>NC_062567.1:127355942-128675942 GCF_022837055.1 Prionailurus viverrinus
CTCGCTTTAAGAAAATGAATCGCAAAAGAATTGTTGATCATTTTCATCAGCTTTTTGGCAACACCTTTCTGGTGAGTGTTCTTTATCTGCCATTTCTTTCTGATTTTCTTTGTCCAGTTTCCATTTGGACCTTGAACCTATATATATGTTTTATTGTGGTAAAATATAGGCAGCATAAAACGAACCATTTTAATCATTTTTTAGGTGTACCCTTCAGCAGTATTAAGTACATGTACATTCTTTTGCACCCATCTCCAAAACTTTTTCATCTTCCCACACTGAAACTCTGTGTCCATTAAGCACTAATTCCCCATTCCTGCTCCCCCCTCCCCGCCCCACCCCTCAGCTCCTGCCGACCACTTTTCTACCCTCCATCTTTGTGAACTTGACTCCTCCAGCACCCGCATATAAATGGAATCCTACAACATTTGTCTTTTGTGTCTGACTCATTCCGCCAAGCGTAACGTCTTCAAGGTTCATCTGTGGTGTGGCATGGGGCAGAATTTCACTCCTTCTTAAGGCCGAATCATATGCCATGGTATATTTTGTATATCTATTCCATATCCCACATGTTATGTTTCTCTACTTACCCATTTGTGTTGTTTCTACCTTTTGGCTACTATGACTAATGCTGCCGTAAACACGGGTTTACACATATCTGCCGGAGACCCTGCTTTCAGGGTCTTTTTGCATATCTACCAGGCAGTGGATTGCTGGAAATATAGTAATTCTACTTTTAATTTTGGGGGGTAACTGACATACCCGTTGGCTGCACCATTTTACATTCAATACCCTAGCAATGCACAAGTTTCTCCACGCTCTTGCCAACCCTTGTTATTTTCTCTCTCTCTCTCTTTCTCTCTCTCTCTCTTTACAATCTGTATCTTAGCAGGTATGAGATGGTCTCTCATTGTGGTTTGGGTTGGCATCTCCCTGATGATGAGTGATGTGGAGCATCTTTTCGTGGGTTTATTGGCCATTTTTATGTCGTCTTTGGAGAAATGTCTACTCAGGTCCTTAACCCGCTCTTCAGTTGGGTCGATTGTTGTTGGTGGGTTAATATTTTTTTTGTGGAGACCTTGTTTGGGTTGCTTGCTTTCATGGACCAGCTATTTATGGGAGATTGAAATAAGGAAGAAGTCAGGACTGTGTTCTATGGCAACAGAGCTGTTCTTTCTGATCTGGGGCGTTCTGCACGAGTTTCTGTTTCTGTTTCCCCCAAGCAGGGGAATCGGGCAGTTTTCAAACTGTTCACAACACTGACCCTCTTCTCCTCTCGTCTCAAGGACAAACTGCCTCCTCCAGATTCAGCTCGTCTCACCGGCTTTCCTCATTTAGTGCATTGATTCTTGGAGCCAGTCCCGATTTGGTGCCAACCCGCACACTTTATTCTCACCATTTTAAAAAGGGATTTTACTTCTGCACTTCGGGAATGCCCTTCACCTTGAAGAGGGGCATTTTTCTTTGCAATTACTGGCATCATCTCTCCTTTTCCTGCCAAAGCCCTGCTCATTTTTCTTGCGTTTGGCAAAGTGGGAAAAAACGTTACCTATTTCTCACGGTTTCTAATAGATGATGCCTCCGTCCTTTCCTTGTTGCTTTTGAGTAATTGCCAAGAGAAGTTGACAACTTGCTCCAGTCGTCCGGTATCCATTTATCCAGAAGTTCCAGCAGCATCACAGGATAACGGAGACATTATCTCTGTTCTGGGGCCTTCCCTCTGCTTCTATCTCTCAGGCAACTTCCTCCTCGAGTCGTTAGGGGAGCCCTTTCATTCCCCAATTTCCTCTATAATATTGGCACTTGCCAGGGTTCTATTCTTGGCTCTTTCCCGGCTTCTAGTCTCACCGCCTTCCATAGATTCCATATGTTTACCAATTCCTAGGTCTGACTCACTGGGTCTCAGCTCTGGGTGAAGACACCCTCCCCCCCTCCCCCAACCTAACTGTGGGGTCTCTTTTCTTCTTTAGGAGGTGAAACTATGTCTCTTCTGGCTCAAGACCCGTTGTCACCTGTAGAGAGACAGGCGTGAAGGGGGCCTTGAAGCTCTATGACTACACCATCACCTGGAATCTACCCAGGTAACACCCCCCTTTTCTCAGTAGATTCCTCTGACTACAGCTCCCTCTCTCAACCTATAATGGAAGATGCGGGAGATTGGCAAGTGACTCGGGGCCCCGAGTGTGTGTGATCCCAGTTCCTAAAGCGAAATTGAGGGTCTAAGGTCTCATTCCTACCCTATTTCCCCCACAATCTGGCTCACACCCGTCTCACAATTTGACCAACAGCATCCAGGGCCCCTTAGCCACAGGGCCGATATTTTATAAACCCCAAATCAGAATATGTATCCAGATCACGATATAACACCTGCGTGAGCCCCACCGACACCGGCGATTCTCAGCCGGATTTGAATACTGTTCTGCATACAAGAGGTATCCTGGAATGAAAAGGACCCAAAAGGTCAGCACAACAGGTTAGGAACGCTTGTCACGTGTGGAGTGTTTTAAAAGACGACAATATTGATACTTAACGACGTTAACGTGCCCGACTCTTGCTCGCCTCGGCATGTGCCCGGCGGTATTGCCTGTGCTAAATGCCTTTACCAAAGCGAGCTGGCGAGTTTGTCGTGACCAGGGGGGTGAGGAATAAAGATGCCTCATTATGCCTCATTGTTTTTAGTTCACTGGTTTTCGTTGTGAAAGCAGCATGTGATTTCTGCAGCACGTTTCGGTAAGACAGATGAGGGGAAGGTACAGGTGTGGGTCGTCCGTCCCCTAAGCGTCTCTCCCCCGGGCTGAGCCTGCTCACCGCTGGGTGTAGCTCCACCCAGAAATTCCCCCTCCCCCCCCCCCCCCCGCCGTGGTCCTAGACCACTGCATATACAATCTTTTTAAAAATCGAGACTATGTTCTTCAATTTTTTTTCTTAACGCATTCTGGGTCTTCCTTCCAGGTCGGTTCGTATAGATTGGTTTCATTCTTCTTTGTGTCCATAAGTCTTTCTTTTATATTGGTGTGTTTTCATGGGAACAGTCCCCCTCCAGGGATATTGCAAATTGTTTCCATTTCTCTTGACCACCTCAAGGCACTAGTGAAGGTTTTTATCACACACCCTTCTCTGTATGTGCTGTTGTGTTTGCGTGGGGTGAATTTCTAGAGGGGGGATGTGAGCCTCAGCATATGCACGTTCTGTGTTCTGAGCTACTCCAAATCGTCCTTCCAAAAGTTCTATCACTTTATGCTCCAACAAAGTGCCTGAGAATACACATTCTCTCCCCTCTCTCTTTCTCAGCAACACGGGATGCTTTTATTCTTTTCGCTTTTGCCAAAGTGGTCAAGGAGATGGTATCTTGCTGTGGTCTAGATATTCATTTTGGGGGCTGCTAATGATGTTAAGCATCTTTACATGTGTCCGTTGGCCATCGTACTTCTTCCTCTGTGAAAGTCTTTGCGAAGAACACAAGAAATGCCTGTTTATAGAAAATGAGAACAAGTGAGTTTGAAATAGCTAGGATTTCGTTATTACCCTTTAAGTCTTCAAAAAAGAGGAGGTGTGGGCGAGGGCTGGGGCCAGGTTTCAGGCACAGGAAAGAGAAACATTTATCAACCACATTAAAAACCTTTAAAAATGAAAAGCTTCTAGGGGTGCCTGGGTGGCCCAGTCAGCTAAGCATCTGGCTCTTGATTTCAGCTCAGGTCAAGACCTCACAGTTCATGAGATAGAAACCCACGTCTGGCTCTGCGCAGACAGCACGGCGTCTGCTTGGGATTCTTTCTCTCTCCCTCTCCCCCATTTGCGTGTGTGTGCACTCTCTTTCTCTCAAAAATAAATACACTTAAAAAAAATCAAAAGCATCCTGATGAAGATGTGGCAAACAAGACAATCTGCAGATTCTTTTAAGCTTCCAGAAAACAAGCAATTCTCACGTCATACAAATTGCCCCAGAAACAAAAATCACAGCATGCAAGTGAGCATATTCTACGATGTGAATATAACACTGATAATAAGCCTTGATTACCTGGAAGGGAAACCATAGCTCAATATTTATGACTCTGAGATAAACATATTGAATACAGTAGGGAATGTAAATCTATAATAGGCTGATACAAAACCCTGCAATGACCAAGTTGGGTTCTTCACGGAACAGAAGGACAATTCGATATATGGAAATTTACGCACATCATACACCTTATTCATGGGATAGATAAAAAAGGAAAATTATGATCATCTCATTAGAGTCTGAAAATTCAGCACCTAATCCTAAGAAAAATATTGAAATATAGGAATAAAACACACACCTTATCACGATGAACAGTGAGTGGTTTTTGTAAGCCAGCTGCCAACAGTGAAATACTAGGATCCATAAAATTAAGTAATTTAAGATTTCAAACTAACCCAATAAGGCATAGATCCAAAATAAGGAATATGAGTCTTAAAAAAAAAATAAGAAAGAAACCCAGCATTATGTATTCACGAAGCATTCATTCGACAGCTATTATAATTAGTAAAACTTCAGTGAAGCCCAGAGGAGTATTAAAGACGAACAATATCTCTGTTGAGCAACAAAGCAGGTTAGAAAACACAACATTAGGGGCGCCTGGGTGGCTCTGTCGGTTGCACGTCTGACTCGATCTCAGCTCAGGTCTTGATCTCAGGGTCGTGAGTTCAGGCCCCACGGTGGGCTCTCTGCACTGGGCATCAAGACTACTTAAACACACACACACACACACACACACACACGTTAAAAGATACTATTCACAATAGCATGAAAACAATTTGAAGTAACCAGGAAACAATGCCAGCCTGACGCGTCAAGAAGTAACAAATCTCGCTTCAAGGCGCTCACACCGTGCCACGGGGGTGCCACCCCGTGCCATGGGATAGGAACGTAGCAGATCCTCGGATTTAAGCAGGGATATGTCCTGAGCCCTCCTCAGTGGCCTGTATCTGCACATACTAGGACAGCGGATAACTGCCTTCATGAAGCGTAACGAGAATCACGAGGAGCTCCCGGCCCCTGCGTGTGCGCCCTCACACCCGGAACCGCAGGAAGCCAGGAAGCAGACGGGGACACGGGAGCCCGTCACCGGCCCCGGCCGCTGGCCAGAGCCGCCGCTGCAAACAGGACGGGCTTGGTGCCATTACACACAGGCGGACTCATAGGGGTGACAAGACCACGGCAACCCCGATGGGCCACGAGGTGCGGCCCCCTCTTGCCACGCAGCGCGGAGGAGCGCTATGGAAAAGGCTTGTCGTGTAATATTACGGTTTAAAACCAGCACACACGGCGGCGATACGTTATCCAAAGCCCGTGGAAAAGGACATGCCCTTGAAGCCAACCGGAAGTGGGTGAGCCAAGTCGATGGTTATGTTGCAGCCGTGGGGGTGATTTGTGTCCAAGCGGTTTTTGAGCAAAAGAAAAAGCCGCGGCAGAAGCGTCTTTAAACGGGGGCCAGTGTGCCGCGCTGCCCGTGCGGGGGGGACGCTCATTGTCCCTCTCCCCTTCTGCGTTCTTAGCCTGAGGCCCTGTCATAAGAGACTGACGAGAGAAAAATGAACGTGCGTGGCCTCGCGTACACGTGGGGAGTGGCTGAGGGGGAAAATGATTCCCCAAGGTGGCTGAGAATTCAGTCTTAAATGCCAATTTTTTAAAATTTTTATTTATTTATTTTTAATTTTTTTAATGTTTATTTATTTTTGAGAGAGCGAGAGAGAGACAGAGCACAAGCGGCAGAGGGGCAGAGAGAGAGGGAGACACGGAATCCGAAGCAGGCTCCAGGCTCTGAGCTGTCAGCACAGAGCCCGACGCGGGGCTCGAACCCACGAACGGCGAGATCATGACCTGAGCTGAAGTCGGACGCTTAAGCGACAGAGCCACCCAGACACCCCTATTTATTTATTTTTGAGAGAGAGAGAGAGAGAAAGAGCGTGAGCAGGGAAGGGGCAGAGAGAGAGGGAGACACAGAATCCCAAGCAGTCTCCATGCTGTCAGCACAGAGCCTGAAACGGGGCTTGAACTCACAAAACCGTGAGATCATGACCTGAGCTGAAACCAAGAGTCAGACACTTAACCTACTGAGCCACCCAGACCCCCCTTAAATACCAACTTAATAGGAAAAAAGGGGGTAGGCCTCTTAGGGGGGAATAAATGCTTTCCAAGAAAGAAGAATGGGCCCTTAGAAGAACAGGCAGTAGGTATGATAGCTTGTGACAAAGTGGGTCTGAGTGTGGTGTCGACTTCCAGTCCCCTGTGACAAGAGGCTGTGGACACCCCCAGGGGGCATCTAAGACATCAGAGCACCTCTCGCGGGATATGTCTTTAGGCAGATGAGGGGAGTTCAGAGAACGCCTCTTTCCTGCCTTTGTATTTCAAGTGCCTTCAGCTCCAATCAATCAGTATCCCAAAGCGGCGTCTTTTGGAGTGACACCTGTCACCCTCACCTGCCTGGTTGAAACAACCAGCCAGCCAATGGACTCATCTCTGCGGAGGCTTCGGCAGAGACTGGACAATCCTGCCGGGACTGTAGATGGTAGAGGGTTGGACAGAATGGTCTCTCCCTTGCCTTCAAATTTACAGTGACATAAATAACATGACCTTGACCATCCTGTGCCTGTCGTTGGCTTATTGGATGATTATCAGAAGGCTTGGTGACTTCATCTGTTAAGATCACGATTTCCTAAGTCTTTGGCCAATCTGCTTTGCCACCAGAAACCTGAGAAATCGCCTGTTTTACCACCTTCTAGCTAGCTAGAGCTACCACCTCTAGCAGAGTTTAATTGTTTGGTCAAAATCCTTAGGCCAAAAAGCTATGAAATTTTTGAGATGTTAAGATTTTTTAAAGTTTATTTATTTTGATAGACAAGGAGAGTGGGGAGAGAGAGAGAGAGAGAGAGAGAGAGAATCAGTGGGGGAGGGGCAGAGAGAGAAGGAGAGACAGAGAGCCCCAAGCAAGCTCCACCCTCCACGCTGAGCCTGACGCAGGGCTCGATCCCACAAATCCCACAAACTAGGAAATCATGACCTGAGCTGAAATCAAGAGTCGGATGCTTAACCGACTGAGCCATCCAGGCACCCCATAGACGTTAAGATTTTTGATGTCTTCCAACTTTGTTTTTCTTATCCCCCCAATTATAACTAGATAGTCCCTTTTGCGGGCACATCAGTAAATATCTCCGGGACAAGATGAGCAGAGAAGACACGCGATGCATACTCTTTCACCCAGAGGCCTGGGAAGGCTGGGGGAGAGGAGTGGTTTGGACAGGTAATCCTAGAACAGGGATGTGTCGGGGGTGGGGGCGGGGGCGGGCAGGGAATCCCTAGAATGTGCATTCTGGGAGGGCAGGGGTTTGGGCTGCCATACTCAGCGCCATAATCCCGGCCTCTAGAACAGCGTCGGGCAGAGACCTGACACTCAGGACATCTGCACAAGGGCAGGAAATCTGATTGTTAATATCCAAATTCCGTCGCTAGGCTCTCATCAGCCTCACAGTAGGAAACACACAAATGGGTTCCAACTAAGTGGGCTGAAGTGTTCATCACGCGTTACCTCCCTTTGCAACCGGAAATGTGCAGAAACGGGGGGCTGGGGGGAAGGATTTACACATCCTCACAGAACTTGGCCCAGCCTCCCTCCACCTGTCCGTCCCTCTTCTGCTCTTCCGACCCCACCTCACGGCGCCGGTTCATCCTGAAGCGGCTCAGAACAGAGTCCTTCCCATGGGCTGCTGGCTGAGAACCCCCGCTCGGACCAAAGTTAATTAGGTCACTTGCACGGTGCCCGGACAGAGAGATGGTTTTCTCTTTCTTAGGGGAATAGTAGTCTCGACCGGCAGGTGGGGCCGGCCAGAAGCTTCTGGAAAACTGGAGTCCCGGGTTCTTATCCTAATTCCATCGCAAACTGGGTTGTCATGTAGGGAAGGTCACCTCGCCCTTGGGCCAGCGTTCTCCTCTGTGACTGAGGGAGCAAACGAGGCAGGTGGCCGCTTTCCTTCCGTGTCAGGCCTGCAGAGGACATCACAGGCCGATGTAGCCTACACGTGTGTCGAAATAGTGTGAACGTGGTCTGGACGTCCTTCCAGTAACGGCAGGGGCGTGGATGCCTTTGCCCTCTATGGACGGATGATCTGGGGAGCCTTCCACCAACACCCTATAGATCTGAGACAGGCTAGAGGGGGGCTGGACTCCTAGGCGTACAGAGACGTCCCAAAGAAAACTCCGAGCAAGCCGTTTTTTTTTTTTTAATTTATTTTTATTTTGTTTTTTTGTGATCTGTCCTCAAGATTCGCTTCTTTGTGTTTTTAAGTGTATTTATTTTGAAAGTGAGAGCCGGTGGGGGAGGGGCAGCGAGAGGGGGAGACCGACGATCCAAAGCAAGCACGGTGCTGGCAGCACAGAGCCCGATGCGGGGCCCGATCTCACCGACCGTGAGATCATGACCCGAGCCAAAGTCAGACGCTTAACCGACTGAGTCACCCAGGCACCTGTGAGCAAGCCTTTTTTTCGAGAGTGATGTCGTGACGGGGAAGGATGTCCAAAGGCCCCTCCCGCTTCCCTGGGCAAGGGTCACTTGGCTGGTCTACCTGAGGCTTTGCCCAAGGAGCAAAGAGATTGTCAAGGGGCTCTTTATGGAGGCCTTGGGGCTGCTTGGCCTCAGTATAGTTTTTCCACGAGCTCTGCCTTCTTTCCCAAACACCTCCTCTCCAGTATGGCTTACGGTATTCCTTAAACCCGTGCCCAGTCTGTTGTAGACAGACAGGAACAAACCTAGGGGGCATCCGAGTCAGATTCTGTTACGTGCCACAAAAAGCCAGTTAGAGCATCCTGTGCCGTCCAGCAGGGTCCCCTTGGGAAGCTCCCGATCCTATCAGATAATTTCACTTAGAAGGGTGGTTTTCTCAAAGACCCTGCCAAACTCTGGTGTTCCAGGAGCTGGACCAAAGGGATTCCACGGGAAAATTGAATGACGGCAGTCTCGTCTCCAAAGCATAGGGAACATTTGAGTTAATGGAGAGAATTTTCTCAGCGGGACATTTTCTTTCTTCTCCACCACTTTTTCTTAGGATTACATGCTTCTCCTCCTTGCCTGTTCGCGAGCGAACAGAGCAGAAGCTTCTGTGTCTGGGTGCGACCACGTTCCCCAAATAATACAACGCTGGCAAGACGGATAGTACACCATTGGCCCTCCTCTATGGAAGATATTACATTATAATCAGGGTCTCACTGAAGGTTCTCTCTCCTTTTTCTTTGGAAGTATAGGCTATTCGATTAATTTCCTGAAATAATTCGATTACCCACACACGATACAAAACTCAAAAGGAACAGAAGGGCAAAGGTTAAAAGTAAATCTCCCTCAAACCTTTTCCCAGCTGCCCGGCTCTTTTGCCCAGAAGCAACCACAATTTCCCGGTAGATCCCCTTTTAACATCAAAAAAGAAAATCAAGCCACCTCCTCTATATATAGGCTGTTAGGACTCTTATTTCCCTGGATAGAATTGTTTGCAATCTGTTATTAGTGTTTAAGTTTTATATGTATGCATATATACATATACATATACATATACATATACATACATATTCATACACATATGAATATGTATATATATTCATTAAGAAAAGATTACAGAAGTCAGTCAATGCTTTCAGGGTACATTTTATTCATCACATCAGTCTCCATTATGGGCAGAAGAAAGCGAGCTGTCCATGGGTGAATGGACTGGGAAGCCGTTCTGGACGCACAGCACGATCGCTTGAACTGTGTCTCCTCCTATAAACACACGGTCCCCGGGGTCCCCGGGGTCCCCGGTCACGTCGCTCCCTGCTTATACCTTGATTCTCAGGGCCCTGCTCCCTGAATGTGTTAGAGAACTCCGATTACCAGAAGTTTCTAGCTTACTGCTGAGCCTGCCCTAGAGCTGGAAAACGAACCAAATGATACGAACTGTACATCCTGACGGAAGAGCTGACACGGTATAAGGAAGCATCCGTGCCAGGAAACCTATCCGAGGAGGAAAAAGCGTTTCTCTTCTGTTTCCCCTTGCAGAAGTAGAAGCTGGAAAAGAGCATCAGAGAGCTGCACGCTATTGCCGACCAAGTGGACGCGACCCATAAGATGCTCGCCAAGACCAGCCTGGTGGCCGGCGCCTCAGACGCCGTCTCTGGCGTCTTAAGCATCTTGGGTTTGGCCCTGGTACCCGTGACAGTAGGGCGGAGTCTGATGCTCTCAGCGGTGGGGCTGGGCCTGGGGGCAGCCGCTGCTGTCGCCAACATGTTGACGAGTGTCTTAGAAAATAGAAGCAATATGGCAGCCAGAGAAAGAGCCAGCAGACTGGTGCCTATGGAAACAACGACGGAGTACAAAGCTTTTGAAGAAATAAGGCTGTCTGAAATCAGTGTTGTGTGCGTTGATAGGTGTGTCAGACTCATCAAGAAGGTCAAGGGACTTTGTGCCTCCCAGATGGCCAAAGCCAATTTTGGCTTCATGGCTATAGGTCAATACGGCCATAAGCCGTCTCCCCTTCTGGAGGGCCGGAGGGCTGCAGAGAGCAGCTGAAGGCTCAGTCCTGTCCGTGAGCAAAGGTGTCCGGGTGCCGGGTGCTGCTGGGGCTGGCTTGTCACCTTTGCAAGACGTGCAAAGCCTCCTGCAGAGCCGGAAGCACCTGGAGGAGGGGACGAGGGCAGAGATAGCCGAGGCACTGAGGACACTCGCCAAGGAGCCGGAGCAGGAGCTGAGGCAACTCACCCGGCACCACAAGCTGACCATCCAGGGGTGGGGCTGTCGGAGAAGCCCGTTCCTGAAGGAGGAGGTAGGAAGGGGGTGCGGAAAGCAGACGTGGTCCCCGTCTTCCTAGAGCCTCCCAGGAGGCGAATGCTGGGTCGGTAGACGCATACACAAATACATGATCAGAACTGTCCTTTCTTCAGAGAGAGGACTTTGCCCACGCCCCTCAGCTAAATTAGGCCCCTCCTCTTTCCAGAACCCCGCTGTTTTCTCTCAAGGCGCTGAGCACATGCTTTAGAAATCACATATTTCACTTAGGTATTCCCCGTCCATCTTCCAGTACGATGTACCCTCTGGGAGGGCAGGGATGAGTCCCCAGCCTCCCGCAGCACCTGGCACGCCATAAGGGTGCCACAAACCTGTGTTGGACGACCTGAGGTGGCATTCCAAATGAGTTGGGAAAAGGATTTTTATTTGAAAAAAACGGTTGATAGCTCTAGCCTCTCTTATTTGGGGACGTTCAATATCTAGCTTTAAAAACAGAAGTGAAAACTACCACATAGAGGAGAATTTCAAAAACTCCTCTTTAATTATACAGAGAGTATGAAATAAGACTGGGCAGCAAAGCCACTGACTGAGACCCTGACAAGGGACACACAAGCCTTTGCCGAAGGTGTGAAGGCTCATGAATTCATTCATTCATTCATTCACAGTTTCTATTTAACTGTTTTAAATTTAAATTTATTTTTTTTTATTTTAGAGATAGGGTGTGAGCAGGGAAGGGGCAGAGAGAGAGAGAGAGAGAGAGAGAGAGAATCTCAAGTAGGCTCTACACTCAGCATGGAGTCCAATGCAGGGCTCGATCCCACAACCCTGGGATCATGACCTGAGCTGGAATCAAGAGTCAGACGCTCAAGTGGCTGAGCCACCCAGGTGGCCCCTTAGATTTTAATCAGCTGAGGTCGCGACAGGGTCCGAGGGCTGAAGGGAGTGTTCCCAAACTTGTCTGCATGTTGGAAGTGCCTGGGAAGCTGTGACAAATACTGATGAGCAGGTGAGTCCCGCTTGCTCTTAGGGACTGGGATTTAATTGATCTGGGGTATGACCTGGACTGGGGGGGGGTGTTGCAGGATCCCCAAATAATTCCATTCTACAGCCAAGTTTGGGAAACTTTGCTTTTAAGGAATGAGGTGTTCTTACTGCATCAATATACTTTTACTCTTTGGGTACATCTTCTAACTTCTTTTTTTTTAATTTTTTAAATGTTTTTAAATTTATTTTTAAAGGAGAGAGAAGGACAGAGCATGAGGGGGGGGGGAGGAGCAGAGAGAGAGGGAGACACAGAATCCCAAGCGGGCTCCAGGCTCTGAGCTGTCAGCACAGAGCCTGATGTGGGGCTTGAACTCACAAACCGCGAGATCATGACCTGAGCCGAAGTCGGACGCTCAACTGACTGAGCCCCCCTAACTTTTTTTTTTTTAGTGTTCATTTTTGAGAGAGACAGCATGAGCGGGGGAGGGGCAGAGAGCGAGAGTAAGAAAAAGAATCCCAAGTAGGCTCCGCGCTGTCAGCAAAGAGCCGGAGGTAGGGCTTGAACTCACGAGTTGTGAGATCATGACCTAAGAGCTGGACGCTTAACCGACTGAGCCACTCAGGAGCCCCATATAGTCTAGCTTCTTAATAACCAGCGGAAGATTTGGGGGTAAACTATGAGACACGAGGCTTAGTATTCGAAAGCGTCTTGCCTGTCATGCAGTACAAGCCAGGTCGTCGCGAGAAAAGACACAGTCTCTGCTCTAATGGCCCTGGGGACCCAGCAGGGGGACAAACCCCAGATGAGCCATTAACAAGGAAGAGAGGTGGAAGGTACCACCCAAGGATCACAGGGGGCTGTGGGAGACCCTGACAGGGGTACCTACTCCTGGGTAGGCTCCCGATTCTGCTACGTGCGTGTGCAATCCTGGGCTCACGTCTCTGCCGCATCACCTCACTGAGCCCTGCGCGCACCCCGGCTGTGTGCATCTCCAGCCAGAGGGACCACTCGTTGTGGTATTCAATGCACAGACACCCACGGGGCGCCTCTTTGCTGGCAGTACTCCAGGCCGCACGAGAGACACAGAAGGACCCGGTGTGGAACGCGAGCCACATGCCAGCCCTGGCATGGCTGGACGCCCAGGTGAACCTTCTGGAAGATTCTAATTATTGCCACAGACGTGAGTAAACTATTCCCGTTTCCTCTTTGTCCTCGCCAGTCGAGCTGCCTCCACGGAACCTTGGTTTAGCAGAGGCAAAAAACAAGTGTCCAACTAGGAAAACTCAGGGCAGGGAAATTTAATGATGGTCGAAGTCCAGCACTGGCCCATGGTAATCCTTGGCGGCTCCGGAACTACTCGGGACGGAAGGGAAATGTGCGAGAGATAAGAGTTTCTGTGTGTACAGATGGGGTCGGGGGCCAAGGAGACTTAAATATGCATGTTAATTTAAGCTGAGGTTGGGCCACGTTTAGAGCACGTGTCTTCTCCAAATTGTACGTAACTACACAGAGCATTTAGAATTAAAGTTTTTAAAAAAAAACTCCTTCATTTTTATATATTTTTTTAATGTTTATTTTTGAGAGAAAGAGAGCATGAGGCGGGGAGGGCAGAGAAAGGGAGACGCAGAATCCGAAGCAGGCTCCAGGCTCCAAGCTGTCAGCACAGGGCCCCCCCCCCCCCACCCCACAGGGCTCAAACTCAGAACGGCGAGATCATGACCTGAGCTGAAGTCAGCCACCCAACCGACTGAGCCACCAGGCACCCCCAAAATTAGATTTCTTAAAAAGGAGGACCACAACCCATAGCTTGCTGGACTTAATTTAGTTTCTTACATCACTTCAATGAATACAGCTTCTGCCTCACTACTGACTGAAGCCATAATGGGAGGAGAATGAGTTTTCTAAAAGACCATTCCCATGGCTGAAAACCAAGAAGTCTAGTCTTTTGGGTTCTTGAACCCAACTCCAACATGAGTGTGTGTGTGTGTGTGTGTGTGTGTGTGTGTGTAACCAACACATTAAGGTAGAAAATGCTTGACTGTTCCACCATAAGAAAACTCTAGGCTAACCTGACTGATTCATGAGCCTGTTTTGCAGACGTTGACCAACCACCAGTAAGACTGGCTAAGATGGGAGCACACTGGGAAGAATTCTTGGAACCGTGAAGAAGGGACCAGGAGTGAGCGAAAGTAATCTCTGCGAGGACACACCCCAAGATCTCCCCCCACGCGTCACGCTCACACTGCCATTTTTGACCAGGTGTCCCATGAAGAGACAGGAGTCCTGAATGCGCTTGTTCAGAAAGGAAGACACCTGTCCTTCCCTATATCCACGTAGCGTATTTCGTCCAACTTCTATGCTGATTACAAAG
The DNA here is from genome assembly GCF_022837055.1 of Prionailurus viverrinus. Taxonomy (NCBI): domain Eukaryota; kingdom Metazoa; phylum Chordata; class Mammalia; order Carnivora; family Felidae; genus Prionailurus; species Prionailurus viverrinus. The sequence continues at coordinate 127,370,065 of NC_062567.1, forward strand.
GAAATGAAAGAATATGAATGGACAGCCAGATGAAGAGATATGTAGGGCGAGGACCTGAACAAAGGAGCTTCTGTCCTAGCTAAAGTGTGGGCCCCAACATGGTGGCCGGTGGAGGTGTTCTGGCTCCCCCGATTTGGAAGCTCGCTGAACCCTCTCCATTTTGGGGTTTTACGGAGGCTGCATTACAGAGGCACGATTGTTTAATTCCTTGGCCATTGGTTGATTCAACCTTCAGCCCCTCTCCCCTCCCAGGAAATCAGTCTCTACGCACGGTTGGTTTCCCTGGCAACCAGCCCCCATCCTTAGGTGTTTCCCCAAGCCCACCTCCTGCGGACACAGCACATGCTGTAAATAATAAGGCACCCGGTTCACCTTTAAGGCTCTGAAGCATTTTCAGGAACTGAGGACGAGACTAAATATTAAAACACAAGGTTTACCCATTGCTCTTAACACTCAGGAAATTCCAAGGGTTTGGGGAGCTGTAAGCCAGCAACTGTGGATGAAGACCAAATATATAATGAAAAATATATTTTGGTCCTCCAAATGAATGACCAAATGTATATATTTCTTACAAATCACAATATTGCTCCTAGGTAGTCTCCAACCTGTTCATCCATCCATCTCACCTATTCGTCCGTTAATCTCATCCACCCATCTCATCTATCCATCTGTCCATCCATCCATCCACCCCATCTATCCATCCATCCATTCACTCATCCATCCATTCACCCATCCACCCATCCACCCATCCATTCATCTGTCCATCCATCCATTCACCCACCCATCCGTCCATCCATCCATCTATACACCCATCCATACACCATCCACGCACCACCTATCTACCCATCCACCCATCCATCCATCCATCCATTCATCCATCCACCCATCTAGATACTTAATACCTACCAAGTGAAAGGCATTTTTCTAAGCAGTGGGATAGAGCAGTGAACAAAACACACCCCTGCCTTCATGGGGTTTATAGTCTTGTGGTGAGAGAGTCAGTGGGAGAGGCAGACAAGGAACACAAGAAATAAGTAAATTATACAGTATAATATAAAGTAATGGATGTTAAGGAGAAGGATGAATCTGGGAAGGAGGCTGGGGAGTGTAGCGTGGGGCAAGAATGCAATTTTAAATAAGATCATCAGGGAAAACCTCAGGGAGGCTTTTATCTGAGCAAAGACATGAAGGCGTTGAGGGAGCCAGCCAAGAAGATATCTGGGAGAAGAGCATTCCGGACAGAGGGACAGCAAAGACAGGTTTAGGGAGCTGGAAGGAGGCTGCGTGACAGGAGCAGAGTAATGGCTCAGGGGCACCAAGAGGGGACAGGAGATGAGGTCAGATGGAGGCCAAAAAGTGCAATGTCTTATAAGCTATGGTAGGATTTTGGCTTTTACTGGGTGAGATGGGTAAACATCGGGAGGGTTCAAGGGGAAGGATGACATAATCTCCCTTAGCTTTTAACAGCATTCCTGTGGCTGTTGTGTGGGGAAGAGACCATAGGGGCAAGGCTACCACAGGGACTGACACAGTCCCTGGGAGAGAAGACGGTGGCTTGAAATGGTGTGGCCGTGGAGGTGGTGAGACGTGTCAGAGCCTGGACCTATTCTGAAGGTAGAGCCCACGTTTTGTGAGAGAAAAAGAAGACCACCATAATACCCAGGTGTTACCCTGAACAGGTCCTTACCCGAAACAGGTGTTGTGGCCGTGGGAGTGTAGGGCAAGATCAAGTTGCTCAGTTTGGACATGGCGAAGTTCGAGATACCCAACAGCCAAGCAAATGGAGGTGTTGAGTAGATGGTGAGACCTGTGTGTCTAGATTCAAGACGCCGGATCTCCAACACCAAACTGGTGAGAGACACAAATTTGTAAATAAATGATATTTAAAATCACAAGAGCGGGGGCGCCTGGGTGGCGCAGTCGGTTGAGCGTCCGACTTCAGCCAGGTCACGATCTCGCGGTCTGTGAGTTCGAGCCCCGCATCAGGCTCTGGGCTGATGGCTCGGAGCCTGGAGCCTGTTTCCGATTCTGTGTCTCCCTCTCTCTCTGCCCCTCCCCCGTTCATGCTCTGCCTCTCTCTGTCCCAAAAATAAATAAACTTTGAAAAAAAAATTATAAAAAAAAAAAAAATCACAAGAGCGGACCAGGTCCTCAAGGATGTGCGTGTACGTACGAAAGAGCAGATGTACAAGGTCAGTGCCTTGGGTCACGCTGGCTTGAAGAGGATGGGGAGAAGTGGAGGAATCATCGAAGGAGACAGAGAAGGAGCAGCCACCGAGGGGGGGAGGGGAGCCGGGAGTGGGGTGTCCTGGGAGCCCAGGGAAGAAAGCCTCGAGGATGATGAGGTTTGAGCCCTGATCACATTTGGCAGCGTGGAGCCCATCGGTGGCCTTGACAAGAGCAGTTATGGCGGAGTGGCAGATCAAAGCTTGACTGGAGAGGGTTTAAGAGAAGGGGGGAAAGAAATTGGAGACTTAAATATAGACAAAGCTTTTGAGATTTTCTGGAGAACCTTCCAGGAAACTGGGGAAATCACTGCAGTGGGGGGAGGTGGGGAAGCAGGGAGTGGAGGTCAAGAAAGGAAGTAGCATTTTTAAAAAAAAATTTTTTTTAATGTTTATTTATTTTTGAGACAGAGAGAGACAGAGCATGAACGGGGGAGGGTCAGAGAGGGAGACACAGAATCTGCAACAGGCTCCAGGCTCTGAGCTGTCAGCACAGAGCCCGACGCGGGGCTCGAACTCACAGACCACGAGACCATGACCTGAACCAGAGTCAGACGCTTGACCGACTGAGCCACCCAGGCGCCCCTTTCACACATATTTTAAGAGACTGTCGCCGTGGGGAATCTTCAGCGCTATTCCCTATCAGCAATAAGGGTCATTCGAATCTTCCCAGCCTGAGGAATCCTCGTGCAATCCAGACTCTCCTTGATTCTTGTCCCTCTCCCCTCTCAAAAAAGAAACGACGAAATACGGTTTACTATGCACTGGGAATTGTGCTAAATAGCCCATAGTTACTGCTTAGTACTTTGTCAACACTGTGCTGAGTACTCTATAAATACTGTCCTACTTCATCCTTGAATCCCCTCCCCCCCCAACCCCCCACCCCCCCCCCCCCCCCCCCGCCGCCAGTATGTACATTTATCTCCAATTTACAGGTGAGGAATCTAATGCACAGAGACATTAAATTGTGCAAGGTCGACCAGTTAGCAGGCGGCCGCTCAGGGATGGAACTCCGAACCCTCTTGAGCCTCGACGCCTTGCTCTTAACCACTGCCCTACGCTGCCTTGGTTAAGTGTCCCAATTAAAAGGGGCGCCTGGGTGGCTCAGTCGGCTAAGCGTCCGACTCTTGATTTCAGCTCAGGTCACGATCTCAAGGTTTGTGAATCTGAGCTCCGCATCAGACCCGGTGTTAGCGCAGAGCCTGCTTGGGATTCCCTCTCTGCCTCTCTCTCTCTCTCGCTCTCTCTCTGTCTCTCAAAATAAATAAACAGTAAAAAGCATCCCAGTTAGGAAAGGGGGCTCAGAGAGACGAAGCGACTTTTTCAAGGTCAGACCATTAAGGAACAGTCGGGCTGGAATTTGTACAGGTCTGTGTTGTAGGCTGGAGGCATTTTAACTTCGAGTGAGCCAATCCTGACATCACTTTACTTTTAAACATTATGTGGAGATTTCACATCGTTTACACTTGGGTGCACACGCCCACATTAGCATTTATATTCAGCCTGTGCTTGGTGGGAGAATTTTCACATGCACTGACCTACACTCTTCCGGAGATTTCTGGAGCCTTGGGGTTGGTCTAAGGCAAGAGTCAGCAAATGATCGCTGAGGGGCCAAATCTGGTTCACCACTTGTCTTTGTAAATAAAGTTTCATTGGAGCACAGCCACACCCCCCTTTGGGGAGAGCCCCTGGTTTCTTTCCCACGATAATGGCAGACTTGAGAAGCCTTGACAGAGGCCAGGCGGTCTGCGACACCTCAAATATCAAGGGGTGCCTGGGTGGCTCAGTCGGTTAAGCATCCGACTTCGGCTCCGGTCGTGATCACACGGTTCGTGGGTTCGAGCCCCGCGTCAGGCTCTGTGCTGACAGCTCGGAGCCTGGAACCTGCTTCGGATTCTGTGTCTCCTGCTCTCTCTCTGCCCCTCCCCCACTCGTTCTCTGTCTCTCTCCCTCTCAAAGATAAATAAAAACATCAAAAAATTTTTTAAAAAAAACCCTCAAATATTGATTATCTGGTGCTTTACAGAAAGTTTGCCAACTTCTGGTCTAAATGCTTCAAAAGAAACAACTTAAGGGGCGCCTGGGTGGCTCCGTGAGCGAGCGTCTGACTCTTGGTTTTGGCCCCGGTCATGATGTCGCCATTTCATGGGTTTGAGTCCTGAGTCGGGCTCTGTGCTGGCAGCACAGAACCTGCTTGACATTCTCTCTCTCCCTCTCTCTCTCTCTCTCTGCCCTTCCCCTAGTTGCGCTGTCTTTGTCTCTCTCAAAGTAAATAAACTTAAAAAAAAAAAAAGCAACTTTTGAGTATCTAGAATTCTGGCTTTTGAAATGGGAAAAGGCCACCCTGAACCGGGAAGTCCATTTCAGAACCCAGACGGAGCCGGAGGGTGATGGTGAAGCCGCCGGGATTCTGAGAGCACGGCTCACACCTGCCCCCTCCGGCCGCAGCGCCACACAGCCCTCTAACAAGCTTGAGGGACAGCCTGGAGGAGGCTTTACTGCGAGCCTGCGGGGAGGCCAGGGTACAGCCTCCCTTCCTGCCTCCTCCAGAGCTCACACCCCGTCTGGTCATCCGGCCTTCTCCTGTAGACGAGACACGGAACCGACGATGGTGGGATAAAGGCGTCTAACAGAGCGCCTCGTGCCTACTGAGCTGTCGGGGGTGGGGGTGGCCTCCCTTTTTTGGGGGGTGGGGGGAGGAGGAGACAGGGATGGCCTTTTGTTCTTCCAGTTTGGGCTCCTCATTATTGATTCTAAGCCTGGAAAGATGCTCTGAAGCCAGAACCGTAAGGTGCCCTCAGTGCCTGGGTATGGAGGTTTCGAATTTGGTCCCGGCAGACAGAAACTTTCCATGGAGATGGGAGCGGGAGGGCATCTGAGAACCGGCGTGTTCCAGAAGGGATCTGGCTGCGGTGCACAGACCCATGGCCCTTGCATTCAGCTGGTCACTGACTGAGACCGACCCGCTGCCTCCTTCCCTGCATTTGAAAAAAGATTAACAGGGGTGTCCGGGTGGCTCAGTTGGTTAAGCATCCGACTCCTTTTATTTTTTAATTTTTTTAATGTTTATTTTTAAGAGAGAGACAGAGCACGAGCAGGGGAGGGGCAGAGAGAGAGGGACACCCAGAATCCGAAGCGGGCTCCAGGCTCCGAGCTGTCAGCCCAGAGCCCGACACGGGGCTCGAACTCACAAACCGTGAGATCAGGACCTGAGCCGAAGTCGGACGCTCAACCGACTGAGCACCCCCAGGTGCCCCGGCGCCTGGCTCTGGATCTCGGTTCCAGTATGATCTCACGGGTTCGTGAGTTCAAGCCCCGCGTCGGGTTCCGCACGGACACCACCAGAGCCTGCTTGGGATTCTCCCTCTCCCGCTCTCCCTGCCCCTCCCCCACTCACAATATCTCTGTCTCTCTGAAAAGAAATACATCAACTTAAACAAAAAGATTAATAGATGTTCGTTTTTAGAGGAAAGAAAAAGAGCGAGAGACATTATTTTCTAGAGGAAAAAGAAAGGTTAACAGACGTGATTTTTTAGAGGAGTTTTCAGGCAAAACTGAGTGCAAATACAGAGTCCCCGCAGGCCTGCTCTCCCCACCCACACAGGCGTGGTGCCTTTGTGACCATGCAGGGGGGCGTCGATGCCAGCCTTTCTAAGTGAACCTGTTTTCTCTCAGGAGGACTTTGGAGGTCTCCAGCCTCTGAGGCGACGGCGGGATCCACGGTCATTCAGGGTTGCGGTTTCCAGCCAGGGCCCAGGCCAGCGTCGCCTCCCTCTTCACAGGATCCAGAGGCCCAGCTCTCGCCCAGGCCGGTTGGGGCAGAATCCCCCGGGCGTGCAGAATCCCCCGGGTGTGCAAATGCCCTGCAGCTCGGGGTGAGAATCGCAGGGCCCGGCCGAGAGCGGGATCAGGCGGTTTCCAAGATCCACGAGTCATTTTCCTGCCAAGGCCCCGGGCGGGGCCGGGTTCGGACCCCGCTTGGTCAGAGTATTGGTCCAACTGCCCTCCCGAGGCTTCTTTGCGGCGCGCGGCGGGTGCAAGGCCCTGTTGTCGACCGAGAAGGAGAAGGAACTTTGCTCCCAGGGGAAGACAGAACGCTGGGCTGGGGGTCTCCGAGCAGACCGTCCTCGGCCCTGGGACAGAGCATTTGTCGAGGCCTGATCTTCCCCTGGGGAGACCGGTTGCGCTGCGGCATCGGGAGGGTCCCCACGGGTCCCCCGGTCTACCTGAACGTTCTATACATGGAGACGCGGCGGGGCAGGTGGGCAGAGACTTGACCGAGAGCGCAGAGCTGGCTCCGGCCGAGAGAAACAGAAGCGTGGCAAAAAAAAAAAAAAAAAAACAAAAAAAACCAAAAACCAATGACCTTGGTCGCCATCGCGATAGCCGTGGGCACCTTGGGTGCGCGGAGCTGAGGGCATAGTCCAGAAGCCCCTCTGGAGGCACAGGGACGGGAGCCTGAGGCTGGGAGCCACCTCTCGGACCCGCATCCTAGAGTCATCTCGTATTTCCCGGGAAACCTCTGGGGAGTCAGAGTTCGGTGCCTGTCACCTCCCGGGCTGTGTGTTCCAGACGGCGTCTTTCTGTGGCACCTTCAGTACAGCTTGTATTGTACTGAAGTATATGCGGGCAGGTGCCCAGCGAGGCGGCAGAAAACCGGACACGATTGATGGTTCTCCGCCCTCCGGAAGCTCGGTCTGCTGGGAGGCCAGACACGAGCACCGTTCCCAGCGGAAGATCCGGCTTCTCCGGGCCTGGTCTTCAAGTGGCACCCGTGCGCGTGGTTAGCGGATGCTGCAGGAGTGGGCTGAACGTGGCTCAAAGTAGATCTTCGTGGCTACAGTCTGTCAAGTGGAAAGACTGATGTGGGAGGGGAGGGGGTCAAGTCGACAAAATAAAACTTGTAAAGAGCCCGCTATGGCGGGGGGCGGGGGGCGTCTGGGTGGCTCAGTCGGTCGAGTGTCCCACTTTGGCACAGGGCATGATCTCACGATTCGTGGGTTCAAGCCCCGAGTGGGGCTCTGGGCTGACAGCACGGAGCCTGCTTGGGATTCTCTCCCTCCCTCTCTCTCTCTGCCCCTCCCTGACCTAAAAAAAAAATAAAAATTAAAAAAAAAAAAGATGACTTTTTAAAAACTGTTTATCCTTGAGAGAGAGAGAGAGAGACAGAGACAGAGGGTGAGCAGGGGAGGAGCGGAGAGAGAGGGAGACACAGAATCCGAAGCAGGGTCCAGGCTCCGAGCGGTCAGCCCAGAGCCCGACGCGGGGCTCGAACTCACGAACCGTGAGATTGTGACCTGAGCCAAAGTCGGACGCTTAGCCGACCGAGCCACCCAGGCGCCCCCAAAAGAGATGACATTTGATCTGAGCTTTGAAAGTTGAGGACAAGTTCATTCGGTGTGGGAAGAGGGGCAAAGGCCAGGGGAGAGGGAGGCACGGCTTGTCTGGGGGGCAGTCCCCAGCGGCGGGGCTGGGCGGGCACGGGAGCCAGCGGGCAAGGGGGCCTGAGCTGGGGGCGTGGAGGCCTTGAGTGCTGTGTTAAGGAATTTGGATTTTAGACTCTGGAAAATGGGAGTTTCTCAAGGATTTTGAGGCAAGGGATGATGTGGTCACATTAATTTTAGAAGGAGAATCCAGGCCCACGTGTAGAGGGCTGGCAGGCCAGGAGAGGAACATTCTGGAGGCAGGGGTCCGGCCATCCCTCCTTCACCAGTGGCTGTGCTGAGTGCTGGCCACACGGCTGGCCAGGCCCTGGGATGCAGCGGCGTGTTTGAGGCTGCCCGCCCCCTTCTGTGCCAGGGCTCACCTTCTAGAACCAGAATCTAATGGAAGGAGTGAGAGAAACCTAGAAGCAAACACACGAGTGAGCCAGCTGACCTGAGATGATTTCGGGATGGCTAAGGGCTCCGAAGGAGGTCAAATAGGAAGTCGTATAGGTGGAGGGGGCTCGCTGCGACTGGCCGGTCACCGAGGGGCAGGATTTAACTGGGGAGAAGGATGAGAGCCGGGGCTGTGTTTCCGAGCAGAGGAGGTTAGATGGACGGAACGAGCTCGGCGGAGGGGCAGGAGGCCAGGCAGCGTGGTGGGGGGAGGTGGAAGGTGCCGGGGCCCCGCTCCTGCCCTGGGCAGAGCAAGCGGGAGAGGCGGCAGGCGGATCCGGGCATGGGCAGTGGTGCTGGGCGCAGAGCAGGCTGGGGCCGGGGAGGGTGCTACAATCGGGCACCTGGCTCAGCGAGAGGGACAGCGCGGCAGTGAAAACAGACCGAGAAGGTGCAGGGGCCCGAGGCAAACGTGGGGGACACCCTCCTCTGAGCAGGAGTTTTCACTCGTCCTTTCTTTTCTCCTTTGGGTTTCAACACGGTGATTGCCAACATTTGTTCAGCTCACCGACCGAGGGAACGCAAGGTTTGGGGGTGGCGAGACGATCTCCAGGGTGTGGAGTTTTGGGGGAGGGGGTCCCGGACTTCGGGGGGGGGGTGGTCTGTCACCTGCGGAGAGCGGAACCTGACGGCAAAGTTCTCGGGAGGGGAGGGGCCCAGGGACACGGGGACTTGCAGGCTGGGTGGAGGAAGAGGACCCTACAGAAGGCACAGGGACAGCCAGGGGCAGGGTACAGCTGGCTGGCTCTTGGATTTCTGCAGGAGTCCCTTAGTTTCTTTTTTACATATTCGTTACTGGGGACAGCGCAAGCGGGGGAGGGGCAGAGAGAGGAAGACAGAGGATCCGAAGCGGGCTCTGTGCTGACGGGCTGACAGCAGCGAACCTGATGCGGGCCTCGAACTCACGAACCGACCTGAGTCCAAGTCGGAGGCTCAAACGACTGGGCCACCCAGGCGCCCCCTGCAGGAGCTCCCACAAGGGAAGCGCCAGGAAACACCAGAGCTCAGAGGTCACAGCGCACAGACTCGGGCTGCACTGGCTAAGCTTGGATCCTGGGGCTGCCGCTTCCTACTTAGGTGACTTAGGGCAAAAGTTAGGTCACCTCTCTGCAGCTTCCACGTCTTAAATAGGGGAGTGACAACATATCAGGTCTGGGCTTTGACTTCTCCCTCCTTGGAGGCTAGGTTGGCCCGTTACCGTTTCCCGCATCCTGGCAGAAACACGAGACTGGGGCAGAGACAGAGGGCTTTGGTGCTCCTGGCACAGGGGACTGCGGGAGCCTCGGTGTCCCCAAGTCCCGTGGGCGTGGAGGGAGAGGTGATAGGAGCCCGGATGGATGCCGAAGGTCTACACTGCAGCCGGATTATGCGGAGGATCCCCGTCTGGCTTAGCTTGTTCTTTGTCCCGGACGGATGCTCATTCCTGGGGGGGGCACTTGGCTGCAAACACACCCCTAGCGATGGCCTGGGAGAAGAGCAGTCAGGACTCTGCCCACGTGGTGTACTCAGCAAAGGAGGGGGCGCCCAGAGACCCGGGAGGGCCGGTGCCCAAGTGCCTGCCTCGGGGCTGCGAGAAAGATCGAGAAGATAACGTGGATGGCTCTCAAGCGGGACCGATTACTCACTCGGGGCGACCCCAGAGGGGAAGGCAGGCTGGAAACTGTGTCTCACTTCATGCAGCCCTCCCCCCCCCCCTGCCCCGCCCCCAACAGATTGTTTCCACGTGCCTGGTGCTGGCCCTCCTGACGCCCAGGCGCTTGGACCAGGCTGGGGAGCCGAGCAGGTGGTGTTCTGGACAGAAGTGCATGACCACGCACGCGCGCCGTGTTGGTAACAAGCGGGTTACCAACGGAGAACAGACTTCGGTGGTGGGCGCTGCTGGGCAAATGGAGGGAAACGGGGACCACTGGAGAGGAAGTGGGACCCACTAGCTAGCGCGGTGGCAGCAGAGGGACCTTCACCCCCCACGGTGGCTGTGCAGGTGGAAGGATCACGGGGCATCAGCGGGCAGAGATCGATTCCAGAAGTCTGTCACGTAGGAGAGGACCTGGGATCTTGCAGAATTACTTAAAAAATATGTTAAAGGTGTGAGCAGGTTTAAATGCCAGAGGGACTAAGAGTGGGAGATGAAAGGTTGACCTCGCAGGAGGGCACGACAAAGGTCCCCGGAAGGATGAGGTGCGGGGCACGAGTGTGGGGGCAGCTCCTAAGGTGAAGAAATGTGTTTCCAGTAGAAGAGGAGAGAGGGGGGAAGAAGGGGTGTGAACTCGGGTAGGTGTCTGGTGGCAAAGCACATTCTTTCAGGGAGACGGTGACACTTCCATCTCCTCCACGGAACAGGAAGCAAGGTGACCGGAGAGCCGAGCGAAGGGCACTGGAGGCTCGTGGAGAATTCTGGAGACCGGGGGAGGGGGGAAACCAGCACAGGAGGGGCGGGTGAGAAGGTCTGGCCAGGGGAGAGAAGGGCCAGCAGGACCCCACAGGAAGGAGAGGGCACAGGAGCCCAGGGGACACCACGACAGGGACAGTGAGGCAGGAAGGTCAAGTGGCCGGAAGGGGAGGGGGCAGCGAGGAGTCCAGGAGAGCACGAGGGCTGAAAGGAGGTCAGAGGCAGAAGCACAAAATGCAGCTTCTGCCCAGCCCTCGGCGAGGCACTCCCCACCGCCCCCACGGCCCCCACCCCCTCCCTCCCCCCCCAGCTCCCTCCCCCAGACTCAGGCCTCACCTACCTACCCCCCCAGCCCGCAAGACCCAGAGCCAGAGCGCCCTCCGCCCAGAAGGTGCCGCGCTGCCTCCTCCCTCCTCCCTCTGAAGAAGTCAAATCCAAGGGGTAGGTTTTGAGCCTCCCGGAAGCAACAGGGATCCCCGGATCAACGCACACAGGCCCCAGAATGGTGTTTCTCTCTTTTATTTAAAAACAGTGCTTCATTACCATTTGCAAAGGCAGAGGCAGTGCTCCTCCTTTGCTTAGAGTTTATAAAAGCCAGCAACATGATCAATAATTTATACACATGGATAGTAATACAAAAAAATAAGGAATAAAAGCTAAAGATCTAACTACTCCGACCTTCACAATTCCAGCTACTTGATAATAATAGGAGTAACCCAATGAATACTGTATGGTCTGAAAGCTACTATACAATATGATTCTTAACGAGAAGGGGAGGGAGTCAGAGACTGTCACAAAGCCCTGGGGTGCTTCTCTGGAGTTCGCAGGGAAACAGGACCCTGGGCAAGCAGCTCGGGTGTCCTAGGAAGTGACTCTGGGGGTGAGGGGGTGGGGAGAGAAGGCGAGGTGGTCAATTATACAAGCATCCCACGTGATGCCCCCGTGCCCCAAAGGTACCTGTTTTGCCATGGCAACGGGAGGGGGCCGGAGAGGCTGCGTGTTGCATGTCGGGATGGTCCAGTCCCTGCCATGGGGGGTGGGGAGGAGAGGAGAGGGTCTGTGGCGTTTTCAGCCTTGCAAAGATTTGGACTGAAAGGCTCAGAGACGCAGGTCGGTCGCCCGTCAGGGACGAGTCAACTGCGCTGGCTCTCTGAGAACCTGAGCCCTAGCTTACGTGTGTCAGCCCCAGGTTTGCTCCAGCTATTCACAAGCAGAATTAGAACACAAGAAAAAAAAAACAAAACCAAAAACAGTTCATATCCCTTAGGGAAAAAAGAGGATCAATTCATCACTCGATATATAATACAGCCAAAACGAGCACACACACACACACACACACAAATACTGTGAACAGAAAAATACAAGAAAATGGCTAAGCTGGGAGTCTCAACGGGGTAGAGACATTGCTTAAAGCACTTATCAGTCCCCAGAAAAACCAAACCGAAAGTCACTTAAAAAAAAAAAAAAATTCAAAACCGCGTGTACCCCCTGGGAATCTGGTGTTGGTGACTGGGGCAGGGGGTGGGGAGAGGAGAGAGAATTGATGTTCCCTTTTTGCTTGCCAGTGTGACCGGGCCTTCCCCACACAGGCGTGTGTGACCACCAGCCAGAAGGGACACGGAAAGGCCCTCCCCCCCCCCTCCCAGCCCCCCGCTGGCAGTCTCCTTAAAGGCAAGGTTTGCATTTTGGCTGACGAGCAGTTCCCTCAGTTACCAATCCCTGCCAACCAGCACTACCATGGCTGAATTGATCTACCGTTTTCCTGAGTAAACTGTAACTGGCTACAGTTCCGGTAACGTGGAGAAGAACTCAGCTACTACAGCCAACTTCGGTACCCGAGGGGTCCCCTCCACGCTCAGCTCCTCGCTCCTGGTCCATCGGATTCAGGAATTCGAGAACTTGCTGGAGTCTGGTCTGGAAGCCTTGTTTTCAAGACGGGTGCCAGGGACTCGACTGCACTCACTAAACCAGAGGGCACGTGCTGGCTTAGGACACCCGGAGCCTACTTGGAGAGGGCCCTGCTTCACGCTCTAGCTCTTGGATGGCTATTGCCTGGTTGATCAGTAAAGCAAGTATGAAGAAGTACACAGGAACAGGGAAAGGGAGGGGAGAAGAGGTTTGTGGACAGTAACATTGCCAAAAAAAAAAAAAAAAAAAGTGTTTGATGCAACAGAGAATCAAGTTTCACTGGTGTATACCTACAAATGGTCAGACATCTTCAAGAGCATGACAAAATAAAAACACGCAAATTTACGTCTGATGTTCACCTTGCCCACTATTTTTTTTTCCTATCTTATAACAGTGCAAACAGGTAACTTATGCTTTTTGAAACACCACTACCCCTTCCCCAACCCCCACCCCCCAAAGTCCCTTTCTTCCTATCAACTGGGGGAAAAAAGTCTGCAATTCTGCAAATGTTACTGTCCTAGAGGCTGCAAGCAGCAGAGGGGGCTGGACGCCGGGCTCCCGGCCGGCGTGCCTTCCAGATGGACCCTGGCGTGGCCTCGCGCGCCTGCCCGAGGAAAGCGGGGTGATCAAGGCCTTCCTGCAGGTCCTCGAGGTGGCTTCCATCCCGAGTCTACACCTCCCTCCCATCGGGAAACTAACGGGGGGTGTTGACTCACCCACTGCTCTGCTGCACGGCTAGGAAAGTATGACCTGAAGTCAGAGCGGCCCAGCCCCTGAGGGGTTCTACTTTTCAGGAAAAGCTGCTGTCCCGGGTTTCTACTGAATAACGTCCACTAGCTCCCCTCTTAAACTAGGAGTTGAGCCCCAGTGCCCTTCTTTTTCGAGGACAAGTGACACCGGCTCCATCCCACCTCGCGGCTGCCGGAGGCCGGGGGCGGCGGCAAGGCCGGCACACCAGAGCGCCTTAACAACGCTGAGTCACAACGTCTGACCCGGTGAGCCGCGCACCACAAGGGATTCCAGAAAAGACCTACGGGCAGCTCTCTGGGCCGAAAGAGGGAGACCGAGAGGACGGTTTTCGCTAGGGGTCTCCTTAAAGGAGCCCAGCTTCTCTAGGAGTAAGATGCTAAGCACAGGAGTCCACGCCAGGAGCTACGGGAAAGCTGTGGAAATCGGTCACGTGCTGGCCTTCAGCATCGGTGAGGTTTTTGGATCATCGAGCGGCATCCGCCCACGAACCCCCAGACGCCAGACTCCCTCCCGGCTTGGTCGCTCGTTGCGACGGGAACCAGAGCCGGGAGCAGACAAGCCTCGGTGCTCCGAGGAACCTGCCTCCGAGGGGGCTGGCTGTACGTACGGAGTCTCAAAGTTCAAGAGGTGAGGGGGAGGCCGACACCGTCTCCTTCGGGTGCTCACGGGAGCCCCGAGTCTCAGTGCTGACGCTAAAAAGCAAAGGCCCTCTGGCGAAAGCCGAACTCTGCTTGGCCTTCCTTAGAGAAGGGAGCTGGGGGAAGCCGTGCTCAAAGCCATCCCTGGAGACGCAGCAGGGCACGCAGGGCCTGCCCGCGGAGTCCTCAGCCAGAACCCGCTGAACTGAAATGCACGCAAGGAACCCCAAGCTCCAGCTTCCGCCTCTTTCCGAAGGGCGGTGGGGGCTGCCTTCTCTCCCTTTCCCACCGTCCTGGTCTCTCTCTCGGACAAAAGAAGAGCAAATGATTAAGCTCATTCCCCTGCGACAGCCACAACCATGTCAAATCTGGCCTGGTCTCCACCGAGCCGTGGTTTGCCATTTTTGTCAATGGCCCCTGTTTGAACACAACCCGAGGTTTCTCTGTGTCTTTAGTCAGTAAAAGCTCTCCCTCAAAACAAAAGCCAAAAGCAAAGGGGGGAAAAAAAATCCTCCCTGCCCCCATTCTCTAGAACTGTGATAGCCCCCGCATCCCATGAGCCCTTCCTCTAACTAAAATATTTACATACAACACAACAAAAATTGTCTTAACGGCAACAAACCAAACTTTGGCTTGGGGAGGAGAACCGTTCAAAGTGGCCAACGGCCCGGGCAGTTTGGTGTCCCCTGTTCCATGCAGTCCTCCCCAGAATCAGTTAAGATTGCATCGAGGCCTCTATCTTCCTTGACGTCTCCCTTCGTTTCAGGGACAGCCTCTCCCCCGGTCATCAGGAGAGCGGGGCTTCCGAGAGGGGAGAAGAGTTGTGCTTTACACGACAGGCCAGTCCCTCCCGGACAGATCACTCTGCTTACAAAGGATGCTTCATGCTGCCATGTGTCAGTCATTTTAATTCAGGGACACGAATAGTCATCAGTCAAGAACATGTGTGGAGGCAGGAGTAAAAAAACAAAAACAAAAACAAAAACACAAACGGAAAATAAACCCATACCAAACCGGAAGCTCCATGTCTCTGAATTACTCCCTTGAGCAGCTATCCCTTGGGTGAGAGGTCACCCTAGTACCAACGTGAATAGACCAGGGAGCCAAACAGAACGTGCTTTTCTATTTTCTCAGGCCTTCATTTTGGAAATGCGGCAGGACCCTGGCCTCTACCATTACCAGCTAGAAGAGAAACGCCTCTCCCCTACCTTGCTTATACATGTAACATCAGAGCTGCAGGGCCGCGGCAGTGACCCACTGCTGCGGCCACCACATGACTCTTCCTGGCAACACAGAAGATCCTTGCCATGTCAGACTCTCCTTCCAGGATGGGAGGGGAGCACCCTCAGGGGCTCGGATTTGATATCCTGTAGTGTTGGTATATACGCCAAGTGGGCGGGTGCTCGGCTGGCGTCTTTGGAGGATGACGAGAAGCCGGGCGGAAGGGCCACGAGAGCTCAAGACTGTGGACAGAGAAGTGGCTCGCAGAGGCCCCGGGAGCTGGGGATTCCTATGGCTTTGGAGCCAGTACAAAGCGCCCCTGCCTGCCCTTCCGTGCCCCGGTCACCGCAAGCTTCCAGGGACAGCGGACCCGGCACTCAATGCTTGATCTTTTGCTAACGGTTTTCATACGTTTTACACCTTGTACTGCCCTCCTGATGTAAGAGAAAGGACAGGAATATCAGAGCCCTGCCAGACACCCTCCGATATCCCTTTTCTTTTCCTTACTGTCTTTACTGACTCCCAACACTCTGTACTTCTAACCCTCAAGCCGGGAAATCTGGTCGCTGGCTATTTATTCTCCTGTCCCTGGGTCCTAAATTCCTGACTCTTGAGGACGTGGGAGCAGGGAGTTCATAAAAGGACAGATGAGCCAAGCCGTGGTTCAGAGGAAGGAGAAGGGGCCCAGCAGGAATGCTAGGATCTCAAGAAAGAAAAGAATGATCTTTTTCACACTCCGGAGTTCATTCTGAGATCGGTTTCCTAATGAGGTGTTTATTATCCACAGTCTGAGAGCGTGTTTGGAAATATTAATACTATAATTCCAAAAACTATGCCAACCGTCTCAGGCTGTGCAGGTAAGATGATTGTAAAAAGGATGGAGAAGACAGGAGGGAAGAGGAGAGGACAGTGGCTTTTAATTCTCCCGCTTTGCAAGCACAAATTCCTGTCATCTATCAGCATGTGGATTCCAGCCACAGCCAACCAGAATTGCCTGCCGAAGACCAGAAACTCAGAAGACTAGAAGAATATCCTGTCGCAGAAAGATCTCCACTTCTGCTTGTCCCCCAGCCACTCAGCACCGGATACACTTTGGTAACTCTGCCTGCTGATTTCTGATCACATGCATTCATCAGCTCCTAAGGTCTCTCCTTCCTCATGAACTGCCTCTTCCGTGATTGACAGAATGAGCTAGCACGGACATACAGACATGGAAATGCATTATTTTTTTTTTTTTTTTTACCACAGTTAAAAAAAAAAAAAAGGAAAAAAAAAGAAAAAAATGCACAATCTTTGGAACAAAAGAATTAAAGGCAGAAATTTAAAGGAAAAATACATATTCAAAGAACATAGTGAGGTATAAAAAAGTATTCTCTCTTTTTTTGTGTTTTTTTTTTTGTTTGTTTGTTTTTCCTCTTCATCTTGCTATAGAGTTCCTCTACTAGTAAATATTGCAATAGCCAGGCCTCATGAACTGGGGGGCTGTCCCATTTGCGGGGTCTCACGTCACTTCAGTAGGGGGCAAATCGGCTGTAGCCACCTCGGTATAAACTCGCCTGCAGTAATTAGAGACATAAAAATAATTAAAAGGTTGATGAGAGAAACATTAAAGGCGAAGAAAAGTGTCCTGAAAAGGGATTTGGGAGAACAGTTTCTTTAGAAGCTTCAAAGCAACTGGTACGATGTGACCTTGTGCAGTGACATTGGGAAACCAACTTCTGCCTCTAAGGGGCTCAAACCAGAACCCACGACACTCACTGCTGCCCCGATATTCTCAAGAAGAGGGTATGACGACAACTGTACTTAATGGTTTACATGAATTAGCAAAGAAGGGAAACTCAGTAGAGTTTAAAACCAAGTCAGTAAATAATCTGATGTTTAAAATTTAGCACGAGTTTCGGTTTACCTTGATGACATCATGGCCGATTTCACCTTCTTGCACATTACCTGTCTGCAGGGAACAGGTGCTCAGGTGCTCTGACCACTAACTGTCACATACCACGTTCGAGATGGTGCTGGATTTAAACCACAGTCAATCTTTTAAATATTAAAGTCTAGTTCCTCTATAACCTACAAAACGTGCCAACTAGGTGCTTCTTGACGTATCTGAACTCATTCCTTCCTTCCCTCCCTCCCTCTCTCTCTCTCATTTTAACTGGGCTTTAATTCCTTTCTTTTATCTGATGACCTATCTCCATTAAAAGTTCCCCAGGAACATCTCTCTCCTTGGGTCATTCTTTCGGGGTCGGATCTGTATCTTTTTGGCACATAAAATCTCAGCAACTTCTATCACTGTCTTTATCTTGTCTGTTGCACCTACATTCCCCTCAGGACCCTGTTACTTCCTCCCACAAATCTATCATTAGAAATTTAGTGTGAGAAATGATGGGCTCTCTCATATTCCTCCCGGTCTTAAATTTCATTTATCACTCTGCCTCCCCATCACACACTGTCGTCCATGACCCCCGGGCCGCTGCCTGGCTGTACTCTGGATGGCACACAGCGTTAGGAGATGTTGCTGTGACACGGTGTGTCCCTGCTGTGGCCGGTGAGTCACTATCACTGGGCCTGGAGGTATCCAGGCCACCACAAAAATACCACAGTGAGGGTTCGAGTTTGGTTGGGGGGAGGGTTATTCCAAATTGAGGTCTATGGATCTTTTCTACGCTTCCAGGAAAACATCGTATTTTGCTATGAATGTTACGGATAGAAAAGACCTTTGTAAGGCATTCATTTGGTGATTTCTAGTGCTTTCTGCCAGAAGGCTCAGAAATGGCAGGGACGTCCTTTGATATCTGCATCTGAAACTAATGCACAGGTTTTGGGAAGCTTACTGTGAAAGCTGGAGAGTCTCTCCCCCGACATCTCTGCTAAGACCTAGCAGTTAAACCAAGCCACAGGTGTATGTATCCAACATCTGAGCCAATATAAAGCATCAACCTGTTCCCTTCTTTCTCTCCCAAATGATGCCGTCACCCAGGGCAGACTGTCACTATTCATGCCTTTCTGCTGCCGGTAACCAGGTCAAGGGGCTCACGCTACAACACACAGATGAAGGTGATATGAATTTCCAGCTAGTCTTCTGTGGCTTCAACACTTTGGCAATGGAAGAAGGGCTGAATTTATTACACTTCTAGAGCTTCTGCAAACTGCAGGTAAAAGTTAAAAGGTGTAAAGTGGTTAAAAAAAAATACGGTACATATAATAATACTCACCACAGCGCCAACTCCATAGCTAGCGGCAGGAGCCAGGGCGTGGTAGGGGTCGGCTGTGTATACTCGGCCGTAACTGGAGAGAAGAAAGACAATCAGGGAGAGCAAGAAAAGGCCATGATCTAAAAGAATGAGAGCGCTTACTGTGCTAATCAAGACTAGCGAGTAACTCGGTCCTCAACGTTATTAGGGAACGGGCAGAACGGAAACCTGTCCGCTTCTACTCCCAAATGCAGTACCTCTGGAAACTTCTGAAGGACTTCCATCAAATGGAAAAGCAAGGAGGTGGGGATGAGGAAGAGGGAGACAGGGAGCCTGGGGTCAAAGCCAAAGAGAGACAGGAATAAGCGGGAGGGGGGCGGAGCACAGGGCCCAAGGGGGTCTGCAGGCATCTGGAGCCCAGGGTGGCCGAGTGGCGATCCGGAAATGGTGACAGGAGGAAGGCGGGGCGGCACCTGGGTGCCCCACCCCCCCCACCCCCACCCCCCGGGCTCCTCGCCCGCTTACCCGTCGCTGTAAGCTGCGGCGGCGGCGGCAGCGGCTGTGGCCGCGGTCGCGGTAGCCGGCTGTGCATATCTGTAGGCTGCGTATCCGCCCTACAGGAGAGAAGAGAACTGACTTTACAGATACCTCTCCCCCGACGGCCGGACCAACACACACCCACCCACACGCAGACGTACACGCACAATGACACAGGGACAGACGCAAACACGGACACACGTGGGAGGAGAAATGTTTCAAACTGCATCAGTCTGCATGTTATCCTTCCCCTGGCACAAAATTAAGCTCCACCCAACGCAGGGATCTGCTTTCCAATTTAGGACAATTACAAGAGTAAACTACCTCAGTGGGACCCGTTCTCCGATGTAAGCAACGAAGACATGATCTCAGACCGGTCTTACTTCATGGTCTTTGCTGTAACTTTCAACAGGGCAAATATTTGCAGGAAGGTGGGAGAACGCTATCTGACTGATGGGGAATGTAAATGTGTATGTGTTAACTTCAGATTCTCAGGCTGATTTATTGCTAAGAGACTACAGGATGTAACAGAAAGGTCCTCTCTGGTGCTATGCTCCATCAGGACTAGGCTTTTTGTCGAGAGGCAACGTTTAATAGGAAAAACCAGTGTAGATCAGGGGTTGGAACCTTCGGGCTGTGAGCCGATGCAGCCTGCCACCTGTTTCTGAAAGCAGGCGTGACGGCACCGTACGGCCTCCGAAGCCGAAAACGTTTAGCCCTCGGCCCTTCGCAGAAAAAGTCTGCCGGTCCCGAGCTGCATTTAGGACTGGGGCAAATCAGATGACGAATGGCTGAGGGCCTTGCAGTGGGATTCAGCTAGATGAGTTGGGCCTCCCTCCATGGCCTGAGCATTTGCCTGCATTTATTTTCCTCTCCTGACAGATTCAGAGGCCCTTACTTAACACCCAGTCTCACTGCGCACTCTGGAGTCCTTCTTCCAGTGGTTCCACTATCCCCTCGGTCCTAGAGGCTTCCAAACTCTTCCATCCTATTGTTACTTCCCTTCAGTTTAGGGGAACAAACACCCCAAAGGTTTCCGCTGTCAGGGTGAACCACATATACTCTCCCATGAAGTGTTTCAAAGAAAATCACAACAATAAGTGCTATTTTAAAAAGCGGCAAGCCCTACTTTTTTTTCCTCTTCTAGACTTCGTCTATTTCACCCACACCTCATTCAGGTGTAAATTCTTATGACTATTTCTCCCTCTCAGATATAACTATGTTCAACTGGTACACGCTATGACACCATCTCATGTACGCTTTCTCTACGTGAACGCTCTGCATTCCGGAGGAACGTTTATACTCTTGACGTCATCAGCAGTAGCTTCCAGCGTACGTTCAAAGTATCCCTCTGACTGGATTACAGTAGTTACGTATTATTTCTCTTTGTTCTTCAAGTGAATCACTCAGGAAAGCAAACGTTTCTTTCTCCATTACAAATTCTTCCACGTATAAGTAAGAAGATTCTAATTAATATTACCAAACACTGGCAATGACATGGTAATGGATAGAAACAAGGCGGGAAGCACCCTCGGGGGCTACCTGAGATCAACACGTTCACTCTGAAATCCAGCCAGGTCTATGGGAACAGACTGATTTGGGCAAAACTGTACACATCCAGGCTGTAACATATACACCGCTGTATCTGTAACTAAAACTAGACCTATCTATACATACACACGCCATAAAGTGTCTCTTTTCCTGATTGTATCTATGGCTAGCTAGGTAGGTCCTTTTTTAAACTTCTAAAGAGCAGTAAAAGTATGTGTTAACCAAAGCAACAAGCCAATCATTATAGCTGAAATTTTAAGCTTTAAATGAACCTGAAAGGCTCAATTTTTCATTATAACTACAGATGGTTCCATTGGTTTAGAATTAAAGTTTGCTAGAGTGAGGTCTACACCAGGGCCGTCTTTAGGAAAACTTTGTAAGCAACGATAGCGTGGTAAACAGCCATTAGGTGGTCTGTGCCTTCAGTATTCCAAAAGACACCAAAATAATCTTTAAAAATTTAAAACACCAATGTAATCAAAGCAGTTAAAGCCCAATTTGTGTTCACCTGAGTAAAACACTTAAAAACTGAAGTTCTATGCCATAGGGCAGAATATACATTCCCATTAAGGGATTCTGAGGCTCAGTACGGACCTGACTCTCTGAAAGTCTCTGTAAAGTTGAAAATACTGATTTGATTCTATCAAATCATCACTTTGAGTGGTTAGCATACTAATTCTGGAATTCTGGAAAAGGAGGTTCTGAATGTAGTTACTGATAGGACCACTCCCTCTCGTGTTCCTCAACCTGCAAAGAGCCATCAGAACCTCGAGAGATCAGACTGGGGCAAAGGAGATTCCTTCCAAACCAGAAGGAAATGGGAGAGAATCTATGTGCAGTAGTTTCCTTCTATTCTAACTCAACCCGGACTTTGAAGTTTGAAATTTGATGAGGTTCTTTGCTATTTAAATTCAGGAAAACCAGAACAGGAATACAAGTGTTTTACTGATAAGAAAAAGCTTGAGGAGAATATCAGCATGAAGAAAAACTACGTGAATGTTTGTTTTTTTGTAAGTTGGTAATATTTCAACACGACGAGTCTCCTGATTACTTTATAATGGTGCTACAGAGAGGCCCTTTAAAAGGGGGACTATGTTTAGGATGGAAAGATACAAGCTAATTTGGTAATTCATCAGTGACTACCCCAAAATTAGAAAAGTTAAGTTGTATTATCACGGATTTACTTCTCTTGGGTGTAGTCATACCCCAAAGCACTTCCGCTGCTGCCTTAAACAAAATACATCAAAAACTGTAAGACAGAGACACTTCGGATGTCTCTATCCCTACCCCGATTTCGGAGTGCACAGAGCTTCCGGGCTGAGAAATCGTTTTCTCGGCTTTTGCTTCTACCGGCAAGTCTGAGGTCTTTTGCAGAACATGAGAACAAAGTGCAGTTTGAAACACCAAGGTTTTCATTACTGTCTCTTAAGTTTTTCAGAAAGAACAAGGGCGGGGAAGGGGGTAGGAGACAGGGTTCAGGCGTGGGGGGGGCGGGGGAGGCGGGGAGGGATATGGCGCCACATTTATTAATCACATTAAAAACTAAGCATGCCAACATCTGGAGCTAAAACAACCAGCAAAATCACCACGTTCAGACTCGTATTGGCTAACTCTATCTATCCCAGCATTCTCTTGGGACAGCGGTTTGCCCTAGGCTCTACCACAAGCTCGGTGAAGTACACAGCCTCAGGTACTAGAGCGTGCAGCCACAACAACCGGCTATTACGGAAACAGTCAGTCACCACTTGAGTTAACATTCCAGACCCTAACGACGGGCCCTCCCCAGCCCAAAGAAATAGTCAAGGTCGCCCGCCCTAGCCCTGGCCCACACCACGATGTTAATAATTATAACAAGCAGTAACCCATCTGTTATGTCAGAGAAGGGAACAGAGACTCCACTGAGAGGTTTAGAGTGGGGATGCTAACATGTCTTCAGCTGACTGCACAAACAAACAAACAAAAAAAAAAAAAGAGGAGAAATAATTCATTTGGAGATATGAAGTCATGAAATAGCTGATGTGTATTGCTTTTAACCATGCACTGATGCAAAACTGAAGCAACCATTAATAAAAATTAAAAAGGACATATGTATTTACACACAATCAGACCTGTTGGATCTGAAGCAGTTTGCAGACTCTATCTGTGTGTGATTTGAAATAAAACAAAAAATGGGGATTAGCATGGCCACAGCACACCCTAATGTAGGAGGGCACACATGGACTGCTTTTTGGAACCCTGAGAGCTGGATACATTTGGCATGGGCTGAGCCTGATGCAAACATACACATGCCCCGTTAAAAGGCTCGCTTTCTCACTCCTTTATAATTCATTACGAAGGACTCCAGAATGTTCCCAATAGGGGTGGCCCGACGCTAGCTACATCGCTCCCCTATTCACCCTTCCTGACCCTGACCGCATGGTCCAGTCCTGACCCGCAGCACTCTCCGGCCCTCCGTCAGCACCCATCCACTCTGACCCAGAGTTCTTCTGCCATAGCGCCTGTGCTGAATGTTCTAGCTTTCCACATATACGTAAGACATCCCTGCCTTCAACTTCCAGCTCTTTCCCAGGACAATGCGGTTACCTTGAAGATCCTTTTGATGTTCATGTCTCAGCTCTCCAGGGTTCACCATCACCTGCTAGGGATTCTCTACTCCACTCTGAATCAGCTTTAGCATTTAATTAACTTTATAATGTTGCCACACTGATCACAGGACGCTCCTGCACAGTTCTGTTTTAACCAGAACAAAATGGAAGGGCTCTACAGATCCTGCCCTCCTGTATCTGCATTGTCTATTAGGAGGATCTCATACTGGCAGACATTCCCCTTCTCTTGATTTTAACCTAGCCGTGAATTTTATTTTGGTTTTGTTTTAGATTTACATGAAAACAGGACTTTGGTGAGCATGTGATGTCAAGACACCTTCTTTCTACCTGGAAGACAGTGACATTATGTGACACTGAGGAGAAGAGTGTGTGTTTTAAGACCAGCAGACAAAATGAAAGCTTTGGTCCCTGCACGTGATGTACAGATTTACTGAGCAAGGGCGGTGGGGGTGGGTGGAGAGAAAGGCAGATGTGATGCTTAAAATCGCTACAGGGAGCAGAGACCTATCCCCACGAGCTTGGGTTGACTTTGGGTTGACCTGCTGTGCCTCTGGGGATCGCTTCATTTGTCCCTACACGATTCTAACTCCTCCCTTCCCTTGCCTCCTCCCGGCTCCAGCCGAGAAACACTGTCTAGATGGGTCCTGGGGGGTGGGGGGGAGGGGGGTTACCCTTCTGTGGCAATAGAGCACCTCTGATTAAGTGTTAACACAGACATGAGTACTAAAAACTTACAATCATGATAATACTGTTGCTGTTTTTGACGGAGACCTATATCTACTTTGGAAAGTAGATACGAAAAAGTTTTAAAGACACGTACTTAAATTTTATTTTATAATTACTTTAAAATCGGGGTTAAGGGAAGAAATGGTTATGATCAGCTTCTTAACTTGCACTTATCACTTCAATGGTAGACGAGAGATGATCTTTAACAAATCAAACCTCTCAAGCACGCCACCATTTCACATGCCCCCAAGTTAGTTCATTTCCCAAACCCGGCCGGGAGGCCACATAAGGAGTGTGACAGGCGGCCTGGGGTTCTCTCTCCCCAGCATCCAGCTATCAGCAGATGTAACGGTGAATGATTATCCAAATGAACTCACTGACCTTGTTTTAAGGTGAAAGGAAAGAGGGCGAGGGGAATACGTGTTTCAGTTTTACGGCCCCAACAGGTCTAGATTTTTAGGCAACCTGGAGGTGAGGCGAACAGCACGGTCCAATTACGATTGTGGCCTCACCCCGGGGCCCAATCGGGGACTTAGGAGTCTTGCATGGACAGACTCAACTTCCTCCCTTCTCTCGTCTCCTTCACAGTGGAAAATGTCCTCAACTGCTAAGATCTCCAAGTATAAAAGACCAGCTTAAACGCCATGGACAAATGCGATTGGCAAACTAAAAGAGGTGGCAGTGATGGGACAGTGCAGAGCACACGCCTGGCGTGGCCGGAGGCGACGGGGCAGGAGCACTTAATTTTGGAGGCGGTGCCGTCACGTATGGGACTTGACTGTGCGCTGCTGAGGTATAGCAGGGCTTAGATCACACGCTCACAAGTCTCGGTTGTCCAAAAAAGCCTCTGTTCCCATCTCTAACGTGGAGCTGGAATGGTTAGTATAATTCAATTTTTTCACTGCAATCCACAATCTGATTGATTGGCAGGTCACACTGGCACTCCTACCTGAGGTATTTTAGCGCTAATGATTGGTTCCTGTAAGACTATTCTATAACAGAACACAGGAAGAGCAGTTCAAAAAACACAGCTGTGGAAGGAAAACAATCATACAAAAAAGCCCGCTAAGGGGCCCACCAGCCTTTTCTTTCCTTTGGATGCAAGCATGCTTTTCACAGGATAAGAATCAGGAGCAGTTTGGTCATCCCTTTAAAACGTGCATCAGGGTGAGCTATGCCTTTTCTACTGGTCAAGAAAAAGAGGGGCGGGGAGGACGCACGATCGATCGGTCTGCTAAGCTCAGGTCTTCTCGGGGCGGGGCGGGGCGGGGGTGGGGGGGCTTTCTACAAACTGCAGCCACAGTTGCTAGATCGGTTCTCTGGAGAGGAACGTGGCACAAAAGAAACAGAAAGGAAGCCAATGGCTAGCAGGGGTTACGGACTAACAACAGAACAGGGGAAAGAGATTACAACAAAAATCTCTCTGAATGAATAGCCTAAATTAGTCTAACTTAAAGCCAGCAGCCTGCACTCTTCCCTCGTGATGTTTCTTCAAGCTCCGGGTCAGTGCACTTGTACTGGATTAACTCTCCTGTCTTCCTATTGCTAACGTGTATCTCTGAGGAAACAACTCAGTGTATAGGGATAGATTTCCGCAGTGGGGGAGGGGGGGTGGAAATGTACAGAGAGAAACAGGAAAACTCTAGGTAAAACATGGGTGTGTGTGTGTGTGTGTGTGTGTGCGCGCGTGTGTTTTAGAAAAAGCATCCCTCGCTCCCTCACACATGGAAGAGGGAATCTAAAGTTTTCAAAGCTACAGTTGTATCAGACTTCACTCAACAGTTACCTCATAATGCATTCTTGTTTTTCATTAGTGGGGTTGGAAAATATTTCAGCACTAGGGACCACCTTTTTTCCTCCAAGTGACTGCTTTAAGATAGGAGCTAAGAAATGACAGTAACATTGTGATTAATTCCTTTCATTAATAAGACACCACTGGCCAAACACGTATTTCAGCAAGGTCGCTGAATTACTCGTTTAGTTTCATAAGGTGATCCGGTTAGTAGATTAAAACAAAAATGTCAAGGGTATTTTTATTTTCTCAACGGAAGTACAGAAAAGTCATCTCTCTCTTAATAAAATCATATGCTGTGACCTAAAGATAGGAGAGAATTATAAACAAATATTTGGTTCGTTCACTCAAACAAGGGGGAAGTAGGCAATCTTACTGAGGTAGAAATAAGCCATACTTTAAAAATCCCCAAATAAAAAAGGTATCAGAGGAAAAAAAAACAAAAAACAAAAACTTTGACTCAAGAAAATAACTCCAGTGCAAAAGCGTGCTCTAACAGACCAGATTTCAGGAAAGCAATTTAAATAACGTAAAGATGACTTTCATGAGAACATGGATTCTAATGTATATGGGAGAATGTACATGCGAAGAACCTATGTAAATATGTATATTTAGAAAAGTGTCATCTGGTATAAAAGTAGGAATATTTCCCCAACCCTCAAGTTTCACTGTGAGCACAGGAAAAAAAGGTATCTTTCGTTACTTCTGGAAAACCAGCTGAGGAAAGACGTGGATTTTAATTAAAGCACTGATAAGGAAATATGGATTAGTTGAGTTTCGTGCTGGGTTATATAAATAACTGATGTAATCTGGGTAAGTCACCATCTCTTTAAGAAACAGATCTACGAAGTGAGAGGGTTGGACCAAATCGTGGCTAAGACTCCTTTAAGCATCTGTTAAACTAAGGCAAACTTTGAAGGTCTACTCTACATAGGACAGGTGTGTCCAGTTACCTCCTTACTTCCTGCACCACAGAGTCTCTAAGGACATTCTGAAAGTGCGCCGAAGTTTTCTGGTTGCCAGAGAGTCTCTGGCAGAAATCTGTGGCAAAAAGTTCGCTACAAAGGTACCCTTATTGATTCGGGGAGGTAAGGGTGGAGAAAGCACTTCCGGACAATTCTAACCTATGCCCAAGGAATAATTTCATCCTGACAAGTTTTTCTTAAGAAATTGTTTCTTAACGACCTGGGTGGTTAGACTAAGCTTGCATTCAGAAACAGAGCATTTGGAGAGGTCCTAATAAAAAACCTCGAAACTCCAAACTTTTGACTCTTTGTCAGTTAGATCACCTTGTCCACATTTTAAATAATATGTGACAAGCCAATCGTGGAACTCTAGCTACAACAAGACAGTTTCAATAATGGATAATAATAACGATGATGTTAACATTGCTGGTACAATCAACAAGTCCTGGATGGTAGGAGAATGTTTGCAAGAAGAGTCTAGGTTGCCAATTATGCCACTCATTCCCCTCTAGATGGCTCTTAAGGAAAGAGACCCAGTGGCTGTGGACCTTCTGATAGCGAAAGGCTGTATGTAAGCACTGAGTGTTTGGTTGCCTCTCATTATCACCCACTTTCCGCCGACATCAGCTCCTTACCTCCCTCTCACAGGATAATGCTCTCTCAAAGTACGGAAAATAGGAAAACACATAGTTCAGAAAGCTTACTGCCGTCTACATAAATCAAAGCTCCAATGATCTAAAGAGGGATGTGAAATGAGAAGAAGAGCAGAAAAGAGAGAGAGTTGGTTTAAGCTAATATAACTATCCTGTTATTTATGTATGCACATGACACGACGGTATTAAAAGACTTTAAACCTGCTGATCATCTCGCAAATAAATCACAGAACATCTGTGGGTATAGGGAAGGGAAAAGAATATGTCCAGTAGACTGACTCTAGCAATGATCAGGAAACCCAAAGGCTTAGTTTTTGCACCCAGGGGCAAGCGCAGTGGCAGAGAAGCATGCTTGCATTCTTAAATATATAAATATATATATATATATATCCACAAGGAAAAAGAAAATAAAAATCAAATAAATTATATGTAAAAAAAAAACAAAAACAAAACAAAACAAAGAAAAAACAAAAACAAAAACAAAAAAACCAAACCAAACCAAAGAAACAGAAAAAAAAGGCTGGCTTGTCAGGGAATGGGGTCGAGAAGGCCCCGGTGTGTGTACTTACATAGAGGTCAGCACCGTAAAATCCGTCCTGGTAAACCACACTGCAGAAAATCCACACAAAAACAAAAACAAAAAAACAAAAGAACAGAAACACATTCCGGTTATTGAGGACGGCAGCATGCACATGCGCTCTACACAGGCAGGTGATGTATGAATACGTAACCGGGGCTGGGGGGCCGCAGCGAGTCAGCGAGAGGACCGTGCACGGGCACGCGCACGTCGTACAGCTCCAGGACATGCGAGGCGGGAAGGGAGCGCGCCACTCGAATGCACACCTGAACGCTTGGTAATTAAAGGAGGGTTAAAACGATGAAAGCATTCCCAGAGGGCCTGACAGAACTATCAGAACTCTGCTGGATTAGAAACATCAACTTCTCATACCTGGAGTTGTTGTTGTTTTTTTTTTTAAAGCTTGCCCTAGGAGGAAATTTTCTTTAAAGAATTTCAAAATGTGTGTGTGTGTGTGTGTGTGTGTGTGTGTGTGTGTGTGTGTGTATGCGTGTGTGCGTGTGTGCGCATGTGCGTGTGTTGGGGAGGGGGGGAGAGGTACGGGGAAAGGGGGTCTAACATAAGAAAACTGAACCGAAAGAATCCCATTAGGGCAGGACCTGTACGCAGAGTATGTCCCAAAATTAGGTTTAGCGTTTTGTTTTGTTTCCTAGAAGTATGTACGTTTTTCCTGATATCCATACATCACCTGCTTTTTACCCTGCACATTAGACATGCAGTAAGATTTGGCTGATCACACGAGCATGCAAAGTATTATTATTCAGCATTTTAAGAACCAATGCAACACCTCAGAAAAACAAGTCAATCAATTCTGACCAAAGTAAACAGAGAAATGTAATTAAAAAAAAAACACAACCAAAAATACCCACAATGCATTGCTTTCACAAGCAGAGATAATGAGCTAAAGGTTAAGGTGATTGGTCCAAGGTCTGAGAATTGAAAAGGTGCAGTGGGGATCCCAGATAGTAACAATATAATCCAGAGTGGGAAGGAGTAACTGCAAGGTTTTAGGGGCTCTTTTTTGACCGTTAAGAATATTCATGGAACTCTGAAAAATTAACTGATAACTGACGTTTTGGGCATGACCAAGGATCATCCTGTTTTATTTAAAAGGATAAAATGGAGAACAGTAGCTGATTAGGAATTAGAAGGGTTTATTTTCCTGTTCAGAAAAATGAATTTTTATCAAACAAAATACATGAATTTGGGGGTTTTTTGTTTTCTGTTTTTAAAGTCCTGGGCAACACTAAAACTATGATAATCGTAGATTTCAAACCTTTTGAGGTATTTTTGTGCATATAGACTTTCCCCCAAACATTACTTTGGGACCAAAAGACATGGAACAGAAGTAGAGACAAAAGATAAGACTTTCTTCTTCGCATGTGTTAAATCAAGATTTGGATATTCTAAATGAGAAGATCTGTTTATTGTTTATTCAACTAAGCAAGCTGGAAATTTTCAGCACTACCTTCTCTGTTGTAATAAACCAGTAAGTGAGGTCTTTCAATCATATTTTTAACTTGAATGTGAAATAACTTTTTTTTTTTTTTTTTGGCAAGTGGCTGGAAAGTTTCTGAATTCTACTTATTATAATGACATTTTGTTGGGTTTACAGGACAGTGCGGTCACACTTTGCAATGCCCCAAATGTGCTGTGCATTTGTATTACAAAACAGGCAAATTAAATTCCTCTCTGACGCTCACTTAGCTAAGCCCTATCCGGTTTCATCGTCTCCAACTGCAGTTAAAGTTAGATATTAGAAAGTAATCTGCCTCTCAACTGCATTTTATTAGAAAAGACATTTGCTCGTAACGAGAAGGCTGACAGAATGGAAAGCACTGAGGCCAAGTGCTGATTAATTAACCTTCAACTATTTCAGTAGGGGATCCAGGCAAAGATTACAAACATCTCTTCGATACAGAACAGTGGTGGCATTAAAAGCAGGAATACAGTTTACCCTAAGTTACGTCACTCACTGGGAATATTTACCTAAATTCTAGAAGAATTCTAATATTCCCTGTATCAAATGCCGTAAGGAGGCTAGAACACAATGATTAAGGATGAAAATTAGTTTACTAAGCTGAAAAGCAATTTTAGGCCATTCCCCATAAAATACTGGACTTATTCCTTGCCATCTTCCATGTAAACCGGTGGTTTAGTTAATAAAAAAGAAAACATGGGAAATCAGTGTTCAATGTAATGCACAGAGATTGGTATGATTAGACATAAGGATAAAAATATCTTTGAGCGAACGTAATCCTGACACAGAGTAGGGAGCGAATGGGTCCTCAGGTTTGGCCAATATAGTGAAATGAGCTACAGTGACTAAAACAAATCCAACCGTTTCATAAAGTAAACTCGGGAATGTTACAAAATAAAGAAGTCCCATGTTTCTGGCAAGTGGCATCTCTTTGCAAACGTGACAGTAAACTCTCCTGGACTGAAATGGAAGACGCCTCGTGAACAATTTTCCTGGTGTGTAGAACTTCCAAAACGTCTGTTTTTATGTCTGACTTGAGTATCTCTCGATGAAATAATACTGCATCTTTATTCACTTCTTTAAAGAGATGTCAGAGGTTGTTGAAGGTCAAAGCTCAAGTTGAGAGAAGAAAGAATAAAATTAAAAGCAAGTGATGGCAGAGGATGGAGATGATGGGATGCATGGGATTTAAGCATCTATAAGCTGCAAACAAAAGTTTATTTCTAAAGCACTTCCCTTCCAGCGCCTCTTGGAGCCTGTCCATTCCAACATGCACACGTGTCTAACAAAAATGCCTGAATTCTGTGCAATGGAGGACCGCTAATGGCACGTCCATTCGGTCTATGAACGAATGCGGAGTTCGTAGACCTCCAAGCCAATTCTGCTGCCAGAAAAGGACCTACAGAGAAGGCTCTTTCCCTTTGTGTTGTAACTAAGGAGCAATGAACAGGCCCCCCTGCCGCTAGGTTTACTCCTCGGAGAGAATATGGAAAAAACCTGTCATAGGCAGAGAAAAGATGGAGAACACAAAGGTCACATCTTTGAAGAAAGGAAAGTCCTCGGGACAACTAACTTCTAGAAGTCGACTCCGTATAAAAATATACATTTGCGGCTGGCACCGAGAAACACGTGGAGACAAAACCTGTCACCTTCACTCCTTCTCCCCCATTCAGTAGCAAAGGATTTATTTGTTGCTATGGAATCATTCCACTGCATGAGGCACCCTCCATACAAAAATCAAAGGGTGAAGGATGCTCCGCTATATCAGCTGTTTTACCATCATTCAGAAGCCAACTGTAGTTTAATTCTTCCTACTTCTCCCTTTCTCCCTGGATTCAATTGGACTTGGTTCATCTTTGAATTAACCTCTTTTAATCCGTCTCCTACAAAGAAAGCAAATCCATTGTGGGTAACTAGTTCTGCTGTTCACCACCCAGGCAGTGAAACCAAAAGGGAGGGCGACGTGGCAGCCTCGGCCCCAACACAGGGTGGTGACAAGGGGGTGAACACAGCAGATGCGGTCTTGTACTATAATCTGGAGCTCCTATTTCGGTCCTCTGCAGGAGTGTTAATCCACATTCGTGCGATGCTGAGTGAACTGCATGCCAACACACTGCTAGTAAACACAAGACAGTTCTGGCTGCTGTCTTAAGCCGTGAGGGCTTAAGGTGGCCGAAATGAAGATTTATATAATGAATCGGTATTTGGTCACATTCTGACGATGGTATATTTTGGTTCTTGCCATCTAATCCAGTAATTTGCAAATATTCAGAGAATCTCTACAATGTGGCACGGCAACGTCCCAGAAGGTGTGACAGGGCCATGGTATTCTTTTCTGTCCAGCTGCTTATTTTGAAATCTAATGCTTACCCTGGATAGGCGGGAATGGCTGTTGGAGGTACCGCTCGGACTGCCCCATAGACCGTCCGCCCTCTGCCCCTCAGATGGGCTCCTCTGAAGGCGGCCGCCGTGGTGGCTGCAGTCGGGTAAGGGAAGCCAGGAACTAAAGGGAGACCCAAAATATGACAGGAATGTCAACTTGCATTCAACAGCAGGGCTACAATCACAACCGGCTTTGAACCGATTCCAGCAAAGGTTCAAAGATATGTACCACATCTTTCCTGAGAAAGAAATGGAGAGACCCGACACGCAAAGGCTAATGATGCCATGCTCTCTCTGTTCGTCACCAATCTTGAGTGAGCGCACTCTGCTCCTTCCCAGCCCCGGCATTACAGTGCAAGCTGGTGAGAAACAGGTCGAGAAGGTCCGAGAACCAGTGTCGGAATAAGAGACTTTTCACTTCGGGGGTGGGGGGGTGGCGGGGGGCGGCAGTTTAAATCGACTGATATAAACTCTTTAACTGGCCCATTGCTAATCTTGTTTCCACACGTTATTATGTGCATAGAGTAATTCTTCTTCGTAAGAATATTCTTTTGTGTTCGTACGCGGTGCCAACCTCCAAGGCACACAGTAATCTTTACACATTTCATTAGTCCACTTTATTCTTTTATCCAAAACGTTTTAATCCAGAAATGTCAGGGGAGAGGGAAACTACTTGTATCCTTCAGGGAGGCAGACAGTTTCTAAAAACCTATTTTAAACGTGCTATCCTCTGGAAAGCACATACCGACATTTATTCCACATTCACTGAGCTCTTTTTAATTTTACCTTTCGCTGGAGGAAAATGGCTCAGGTCCGGAGGACTTCAGAGGTTTCAACGGAACTGAGAATAATCATGAATACTGGAGGTGCTTCTGAGCGATGTTCTACTGAGGGCCCAAAACTGACTGGCAGAGAACACGTATAACCCATTCTGTCAATACCCATGTCTTGTTTTCTTTACTGTCGAGAGCAGACTAAACTGTTGCTCACGTGGCCTTACCCCCTCTGCCTTTCCCAAGTGTTTATGCTCCATGGCGCTCT
This sequence comes from Prionailurus viverrinus, assembly GCF_022837055.1. Taxonomy (NCBI): domain Eukaryota; kingdom Metazoa; phylum Chordata; class Mammalia; order Carnivora; family Felidae; genus Prionailurus; species Prionailurus viverrinus. Next base: position 127,402,579 of record NC_062567.1, read on the forward strand.
TAATATCTGGTCAGAGAGATTCTAACTCAGGTGGAGCAAGGCGAGGGCACTGTAATAGCACCGAACTCTCTCGAGAACACCTCCTTTTCAGTTATGTGCTCTACCTGGGGTGGGGGTGGGGGGAAGACTAGCACACATCACTCTTTACTCGCAACAGTCAAACTCCACGCCAGGCCAGCATAGGCTACTTACTGATTAAAGGAATGTAAGTGTTAATACTCCCTCTTCCTGATAGGGGCACTGCTGCATCATTGCCTAAGGACACGTCTGCTTGAAAGCTGGAGGCTGGTTGCGTTAAAAAAAAAAATTAAGAAATGCAAAAAGATTACAAAGGAAGAGCAAGGTGAAAAGCAACACATGTTTTTGCAGTTAAACAGCACGAATGGAAAAATCAACATGGTACTACCTGCATATAACTCAGGGCCATATACAGCTCCCACCACGGGGCTTAATTTCCAACCTGAAACGGAAGAGAGGACAGTGAGCACTTAAGACCATGTAAGGAGCACGATGAAAAGGACCGACGGTGCGTGTACAAGCTGGCTTCAGATATCCCTGCATTTACTTTTACCGTTGGAGAGTGCCAGCTGGGGGGTTATGTGAGAAGGTCAGGACACTTCCATACCAGGGTATTTTTTTGGTAAAGTTTATTTATTTATTTAGAGAGAGACAGCACGAACGGGGAGAGGGGCAGAAAGAGGGAGAGTGAGAATCCCAATCCCAGGGCTTGAACTCACGAAACCACGAGATCATGACCTGAGCCGAAAAGCGAGAGTCAGACGCCTGACCGACTGAGCCACCCAGGCGCCCCCACTCCTGAGTTTGTTTGTTTATTTTTTAATGTTTATTTACTTTTAAGAGACAGAGAGACAGCGTGTGAGTGGGGAAGGGGTACTGTGATGGCACTCTCTTATATGCCATCTTAACACAGTCTACTACTCTAGTTACTTTATAATTCAAATTTGAATTCACATTTGAGCTGATCTTCAACTCCGTGTTCAAGTATACCACACTGATGGAAACCTGGGTAAAGCAGAAATTCCCTTTCTTTGGGATTTACTACTGGGATCTTGTTGTAGTTAACCTCAGCCAGTCAACAAGAAGAGACATACAGTGATAAAATTCAAGGTACATCCCCAACTTCATGCATGTCTTGGGATGTCCGTTTGTAATAAACACACTTAAGTTAATCAGTCATTTTAACAAACGGATACTAGATTGCTGTTGAACATTAGCTTAAACAATTATAAACTTTGAAGTATTCCCAGAATTAGCTTTGATGTCAATTTTATTTCTTCATTCCCGTTTTTTATATTTATAGAAATGTAGCAGGTGTTAAAAAAAGTATTGTTGCCCACCGAGAGTTACAGAGTACCCAGAATCCCATACGAACACTTTAATCAGTAGACGTTTATTGATTTTTACACATAAATAAGCAAAAAAAAAAAGTGCCATTATTTTTCTGAAAGACGAGAGACTGTACTTAGGAGAAAACCCATTCATTCTGAACCAATCCAATCCTCTGTTATTTTATGTGCTCATAGATGGTGAGGTCTCCTCATTATTTCATATAAAAACTGGGCAAATATCTGGATTCAAATCCTACTGAAGTTGGAAGAACACAAATGTTCTCCAATGTCAGACAAATCAAGTGATTCCAACCGACGTAAACTACACTGCTGACTGAGAATTCACCAGAAGGCACAGAGCACTCTTATCAGAAGCTCTAACCACAAGCAGCCGCAGGGTTCTAAAGTTTGGCTCAGTGGGGTGCCTGGGTGGCTCAGTCGGTTGGGCATCCATCTTTGGCTCAGGTCATGATCTCATGGTTGGTGGGTTCGAGCCCCGCATTGGGCTCTGTGCTCGGAACCTGGAGCCTGCTTCGGATTCTGTGTCTCCCTCTCTCTGTTCCTCCCCCACTTGCGCTCTGGCTCTCTCTCTCTCTCTCAAAAATAAATAAAGATTAAAAAAAAATAAATAAATAAAGTTTGGCTCTGCTAAGGCTTGAATATTAATTTAGAATAATATTCAAAAAATGATTCTTTTCTTTCCTACCAATGGTATTGTTATTTAAGCATTCCTGGAAGTAACAATACACATGTTAATAATGGCATATAATGGTATGCTGTCAATAATACTTCAGAAATGTTTTAGTTCTGTACAATTTACAAAGTAGTTTTGACCTTCACAAAACCCGGAGAGAGGTAAGACAGGTGTGACATCTGGGACCGCAAGTAAGTACTATCCTTCTCTGGGCTTAATTTCCTAAATAATAGACTAAGAAGGTTGGGTTGGATGACTTCTACAGAGCCTTCAGGGGCTCAAATTCTGTGACTGCCAATTCATAGTGATGAAAACAGAATCAGCTTTAAAAAAGATGGGCCCAAGGACAAAATGAAGAGTCAAATCTAGAAGTAGAATTTCTGTCTTCTGAATTCCAGTTGGCAACTCTTTCTACCACCCTGTCTTCCCTGGATTTATAGGAAATCTGACACACTTTGCCTCTCCTTCCTATGTTGTTTACACTGGGTTATTATCAAAATTGCAGGAACTCTGGGGTGCCTGGGTGGCTCAGTTGGTTGAGTGGCTTTAGCTCAGGTCATGATCTCGTGGTTCGCCAGTTTGAGCCCCGCGTCAGGCTCTGTGCCGACAGCTCGGAGCCTGGAGCCTGCCTCGGATTCTGTGTCTCCCTCTCTCTCTCAACAAACAAACAAAGAAACGTTGCAGAAATGTCTGTTTTTGTGATGGCAGTGAAAAAATATCAAGAGGTAAAGGGGGAGGTGGTGGTATCACATGATGTACCATTGATAAAATGGGTAGGGAAAATGTAAGTTAGGCCAATAAATGCAAATTATGCTGATTTGTACCATCTGTTTGAAAAGCTGGGTTAAATCTATCTATTGAAGACATCATGGAATAGACTAAGATACTTATCCTTGATTTAAGACATCACCAGCACATATTGTCATACTCTAGCAGTAGATTCGAACTTCTACAAGACAGCAGAAAACACCCCATTTGGCTCTAGATAAAATTTTATGCAGAACGCTGAGGTACACAACGGAAAATGAGAAGTTGCTGGAGGTCTCAAGACCCCATTCATGGGCTTCCTTTCCACCCTCCCCAAGTGGCCCCGTAGAACACAGCTGGCCAAACCGCTGTTTGTACGGCAGATTCAAATTAAGTTCCAGCTCATTTAGATAACGTGAGTCCACATTAGACTGACGAGTGATGGAAGGGTTCTGTTTTTGTTAAGCAAAATATTCACAATGTTTTCTTCTCAATGAGAAACATTTATGAAACCCACTATATAGCATGGGGTCACGGGACAGAAAGTAGAAAATGCGCACGCGCGCCACGACTTTTCTCTCAGAGCATACCTTTAAAAGGAGGGCAAGGGGTCAAGAATTAGTCCACTCATGCTCAGGAGCGGGCAGGAGTCAATAGTAAAAGTGAGCAGTGGTGGGCACCTATTACGGACAAGCCTAACGTATCACGAACGACTACAGCAGCTAAAAGTGAGGGATCCCCCATTGGGTTAACAGGTAACCTCAAATGATGTGTTCACGCTGTGCGTCAGATGAACTTTACCGAGACCATTACAGCTTAATAACTTAAAAACTTAGCTTAGTTCTAAGAAAAGAAGCTAATTTGCAGAAATAAACTATTCTCCTAGGTAAAGAAAATACTTCCATGTTCATTAAACAAGCTGCCTTAAGACTGAAACTGAGATTCTTTGATGAGTATAAAAAGTTCCTGTATTAATACAAGAACAAATGACATCCTTCTGAAGATGATGCGTAATCTCTTACCATTTGCATATGGTGTGACCATCTTCTTATTGGTCATTACGCGTGCTGTAGCATTATTCACCTAAAAATACAAAGGAGAAAGAAGGGGCAGGGAGAAAGGAGACCACGTTAGGGAACACGGAGTTGCTCATCCAGTAACACAGCACTCAGTTTAATAAAATGTAAATTTCAGAGAATATTGATTTCAACAATTAATATAGCAATATAAAATATTAATATATCATATTTTAATTAAAGTGTTTATTAAATGAGGCTAACAAGAGTAAAATGCAGTTTCTTAGTCTCCAAATGGAAAACTAGGGCTATTTTACCACTAAGTACTCCAAAGAAAAGACACATTTGCCAAGTTCTTTGGAGATCTCTTAAATAGAGAAGTCTCTGAATTATGGAAAAAAAGTAAATTGGAAACAACTCTGTTTGCACATGAACTTTGAAGTTCATTAGTAAAACAGAGGCTTGCCACATGGGTCAGGAAATAGATTTACAGGAAGATAAGAAAATAAATCTGTGGATTTCACCCGTTCTCATGTTCAGCACTTTTGATGTTTGTGTAAGATTTTGCTGTTTGAGGTTAAAAAAAAAAAAAAAAAAAAAGATATCAGAACTTAGATGCCCATGTTGACCAGCTTCAGGACCGTTCTGAATTTTCTAGACTATGTGGTCTATCCATTGAAGAACAATGTTTTCAGAAGGCTTTTAAATTAGGCACTTAAGCCTTATTTCTTCAGTTCTTTTATGTTTCTTTTGTTTTATGGTACTGTCCACCCTCATTACAGAACTGCGTAATTTAGAGCATTCTCAGTGCTAGGGTGAGTAGATGTTACAAAGATGAGGAAGAGACGAATGGAGCTCCGAAGCCAGAAAACTGCAGCCCAGTGTCAGAACCAGCTTAAAGCTCTTGCAAGGAGGGTGCAACGTCACCACAGAACCTGACTGTGTACCGTGCCGTCCGGTCATTAAACAGGCCAGCTTTCAAAAGAATTACAAAACACACCAAACAGAAACGTCTTACTTCGCCTCTGGGGATTTACATTAAAGTTTGGATGGTGATAAATCTGTGTTATGGAGAGACCAATTTTAGGTGGAACTGGAATCAAAACACATCTTGAGATGTCTTTTCGGATTTGCATAGTGGTAATCTTCCTTTGTGAGGAAAAGAAACTCCATTTACTCGAGTTTGAGCCACCAAATAATATAAACATTTCACATTTAAAAAGAAAGAATGGGATACAACAATGATGAGACTGAGAGCATGCAGTTAAAACACACACACACAAATAAAAGAAAGAAAAAACAATCAGTTTTGGAAAGAAGGGAGAGAGTGAAGAGCGAGGTTCTTACAGACAAGGATTAGAAGGGGGTCAGAGCGGACACTAGCTGCTACAGCAGAAAGCACCCAAGCACTAACAGGAAAATGGCCAGAACCAATCAGAAACCACCAGTCAGCAAAGACCCAACAGCTGCAGGTAACAGAGGGAAGGGGCGGGAGCGGCCGAGGGAGAAGGATGGGAGCCGAACTCGGGGAGAGAGAACACAGCAAGGCAGGGGAGGGGGAGAGAAAAGAGAGAGTGGGGGCGGGGAGGGGTATCATGGGCAGGAAAGAGAGCTGTCAAGGGCAAGGAGAGGACAGTCAGAGCTACAAACAGAGGTCTGGGGAAGAGGAAAGGAAGTAGGGGCAGGGAGTGCATTAATAAAACCAGCCAAACTTGGAGTTCAGGAACTCTGAGTAAGATGTGCAAGGGGGAAAAAAATCACCATGACGTCAGTAATCAAACAGCTCAGACTGCTACAAACAATATGTACATCCAAAGTCCAGGCGGCATTACTCAACAGCATTGAAAATAAAAAGGGGAAAGGAAAAGGGAGAGGAACAAGTCAAATCACATTTTGTAGTGTTAATGTGAGATGGCAGATGGACTTTTTCTTTCTTATTTAATTGTTTTGTAATTAACAATTTAAAAAGCTTCTTCTCTAGTGCTTTGTTTCACTTACCGCCCACGGGCACCATCGCCAGCATTGTGTATAGTTACCATGGAAAGAGGGAGTCAAGTGAAGGGCCCTAAATGCTAAACCATTGGAAAGGGAGGGAGAAAGCAAAATATGCAGACATCTTACTCAAAATGGTGGCTTTTATATTTCAATACTTTAAAAAACTGGGCAAGGGGAAAGGGGCCAGTTAACCTTCACTGCGTTGTTCAAAAGGGCTGGTGAACACCAGGTGGCTGATGCGAACACGGAACAGCACGTTCGCCAGGCAGCCGTCAAAGCCTCGGTCGGAGGATTTTTATCCATTCACGGTTGACATTCTTGACATTAAATATATTCAAAAACCCCATGAGATTTGGGTTCTTTCTCCCCCGCCCCCACAACCTCTAAGGTCTTCTAAATTCCTTATCACACGCACATGGAGGCGAACTGGCCTCCTGACAAGGGGATACTGGCTGGATCTTTGATTCAATACAGGACACAATGTCGTAAGCTGGATTGTTTTTAGACATTTACAAAGTTAGTTTCGTTTTGGCCTGATCACAGGTATTCACATGGAGTCTCGCAAACTGAAGCAAAGGAAAAAAATCAAGAGAGCAGAAGGATGAACATTTCGGAGGAAAAAAGTAAATGAAAAACAAATACACATAGACACGCACACAAGTAAATCAAAATGAAAACCCCCGCACAACTGAAAACTGAGGGAAGGAGGGTAGGAGGGTTATTTGTACACATTTTAGTGCAAGAAGGTGAAGGACAGAGAGACACGTACACACATACACGTGTGTGCAGACACACAGACAACGAGACAGGGTTCCGAATGTGAAATAAGGGGGGCAGTACACGAAAGAGAGAAATAAAAATATAAACCGGAAATTGAATTATTGAAGACATGCACCTCGATTTTACGGCCCTCTACCACGGTGCCGTGTAATTTCTCCCTGGCCCTGTCTGCATCAGCACTATTCTCGAAAGTTACGAACCCGAATCCCTGCATGCAGCGGGAGAAGGGGGGAAAACATGCGTATCGTTATATTGAAATACTGATCTCTTGGTAAACAGAGAAAAAATATCACAGTATGAAACCCACATTGGCAGTACTAGTCACATTTTTGGCCCATGCATATTTTGTGAAGGGAAATTAAATCCAATAAAAGAATAAAGAACTGTAGCAGTAGTAGTAGTAATAATAATAGTAATAATAATGGCAACAACAACAATAATAATGATAATGTAATTAACAACAGTAACAATAATAAAGTAAAACATAAAGCATGTGAGGCCAGACCAAAATTAAGGTTTCGAGTTACTCGGGTCAAACCATTTCACCAAGAATCTGAAGGTTTTTTTTGTTTTTTTTTTTTAAGTGTTCTTTCTCTTTCAATTCATGCTGTTAATACACACGTCCCTTTACATAATACTAAAAACAAAATCACATAATTAAGTCTGCCATTCCCCAGCAGCTTCTACACGAAACCTTATATTTAGGGGCATTCGCTGTATAAAGAGATTTTTTTTTTTTTAGGAGAGCTCATCATTCTAGCCCCACTTTGCCTATTGCTTGTATCACCACAATTCCTCTGGGGACAGAATAATTGAAAAAACAGTCTTGGTCTACAATTCTGTAGGTACTGGGTCTGGAAGACGAGAGCACCTGTGTTCATCTAAGCTAATGAAAATATCACTAAACAGGGGGCAGTCAATTATGACTGGCACTCAGAGTAAAAATAGGTTCAGCTGAGTTCCAGAAAAGAGCTTATCCAAATCTGCCTAAATTATACATTTGTTGAAGCTGACATCTGCTACTGAATGTATTAGTGATTTTCCGTATAGAGGGGGAAAAAAGGAATCATCAAAAGGCAGTGGGAGTGAGATCTAGGTTAGTGACATCAGTTGTACACTATTCGCCACGAAAAGAATACCATAAAACAGCAATGCAGCTGCTGCTCAGAGTTAGAATTAATTTATTTGTGCACTGTACACAAATAAATTATGTGGAGCTTTTCTTCATTAAGTAGACAAACCAGGAGCCAGGGGGTCAACCCACTTACTCCTATGTTCACATTTATCTGAAAATTCTCCGTCAAAATCACCAGGATTCACTATATACTTACGTGACTCTCTCATCAAGCACTGTGACTCTCTCATCAAGCACTGTACCCGTTGCCTCCTAGGCACTTTGTCCTTATCTTTCCACTCTGTAACTATCACCTTCTCTCAAGCTATTTACATCTGTGAGTAGTAAATTCTTAGGATTTTTTGGGAAAGTGCTAATTTCTCAATAGCTTCACTGTCCCTCTGGCATTCTTTGAACATTCCACGGTAGGACAACCCCGGAACCCTTCATTTGTTATTTATTTTTACTGAAGCTCTGCTGTTCTCCATGATGAGCATTTCCATATACATATAAAACAGGTTCTTATCTGGGATGGTAAATGGTATGCATTATTCTGTAAGATTTTTACGAAAGCAGGGGCACCGGGTGGCTCAGTCAGCTAAGTGTCTGCCTCTTGATTTACGCTCAAGTCATGATCTCGCAGTTCGTGGGATTGAGCCCTGTGTCGGGTTCTGCGTGGATGATGCAGAGCCTGCTTGGGTTCTCTCTCCCTCTCTGCTCTTCCCCCGCTTGTTCTCTCTCAAAATAAACAAATATGTCAAAAAATTAAAAAAAAAAAAAAAAAAGATTTCACAAAAGCAACTCCCGTCATTTTGAAGGCTCTGATTACTTTGCATTCTGATTATATGGTTGGGTGGCGATCCACGGAGGATCCCAGTGGATTATCTCTGCCTGTAATTTGGATATCAACTCAAATACTCTAGAAAATGCAAAGCTGAGCTGACAGAAAACGTTTTATGTACCGAGGTACTATGGGGTTAATTAATACTTTCCTTAAAGATGTAAGTATGCTGAAAATATCAATGGAAACACATTTTCAGAAACACATTTTGATACAAATGTGTTATAGCCACATCAACAACTGGAGGTGTCGTGTTGGATCTCAAGTTCCTAAGTGACAGCACGGTTTGTCATCACACTGGCATCTGCTGAACACAGGAAGCCAGCTCTCCAATCCTGGAGAGTCCTCCAACAGAAAAAAAACCTTGCAAGAAAGGTCACAGTGAGGAGGTTTTCTATCACACTGCAGTAGTATTAAAACTGTATTCCAACGGATCCTCAGAGTCTCAAACATTATATGCCTTGGGTTAAGTTAATAAATTATACCCTAGTAGCCGGATAACAGATGATGTGGAGACTACTACCTAGGTTTTTAGTGTTAGCATTATGACTGCATCTACACACCCACACACTCACAGACTTGTCTTTTAAATACAACCAGGGGGTAGAAAGGACCAATCTGTTGGTTTTACTTTTAACATAAAGAAAGACCGTCAAACCATGTTAAGTTACCCAAGCACCAACAAGGCCTTCTTCCTACAGCTAATGGGAAGAAAAGGAGAAATTAAGCTTTGAAACCAAAGTTCAGTATCCTATTAACTAAACGACCCGAGTCTTAAAATCCTTGTAGTTTCCTTTTTCAAATCTAATTGCTAAATGTGTTCTGTGATCCTCCTCTCTGTATTGTGTCGATGGGACACCTGTGATGTAATAACATCCATAAGAACGCAGGGTGGTGTCACGGGCACGGACGTTTTACAGCCAGCAAATGACAACGTTTAACATCAAAGTCTGCTTGTGTTAAGATTTTCTCAATAAGGACTTTCATATTCTGGAACAAAATTTCACTTTCAAATGTCTTATAAAGAAAAGTGCTTATATTCCAAAGGAAATGCTCATCTAGATACCAAAAATGTAAAAATAAAGCAATCTTCACGAGCATCTTTGCCTAGACTAAAGGAGGAGGAAGGTCTTGCTGATACTTTGGGACTTCCTGATACGAAGCAGAGGTAAGATTTCTTTCTTTCCTTTGTAGATAAACAGGCTTTGTGGCAGGCAGAATAATGGCCCCCCAAAGTTGTCCACGCCCTAATCCCTGGAACCTGTGAATGTTACTACCTTACCTGGCAAAAGGGATTTTGCAGATGTGATTCAATTAATGATCTTGAGATAGGGAGATTATCCTGGATTATTCAGGTGAGCCCAATGTAATCACTAAATTAAATGAGTGCTTCTAAATTAAAGAGGGGAAGATGGGGGCCAGAATCAGACAGAGTGTAGCAGCCTGAGATCTGTAGCAGCCTGAGAAAGACTGGACTGGCCATTTTAGGCTTTGAAGATCGAAGTGGGGCTATAGGTCAAGGAATGCGGGTCGCCTCCAGAAGCTGGAAAAGGCAAGGAGTGGATTATTCCTTAGAGCCGTCCGAAAGAATGCAGCCCTGTAACACCTTGACCTCCAGAACCGTAAGATAATACATGTCTGTGTTTTTAAGTCACAGACTTTGTGATACTTTGTTCAGAAGCAATAGGAAATATACATCTCAGAAGTCCGTGATTAGGGAGGTAAGAAGTATAAACAGTATTTTTAGAGCACTGTTCTTTAATACTTTTCTCTCATGTTGAAACTTTAGAGAGGTGATTTTCCATCAACTTAACTACAATTTGGTTTCAAAGATGTTAACTCAAAGCTTGAAAAAAACTTTTCAGAAGTTTATTTAGTTTTGAGAGAGCATGAGTCGGGGAGGGGCAGAGAGAGAGGGGACAGAGGATCGGAAATGGGCTCTGTGCTGTCAGCACAGAGCGTGACATGGGGATCGAACCCACGAACTGTGAGATCATGACCTGAGCCGAAGTCGGACGTTTAACCGACTGAACCATCCAGGCACCCTGCTTGAGAAAAAAAATTTAACGTACCATTCCTTCAGTAAAATTTCACAGTTTTGAAAATGTGCCAGGAATTGAGCTAAAGATATTCACAGATTATCCAGGCTTACAAAATTACTAACAGGAAAATATGCTTAAATGAAATTATGTTTTAATGTCCCTTCATTCTCGGAAATCTAATTCACATTAAGTCTTGGGTCTCTTGCTTTGAAAAGAAAAAACTTAATAAAATTATGTCTAAACCTAACACCTCTTCCTTAGAAGAGCTTCAAAATGATTATATAATGTATCAATCAGGAACACATAATGACCAGTCAGAACAGCCACAAAGTCGAACTGAGATTTAATCTCAAATTCTTCACAAGAGTGAATACTTCAGGTTTAAGAAGACAGAAACCAGATAAACAAAAAGTAAACTTTTAGTAGACTTCTGTTTTTAATTAAAAAAAAAAAAAATGATGTCGACATGTTTGTCTATACCAGTCCTATCAGACAGAAATATAACCCAAGTCAATATGTAATTCTAAATATTCCCCTAGGCACATTAAAAAAGTAAAAAAAAAAATATGAAAGCAATTTCAGTAACGTATTTTTATTCAAGACAACATATATGCAACATGCTATCATTTCGACATGACATCAATACAAAAACATCAGGGAGATGTTCAATATTCCTTTTTTTCTGGTCAGTCTTTGAGAGCAGTGTGTATTCTACACTAAAAGCAGATCTGAATTTAGACGCCATGTTCCAAGCGCTCAGTCTGGCCACTTCTGCTGGATGACGCAGGTCTCTACGCTCTATCCTGTATAACCTACACCTCTCAGTTCCCAAAGTTTTTCTGTGTTAATAATTTAAATATATCAGTGTTCTATTAGTGATTTACCAGCTATCTTAGCTGTCTTTTGAAAACTGAGGAATGGTATGTTTCTCGAGAGGGAGGGAGTACGGCTGTGGTCAAAACTTCTGCTGAGCGTGACAAACACTTATCACGCCCACTTATCATCAAGGGCCGACAGGAGCCGAGTAACTGCCACCTTTTTAGCCTGGCCTCAGGCTGCAATAAATAACAAGCCACAGGACGAGCACTGTCAAAATATTCTTAAATGTGGATAGTCTTTGAGTTTTTCCATCTCAGAAGAATGAGAAAGAAAAATTTACCATGTAAGTTTTAAGGGAGAAATCAAAAGCAGACGTTCTCCTGGGTATGGCCAGAACACAGAAGTTAAAAAAAAATAAATGAAAGAAAAATAAAACTAAAACCCATAAGATGGTAACAAAAGAAAACAAACTAAGCCCTTTGGAAATACATGCACTGTTAACTCAGTTTTAAGTATAATGAAAACCATTTCGCCTATCAAATTTTACTGAAAAGCAAAGGCCTAGTTAGTACAATTTCAAAGACAGTCTTTTGATCATATTTTGAAAGAAATGAATAATTTCCCTTTGCATGAAATTAAAATCCAGGGAAACAGGCAAGAAATTACAGCACGTTACTTGTGTCTGGGGATGGGATTAGAGGTTTTATCTTCCCTGACTCCAGCCTAAACCGAAGCCTAACCCAAATCAAGATCCCATCATTCCAGAAATCCACCTGAGAGAAGTAATGAGAACACGTTAGCTAAAAACTTGCTGGAAATCTCAGTAATTGTCGCTGCGCTCTATTTTGTGTCCTTTAGTGAACTTAATAATTGGCACTGTTTGTACAAGTAAAGAGCTCCTACGTTTAGCAGTTACGACACATGGCCCTTCAAGCCACAACTATACCAAAAGTATGCCGACCAAACTTTATGGAAAGTATAAACATTAGAATGTGTGTATTTCTGGGGCGCCTGGGTGGTTCAGTCAGTTAGGCATCCGACTTCAGCTCAGGTCATGATCTCACAGTCCGTGAGTTCAAGCCCCGTGTTGGGCTCTGTGCTGACCGCTCAGAGCCTGAAGCCTGCTTCGGATTCTGTGTCTCCCTCTCTCCCTGCCCCTCCCCTGCTCTTGCTCTGTCTCTGTCTCAAAAATAAATAAAAACATTAAAAAAAAAATTTAGAATGTGTGTATTTCTTTACTTAATAAGCCTGGTAATTATCACAGACTGTTACGGGGCTGGGTGACAGCGAACAGAATGGTGGGAAGTCTGAGTAAGTCAGAGAAAGACAAATACCATATGATCTCACTCATATGTGGAGTTTGAGAAACAAAGGAGCAAAGGGAAAAAAAGGAGAGAGAGAGACAAATCAAGAAAGAGATTCTTAACTATCAAGAACAAAGTGATGGCTATCACAGGGGAGGGGGGCCGTGGGAGAAACAGGTGACAGGGATTAAGGAGCGCACCTGTCGTGACGAGCACCCGTGGAAGTGCTGAATCACTGTATTGTACACCCGACACTAATATTACACTATGTGCTAACTACCTGTACTTTAAATAAAAACGTAAAACAATTTTTTTTTTGAAAACCAACACGTTCTCAGTCACTGAAAGTATCCAGCAGAGAACGCAACGTCAGGTTAAAGAATGCAATGCGTTCTTCAGAGTTCTATCTAAGATTGAGTGAGAAAAAAGGCATGAGATTAGTAGTGAGCACCATGCTCTCTTAATGATTTATGTCTGTTCTCGTCTAGTCTCTAAAAATCATGTTTTTCCTTCATAACGGTTTTGAAAAGGGAGCTTTTTAAAAGCTGTTACTCGAAGAATCTATATGGGGAGGGGCAATACGATTTGTTGTTCAAACTGGAACACTCTGAGGGAGAAAGGGGACACTAGTAATAATTACACGAAGACAACAAGTATAGACTGGGACTATCCTAGATAAGCCAGAACTCTGGCCACTCTACCAATATATCGTGTTTCTACTGTTTGTCAAAGTAATACTTTGTTATGACTGGTGACATGTGGAGAATCAACAATGTTATACATAGCAGTACAATCATTTTGTAGATTCTAGTTGAGTGTATTCATTTTGGGGGCAGGGGTAGCATTTTTACCATATACCCTAACTGAACGATTTCAAAGGAGAGTCCCCTTTGTTTCAGTTAATCACAGAAAATTACATACGGCTGACTTTATGCGTTTACAAAGGAGTACGGAGTTAACAAATATATTTCTTTTAATCACGTGAAATAATGTATGCATATATTTCTGTACGTGTATGAACGTAAGCAATACACGTTCATTCCATAATCTAGGCAAACCAATCCAGAATATGAAGGTCGAAGAAGAAAAAAGGAAAATACTCAACAAGGAAGAAATCATGTTTGCAGGCAAGCTGAAGAAGCAGGATGTTGACAAGGCAGGGAGGGGATGGGCGAGGCAACGCGGCAGTGCTCACTTATGTCTGGAAAGGGGTCAAACCGTAGGCTGACAGTCTCATTATAGAGAAGAAGATAGGGTAAAGAGTTGCTTTTTGTTTTGGAGGCCTGTGGTTATTTAATTGTTCCACCGATAACTGTTTTACATGTAAGTATCGCTTATCTCAGAATTATTTTGTGACTCGTTTTTCCCTTACTGCTTCAAAAAAAAAAAAAAATTTAATAAAGCTCATTTGTGTACAGAAAAGCACTCATAAAAAGACTGAGCAACTCTTAACTGCACAATAGGACCACTTAAATCTCCTTATCTCCGGTTCCTTTCAAGGCATGTTGTAATTTTATAGTCAACCACAAACAAAAAGGAAATGAGAAAATAAACTTTATTTACAGAAAGAAAAGTACTCATTAATTTATGTCAGGTGGATCCGGAAGAGGTACCTAGGTTTTGACTCCAAAATAAATCTCTGTTAACAAGTTTCTGAACAGTTCTGGGGAACCTACTGCAGCAAAGAACTTTAGGTGACAGCTAAGAAGTCGGGCAAAGGATGAAGACAGGTTTTGTAAGTGTCCTTAAAGGCAGACCCAGGCAGTTGTGCATTCTGTGCTTTAAGAACAATTACCAATTAAGTACACTGTCTACCCTTCAGCAGCCCAAAGAAAAAGGGGCAGTGAGGACACAGCATCAAACGGAGAGAAGGCTTTTAGATTCCCCAAAGAGAAAGGAAGGCTTGTGTCCTTTAAAAATGAAAATTACAGGGGAGAAGCAATTGAATTGGGTAAATTAAACAATTTTGGGTAGTAGGCAAATCTTTGAAGTCAATGAAAGAAGCCTTAAGAAAGATCAATTTCCTTTGCTTCACAAGAATTCAATCAAATTATTTTCTTGGTAAGGAGCAAGTTCCCAATACCTGATGAAATCATATTGGGCTTCGGGTTGTTGGAGTCTAGTTAGAAACAGTTTAAGTGCATACACTTAAAACTACAAAATTTAAACTACGACTTTGGGTAAGCAGCGTGGCATATAATCTTCACGTACTTATGATACATATTTGAACCACTGTCATTTTTCCACCCTGTATCTAAAAAGGTCACAAAAAATACAAGCAAACTATACAACAAAGGAATAGAAATCCACTGTGAAGAAATTACAAGCATCAACAGTTTTACTGGCTATAGGTTGAACAGATTTCACTTTGAAAATACTTACCAAGTTAAGTGCTGGAGAAAGTTCTGCATAGGCATATTAATCTTTTTTGTTTTAACTGAAAACTGGAAGCTTAGAGTATAATTACCTCTTTAATGATTAACAATAATTATAGTCAGAATTAAACACTACCAGTGTCGATGCGTTCTATACAGGGAATAATAATCAGGAGCATTAGAACAGTATATACATTGGTGTTCGTTTAGATGGGCAGAGGTATATATATGACTCTGCAGATATACGCTATTAATTCCCAAGGTACGGTGGATTTGGAGTAGGAAATTGAAGAGGTAAATATTAACTCATTTATTTGCTTTATTTAACTTTACTTAAGTTACATTCTTCGAGATAAAACCATAGCCAAGGGCTATTTTCAAAGTTCAGGAAGAGATAAACAAATGAAAAATTAACTCAAAGATTGTTCTATCCTAAAAATGCAAGTAGAAGTGAACATAGCAACGTAAATATTCACAAGCTTGGTCGCAGCTGGTTGTGCCTGTGGGGTGCATTTCACTTGCTGAGGAGGAAGAAAACTGTCAAATGAAACTTTCTGAAATTTCAGTTCATTAAACATTTTTTCACAACACCACTGTAAGACTTCATCATTCCCTCATTCCTAAAATCACTGCTGCTTATTTTAGTGCATGGAAATTCTACATCATATAGATTGGGAAATTTAAAATGGTAAATAAATGACGAGGGGGAAACAAGTTTGTATTAAAATGTTCAGTTCTCCTACAGAACACATTGAGAGTACCTATATCGAATGGTGCACTGTTACTAACGTCATCCTTATGCAAAAAACTGAACTTACTATATTTGTCACTAAAGGGGTTCTACATCCCAAAGTTTGCCTATCTGGGTAGAACTTAAAGGGGGAAATCAGCTTACCACGAATTTCTGAGTCACTACTCCCTATATTTACACCTTGTCAAATTTATTCCAAAGAGAGAGGAAGCCAACCAAATGGCTGAAATATCACATTTGTCCTAAGTCTGTCATTTCGAAGTCTGATTTTTGAAAGCCGGGTTGTTCTGGTAGAATGCACACTAGAATTCTCATACCGAATTTCACTTGAGTGTTCTCTCTCTTCCTTAAAAATAAGCAGGTTAGGGCAATTTCGGTCTGATAAAGGGCTGGTGTCTCCTACCCCGACCCTCCTCACCGCTGCCCTCCTCCCCACACTTCTCTTCCTCTCCCCCCTCACTCCCCCAGAGGAAGTACTAGAATAAAGTTTGGCCATGTGGTAGCTTATTTTTAGAGATAATCTAATCCAAGCCAGATAACTTGGGATACTTTCTGTAGGCTTGAGAAACAGCTTTAGTTTTCTGGTTACTTACTATTTAAAACAAAACTACAAAGGAACCAAGCACACTTAATGCGGAGAGGGAGCTTACCTTAGAACCACGTTCATTAAAGATTATTTCTACATCTAGGATTTTGCCAAACTGCTGCAGAGACAAAAATAAAAACATTTATTCACGGTCAGCTTTTTACCCACACACTGTATTTTCTCCTGAAAAAGGAATCTTTTTTTTCTTTTTCTTTTCTTTTCCTTTTCACTTCTTATATGACTTCCATGTTACTTTCTATTTGTTGGTAGGTCCCAATACTGGGTTCTGATTTTTCCTTATCACTGAGCTGATGTCTCCTTTCCCACTTTTTATTCAGGCCACCCACTCATGCATTATCCACCTCTGTATGGCAGAAGCTGTTTCCAGAAGATATGCACAGTGTTACCCTATCACATGCTTCTCCAAGGATAAGAACTAGGGGTTTTCGTAACTACTGCGTCTTTAATTTTTCGAAATGTCCCAGTTTTTAAGAAGCAAATCCTAAGTAGAAAGATATACTATTGGAGGCTATTTTTCTTCTATTTTTTTTTTTAATTTATAAAAGCAAACCATGTTCACTATAAGAAAAAAAAAAGGTCAGAAAGTACAGATAAATAAAAAGGAAAATAGGAAAAGCAAAATGCAGACCCTCTGTAAACCTGCCATCTTACCGTGCTGGTATACAGCCTTCCCAGATTTTCCTCAGGCATATATTGTTAAGGAAATGTTTCCACGTATTACTTTTATTTTTTAAGTTAATATGCTATGAACAGTTGTCCAAGCCAATAAGTATGTACCTATGTTCTCATTTCTACAGACTACACGCTGTTTTCTATTGTACTTAAACATTCGTGGGCATTATACCAGATTTCATTTATTTGCCATTTTAATATTTTGGCAATGAACATTATCAAGTGCATTTTAAGTAATAGCTTTGTTTGGTCCTTAAACATTTTAACATTTGGGAAATGAAACAAAAATAAAAACACAAAGCCTAAAGACCTGTTTAGCTACCTAAATGGGACTGGAGGGGAGCATATGTAAAACACAGACGTTATGTGGAGGAGAGTATGCAGCTGACAAGACTACCTGTTGTAGTCAATACTCGGATGAACTGATGGGAGAGATGTGCAATAAATCTCCAGGTATCTTTTCGGTCACACCTCCCTCTGAATACTGGACTCCTAGACCCCAATTATCTATGTCGCCTGGATGTTAATATACGTATTTTAAAGTGTTTATTTGGAAAAGGAGAAAGAGAGAGTGTATGTACATGCGCGAGAGGGAGACGGAGGGAGAGAAGACAGAAGATCTGAAACATGCTCTGTGCTGACAGCAGAGAACCCGAGGCGGGGCTCAAACTCACAGACCATGAGATCATGACCTGATCTGAAGTCAGAGGCTTAACCTACTGAGCCACCCAGGCACCCAGTATTGCCTGGATTTTGAATCAGACTTTGGGAAGTGTGAAAAAAATGAAAAGAGCGAAACAAATCATGCTTTCTTATTGGGTTGAAGCATTACTATCTGTATCAGAAAACATGTACTAAGAGCCCAAGTTTTCTAGAGTAAGACTTCTGGGCTCGATTCCAGTTTCATCGCTTAATAGAACATTAGGGAAATAAAGGAAAGAGGAAACTGTCTTATTTTGGGTAGGAGGGTATTTAATTTTACTTCTAGGACTATCCAAAAAACTAAGATTTGAGTGGTGTTTTAGAGTTTGCTTCCTTTTACATTTTCTAATGCGTCCTTATACCATCCTGCTGGCGAGGGCTGCCTTCCTTTAATGGTTAAGGAAAACAAGGCTGAGGGAAGCCATTCGTCAAGTCTGCAGAGCTAAGAAAATGGAGCATGGAGTCCCTGCTCTTTACCAGCGCTGTCCTCCCGAGACAGAGCTGTTAACCAGGCAGGGGGAGACCGAGCAACCCTAGCAGGTGTCCCTTGCAAGAAGTTTTTGTGCGTGCACCTAGCAGCCGTATAGGAAAACACATCTCAAGAAATCACTGATAACCGGCCTAGGCAGCCCTTTAACGCATACAATTTTTCTGACTCCAGAGAAAACACGCTTGCAGCACATGAGAATATACTCCGTTTTCACCGATCTCCAGAGACTAGGATTCCGTATTATTTCTGTTCAGTAGAGAACCTTCAGTAGAGTCCACTAGAGAACTCATACTCCTGGGAAACTTCCTCTTGAATATAACCTAAATTCTTTACGCTGCCCTTTATGGTTTCTGTTGCTCTCTTTTCTGTGGAGATGAACAGCTGGCTACCATTTTCTCTAAAAAGGTTCGTCAAGTACTTCAAGAACGTTATTAAATCTCAACGCTGGCCTTGGCTTCAGTGCAGAAAATACTCCAGGTACTCAGCGGTCAGTGACAAAACTGTGCTCCAGGGTCTTGTCACCACGAAGAGGCCACAGCCGAGACTTCAAGCGGGGCACCTGCTTTTCTGCCAAAGCACCGTGCAGCTACAACAGCAAAGGTTTTTTTTAAACCACGATCTCTCACTCCTACGTCAAGTTAAGAGCCTGCTCGAATTAAAGCAGGCAACAACACATGAGCCCAGAAAAAACCCGAAGATTTCCAGCAGCCATTCACTTTCCAACAGCTGAAATCTTTGCTATTCTACTTTGTCTTCATGATGGCGATTCCGGGAGGAAGCGAGTGGCTGGAAGAACACGTCAGAGGGAGCAAACTAACCCCCTACTCCTGATTTTTAGACATTGGTCTTGATGCTGTTGAGTTATGAGCAAGGAAGTAAAAGCAAAACATAGGTACTTTCTGCTTCCCAAACATTAAGTCGTTGAGCTCGTAGCACTCTGAAAAGTAAGGATTCCTGTCTCTTTTCTGATTTTAATACTGAATGGCTCATGTCCCACAAAACCCCTTGGTCCCGGGCAAACCGGGTTGCACGGTCGCCTTGTGTATGTGAGAACCTGCACAGCCACTGTCTAGGATGACAGGAGTGATGGCACTAGGTGACGGAAGTTCCTGAAGACTGATGGAAACACTGATTCACCTCAATCTGTCTGCAGTCTTATCCTAAGGTCCTGATGACTTATAACACGCCTGGCGGATCACATTAAATTGTCATTGCTAAACCCACAAAGGGACTTCAGAGACTTACCCCAAACATCTGTCGGAGGTCGGGGTCCCGGAAGCGGAAGGGAATATTAGAGACATGCAGCCGTTTCGGGGTAGATTTGCTCTCTGAGTTCTCACTACTTTGTGTCTGTGACTGCTGGCCGTCTGTCTGTGCGCCCCCTTCTGTCTGCTAAGCAAAGAAACAGACAACGTTGAGTGGAAAAGAAATACGATTACTTCGCAAGAATTGTGTAAAATAATGAACATTCCCAGCCCCGGTTGTTCTCAAACAATCTTTAAGCAAAAATTACAAGTGTCCCTTCAGAGGGGAAAAAAACCAAATCAAAATGTTACCTGTGTTCAAACTGCTATAGTTTACAAAGAAAATGTAGGTCTTTTGAGTATTTACAGTACATTAGTGAAATGGGAGAAAACCAAAATGCTAAACAGAAATACTAAATACTAATGCCCAAGATCACATGGAGATCCGTTAGGTAGGAAAGACATAAAAACCGTACCATCAGTCTTTGATTCTTAGTAGAGTTTTCCATGTCTGAAATCTTTCCATTTTGAAAATGAAGAGTCTGTTATACTTAGCTGAGGTGATCACTGCGTTTTTGGTCTATCATTTCAGGAAATAGGGGAGTATTTTCATGTTTCGTTCCCTCTACGAGTTCCAGAGTTTATGACTACCAGGTCACCAAAGTATCATAATATTCACAAAGAGGAGACACCTAATGACAGTGGGCATTTGGTTTCAACCTGAAGGAACCTAATCCACACGCTCCTCCTAATCCATGTGATTCCAGCTGACGTCAGCACAGGGACCCCAAGCTCCTGCAGCCCAGAGCAAAGCCCCACTATACAAAATCTGTCGGGACAGGCTTTGCGGGCCCTGCGTAACCTACTAGACGCGGGTAAGCGCCAGGTCAGTGTGTACAAACGTGGTGTGCACTTTTAATCCTCAATCTCTTTTAAAGCAACACCCCAGACATTTTTCCCCTGATAAATCCTTGAAAAAGTGGCTATGCTGAGAAATACTTTTGACCATTATCTAACGGGTGTGATACATTCTAGGTATTCAAAACACATTTATTCTGAAGTATTCATCTGGCAATTTAGGAACCTTGTGTTTTTACTATCCCCTATGAAGTGCCTGCCAAACTGGAGGGCTCGCTGTGCTGATGAAACCAACATACTTTTAAAACAAGAGTGGAACTCGCTGTTCTTATTATCTCAAGTGAGTTACAACTGAGTCCCTAACAGATTCTTCTGAGTGACGCAGAACAGATCCCCTCCCTTTGACCCAATGTTCAAGTAAAAGAAACTGTGAATCACAGATACTTTTGGCTCAGAGACATTACCAACCAACTTGAAATGAAGTTCGAGACTTTAAAATATAAAAGATAATCAGGAATAAACGTGGAATAAATGCCAGCTTTTCGACTGTCAATCTAAGTGATGGCAGCTTTTATCTCATTCCATTCAGGCCTTGCAGATGGCTTAAATGTGCAATGATTCATGTGATATAAAAATAGCAGAAAAGGGAAGAGCCATGAAGCAATGTTCTGCGAAAGTGTAAGGTTTTCAATCACCAATCTGGGCACAATGCAGACTAAACAAAACAAATTCCATTTCAAAGATGAAATTCACTAAGTTGCTAAAACGGCATCACGGACACCAAAGCAATAAGCATGAGCATCAATTACGACTAATGCTCATTCAAGCACCTTCAGACTTGCCTCTTACATCTCACAGCTGGAGCCCATAAAACTATGTCTTCAATCAAACTTAAAACTTTTTTCAATGTTTATTTTTGAGAGAGCGAGAGAGACAAAGCACGAGTGGGGGAAGGGCAGAGAGAGAGGGAGACACAGAATCCAAAGCAGACTCCAGGCTCTGAGCATCAGCACAGAGCCCGACATGGGGCTTGAACTCACGCACTGCGAGATCATGACCTGAGCTGAAGTTGGATGCTTAACCGACTGAGACACCCAGGTGCCCCTTCAATCAAACTTTAAAACCACCAGATCTTATCTGCAGGGTGTCAGTGTTTCACTCTGATAAAAGCTGAAAAGATGGACTCTAGCTCCAAACCAAAGTTTTATATATAACATCTACATGTAATCCAGGTAATCTGTAACATATATGTGAGGTGGCAGACGAAATGAAAATGAATGATTATTTCAAAGTATGTTGCCCAAGGTATTTATTTGTTACTTAAAGTTTTTACAGCCTTGAAGACCCAATTTAAGAGGAAGATTAGAGGTCAGACTGGATAATTTTCTGGCCTTGTAGTTCATATCCACATTTTAAAAAAATATAAAGTCTTTAATTTCAGGGACATTTGGCAAGTTGAGAAATTAACATTTCCAAAATTCTTAAGTCTTCTGATTTAATATAAATTTTAAAACTGAAGTTTAACATACATAGATACAAATGCACAAATCATAAGCATGAATGAAATTTCACAAAGAATATACACCCACGTAACCATCAAACCAGATCAAGCCAACAGAACACCAGGAGCATTCCAGTCACTGTCCCCTTGTGAAGGGACTCACTGCCCTGACTTCTAACTCCATAGATTAGTTTGGCTGTGAAAGATAAGAAAGAAAAGAAAAGAAAAAAGAAAAGAGGAGAGGAGAGGAGAGGAGAGGAGAGGAGAGGAGAGGAGAGGAGAGGAGAGGAGAGGAAAGGAAAGGAAAGGAAAGGAAAGGAAAGGAAAGGAAAGGAAAGGAGAGGAAAGGAAAGGAAAAGGAAAGGAAAAGACAAAAGAAAAGACAAAAGAAAAGAAGAGAAAAGAAAAGAGAAAGAAAAGAAGGAAGAAAAGGAACTACACGGCATGTACTCTTTTGTTTGCCTTCGTTTATTCTGTGTAATACACATACACACATTATTGTAATTCATCTATTTTATAAACATACAGGACTTATTCGAGCTGCTTCCAGTTTTTGGCTATTAAGGATAATGTTCCTATAAATATTCTTGCGACATTCTTGTCTTTTGGTGCGCACAAACAGCCATTTCTGTTGGGTGCATATGCATCCAGGATTTGCTGGGTTAAGGACACGTGTAAGTTCAGCCTTAACACACGTTTTCCCAAGTGGCTGTACTAACTTATACTAACTGTGGATAGCTGCAAAAATTCTAGTTGTGCTTAGTATCGCCCTTTTCATTGTAACTATCCTGGTGGAAGGCAGTGGCATTATATGGTGGCTTTAATTTGCTTTCTTCTCGTTAAATCTGCTTTCCACTTACAGAACTTTGTTGAAAAATGGGAACTCCTTGTTAAATAGCAACTATTTCTTGAGTGCATACTATAGGATAGACTCTTCCGTAAGCCTTTTAACAATAGTTAATACTTACATAGTGTTTACTATTTGCCAGACACTGGCCTACATTTTATGTATTTTAATTCATGTAATGCTTGCAACAACCCTAACATGGCATTTTTGTAAACATGAGAATGTAGGAGGTCCTTTTTTTTTTTTTTTAATTTGAGAGAGAGACTGGAAGAGTGCAAGTGGGGGGGGGGAGGGGAGGGAGGGAGGGAGAGGAAGGGGGGTAGAGAGAGAAAGAGAGAGAGAGAATCTTCTCTCATGGGGCTTGATCCCACAGCCCTGGGATCATGACCTGAGCTGAAATCAAGTCAGGTGCTCAACTGACTGAGCCACCCAAGCATTTTTTTGGGTGGTGCCTTTTTTTTACCCCACTTTTCAGATGAGGAATCTGAGAAACACAAAGACCGCCTAAGCAGTGGATTAGGGATTCAAACACAGGGAGCTTGGCCCCCGAGTACATGCTCTTCACTACTATGTCATGTACTGTCTTTTCTAATCCTCACAATAATCTATGCAGCAGGCACTATTATTATCCCAATTGACAGAGGCAGAAAGTAAGGCACAGATAGATTAAGTAGGTGCCCAAGGTCACACATTAAGTGGCAGAGCAGGAACTGAGAACTAGATGGCGGACTTTCACGTACTAAGTATCATCCTGGCCAGCACGACACCTGCACTCTTCTTCTCATTAGAAGGGAGAGCACTTGTGGATCCCACACTCTTTCTCAGCGCCCTCACCTGGAGGAGCAAGACTTCCTCGGGGCTAGAGGCAGGCAGGAGGGTAAGGGACAGGGAAAGCTATACAAGAGTGACACGTATTCTCGATCTTGAGGGAAGAGAAGCAGGTCAGCCCACGAAGGGAGTAAAGGCAAGAGGAAAGAAAACCTGCAAAGGCACACTACCAAACTGATACTCAAAGGGGCTGAAAAGCAGATTTCTGTATACAGTGGACAGAGGAGTAGGAAATGTACATTGAATGTAATTAAGCCAGATACTTCCCATTTGACATCCTCAACATTAAGTTACCTCAATATCAACTACTAATTGTTGAAACAGACAAATCAGAGAGAAAAAGTGACACTTTTTAGGCTGTATCTTTGTCAAAAGTGGACAACTGAACTGCTCTGAGAAAAACCTCAGTGTACACCATTAGTTTGCTTTATTTTCTTTTTTAAAAAAAAATTTTTTTTTAACATTTATTTTTGAGACAGAGATGACAGAGCATGAACGGGGGAGGGGCAGAGAGAGAAGGAGACACAGAATCGGAAGCAGGCTCCAGGCTCTGAGCCATCAGCCCAGAGCCCGACGCGGGGCTCGAACTCACGGACCGCGAGATCGTGACCTGAGCCGAAGTCGGACGCTTCACCGACTGAGCCACCCAGGTGCCCCAGTTTGCTTTATTTTCTACTGTTAGCTACTGAGCAGCTCTCTTGACTGTACAACCAACCTCCCAAGGTTCTGTTCTTCCCTTCTGTGGTCATTTTCTGACCTAATTTATTCACCGGGCAGAGGATGAAAACAGAAGGGGCTAGAGTCTGTGCCCTGAGAGTTCACAGCGAGGGCTGGCAGCAGCACTGCTGGCACCCTCCTGGGACTATCGTCTACATATCTACTCTTTAAACAACCCAGCTGCCCCAGTGGGGTCTGGCTGTCTGTATATACCGCACAGGAGCACAGGGCTTTTTATACCGAAGAGCGAGTGAGATTTTTAAGTCTCAAAGCCGCAATCTAGAAATGAGAACTAAAAACGTTTTGGTTTGATGAACTCACACTTTTCAAATTCTTGTAACTGCGAAACAGATTTTCTGACTTCTCTATGAAACAATGGAAATAAATCTTACTATACACTGTGAACAAACGTGCTGGTATGGCCTGGAAGAGAGTTGTGGGCAATACAAGATGAAGTATTACTGCCCAAGTCTCTATGGGAATAACACTTAACATGTAATCCAAGATAGTAAGGAAAGTTTTGATTAATTCAGGAATAAAATTTATGGATTACCCATTTTCTTCAAAATTTATTTTTCCTTTTGTTTTCTGAGAGGACTTCATTTCTTATTTTTGCCTATGTGAGGCTGATAGGGAGGCAGAGGAAAAGAGAAAACTTAATTCAGCACAGTAAATTTCTTGAGAATCTGATTCATGTCTGAGAACATCTATTGAATCAACCCATTTTAATGATAGTTTGACTGGGTATAGAATTGGAGGTTGAAAAAAATTCCTTTAGAACTCTGAAGGCAACTCTCAACTGTTGTGTAGTTTCCAGTGCTGCTGTTCAGAAATCCGAAGGTGTTCTTTCTCCCCATTCTCTCTGGTTTGGAGCCTGTCCAGTGTGTCTAGTGTTCTAAAATTTCATAGTGGTATGCTTTAAGGTGGGTGGGTGGGTTGGTTGGCTGGTTGGTTGACTGATTGATTGACTGCTTATTTATTTTTCCCAAGATTTTACTTAAATTCACATTAGTTACCATATAGTGTAGTACTGGTTTCAGGAGTAGAACCCAGTGAGATTCACAACTTACACATAAAACCCAGTGTTCATCCCAACTGGTGCCCTCCTTAATGCCTACCACCCATTTAGCCCATCTTCTGCCAACCTCCCCTCCAGCAACCCTCGTTCGTTCTCTGTAGTTAAGAGTCTCTTATGGTTTGCCTCCCTCTCTGTTATCTTATTTTTCCTTCCCTTCCCCTATGAATGTTGGATAAAGGGATAGTATCCAAAAATCTATAGAGAACTTGTCAAACTTAACACCCCAAAAAATAATCCAGTTAAGACATGGGCAGAGGAAGGGTGCCTGGGTGGCTCAGTCGATTAAGCATCTGACTTCGGCTCAGGTCATGATCTCACAGCTCTGTGAGTTCGAGCCCCGCATTGGGCTCTGTGCTGATGGCTCGGAGCCTGGAGCCTACTTCGGGTTGTGTCTCCCTCTCTCTCTGCCCCTAACCCACTCACATTCTGTCTCCGCCTCTCTCAAAAATAAATAAACATTAAAAAAAAATTAAAAAAAAAAGACATGGGCAGAAGACATGAACAGACATTTCCTCAAAGAAGACATACAGATAGGGCTAACAGACACATGAAAAATGTTCAACATTGCTCATCATCAGGAAAATACAAATCAACACCACAATGAGATAGTCAGAATGGCTAAAATTAACAACTCAGGAAACAACAGATGTTGGTGAAGCTGTGGGGAAAGGGGAACCCTCTTACACTGTTGGTGGGAATGCAAACTGGCACAGCTACTCTGGAAAACAGTGTAGAGTTTCTTCGGCAAGTTAAAAATAGAACTACCCTATAACCCAACAATTGCACTATTAGGTCTTTATCCAAGGGATGCCAAAAATACACAAAAATACTGATTTGAAGGGGCACATGCACCCCAATGTTTATAGCAGCGCTATCAACAATAGCTAAATTATGGAAAGAGCCCAAATGTCCATCGACCGATGAAGGAATAAGAAAGATGTAATGTGTACACACGTACACACACATACACATACACACAATGGAATACTACTTAGTGATGAAAAAGAATGAAATTTTGCCATTTGTAATGACACAGATGGAACTAGAGTGTATTATGCTAAGTGAAATAAATCAGAGAAAGACAAATACCATACGATTTCACTCATACGTGGAATTTAAGAAACAGATGAACATAGGAGAAAGAAGGAAAGCTTAATGTGGGTTTATTTTAGTCTATTTGGCTGGTAATTCTGTGGTCTTTTTTAAGTTGGAAATTAATGTCCTTCAGTCCCGAGAAGTTTTCTTTAATTATCTGATGACTCCAACCCTATACATGTTGTCCTTCTGGAACTTGCATTATTAGACACTCGATATTCTGGATTGGTCCTCTTAATTTTCTTATCGCTTTCTTTTATTTTCTCTCTCTCTGCCTTTAGCTTCTATTTTCTGGGATATAGGTCTTTAATTCCTTATCTGAAAACTCTGGGGCCAAGGCGTATCAGAATTCAGAAGTTTTAGGATTTTAGAAAGGTAATAATGGGTGTATAAACCATAATACAACTCAGTGAGACTTGGGACAGTGATATTCCTTTATGTGCATTCATATAAGTGGGACAAAGATATATGCAGGTTGTGAGTTCTGCCAATTTATGGAAAATCACCTGATTTTTCAGAACATTTTTAGATTTTGTAATTGTGGATTAAGACCGTAACGGTAGACCTCTGCTTCTTCAATCTCATCTTCCAGCCCTCCAACAAAGATTTTTTTCATTTTGTTGCCATGTTTCTAATTTCAAGGGCTCTTCTCTGAATCCCCCACTCTCCACCCCTTTTAAACTTCACTCTTGGTTTAACAGATGGTGGTATCTTCTCTTCATCTCTCCGAGGCTACAGGTTATTGTTTTGGATAAGAAAAAGGTTCCTCTTATTCCCAATTTCTTTTTTGATTCTTTTCGTTCTGCTTTGCACGCTGTAGGCTTCCCTCAGGAATCCAGCTATCTTGGGTTGTCTGCTCATAATTAAGAACTGAGTGGGGGAAGGTAGCTAAAAAGCCAGTAGTTCTGAATGACTGGGGTGCAGGGGCCTGAGGACTTTGATTCATTCTAGTTCAGTTAGGCAAGCAATTTGTTAGGGAAATCCCTGACATGGACATCGTTACGTCTTTCCTCTTGACTAGGTCAGGCAGGCAGTCCAGGCAAGAGTCGCCCAGTCTTCCAACCAGAGCTGGCAGTTTCGGAAACTCCTGTGAAATTTCTGTGGCGTAAATGGAACAACTGGCTTAGAAGTAAGTTCACGTGGGTCTGCTACGTTAGTCGCTAATTGGGACATCTGCTTTCTAGCTTCCAGAATTATTAATTCCCCTGTTCCTGTAATTCTCCTGTTCTTATTGGTTTATAACCCTAAAATCACACAGACACAAAAACCATTTTTAGAGGACCCCAAATTAGATGGAGGTTTTCAAAAGTAACATGAAACTACCACACAGTGTTCTGTGTCTATGCAACCCAGCTTATGTGTGTTTTGAGCTGACATGTATAAAATATTTTGGCAAATATTGCTTTGCTTTCAAAATAACCTTTGTGTCTCAAGAAGAAGAGCCTGCATTACAGCCCTTAGCCAACGCACACACGAAAGGCCGCAGGAGAGAAAGCAGAGACCTCGAAAATGAGACATGGTTATCAGCTAATGGCAAGTGTGTAAATACACAGTGTTTTCCTTTCCCTGTTCTCCAGAGCCTGGAACTACTTCAGATGTAAGTTGAAGATGATTAAAAGATTTGGGGATAAGGAGACATGATAACTAACAGCAGTGTGGGATCCCAAACTGGATTTAGGACAGAAAAAAGGAACGTTAGTGGAAAAACTGGTAAAATTGAAGTAAGGACTCTGTTTTGCCTTAACATTACTGTACCAACACTTCTTACTGCCTGGTCTGGAAGACTGTACTGTATCTTTTTTTTTTTTCTAAAGTAGGCTTCCTGCCCAGCGCAGAACCCAGTAAGGGGCTTGACCCCACGACCCGGACATCAAGACCGGAGCTGAGACTGAGACTCAGATTCTTAACCAACTGAGCCCCCCAGGTGCCCCGAAAACCGTACTGTATCTGTGTAAGGTGTCGACACTAGGAGAAGTTAGATGAAGGACATCCAGAAATTTTTTGTGCTATTTTCGCCACTTTACTGTAAGTCTACGTTTATTTCAAAATAAGAAGTCAAAAAGAAGGGAAAAGGTATTTGGAGATGTCAGATCCTAAACCCTAAAGAATATTAAAACACCAAGAATGTCTAGTTGGTTTAAGGACTGTACACAGACATAAATGTAGGTAGGTACATGTATCTGTATTCAACAGGTGGGTTGGACAACTTCTAAAAGTCAGAAATGGGCTGAAAAGTCCATTCATTTCAAATTATCGCCATGGCAAAGGAAAAAAAAAAAAAACACCTAATCTGATATTACGATTATCTACTCTCAAATTAGAAACAGTTTTAATTTACATTTGTAAGTTACTCACAAAAGGTAAGCCACCTAAAGTGCCATCATCCCCTGCGGCATTTTCCCTGAAGATCTCATCGTTTTGAGAACAAAAGGAGGATTCCTAGTTGGGTCCAATTTCTTTTGGGTGGGGGCTGGTCTTCAGTTAGAGTTTAAGTGGACCCTCTTCATAGGATGAATCAGATATTTTCACAATATTGATTATAAAGTCGGTCACACATGGTGCAAGGGACAAGGTTCTAAAAACGGCAGAATTCCAGACTAAACTTATCCAGGGACAGTGGATCTTTCTATTAATTGCTAAAAGCAGAGCTGTCTTGTGAATTGCCATATAATTCACACAGCTTTGAAATGAGGCAATTATTAACAAGAATTATGAATATAATTATTAGTTATGTGAGAGCATTCATATTGGTTCTGTTAAAGGAACCAGACTGTGTCCAAGAGGGAGTCACTCATGCCAACAGGCCCCAGTTGAGCAAACCAAAAGTGAACTACATTGCTTTGCTGGGCTCTCCCAGAAAAGCAAGGCCTAGGTCAACCAATCAGCACAACGTACCTGACTTGGCTCCAAGACTCCCCTACTTTCCATATAAGGAAAACAACCTTGCTTTAACCAATCAGCAAATGCCCAGTCCAACTTCCTTGTTCCTGCTCCTTCTGCCTATCAAATCTCTTGCCTTGTACAGCTCTTCTGAGCTCCTTTCTATCTGCTTAGATTGGATGCAACCCAACTCATGAATCACTGAATAAAGCCAATAAGACCTGTGTAATTTTAAATTTGGTTATAACAGTTAAAAATTTACACAAAAGTGAAATTTAATTAATTTTTCTACATTACATTATTTCAAAGTTGAATGATTCAAATTTGTATCAACTAAGACTGTGATGGATTTTATACCCAAGAAAATCTAATGGAAAGATCATTCCCAAAGTAGCTTTAGGCACATCTAAAGGATGTGTGTGTGTGTGTGTGTGTTTCAAAAATCATAGAGCAAGGGGAGCCTGGGTGGCTCAGTTGGCTAAGCATCCAACTTTTGATTTTGGCTCAGGTCATGGTCTCACAGTTCGTGAGTTTGAAACTTGTATTGGGCTCTAAAATGACAGTGCAGACCCTGCTTGGGATTCTCTGTCTCCCTCTCTCTCTGCCTCTCCCCTGCTCGCTCTCTAGCTCTCCATCTCAAAATAAATAAATAAGCATTTAAAATTTTTTAAAAAAATCATAGAGCAATATTTCACAGTGGGTATAACTTAGTTCTACAGGATATTACCTGGTATGTTGTAGAATATGGCTTTCATGGTCAAATAAATACGGGAAATACTAGATTAAACAAGGTCAACAAGTTTCCTGTGAATTCTGAAGAGAGAACTCACCTTTCTCCTGAAACATGTTACACATGCAATTCATTCATTTATTTTTCTAAAGCAGGCTACAAAATTCACTTAGGAAAATACTGTTTTTATCAGGATGGCTCTTAGAGCAGTAGCTCCCATGCAGGTGAAGAAAGAAAATGGAGTAACAGAGAAGAGAATTGGATGGTCTGTTAATTTGTATCTTTTTTTTAAGTTTATTTATTTCTGTTAAAGGGGGGAGGGGCAGAGAGAGAGGGAGAGAAAATCCTAAGCAGGTCCCATGCTGTCAGCACAGAGCCTGAAGCAGGGCTCGAACCCGGGAACCATCAATGAGAGCATGATGAGTCGAAACCAGGAGCCAAATGCTCAACCAACTGAGCCGCCCAGGTGCCCTTGTATCATTTTATAAATCGAGGTTGCCTAGAATGCCTTCTCTGAAATAATTACATAAAAACAGCCTAGTAGCTAATGCTTTTTGCACACTTACTATGTGCCAGGCATTATCCTAAGTACCTGCTATTCATTTTCTCATTTAAGGCAAAAAATAACCCTATCCGGTAGGAACGATCATCACCATTTTTACAGATGAGGAAAATGAGCATTAGAGTAATAATTTTCAGATGGTTACACATTTAGCAAATGGAGGGAGCTGGTAGCTAAACTCAACTCAATCTGATTTCCAGGTCTCCAGCATGCTCCCTCACCACAACCACAATATTATATAATAAAAAGATGTTTTTTAAAACAGCTTTAAACACTTTTTTGTTTTTTTTTTTCCTGATAATATTGTAGAGAGTGGGTTGGGTTACTTTTTTTTTTTAAATTTTTTAAATTTTTTACATTTTATTTATTTTTGAGAGAGAGAGACAGAGAGAGACAAAGACTGAGCACAGGTGGGGGAGGGAGAGAGAGAGAGGGAGACACAGAATCCGAAGCAGGCTTCAGGCTCCGAGCTGTCAGCACAGAGCCCAATGCGGGGCTCAAACCCACGAACCGTGAGATCACGACCTGAGTCGAAGTCAGTTGCTTAACCGACTGAGCCACCCAGGTGCCCCGGGTTACTTTTCATCATGTCATTTTACACTGCCTACAACCCATGTTGACCCACCACTAGCAATTTTTTTTTTTTTTTACTTTTATTTATCTTTTGAGAGAGAGAGAGCAAGCAGGGGAGGAGCAGAGAGAGAGGAGGAGAGAATCCCAAGCAGGCTCCGCGCTGTCAGCACAGAGCCTGACGTGGGGCTCAAAACCATGAACCATGAGTGAGATCATGCATGACCTGAGCTAAAGTCGAGAGACAGACACTCAACTGACTGAGCCACCCAGGTGTCCCAAGGTTTGTTAGCATTAAAGGCATTTTTATAAATATTTATAATGGAGTATGTGATAGGTTAAAACTGGGTGGAATTAGATCATATGAATTCCTTCTTAAAGAGTAAAATGCCCTAACGTGATTTAATATTTTTCTAAAAAGTGAAATCTTGGCCCATATGCTTATTTACTGAAAATCCGGGTATTTCACAGTGCTAAACGAACATGCTAATAGGACCATTTATCATATGTTGAATACAAAATAATTTTACCTAATGCCACCACCAAACACAATTTTTTAAGGCACGGAAAACTGAAATTGCATCTGTGTAGAGCAATTCCCTACTCAAGAAAAATTACTTTTGGATTTAGTTATTTTAAAAAGAAATGCTTAAGGGGCATTACGCCACCTGGGTGGCTTAATCAGTTAAGCATCCAACTTCAGCTCAGGTCATGATCTCATGGTCCGTGAGTTCAACACTCAAGCCCTGCGTTGGGCTCTGTGCTGACAGCTCGGAGCCTGGAGCCTGCTTCGGATCGTGTGTCTCCCCCCAACCCCTCTCTCTGCCCCTCCTCCACTTGCACTCTGTCTCTCTCTCTCTCTCAAAAATAAATAAAACATTATAAAAAATATAAAAGAAAAAGAATACTGCTGTGACAATCCAAATTCTGAGAAATCTAGTGCTGTTTGGTCATTTAAATATAAGCAAAGCTTTTTTTTCTTTTTTTTTTCCAGTTAACTAGTAATTCAATTTTCTTTAGAAAATATCCAGTTCCTTTTTCTCAGTGGGTCAAAGTGCTATAAAAAAGGAATTACAAAAGGCATCATCTGTACACGTAATATCATCATAAACTGATATCACCCTGTGAAATAAAAACCACAAGTCACTTAATTGTTTTTAAACCGGGAGTAAGAACTACAGAAAAATTTTGTATATAACATAAAACAGTGAACACACAGATCACCTCAATTAAAACCTTCATCCTTAACTGAATGTTTAATATCCTAATGTACATTTTAGAATGAAAGAAATCTGTATGTTCTAGTTGGAGTTCTTAGGCTTAAGGTCAAAGAATGAGTGGAAGCTAACAAGACCATCCCTGTGGACACCCTTTATTTTTTGTAATTTGCATGGGGAAGCAGAAAAAAAGCATTTGACTGAAAGCAGATTTCCTGAGTTCTGGCTCTGTCACTAGCTAGCTGTAACGGTCTGCGTTCAAGAATCACCATCCTCAACTCTGTGTAGTTCTAGTTGCTGGTGGGGGCGGGGGTGGCGGGAGGATAGCAAATGAATGAATGGATCACAAGGCTAACAACAGTAACAACGTGCTGAAAGGTGTCTTGGGCGTCATGGCCCAAAGGGCAATTTTCTCTGCCGGAGAGTATCCACGCCTGGCTCTGAGTGTGGTTTTCTGTAGCAACTCCTGCATCGTCACGCCAGCCTGCAGCGCGCTCGTGGACCCAGCTCTGCCACCGCCCAGCGGCTCACAGGCACCCCTACTCTGCTAAACTGACAAGTGTGGATGGTTCGTGTCGGCTCCACATCAGGGCCTCTCCTGGAAGAGTGGACAGCCGGGTGAATAAATTCCTCAGTCCCAGGCCTTCTAACTCTAGCTCGGAAACAGAACGTGCTAATGATGATGCCTACGCTGCAGGCTGAGGGTAACATGGCCCCACGACGCACAACGTGAGACATATGTTCCAGAAATCCTCATCTGGGCCAACGGACCCACGTTACGGGCTACCACTTCTCGGCTATGTGGTAGCGGGACACCCCTCCCCAGGGCACTTGCAAGTACGGGGGTCCGTGGTTAATTCCGTGGAGGATGGGGAGACTGATCTCCTGATAGGAGAGCGGTGAGAAAAAATCTGGCTTCAACTCCAGAGAAAGGGTGTGCAACAAAGCGAAGAAACGGGGTGATGCGAAGCACGGAGTCCTAGTTCCCTGTAATTCGGGTGTGCTCCAAGGCTCACCACCGAGGAGGGCTGCAGGGCCTATGGGCGACAGTGTAAAGGCAGGCCCCTCCGCTGCGCCTTCGCATCTCTGCCCCAGAGCCATCAGCAGCTGTTTAAATACCTCAAATGATGTCACTAACATTTCCTACTAACCGGGCACGGATGCTGAACTGCCTCTGTAAGCTTTTTTTGCCCCCCACACAAAAACACTTATGAAACATCCATTATATGCCAATGGGAATAATAAGAGGAGAGCTTGTAGTAACTCCTGTCCTCAAGGAGAGGACGATCCACTAGCTAGGTAGAGTCCATATACAAATTCAAACCTCATCTGTGGATTCCTCATCAAAGCTTGTCTCCTTCAAATACTTCGGCTATTCGTGCCTGCCAGCATTTGGGAGAGTATCTAAAGGGACTCGGACTCGATGGCAACTGAGGTCCTTTCTTCTCTGCAGGCAGGCGGGGGTAATCAGGCCTCTGCAGCCCCAGGAGGGACCCCTGACCGCTATCTCTTTGCTAATGCACGGCATGGGACCTACTGACTGTCAAAACAGGCTCTTGTCTTAAGGGCACAAGAAGCTTCTAGCCCAATGTGAAAATCAACTTCTGAAGTACATTTTAGAAATAAAATTCCACATTCCATTGCTTGTTTCTCATTTTCCTGGAAGTCCTTTTTTTTTTTTTTTTTTTTTTTTTGGTTCTTGCCACCAAGATGGAACTATTTGACATAAACGAGGTCTCTATGATGGTATCGCTGCAGCTCACAATAATAAAAAGCACAAATCAAGGCCATCAAAGAATGACTGATTTTAAAAGATGGTTTAAAAAAAAAAGCAATTAGGGGCGCCTGGGTGGCGCAGTCGGTTAAGCGTCCGACTTCAGCCAGGTCACGATCTCGCGGTCCGTGAGTTCGAGCCCCGCGTCAGGCTCTGGGCTGATGGCTCAGGGCCTGGAGCCTGTTTCCGATTCTGTGTCTCCCTCTCTCTCTGCCCCTCCCCCGTTCATGCTCTGTCTCTCTCTGTCCCAAAAATAAATAAACGTTGAAAAAAAAATTTTTTTAAATAAAAAAAAAAAAGCAATTAAAGAACTATTTACACTAGTAATTTCCAAAGCACTTCTAATTTCTTTTCAATACAATACTGTCAGGCAGGCAACACTGGCTTCACGTGGTAGATGAGGAAACTGAAATCTAGGAGGTGAAATGGTTTATTCGAGACAGTTCTTGCAGTAAGGACACAATCTTTGACTCCGCTCTGCTTGTTTTACTCATTCAATCAGCTGTCAAATCCTGTGTATTCTACCTTGGCAATTTCTCTTCCGTTCACCCCTCCTCTACATAACACCTGGAGCCCCTAGTCCAGAGGCTCGTAAGACTCTAACCCGTCCCCTGCTTCTCTCCTCATCTGGTATATGCAACAGTTGGGTCTTCCAGAAGCACAGTTCTGCTCACTTCCCCTTCCTTGCTTAGGAACCTTCGATAATGTTTCTCAGCCAGGCATTCAAATACTCTTCCCAATTTGTACTAAAGCGACTTTTTCTCCCACCTTATTTTCCTCTGTAACCACCAAACACCCAAAGCTTCATCTAATGGAAACGTGCTTTTATCCAAGGACACTTTGATCTTGCCCATCTCTAACTTTGCTTTGAGAGATGGCCTTCCCAATTCTTCCCACCATCACCCGCGCATGTTCCAATTCTAACCACTCTTAGTACGAGGCCCAGATCAGTGCCACCTGCCCCTAGCAGCCTCAGCGTCTCCCTCCTCAGACCTCCCATGGCACACCGTATCTCCCTTAACCACCACCTGCCCCCCCAACCTGAGAAAGTGTTACTGAGTAACTATCAAGTGCCAGGCACTGTGATAAGTCAGAGACTGCAAAGATGAACCTGAAGACCTTACAGTTTAATTAGGAAGACGAAGTGAACAAAAAACATCACAGTAAGTTCCATGGAAAGCGGTCGGCTCAGGAATCGATGTGAGCCTAAATGAAAGAAACGCTTGGCTTAGCCTAGGAAAACCAAGCAAGGCTTCCCAAGGCTTCCCAATAGAGCAGACGCCTGGACTGAATGGGAAGAGATACATGGGTGCCTGCTGTGAGGACCGTGGGAGATGGGGCATCCAAGTGGCCGAGGGGGGAGAACAGACTCTGAATTCCCCGACTGTAAAACCCTCACATGCACAAGGGGCTAGTTTATGAACCACAATAAAATACTGTTTGCGGAAGCAATCTTTCAACAAAGTGCTATAGACATTTAAGGTATCAGTTCGTGGTTAAATAACAATGCTTCCTACCTACCTTTTGAATTTAATTGGCCCCAGGAACTACCAGGTCCGTTTTAAGAAACGTGTGAGTAGATAGTAAAAGTTTAACAGAATAATCTATGATGTTGTCATATCTAAGTTTTATGATGCACTGTTCTGCTCAGTCTCTCCCTCTCCACACGCATCCCATGAACACCCACACATTCACAACTTCCAAAGGCAAATGGCTTAAGAGCAGTGAATTCACACTCCCGTTTAAAGGTACACTTAACCACGGGGTGCCTGGGTGGCTCCGTCAGTTAAGCGTCCCACTTTGGGCTCAGGTCATGATCTTGCGGTTCATGAGTTCAAGCCCCGCGTCGGGCTCGCTGCGGTCAGCCTGTCAGCAAGAGGCCACTTCGATCCTTTGGCCCCCACTCTGCCCCTCCCCAACTTGCACTCTCTCAAAAATAAATAAGCGTTAAAAAAAGTAATAATAAAAATGTTTATTTTTTAAAAATTTTTATTTAAAAATTAGAAAAAAAAAGGAAAAAAAACCCCAAACATGTAAGAAGCATCTTCAGCCAGAGCCTCCTATAATTTCCCATTTTATTGTTAGTAACTTCCTAAAGTTATAGAACGTGTGCCATCTGTGTCTGTAGAAACGGCTCAAGGAGCTTCCATTTTCTCCTTAGCACAATCAATTCACAGTCGCTACACATGGATTCCTAACTTTATTTCAGGATTTCTCTAGGACCTCAAATTAGTCGATATAATGCAAAGTCATATAGTGAATAGTTTCTACCAGGGGTGAGAAACAGAAATCTTAACCGCATAGTAGGTTTGGATTAAGGAACAGAACTTGCGCTCAACACTGGCGTCAAAAAGCTGGAATGCGGGCCTGTGAAACAACGGGAGCTGGTGGCAGTCAGGGCAGTGGTGAGGAGGGGTGCGGTGAGGAACTGTGAGCTGCCGGGAGAGGACTCAGCGAGGGCAGTGCTGGCCAAGACAGCGTGAACAGGCCGGTAACTCCTCTCCCCAAAACAAGACAACAGTAAGAAAGCGGGGCGAGACTGTCCAACAGCCATTTCAGATTCTGGAAATCGATCAAAGGTGAAAAACAAACACACGAATTTCTTGAGGGGCGCCTGGGTGGCTCAGTTGGCCGAAGCTAATGCTGTGTAGAGAATTGTCAGGTTGGTCAATTCTGCACTTTCCCGAAGGAACCTAAGGCTCCAAGAAGATGAGCAGACATTTCTCAAGGTTTTGGTTAAAGGTGAGTTATAGAGATTTTTCTTATGTAAAGAAGAGGTTAGGGGCTCCTGGGTTGGCTCAGTTGGTACAGCATGAGACTCTTGATCTCAGGGTCGTGAGTGTGAACTCCAGGCTGGGTGCAGAGATTACTTAATAAAATAAAATCTTTTAAAAACAGAAGAAGAAAAATGGGGTGCCTGGGTGGCTCAGGTGGTTGAGAGTCTGACTCTTGATTCTGGCTCAGGTCATGATCCTAAGGTCATGGGATCAAGCCCTGAGCCAGGCTCCATGCTGAGCCTGGAGCCTGGTTAAGATTTCTCTCTCTCTCTCTCTCTCTCTCTCTCTCTCTCTCTCTCTCTCTCTCCCCCTCTCCTCCACTGGTGCTCTCTCTAAAATTAAACAAACAAAACTTTTTTTTCTTGAAAAACTGCTAGTGCTTAGGGTAAGGCCTGCAAGAGGCTGGAGACTCTGCCTGTGGCTACTCCAACCTGCCCCCCCCCCTCCCGTCACCACCCCAATCCCTCAGTTCTGCGGGAGAGAACTTCACTAGTTTTTATCAGTACAGGGCTGGGGCCGTGAAAACCAGTAGCTATGCGCCAGAAGGGGTGAACTCGATTTGGGGCACTCGGGGCGACGGTGGGAGTGGGTGGTGGGGAGGTGGGGGCGGCAAAAACCCACAGCTCTGTCAGGTTTGGTAGGGATCTAACAGGGGACAGAGTTCTTCTAGCGTGAGCTTGTGGTCTGATCGAGGTGAGTGGGGGAGCAGCCAGGGGTGTGGAGGGGAGATCCTGGAAACAGAGAACCGCACAGGAGCCGGATACGCTCTCCTCACATGTGGGCTGACCATGCAGCTACAGGTGTGAGGAGGGGAGACACGAGACAGTGCAGCAGAGAGACCAGGCCGAGCAGCCCTGAGAACTGGCTGGCCTCTGAAGCCACCTCCCAACCCACAGACAGATGGTCCACAGAGGGTGGAGGCTGTACAAGCACGAGGCACTTAAACACCACCTCTGCCCAAATCACTGGCCGGCCACCGAGCTACGGGGACTCGCGGGCAACTCCTAGCCAGGCTAAAGAGTGAAAAGGGGAGGGAGAATTGCCAAGCGGAACCGGCAGTAGCTGCACACCACCGAGGAGTCACATTCCACCGTTTAAGTTCAGGCAAATTACTTAAAACACACACGCGTGAGAACACCTACACCTTTCAACAGCGTAGATGACGCTTCGGAGTTGCTGAAATATATTGCTAACGCGTCCAGCTCGTTGAAAAATTACAAGACCTGTAAAGACACAGGAAAGTGGGGCTCGGACTCCAGAAAACAAGCAGTAGCTAGTGGGCCTGGATGTGGGATTTAGCGGATGACTTCAAAGTGGCAGTTCCACACGTATTCAGAGAACTGAAGGAAATGTGATGACAGTCTCTACGGAGAAGCAGAAATCACAAATGAGGATTGCAGAATTGGAAAGTACAATAACTGAAGTAAAAAATACACCGAGATGCTCAACAGTTGATGCAGTATGGCGGAGCAAAGAACGAGCGGACCGAAAGAGGCCTCCACACAAATTCTCCAATCTAATGAACAGAAAGAAAAAAGATCGGAGGAAAATGAATAGAACTTTAGATTCTATTTTGACTTAACTTAAAAACAAACAGGGGCGCCTGCGTGGCTCAGTCGGTTAAGCGGCCAACTTCAGCTCAGGTCATGATATCGCGGTCGGTGAGTTCCGAGCCCTGCGTCGGGCTCTGCACTGACAGCTTGGGAGGCCAGAGCCTGCTTTGGATTCTGTGTCTCCCTCTCTCTTTCTGCCCCTCCCCCATTCACTCTCTGTCTCTTTCAAAAATGAATAAATGTTTAAAAAATTTAAAAAAACCTTGAAAAGAAACAAAAAACCAGAACCCGAACCTGTGGGTGAGCAAAAAGTTCCCAACATATTGGTGGTGAAAGTCCCAGGAAGAGAGGAAGAAGGGAAAGAACACACAGCCGAAGAAACGATGCTCAGAAACTTTCCAAATGTGGTGGAAAATATTAATCTACAGATCCAAAAATCTCAATAGATCCCAAGGATGATAAAAACAAAGAGATCCAGGGGCGCCTGGGTGGCTCAGTCGGTTGAGCATCCGACTTTGGCTCAGGTCACGATCTCATGGCTCGTGAGTTCGAGCCCCACGTTGGGCTCTGTGCTGACAGCTGGGAGCCTGGGGCTTACTTCATATTCTGGATCTCCCTCTCTCTCTCTCTCTCTGCCCTCTCTCACTCATGCTGTCTCTCAAAAATAAATAAACATTAAAAAAAAAACCAAAAAAACAAAAACACAAAGAGATCCACCCTAGGCACATCAGAGCCAAACTGCTCAAAGCCAAAGATAAAATAAAGATCGTGAAAGCAGCAAGAGAAAAACAATTCAGCACTGGAAGGGGCACAACAGGATTAATAGCTGACTTCTCATCAGAATCAGCTGGCTCTTGTCAGAGGTGGGAAGGCAGTGGCACAACAGATTTTCAAGTGCTGGGGAGTGGTGGAGAAATGGTCAACCAAGAATTCTACAGCGAGCAGAACTAGCCTTCAAAACTGAAGACAAAATAGGGGCGCCTGGGTGGCGCAGTCGGTTAAGCGTCCGACTTCAGCCAGGTCACGATCTCGCAGTCCGTGAGTTCGAGCCCTGCGTCGGGCTCTGGGAGGATGGCTCGGAGCCTGGAGCCTGTTTCCGATTCTGTGTCTCCCTCTCTCTCTGCCCCTCCCCCGTTCATGCTCTGTCTCTCTCTGTCCCAAAAATAAATAAACGTTAAAAAAAAAAAAATTAAAAAAAAAAACTGAAGACAAAATAGAGACATTCCCAGATAAACAAAAACAGAAAATTTGTTTCAAACAGACCTAGTCTACAAAAAATACTAGAAGACGTCCTATGGGCTGAAAGGAAACGATATCAGACTATAACTCAAATCTATATAGGACGATATGAAGATCACCAGAAATGGTAACTTTCTGAAAATACAAATTCTTTAAAGTAATAATTACAATACTGTATTTCTGCATTTCTTTTTCTTTTAGAGAGAGAGCGAGAGCATGAGCAGGGGAGAGGGGCGGAGGGAGAGAGTGACAGAGAACATCTCAAGGAGGCTCTACACTCAGCACGGAGCAATGTGGGGTTGATCCCACAACCCTGGGATCGTGACCTGAGCCGAAATCATGAGTCAAACGCTCAACCGACTGAGCCACACAGGCACCCTTTGTTGCATTTCTAATATATATTTGTCTCCACCAATATTTCTTGTCTCATCTATTTTGTCTGATATTAATATAACCAACCACCTCAGCTCTCTTAGGCTTACTATTAGTAGGACATCTTTTTCCTTCATTTATCTCAAACTCTTAAATCTAAGGTGAGCCTCTTGTAAAAAACATACAACTGGACTCTTATGTATAAAATATATGAGGATAACAGCACAAAATGGTGAGGAATGAAGCTATATCAGGACCGAAGCTGCTATATTTTATCAAAGACACACACACACACACACGCACGAGCACGTGGGCACACGTCTGCAAGTAAGCAAACAAATCGCAAGCAAGCAAGTCCATCGGTCAGTTATAAGTTGAAGACGTAATCCTTGATCAAGAACTAAGAAAATATAAAAATAACACAAATAATTTAAAAATCACAAAGGGGTTTAAAAGGTACAGTTAATTACTTAACAGAAACCAGGAAAGAAGGAACAGAGGAACAATAACAGACATGAGCCATAAAACAAGTAGTTTAAATGGCACACATAAATCCACCCATATTAACAATTACTTTAAATATAAATAGACTAAATACTCTTGATAAAAAAGGCAGTAATTTTCAGATTGTTTAAGTGAGATCCAGTTGTATGTTTTTTTTTACAAGAGACACACCTTAGAGTTGAAGAGTGTGAGACAAAATGAAGGGAAAAGCTGTCACACAAATAGTAATGGTAAGAGAAATGAAGTGATTATATTAGTATCAGACAAAACACACCTAAGAGATAATGGCAGAGACAAATAGGGACATTTCTTATTGATAAAAGGGCCAACTGGTTAGAAACAGTCTGTAGGACAGACTGTCTTAATAACACAAGTCTCAGTAAGTTTTAAAAAACTGAATCATACAAAGTTATGATGCTCTGTGACCACAATGGGATTAAATTACAAATCAACAAAAAAAGTTAGTAAAT
The DNA here is from genome assembly GCF_022837055.1 of Prionailurus viverrinus. Lineage (NCBI taxonomy): Eukaryota > Metazoa > Chordata > Mammalia > Carnivora > Felidae > Prionailurus > Prionailurus viverrinus. Next base: position 127,443,693 of record NC_062567.1, read on the forward strand.
CCTCAAGTATTTGGAAATTAAACAACACACTTCCATGTAACCCAGGATCAAAGAAGAAATCATAAGGAAAAAAATTTAAGAATCTTTTTAAAAAATAAATGAAAACAAAAACACAATATATCACATTTTAGGGAAACTTAAGGGGAAATATATAGCTTTAAACACATATTAGAAAGGAAAAAAAATTAAATCAATGCTCTAAGGCTACAACTCAACAGGCTTAGAAAAACCAAGAGCAGGGGCTCCTGGGTGGCTCAGTCGGCTAAGGGTCCGACTTCGGCTCGGGTTGTGATCTCACGGTTTGTGAATTCAAGCCTGTGTCAGGATTGTTCAATCCTGCTTCGGGTTCTGTCTCCCTCTCTCTCTGCTCCTCCCCCACTAGCACTCTGTCTCTCTGTCTCTCTCTCTCTGTCTCTCTCTCAAAAATGAATAAACATTAAAAATTTTTTAAAATAATAAAAACCAAGACCAAATCAAACTCAAAGCTAGTAGAAGGAAGGAAATAATGAAGATCAGAATGGATATCAATGAAATATCAAAGAGAAAGACAATAGATTTAAAAAAAATCAATGAAATCAAAAGATGGTTTTCTGGAAAGATCTGCAAAATTAATAAACCTTAGCTAGACTGACCAAGAAAAAGAGAGGAGCCACAATTATCAAAATCAAGAATGAGAGAAGGGATATCAGTACAGATGCTATAGAAATTAAAAAGGATCATATGGATTTTTATAAATTATATTATAATTAAACCATATATTTATAAATCTATAGATTATAATTATATATATATATATATTATATCCAACAAAATAGACAATTTAGATGAAAAAGAAAAATTCCTAGAAAGTCACAAATTACTAAAATTGGTTTGACTCGCAATAGAAAATAAAAGTAAAAAGAGAAAAAGGACAGGTAACTAGTAAAAAACAGATTCAGTAATTAAAATACCTTGATAAAGCCTCACATTTATATTTTATTTCTTCTTTGCACAGTTGTTCTGGTAAGTCTGTGAGTTCATCATCATTTGAAAATGATTTGGAAATGTGGCCAATATAGTGGCTGGTATATTCACAACTCTAGAACAAACGCTATGGAATCCTCATTTGTTACCCATCATGCTTATACCTCTCAAATAAATTGTCACTACAGTCCATTACTTATGAAGTATAAAATTATGTGCTTATATATAACTGATCAACACTAAAAAGACAACATGTTTTCAAGGAAAGACTGGGTTTCTTTGCGGTCTAATAGCTAATAAAGGGAAATAGAATTTGAAGGTGAAATCCATCCGTACGCAACAAAAGCTTCCATTCTAAGGTTCTTTACTGGGAAGTAAATCATATCAAGTGGTTTAAAGGCTGAATAAAGGTCTCCTGATAATCTGAAACAGGAAGGGCAAAAAGAAATGTAAAAATTCGACATAGATATTTCTATCTAGGATATAGAACATTTTTATCTTTGGAGGCAGACGACATAATCCCACAGACAATAAGACTTCCTTCCTGTATGTTGATATATATCTGATATATATCTCCTGGTTAATTTCTGACATTTCTTTTACTTTAGGAAGTTAGTGGTTAAGAGGCGAAGTCAAAGAGCCAGGCTAGGGCCAGGGATTAGTAAATGAAGTACAGAGTGTGGATTTTATTCTAAGTATGTTAGGGAACTGTTAGAGTTAAGTTGGAAAATAACACTATTTGCATTAGAAAACAAAGCACTGCGCTGGCTGTGATGTGGCAAAGGGAGAAGTTAGTTAGGGAGCAGTGACACAGGGAATATGTGATGAGGTCGGGAATAGTGTGGGGGCAATGAAGATACCTTACGTGAATTAAATTCTTTTAAATCTAACGGCCATTCTGAGGTAGGTACTACTGTCTTCATTTTCCAGGTACAGATACGTACTTGTCATCACTGAGAAAGCCAAAGCAGAAAGAGATTAAATAAAATTGTACTGCTAAGTAGGGCCCGCCTCAAACCTGGCATAAGAGCTGCTATCATACACATTCTCCAGTTAAGGTACTAAGTTAAAGACAAGAGGCTGAAGTAAGAGAATGCTTCGAGCTACGGTTTCCGAGACCTGCAGACGGACTGGATGGAGACGTGAAAGAAAGAAACAGGGAAGACTCATGGGTGTTGCTTGAACAGCAAGATGAATCTAGTAGCATAATCATATAGAGAGAGAAGACACAAAATAAGAGGACGGGGGTCCTAGGATCCAGGCCTGGAGTGCTGTAACATCTCAAAATCGAACAGAGAAAGAGAAGCTGCCAGCAGCAGAGGGGACTGAGAGAGGACTTCCGGGGGGTAGGAGGGCAACAGGGAGTGTCTGGAGAGCCAAGAGCCTAGTGAGCGTCTCCAGGAAGCGGGAGGTGGCCCCGTGCAGAACAGAGCTGCCGAGAGACCGTGTGGTACCACATGGGGGGCGGGGGGCCGCAAGGCGAACTGAAGCGAGTGGGCGAAACTGACCAGAGCAGCGCCCCCCTCGTTGTGCCCTCGTCTTGCTGTGTGGTCTGTCCTGTCTCTTGACCGTAAGCTCCTGGGCAGTGGCTGCGAGCTAGGATTCTAAGTCCTCACCTTCTAGTTACGGTGCGGGGGGTAGGAGTGAAATTGCATAAATGCCGTGTAGTGTCAGGCAGACGCTACCTTAACGCAAAGGGTTTGCTGGCCCGGCGACGCAGGCGAGGATTGCAACCTGACAGGCCCTCCTCCCTCCCCGCTCAGAGCTCCCTTACCGTGAGAGATCCATTCTGTGTGCTGGGGGAGCTGCTGCTCTGCTCCCCGTGGGCTTGCGTGCTCCCGTACAGCGTCAGGTTATGCTCACTGGTCTGGCCGGCATAGTCCTGAGTGTGTGGCACTCCGTATTCTGTGGGAATTCCATTCTGGGGAGGTGGCGGAAACGGGATGGTAGTAAAAGGCTGAACCATTGCGTCAGGAGTTGTTGTCGGCTCCTGGTTACCCTGAAACGAACAGGGGAAGAGAAAATAAGGAGAAAAAGTGACTCTAAATTCTCATTACATGATTCTTTTTTTTTAATTTTTTTTAACGTTTATTCATTTTTGAGAGACGGAGATAGAGCGTGAGTGGGGTAGGTGCAGAGAGAGAGGGAGACCCAGAATCCGAAGCAGGCTCCAGGCTCTTAGCTGTCAGCACGGAGCCCGACGCGGGGCTCGAACCCACAAACCATGAGATCGTGACCTGAGCCGAAGTCGGCCACTTAACCGACTGAGCCACCCAGGCGCCCCATCATTATGTGATTATTTCTAAGGTGAGTACAAAATTCTCTGAATAGTCTCTCTGCACTCCTACAGAGACGTATGCATGCAGACACATACACCCCACTTTGGCGAATCTGTGATGCCCAAACAGGCCCGTGACCATATTAAAGTTGATTAGTTACCAAAGAGTCAAAAATTTTCCTGGAAACCAAGTTTTTAAAAATGCCAGGAAATTTCTCACACAAGAAAAGGTGTAAGAGTTGAAATCAGTTTGGGCCATTAGTATTTTCTTCAGGACACTCTCTGTCCCTTTACAGTGATTCTCAGAGGAAAACAAGCCAACTTCGTTCAATTACAATTCATACCAATAGGCAGGGTGACGTTATTAGTTAAATTCTCAAAACCAGACAACATAGGTCTCTAGGTTTTAAGAGCGCAGAGTTCAGAGGAAAGTATATTATTAAAAAAAATACTGTTTGTATTTCAAGACAGGGATTTACTTAAGTCTTGGCTACTAGGTTAATAGTTTAAAATAAAGGTTCCTTAAATTATAAACACTAGAGATAGAAAAAAAAATCCCCAGACAAAAAAAATTAAGAGTTCTTCATAATCACTGCCAGCTAAGGGTAACAGCACACCAAGAAACCTCTCCATGTGATAACCTTTCCCAGATGCTTACCTGGAATTCAGTGTGGTATCTGAAATATCAATCAAGTATGCAGGAACTACAGGGAATTGTTAGAAGGGGCTATTTTGGCGCTATGGCCCCTCTCTCACTTCTGTTCTAAGTTCAGATATAAAAGAGTTTGGATCTTGTAGGACAAATTTTGCGAAGGACCCATCCTTCCCACCCCCTTGACCTCCCATTTCATTCCATCAAAAGCAAAGCCTTTTTTTTTTTTTTAACTGAAGATACACAAGTCTGCAAAGTCTTAGACCACTCTCCTGTAAGTAGCTGGCAGAGATGGACAAATGCTTCAACATGTCAGCACTTTGATAGGCTCCCCCCATCCCCACCATATTTTATTTTATTTTAAAAAATTTTTTTTTCCAACGTTTATTTATTTTTGGGACAGAGAGAGACAGAGCATGAACGGGGGAGGGGCAGAGAGAGAGGGAGACACAGAATCGGAAACAGGCTCCAGGCTCTGAGCCATCAGCCCAGAGCCCGACGCGGGGCTCGAACTCACGGACCGCGAGATCGTGACCTGGCTGAAGTCGGACGCTTAACCGACTGCGCCACCCAGGCGCCCCCCCCCCCACCGTATTTTAAACATCATATCATTAGGCAATCAAAGAAAACCTGGGTTTATGTCATTTGGTTTCCTCCTGCTTGTGAGCATCATTTCCATCAAGCAAGGGAGCAATTATTCCTCCTTCTGTCTCAGTCCCAACTATCCTTCTTTCCCCTCAGTTCAAGAGATGATTCTCTACCCACGGAGAGCTGTAGGAAACGGAAACTTTCAGCATCCTTTTCTAAACATTATCGTAGGCTTTTGACATTAACCTGATGGCCATTAAACTCCTACTATATCTCCAACAAAATGAATCCAAAGCTGCAGAAAGATCTCACGCTATTTTTAAAGAAAGGTTCAGCCATCGTTGCTACATTAAGTTCTTCTGCAAAATCCAAGAGAACAAATGTACAAAGATAAATGGAGAAATACATGACGATGGATTGGAAAGCTTGACAGTCTTAAGATGACCATGTACCCCAAATCCCACAAACTCGCATCAGTGCACCCCAAGCCCCCACATCAATGAATGAAACAGAAGAGAATAGTACAGTCAGTATTAAGGCATCAAGTCAATTCAGTGGGAGAAAGGGAAGTCTTTTTCACAAATAAAAAAAGTTGAATACCCAATGGGGGGAAAACAAAACAAAACAAAACAAAACCTCAACTCATCCCATGTATACAAAAGTTAACTTGAAAGAGATAACAAACCTATATATGAGTGTTTTAAAACTTCTAGGGAAAAAAAAAAAAAAGGATAATCTTCACAGCTTTGCAATAAACAAAGACTTCCTGGGTCATAAAAAACAAGAATTACTGAAGAAAAAATAGATACACTGAACTCCATCGAAAATTTAAAACTTCTTGCTCCTTTGAAAGGTACCACTAAGATAATAAAGAGACAAGATGTAGACCGGGGGGCAGCATTCGCAATACACTCACTTATCTGGCAAAGAACACCTATGCAGAATCTACAAAGAATTGTTACAAATTGTAACAAAAAGAACAAAGCATGTTTTTGAAGATGGGTTAGTGACTTTAACAGACAACTTCCCACAAAAAGATATCCCGATGGGCAGAAAATACATGAATGTGCGGCTCAACAGCATTAGTCATCAGGGATCTGAAATTAAAACCAAACAGGAGGCACCTGGGTTGGCTCAGTAGGTTAAGTATCTCACTCTTGATCTTGGCTCAGGTCATGACCTTGCGGTTCACGGGATCGGTTCGTGGAATCGAGCCCTGCATCAGGTTCTGTGCTGACAATGCAGGGCCTGCTTGGGATTCTCTCTTTCCCTCTTTCTCTGCCCCTCCCCTGCTTGTGCTCTCTCCCTCTCCCTCCCAAAATAAGTAACCTTTAAAAACAAAAAAACCTGAGCTAGCATTTCGTGCCCACTGAAAACACGGAACGTTGATAAGGGTGTGGAACCACAAGAACTTTCATATGCCGCTTGCCAAAGTGTAAAACAGTATATCCGCTTGGTAGAACTGTTCTGCGGTTCTACTTTTTTATAAAGTTAAAATGCTTCTTGTATTTACCCAAAGGAAATAAAAGCATGTGTGTACAAAAACACTCGCACAAGTATGTTCATGGAAGCTTTATTCATAATAGCCCCAAACTGAAAAATGACTGTCTTGAAATCAATAGGAAAATGGATAAACTGTGGTTGATTCATAAAATGGAATGTTACACAACACAAAAAGAATGAACTACCGACAGCAGGGATGGACCTGAAGGGCCCTGCTGAATGAGACATAAATCTATCATAACAGAAGCGAGAAACTAGTTTTCTCTTTTCTTGGTGGGGGGGTGGGGGGGTGGGGGGGGTGGGGGGGGTGGGGAGAGTGTTGATGGACATCTAGTACTATGGAACATTCTAAGATGATGGAAAGGTTTTATTTCTTATTAAGGATGGTGGTCCCAAATTGTTAAAATTCATTAAACAGAACACTTGCTAAGAATGTTATCACATTTGTTAATTATAACAAAGGAAAAACAAGACATAAAAAACCACCGGCAAACATTACATATTACACACACACACACACACACACATATAATTTTTTTTTTAATTTTTTTTTAACGTTTATTTATTTTTGAGACAGAGAGAGACAGAGCATGAGCAGGGGAGGGTCAGAGAGAGAGGGAGACACAGAATCTGAAATGGGCTCCAGGCTCTGAGCTGTCAGCACAGAGCCCGACGCGGGGCTCGAACTCACGGACCGTGAGATCATGACCTGAGCCGAAGTCGGCCACTTAACCGACTGAGCCACCCAGGCGCCCCTATAATTTTTAATGTGTACTTATTTCGAGAGTGAGACAGCATGAGTGAGGGAGAGGCAGAGAGAAGGAGAGAAAGAACCTTAAGCACGCTCCATGCTGAGCATGGAACCCAGTGCAGGGCTCAACAGTGAGAATGGGACCTGAGCTGAAATCAAGAGTCAGATGCTTAACCGACTGAGCCACTCAGGCGCCCCAGCAAACATCACATTAAACTGTGAAACACCAGTCATTATTAGAAATCACAGATAACTGCGCTGTCACTATTATTCCTTCTATATATAAAAGCAAGTACAAAATGGAGATCAAGATAATACAGAGACAAGTTACCCTTACAAATGTAACTATATACTTAGAAACACCAAAAGAACTAACTACAAACCAGCAGACCTAATAATAAAATTTTGTCACATTTATGCATAACTATTTTAAAACCAGCAGTGGCCAGTTATTCAAAAGAGCAACAAAATGTGTAGTATAGAACACACGATGTAGGATGCAAAACAAGGCCTGAATAAATAGAAAGATACATTTTGTTTCTGGAGGAATGCTTAATATAAAAATGTTAATCCTTGCCGAAATAAAATGTATACCTAATGCCACTTTTAATCAGAAGCAAATGGTGTCTAGGGAAGAAAACAGGCCTAAATACTTTTCTATTTGCTACGTGAAACACTCCTAGGAAAGTTTAGAAAAGGAAAAACCATGAAGTGAGGCATGTTCTATCAGTATGTCAGGACTTGCCATAAAGCCACTGTGGCTCAACACTATGGGGGCGCCTGGCGGGGAGGCGGAGGCTCAGTTGGTTAAGCATCTGACTCGATATCAGTTCAGTTCATGATCTCATGTTTGTGAGACTGAGCCCTGCATGGGGCTCTGGGCTGACAGCGCAGGGCCTGCTTGGGATTCTTTCTCTCCCTCCCCCGCCCCCCCCCAATAAACAAACAAAACTTAAAAAAGAAACAACGGTAAGAATACACACAGTGATTAACAGAACATGATAATCCTAAAACAGATTCAAGTTTCTACAGAAAATTAACACTTTTCTACAGAAAAGTAGCACTTCACTCTGGTTGGGGAAAACAGTTTAGTTACCACATGGTATTTGTAAAAGTTGGCTATCCAAATGAGCACTTCACGGTGCCTAGTCCATACCAGAAAAATTCGAGAAGGAATAAAATCTAAGAGAACAATGAAAACTATGCAAATACAAGAAAACTTGAGAGCATTAACTGGGGTCTGGGGGATTCTTCAATAAGGCAGGAAACCTAAAAACTAGGAAGGGGGAAAAAAAAAGACATGTGGCTGTGTAAGTTAGGAAGGAAAGGAGAAGGGAAGGGGGGAGAAATGGGCTTTAAAGTCAAAAGGAAAACCAACCAGGGAGAAAAGAACTGCCACAGACGAGACAGAGAAGGGGTTGTCATCACTAACGTAAGAGTAGGCTACACAAATTCAGAAACACACCTGACAACAGAAAATGAGGCAAAGAATATACCTGAACAATTCACAGAAGATGAAATGTTCAATCGCAAATGACTGGTACCATCAAAATGTTCAATTTCACTAACAAATGGAAACACATAGTAACAGCAAAACAAGTCCAATTTTGATTAGTCATCTAATCAATAAAAAAAAAAAACTGAACAGTTTTATTGAGGTGTAAGTGACATACACAACAAACCGCATCTACTTATTTGTACCGTGAGCCTTGACAATTACAACCCAAGTGCACCCATGAAATCATCCTCATCTTCAAAACAGGAAGCATATCTACCCCAAATCTCCTCAGGCTCCTAATAATAAACAGGTATTACATTTGTAATGAAGCCTACAAAAGTCTTCTTTTTTAACTTTTTTTTTTTAATGTTTATTTATTTTTGACAGAGAGAGAGACAGAATGTGAGGGGGTGAGGGGGAGAGAGAGAGGGAGACACAGAATCCGAAGCGGGCTCCAGGCTCCGAGCTGTCAGCACGGAGCCCGACGCAGGGCTCGAACTCACGGACCACGAGATCATGACCTGAGCCGAAGCCGGACGCTCAACCGACTGAGCCACCCAGGTGCCCCGTTTTTTTTTTTAATATAAAAGACAATGACATGAAAAATGGAATCAGTAAGAGGAAGCCGAAATGCTAAAGCACTGAATTACTGTGCTATCCTCAAGAAAATGGTAGTGACATTATCTAGAGACAAAAATGTATCACGGTCTTTCACTTCAAAGTTATAAGGCATCAAAATTCAGCTGTCTCCAGTGTCCAAGAACCATTTCTAAGTGGTATTAAGGAGTGCTTTACGTAAAAATCTTCCCTTTGTTTAGTTTTTAAAAATTATGCTAGGAAAACCTTGAATTTTTACCTATAATTTTTCAGGGAAAAGGTGTGTCTTTGTCACCCATCACCATAGAAGTTCTTTTCATTATTTCTATCTAGGCTGGGGTATTATACACGACTTCTCCTCAGCTCTCCTGGGTGTCCGAAGAGAGAAATAAAATAACCCTCTCCCTTCGTCAAGTTCCACAGGGCCGTATCCATATCCACCTACCCACCTACCTGCCCGTTGCATGAGGCACACTGCTTCCAATTTTTTCTAAATTTTCTAATTTATTTCTGAGAGAGACAGCGAGCGAGCATGTGCAAGCAGGGGAGGGGCAGAGAGAAGGGGAGACACAGCATCCGAAGCAGACTCCAGGCTCTGAGCTGTCAGCACAGGGCCCGACACGGGGCTCGAATGCCTGAACTGCGAGATCATGACCGGAGCCAAAGTCGGACACTTAATCGACTGAGCCGCCCAGACGCCCATGAAGCATGCTGCTTCAGAAGCCCTCATAGGATGTACTGGCCTAAAGTCAGATATGAAAGACACAAATTCACATTCAGGTAGACTGGTGAACGTAAGAGAGTAAAGACCACTAAAGGTGTCTGTAGATCTACACTCCAACTCCAGGCATAAATACAATCTCACCGTATGCAAGAAGGGTCTACTCAATAATCGGTAAGGCTAAAAGACAGTCTCCCGGTTATGATTAACATGGCAAAGGGGACTCGCTTTCCTCGCTCAGAGGTAGCTCCTTGTAGACTCACCTGCTCTGGCCTCCAGTCTCCACCCCCCCCCCCAGCCCTGCTGGGAGTGAGGTACCCGCACACCAGTTCACAGAATTGACTCTCCCACGGGGGCAGGCCTTACAAAGCTGGCCCAGTCAACTGAATAGCCACATCGATTAGCAGTGGGGGCTAGGGGAAGAAAGGTAAAAACATTTTATAGGATCTACGTGCACCCTTGGCGCTATGTGTTTCAAAGAAATACGAGGCAGGCGGAGGCTGAGCGGTTTCCTGAAAAAAGGGGAAATGTAAGTCTTTGCTAAAAGGTCAAAAAGAAACTCTCAGTAGATTATTTTGCTCCTTATAGGAAGGTCTTTTATTTTTGTGGAAAGAAAAACACATTAGGTTTATATGCTAAGGGAATGAAATTGGAATAGGAGTGATTCTGCGTTTTATTTCATACACTCTACAATGTCTGAAAGTCTCCCCAAGTATTTATTACTACTACTACTATAAATGTTAAATGGTTTCAGATTTCTATTAAATTTCCAAGCTATATTCCAAGGTTATAAGTTCAAAAGCGAAGTACTTTGGCCTCTGGGCAAACTATGAGATAATAGTTCACATGATCATTTCTAGGCAAGAATTTACCTCTATGTTTAATATGAAAATGTTTTGTTTTTAAAATCATAGGCTAATCATAGGCTTAGGTGTATGTCAGCTGAGAAAATGAATTATTAACTCTTACGCTCTACAAAACTAGACATGATTTCTCTTCTCCCTCATGTGGCAGTCTGTAAATTTTCCCTTTCACGAGACAGACAACAAAGAGTACTATATGCAAGTCAGGTTTCTATCTCACTTAACAAGAATCTAATAAAGATTTCATTTTAAAGCCCCTTTCTTCCCTAGAATATAAATTCTGACTTTTGTGAAAGATGAGAAGAAAAAACAAACTGTACTCCCTTTCAGTCCTGCGCACTGTCTCCCAGGGTAACGCAAGTTCCCTGAGAGCAGGTCTGCCGGCCCACCAAGCGGAGCACGCAACTTCAGGATTCGCTGTTCTGTGTGCCGCGGGTATTCCAGTCTGCTGATTTCACACCTCCCTCACGTCCATGCTCCAATGTCAGCTTTCCTGACCGCTCTATTGAAACTCTCGGCCCCGATTACTGTCTTCTCATCTATAATAATACTGCATTTATTTCGTCTCCTCTGTTGGAACGTAAGTGAGAGGTTTTGCCTGTTCGGCCCACCGATGCATCCCCAGCCCCGAGAACGACGTCTGGCATGGAGCCTCACGGCACTACTCTTACTTAAGGGGTTTGCATGAGCAGAACAATAAAACCAAACATCCAAGATGAAGACTGGTCCCCAATTTGTAGAAAGCTAACCGTGAGGACAGAAAGAACAGGTTACATCGAATCCTAATATCCACATGAATTTAGTACAGGAATGGACAGGAAATTATAAACAAAGCAATTCTTTGGTTAACTGGCCTTCCCATCAGCAACATAATTTACAACAATACTAAAAAGTGAGATCTTCCAAATTTTCAAACAAAGCTACCTGCATTTCTAACGTTCTGGTTTAAAAAGTAAGAAGACACAAATGAGTGACAAAGCTGCTTTTCTAAAGTTATTTTTATTTTCTGAAAGCTGTTTATTTATTTAGGAAGTGTGAGTGGGGGAGGGGCAAAGGGAGACAGAGAGAGAATCCCAAGCCTGCTGCTTGGATTCTGCCCGTCCCCTCTGTGTGCACTCACTCCCTCTCTAAATAAATAAATAAATAAATAAATAAATAAATAAATAAATACATAAATACATAAATACATAAATACATAAATACATACATAAACACATAAATACATAAAATACTTTAAAGCTATTTTTAAATCGGAGGAGGAGGAGACGAGGAGGAAGAAGGAGGAGAAGAAAAAGAAAAACCCTGAAGAGACCTACGTGAAACAGATAAATTTGGGACATAACATTATTTCATATTCAATAATCATTCAACAAACCAATTCGATACCCTGCGATCTCACTGTTGTTTTACTACCTACACAAAAGTTTAAGGAGAGGTATAGTAAGAGGACAGAAAACAGTATTTTATTTCACATAGAATTCAGGCCAGTGTGACTCAACACTTTTTCGGGTGGCATCTCTGATTAAAGCTCAAGGTGATGCCCAGAAAGGAAGGTGAGGGATATAGTGACTGATGACAGTGTTTTCAATGTATTATTCCCCAATACAAATTTGTTTACTCCATTACTTAAACACTACTTAAAATATTATCAAATCCACCTGAGACCCAATAAAAGCCACATTTTACCAAGAGCAATGCTGAAGTGTATGGTTAGAACATAATTTGAATCTCGGCTTTGCTACTTACTATAGCTGTAAACACTTAAATATGTTGTTACCTAACTTCCCTGCACTTCAGCTTCTTCATTTATACATTTTCTTAATGTTTATTTATTTTTGAAAGAGAGAGAGACAAGTGTGAGCGGGGGAAGGGCAGAGAGGGAGACACAGAATCCAAAGCAGGCTGCAGGGTCCGAGCTATCAGCACAGAGCCCGATGTGGGGCTCGAACCCATGAACTGCGAGATCATCACCTGAGCTGAAGGTGGATGCTTAACTGACTGAGCCACCCAGGCGGCCCCCAGTTTCTTCACTGATAAAATAGCGATGTTAGTGCCACACCTTGTTGTAAAGAATTGGTAAGATAAAATGTGAAGCTGGGGTGCCTGGGTGGCTCAGTCAGTTGAGCCTCCGACTTCGGCTCAGGTCATGATCTTGCGGTCTGTGAGATCGAGCCCTGCGTCGGGCTCTGTGCTGACAGCTGGGAGCCTAGAGCCTGTTTTGGATTCTGTGCCTCCCTCTCTCTCTGCCCTCCCCCGCTTGTGCTCTCTCTCTCAAAAATAAACACTGAAAAAAGTTTGTTTTAAAAGGGAGATCTTTCCATTATTCTCCTTTTACAGACCAAGAAACCAACGTTTAAAAGCGTTAAGTGTTTTACCAAAAAACCACTTAGCTAATACGTGGCATAAGCAGACTCAGATCCAAACCAATTCTAGGGCTGGTGCTGCTAGTCACTGAGCCATGTGGTATCTCCAGTGGGGTTCTCTTTCTCGCAGGCATGTCATACACAGCTCCCATCCATTAATCCTGGGTTGCAATGAGCCTGGACTCCTACATTCCCCAAATACGGTGCTTTCCCAAATCTCAGCCAGACTGCTATAGCAGGGATCAGTGCTGGTCCCCATGCGGTATTCCCTACCAAGAGGATTCATGCCTAATGAAAATGTAGCCGGACATCAAGGATCACCTCAAATAATCCCTTCTCCACGAAGCTATCCCTAGAAAGGAAGTACGACATAAAGCGCGGGTCAGCAGACTTTTTCTATAAAAAGCCAGATAGTATTTTAGGCCTTGCAGGCTGTCTGATTTCTGATGCAACTAACTACAGGACTCCACTGTTACAATGCAAAAGCAGCTGTAGACAGTATGTAAATGAGCAAGTACGGCTGTGTTCCAGAAAAACTTTACTGATGGGCACCGAAACATAAATTTCATCTAATTCTCACATCTCAAAATATTCTTCTTCTTTTGACTTTTTTTTCTACCCATTTAAAAATGTAAAAATCATTCTTAGTTCACGAGCCTTACAAAAACACGCAGCGGGCCAGGTCTGGCCTGTAGGCCATAGCTTTTGGACCCCTAGTGTAAAGGAAACAGATTAAGGTTTAGAGCCAAATGAACCTGGGGTTCAATCCTGACTTGGTAACCTGTTAGTTGTGTAGCTTTGAACAAGAAACTAAGCCCCGGTTTTGTCACCTGCAACACAGACGTAACCGCCATCTACTGTGAGGCTAACCCAAGACAAAGAACCAACGGTATCTAGACCAGGATCCAACTGAGCAGACTCTTAGCAAGTGTTGCACCCCCATTTCCAGTCAGAAGAATTTCCCTCCTCTCCTGTATTCCCATAGCACTTGGCTTGCACTTCAAATGTGTACAAGATATTTAAATTCAAAGCCTTATACTTATCTCGGTAAGTGCCTTATCTCTATTAAAAGCTTCTTTATGATGAGTGGCGACTGTTTTGTACACTGTAGAATCCCATACCGGGCCTAATAAATATTAAGCAATAAATAAAAATTTTAAATAAAGGATTAAGATGGGAAGTCACACACAGGCACACTACAGTAGCAAACTGCTTCGTTTGGCTAGAGTAGAGAGTGTAACTAATGAAGGATAACATATAATGAAACAAATGTTGTCTTGGGTTGATATCAAATTGGAGAAGAATGTTGGGGTAGGAAGAGAGAAATGGTAGAGTACCATTAGGAGAGAAAAGAAATCAACATTTATGTGCTAGTGCTTTAGATTCACGATTTCCTTCAATCTCACAAACACAAAAGCTAAGAAGGACGTCTTTCACAGGGCGCCTGGGTGGCTCAGTCGGTTAAACATACGACTTCGGCTCAGGTCAGGATCTCATGGCTCATGGGTTCAAGCCCCACATAGGGCTCCGTGTGGACAGCTCAGAGGCTGGAGCCTGCTTTGGATTCTGTATCTCCCTCTCTCTCTGCCCTTTACCGCCCACCCCCCGCCCCCCGCTCTCAAAAATAAAAGGAAACATTAATTAAAAAAAAAAAAATTAAAAAAAAAAAATGACGTCTTTCTCCTTTCAATCACATGGAGTACTAAAGGTGATACATTACCATACATGGTCTTCTGGTATACAATGTGAACTCTGCTAAATGTTTTAATTCTAAAATCAAATACACAATCACAGCAAACGGTTCCTGTCACACAGAAAAAATGTATAACCCAGGGGCCAAGTCTCAACCCCTTTATCCGTCTATTCCCTCACCCACAGCAATCTGAGAGCTTTGATTGCTACCTACCTACGGGTGACTTCCAAATATTTTTGGGTCCAACCATGTCCTCTCTCCCATGCTGTCATGGGATGCAGAGTAAAAACAAAAAAGAGCATGAGCCTGAAAGACAGACCTGAGTTAAAATCCCAATCATACCATTACCAGGTACAGACGAATTACGCAAGCCTTTCTAGCCTGCTTCTTTAGCTGCAAAACGGACTGTTTACCATAGAAGCTGTTGCACAGATGCAAAGAGAGTAAGTGAAACTATGAATACAGTGCCAGACGCCCGACTCAATCATACCCTGCATCCGGTTCTTCCGGGGGGCACTCTTCCTCCTCAGATCCCATCCTTCTGCCCTCCGTGTCCCACTTACACTGCAAATTCTGTGTGTCTAAAAAGTGAGTTTAGGGGCGCCTGGGTGGCGCAGTCGGTTAAGCGTCTGACTTCAGCCAGGTCACGATCTCGCGGTCCGTGGGTTCGAGCCCCGCGTCAGGCTCTGGGCTGATGGCTCGGAGCCTGGAGCCTGTTTCCGATTCTGTGTCTCCCTCTCTCTCTGCCCCTCCCCCGTTCATGCTCTGTCTCTCTCTGTCCCAAAAATAAATAAACGTTGAAAAAAAATTTTTTTTTTTAAAAATGAAAAGTGAGTTTATTACGGTCTTTTCTTATTTCCGCTGGTTGAGTTAATCATGTTCCCGGTCTAAAAGGCCTACTTGGAAACTCTCCCTTATCCTTTCTGATGTTTTGCTCTATAGTGAGTATCCCAATATCCAAATCTGTTCGGTACGGACAGTTTTAACTAGTATTCCTTGGTAATGAAGAGCCATCAAAATAGAATAGCAGAGTTGTAGCTCATGTAATGATAACAGGATGTGGGATATACTTGGGGGTTGGCAATTAGGGGGCAGAAATAAGGAGGTGTTTGTAGCATACTGGAGAAGATGTGGACCTAAGCAGGGTAATGGGGCCAAGAAAACGGAGTCAAAAGCTGCTGTGGGGGAATTTAAGGAACGTGGCAACCAACCAGTTACAGGCAATAGGCAGAACAAGATGGCTTTTTAAGATTTATAGTTGCAGACTCACTATTCAGGACCCACTCACCCACGCACTTTCATCAGTACTTGAAAGAAAAGTTTTCTCATTATTCACAAGTCACACTGCTTGGGGTAAACAAGTCTATGTTGTTATTGTTTCTTAAATATATTCTCTGTTATATGGAGTTATTCTGAGTATTACTTGAATCCGTTATTTACTGACATTTAAGCACCTACAACATCCTAGTCTTTAACATCAGGGGGAGGGGAGGCACAAGGGCAAAAATAAGATTTTGCTTTTTTTTTTTTTAAGTTTATTTATTTTGGGAGGGGGAGGGGCAGAGAGAGGGAGAGAGAGACACACAATCCCAAGCAGGTTCCATATTGTCAGTGGGGCTCGATCTCACAAACTGTGAGATCATGACCTGAGTTGAAATCAAGAGTCAGACACTTAACTAAGACCCCCCCCAGGCGCCCCAGATTTTCTTTTGTAGTACCAAATTTAAAAGGTGAGACAGGCATTTAAACTAATAATTACATCAACATCATTTGTGCTACAGAGCTAAGCATAAAGTACTTTAAGAGAACACAGAAAGAGTGGTCCCAAATAGAATTGTTTGCCTTAACTGCTGTAGGATAATTAAAGTCCATGGAATCTTGGAGAAAGAAGAGTATTTTTGTTTATACCTTCCCATTTCTTTTTCTTTTTAATTTTATTCTAGAAAGAGAAAAGTGCACGCATGTGTGTGTTGCACACGCACGAGCAGGGGTGAAGGGCAGAGGGAGGAAGAGAGAGAATCTCAAGCAGGCTCCCCACCCAGTGCAGAGGGGGGCTCAATCCCACAACCCTGGGATCACGACCGGAGCCGATCAAGAGATGGACACTCGACGAACTAAGGCACTCAGCCGCTCCTTCCCGTCTATTTCCCAGCCTCATCCTCATTTTTTCACTTTGGTAATCTCAAGTCCCACTTCTATACTTGATCTGCTATCTGCTGCTTCTAAGCAACGGGCTGCAAATCCAATCGCAAGAGAAAAGTTTCCCAATTCCTGTATTACATCTATGATCAGAATGAATCGCTGAAAGAAAGGGATCAATATGAGTTTTATTTACACCTTCACAACAATGATCATTTTGTTATTTAGGTAGAGGATCTTCTCACCAGTTTATCGTCCTGGCCAGGGTCACTTACCATTTTCGTCATGCTGTAGGAAAAATGGAAATTAATTCTCTAGCTTTGTAACCAAAAGAAAATACTTTTGCCTTGAAGCATTTTATTTTTTTTTAAACGTTTATTTTTGAGAGACAGGATAGAGCATGAGCAGGGGAGGGGCACAGAGAGGGAGACACAGAATCCAAAGCAGGCTCCAGGCTCTGAGCAGTCAGCGCAGAGCCTGACGCGGGGCTCGAACCCATGAACTATGAGATCATGACCTCAGCCAAAGTCAGACGCTTAACCGACTGAGCCACCCAGGCGCCCCTGCCTTCAAGCATTTTACAAATTAGATAATTCGTACCCCCTAGGATTTGCCTGGATAGGCTCAGATCTCAAACCCTACCTGCCTCTGTAAAAAAGGGTTTATAAAAAGCACTCAGCTGATAGAGCCTAAGAAAAGGCCGGCCATTCTTCTCAGACCCTGTCCCAAAAGCCGGGGTGCCCGCCTGATGTCTGTGACCCTCTCACAGAAAGATAAAAAACAGAATGCTGGATTTAAGATCAAGAATCAACTAAAGTAATTTATAAACCTCTGTAGAAGAACGATAGGCTAAGAAGACCTCGAGAAAGAAAATGAATGGATACGCACAAAGACAAAACAACACACATTTACCAGACATTCAGTGAAGTTCATTCTAGGGTCTTCATTTACCCCCACACTTAAAACTGGGCCGCCCCAAATCTCTGTCCTTTGGTATTGAAATAACTCTGTATTGAACACAAACGTCCCCCTCTGCCAATCTAAAAACAGTGAGGTTATTATACTATTCCTGCCTCCTTTTGTTCTTCAAACTACCATAATAACCTGGAGGGAGGGCTGTGAAAAGAAGTGTTTCCATTTCTCCTGTCAGCAATGTTTCACCCTCTGAACACCTGGAGCTGAAAATATTAGTATCTAACAGTCCCGAAAATATTTCTGATAGCAAAATAAGTTAGATAAAAGTCATGTGTTTTCTCTTTGACAGTGAATATAAATCATACCCAGAACCACATGTCAGACCATCTGCAGGTAGATCTAGAACTGGAAGGAAAAGCCTACACAGGGAGACTCCCTGCAGCCTCTAGTTTGTGGGTTCAGGATCAGTTCAAACGGGTCATTCTTCATTTGGTTGTCCGTGACTGAGTAGATGGCTGGGATCCAGAGGAAATTCACAAGAACAGATTTAATGACTGTGTCATAATGATTATAGTAGTAAAAGGCCCATCACCAACTAAAATATTAAATTTAAGGGAAAGTATTATCTGATTCCAAGAAAATAGTCTAGGGACACATCTATTCCTGCTAAAGTCTCAGTAAGATCACTAACTCACGCAGTATGGACCCCCTCCCCTACACTGTGCCACGCACACCCACAGACTCATCTTTGACCTGGCTCCTTGAGAGTGAAGATTCCCATATTTAATTGTGCGTAATGATCACCCCGGGAACATTTTTTTTTTGAGATCAAGATCCTTCCCCCCACAGATTATGATTCAGTGTGTTGCATCAGGGCCCTGGTACTCCAGGTACAGGTGGTTTGGGAAACGCTGAGAGGCTTTGCTGGCATGATGAGAATTACGGTGACAGTAGGGTGCTGCTAGAAAATGCCCTTAGCGGCTACACTTCTAGAAGAAGGGCAGAGATTAGGGAGGGAGGAAGTGCTGAGAGGAAGGTAGTAGTGGCCATAAATGTAAATTACCTCAAAGTAGAGGGATCTTCTTATATGGAACCTACAGATAAGAGAATAAAAACTAGTTTGTTTGTTTTTTTTTTAAATGCAAACCTACTGAAATGGTTCCTTCTTTTACAGTAGTTTTTTTTTTTTTTTTTTTTAATTTTTTTTTTTTCAATGTTTATTTATTTTTGGGACAGAGAGAGACAGAGCATGAACGGGGGAGGGGCAGAGAGAGAGGGAGACACAGAATCGGAAACAGGCTCCAGGCTCTGAGCCATCAGCCCAGAGCCCGACGCGGGGCTCGAACTCACGGACCGCGAGATCGTGACCTGGCTGAAGTCGGACGCTCAATCGACTGCGCCACCCAGGCGCCCCTACAGTAGTTTTAACCAAAGGGCAGATGGAGTGCAGGAGGGGACCAAGTGCAATCCTGAGCCCTTGCAAAGAATAAATAAAAATAAAACAGGAAATACAATATATTGTACATTCATGTTTACAATAAAAATAATTTAGAGGATCTAGCATATGCAAGTCTAAGGACAGGTATAGGCTTTGTATCCAAATCACTTGCCTTCAACACACACACACACACACACACACACACACACGCACGCGCGCACACACATACACATACACATACACATACACACAGCTTTCAAATTACTCAGAAAAAAGGCAGGCTGACCTCTCCCCTGAGGCTGAGTTCTGCCATCTCAAAGCTATGAATATTTAAAGAGAAAAATAAATATTTCAGAATAGAGTCATTCAAACCAATAGTCTATTAGGTTAAAAACGACAAACCCTATAATAGTCTTAATGTCTCCAACCTCCTAAAAGCTCTTTCTTTCGTATCTTCTGTAAGCAGTATTTAGAACCTCAAACATCCATGAATCATGTCTTCCACCCACAGGAGACAATAAGAAATACTCCGGTCCAGCTACCTGCTTCCTTGGAAACGGAAGGTCCCCACAGCCAATATGGTTGGTTGTCTATTCTAGTCAATATAATTGATTTATACAATTCATGGGTGATTATTCTTTTTCTTAACCAAATTTTCAATACAATTTAAATCAACTTACTCTTTATTTTGTCTTCATGGGCAATTAAGTTCATATCTTCTATACTTTAAACTGCAATATCCTTGAAAAAAAGCCGTTAACTCAGGTTCAGAATAAAATATTAGGAAGATTTTGTAGTGCCTCCTGAATCAGAAAATATTGAATTATTCTTTATATATATAGCATTGGATGTTCTATTATAGTTCACTTCTTCAAATGAGTAAATCACGTAACATACAGTAAGAGACAAAATTTTTCCCTATACCCTTGCCCCAACAAAACTGCCTTCTGTCTGCAACCACAACTACATGATGGCTTGTATTTCCTCTATTTACTTCACAAGTAAAGCCCCTACGTAGGCCATGGGCTGAATCACATGCTGCTTCATCCATAGCTTCCTCATTAAATGATGAGCACACAGCAGTTGATGTTTAGAAAATGTTTGCTAGTTGAATCGACCAGACAGTTGATTATCTGCTTCTGAAGCACTAAGTCTATAAAACACATAAGAACCTTTTCTCTTTCTAGTTTTAGGAGTCTGCAAAAAGCTCACCACGATATCAAGAATTGTTCTTAAATACTTCCCACAGAAGACAAGCGATTACAGTCCTGTATTCAACACACACGCTCATTGAAAGGCTGTGCGAGTATCCGCGCTCTGGGCACGGCAAACGGTGAACAGGCGCTTCCGCTCTCATCACCTCCCATGCAGGCTATTCCAAGAATCTCTCTTCCAGTCATTCTCCCATCTGCAAACAACCTCAGCCTAATCCATTTTTTAGAAGTTTATTTATTTTTAGAGAGAGAGAGCAGGAGAGGGACAGAGAAAGAATCCCATGCAAGCTCCACACTGACAGCACAGAGTCTGATGCGGGGCTCAAACCTACGAGCCACGAGATCATGACCTGAGCGGCAATGAAGAGTCAACACTTAACCGAATGAGCCACCCAGGCAATCAATTTTTAAGCAGCTCCCAGGAAGATATCGTTAACTAATTCTCTGAAAATTAGTTAGAACTGTTTCAGTTAGAACTGAAAATTCTAGGCTCCTCGATGCCTACACTCTCAAGTCCAAAATCCTTCGCCCATCCAGTTTTGATGCTTGCTGCTGAGTATTTACTGAGTACCTATGAGGGGCTAGACACTTGGTTCTAGATGCTGGGGAAACAGCGACTACAAAGACGTTCCTACCCTTAGGAAGTTTACATTCTAGTAAGGAAAGACAAGAAACAGGCAAGCCACACAAGAAACAGATGGGGAGCCATGGAGGAAAATAAAGCAAGGAAGGGGGTACAGGAGTACTGGGCTGGAGGGACGGAGGACCGCTATTTGACACCGGGGAGTCAGAGCAGGTTACGACCGAGCAGACACCTGAAGAAATTCAGAGAGCAAGCCGTGTGTCTGTCTGGGGGAAGACCGCCGCAGACAAAGGGAACACAAGCGCAAAGCCTCACATGTGAAAACGTACTCAGCTGACTCTAGGAACTAGGAGCAAGGCGGCCTCGTGCGACTGAACCAGAATAAACAAGAACAGAGTGGCAGGAGATGGAGAAAGGTGGCAGGGGGGAAAGAGAGGTGTTGGGTAGAAATCTTACCAAGCTTAAGGCCACTGCAGGGATCTGGGCCCTTCCTCTCCGGCGAGGGTTCTGAGCCAACTGACATGGTTAGGTTTAGGTTTCACATGGACCACTGGGCAAGGCAGAAGCAGGCAGGCCAGTTAGGAGGCTATAGTAATAACCCACCTGAGAGATGACAGCGGCTCAGCTGGGCCCAGGTGGCACTCTTACGTGTATTACGTCTTGGAAAACACCTTGTGCTATCTCACCTCCAGTTTCTCTGCACCTGCCAGTCCTTCTGCTTAGAAAGCCGCTCTCCTTCCTACCCATCTGCCTAGCTTGTACACATTCTTTAATATTTAGTCCGGTCATCCACTGTTCTGAGGCTTCTCTTGCCTCCTCCAAATAGGAAAAAAAATCACTCCCTCTGCGTATTCCCACTGAACCTAATATGTAACTCTACTACAGCACTTCTATTCTATTAAAATTATTTGTTTAGGGGCGCCTGGGTGGCTCAGTTGGTTAAGTGTCTGACTTCAGCTCAGGTCATGATCTCATGGTCCATGGGTTCCAGTCCCGCCTCAGGCTCTGTGCGGACAGCTCAGAGCCTGGAGCCTGCTTCAGATTCTGTGTCTCCCTTTCTCTCTGCCCTCTCCAGCTTGTGCTCTGTCTCTCTCTCTCAAAAGTAAACAAACATTAAAAAAAAATTTTTTTTTTAAATTATTTGTTTACATATCTATCACCTCTGTAGAACATGGACTCTTTGAGGGCAGGTAACTGTCCAGGTCTAATCAATTGTTGCATCTCCAGTGACTGCCTTAAAAACATTCAATAAGTGCTTGTTAAAAGGGGGAAAAAAAAAAAAAGAAATATGTCCAGCCTAGTAGAGTATATAAATAACTACAGGTTTTTGTTAATTTTTAAGAGATACAACCAAAATTAGGACAGGAAGAGACCCAAACCCATCCGGCATGGGGAAACGCAGGGGACACGAGGAAGGGAACACCACAAACCCTGCAGGGCTTACAAGAGCTACAGCAGAGCTAGAGGGAAGCAGGTCAGGGACCCTGTGCTGGGGTAATCCAAGGAGAGTCGGGGTCTGGCAGTGGCCCTGGGGGAGGGGGAGGAGCTCCTAGACCTCAGTCCCTGGGGCTGTATGCAAGCAGGCATTGAGGTAGGAATGGGTGGGAAAGGAGAAAGATTCGAGTCTATAAGTCCAATTTTCTTAAAAGAAGATTCTCCTGATATAAACTACTAATTAGATTTTACCTTTCAATATCTGAAGTTCATTTTTTTCCCCATAATGCATCCTAAAAGATCTTTCATAGTTATTTTGAGGGTGTTTTTGGCAATTTATTTTCCCTTTTTAAATTTAATTTTCACTTTTCTCAAATTAATGCATGTATACAATAGCAAATCAGATGGGTACAGAGGAGCTCATAATAAAAAGGAGCAGTCCCCTAATCCCTCCCTTTGCCAACCCTCTTGGGAATAACCATCTTTTAACAGTTTCTTGAAAGGCAGCGGGTCCGAGGCCAGAGGCTGCCACTGAAGTACCAATTCCTACTTCTCCAGGCTTAGATGACACATCACTCTAGACCTGGGCACACAGGATGTAGGACCTGGCCTCCCCGTTGAGGCCAATGAAGGCCAAGGCCTGTGTGAGCTAACTGTTCACATGGCAAACTCTGACCAAAGGGGGAGAAACAGATGAGTGGAAACCAGCAGATAAAATGCCTCTCCACACTCCCTTTGGATGGACCAGCAAGAGGAACAACAGTTCTACAGAACCCTTCTGAAAACTTCTACAGAAATCAAATACAGACGATCCCCAACTTAACGATGGTCAACTTTATGATGGTGTTAAAGAGATATGTATTCAGTAGAAACCATACTTAGAATTATGAATTTGGGTCTTTCTCCCGGCTAGATTGTTATACAGGACGGTCTTCTCTCCTGATACTGGGCAGAGGCAGCCAGAGCTCCCAGTCAGCCATGTGATCACGAGGGACAACAACCTGGACACTGACGATCATTCTGCACCCAGACTGCCGTTGTGTTTCTCAGTACCGTATTCGATGAATTACGTGAGACACTCAGCACTTTGTTATAAAACAGGCTTTGGTAGATGGTTTTGCTAACTGTAGGCTACTTAAGTGTTGTGAGTATGTTTAAGGTAAGCTGGGCTAAGCTAGGATGTTTGGTAGCATTAAATGCATTTAAATGCATTTTGACTTACCACACTTTCAACCTGCGATGGGTTTATCAGGGCATAACCCCGTGGTAAGTCGAAGATCTGTAATCAACAACACCTATAACAAGGCTATAGACAGCCCACCTTCCTTGTTTCACTCCCCTTTCCTCATCCCTGCTTTCCTAGGACTGTACTCCCAACAGTATCAGTTGGTAAAGTTTTTTCTGCTTTTGGTTTTTTTTTTTTTTTTTTTAAATTTTTTTTTTTAATTTTTGGGACAGAGAGAGACAGAACATGAACAGGCGAGGGGCAGAGAGAGAGGGAGACACAGAAACGGAAACAGGCTCCAGGCTCTGAGCCATCAGCCCAGAGCCCGACGCGGGGCTCGAACTCACGGACCGCGAGATGGTGACCTGGCTGAAGTCGGATGCTTAACCGACTGTGCCACCCAGGCGCCCCTGCTTTTGGTTTTTTAATTGAGGTAAAATTGGTATGTTATATTCCTTTTAGGTGTACAACATAATAAATCATATTTGTATACACTACAAAGTGACCATAATCCTAATAAGTCTGATTATCACCTGGTACCATACAATTGACCCCCTTCCCCTCTGATAACCACCACTAATCTGTTCTCTGGATCTATGTTCATTCAGTCTTCTGTTTTCTTTAGAAATTGATCTTTTTAAATTTGAGAGAGAGAGAGAGAGAGAGAGGGCAGGGGAGAAGGGGAGAGGGGGAGAGGGAGAGAGAGAGTCTTAAGCAGGCTCCACACCCAACATGGAGCCTGACACAGGGCTCCATCCCACGACCCTGGGATCATAACCTGAGCCAAAATCAAGAGTCAGATGCTCAACCGACTGAGCCAGCCAAGCACCCCTGTTTTTTGATTCCACATGTAAGTGAAATCATATGCTATTTTCTCCTCTGGCTTATTTCATTTAGCGCAATACCTTCGAAGTCCCATCCTTGTGGTCACAAAGGGCAGGGTTTCCTTCTTTTTATGGCTGAGTAGCATCCCACTGTGTATCCAGGTATGTGTGTGTATCTCACATCTTCTTTATCCATTCACCCGTTGGGAGACACTTAGGTTGTTTCTGGATCTTGGCTGTTTCGTACGTCATTTAGCAGGTAAGGTTTTGTCTCCGTCTTCACTTTCTAAAGAACACTAAGGAAGCCTTCTGTCTTACCCCTTGTATCTTCCATCTTTGCGTCTTAGAGCTCTACATTTTGGGAGGTTATCTTCAATTTTATTTTCTATTTGTCTGTGGCATGTTTTCTTTTGACACATTCTTGATCTCCATCCCTCTTTTGCATTCTCACATTGCTCCCTTTTCATTATACCAGTAATGTGGGGTGTTTTTTTAATGTTTATTTATTTTTGACAGAGAGAGAGAGAGAGAGAGAGAGAGAGAGAGAGAGAGAGAGAGAAAGAAAGAAATAAAGAGGCAGAGAGAGGGAGACACAATCCGAAGCAGGCTCCAGGCTCTGCCGTCAGCACTGAGCCTGATGCGGGGCTCGAACCCACAAACTGTGAGATCACGACGTAAGCCAAAGTCAGTCACTTAACCGACTAAGCCACCCAGGCGCGCCCCTTACCCAATAATGGGTTTATGAATGTATTAACTTCCTGAATCTGACTCCATTAGTTAGAATGTTGTGTTAAATTTTCCTCTATTTCTTGGGTTGTCTGTTTCCCCAGAGGGTCAGCTTTTCTTTTTGTTTTTTTGTGGTCTCTGTCATGCTGAAGGACCTCTAATATGGCTAATGGTCTTCACGCACCAATGATCCAGGTATAAGGACTTGGTTAGCTGGTGTGGGTTTTCTCTGCTATTGTATAATCTGTTTTCTGACTAGTTCTCTCCCTGGAATTAAAATTCTAACTGGGAACTCAGTATGAGATTTAAAAAAAAAAAAAAAAAAAAAAAGAGCATGTCAACCAGTAGGCTGTTTTATTGCAAGCTGCTAGGAAAGTGCGGAATGATCTCCTCCCCAAGTATGGGACTCAAGGAAGGGGTGCCAATACTTAATACAGAAAGAATTACATTCAATTTCCCCAAGCATTCCCGATCAAGTGCTTCAGAGTCAAACCCTCTGGTGTTTTTGGTCTTCCTTGTTCTGGTGCCGGAGAAAGGAGCCGCCACAAGTGCTGGCTACCTCCACTGGGAAGGCAGTGGAAAGGCTACGGAAATGCCACACGGTTGAAGTGATCCGTACAGAATACACCCATAATTGCCATTTCCTATTCCTTCTTCACTCTCACTGAGTCCAGAGCCTCTCTGGGGTTCCTGCTGGAGAGACTGGCCTACACACCCCTAGCCGCTCCTATACTCATTGTTAGGCTTTAGCTTCCGCTCCATTTATCCATCAGTTGGTTCCCGTTTGCTTTAATTTCTCCAGAAATTTGTTTACCTCTCTTGTTCATTAGTAGTATCGCTCTTTGCCCTTTGCTGTCTGCTGTTACTGGTTTACATTTACACTTCTACACTGTTATGTCAGTGGGCTCTTACAAGAGATGGGGGCTGCAGGAATGTCCCAGAACTTGACCCAGAAGTCATGATTTTTTTTCTGCAAAAGATTTCAACCATAAGCAAGCTCTAGAATTCAAGTTCCTTTTCTTTTTTAATTTAACTTTTAGTTAACATCAGGTTCCTTTTTAGCTTTCCTAAAGAACATGGGGTAGTGAATGTCGTCGCTTCTTTAACCCTTTAAGAACACCAAGATTGGGGCGCCTGGGTGGCGCAGTCGGTTAAGCGTCCGACTTCAGCCGGGTCACGATCTCGCGGTCCGTGGGTTCGAGCCCCGCGTCGGGCTCTGGGCTGATGGCTCAGAGCCTGGAGCCTGTTTCCGATTCTGTGTCTCCCTCTCTCTCTGCCCTTCCCCCGTTCATGCTCTGTCTCTCTCTGTCCCAAAAATAAATAAACGTTGAGAAATGGGAGTTTTAAAAAAAAAAAAAGAACACCAAGATTCACTGAAAGCAAACTGGAGAAGCTTAAAGGAAAATGAGAAGTGTTTACTACAGTTCTTGCAACATCCTTGTCCTGACGCTTTAGTAAATTATATGCATTTGGAGTACAGGAAGCAAAGCAACTCAGGAAGTATCAGAACTACTATTTTTTTCTCTGACTTATTTCATTTAGCGCAGTACCTTCAAAGTCCAATCATGTGATCACGAATGGCAAGGTTTCCTTCTTTTTATGGCTGAGTAGTATTCCACTGTGTATACATGTATGTGTGCACCGTAAGTCACAGTCCACATGTCACCTACAAGCTCACTCAGCACCATGCCTGAATCGTGACAAATATAAAAGACCTTCATGAGTCTAATCACTCTCAGAAAACAAAACAAAACAAAAATCAAGTACCTGCCAATTAGAACACCTAATTCTTCACCTCCCGCCTCCTTCACAAACACAATAGGGACCAAGATCAGATGGCAGTCTAAAGGGAGAAAAACATTTCCCGGTACCTACACCTCTCTACCACGAGGATCAATAAGGCCTGCCATAGACTCTGACCCTTCGGTCAGAATAGAAGGGCAATGAAATATAAACTAGTGACTGCCATGTTTAATCCTGAACCACAGCGAGACAAAGAAACCTAGAGAAGGAATTAGAGTCCGGTGTTGGAAAAGTTCATCCAAAAAGTGATCGCAAATAAGGTGTTATGCTAAAACAGGAAAACCTGTCCCAGAGTAAGAGAGGATAATCAACTTAAGGAAGAAGGTTTGCAGAAAACCCAGATTGGAGATCCAAAATCTGTTCCTAAGAGAACCCAAAGGCGGTCTAAACTTCAATAGTGATTAGCGATGAAACACTCTCAGATTTCACTCTACACTTTTTTTTGGTTTTTTGTTTGTTTTTAATTTCATTTTAAGAGAGAGCACATGTGCACAAGTTGGGGGGTGCAGAGAGGGGCGGGGGGAGAGAATCCCAGGCAGGTTTTGCACTGTTAGCACACAGCCCCATGAGGAGCTCGAACTCCCAAACCGTGACCCCATAACCTGAGCCGAAGCTGGACACTTAACCGACTGAACCACCCAGGCACCCCTCACTCTGCACTTTTTATCTTTCCATGTCAAACCAACTGCTCAACAAACAAAGACAAAAAAAAAATCTTCAAGCATCTTTAAACAGAAACAAAGGGCATGTTTATTTCTTCTTCCTACTTACAATCTTCCTCACCTATAACTGCATTGTTACCATTATCCCAACAACTGGACTATCGGGCTTCATTCAAGAATTATTTTCCAGGGATGACTCAGGGGCTCAGTCGGTTGAGCATCCAACTCTTGATTTCAGCTCAGGTCATGACCCCAGGCCCTGCGTTGGGTTCCCTTTGTCCCTCTTCCCGGCTTGTGCTAAGATAAACAAATAAAAATAATTTAAAAAGAATAATTTTCCAGCAAAGAATTCCCAAGATACACAAGTTGAGCTTTTTACTCATTTTAAGATTTTTCCCTTTTAGGAATGAGGAGCAAAAGAACTTGATATTTTCACCTTTACAGACTAAACATCTGTTGTTAAAGGTCTGAACTTCCCAGGAGGATGTTCTGACAGTAGAAAGAACACCAGACAGGGACTATGGAAAACTGAGTTCTAGCTCCAGTCCTGCCATTACTGCGCCAAATGACCTTGGACAATTCACCTCCTCTCTGGATCCACATCCAGATTTGTAAACTAAAGTTGAGTTGTAAGAATCAATGATTCTATGATAAAGAAGCCTTACCCAAGGGACAGAATGCACTAAAAAGGAAGAAACATTAGGCTCATTACCATGTGGAACAAAGTATTTTCTCTGCAACAGAGAGAGTCAACAGAGTGCCATTAAGTAGTTTATCTGCTCTCCCGCCCAAAGTGGCTAAGAGCTACTGTAATAAGGCAACACTTTCATTTCTCTCTTATCCTGTACAAATGCTCCCATATGATTACTAAAGCATCAAACTGTAAAACCTCTGTGCTGCGATAAAATTTCAGGAAGCTAATGCTGTGTACAGAATTGTCAAATTGATCAATTCTGTACTTTCCCAAAGGAACCCAAGACTCCAAGAAAATGAGCAGACATTTCTGAAGGTTTTGGCTAAAGGTGAGTTATAAAGATACATAAAGAAAAGGTGAGGGGCGCCTGGCTGGCTCAGTCGGTGGAGCATATGACTTGATCTCAAGGTCGTGAGTTCAAATTCCACGCTGGGTGTAAAGGTTACTTAAAAAAATAAAATCTTAAAAAAAAAGAAGAAGAATAAGTTAAATAAACATTAAGGCCTATATTCTTCATATTATGCTTCAGGTAATGGCTATCATCAAAAAAGGGGTATAAACTGCATAAATTTTGGAAGATAAACATGGGCTCTAACCCGGGGTCTGCCATGTACAACCGTGTGACTTTGGAGAAGTCATTAAATCTCTCAATGCCTCAGTATTTTTATTTGCAAAATAAGAGAGGGGAAAGCTACCTAAATGGGGCATCCATAAGAATGAACTGAGATTGTGAATACAAAATTCTTTGTTTGACTTACACACACACAGCTAATAACCACTATTTGTGAAGGAAGAAGACAAAAGGGAAAGAGAATATAGTTCACAACGTGAGACCTAACAGCTGAGCTGTAACTTTAAAGATCTTCATACTCCTTTTCACATAAATAGTCACATCAGCATAAATGTTGGGGGGTGGGGGGACAACCACATTCTTCTCACTTTATCTAAAAGCATAGGCAAAGTGAGATTAACCCAAACAAAACACATACGTCCCCAGTTTCTCAAAAATGCCTCCTGGCTCCTCAAGAGGGGACAGCATATGAAAGCAGACACTTGGGTGAACTTTTGCTCAAGTTGCTACACTAGCAGATGACAGGCAACCATTTCATCCAACGTTTGGAAAACTCCAAGCAGTGCCACCCACATTCTTTGATACGTGCAACAACGTGTTTCGTTCCACAGCACCCTCTCCCCACTGAAATTCCTAGAGAACCTGAAAACCAATGAAAAAGCAATGGTTAAAAGTCTAACTACTGGGGCATTCTAAAATAAACATTAAAAAAAAAAAAACCCAGAAACACTAGTTTTCCTGTGATCCTGTCCATGTATTTTTGTTAAAGAACTATTTTTAGGGGCACCTGGGTGGCTCAGTCGGTTAAGCGTCTGACTCTTGATTTTGGCTCAGGTCATGATCTTCACGTTTGTGAGCCTGAGCCCTGCGCTGATAGTGCAGAGCCTCCTTAGGATTCTCTCTCTCCCTCTCTCTCTCTCTGCCTTTCCCGGCTCGCTCTCTCTCTCTCTCTGTCTCTCTCAAAATAAATAAACAAACGTTTTTGAAAAATTTAAAAAAAATAACTATTTTTACCTTTAATTAGAGAGTCCTAGACTCTCTCTGAAATTATTCTACCACTGCGTCTCATTCAGTACTCTAGAATTTGGTTCTAAACTGAGATAATGTCTTGCATAATGCACACACACGCACATGTGCGTCCACCAGAGCCATTCGTCTCACCCTTTCTGCTGCTGCCAAGCTTTCCAAACTCTTTCCTCATCTGAACTTCTACTGGTAGTTTACTGACATCATATTCATGTAATCTACCATGCTCCACCTCGTATTTTAATTATTTATACATACTACGCATTCTCCAATACTCCCGGAAATTACTGTTCAATTGAGTTTTCATTCATAAATTAGGAATATGTTAAATGAGATACCACTTAGCTTTCCATTAAAAATAAGTGGTTTCCTTCGGCTTCCAATCAAGGTGAAGTGACAAGAACCAGACAGACTTCTCTTGCTGCTCCAAAAAAACCCAGAACAAAATACATGACGTACAGCACTCGGGACACTGTACAGGAGGCAAAGAAGGACACTGATCCCTCAGACAGGAAAAACCAAGGTGACCTTTATAACCGCCCAGCTTACTGCCTGGAGAAAGTTTCCAGGCTGTGGCACAGAGAGAAGCGAGGGCCAGGTAGTCCCCATGAGCTGAAGACAGTGAGCTGGAAGTGCAGGGAAGCCAAGACAGCTGGAGTTCACAGGGAAGAGCGCCAGAGAAAAAAAGAAAGCTGCACAGAGAGAGAACTCCGAAGATGCGCACGGGGCTGCCCTCAAATATTCAGCTAAGTCATGATCACTGCATGTTCTGTGAGGAGCCACCTTAGGCTGGGGAAATGTCCACCTGAAGGAAGTGGAGGGAGTAATGCCAGGAGATCACACAGTGCCATCAACAGAGCCTGTTTCCCCATGATGAGTGTGCAAAACCTGGTTATTTCGGAAACATCAGTTAGAGTACTAAGAACCTCAACAGTGTGGTAAAACTAACCAGAGATTAAACACGGCCCTGGCCCTTTCTAACACAACTTAAAAAAGCAAGACCTGAAAGGAACAAACCATTTTTCAGAAACTCAGCAGTGGTGTAGACAAAGCTCAAGAGTATTTATTGAAATAGATACGTATTATATCTAAGCCTCCAACAAGGTAAAAAATTCAGTGTCTGGCATCTAACCAAACATTACCAGGCAACGTAAACAAGCAGAAAAATACAATCCATAATGAGAAAAATCAATGGTAACTGATCCAGAACTAATATAGATGTCAGCATTAGTGGACGAGGATATTAAAACGTTTGTATTCCACGTGTTCAAGAAAAATTCTATGTAAAAGAAACACCGAGCATGTTAAGAGACATGAAAGATAAAGATATATACATGATCCACATCAAATGCCAGAGGTGAAAACTATATTGTCTGAGATTTAATGGAAAAAAGGCAACAACTACACACTGGATTGGATTAATGGCAGATTAGACACTCCAGAAGAAAAGATTAGCACACTTGATAATACCACCAAAGAAACTAACCGAAAGGAAATACACGGAGAGGAAAAAAGACCATAAAACAATGAACAGGGAGCCTTGAAAATGACATGGAATGGAAAAAGAAAGAAAGAAAGAAAGAAAGAAAGAAAGAAAGAAAGAAAGAAAGAAAGAAAAGAAAGAAAGAAAGAAAGAAAATGACACGGAATGGTCATAATCTAATACGTATCTGTATTGAACAGCTTTTCAAAAGCAGTATGCTAAGAATCTAACTCTTGGCCATCTCGAGTAGAAGGAAAAGAAGAGAGGGAGGTGGCAGCACTCTAGTTGCCAAACCCCAAAATGTCACCACCACCTTTCCCTTTCTCTTTGCCCTTCCCACACTGGGTGGGTTACAGATCTTCTTCCCCCTTTCCTGACTTCCCAGGAGACCAGAGCTCCTATGGCACTTACCTGCTTGCTATCTTCTGGATACATGTTGCCTTCCACTGAAACATCTACAAGAGATTTCCCCAAATAGCTGTTTACTCCAAAATCCTCCTTTCTTCTAGCCAAATAAAGCATCCGTTTCTAAAATGACATTTATATTTTAAATATTAACTGATTTAAGTAATAAGCATGAGGATATATGTGATTACCCAATTTAACTCTCCTGTTTTCATTTCCAAAGAGAACCCTGCCTATGAAGTAACAGGTTAAAATTCATTAATTCAATCGCGAAGCATTTACTAGATACCGAATCGAACCAGATGTGACAATGAACACAGGCGATACGGTCGCATTCCTGAAAGAAGCTAGTCTGATGGGAAAAAACAGATAAATATACTCACAGAGACAGTACTACTATAGCATGGGCTGAGAGAGCATCGCATACACGATGCCAGTCACAATAAAGGGACAACCCTGAGAGGGGGGCAGGCTTTCTGAAGGAGGTGAAGTCTAAGCTGAACCTTCAAGGCAAGAAATCAATCACGTTCGTGAAAAAGGTATTCTGGCTCAATGTAATAGTATATGAAAAACTGTGTGAAAAGCAGGAAGGTATAAAACACAGCATACATGGGGATATGCCTTAGACTTGGGGATAGAATGGAGGGATAAAGGAAGAAAGGGGGAAGAAATCTTCCTATTTTCTGGGGGAAAGTGAGAGAGCAAGTCAAGGGTTTCACGCTAACAGAGATGAAAACATGTCAGAACTGCCGGGAGCTGTGTCCCTGTCCCTTTCGTCCCTGTCCCCTTCCCAGGGGGAAACCTTCCCTCTATTAGCAGGTAGGGAGGACCTCCATCCTTCTCAGTCGGGGGTTGGCAAACTGTCTTCCCCCACCAGTTTTTGCACAGCCTAAATGCCAAGCGTGGTTTTTACATTCTTAAACAGCTGAAAAAAAAAAAACAAAAACAAAAACAAAGTGAAAAGCAGAATATTTTGTGACACATGGAAATTACATGAAATTCAAATTTCAGTGTCCATAAATAAAGTTTTACTGGAACACTGCCACACTCCTCCGTTTATGTATCGTCTATGACTTCTTTCACGTTTCAACAGCAGGGCTGGCTAGTTGGGACAGAGACAGCATGGCCCGCAAAACCAAAAATATTTACTATCAAGCCATTAGTGGAAAAAGTTTGTGGATTTCTATGTTTCAAAGTCTCAACTCCTTCACTTCCGTGTCAGTTTGTCTCTTCAGAACTTTTTATAAGGAATCTCATAATCAATATTAGATGAAAGAATACAGTTCTATTATTTGTGGATGTGAAAGTATTATAATTTCAAAAAATAATCATTGATTTCCATTTCCATATTGTCTACTTAAATATTCCTTTATACGTGAACTATCAAATTCTGACTGCAGAACTTTATCCTGTAATTGTGAATGAATCCAATATCATCAGTTATAGGATTTCAAGTTACAAGTTTAAAAACTGCATTCATTTCCTCTTGTTTATAGCAAGTCTCGCCATCCTTATTTCCTGAGCTTTAATTAAATAAGAAATATCATTCTAATGTTCTGAAACTGATAGCCCTTGGAAAGAATTCAAGAGGCTGATGAAAAGAATCTGCCAAAGGAAGCTGATCTAAGAGTATTTCTATGATATTTGACTTATACTAAGTATTATTACCTCAGAATATTTTCCAAGGGCTGAATTCATCTTTTGGTTGTGTTTTACCTCTATTTTCGATAGAAAAACAAGATCATGTTTTCCTGCTGCTACCAACTGAAAAGACTCTTATAATCCCGGGTTTTGTTTTTTCCAACATATTTTTCTGATAACAATCGCAACATCTCAAGCGAAGTGGTATTTACTTTTGTGGATTTTTAGTATGTCATTTGTCAGTCCAATTGTCATCTCTGAAACAATATTCCTAAAAAATAAGTTAAAAAAAAATGAAAATTTCATGGTTAGTAACCTTTGAGGGATCTGGGTTAAGACCCAGGTTAGAAGACAGGTATGTTCGGGGCGCCTGGGTGGCTCAGTTGGTTAGGCGACCGACTTCGGCTCAGGTCATGATCTCGCAATTTGTGGGTTCGAGCCCCGTGTCGGGCTCTGTGCTGACGGCTCAGAGCCTAGAGCCTGCTGCAGGTTCTGTGTCTCCCCCTCTCTCTGCCCCTCCCTTGCTCATGCTCTGTCTCTCTCTCTCTCAATAATAAATAAATGTTAAAAAAATTTTTTTTTTTTTTTTTAAAAGATGACAGGTAGGTTCTTGCCAAACAGCTGACAGCTGCATGCATGGCTTACAATGGAAAAGAGAAATAACATTCTACTTAGGAGATGAGATACCTCATTGATCAATAAGCTATGAAAATGGAATGAAGTCAAACCTGTCACAAAACAAAATTTGTAACAGAGATCTGGTCCTCAATACTCATAATTGATATTTTACTTAGCAGAATGATAAACCATTCACATAAATCAAGGTAATTAGTCCAGTATAGCTAAATCTCTGGCAACGGGAGGTTTTCGTATCTGTGAGGACTAACACAAGGAAGTAGGTAAGAAATGCAAAGAGAACAGAGGATTAAAGGGAACACTTAGCAGTTATCTTCAAATACTTGGCTTTTATGAAGAGAGATTAAGTTCTGTGCGACTCTGGACGACAGAACCAGGGGACAGTGAGAAAAGCATAATGAAAAGACATTTTAGCTCACCGTAAGGAAAACTCTTCTACTTTTGAAGGGCCAACAATGGAACTGTTTATCTTATGAGGCTGCTAGTATCATGGAAGAGAATGCAGACCTGGAATGACATAGATTTCAAGCTTGAAACCTATCTCTGTCCGTATCTAGTGCCGCCCAGTGGCCTGACCTCTCAAATCTCAGTCTAATGGATGGGAAAAACACCACGGATCTCAAAAAGAGATTGGCAAGTGATATGATACGCCCATGATAATGATTTATGTGTATGTAAATGTGATGTGTATGTAAAACTGGTGTCAAGCAGGTACGCAAAAACAAAAAAACTTGTTTTAATAAGTCATTATTAGTGGTGTTAAGAACAGGGAAGCCAGAGACAAACTCTCTGGGGTTTAAATCCTGACACTGCCTCCCTGGGCAAGTTACTTAACTTTTCTGAATCCCTGTTTCCTAACTTCTTTCTTATTTTTTAATATTTATTTATTTATTTAGAGAGTGAGCACACACGTGCACACACGGGCAGGGGAGGGGCAGAGACAGAGGGAGAGAGAGAATTCCAAGTAGGCTCCACGCTGTCAGCATGGAACCCAACACGGGGCTCAAACCCACAAATGGTGATGAGATCATGACCTGAGCTGAAATCAACAGTCAGATGCTTAACTGACTGAGCCACCCAGGAGGCCCCCGTTTCTTCTTAATTCCTACAATATGGACATTAACGGCACTTATAAGGCTGCTAATAGGAATAAATGCCTTAATATACACAAGGCACTGACAAAAGTGCCTAATACATAATATGTACTCTGTAATATTATCTGCCACTATAAAATAATACTATTACAATGGATTCATTTTATTCATTAGTAAATTCCCTGCTTTTTCAAGTACAATTGACCCTTAATGGGAGGGTAGGGGTGCTGACCCCGCCTCCGCCCCCACATTGTCAAAAATCTGCATGTAACTTTTTGATTCTCTAAAGCCTTCACTAATAGTCTTCTGTTGACCAGAAGCCTTACTGTTAACATGAACAGTCAATGAACACATGTTTTGTATACTGTATGTACCATGCGCTGTATTCTTATATAAAAGTAAGCTAGAGAAAAGAAAATGTTATTAAGAAAACTATAATGGAGAGAAAATACATTTACACCACTGTACTGTATTTATTGAAAAAAATCCACATTAAGTGGGCATGTGCACCTCAAACCCATGTTGTTCAAGGGTCAACTTCCATCAAAGCCTTGAATAAGTCAGAGATGGAAATTCCAGAAGTGAATCAGAGCCTCAACTAAATTAATTCATTCACACATTCAACAAATATTGACTGAATATATAATACCTACAAAAGGCTCTGGGGTACAGTGCTTAAGAGTATGGAGTCCCAAGCCGGTCTATGGATACGAACCTCCAGAACATCTCTTAGGAGCTATATAAACTTGGGCAAGTTACCTAACCATTCTGTGCCTCAGTTTCCTCTTCTGTACCAAGGGGATAATGACAAGGTCATGGAGAGGATTTCAATGCTGTTTAGCCCAGTACCTGACACGATTAGCTGATCAGCTATATTATGGCTACACGCCAGGCATAGTTCTAGATACTGAGCATACAACACACTGCTGAGAAGGTCCCTGACCTCACTCACAGACCTTATATTCTTTGGAGGGGTCGGTGGCACAGATGATAAACAAACATGTTAACAAGTAACGACAGGCACTAAGATCAGTGTTGAATAAAGGAAAAGCAGCATATGGGGATAGGGCAGTTCAAGTTGACACAGGACGGTCAAGGGAGCACTCTCCCTTGAGAAGCCAAGTGGGAAGCATTTCAGGCTGGGAGAAAAACAGAAGGAAAGGCCCTGAGCAGGAGGGTACAAGGTGTGGTAAGAGACGAGCAAAGAGGCCAGTGTCTTTGGGGCGAAATATGGGAAGAGAAGGAGAGAAGGTTGGGGAGCCAGCAGGGTTCCTGATCACACAAGGGCCTCAGGGACCGGAGTAAGGACACTGGATTTATTGAGTCTTCAGGAAAACAAACAACCGGGAAGGTTTTTAAGGCACGGGAGTGACAAAATCCGACTTGCACTTGAAATAATAATGCACTCTGCCAACAACCTCTAATGAGTTATTGGACTCTAAGGCTCCCCGAATTTCATCACTCTAATAGAAACAAAGGGACGTTTAAGCATCTGGGCAATGGGAACACCACAAACAGCATGATGGCGGACTGCAGCATTCCCAGCTGCCTAGGCCGGAGGTTGAGCACCGAAGCCCAATAATAAAGCTGCTACATTCAAAACGGCAAGGCACCTGCGGCAGGAGCGTGTTCTGTTTGTGTCTGTTGTGTTTCACAGCCCCAGTGTTGCGAAGAAAGTTTAAGGAAGACGGGGGCCGGGCGGTTTGGGAACGATGAGACAGGAAGAGTGAGGGATTCCGGCTCCAGGACGAGATGCCTTGGGACACCAGCCACGTCGGGCTCCAGGGAGGAATGGTACACCAGAAAAGGGCCACTGGGCAGAGCAGCTGAATCATCACAGGTGACCACCTGAGTATGGCACAGAGATGCCCGAGAAACCACCCAAGGTGAGGAATTACCCAGAGATGTTTTCATCTGAGGACTCCACAGACCACAAGTCAAAGGAGAGATGAAGCTGTTTCCACATGGCCATCCGTACAGACAGGAGTCTGAAAATCTCAGGGAAGAGCACAAGACTTTCCGCCGGGCGCTGTCACCGGGAGGGAGGAAGAGCGCCATTTACCTGGCCACACGGAGACGTCCTCGGTGACAATGCAAACTTGCAGAGATTATCAAAGGCTTACCTAGTCTGGATTGCAGCACTAAGGAGAAAGATAAAGTTAAGGAAAAAAAGGAAAAAAAGGGAAGGGCAAAAAGGTGTGTGTTTGGGTGGTGGGTGTGGGGGTAGGGGGGTGGCTGGGAAGAAGAGAATCATCTACCAAGTCCAAATTGTTCAAATTTAATCACATTTATGGAATTCTGGGTATCTTTTCAGGAAAGCTTAGTCATTTTTAGCACAGCAATATTTTTCAAGAGCCCATCTTGGCTTTGGCAAGGAAATGGTTAGAAGTAAAAAGATACGGAGCAGTGTACAAGAATCCCGCCAGAAACCGAATCTTCGGAAAGAGTGAGCCTTTTTTTGGTTCATTGTAAAGGAACATAAATTAGTCTCCAGCCCACAATCTGCACCTACCCCCAACTTCCCAGAGTCCCGCGCAGCCCATAGAAAGTGGAAAGTGTGCCAAAACAAACCGTGTGGGCCCAGGCTCTGGGCATGGAGGCTGGGATGAGGTTTGGGTGGAACCGGCCGGCAAGAGAATGGAAGGGCTTTGAAGCAAGGCCACAAAATGGAGACTGAGCAATCCCCGAGTACTTCCAAAATCCACAGAAAATGGACTACGCGTAGCTAAATCTCAGAACTGATTCCCTACTCCAGCTCATTTCCAAAAAACCAAACCCAGAAAGGACACGGGAAAACGAAACAAAGCAAAACATACCTGCTCAGTTATCTGTCTTTAATTAAAGCATAGAACACCCTCCCTCTCCTCTTCTCCCAACCACCCAGGAACAGAATAGCGACGGGGCAGCAGCTCAGGTGAAAGACTTCAGCCTTCCAGCTACAAAGAGGGGAGATAGCAGACAATGGAACTGGTGATTCATTACAAAAGAATACACTCCAGAGCCGGCCTGCTGCCACATGGGCTCCCTGCACTATTTAAAGGAACAGCAGCCCCCTTTCCAACCTCCCTTATTCTTAACACCTTCCCTCCTCTCGGTCCTGATGGAAAACAGATTTTGAAGAAAATGCCAGCAAAGCACTGAGCTGTCCAAGAAAGGGAGGGCTTTGTGTTCCACAGAAACTGGCAGTCTTACGCTAGAGGAGAGTACAAAAATTTTCTTTCACATCCACCACACCGTACAACCTTTCTCCTGTCTGCCTGGTAGACTTTCCCCTTCAAGAACAAATAGCGTAACTGAGTCTATGTCAGGCCAACCATTTTTCTTATTCACTGAAGTCGACTGCAATTTTGTTTTTCTAATTTTATACCTATTACAAGAATGACTTCTTCTACATGGTTATTTTCATAGATGTGAAGGGATATAGTAATTTGGGTCACTTGCTCAGAAATAACAAGAGTATCTCAGAGAAATAAATACACCTACACCATTCACACGAACAGCGGGTAGACCTGAAGTTATATTTTAAAAAGTCACCTGGGCATGTCTGTCTAGTATAATAGAATTTTGTGATTAAACTGTCTTTTGCTTTTTCTTTCAAGGCAAAACACTGATTACCTACTGTAAACGGCAGAGCCGTTTGCTAATTATACCAAAAAGGGGCCTCATAAAACCACAGCCGATATAATAATAAGGTGCACCCGTCGAGCAACTGCTGATATGGATCTAATATCGATCTGAAAGCACTTTGCCTTTCTTCCACCAAGTGAGCAGTTAAATTTAAAATTAAGGGATACAGGAACGTCAAGATCCAATATGCAAAGAACCGAGGTGACAAAATGATAAAAACAGATCTAAATACTTTTCTTAATATACTAGTCAAGACAATAAATACTATACTATAATAAGCCATTCAACTTTGATAAACCAAACCCTAAACGGCACACGCGTTTTATATTCAGAAAGTCTATGTGACAGATCATTATCAAATACTAGGATTACATGTCTGGCTTGAAAAACGGAAAACAAAAATAACCAAATCAAAACAAAACAAAGCAAAACAAAAAAACCAAAAAACTCCAAACCTGTAAGGACAAAGAAAGAGTTGGCCCATCTGGTTATCTCCTTTCATTTTTTTTTTTTTCTAGATTACTAACAACTATGTATGTTACATTGACACAGAAAGTATATACACCAAAACAAAAATGCTGCCATACGGAAAATCCACAAATTTGATATTCTGCACTTCCCGCTTGTAGAAATTCAGGGTGGGCAAAAATGAGCAACTTCCTCTCTCAGCATCCTGCACATCCTGAGACGATCACCGTGATTTTAAATCTGTTAAGAATTAACCACCAAGAAATCTCCCCGTTTCTATTTCTCTCTTCTGCTTCACTTGCTGAAACTACAGTTTCCTTACATACCAATTATTCAGATCACAATATTAAGTGTGCAGAAGCATGCGTTCTAACTTGTGTTTTACACACGCTCCTCCAGAAACTCAGGGCACATGTTCCAAGAGGCCACAGAAAACCTCTGATTATAAAAAGCACTACTTTAGAGAACTCTTTCACTGATTTAAAAATATATATAATGAAAAGTCAAGTAGTTGAAAAGCCCTCAGTAATAGCTGAGAAAGGAGAGAGCTGTTGCCCTGTAATATTGCCAGTTAATGAAAATTGAATGAGGGCTCCAAGGTTAAGAAGTATCATCTCCCAAGCAACAAAGAGAATCCAGAAATAGGTCTTCTCTTTTATGGAAATTTTTAAAAAGTAAAGCAATATTTTAAAAGAGTTAATTAGGCTGACAGCGAAGGGATAAGTGGAAGAGAAAATATTTCCAAGATTTCTCTCCTTTCCAAAAGAGGAGGGGTTTCTCGATAATCTCTGAACTCAGATCTGGTGAAAAATTACTTTGGAAAGATACATTCTTTGAAACTCTCCTTCCCTCTAGGTCATGTTGGCAGAATCTCCCTGATGCTTTCCCTCTTTCCAAAGAGCACTGCAGGGCATTATATAACATTTAACGGAACACTGTTCCTGCCCCTAAAATGATGCCTCTATCCAGAGAGCTAGCCGACTCTCTCGCCCTCCGGTGGTGGTAACTTGGAGAGGAAAAAAGAGAGAATACAAAAAAAGAGCAACCTCCTTAAAAGGAAAGCACTGTCCAGTGATGAAATTTCCCTACAGAGCATAAAAGCCTGGCGTGACACTGATCCTAGGTCTGAGCCTGAAGGACTGGAAGGCTCGACCATGCAAATGACTTCACTCCAACCACAGCCTCATCATTCCCTATCTACGTGTAAAGGAAAAAGGGTAGAGGAACATACAGAAGGTGCCAATGAGAAAAAGAGCACTGCCCGGGGAACCATGGAAGGCTATTCACCTTTCCGTTTGTCAGGAATGACTTGGTAAAATGCAGATTAGATACTGCCTGGCATAACCGAAGACAGGCAGAGAGAGACAGAGAGAGACAGAGAGAGAGGGAGAGCGAGCAGAGAGAGATCTTCCATTTCCGACTCCCTCTCCTTCAAATGCCTTTTAATGCCCGTGTGATTGTCACTTATCCGTTCAGATTTGTTCTCCTCTCGGGGAGAGCTCGACCTGCCTCAGCTACACCTGGATATTCCCAGGGTTCCTACTGAAAACATTCCTTGCCAGTAACAAAGCCATGAAAACGAAGCCGATTTTTCTAGCCTTCATTTTTAACAAGCCATGTAGAGCGAAGGCAGCGAAACTGCAATTCCACAGCCAGCCCTGAGAAACCAGAGGGAATCAGGAATCAGATTTCCCTAGAACACAAATTCTTCTGCAATTCTTAAAAGGAAGTCGGTCCCTTTCCCCTCTTTTTGGCAGTCTGTAAGAATCTCTTCCTACCTCTGCAGTCTCTCTCCCTCCCTCTTCTCAGAACCAAGACAAAGAGGTAGACAAATCCCCACAGGGTCTTTCCTGAGCTACAGCTGCACAGAACAGGAA
Organism: Prionailurus viverrinus; assembly: GCF_022837055.1. Classification (NCBI taxonomy): domain Eukaryota; kingdom Metazoa; phylum Chordata; class Mammalia; order Carnivora; family Felidae; genus Prionailurus; species Prionailurus viverrinus. The sequence continues at coordinate 127,484,648 of NC_062567.1, forward strand.
ACAGGAATCTGCTATGGAGCTGAGGGAGGGGGAGAGAAAAAAGGATACGGACACATCACACACACACACACACACACACACACACACACACACACACTCTCTCTCTCTCTCTCTCTCTCTCTCTCTCTCTCTCTCTCTCTCCCTCTCCCCCCTCTCTCTCTCAACAGACACAGACTAACACTTTTCAGTTAATAACAATAAATCTGGCCTTTTCGGGGAAGACAATCATTATTAAAACTCTGTTTAGTATACCCGACCCCCATATCTTTACTTAGATCCCAGAAACCAGAAAAGAAACACACGGAGGAAACACAATCTTACCTGAGTTACCATTTTCTTTTTCTCCATAAACCAAACGGAACAGATGATGAACCCTTCAGGGCGGTCGTGCTGGGGCACACCTCCACAGCTTTCCTTCCCCCCCCTCCCCCCCCCAAGCCAGCTATTTAAGGGCGGGTGATTGATTTCCCTTTATCCCGTTTTCCTTCCTTTCTCTTTCTAGCGTTTCTTCCTTTCTTTTCTCTTCCTCTCTGGCAGTCTCTCCCCCTCCTTCTTTCTCCAGCTCCCTCCCATATCTCAGGCAGATGGCTGAAGGAAGCCCCACCCCTGAATGCCTAAGGTAATTAATCAGAGTAGAGCCCCACCTCTTCCTCCTCCCCCCACCCCCTCCCGGCAGGCTGACATCTCCCAACTCCAGAAACAGGCCTGCTGGAGAATGGCAGTTTGTTGTGTGCTTTGCGCACGCGTGTGTGCGTTTGTGTGCGTGTGTGCGTGTGTGTGTGTGTGTGTGGAGAGAGAGACAGAGAGAGAGGGAGGGAGGGAGGGAGGGGCAGGCGCCATGTGCAGGCATATTTTAAGGAATGAATATCTGTTATGGGGGCATTAATTACACAGCACTGGAAGCATTCACAGCAGCTCACCATAGTTAATACAGATTTAAACTATTCCACCCGTGAATACCTGATAATTAAACAAGAAATGAAACAAAAAGTATTTAAAAAATATCTCCACTGATGTACAGTTTATAGTTGTAGTGGATTTAATGAAAGATGTGAAAAGCTGAATGACCACGTACAGGAAGGTTTTCAAGGAATGGGAACCGGCAAGAATCTGCCTGTCCTAAACCAGTCTAATGCCTGCAAAGGACCAAAAGACAGGAGGAAGGTAATAGAAGTGCTTATTTTTTTCTACTGTTAAAAACCTGGGGATTCTGAAAAAAGTGTCTATAAACAAGACTGCTTAAGAAACTTAAGGTGTATAGGAAGGTGTATGCAAATTTGACTGCCTAAGGCTTCCAGGTTCATTACAAATCCTGGTTAACTGAGAATCTGCCCTTTGTGTTCCCCGCCCTCGGTATTTCAGCCTCTACTGAAAATCATAAACTCCTTCTTATCTATACACTGGGCATCTGTGCCATCATTGTAAACAGTAATTCTTACTACCATGTGCTACAGATATAAAAGATTTGGGAAAATGTTTACTGAACATAAGAGTTTCTTTAATGTTTTCTTACTAAAACAAGAGTGAAAAAAAAGCATAAAGGTGTGACTCAGTCCAGAAGTCCTAGTCTAAGTCCTGATTCTGCCCTTTACAAGTGCTCTCGCTGGTCTTTAAGTTCCCAATGTAAATTTCATAATTTCTCTACCTTAAATTATTAAATTTTCAAATAAAATAATCTGTGTGGATGATGAACTTACGGTGTTTATCACTTTCACATAAAAATGAAGATTTTTTGGGGGGGGGCTCTACGCTGAGCACTGAGACTGCTTGAGATTCATTCTCTCTCTCTCTCTCTCTCTCTCTCTCTCTCTCTCTCTCTCTCTCCCTCCCCCCCCCCACCTCCCTCCTCCTCCTCCTCCTCCCTGGCTCACACGTTCTGTCTCTCTCAAAATAAATGACTTAAAAAAAAAAGGATTTTGGGGCTCCTGCGTGGCTCAGTTGGTTAAGCTTCCAACTTTCGCTCAGGTCATATCTCACAGTTGGTGAGCTGGAGCCCAGCATCTGGCTCTCTGCTGTCAGCACAAAGCCTGCTTCAGATCCTCTGTCCACCTCCCCCCACTCACTGCCCCTCCCGATTGCACTCTCTCTCACTCTCTCGCAAAAAATGAATAAATAAACATTAAAAAAGGGATTTTATTTGTATTTTAATTATGTGTTTATTATTATAATCTCTGATAGATTACCCAAAGGCAAACAGATTAATCCTAAAATTAAGCTTCCTATGTGTAAGATATATACGAAAGAAATCAAAATTTAAAATCACAAATCACACTGAGAATGCATAGTGTTTTGCTATCTCTACGAGGATTTGTTTAGCAAAATGCATAACCAGCCTTGGTTTGGCACACTGCCCAATATAACATCATCATACTCCTACACACATTAATAATCATTTTAACAATTCTGAAAAGAACATAGGAACCACCAATCTGGAGAACCTGAAGAAACTGGCATAAGCATAGCCATTTGCTGAATACCTACAATAAGTCAGGCACTATTCTGGGCATTTAACAGATAATTGCATACTTTTGGTATAATCCACAATGTATAAGGAAATGTGTACCAAAGAATGGGACCTTTAAACATTGGGGGTGAGGAGGGAACAACTATGAGAAAAGGACTAGATCAGTACTAGGCTTGTTCTTATTTAACATTTTTAGAAATGATCTGGAAGGTAGAACACCTTGCATTTTCTCAATTTGTAACTGCAAAGCCAGTTGGGAGATAAATGCAGTCGAGTTTAAAAAAAAAAATACAGAGTAAGCAGAAAAGAGGTGGGTGAGTTTCACTGGAAGCAAAAGGCAACCCAGTAGACTTTGGGAAAAATCTCAATCACGTTTATGGGAGAATTACTTATGTTTTCAGTTCTAGTATAAGAAACAAACCTGAGAATCACCGTATGCCATTCTCTGAATCCACTAGTCCACTACAGTGCTAGGGGCAAAACACCTTAAGCAAGACAGAGTCCCCCACTCCCCATCACGCATTCACCACCCTCACGAAAGTCACAGTTCTCTTGAAGTTTGTGTGTGACTGCAGCCTCTGTACATTAAAAAAGACAACATGTCCCCCCCAAAATCATTTTTAAAATACAGAGGCAAATGAGGAATCCCTACATGCAAAAAGGCCAGGACGAGGCCTCGGACGCAAGTTTCCTTTGGCCTGGTATTCATGCTTCTTTCGTACATGTACGACCAACATTTTATATGGCAGATGAGCTTAGAACAGTCATTACCACAAGAAAGAGTTAGTATGAGCTAACATCCAAATAAATATTACGAGGGTTCTCATAAACACCGAATAACAGCATCATAATGAGCACTGAACAAACTGAAGGATATTTTGAAGTGTGTCCCTGGCTTTCAAGGCCTGTATGACAGAGGACAGTTTGCTCCCTGGGGCCCAAGAGAAAGAAGGTGCAGTTGAACAGCCTGGATCTGACCCAGCAAAACAACTGGAGTCCCCTAGTGGCTGAATATGCCCGGTAGGGTACCAAGGAGCGACTCATTCCAGGGCATTTTCTGGGATGGAATGTCTGGGTTCCTTCCAAGATCCTCCTTCTCACTCAACACCACACCAAACTGGAAGTCCCTCTGATTTCTATGAAACCTGCCCTTTCTTTCTGTCCCTAGAACCACAAACTCAGTTCTGACCACGTTATTTGGTATCTAGCCTCCTACTTCGCCCTCTGCCTCCCATCTACCATTCTTCCTGTCCGAGATGCTCACCACCACCAGGGACCTCTTGCTACGTGCAAATCCCACCATGCCATTTCCCTGATTCAAACCCTCAACTATTCCCCACAGCCTAAAAGGGGGGAAGGTCTAACTCTCATTAGGTGCCTACCACGTCACCGGCCTCATTCCGCTCTCTGATCCCCTCTTCCCCTCCTACCACCCAGCGCTCTTCTCCGCTCCTAGCACACTGACCCCCATTCCGCAAGGACACCGCGTTTCTGTTCTTTTCTGTTTCACATTCTTACTCCCTTGAATATGGCCTTCTATCTGGCTGACTGGCTAATTCATCTTCCAAAGCTCACTTCAGCGATCCCCCCTCACCCTAGAGCATTTCCTGGCCCTACCTGTTCCCACATCTAGGTTAGGTACCCCTTCTCCCTATGCCTTGGGACCTAGCCGATGGTTCCTAACTGTTGGGGTTACTGACGGTGAACGACCTGAGGGTAGGAACTGTGCGTTTCATACCGTATCCCCAGTTCCTAACGCACTGCCTGAATACACAGCAGATGAAGAAATGTTTGCTGAAATCAAACAAGAATGCCTTGATTTCTAGCTCTAACCATTTACCTCACATACATGGGCACCTGAGAATGAAGAGTATCCATGCTGTTATCAAAACGGTATAAAAGTGTTCTTTTCTCCCAAAAGGGTACTTGGGAATATGTTCAAATTTACAAATTTACTTCGGTATCTTAGAAATGTGAAGTTAAAAGGAAGAGGTAAAAAAGGAGAGTGGGAGAAAGGCCTCAGTTTTCACTTTCGTAGAATACTTCAGATTCTAGACGAAATGATGCTCACTGATTAAAAAACAAAACGAAACGAAACAAAACCCAAAACTCACAACTTCAGGTGCTCTTCCTGCTCTGCACAATTTGACATTAGCTGTGACTCAACTTCCGTACCTTCCACCCACGTACCGGCAATGCTATAAAAGCAGATCCAACCATCCCCGGCTAGAAGGGAGGTTTTGCTCCTATTTTCCCAGGCTGCCTCTGACACCCAAGTGAAAAGCAACATTAAAGGGATAGCATTTCCTGAAATAATAAAAACTTGTTAGTATAAAAGCTTTTCACAGCACGCCCCCACACAATAACCCTAAATGTAAATAACAATTTACACCTAATAGATATTAAATGCCCTCCCAGAAGCATCTCTAACACAATGCCACTTTAATATCCTTTCCCCCCACATTCCCTTTAGCATAAATGAAGCCAAATTAAGGGTAATTCTATTATTTCCCCACTTCTTTCCTCTAGTTTAGGCAGGGTTCAGTTACATAGAACCCATTCTCGAAAAAAAGGTGAGGGAAGCATCTTTTTTTTTTTTTTATTTTTTTTTTAAATTTTTTTTTTTCAACGTTTATTTATTTTTGGGACAGAGAGAGACAGAGCATGAACGGGGGAGGGGCAGAGAGAGAGGGAGACAGAATCGGAAACAGGCTCCAGGCTCTGAGCCATCAGCCCAGAGCCCGACGCGGGGCTCGAACTCCCGGACCGCGAGATCGTGACCTGGCTGAAGTCGGACGCTTAACCGACTGCGCCACCCAGGCGCCCCGAGGGAAGCATCTTATATGCTTATAAAACCTGAATAACCCTCCAATTTATTTCTTATCCCTCAAAAGTCAAACCTTTAGAACGAGACCCCAAATAACATACTTATCTAAGACATAGGTGAGGCTAGAAACATTAGAGAACGTTACTTTACAAGTTAGTATCTAGATTTGAGTAACATACTCTTGTATCTTTAAAAAAAAATCCCAAAGTCTACTCGACTAAAGTCACACATACAACTGAAATTATGTACACATTCTCTGTATTCAGTGAGAGATTAAGGAAATCTTAGACAAGTATGAAAATGGGATGGGATATAAACAAATTTATCCATAACCAGATTATCAAGATAATACCAGCTGGTGAATCTATGACAACTGCGATGGGTCTGCTGCTTCCCCAATGCTAAATACTAAAATACGCTGTGTCTCCGACTAAATTACTGGACGTTCTCCTGTCTTCTTCGCCACCAAATCCCTGTGCCTGGCACAGTACATGACACATGGTAGGCACTCAAAAAAATTCTCAAAATGAGAAATTAAGGAATACATATGTTCCCTGCACCTCATCCAGGTCGCCTTCCCCCAAAGAAGTGGACAGCCGTGGGCTAATTCACTCCACAACATTCTGCAGACCCGAGCGTGCTGTAGGCAAATGGAGCTTTCAGACAGGCAGCTTTCTGTCTCCCAATCTTCCAGATGCCGAAGATCCTTAAGCTGTATTTGGCTGTCCGAAACGCTCAAACACCTGGCCGCACCCCCTACAATGGAAGACCTCGCTTCTTCTTCCTCCAACTGCCCCATTCACCTCAAAATGGTAACTGGTGCCAACGTGTTCAGCGGGTGCCTCAGGACACACGGTGATAATAGAGAAACCCTAACCTGCCACAAGGGTTATGTTTTCCCCTTGATATTTTGTATTGTGGTAAAATACACATAACATAAAATTTACCCTCGGTGATTTTCTAGTACAGCTGACTGGTGAATAACACAAGGGTTAAGGGCCCTCATCTCCCACGCAGTTGAATATCCATGTACAATTTTTGACTCTCCCAAAACTTAACTACTAATAGCCTACTCGACTGGAAGCATTATAGATAACATAAAGAGACGATCAACACGTATCTTGTACGTTGAATGTATTATATGCTGTATTCTCTTAATAGAGCTAGAGAAAAAAAGTAAGAATGCCATAAGAAAGAGAAAATATATTTACAAAACTGTAAAAAAAAAAAAATCCACATAAAAGTGGACCAAAAGAGTTCAGACGTGTCTTGTTCAAGGGTCAACTGGTATCATATAGATTGGTAATGTGCTATCATTGCAACCATCCGTCTCCAGAACGGATGGAATTTAAAACTGGAATTCTGTATCCATTAAACAATAACTCCCCATTCTTCCTGTCCCTGTGAGCCCCTGGCAACAACCACTGCACTTTCTGTTTCTAGGAATGGGACTACCCTAGGTACTTCATATGAGTGGCATCATATGGTACCTGTCTTTTTGTGACCGGCTTATTTCACTCAGCAGGACTACTCTCATGGTTCATCCATATTGCAGCTTATGTTGGAATTTGCCTCTTTTTTTTTTTTTTTAAAGAATAATATTCCATTGTGCGTATTACCATATTTCGGTGAACCATTCATCCACTGATGGCACTTGGGTTGTTGCTTCCACCTTCTGGCTATTGTGAATAACGCTACTGTGAACACGGGTACACAAATATCTCTTTGAGACCTTGCTTTCCATCTGGGGGGGGGGGGGTATATACCCATAAATGGAAACACTGGGCCAGACGGGAGTTCTATTTTTAATTTTTTGAGGAGCCACCATACTGTTTTCCACAGCAGCTGTACCATTTTACATTCCTACCAACAGTGTACAAGGGTTCTAATTTCTCCACACCCTTGCCAACATGTTATTTTGTGTTTTTTTTGTTTTGTTTTTTGTCTTTTTTACAGTAGCCATCCTAACAAGTTACATTTTAAACATCCAGCCAGAGGCAGTAATGTTTAATTCAAAAGAATAATTTCAGAAATAGTTTCTCAATAAATACATTTTTTTTTTCTGGGCAGGGAGACCATAGTCATTGTCCTTTAAATCATAGCAAGCAAGCCCCTATCTATTTACTCTGCCTATATTTTAACCTGATTTGGTCTAGACTTGGCTCTACAAAAATCATAACTAATAAGATAACCAATCTCAATTGCGTACTCTTAATATAGGCTTGATTTTATTAACAATAAGAGCAATGAATGGTCAAGTTCTGAAAATACTTTTTTGCCTTATGTTGAGAACTCACGTTATTTCGTTATCTCAACACTAGCAATTCTAGAAACAATTTAAAAAACAGGTGCCAAATCTTTAATTAAAAAAAATACTGTTCAGGGGCGCCTGGGTGGCTCAGTCGGTTAAGCGGCCGACTTCAGCTCAGGTCACGATCTCGCGGTCTGTGAGTTTGAGCCCCGCGTCGGGCTCTGTGCTGACAGCTCAGAGCCTGGAGCCTGTTTCAGATTCTGTGTCTCCCTCTCTCTGACCCTCCCCTGTTCATGCTCTGTCTCTCCCTGTCTGAAAAATAAATAAAAACGTTAAAAAAAAATTAAAAAAAAATACTGTTCAGCCATATCCTCAATGATTTCCAATGGCATAATGCATCAGTACAGAACCACACGTGTTATCCAGTGAGGAGCTTTAATTTAACTAAGTATAAGACTATGACAGAAGCTAGTAAGAAAATTTTGTAACTACAGTGGAGATAAAAGTTTAGGTGGCCTGGAAATGCGAGCTGGTGCAGCCACTCTGCAAAACAGTATGGAGGTTCCTCAAAAAACTAAAAATAGAACTACCCTACGACGCAGCGATTGCACTACTAGGCATTTATCCAAGGGATACAGGGTGCTGTTTCGAAGGGACACGTGTACCCCCATGTTTATAGCAGCACTATCAACAAGAGCCAAAGTATGGAAAGAGCCCGAATGTCCATCGATGGATGAATGGATAAAGAAAATGTGGCATACACACACACACACACACACACACAATGGAGTATCACTCGGCAATCAAAAAGAATGAAATCTTGCCATTTGCAACTACGTGGATGGAACTGGAGGGTATTATGCTAAGTGAAATTAGTCAGTGAGACAAATATCATATGACTTCAACTCATATGAGGACTTTAAGACACAGAACAGATGAACACAAGGGAAGGGAAGCAAAAATAATATAAAAACAGGGAGGGGGACAAAACAGAAGAGACTCATATATATGGAGAACAAACTGAGGGTTACTGGAGGGGCTGTGGGAGAAGGGATGTGCTAAATGGGGAAGGGGCACTAAGGAATCTACTCCCGAATTCACTGTTGCACTATATGCTAATTCGGATGTAAATTTTTAAAAATAAAAAATAAGGGGCGCCTGGGTGGCTCAGTCGGTTAAGCGTCCGACCTCAGCTCAGGTCATGATCTCACGGTCCTTGAGTTCCAGCCCCGGGTCAGGCTCTGTGCTTACAGCTCAGAGCCTGAAGCCTGCTTCAGATTCTGTGTCTCCCTCTCTCTCTGCTCCTCTCCTGCTCATGCTCTGTCTCTCTCTGTCTGTCTCAAAAATAAATAAAAAGATTAAAAAAAATTTTTTTAAATAAATCAAGTTTAGGTGGCCAACAACTATCTATTACCCATTGACAAAGGTGCTGAAAGAAAACTGTTTCCCTAACTGAATTAATAAATAAGATTGTAAAATAGTTTTGGATCCTTCAACTTAAAATTGTTTTTCCAATCTCATTCATTTCCCTGATGTGGTGGAATAGAGAGTGTACTCTTAAAATTAAAATCTCATTATCTGCATTTCTAAGCTACTTGAATTTCAGATAGAATATAGCTACTAAATGGAGCAAAGCCAGGAAAGGGTTGTTTCAAACACTGAGCGCTACCTTTACCAATACTAAAACTTAATGACTAAAAAGATTTAAGGGTGTCAAATACATTTTATCATAAACGAATAAAATTGCACTGCTAAAGACTAGCAAATGTTGTAATTTCTAAATAGGAACGCTTTAATCCACCCCACCACCTTTCCCTTGTTGGGAGGTGGCCAGTTTTCTACCCCAAAACTTCTTTTATACATTGTAATTATTTTTTCCATAGATCTCTGATACTTCAATCTTCTTTGGGAACACTTTTGCTTTTCCAGTTTTTCCCCGCAATTTTACTTATACAACTGTTATTACAAGTCCCTTACTTTGCTAGCTGGGTCTCAGAAAAATACTGCTCACAGATGTTTCTCTTCAAAAGCACATCAATATTTACTTGGAAGAAGCTTTGTTTCTAATCTAGTCTCATGATACTTTCAGCCTTAAACTGTTATGTGGACCAATCTACTGTTTTATGCCAGTAGAGAAACAGTCCACAGGTAAGTAAGACCCACAAATATATCAAAACCTCATTGTGGTAAATACCCTTGACCTGAATAACTCAAAATAATGGAAACACATACATATAACAGAATATAAGTAAAACACATAGTTGAAGAAACATAACCACATCCCCTCCCATCTGACTTCAATCCTGGTGGCCATGAATGAGAGCTGGGAGTTTCCTCTGGAGAGCTTACCCAATAGGTTCAATTAAAAATAGCCTGGTTAGCCTTTAGGCCCAAAATACACAATAGGATGTAATGGTTAGTTTGTCACTTCCTTTAACCCTATGCATTTCTGTCCAACCTACAGCTTAGGAGCTAATTATTAGAGAAATGGCCATTTCAAAGGAAAAAATAATGAAGTACCATGAAAATAAAAGTAAACCGAAACAAAATGAGAAAACTGCTAGTATCTGTAATTCAGAATTAACTGTATTAACCGTTTTTATCCTCCTGTTCTAGGTTTTCAGCACAATCCATTAATATTTCAAAGAATCGCGACCTATGAAGGATCACTTGGTCCAACCCCTTCATTTCATACATAGGGAGAATGAAATCAAGTCAAATGAAGCTATTTGAGCATATCATGGAGGTGGTTAACGCTATAGCTTGAATCAGAATCCAGGATACTTCAACTTCACTCACTATACTGCTACTAATTTAAAGGCAAATGGTAGATATCTGGAATACACTTCATAATGACTTGAAATTTTCTGATTCTAGACTTCAGTAAGTTAATAAATAAGATGCCACTAATCCCATCACAAAACAGTCTAAAACATTAAGTGTGTAGAGAGTGCCCCACCGTACATTACCTTTCTGAAAAATAGCAACCGCCATGTATGCTTGTCATCTACTCAGAATGAAGCCTCAAGTATACTTTAATACGGTGACTTAGTATGTTACACTTATAATGACAAGCTCGCTGTGTTTAAACACACACACACGCACACACACACATGCACACAGGCACGCACGCACGCACACGCGCACAGGAATCTCTCTGAAGTTTCAAGAACTTCTAGAGTTGAAAGTAACCTCCCCTGCCCAGTCCTCAATACTATAAAACTCAAACCTTCTGTTTCAGCAAATTAGCAAAGTACCATGGGAAATCTATGCCCTGAGTGGTACCAGGTCAAAAGACAGAAAGCTTATAAGCATTTCATCCCACCATAAAACCTTCACATCAATCAAACGGTACTTTAAAAAACAAAAAAAGTTACAGCCCTCAGCTTACCTGGACAACAGGATATTGATAGTCCATACAATATACACCATACATAGCAAAGGGGAAAAATATCTTCAGATAAAGACAGTACCAAAAGCGTCTATGCTTTTGCCTTGTTTGATCTGGCTGTCCTGTCCAAAGGGACTAGGTAGCACCCAAAAATCTCTGGCTGCCTCCCAGTCTACGCAGATAGGTCTGCTGGCTCAGATGATGAAGCTGGAGCTTGGTTCAGCCCAAGCGTCCACCCCAGTAACATTCAACACTACACAGAAGAAGCGTTCAGGGGAAAAGCAAAAAAACCTCCAACTGAGTTACTAGTTACAGTCTGAAAACTACAGTAGAGACTTGCTATTTCTGATGGGTTCAAACTGACAACTCCACCACCAGAAACTCAAGAGGCAGAGAATGACAGCCAGGACAGAGAACACGGGCTCCTTAAAGAGGCAAAAACAAAAAGTAAAAAACAAACAAACAAACAAAAAAACAACGGCAGGAAGCACAAGGTATCCAGGATCCAAATGATATATATGTTCCCGGCTTCAAATGCGTCAGAGGGGAACACTCCCAATCCAGGACATGGAAAGGCAGATGGGACTGGTGTTATTTCTCTACTCCTCCTTGGGTAGGGTGGCGCGCGCGCGCGCACACACACACACACACACACGCACGCACACACGCCACACACACCCCTCCTAACCGTCTCCGGCAGAGACAGGTGCTAGGATTAACAGTATAAAACCCCTCTGTCGTGGCAAGGAAGGGCAGAAAAAAGAAGTCGCCCCGCTACATGCAGTAAAGGGATCCCTTTCATGACAGTGTATGTTTGTGTATCATTTAACACCTCCTTCACTGTGCTTTAACAGAGGCCGGGACAGCTGGCAGGATCGGCACTAGAAAAGAGGGAGGTGGCCCCAGCTCGGAGGCAACATGAGTCCACCGGAGACCTTCAGATATGCAACACACTCTCTCAGCTGTTCCAATCAAACATGTAAGGATTAACTCCGGCTGTCTGCAAAAAAGGTGGGGGTGGAAAGGTCTTTTCAGAAAATCAGTTGCTCTTCCTCTGTTAGGAAGCTGCTATACCCACCCTACCATTATATACGAACACACATGTGCACGCATATTTCTATGCCAGATATTAAAAGCAGGAACAAACATGGACAGGTGTTAAGTCAGTCCGATAAAGCACGGTGGGTTGGGGTTCAAAGTTGAGACGGCCCATCTAAAACCAGAGGGCTGCTACAAAATGCAAGAAATAAACAAAAATAAAACCAGAGAACCGCTAAGTAATTCTTAGAAAATAGGACATACAGTGAGCAGAAAGTGAATGCTTAGTAAGGGACACACTATTTATAACTAGTGCTCCTAAGAAATTCCCTACTTGGCACAAGCATTCAAAAGTTCAAATGGTAAATAATTCTAAATTAGTTTCAAGGGCTATGATCTCCCTAATCTTGGAGAGCCAGTAATATTATAACATGTTTCAGTAAGATTAAACCGTAAGGATTAAATGCAACTGTGAGGCATTTGTGAGAGTTTATGTATTGCTGTGCCCCCCGCCCCCGGTGCAATTTTCCTCCTTTTATGGTCATTGCATTTTATTTTAGGATTGTTCAGAAGAAATTGTTTTTTAAGAGTCAAAATGGCTTTAGCACATCTAAGTTCTCTTGGTGAAACATTTACCTAAAATCGGTTCTAGGAGATTGGGTGGACCATTAGAACGTACTAGATTATCTTCAGATCGCTGGTATACCGGGTCTGTGTATTACACACGAGATACAATAATGCATTAATTCAGTGTAAACGTTTTACAATTTACTGAACATCTAGTACCGTGCTTAAACACTGGAGAAATGAACAGACACAGTCCTGTTGTCAAGGACTTTACAGTCTTGGGGGAAATAGGTAAGCACACAGGTAAAACCAAAAGGCAAAAGGATGCTACAGCACAAAATTAAACACCATAAGTCCCTTCTCACACAAAGAATAACATTTTTTTCAAAGCTGCTCTTAATGAACACGTCCACAGTATCACTTTCTCACAACTATGAGCCTCTGGCTTTGTCAATCCTGACTAGAGATTATCTGAGCCTCATAACATTTTCATAACATTTTTGATTGGATTTGTCACATGTTAAGGGCCTTTCATATACATTCTGACTATCCCCTACACCACTATTAAAGCGGTAATTAAGAAATAACAAAAGTAGGGGCGCCTGGGTGGCGCAGTCGGTTAAGCGTCCGACTTCAGCCAGGTCACGATCTCGCGGTCCGTGAGTTCGAGCCCCGCGTCAGGCTCTGGGCTGATGGCTCAGAGCCTGGAGCCTGTTTCCGATTCTGTGTCTCCCTCTCTCTCTGCCCCTCCCCCGTTCATGCTCTGTCTCTCTCTGTCCCCCCAAAAAAATAAATAAATAAAACGTTGAAAAAAGGAAAAAAAAGAAATAACAAAAGTAATGTTTCTGTAATAAGTAATGTTTCTGTAATAAGATCTGATACTAAATTTCTATTTTTTTAAACGTTTATTTATTTTTGAGACAGAGAGAGACAGAGCATGAACAGGGGAGGGTCAGAGAGAAAGGGAGACACAGAATCTGACACAGGCTCCAGGCTCTGAGCTGTCGGCACAGAGCCCGACGCGGGGATGGAACTCACGGATGGCGAGATCACGACCTGAGCTAAAGTCGGACGTTTAACCGACTGAGCCACTCAGGAGCCCCACTAAATTTCTGCTTCTAATCACAAATCAAATAATTCTCCAACCCTTCTTACTCCTTGTACACCATACCATTCCACATCCACTCTACTGCATTTCATACCGAGCAGTACAGCAGTACTGGCCACGTAAGTTACTTGCAAACTAACATAAATCACTATTACATCCTTGATGTGACTGGTATCAAGATTCCTCTCGATAGGAAGACTGAGAAACGATGCACTTCTTATAAACCATGGAGGGCTGCGATAATGAACTACGGCTGATAAATTTCATGAGTTAACTCCGTTCAATATTTGGTGAATTAATTACGGAAGATCCCAGAAGTTCCCAGATGGTACTGTATTTAAGATGACACACTATAATTCAAATTCTAGAACTGATAAAAAAAAATTGTAAGTTTATTTATCCACCTTGAGAGAGAAAGCGTGAGGGGGGAGGGACAGAGAGAGGGAGAGAGAATCCCAAGCAAGCCCTGCCATTCAGCGTGGAGCCAAACACGGGGCCCAAACCCACAAACCGTGAGATTACGACCTGAGCTGAAACCAAGAGTCATAACCCACTGGGCCACCCAGGCGCCCCAAGAACAACCTATATAATTTAAACTTGAAAATGGTCTCCACATATGTTACTGCGAGCCTTGTCAATAGATCTATACATACAGGGTGAGAAGATGTGACTACAATATTAAGTGAAAAAATTATATTGCTGAATAATGTAGAGAGTGTAATTCCATATTTTTAAATGCACATATGTATCTCTATATCAATCAATAAATCATGTATTTAATTTATAAGCTTTATATATCTTAGATACATTACATATTTACGTGCACGCGCGCACACACACACACATATAACTTACTGGTTGATACACATACCAACAGATGCCACATATATACCATGTACTATATGTAACATATATCATATTTATATACACACACATATGACAAAACCTACATCTCTGGGGGGGGTGGGACGGTGAGGAGGTTTTCATTTATTAAAGATAAACTTCTGATATGTTTGAATACATTTAAATTAGCCTTTGGTGCTCCTATAATTTATCTTTTTATAAGTTTAAGGGAATCAAAACATTTTCCTTTGAGTATAAGTACTTTAAAACTTAGCAATACTTTCTCAGCCTCTATACTATCACATTTGCTTTACTTTACATGATGGCCTGACTATAAACTCTCTGGAGGACACGGATGATAAACAAACTTAACCATGTCTTGCCTATTAATAATTTAAACTAATAATTAGTTTAAATAATTAGCCCCCTTCAGAAAAATGACAAAATAATTCAGCATCTCAATTATAACTCCCTGTATTTCTCACCTGTTGACTCACCTCTTGTAAAAAATTTTAAATTGTAATATAGTCAAAATAAAATTCTAAAATATATGCCATTTGAAAAAGTACACACTTTTTGCAATATTATGACTGCGTTCATAGTATTGAAGTCTTTGTTTACTCATCAGTTATAAATACAGAAAATGGCTGTTCATATATATTTCATGCATCTCATTAGTAAGACACCCAGATCACAGATTTCAACAGCTGACATACCTATAACACATGTGTTAGATAGAATGTAATGATATCAGAGAGAAACGGACCTAGTAATATTTAAGAGTGAGATATCTAGAAGCTACCTTGAGATTCATGAACTTTAAGTCTCGGAGGCATCTCAAGACTTACCAAGTACCGGACAGCCAGACAGTATTGGAGATTCTTCTCTTTTCTACTCTCTTGTTCTTTTTTCCTTCTCTCTTTCCTTCCCTTCTGCCTACGCCACAATCCTACCAAGAGTGTCCACGGTAGAATGCTTAACACAGACTGCAAGGACTTCCGCTCTAAGGTATAAAATTAGTTTTAGTGACAATAATATTAGAAGATTCCAATGACTGCTGTGTACAGGGATAACACAGCAGTTCAAAAACAGACAGGGCTTGAGATAGATGGGGATGAAGGGGACGAGGCAGAGAAAGACAGAGATATATATAGGTAAAATATGTAGTTAGAAATACGCAAGACCTACTTATGGACCAGTATGACCAGTCTAGACAACTGTGGGTAAATAGTGGCAAATGCTAAGAAAAGTAGGTTGGATTCACTGTGGAGAGCCTAGGACATCAAGCTATGTATTTCAGACCTCATCTTTAAAAGACAGTTTGAGAAGGGAAGAGTGTTGTTACAAAACTGTTTCGTGAAAACAGCTCTGGTGGCCATAGGAAGAATGGAAAGGAGGAACAAGCTGAAGGCAGGGAGGCCGAGGAGAGGCTACACAATTGCAACCATCTACAGATTACTAATGCAAAACCACATGCCAGCAGTAGGAATAATGAAGGCAGAGATGTAGGAGACATTACAAGGGCAGCATCCACGGGAATTGCAGACTGTTCGGATACAGGGTAGAAGAGAAAGGTAATTAAATCTAACACTAAGGTTCTAAGTTGAGCTGACTGGCCAAGTAAGTATCACACTGATAAAACAGGAAAATCAGACACATATACTGGTTTAAAGTTATGGCAGGACATCCAACAGGAAATGCCTAACAAGTGCTCAGAGGTGTAGGTGGCAGCCCTAGAAGAGAGGTCAGGGTTAGAAATGAAGAGGCAACAGGAGCATGGGAGGAACAGCCAACAGCAGAATGTGGCTGAGATTAAAAATGAGCAATGTTCTCCCACACTGATTTAGTCCACAACATTACTGAACCACTATGTACTTTAAAAAAGAAAGAAAAAAGAAAGAAAGAAGGAAGGAAGGAAGGAAGGAAGGAAGGAAGGAAGGAAAGAAGAAGAAAGAAAGAAAGAAAGAAAGAAAGAGAGAGAGAAAGAAAGAAAGAAAGAAAGAAAGAAAGAAAGAAAGAAAGAAAAAAGAAAAGAAAGAGATAAACGAGCAGTGGATACAAGGCAAAGGGCTGAAAATAGAACCTTAAGGAATACTCACTTCTAGAAGGCAGAAATAGCAACAAAGGATAAAAAAGATTAAGCAGGATCATGTACTGTTCACAAAAGCCAGGACATAGAGGACATCTGTTACTATTCTTCTATCTTGTGTCTCTTACACTAGGGAAAGTATTTCATAAATTGATACCAGAGTTGAGTATATAGCGATGTCAAGCAGAAATACAGAAAGGTTTAAAAAATGAGAATTTAGGAAAGATAACTGAATTTAGCAAATAGGGATCGAGAAGTTTTGTGTGAGAGAGCTGTTTTAGTAACAGCAGTAAAAGGATGGCAGCAAAATTAATAAATTCGTGATCAGAATGGACAACAGACACGATACCTGCATGTAAATTTGAACAAAACTTTCTATCTTGGAATACTTCTTCGTCTTCCAAGTGACAGTGAAGTACAAAAATAATTACTGATACATTCGACCACCTACTATTGCCTCTATCAAGGTGGACTGGACCACTACCTTGCTTGTTTTTTTGGCTCTGTGCCTTTGATTATATGGTTTTCTTACCCATTTCAAAATGACCAAACCTTAAAACAGACCCCTTGGAGGCCTCCCTTAAATGCAATCTGCTCCACAAAGCTCTTCCTGATTACTTCCAGCCAGAAGGAGTTTCTCTTTTGTTTGAACTTCATGGTACTTTACCTTTAGCTGACTTATAGCACACTAAGCACCTTGTATGTTTTTAGCAATACTTGTTTAATCTCTTAGGCGACTTCTTTAAGGGCAGGACCTGTCTGTCCAACTTTGCATTTCTCTCAAAGAATTAAGCCAATACCGGGGCGCCTGGGTGGCTCTGTCACTTAAGCGTCCTACCTCCGCTCAGGTCATAATCTCATGGTTGGTGAGTTCAAGCCCCACATTGGGGGCTCCTCACTGGCGGTGCGGAGCCTGCTTGGGATTCTCTCTCTCTCCCTCTGCCCACCCCCCTCTAAAAATAAATAAATAAACTCAAAAAAAAAAAAAAGAATTAAGCCAATACCTTTCACACAGCACATGCCTATCAGCATGTGAAAAGGGAAGGTCTGCAATTACCTGCAACTACAAATCAGAACGAAATGGATTAACAACCAGGAACAGACAATCTCTCATTTGCTCATTCAGTCAACACCCATTCGTTCAACCAAGATATCCCCAACATCGCATGAAGCCCTAGAAATTGAAAAAACTCTCAAAGAGCTGGCAGCAAGGGAGAGAGAGTGGAAAATCATAAACACCAAAATACCACTTGACAGATGCCACATGTGTTACACTGTGACTTGGGAGAAAGGCCACAGCTGCCACCTCTGCCACCATTGAACTCCCCAGAGCAACGGAAGCCAGGAATATTTCATGAGCAGTTAAAATGAACCGTGGCAAAGAGTTTTCCAGGTGGGGTGGGGGGGGGGGGGGGCTCTGAGGCAGTGGAACAGCATTCCAAACGCATACAACAGCATGGAAGGGGCGTGGCCATACGTAGCACACGTAAAGAAAAGCAGGCAGGTAAATATATGGCACTAAGTCAAGAGCCTATTCAAAAATATTCACGCAAAAGTTCTGTTGGTTGTAAGGTGCTGTGAGAATTGTTGAATTTTCTACACCAATGGAAACACTTGAAATTATACCTACCGGAGAAGTTGTGTACAGAAAGGACTCCTTTGCGTGACATACGGTACACAAGGAAGTATGGGTAATAACAGAATAAGCCACGCTATGGCTGAAATGCGTTATTCTATCTGGAGAGAGAGACAAGGCATGCAAACAGTGAGGCCAGAAATGAACATTTTTGTCAGAAGTGTCTTTAATCACTCTTTCGCTACATCAGTACTACTAAGAAGTAAAAGGTATCCATAAAAAATGGGCCAATAGACATTCACTGGAAATCCAGAAAGACAGACAGTACATAAAGGGTAAGGGTAAAGATATGCCTTTATTTATTTTTAATTATTTTTTTATTTTACTGTTCATTTATTTTGAGAGGGAGAGAGATCATGAGCAGGAGAGGGGCAGACAGAGAAGGAGTGAGAGAGAATCCCAAGCAGGCTCCAGGCTGTTGGTGCAGAGCCTGACATGGGGCTTGAACTCATGAGCTGTGAGATCCTGGCCCGAGCCAACATCAAGTTGGACGCTTAACCAACTGAGCCACCCAAGCGCACCAAAGATACACCACTTAGAACAGAAAATAACTACAGATATTCAAATGCTGTTAGGGAAATATGTCTACAAATGATTCTACATAAGGCTACATAATAGAGCCTTTTACCCTCCACAGAAACTTTTATCTTACCTCATTCATAATACCTCTGTGATAGATTACAAAAATCGTCAGACGATTTCAGAGCCTCTTCATGAAGTGGTGGGATTTTCCCTCCACCCTTTGAAATTGGTCTTAGCCTTCCTTGTGACTTGCGTTCACCATTGGGCCATCAGCAAATGTGACGCAATCGGAGGTCTGACAGGTGTTTTGTTCACTGGGGCTTGCCCTCCTTGCTACGCTCTGGAACCCTGAGACTACCGTGTAAGGACGGATGGAAAACAAAGTGGAATAGAGGTGAACTGCTCCAGCTGTGCTCCCCAGACCAATCAGCTAGCCAACCACCAGATGTGACAGGGAGGCCAGACACCCAGGCCTGGCCAACCCTGACAAGAAGAACCACCCAGATTCCTGACCTGCGGAACTGAGAGCAGGTAAACGACTAACACTGTTTTAAGGCATTATGTCTTGGGGAGGTTTGTTAGGCAGCGAAACCTAACTGACCCAATCTCATTGGATGACATTAAAAGGTATGTATATACCTCAAAACTGACACCAGTATCACACTGTCTTAATTATTGTAACTTGAAATCAAGCTGTGTTAGTGCTCCAACTTTTTCTTTTGCAAAACTGTTTTGGCTATTCGAGGCCCTTGGCATTTCCATATGAATTTTAGAATTAGCTTGTTAATTTCTACTACCAAAAAAAAAACTTGCTTAGATTTGGATTGGGATTACACTGAATCTAAAGATCAGTTTGGGGAGAATTAGTATCTCAGGAATATCAAGTCTTCTGGCTCGTGACCATGATAGTTCTCTCCATTTCGTTCCACTGTTTAAAAATAGGTTTTGAAGATTAGAACGATCTTTTCACCAGGTGTGGACTGGAATCACAGGCTATGCCTGAGGTCTGTGACAGTTCGCTGTCAGTCTTCTGAAGTCTACTGGTTCCCATAATACTCACATCCCTTAAGACAGTGTGGTATTGGTATCAGGGCAGAAAAGTGCATCAATAGAACAGAATAGGAAATGGAAAAATAGATCCACAGGTACAAAGGCAAGGCAGTGGATAAAGAATAGTCTTTTCAGGGCACCTGGCTGGCTCTGTCAGTTTAAGCATCTGACATCAGCTCAGGTCATGATCTCGCGGTTTGTGGGTTCGAGCCCTGCATTGGACTCTGTGCTGTCACCTCAGAGCCTGGAGCCTGCCTCAGATTGTGTGTTTCCCTCTCTCTCTCTGCCCCTCCCCTGCTCACACTCTGTCTCCCTCTCAAAAATAAACATTAAAAAAAAAAAAAAAAAGAATAGTCTTTTCAACAAATGGTATCAGGACAACTGGATATGCACACACAGTAAAAATGAACCGAGATCCTAACCTTATACCATATATTACATCTAGTCGTCAAAATGGACCACAGACTATAAAAATGTAAAAAATGATACTGTAAAACTCCTAGGAGACAACCTTCATGACCTTGGATGAGGCAGACTTCTAGGATATGACACCAAAGGCACAGTTTGCAGAAGGACAAACTAATAAAATGACTTCTTCATTAAAAGTTTCTGCTCTACAAAAGCTACTGTAAGGAGAATAAAAAGACAAGCCACAGCTGAGAGAAAATATTTGCAAAGCATGTATCTGATAAAGGACTTGTATCCAAGATATATAAGAACTCTCCAAGCTCAACCACAAGAAAACAAGTAATCACAGTATATATATATATATTATATATATATATATATATATATATAATATATATATATATATATATATATATATATATATATATATATATATATATATTTTACTGGGCAAAGGATTTGGACACTTGACCAGAGAAGATACAGAGATGGTAACAGAGCCTGTGAAAAGATATGCAATGCCATTATTCATTTGGAAATGAAAACCACAAGACCACTGCATACCTGTTAGAATGACTCAAGTTTAAAAGACTGGTAATACTAAATGCTGGTAAGGCAACGGAACAATAGAAAGTTTCAAATACTGCTGGTGAGAGTCTAAAATGGTACAGCCAGTGTGGAAACAGTTTAGCAAATTCTTAAAAAGTTAAACATACACCTACCATATGATCCATCCACTGCACTTCTAAGTATTTACCCAAGAGAAATGAAAGCATGTATTCATATAAAGATTTGTTCAGGAATATGCATAGCAGCTTTATAGATCAAAGCCTAAAACTGAAAGTAACCCAAATGACCATCAGAAGATTAATGGTGGCCCAGTTATGGTACAGCTCGACAGACTATTATTTAGCAATAAAAATGAATGAACCATTGGTATATGCAATAACATGGATGAATCTCCAAATATTTAGGCCGAGTGGAATAGACCGGGCAAAAAAAAAGAGAATTTATTGTGATTCCAGTTTTACAAAATACTAGAAAATGCAAAGTAATCCATGCTGACTGAAAGAATATAGTCGTTGCCTGGAAACATGCAGGGTGGAGGGAGAGAGCTGGAAGGACTACAAGGGGCATGAGGGAACTTTTAGAGATGACTAATATATTCATTATCTGGTCGTGGGGGTGATTTCATGGGCATATACATATGTGAAACTTACCAAATTATAAACTTTACACATGTGCAATTTATTGTACTGCAATTAAACTTCAACAGAGCTATTAAAAAATTAAAATGGGGCGCCTGGGTGGCGCAGTCGGTTAAGCGTCCGACTTCAGCCAGGTCACGATCTCGCGGTCCGTGAGTTCGAGCCCCGCGTCAGGCTCTGAGCTGATGGCTCGGAGCCTGGAGCCTGTTTCCGATTCTGTGTCTCCCTCTCTCTCTGCCCCTCCCCTGTTCATGCTCTGTCTCTCTCTGTCCCAAAAATAAATAAAAAACGTTGAAAAAAAAATTAAAATAAACTAATTCCTGCCCCACTCACTGCGAGGAGTTTGTGGAGGGCTAGTTATTTTCTTTGGGGAGGGGGTGGGCTGGTAGAGGTAGATAGGGAAAGTCACCGTCATGCCCTCCAACATTACAGAGAAAGTCATGAAAAGGGAGATTACGGGTATGGTGGCAAATTAGGTATGAGATTTAAGCAGAAGTATAAAAGCAGGTTTTTCTGAAAATCACTTCTGATCAGTCTAGTTTACATCTCCGCTGCATACCCCCTTAGCCCTAGCACATATCCTTTTCAACTTGTCGCCTCTACCAACCCAGGAGGGCAGGGACTTATAGAGTCTGTTTTATTCCTCGAAGCATCCTGAACACCTAGCAGAATGCCTGATGGGCGTATAGAAGCAACACAGTGTGCGGTTAAGAGTTCAGGGGTC
Source organism: Prionailurus viverrinus (assembly GCF_022837055.1). Lineage (NCBI taxonomy): Eukaryota > Metazoa > Chordata > Mammalia > Carnivora > Felidae > Prionailurus > Prionailurus viverrinus. Next base: position 127,506,774 of record NC_062567.1, read on the forward strand.
TGAAGTCAGGTCATCATGTCCCAGCTGTGTGACTTCGAGAAAGTTCTTTCACATGTCTCTGCCTCAGGTCCTAGGATCTGGGAAAAGAACGATGATGAGAATGCCTACCTCATAGGGGGGCAGCACATGCACAGGCGCCGGGATATGGTGAGTGAGTATCAAATTACAGCTGCTCTCACCGTCACTGCCATCGTCATCATCATCATCTCCAATAATTCAGGAAGGGCATTTAAAGGAGCTTCAGAATTATCTGATTTATGAAGCCAGACCTAGAACTGAGGAGTACATGGCCTCAACAGGAAGCAGAAAGCACTTAAAGAGCTAAGTTAATTGTGTTAGGAGGAAAGGCAGTAGCGGGGAAGGAGGGTGGGGAAACCCCTACTGATAGGTGGTTTGGGCAGGGCCGTTTCTGTTGAATCACTCGGTCAAGTGAGAGGACCACGCTTGACCAGGAAGGCAATACAACTATGTAAAGGAGCAGAGAAAGAACAAGTGATTTTTATCCCAAAGCGATCTCCTCAAGTGCAAAGCAGGTAACATGCTCTCTCTTTTTCACTAACAGTACTGCAAAAACAATGGGAAATCATCCCCTTGTGTTCAAAACAAAAAGCTAACCAAAAGGCAAGGCCATGGGGTCTTGAACGTGCAACCACCTCCCTTCTCGGATTGTGTTCACCATGCTTGTGCCTTACAGATGGACTGTCAGGCATCCCCTGACTCTCGTCCCCACTGGGGCCTGGGACAAGGCTCTGGGAGCAGCGACGCAGCAGTGTGGGAATCCTTGGGTTGGCACCAGCCTCTTGCTCGATTCAGACCTGTAATCTCTTCTGACTTTGATTTAATGCAGCAATTACTGGTAATGTGGTTTGAAGGAGATAAATGCCCAGTGTAGCCGGCTGTCGCTTACTCTGCTCACGATGCAAGAACATTTTTTAATTAAAATTCTCTTTATGATAAAGGAGCTGCTTCACTGAATGTTTCTGCGCAGCCCTGATATGGAGCTTCCCCCAAAGCGGATTAGAAATCAAAGTTGCCCCTCCTCACTTCTGGCAAAGCATGCACATACAAAATCACTCCATCACCTAAAGTGAGTTCTTTACCCTAAGTTTTTCCCATTTATATAATTAGATCCTGGTAACAACTTCTTTCCACTTCCCACAATCTCACTGTCAGCACTGCCAATAATGAAGCCATCGTGCATTTTTGCAAAGAAGTTCCCTTAAATACACTTCCCTTAACTTAAATAAAGTTCCCTTACATAAATACATAAGTTCCCTTAAATAATTTATTTCCTTTAAAATAAATATGCAAAGTAGACATTGATAGCTGTGTATAACTATGTATGTATCAAAAGACTGTACCTACTTCATTTGGAAAAAATAAAGGTTGGCTGAATATGAGATATCAATAGTTCTAAAGGCTATTTTAATTCACAATACCATGGTTTGCTTTACCTTTTATATTTAGCAATCCTTGAGTAATTGTTGAAGTGAAATACTCATAGAAAGATTAAAATAGAGTCAACCAGGGTATTTTTCCCTACCATATAAAATCACCATGTTCTAGCAGCTTAAGGAATCTATATTAGGCACCCCAATTATTATTTAAAAACGATAGTAACCACCGCCCAAGAACTAGAGGAAGAAGAAAAATTATGTAGGGCTTCAAGAGAGATCATTTGGTATAGGTTGATTGGTTCCTATCTATCAGTAAACCTTATAATCCAATTACAAAACTTTCCACCCCTAAAAAATAGAAATAAGAAAAGAAAAAAATAATGACTTATGGTTAGCCAGGATCTATTATTTTTACTGCCTGGCAAGGACAATTGTTGACAGACATCCTTTAAGAAAAAGAAGGAAAGAAACAGCACCAGGCCCAAAGCAGTTACATTCCATGAAGTGGAAGCAGAGAGATCTGAGACCACATGTGTATCTTCCTTCCCTAAGGTACATAGCACAATTTTAATGTGAAGGTCAAAAGTTAAGAACTGATTTTCTGTTCTACTATAGGAGAGTGGTATCTCAATTATAACCAATTTAACTGTATTTTTTTTTGACGAAGAGCCCCTAAACTCTAACAACATTCCCCTTGTAGAAGAGTGCCGTGCGCCTTGTCAAGAAATCCAAGACGAGCACTAGACTCCCTCTCAGGAGGCCTTGCAGAGATTTACGATAATCTAAGGTGTAAGAATACAGAACTGATGTCATCCTTGCAATGCTAACGCCGCTCTGGAGAAGGACATGTGGTTCTATGGCTCTTTGTGAGAAAACTGGCCTTTTTCAGACAGAAAGAGATCTTTGGAAAAAGGAACTATATGACTGCATACCATATATGTATATGTACACACACACGTACACACACACACACACACACACACACACACACACACACACATATACCCTGACCCTTGGGAAAGTGGTCTGGCATAATTAACAAGATTAAAGAGGGATTTAGGATAAATAAGATGAAAGTCTGATCCTTACAGGATTAAACCCCAAATCCTAATATGAACCCAGCGATTTTTAAGATCAACACCATATAACAGGATTAAACCAATAGCCGCTTTTGTTTTCATACTGGAAACAATCACAGTTGGCAAATCCAGGGCCTGGAGCACCACCTCAGCAGTTAAACAGCGTGGAGTTGAGGGCTAAAAATAGGGTCCTTACTCCAGCTCAGCTTGCTGACTGCCCTATTTCCACGGGTCTAAAATCCTTTATGTGTAATTCCAAGTCCAAAAGGCTTGGAAAACTACATTTCTTTCTTCCCTCCCCCACCCCCCCTTTTTTGTGCTGGTGGGAGATAGGTTCACTGGATAAAATGTGATGACAAAGTGTGACGACACCGTTAATATCACCAGTATGAGTATGCAGAATCATTTAGCTGCAGATACATGAATGGCTGCGATTACAGGGTGTTGCCCACGGCCAACTACAGGCCGCGTATACCCTAGTATATGCTCTGGCTTTCCTTTCCAACATGCAGAAGGTTCCAAATTATGACACAATATTTGGCCCAAGAGCTCTGGAAAAAAGACCATGGAACTGTGTAGTTCTGTAGCTTAAAACAAAAGTAACCATGACATGAATAATGGCAAATCAGGAAAACAGACTTCAATTGCTGACGCGGTGAGCAACAACACGTGCAATCATTACCCAGCAAAGTGCGGCCAGTGTGTCCAAGATGGACACACACGGAGGGTGAGTTAGAAGACAGAGACACAGCCGGAACCAGACGTGCTGCACACTGATAACGACATCTTAAGAGTGGCGGTGTATTTGAAGGAAAACTTCTCAAAAGTCTGCTGTAGGGGTAAGTAACGGCATCCATGCCTCTTGGCACATTTATGTTTATACGTTAATTTACACACGCATCTCTCTTTGACAGAGAAACTATCAACGAACATAAAACTACCGATTTCTGCTTCCAGAAACAAGGAATACGTACACTCTCCCCTATTTCCCCCAGTTGAAGACCCTGGACATTTGATACATTCAACAAATATAAAGACTCTTACAGGTGGAAAGAAGAAAACCAACTGGATTGGGACCTCAGGACACGGTGGTGAACTCCCTTCCCAGGGTTTCCTTTTTGCCTCACAGAGCCTGGACTCGGGGAGCTGAAGACCCTGGAAATGGCAGGGGGCACAGACAGAACAGGCCCCAACAGAAGCCCACTCTCTGCAATCAATGGACAAGGAAAGGGGAGGCCCAATCCGGCCAAACCCAACCTCACTGATCACGTCCCACCCACGGCGGCAGAGGCCTAGTGGGGACCCCAAATTTCCACCTACCAGGCTATCACCAGGCATCCCAATCCCCCCGCCCAAGCAACATTAGGGAAGGAGAAATAGGGAGCCCATATGTTCACCCTCACAGACCTATAACTTTTAGGAAACACCAGAAGAAAATCTTAAAGACCCAGGGCTAGCCAAAGAGTTCTTTTGACCTGACACCAAAAACATGAGTCATAAAAGGAAAAATGGATAAATGAGACTTTACCCAAGTTTAAAAAAAATTTGTGTTCTATGAAAAGGAAAGACAAGCTAGAGAGAGAGCGGTGCTGGGAACCACACATCTGCCACGGGGCTACTACGCAGAATACAGAACGAACTCTTAGAAGTCAACAGTATGGAAACAATCTAATTAGAACCTGGGTAAGGCACTGACATTTCACCAAAGAGGATCTAAAAGACTAGATCAGCACAAAGAAAGATGCTTAACGTCATTAGCCACTAGGGAAATGCAAATGAAAACTTTGGCAGGATCCCCTTCGTGTATCCAGCAGAATGGCGAGGCGAGAACAGTTAAACACCATCAAATACTGGTGAGGAGGCAGAGAAACTACGTAACTCATCCACTGCTGCTGGGGATGTAAAACGGCACAGCCCCTGGAAAACAATGTAACAGTTCCCTAAAAAAGTAAGTATGCCATCGCCACGGGATGGCTGGCCGTGGCACGCCTGTGCATTGAGCCCCGAGAACTGATTACACAAAAATCAATACCCGAGCGCTTACAGCGGCTTTATTCACGATAGGCAAAAACTGGAAACGATGCCGATGTCTCCCAACATGTGTTTAAACAAACTACGCAAACCACGGAATGCTACGAAACAATAAAAAGGATGGACCGATACATGCAACAACCCAAATGAATCTCCAGAGAACTACGCTGTTTAAGAACGTGGTCTCGAAAGCTTCTACGCTGTATGATTTTATTTCTAAAACGTTCTCGCAATGACAAAATTACGGAAACGGAGAACAGATTGGTAGTTGCAATGAGTTAAGGAGAAGTAGGGGCAGGTGGGAATGCTATAAATGGGCAACAGGAGGGATGCTTGTGGTGACAGAAGTGTTCTGTGTCTTGACAGTGTAAATGTCGATGTCCTGGTTGTGACGCCAGGCTATAGTTTTGCAAGATGCTAACAATGGTGGCGTATCTCTAACTGATTTCTTACAGCTCCAGTTATCTGAAAATAAAAGTTTAGTAAAAAGGCAAGTCTATCTGGTACTATAAAGGATGCGATTGGGACAACCAGAAAATTGGCACGTGGGTTGCCTATGAGACAACAATATCTATACTAAATGCCGCATTTATTTTAAGTGGACTGTGGTTATGGTTTTAGAAAGTAAACGTGGACGTATTTTGGACCAAAGGAACGTGACATATATGTGTGTATACACACACACATACATAGGTATTTTTAAGTTTACTTTCAAAGGCTCAGGAAAAAAAAATTATAGAAAGAGTATAATAAAGCAAATGTGGTAAAATGATAAAAACTTTTGGGGCGGTGAATATATTCATTACCTTGACTGTGTCACAGGTATTTCCCTATTCTCATCAAATGCCCCTTTAAAATATGGGTAGTGAGAGGCACCTGGGTGGCTCAGTCGGGGTTGAGTGTCTGACTCTTGATTTTGGCTCAGGTCGTGATCCCAGGGTCATGGGATGGAGCCCTGCATTGGGCCACATGCTAGGCTTGGAGCCTGCTTAAGATTCTCTTTCTCTCTTTCTCTCTTTCTTTCTCTCTCTCTCTCTCTCTCTCTCTCTCTCTCTCTCTCTCTTTCTCTCTTCCTCCTTTCCCTCTCCCCCACTTGCACTCTCTCTAAAATAAAAATAAATGAATAAATAATAAAATATGTGTAATGAATCCATAATCATCTCAAAATAAAAAGTTTAATTAAGAAGAAACTACTTAGCCCTGAAATCCAGAATAATTTTAAGACATCTGCCAGCAGCTTTACCTTTTGATGTCACCAAGAACACTACAAAACAACTACACCTAACGTTTACGTATATTACATCATGTATGGGGTTACCAAAATGTTTTATGGCCTTTACAATGTACTCTTTGTGTTTACTAGACACATAGCTGCCTACATCATAGGACAAAATCAGATGCAGATGCCTCCTCATAACAGCCTTTCTATTTGTTACTCACGTGCCTTAAATATATTAACTAAGGGCACCCGGGTGGCTCGTTTGGTGAAGCGTCCAATTTCAACTCAGGTCATGATCTTGTGGTTCCTCAGTTCAAGCCCGACGGGCCCCCCTGACAGTGTGGAGCCTGCTTGGGATTTTCTCTCTCTCTCCTCTCTCTGCCTCTCTCTCTCTCAGATAAACAAACTTTAAAAAATTAATTAATTAACTAAAGGCTGTTGCTTTGGTATGGGCTATTAGAACTTAAGAGATGTTGCCTCTATTAATATGTTTGATTGGCTTTTTTTCATTAGGGTTTTTTGAAAATTACTTTATGAAGAAAAAAATAAGGTGATAAATTCCATTTGATCATCAGTTTCAGAGTTAAAAATTTTTTATTATCTTCAGAGTAACTCCCTTCAATCACTTTAGCCAAAACCAAAATATGAATATCAAACAAAAGATACACTGTTAGGTATGGCTATTTTACCAATTGAATATCTAATTAAGGACCAATACTGATTATGTAGAATCCTTCTAGAAAGTCTAGGTTAATACTACAGTACTTGTTACTTGCCACTTAAAACAATGAGAAAGGACCTATCACAGATACTTTGGATTCATCTTACAAAACTAAGATAACATGCACAAGTTCCTAGGAAAAAAAATATCAAAATTATGGTTTTTATGAAACTGTGCCCCAAAGTATGCTCTTACACACCACCTGAATCAAAAGAATCCAGGAAAATCAGTCCTCCAAGTTCTAAAATATCCGTGAGCACTGGAAGGAATAACTGATTTGCTCTCTCTCTTTCCCTTTCAGTCCAGCCAGACTGTCTCACGCACACTCTATCAAGCTTTGGGCCAACAATTTTAGGAATTCATTCCTACCTTCACCCAAAACACATAAAAGTCATTAGATATGAGATGACGCAATCAACGGATTGACTCCGCGTCCAAATCCGGCCCGCTGCATATCCCCAGTACCCACAGGGGTGCTTGGCCCACAGGCATGCACAATGAATGTATTTACTGAAAAAAAGAAAACCGAATAAAGGAATAGAGAGTGTCCTAACTCTATTTAATGGAGTGGCCTTGCACCCCCAGTGCTCAGGCACCAAGAATTCTCTCCCCAAAATCCCGCCTGGCCTATTTGCCGCAGCATCAGTACCCTTGGATTTTGGACTGGCTCGTGGATCTTCACTACTGGTTGACCTAGCAGGCGTTCCTCAACCCGGGTGAGTAACAGGCCCACACTCTGGCTGCGATTTTCTTCCACATACACGCCCTCACTCCAAATATATCACCTGGATCCAGCCCGCTGTCTCCACCTTAACTACAAACTACCAGAGCTAGAAAACATCCCATTTCACATTCGCCTTCGTGATCCGGGTTCCTTGGCCTGTACGTCTACTCCACCTGTGCTTTTCGTGGGGAAGATGTGACTCAGCAATTCTGTATTTGTTACTTTTCAGGATGGTGCAATTTCGTTTGCTAGCAGGATCTTTCTACGATGTATCCTTTTATACAACACGATAAATGACCTTTTCGGAGTCACGGTGAATGACAAACCTTGGGTTGCAGCTGGTTTTCCAGTATCTTCGGTCCAGCCCATTAAATAACGTATCTCAAATCTCAGCTGTATCGATGACCTTAAAAAATTTTTAAAGTACTAGATAAAAAAATTCTTTAAAATCAAGATTCTATTACATGTATATTTACCCTGAATTTAATCCATTGTCCATCTGCATGTCAAGCACCATTAATCACCGCTGAGCCTCCAAAACCTTCCTGTGGCACCAAGTTCACTAAATTTTGGCTAAGTCTCGACAGTGGTAGATGACAAAAGAGTTAATACATTCTTAGTATGGCTGGGCTTCACAGGGCCTATGATCCCCTGAAAATTGTGTGCAAAATGTTGTAAATATGTACATTGTTCTGGGGACCTGGTCCACAGCTTTCATTAGATTCTCAATGAGGTTCAAGACCCAAAATAAAGATTAAGAACCAATAGGCCAGAAAATTAACAGGGTTTTGAGATAATTCCTTCTTTATGGAGCTGTTCCATTCAAACACTCCTATTTTTCCTTGGTGAACAACTAATATTTCTGGTTTAGGTATTTCCCCTAAGCTCACATCCTAATCCTATCTCTTTTGAATGTTGCCCTTTGATTAAGGGACTTTTATTTTCATTTCTAAACCTCTCCTCCTTTCAGAAAACCCCAGCCCCTCCTCCTCTAAGGGCCAAGCCAGAGACCCAAATCCTAGCCCCACTGTATTCTTCCACGGCTGTGACCAACTGACAAGAAACTGTCCAGCTCCAACATTCCAACTGTCTTACTAGGGGGCTAGTCCACTGAGAGAGATCTCTGTTGTGTTTTGTTTTTTATTTAACAGTTGTTTAAACCAATCTGGCTTCAAACCCTCAAGGGAAAATCTAGGGCCAAGAATCTATTGTCCCTTTTTGGCCATGCCTGAATCTTCCTCAGGACGCCCTACATCTTTCAGTCTGAACAAGCTTTAATGACATTCTTCTATTGCAGACTTACGAAGTAGAAATCCTTTGAGTCATTCAGAGAAAATTAGAGGCTTGAAATGAGTGTCTCTTAACCATGTTTAAAACCCTTGTCCTACAACACTTACTTTTATCTTCGGAATCTGCCATCAGCCCAGAAGAGCACACACAGCCTTACTTTCTGAAATGTTCATTTAGGACTTAGAAGTTTAAATATAGTCTCTCTCACCCCGACTCTGGATTCTGATTTACACCTCCTTCTCATCCCTGAGATCGTGGCTCTATGCATACAGAATGTAAATACAGACTTTTGCAGGCAAGCTCCCTTCGAAAGGTTCAAGATAGCAATCTACATGCAAAATGATAAGGATAACAGAAAAGGTGTCCCACAACCTCTCTGACATAGGACAAATAATAAAAGTGAATAAAAAACAATGGGAGTTTCTGGTTAACTGAGAACTGTAATATGGGAGAATCACTCAAATAACACAGAACCTTAGTGAAAATATCTGGATCACATTATGAACACCCATATTGTAGAGTATGTGCAGACAGTGAAGGAGACTTGGCTAGATTTATACAGAACATACGCTCTTCTGGATAAATGGCTGATGAAAGCAGGTGTCGATTTCTTCTCAAAAACAGTACGGTATCTTACGTTCATAGGCAGTGACTCCCAGGTATTTGAACTTTCAGGATTTGTTCGGAGGCAACAAGGAGTTTAATGAACTATATTCTTTTGACCTTTTACTCAGAGATGTGTGAAGGCATGTGATTTAGTCCACTTACAAACGCAATGGGAGACATGGCTACAGAGAATACGAAGTTTAAAGAAAACGATTCGCTGGGGCTCTCGGTGTATTCCAGAGTGCCTTCATTATTATTTTTTAAAATCTTTTATCCACATTAGAGTCAGCACCACTTCCCCCATCTCTTGCTTGTCTTGCTTCCATGAGTTCCATAGTTCCAAACTGTTCATTTCAAAGGTTTACCCTTCCTGTTCTTAACTTCTTCAGGCCAGGGGGCTTCCACTCGACAGTATCCTGGGGGAGTTGGTATGTTGCTACCTCCCTTGAAAGCTATTCTAAAAGGTCGCTGTTTTCCTTTGTGCTAAGTACCTGGGGAGAGACCCATGAAAGGAAACTGAACCTCGGCAGTGCAAAAACAGGTTTCCAAGACCTACGCTCTAAAGTATCACTGGGTTTCCCGAAGCAATGTGTGTCCCATGGCTGGAGGAGAGGGAGGAACAAGAGAACTGTGAAGGTAAGATAAGGGAATAAAAACAAGGAAGGAAGCTGCGAAGGCCCAGGGCAGAAGGAATGAAGTTCTGACCAGCAGTTACGTGGAGCCCGAGACTGAGCGTAACATCACCAGGCAGCAACAGAAACACAGAAGGGGGTGAAGTCCTGGGAGCAAGGAATTATTCAACTGAAATAAAGACTGGTCAAAGCGGAGGCTGGTCAAAGACTGACCTCCTGCAGGAAGAGGTCAAGATCCAAATGATCAAGTCATAAGGATATACTGAACTAGCCTGATCTGAGCTGTTCTTAGTCAAGAGGTTCCATGGGACAGGGCAAGGGAAAGTCTGACTTTTCCCAGTCTCATAGGAAGGAATATCATCAAACTCAAAGAAAAAGAAAATCAAGATCCAATAAATTTGTAAAAAGATACTAGCAAGGAATGGTTGAGTGATTCCTCAGTTAACCGAAGTGGGATTCAGTGTTGGGCTCTGGTCCCAAGGAAAACTAGAGTGCCACCAAGCACCAGAACAAAAAGGCAAGGAGACTAACCAATCCAGTGAGGGTGATGTTTAACCCCTGGCACATGGCTAATGAGACTCTGGACTAGTTAAAGACTGTGCTACGGGAAAGCAGCTCCTTAACATAAGGCCAGACTGAACTTTCTAATTCAGAGTAGAGAAATAAACTTGCACGCCTTCCACATCCATAGCTGGGCAGGGTGAGGGCAGACAGAGACTGACAATTTTAAGCAAGATGGTGCACTTGAGTTTAAATCCTTTCAACACCTACTAATGAGTACCTGATATGTATTCAGCTCTGCGCTAAGTGCTGGAACACTGAGAATTCATCCCATGACTATTTACCATAGGGCTGCTGTTAGTATCTGGTGTGTTAATGCCTGTAAAATGTTTCATATAAAGCCTGGCAAATGGTAGGCATTCAAAAATCGGCAGTGGCTCATCAGCATCCTTATAACGATCACTGCCATTATCACAATACCTATCACCAGGTTGTAGGGATAATAGATTTTTAAATTCCAGAAGAAACAGCTTTGAGATGTGCATAATTTGTTGCCAAATGGTTTCTTGAGACTGTGCCCATCAGACCGAGGATTTATATTAAAAGTAGGACAAGACCTCCCCCCACTCATGATCTAGTTTCTACAGGTCTTAACTGACACTGTTTCTGGCAAATTTTCTCCATCAGTCATGGAAACATTAGCACCAACACAGTCTCGCACCCATGTCACCCATTTTTTTTTTTTACATCTTGTGAAGCTCACTTCAAAGTTTGTTGCTGACATTCACAAAAGGAGAAAAGCCACTGAGACTGCAGAGCAACCACTTTCAAATGCCAAAGATCAAAAGGGAGAAATCAGGGGGGGACAGCACAAGGCCCTTCCTTCCCTCAAGAATAAAAAATACATCACCGTCGGGGCACCTGCGTGGCTCTGTTAATTGTGCGTCCGACTCTTGATTTCGGCTCAGGTCACGAACCCAGGGTTGTGGGATCGAGCCCTGCATTGGGATCCCCACTGACTGTGGAACCTGCTAATGATTCTCTCCCCACCCCCCTCTACCCCCTCCCTGCTTGCTCTCTCAAATAAAGAAAAATTTAAAAATAAATACATTACTGTCATCATCAACTCCTATAAACACTTAGAGGCCTTAGTAAAAGCATACATGAAAAACAACATCCCTAGCCTCCCCAGGTAAATTTTATGAAATAACACTGTGAGGAAACTTGCCTAGCAAAGGGCAGCGGACTAGAGAAAAGCAAACCAGGTATGTTCTAACGTGACTAAAAAGCCATTGAATTTAGAGTAAGGTTAGTTTAAAGGTTTGCAGTATGTTTAACAGAAAGAAAATAAAACGCTCCATCCACATGCTGAACTTCTAGTAAACTCTTTAAGTTCTTAGAAAATACATCCAATTCAGGAAGGAGTAAATGGAGAGAAGGCAGAACACGAGACCTAAAAATACAAAGAAACAAAAGGAGAGAAAAGGAAGGGTAAAAACAGCAAGGACCAACCCTAAATATACCAGAGAAAGAGGAAAATAAGAGGAGAAAGTGAAAATGGAACTAATACTGGTTGAGTTCAAGTGAATCATAACTACTGCCCAGTTCAACACCTTTGCTTCACCAACGAAGAAACTGTGGCCACGTGCGGTTGAGTAGTAATTTGAGTTTACATAGCTAGATAATGGCAGGTCTATAAAGGTGGTTAATACACAGTAAATACTCAAATTTTTGTTGAATTAAAAAGGCAAGGGTGATGGTCTAAATGTTTGTGCATCCCTCCCCTCCAAAATTCTGTGGTAAAGCCCTAACCCGCCACTGTGGCTGTTATTAGAACACAAGGCCTCTAAGGAACTACTTACTTAAGGTTAAAAGAGGTCATGAGGGAAGTTCTTGATCTTATAAGATTAGTGTCCTTAGAAGAAGACACAAGGAGAGCTTGCCCACACATGCGCCCGCACATTCTCACTCTTGCTCTCTCCCTCATCACACGCATGGAGAGGAGAGAAGGTCGTATGAGCACACAGGGAAATGCTGGCCAACTACAAGCCAAGAGAAGCCGCCTCGGGATGAAACCTACTTTGCGGGCACCTTGATCTTAGACTTCCCAGTTTCCCGAACTGTGAGAGAGAGATTTCTGTTGTTTAAGCCACCTGATCAGTGGTAATTTGTTACAGCAGCCCAGCAGACTAAGACAACAGGCACTGAAGTCCTTTGGCAAAGTATTCTAAAGGAAAGGTTTTAGCTTATTTGTTGAGCCTAAAATACATACACGCCTTCCCCTCTTTTCTTTTCTTTTTCTTTTTCTTTTCTTTTCTTTCCGTTAGAGAATGAGAATGGAACCACTGGCTAGGTGGAGGTAACACTTCCAAAGGCAAAGTTTCCCTACAAGGTATCTACATATGTCAACTTTCAACCAACTAATAAATGGCCAAAACTTGATTCTGTACTCAGGAAAGTAACATATCCTTTACCTAGTCCCAAACGAGGCCCCACCCACTGCAAACAACAAGTGCTCAAAGGTGTGTGTGTTTGCAGCCTCCACCACAGAGAAGCAGACTGCCGTTTAGAAAAATCTGACCCAGTCGCAAACACCCTTTCAACTTGGCTACTCTCCCCCAACCCCTTCTTGTCCCCTTGCCTTGACGTTTTTGTTTTTTTTTTTTTTTTTCCGGCCTTGACGTTTTAAATTTTATGTTATACTGGCAAAACACAGAAGAAGTTTTCACTATCAGCTTTTAAGAAATCTGCCTAATATATTTTGTTGGCTAAACAGCAAAAATAAAAGTAAAGCGTTTTAGGGGCACTTGGGTGGCTCAGTGGGTTAAGTGTCCAACTCTTGATTTTGGCTTAGGTCATGATCTCATGGTCGTGAGACTGAGTCCTGCATTGGCCTCTGTGCTGACAGCGCTGAGCCTGCTTGGGATTCTCTCTGTCTCTATCTGCCCCTTCCCCACTTATGCTTGCTCTCTCTCGCTCTCTCTCTCTCTCTCTCTCTCTCTCTCTCCCTCTCTCCCCCACAAAATAAAAAAATAAACTTAAAAAAACAAAAAGAAAACAAAGTAAACTCTAACACAATTTTTTTTGTTAATAAAATTTTTGTTAATAAGTTTTTCTGATACATTTTTTATTATGGTTAAAAATTAATTTACTTTTGGGGCACGTGAGTGGCTCAGTCAGTTAAGCAGCCAACTTGATCTTGCATTTTGTGAGTTCGAGCCCCATCCAAAGCCAATTCGGATACTCTGTCCCTGTCTCCCTGTCTCCCTCCCCCACTCATTCGTGTTCTCTCTCTCTCTCAAAATAAATATACTTAAATTTTTTTTTAACGTTTATTTATTTTTGAGACAGAGAGAGACGGAGCATGAACGGGGAAGGGTCAGAGAGAGGGAGACACAGAATCTGAAACAGGCTCCAGGCTCCGAGCCATCAGCACAGAGCCCGACGCAGGGCTCGAACTCACGGACCGTGAAATCATGACCTGAGCCGAAGCCGGCCGCTTAACCGAGCCACCCAGGCGCCCCTCAAAATAAATATACTTAAAAAAATTAGTTTACTTTTTAGTGAAAAGTAGTGAATCTTAAGGGTTCAAAGGAAAATAAAAGTTATTGGAAAAATGCAAATTACCAATATACAAAAGTTGCACTTTTAATTATGCCTTTTAGTAGTGTCCTTTTCCAAAGCAGTTGCCAGCAATTACCACGGACTGGAAAACTGATGAGTGAGTGGGCTAAATATATAAAAAACAAAAGAGGGGCGCCTGGGTGGCTTAGTCGGTTAGGTGTCCGACTTCAGCTCAAGTCACGATCTCACGGTCCGTGAGTTCGAGCCCCGCGTCGGGCTCTGGGCTGATGGCTCGGAGCCTGGAGCCTGTTTCCGATTCTGTGTCTCCCTCTCTCTCTGCCCCTCCCCCGTTCATGCTCTGTCTCTCTCTGTCCCAAAAATAAATAAACGTTAAAAAAAATTTTTTTTTAAAACGAAAGAATAAGAAGAACTCAGTTTATAAATATGAAGGGAGATACTTAGCATTTCTAATGTCTTCAATTTGTCAATGAAATGTACCCAGAAAAAAAGATCGTACCAAGAAAAGGGAGCAAAAGGAATTCTGTTCTCTTATGTAACATTTCTTAGGTAATACTACACGACACCTTACAGATGAAAGCCCCGCTGAGTCTCAAAATAAAGCCTCTTTAAATGGACGCCTATCAAGTCCATCTTGTCTGCTCTGAAAAAAAAAAAAAAAATACAGCCAATATACACTCTGCCTAAAATTTACATAGTGGGTCATATTCTGAAAATGCATTTTTATTTCAACTGTTTAGAACTCTGGTCACATTGCCCCATTAAAGGAAATGCACACACATTTAAATGGTGGCCGAATTTCCAGACCAGGTAACAAGAACTCAGTGATGACGTAGTGGGGGTGGTGGGGAAGAACGCTTGAGTAACACCAACCAGTAACAGATCTAAAATGCCATACATCTGAAATAAAAATCAACAGAAAACAAGACAGTTAAAACAGCAGCAAATTACAAATAATGCCGATGTAATTAAGAAATACTTTTGATTTATTTTTTACATGCAAAATCATCTTGCATGTTGTTTAGGAGAGAACAAATTTAACTCACTGACAAAGACAGTGGAGACACCCATGGAGATTTAGGGAAGAAGTAAGACTTTCAAGGGTTTTAGTGACTGATGCAATTTTTTTTAATGTGGCTTTCTAAAATATAATTTGTTTTACTTTAACCCCTACAACATTTCCATTTTCCGCAATACAAATATCATTAAGACAGAATGCAGCAGAGGCTGATCTGAAACCTCTCCAAGGCCAGTACCATGAAGCTCGACTGATGGTACAGTATAGACCCCCAAACACACACAGGGACAAACGGTCCCTACTAAATGAGAAAAAGACTGAATGACAAATACAAAGAGAGTTCCACCCTACAAATTCCTATAGTTACTAAGTATTCCCTTGTTAATGAAAAAGTAACAAGTAGAAAACCTCCGGAATTTAACACCCATTTGACAAATATTTATTGAACGCCATTCACTATTCCAGACACTAAGGATACACAGCAGTAAATAAACCAGACATCTCTATAGGAGAGACAAGTAGTAAAAAAGATGTTTTTATGACATGCTAGAAGATGGCAGGGGCCATGGAGAATTTAAAGAAAAAAACTGAAGAGGTTAGTATTTGGGCAAAAATGTGAGGGAGACGAAGGCGACAGACACGAGGGGATCTGGAGGAGAGCATGACAAGCATGGGAACAAGTAGAGAGTGCCCGGCACATTTCAGGAACACATCAAGAAAGCCCGTGGCTGGCGGACGGGGAGAACAGAATACAGAATGGGACAACAGGGGGAGATGGGGATCAGAGAGGTACCTGGGAGCCAGCTCAACAGAGCCTTGTAGGGACTCTGGCTTTTCTTCTGAGTGAAACACATTGGTGGAATTTTGAACGTGATCAGATGTATATTTTAAAAGGGTCATGACAAATGCTGTGTACAGAATAAATTATTTTGGGGCACCTGGGTGGCTCAATCAGTTGAGCATCTGACTTCGGCTCAGGTCATGATCTCACGGTTCATGGGTTCGAGCCCCGCGTCGGGCTCTGTGCTGACAGCTCAGAGCCTGGAGCCTGCTTTGGATTCGGTGTCTCCCCCTCTCTCTGCCCTGCCAACCCCCAACTCTGTATCTCTCCCAAAAATAAACATTAAAAAAAATTTTTTTTAAAGAATAAATTATTTTGAGCCCATGGTAGAAAGCAGGAGACCAGGTAAACCACGCAAGAAAGGAAGATGTACTGATAGGAGCAGTAGAGCTAATGAAAAGGGATGGAGTCAAACTTATTTTTGAAAGGCAGAGCTTAAAGGATTTGCTGAGCTGATGAGGGAAAAAGAATCCAGGGTGACCAAGGTTTCACTGGCCCAAGCAACAGAATTATGCATTATCAGAGATGAAAGCAAAAACAAAAACCTTTAACTATTGCATTTAGACTATGAAAGTATAAGGAGAACCAGAAGTCCATCTGAGATATATTTAGAACCTGGACTCAGAATTCACAAGATGCATATGTTCCAGGTTGAGGCATGATAGTTGATAAGCGATGAAACTGCGCTCAAAGGAAGTGGCCTTTTTGAGGTATACATGCTTTCAAAACAGGAAAATAGGGGATAAAAATTGAGACAGTGCGTATCCGTGAAACACCCATTTGGAAGATTCAGATCTACACAGGTAGAGATCTACAAAAGGAACAAGGGCAGAACAAAGGGTCAAGGGCAGTACAAGCATGACAGAGAACTTAAATCTCAGGGCATAAATATAACCAGACAATTCTGGAATAGGTTTGGGATTTGCTTGAGTACTACTCGGTTAAAAAAAAAAAAAAAAAAAAATGCTTGCCTCAATTTGCTTTCTTGTTAGGAAGAATAGGGTTGAATTTCAATGTATTTTCACAGATGGAAAGGAAGAGGGATCAAGAGCACATTATTTGGATTTCAAAGAGATTCGATGATTCTTTCTGTCCTACAAAACAAAACACCAAAAAACTGTTGATGTTCTCAGCTCAATGTATTCTCAGACGTTAACAGATTCAGAAGGCCCTTGTCTAAAAACAGAAACAGAACCACCTAAAATGATCCTACACTGTTAACAAGGCTAACGAAGTGGTAGACACATTGATAAGAGAGTTAAAATCTATGCTTGCCAAAGATTACAAGATAGCCTGTGTCTATTTTCTTTGATGTGACTGATATTAGTACAGTGAATGCTTTCAGTTGACAGGAAAAGTTTCCATTACAAGACTGCAAATTACTAAGACAACTCCTCACACAGCTAGGAAATGAGCTTGCAGGAATACAGAACGAAGGAGAGAATGTCTACCCTCGACCATAAGCACAGGTCTCAGAGAAAAGAAAGACAGAGGATACAAAAGGAAAGCATAACATACGGCAAAAAATTAAAAAACAAACACAAATAGCATCCAAATGTGATTTGTACACCATTATAAGGGTGATACAGAATTAGCTGTATGAGTGCATTTTTTTCTTATTTCTAATAAAGTTGTTTTTCACTATCATTCTTATTTCTTAAGTTAATCATAAGAGTTAAACAATATAAAAGATCAGAGAGTCCCCTGGACCCAGATGATCGACGGTTTTGGCTATCTGGCCTGGTTTTAAGTGAAAGCTCATTCATTCCATGAGGATAGATGAAATCACTAAATGAGAGAGAATCAAGGAAAAAGTCCAAAGACCTAGCCCAGAGTATTATGGCTTTAAAACAGAGAAGTAATCACCAAAGAAGTAAGAAGAAAACCAGGGAAGTGTGATGTCCTGGAAGTCAAGTACCCAAAAAAATGCATCAGAGGGAGGGAAGGATCGGGGATGGTATGTTCTGCAGACAGGTCAGTGAACATGAAGACTGAGACCTGGCCACTGGACTTAGCAGCATGGAAGTTACTGGTAATCCTGACAAGAGCCAGTTCGGTGGCATGGTGGCAATAAAAACCCAAGTGGGTGTAAGGGTGGATGAGTGGAGAAGAAGTGATGTAAGCAAGTACAGATGACTCTACTGAGTTTTCCTCTAAAGGAAAAGAAATTAAGCAGCAGCCGGCAGAAAAGTGAGGTCAGGAGTATTATTTTTGAATGGATGAAGGAACAGCTTAGTTGCATTGTTAATGAGACTCATCTAGTAAAGACAGAAAACCTGATGACCTAGGAGAGAAGGGACAGAATTGCAGAGTCCAGGTCCCAACCGGGCCAGCAGAGATGGGACCCAGTGCACAGCGGGTGTGAGCCTCATACAGGAATGCGACTGGTTCGTGTACAGTGACAGGAGAGACCACAGGTTTACTGCTACGGACAGGAGATGGGCACGTGTGCTGATGAGAACTCTCCTGATGGCTTGAGTTTTCTCACATATCCTCTGGAAACGCCAAGATCCGAAAACAGAAGCCGAAAGTTGATTGTTCAGCAACAGGTGTGGCCTTCTGGGGAGCCCGGCAGAAATGGCACGGTACCCAGGCACCTTTCTCTCCTGCCCTCTTCTGGTTTCCACTACTGTGGTATCGCTTGTCATCTCCAAATGGCATAACCACTTCTTCAGAAGGAAGGGGGGAATGGGAGACACAAGGAAGTCACTGGTCCACGGTGATTCAGAAATCTAGCCGGGCAAAAGCTGGAATCCTTTATTAGGTCTCAAGGTCGGGGGCCACAGTTCTCCATGGCTTGTCAGAGTCATCCTTCCAGGGGAGGCAGCGTGCGTTAGCAACTTAGCGGTTGGCTGGGCCCGCTTCCTGCCAGAAGACTTTGGGCCGGGAGGGGGGGGGGGGGGGGGGTTCAACAGCCTCTTTTCATTTTGTTCTGTTCCCTTTCCTTTTCCATTGCAGCTGCAGTAGGTCTCCTGCGACTCTCGATGAGATTCACTGCATTAGACAAAAGCTATATCCACAAATATCTTCAAGATAAGCCCTTCTCTGCCTGTGCTGCTGCTAACACGGCGAGAAGCCCTATTGTGTGACTGAGGGATCTTCTGTGTGACTGTTAAGGCACCACCTTTGATTATTCCGGGGTCTTAACGAAAGGTCTCACGGTCCCATCCGCAGCTTCATCTTTAGACTACCATTCTCTCCCGGCAGTGCCCTTGAACTGACCTTTGCAGGAACCCATGTCTTAAATTTGCCCATCATTTGCCAGGTGTAATGCCTGAGAATCTCCAAAACCACCAAGCCCTGGCTCCTTTTGTTAACAGTCCTTCCCTCAATGTGTTTCTCTCCTCTCACACTTGACCCGCAGCAGCAAGACGTAACCATGGGGCACCTTCAAGGTCTTGCTTGAAAGTGTACTTTAGCCAGATCTCCCGGTTCGTGGGGCAGGAACACACGCTGCTTGCTTGCCACATAACTGCAAACAATAGTGTTGCTCAACTTTCTGCCCACACGGAATGAAGATCTCCTTTTCTCCAGTTCCCTTTCCTTTAAACCCTCAAGGCCATCTCCTCAAAGTCCCAAACTTCACAAGTAACATGTGCCGGGTACCCTAATCTTTCACTAACGGTTCTCGAAGTCCACTGCCCAGTTCCCAAGTCACTCCCACAAATTAATTTCTGCTAGGGGAGCAGCACGCCACTTGTGGTACCAGAATCTGTCGGCAGTTACCTATTTCTGGTGAAACAAATCAACTCTCGCCACACAGCGGCTTAAAAAAAACCCCATTTATTATCTCCTAAGTTTCTGTGGATCGGGAAGCCAGGCGAAGCTTAGCTGGCTGGGTGCATCCGGTTCAGGGTCTCCCACAGGCCGCGAGCAGGGTGTTGGCTGGGGCTGCAGTCATTCCGAGGCTGGACTGGCACGGCTCGGCTGCCAAGCACACTCACCGGGCTGTTGGCAGGCCCAGGCCTTGGCCCTGGACACCAGCTCCTTGTCACGTGGGCCTCCCGGCAGGGCTGCTCAACACGGCAGTTTGCTTCTTCCGATGGAAGGGCTCTGCGAGAGAGAGGGCTAGAGGGGCTGGCATCCAAGGTGAAAGCCACAATCTTCTGTAACCAAATCTTGGAAGTGACATCCTGTCACTCTTGCCATATTCTAGTAGTTCGAATCGAGTCACTAGGCTCAGCCTACACGGAAAGGCAAGGGTTGACACAAGGGCATGACTACCAGGAGGTAAGAATTACTGCAGACCATCGCTTCTCGGCCTTTTGGCTAAGATCAAGTGTAGAATCACTGCAGACCATTCTGGTTTATCGTAGACTAGCTGGTTACAAGTACCTGGCTACAGGGCCTGACTTGACTCCTGCTTCTGCGTCAGAAGGTGTAATAGGAACATGAAATTATAGTTGTGAAAGGACTGGCCTCATACATAGGAGGTACTCGGGAATTTCTTTTCGCTTCTCCCTTCCAATCCCAACCGTCTTTAACAATCCTGAGAATGTCTCTGGCACAGGATGTGATCTGTAGACACCCAGCGCCAGAGAACATGGTATTGAGCAACACGCAGAAATAAGATTTGACTTTTAGTGAGTCCAGGAAACTTATTTGCAATAAACTAAATAAACTAAACAAGAAAACAAAAGGATAAACACCCAGAATAAATGAACGACAGCAGAGGAGAGCATCTACAAAAGAGCCACTGCTCTCCCTATACGTGTGCCCCCCACCCTGGCATCTGCTTTTAAATTGTAATGTTTGTGAGATTTTCAGTCCAACCGCAGCAAAAAATAGATTGCTTTTTATCTAACTGGCAATTACAAGTGCAATAAAGAGAATAAAGCATTAAGGATGTTTTATTTAGGGGCACCTACTAGGTGGCTCAGTCAGTTAAGTATCTGACTTTGGCTCAGGACATGAACTCATAGTTCAGGAGTTCTAGCGCGGAGCCTGCTTGGGATTCTCTCCACCTCCCTCTGCCCCTCTCCCACTTGTGTGCACTCGCTTTCTCTCTCTTTCAAAATAAAGAAACTTAAAAAAAAAAAAAAGAATGCTCTTATTTAGATGCCCATTCACTTTTGAGAAATAGCATTCAACAATGTGACTGGTAAGTGATATGATTCCCATTTTATAGCAGAGACAACAAGGGGTATAAAGATCATGTGATGTGTTATGATCACACAGCAGGTTAGCAGCTGAGCCAGGAATGGAACCATAATCAGCATATGATGCAACACACAATGAAGCTACAATCACTCATTTCTGATGGTCATGGATGTGGTCATCCGGCTAAACAGTCAGTGAGTAAAGGGCTCATCTCGCACTCAGGAGAAGTGACAGTAATTTTAAAGAATGAAAGGTAGGCTTTGATTTATTTAACGTCTGAATTAATGATCTAGATGCAAAGAAGCAAGTAAAACACCAAATGAGTGCATACACAGTACGCGTACAGAACTCTACAGATTCAAGGGGAATCAAAAGCCAGTATTTTAGTTGGGTACTTTGCTGCATACACAGTTCATTATACTAAGATTATCTAATTAACCTTTCTACCGGCATTGCAGACTACCTGTTCTCTGATGGCCTCACGTTACAAGGACTATATGTTATCTCATTTAATAAAAGTGAGGGGTTCTGAAAAAGCATGTGTGAAGGGGAGCAGCGGAGGACATTAATTCCAAACAACAACGCAGTGCTTGAAACCAGACCATGAGTTTCAAAAGCCACACATTTCCAGAACCAAGAGGAGAAAAAAAGGAGCTAGTGAAGGAAGATTATAACTCCTAAAATGTGCTTCATTCATTGAGCAAGGAAACGAAGGGACCTGAGAAAGCGTCTGGGAGTCGCTGGCTCACCCCCTCCCTCCCTCACAGGTGTGCTCTGACCACAGTGATTTTCGAGGCCTGCAAACAAACAACTTAAAACCTGCAAAAACACATTATTTGCTTAACTGGTTCCAAATTTATTCCCTTAATATGTAAGTTTTTTAACAACACACGCAATTCCATACTCTGGTTTAAAACATGACAAAAGACACTTGTTTAAGGTTAAATGCCATATCAAAACAAAGAGTCTTATAAATCATACCTAGTAAAACAGGCAGCTTCCTTTTTTTCAACGTTTATTTATTTTTGGGACAGAGAGAGACAGAGCATGAACGGGGGAGGGACAGAGAGAGAGGGAGACACAGAATCGGAAACAGGCTCCAGGCTCTGAGCCATCAGCCCAGAGCCCAACGCGGGGCTCGAACTCACGGACCGCGAGATCGTGACCTGGCTGAAGTCGGATGCTCAACCGACTGCGCCACCCAGGCGCCCCCAGGCAGCTTCCTTATACAACTGCAAGCTTCCCGTATGCATTCTTCATGGAGGAGAGAGACAATAAATAAACAAACATACAGCAAGTCAAAGAGACGGTGGTAGGTGCTATGGGGAAAACAAAGGTGGGAAAATGGGGGCGAAACGCAAGGCAGAGAGGTAGGAATTACCATTTATATGGGGTGCTCCTGATAACATGGAACTGAGTAGAAACTTCATGCAAACAAGGGAGTCTTGCTGCTATCTGGAGAAAGAGCAGGGGTTTAGGCAAGTGCTAAGGCCCGGAGACAAGGGTGTGTTTGATATGTTCAAAGACAGGCCAGGAGTGTAGAACATAAAGTCAAAGACTTAGCCAGGGGAGCCAATCATATAGGGCCTTGTAGGCCAGCCAAGGGCATCTGACTTCTCTGAGTGAGATAGGAAGCTAGTGGAGAGTTTTGGGCATGGGAACAATATAATGTGACATTTAAAGGGATCTGACTGCTGACGGCTGTGTTGAGGACAGACTTCAGGAACAGGGTTGGGGAGAAAGAACAGAAGCCAGAAGGCCAGTCAGAAAATTATTATAATAATATAGATAAGACATCACGGTGTCTTAGGCCTGGGTGAAAGCAATGGGGCTCATGAGTAGTCATCAAGCTTCATGTTCATTGTGGACACCACACCTTTCCTTATGCCAGCTTTCCATCTGGCTTGTCTCCATTAGTCTGCTAGGATCTAATGTAAATTACACTTCCTAAGAAACCTTCCCCCAGTCAATCCCATCTTCAGTGACGCCCCTTTTCCTCAACTCCTATTGACAACTTTCCATACCACCCACGGACTGTCGTCTTTCCTACAGTTATGCATCTACTTAGCTTCTGTGTCTCTTTAACCTCATTATCCTTAAGAAAGAAAATACAACTTTTGGGATCCTCATTTTGCTACATAAAATATTCAATAAATGTCTGCTGATAACAAACTGAATCATTTAGAAATGACTATCCCTCTAGAGAA
The DNA here is from genome assembly GCF_022837055.1 of Prionailurus viverrinus. Taxonomy (NCBI): domain Eukaryota; kingdom Metazoa; phylum Chordata; class Mammalia; order Carnivora; family Felidae; genus Prionailurus; species Prionailurus viverrinus. The sequence goes on from NC_062567.1 coordinate 127,529,722, forward strand.
ATTACCATACACTCACTTCCTGCTTAAACTGTCAAAGTCAGAGATGCCTGACACAGCTGTCCCAAGGAAACCCCTGCCCATCACCCAGGCCACACTTCACCTCGAGCTACAATTCTAAACAGCTTCTTACTGAGCCACAAGTAGTTTCTCTGGACCAATGGTTTTCAAAGTACAGTTTCTGAACCAGCAGCATCAGCATCACCTGGAAATTTATTAGAAATGTAAATTCCCAACCCCAGACATAATGCGTCTAAAATTCTAAGGCCGCGTGGGTGGCTCAGTCAGTAAAGAGTCTGACTCTTGATTTTGGCTCGGGTCATGATCTCACGGTTCGTGAGATCGAGCCCTGAGTTGGGCTCCACAGTAACAGCGCAAGGCCTGCTTGGGATTCTCTCCCTCCCTCTCTCTCCGCCCCTCCCCTGCTCATGTGAGTGCTCTTTCTCAAAAAAATTAATTAATTAAAAAAAAACAAAAAAACAAAAAACCTCTGGAGGTGGGCTCAGTGATCTGTGCAGTCTGATGCACTATAAATTTTGAGAACTACTATGCTGGCTTAAAGGTTCAACTAATTACTCTGTTTTTCCAAGAGGTTTCCAGAACGATTCCATCCTGGCTCACACCCTCATTCGCCTCAACCATCATCAGAAGTCAAGACTTCCAGATGGCTCATTCCAGAGAGCTTCACACATCTGCTCCTCTGATCGTATCACCCACTCGGCCCACCCTAAAAGTCAAGAGCGATCTAGTCAAGCCCTAGAAGTCAAGAGCGACCTAGTCAAGCCCTAGAAGTCAAGAGCGACCTAGTCAAGCCCTAGAAGTCAAGAGCGATCTAGTCAAGCCCTAGAAGTCAAGAGTGACCTAGTCAAGTCCTAGAAGTCAAGAGTGATCCTCAGTAGACTCTCCTGTATACTGGCTCTCTTCTCTGTGATGGTCTGTTCACCTTTCTGCTCTAAAGAAAACCTGACTGCCCCTCACAATACTGCTTCTTCTGCAGCAAAAGCTTTTCTCCCACCCCTTACATACCTCAGTGGGGGGGCAAGTAGCCACCTTGAGCCCCATCACCATATACCCTCGGACCTTACAGGTATCCTCCTCATTTCCCAACAGTACTTCCCAAGCCATTTCTCTTCCACCACCCTAACTACAGGTCCTTTGAAACAGAGATCACCTCCTCAAGCCTTGGCACATGGCTCCCTCTCTTCTCTCCTTTACTAGCCTTATCCTTCTTGACAACTTCAACACTCGCCTAAGGTGACTCACTCAACACTCCGGCCTCCTAGCTGTGTCACTGTTTCAATGTCTTTAGCACCAGCTATTTTTTTTTCACCACTTCACCTCAGCACCCACCTGGCATCATATCGGGGCACTGTCTTCACCAGTAACAGCACCATCTCCGAACCTGTCGGGCACACTTGGAGGACACCACCCTCACCCTCTCAAGGCTGCTCACTCCAGCAGCTCTCCCACGCCACATTACTCCAACCTCCTTGAGACTCAAATCTACAAGTGGACCTACTACTTTTCCACTCCTCCTCCTCCTCCTCCTCCTCCTCCTCCTCCTCCTCCTCCTCACATTCTTACTTCCCTCCTAAGCCAGTTTACATTCGAGGGTCTAACACTATACACAGCCCTTTTCAAAAGTCTTAATTCCTGGGGAGCCTGGGTGGCTCCGTCGGTTAAGCGTCCAACTTCAGCTCAGGTCATGATCTCACAGTTCACGGGTTCGAGCCCTGTGTCGGGCTCTGTGCTGACAGCTCGGAGCCTGGAGCCTCCTTTGGATTCTGTGTCTCCTTCTCTCTCTGCCCCTCCCCTGCTCACGTTCTCTCAAAAATAAATAAACATTAAAAAAAAATCTTTTTTTAAGTCTTAATTACCTTGCCCCTTTTTCTCTTTGTCTAACTCATCTGACAAAATCTCAACTCCTGATCAAATGCAACACCTGCTTACTCCTCTCTTGCATCTAAACGGAAGACTGCTGGATAAAAATCACCCAACTGACCTGCCAGCACTCACATCAGGTTTATGACCACAGATCTTAAGCCTATCATACCTCGCTGGTACACTCACTTGCCATTTTATGAGATGACCACTGTTTCACACCGTGCCCTCTCTCCACAAATCTGCCCTACTTCTCCACTCCCTACACTGCCATTTTCAGCTTTGTTCATCTTCTATCAAGAAAGCAGGCACAATCTTAGGACTCCCTCTTCTGCCCGAAAACAATGCTGCCAGCCTACCCGGCTCTAAATGCACACACTCTGCCATCCTTCCTACTAAAAAGGAAAAATTGCTTCTGGCCCTATCTAAGGCCAATCCCTCTTCTGTGTGCTGGGTATAACATACTCTGGTCCTGCAATTAGCTTTTCTTTTCAGCGTCCTCAATTTCTCCCCTCTACTGGCTCTTTTCTACTGACATAAAACATGCCTGGATATCACCTATCTTTTAAAAAAATCTTCCCTTGAGCCCACGTACCCATCCAGTCCCTGCCCCAATTCTTTGCCCCACTCTAAACAGTCACGGTCTCAACAGCCTCACCTACCAATTAACAACTCAGCCCATTCCCACTGGCTTTTTTATCCACATCATTCCAACTGAAAGAGCTCTTGCCAAGTTCACCAATAACCAACATCCTGCCAGGCCCACGACAAGTTATTTGGTCTCAAACTATCCAAACCCAGCACTTTCCTCTCCAGAGTCTAGGCTATCACATACTTGCCTTGTCTCCCTCCTACCCTACTCAGTTCTTAGTACCCTTTAGATCTCTACTGAAATGCCTTGGGGCTTCGGCAGGAGCCAGATTCTCTGGTGATGTTTTCTCCCAGGCTTTAAATATGCAGAGATGAATCGCAACCTTACCACCCTAACTCACACCTCTCCCCTGAGCTCCAGACTCATATCAAATTGCCACTGAACTTCTCCACTTGGATGGTCTAACAGAGATTTCAAACTCAACAAGTCCAAACCATAAACACTGTTTTTCTGTGGACTCTGTTCTGTTGTAAGGATACAGCCCATCCATCCTAATTCTTCAACCCAAAAGCTGAAGAACCCAGATTTCCCCTTTCTCACCACCCAGACAGGCCCTCCAGAGTCTAAGCTATCACCCCTTGCTTCCACCTACAGCAAACAGCTTCCGGACTTCCCTTATCACTTTCCCTAAAGGAAGCCGCCCTCCTGCTTAAAATCTCCCATTACCTTCCCAACTTAACCAAATCTCTATCCTGGGGAATGATCTGGCCCCACCTACCTCTCAGTCTTATCTTCCTACACTCTCTTTTCTCTTTGTTCTCCACACTCCAACCACACACCCCCTCTTTCTGTCCTTTGAATACCCCAAACTGGTCTATTTCACCCTAGTTCACACATTCAACGTCCTACTTGCTTACATGTTTACAGGGTTTTTAAAAATTTTTTTAACGTCTATTCATTTTTGAGAGACAGAGAGAGACAGTGTGCGAGTGGGGGGAGCAGCAGAGAGAGAGACACACACACAGAATCCAAAGCAGGCTCCAGGCTCTGAGCTGGCAGCACAGAGCCCGACACGGGGCTTGAACTCACTGATTGTGAGATCGTGACCTGAGCCGAAGTCAGACGCCCAACTGACTGAGCCACCCAGGCGCCCCACATGTTTACAGTTTTATTTTCCCAGTTAAAAAATACAAACTCTTTATGGGAAAGAACTTTATCTTGTTCATTCTCTTTCCCGACCCCTGGGAAAGCCATCAGCACACAGTTGTCATCAGTAAATGTGTTAACTACCGGCGTCTCGTATTATTAATATAATCTTTTGCTTAACCTCTTACAGTTTTCTGAGATTTAAAATATGCATCAAGCCAATTTCACCCACAATATAAATATAAATTCTCCAACAATAACAGAAGCCTCTTGGCTTCTATTCAAGCATTCGACTCTTGATTTCAGCTCAGGTCACCATCTCCCAGTTCGTAAGCTCGAGCCCTGCGTCAGGCTCTGTGCTGACATGAAGCCTGCTTGGGATTCTGTCTCTGCTCTGCCCCCATGCACACACACACACTCTCCGCCCCCCTTCAAAATAAATAAGCTTAAAAAATAATAATAGAAGCCCCTAATTATCTTTCTAAAATATACAAATCTGATCCTATCTGATCCTGCTTAAAATCCACCAAAGGTTCTTTACTGGCATAAACCAACAAAGGTCTTAAACTGTTCAGATCATCAATCTCTACAATTTTACATTTTCACCCACCACGATTCCACTCATTCCACACATACAAGCCACGTGGAATTACATGCGGTTCCCAAACATACATCCTTTCTCACCAATCTATCCCTTTTTAGAAAATCTGTGACCCTTTCTACTCCTCACCCACTCTGCTTGCCTGTTTCCTCCTCTTGCTTAAGACTTCTTTCAACTCCTAGATGCTATCAGCATATTTCAGTTCTCTCTTCCTGCCACTCTTTTCCCTTAATTTCCTAGTGTGCTGGTTTTCCTCCCGCAGAACAAGGTTCTGCTCTCCTCTCCGGAACCCTGTTCCCTGCTTCGAGGGTTGGTTCGTCTCCTACCAGGCATTAATTTCTCTTCTTGCTTCTACATTTTCTCCCATTTTCTAGGCCATCCTCATACCTGCACACAGCTTCAACTACCACCGCCTGCAGATTTCTCCCAAGTTGATGGCTTAAGCCTCTCTCTTCCCTTGTTTTTCCAGCCCTAGGTGGCCAACTATCTCAACAGAATTTCCCCTTGAACATCTCAAAGGAACCCCAAAATACTAATTCCAAATCAAACTCACTATCCCCGACCTCTTCCTCCCCAACCAAATCATGACACCTGCCAATTTCACCTGCAGCACATCTCTCCTTAGGTCTGGGTGTCCCAGCACGGGCCACCATTACTGCTCTCGGCCACTTACACGATTACACACCATCACCCCATTTCTCTCTCTGCACTCTTACTCCCCTCTAATCTCTCTCTTTTCAAAAACAAATCCAATTATCGACTCCACTTCAGCCTACTCTCAATCCTACTTAAAATCTTTTAATGGCTTTTCACTGCTAAGGATCTAGTCACAGGATCTGGCCTCCAGTGTTATCTGAACTGAGCTGTTTCTACATTTTGTGATAACTCCATTTACCATCCAGTCTTGTTTTTTCACTGTGGAGACCAATTAGAATGGCAAAGTTGTGACCAAAAGTGAGCATTAAAATGTTAGCCTGACCGTCACCTGAACGATAACTGGTTATTATTACCTTATATTTGCTTCACGAGTAATAGTTTCTAAAAACCTTTAACAAAGATTACTTCCTAATCTGTCTGGTATTACCAGTCCCATTTCAAAGACCAGAAAACTAATGCTAGAAAGGTCAGACGCTGGCAGATGGCTTCATTGAGACCAAACACTCTGTCCTCTGACTCAGTCTGTCATGTCCATGTTTTAGGATGAAGCCATCAGTTACTGAGACTTTACTTCTAAAACGGAGGGTACATTTTTCTGAGATGACACCATGAAGGTTCCCCAAACCACCACCTTCTTTTCACAGCCTGGGAAACCAAGGCATGTGCAGGTAAGTAACTTGTCTCCAATAATTAATGGGCATGGAAACAGAATTCAGGGGGACTTATTTTCATTTCTCTAGTCTAGCACAGATCATGCTAGACGGCGGTGGTGATAAACTGAACGGCACTGAACAAACAGAAGATGGGAAGCACGGCGCAGTAAGCTCCGAGGCCAGACAGACTGGAGTATAAATGCCACCTCTGCCGACTCTCAGCTGTGTGACTTCAGCAAGTTTCTAATGCTTCTGCTCTCCCAGCTGTGAAATGAACAATGGCCAGCTCCCAGGTGTGCTGGGGACTGAGCGAGGTAGATGCCTAACATGTATGTTACCGCTCAATAAACAGTTAAAGTAAACGAACCAAACACATCAGCTTCTCCCAAAAAAGGATAGCGTAAAGAGAACTGACAGCCACGGAGTTGGAAACAGATGGGACTGAGTTTCCACCTCTGCCATTTACTGTCATGCTTGCTCTGCTCGCTCGCTCTGTCTCTCTCAAAAATAAATAAAACATTAAAAAAATTTTTTTTTCTTAACGTTTTTCTATTATTGAGAGACAGAGAGAGACAGAGCATGAGCAGGGGAGGGGCAGAGAGAGGAGGAGACACAGAATCTGAAGCAGGGGCTCCGGGCTCTGAGCCATCAGCACAGAGCCCGACGCAGGGCTCGAACTCACAAACCCGGCGAGATCATGACCTGAGCCGAAGTCGGACGCTCAACCGACTGAGCCACCCAGGCGCCCCCAAAATAAATAAAACATTTAAAAAAAGAAGAATATGGGTGAGAGAGCCTGGGACCAGTCCAGCTAAGATCAGCTCAGACCAGGAGAACACATCCTAATTTCTGGGAATTTAAGTAAATGGTCTATAGTTTTGTTTACGGCATATAAATTGTACGCTCATCAAACAAGTAAGTTCCCTCACTACAGGAATTATGTGTCTCCCTTCTTCCCTCCCCTCCCCCTTCGCCCCACCCTCCCTCCTGTGTTAGGCCAAGAAGAGGAGACCCAGAATAAAGGAGGTAAGGAAAGCTTAACAGGATCGTACCTGAAAAAAAAAGTTGAGAAAAAACAACGGGGATGTTCTCCATCAGGAGGCAACTTTAATGAGGGTTCTCTAGTCACAAGTACTTAAAATACTGACGAAGGGGAGACTCTTCACATGAAACTAGTTTGTGTTTACCATCGTTTTCCCTACACAAATTCAAAGGCGTTCTTAACATGCTGGGGGAAATGCTCTGGGGTGGTGAGTGGTCCTGTCCACGCAAATGTGCAAAGCAAAAAGTTACTTACTGAACATCTACTGTGTGCCACACACCACGTTAAGCACACTTCTTAGATGATCTCAAATTCTGACATTAATCCCACATGAGGTATTATTTTCCCCACGGGACAAATGAAGACACCGAGGTTCAGAGAGGTTAAGTAATTTGTTTACGGCCACGCGACCAGAAATGGCAGAGGTGGGATTTAAACCCGGTAGAGTCTCTAAAATGCGTATTTTGGTGCCATACCATGTTGTCCACTGAGGCTACCGAGTTCTCTAAAAAGCAGGGTGACTCAACAGTTAAGTGGGGAGAAGATCTGGCCAAGAGACATGTACAGAGAGCACAGGACAGCATTCTACCTTCGAGTTCTGGACACACAGAAGCAAACGAGGAGCCGCGTCTCACTACACAAACCCAAATGCTTGGATGAGCTCTTTTATTCTTCAGCTCTACAGGTTCTAAGAATGTCCATGCCACTCAGAGGTACTGACAAGTGAACACGGTTCAGGAATTTTTCCAGAATCCCGAGAAATGGCACCTGTAACTCACGACTGGTATCGAACCAAGCAGGCAACAGAGGTGATTACTTTTCACAGATTTCTCAGTTTACCAGGACCCAAGCGTTCTTGCACCCCCAGGTGTCCTTCTGGCACGTATACTGCTATACAAACTCACTTCACAGACTCCGAGCATTACAGGAGGTTCTATTATCTCGTGGATGTAAAAACTGACGCTCACATCGGTTACATGACTGCCCAACGTTGCACGGCTGGGCACTGGCCTAGACAAAACTCTGCTCTCCTATTCCCTGTCCGATAAATTTTCCCCACAGGACCTCCTCAATGCCTCCCCGCTTGATGCTTGACCACCTAGATGGCCCTCTCTATATCTGGGTGTTACGTAGCTATGGCTCCCTCTGGACATTTTCACCGAGTTCAACAAATGTGTGGGGCACTGGGATAGATGATGCAGATAATAACAGAGCTGACACACATTTCACCCTCCGGACAGTGCTACGCAAACTTTCAGATGTCACGGCACACACAGACAGTTGTAGTGGTTTTGTGGCACAAAGTGGCAAATGAGAATGCATGTGTCCAAGTGACCAGGGGAATCCTAGCCCCATGTGGCTGCCACAAGGGCGGAGGGGAACAGGTATCTTGGCGTGTGTGTATCTCAATCCAACATATGGTACTCTGGTTGGGAAGCTCTATTCTAAGGCTGAAAAGTACAGGGGACTGAGAGAAATTTACAAATAACTGGCAGCACAAAGAAAGCAACTGAGGAGACAGTCATTGTCTGCTCTCGTCAAACATAAATGAGCAGAAATGAGATGAATGCAATTTGCTTCCTTTCATAACTCCTCTTCCAAACGCATCAAGACAGAATAACCCATCCTCTCGTCAACAGATAGGTGATCAGTCCCACCGAGAAGGCTGCAGGGACCCTCGACACAGATGCCTCGCTCACGGGGAGCTAAAAACTACTTAAAGGATGGAAAGTGTGTCAGACAGCTCTTTGACTTCTTACAAGCGCTAGAAAAATAAATCAATAAGGGGAGGAAATTACATTTCAAGGTCATATTCGAATACGAAGGGAGAAGGAGGAAAAGAAGTCCCTCTAACACACACACACACACACACACACACACACACACACACACACGCCCTCTGTGGCCAAGCTCCGTCTCCATAAACCTAGTTAAAATTCTGCCTTCTGATATTTATAAATTTAGTCTGTCTGAGCCAAGTAGGTTTCTGCAATTCCAGATATCTAGGCTGAAGGGCAAAGGGCAAAGTGAAACTTTCAAAAGCTGGCTCGTGGCCAAGGGCATCACATCCAGGAGGCTCCCTTAGCAACACACAACAGCTGTCTGCTCAAGAGAGGGTGCCGCCATCTTTGCAAGGGGCTATAGATGCTCTTATGTTCGCAACTACAAGTAGCATGGGGTTTTTTTTTTCTCGTATCGTTGTCCCTGTCATCCCCCTAAAAGTTATCACATTTCACAACTTAAAAACCCCTCCAATCCCAGTAGATTTCTCTCCATCCCAAGTTACAACGCCGCAGTGAACAATAAATTCAAATAATGTGAAGGTATTAAGCTCTTGGCAAATGTAAAATGCTTTCTAATGTCTGGTTATTAATTACTATTCTAGCTGCTACAGACTTGGTGTCGGACCATGGGCAAGTCACTTTGTGACTTAATTACTTCCCTCATAAAATTTTCATAACAACAGTGACCTACTTCATAAGACGATTGTGGAGGACAATAAAAATTATTTAAAACTTTTAAAAGCTTATTCCTCAGCAAGAATCACGCCACCTATTGGCTCTTGATAGCTAGAGAGATGGGTTGGTTAGCGAACGCAGTGCCCCCAAAACAAAACCCAGGTGGGTCCTGGCCCGCGAGGACGACTGCAGCTCCCAGGCGGCCCGGCTCATCTCGCCCGCCCCCATCTGCCTTCTCCAGACCTGCCAAGCCCAGGGGATGACGCCGCACTGGTTGCTCACCCCTGCGCCTAAGCCTAACAAGATAAACAACACTTAAAAAAAAAAAAAAAAAAAAAACCAACCAGTGTCACCATCACGGCGAGGCTTCAAGAACCTAACACCTGGGAGTAGAAGGGGATGTGGCAGTCTGTGCTCGGAGGGGAAGGCCATTCGTGCTAGAGCACAATCTCGCAGCTTTCCACTCCTTATATGTGCAAGTGCAAGCCCTCACCCACAGCACTCTGTACTCACCCAGAGGTACATCATGTCAGACCGGGCTGCTCAAACTCAGCGGTCAGTTGGTCCTGGACTGCAAAAGGGCACTTCAGTGAACTGGAGGAAAGGAGGTGCCAGACTCGGGGGGGGGGCAAGGGCTCAGGGTGGGGAGAAACCCCCCCCCAATCACTTGAGCTTAAAAGTCTGAAACGACCGGTCTCCTCCCCCCTCCTCCCTCCTCTCCAGCTGACTGTTCTGTTGTGCTCTCTCCTCCCTCTCTCCCTCCCTCTCCCCCTCTCTCTCTGGGAGTTCCCAGCCCCGTGTGTCTGAACTGGAGAGTACAGCTCTCTCTCTCTATTTGCCTTCAGGGAATCTCTCTCTGCCATTCTACTTCTAGAAACACAATCATCACTCGCAGGGATTATTGCAAAAGGCAGGGATGGGCGGGGCTAGCAATAAACCACCAGCACCAGTTTCTAATGCTGGACGTAAACTAGTTTAAGATGGGTTCTTTAAACATGAATGAAGCAACCAAAAAACTCTGCCCTCCAAGAAGATCAAGGGGAATTGAGTCAAGTTTCTCCCCTGTCCATTTCTTCCGGAGCCCCCTCAGAAGTCAAGCATAAACACAGAACCGGCTCCGAGCCTATATTCCCCCGAAAGGCTGGCCTTGCACCACTCTCCTGGATAATTCCGAATTTAAAACAGAAGAAAACTTCCATATAAAACTCAAGTGGGCTTTTATCTTTTTTACCACTTGCCCTAGTTCAGATCAACACAGCCTCCCTTCTGAAGGGAGAAAGGACAAGGGTCACATGGATTCTAAGTGCCTACCATGTTGCAGATTCTTTACTAGACATGGGGACAGAGCAGGGGACAGAGCACGGGTTTGGAAGCTGGGTCTGCAAAGATTACCATCGTGGCCTGGGGAAAATCACTCAACCCGATGAGGCCCTTGTTTCCTCAACCCAAAGCGGTGTGTAGGAGTATTCCTTGTGGAGTCATTGTCATTAGCCCCAGTGACAGAAATGTGTAAGCTGTCAAGTTCCTGGGGACACGTTTCCTAATTTAGTGCAGCGCAAACGTTTAGAAATTTCCTCCAATTTGCCAGACATAGTTTGATCAATTAGGTTCCACAGTGAACAACAGGTATCGCCAAATCATCTGTCCTGCTGGTTCTTACTCAGAAAATAGCCGACTCCTTCATCCATCAATGCCCACTCTCTTTCCTTACTTCCTACCCATTTCTGCAGGTTCAAATCCAAAAGCCCACCCTGGCTACGCATGATCCCTCCCTCCGCTGCAAGCCTGGCCTTTGTAACGTGGCTCTCGCCATTTCTGCATTAAGTTACCACTGCATTCCCGTACCTACCAATCTTGACTCCTGTAGCCACACCTCTCAGGGTAGAGTCCATCTATTTCGGGCCATGGAATCTTTTGCACAGTACCTAGCACACAGTAGGTCCACTATACATTCTGTGTTTTGAGGACTATTTCACTCCTTTAAAGGAAAAACAAAATGAGACAAACAAACCAAGCAAACAAACAAACAAAAAAACCCAAAACAAGAGGCCTACCCCCTTGCAGCTGCCTCAGGGTTCTGTTCCCCTCAGACATGTTGAAACGGCTCTCGCCTGCTTGTAAAATCTCCAAGTAAGGTCTGCAAGCCTCACCCTCAAGGCAGGCCCTGCGCAGGTACAGGTCCGCTGGCTCTCCCCGCCTAATCTTTCCTGCTGTGGTGCTTCCGTATTAGGGCCCGCTCCAGTGGAATTCTTTGTTCTCTTAGGGTAGGAGACAAGTCACTTTTCCTTTTCTTCCACCACCAACTACCTGCCTTCTGCCAGAGAGCTTATAAGAAATACCTTTTCTCTCCTCCCACCTTCAACTCCCAGCTCATTTAAACTTGGAGGTGGGGCCAGTATTCTCAGCCTCACCCACACCTTTTCTTTTGCTTTCTGCAGAACCTCTCGGCTTCCTCTGAAGGCAGGATTACCTCATTTCCAGTACAAAAGAGGACTAAGAACTTCCAAATCTAAACCTGAGACAGCCTTTTTTTTCCAGTGGGAAAATAAATCTTGACTTTCTATAAACTGTTTCATCTATAATCAATTTTTAAATGCAACTCTCCTCTCTAGTTTCATAGTCTATGCCGGAAATCTTAAGTTACCAGACCTCTCTATACTCCATTCTTAATATCTGCATTAAAATCACACTGTTAAGCGACTGCAGTCTTTTCAAACTCTTTGAACACACAAAATGGACGCGTTCATTCTTAACCAAGTGTCAAAAAAACAAATACGATAGAATTTCGCGTATTGTCCCTTTATGGTGTTATCTTTTGGTCAAGTTTGGGATGGGATAAAGATATTCCGACTCTCCTGGAGCCAAGTAGAAGAAAAATGCGTAGAGAAAAGAGCTCTGACACAAAATAAGAAAAGTTCAGATATGTCACAAAAACCCGAAAACGACCTCCAAAACACTCGTAAGTGGATCCATTATAAACTTTGGAACCACAGGGAGAGTTTGTAAATTCCTACTCTAAACGATTCTCTCCCTTTTCTCCTTTTCTGATCATGATTTTTAAAACTGGGTAAACAGTCTGGTCGGAAATCAAACTCTTCTGTTTTCGTCACAGACACCAAAAAAACTCCAAAAATTCACAGGCAAGCTAAGCGAACCTTCTTTATTCATGCTCCTGCATGTCCACATTTTCCTACCTTAAAAAAAAAAGGGAGGGTGGGGAAGGAAAGAAAACAAAGACATTAGAGGGGGAAAAAAATCTCCCCAATCGTCAAAGCCAAATTAAGGAAACCTATGATTTATAGCCGGTGAAGAGACACAAAGGTGTTAACAATTCCACACCATGAAGACGCTCTGAAAAGGATCACGGTCTTCTCTCGTACATACGATCAGGATGCACACATACTTCATTCTGTTAGAACATTTCATCAGGCTATGTGACTGTACTCTGAAACTCAGCGGCTGAGTATTAGCTCCGAGGAGAGAACATGTGAATCGGAGCATCAGAGAAGGAAATGTCCGAGGGAGGGCCCACAGAGGAAGTCTGGCATGCCTGCTTCTGAGAAAGAAAAAATCAGATTATCGGGGACAGCAATATGGGTGCTGCCAGTAATTCTAGCCCTATAATGCATCTCGAATTCCTGCTTCTGAAAGTGCTGGATTTTGTAATGTGAAGAGTCTGGTGGACCAGACGCTCAGAAGGGTTTGGAGCCCCATTCCGTATTCTCTGCCACAAAGTCTAACAATTCAAGAGACTGCATGTTTTATGCAGGTTTCTCTGTGGGTATAAAAGGCTGCTGGGGGAAGCGTGTCCATCTGAGGAGCCAACAAAATTTCGTAAAAATATACCTGGGAAATCAGGCACTGCAGATTTTTCCAGAAGAAATCCAAGACAACCCTCTGTACATAATTTATATTCCTTTCGCCTTCGGGACGGGTAGAGACAACACACACTCACCACAACACTGAGCTACAGACATGGGCCGTATGAGGGCCAACTGAATTTGAGTTAAAAAAAAAAAAAAGTTCAAAGAATAGGGCTCTTTTAACCTTGCTTCCTCTCAGCTTAAAATAGCAAGGATTCCCACAGGGCAGTTCTCTAACAGAATTTTGCTACTCAAAATATGACCCATAGACTAGTATCAGCAGCCCGAGCATCAGCGGGGAGCTACTTAAGTAGGAAAACTCTCAGGCCCCGCCCTAGACCTACAGAATCAAAATCAGCATCACAACAAATGCCCCAGGTGGTTTGCAGGCACATTCAAGTCTGAAAAGCTGGTCCAGATAAAGCACTGTCCTCACAAAGCGCCGGAGACTCAAGGAAGAAAGGCAGAGACGTGGCTGCATTCTGGTCAGGGGACTCAACCCCCTGCAAGACAAACCCGGGAGTGAGTATCACACCCCTGCTTGATGGCTTCGACAGGACACCACCGGCAGCTGTTATGTACAAAGAACATTCCACGTGCCTGAACCATGCGTGCGTTTTCTCAATGCATCTTCACAGTGTCTCTGGAAAGGAGGCCCTGCTTTATTTTTTTTTTTTTTCACATATAAAAGGAACTTGGGACTCAAAGGAGCCAAAAGCTGAACACAAGTTTGTCGGGCTCCAAGACAGTTTCCACTGCGCTATACTCACTCAATGATAAAATCAATCAAGACTGCCAAAATCAACCGAAATTTTACCCTGGATATAACCCTGCAGGCCACCTCTGCCCATTCCCAAGACTGCCAGCAATCAATGATACAGGTGAGGTTTGGAATTCAGGGGACACACACTGTGAGTTCCCAGAGACTGCGGCTCGGGCCGGTCAAGTACCACTCCTATTCCCACGACCAATGTCGTCAAGAGCATGGTTTCAGAAACCTCTTCTGAACTGCGGTTACCTTCTATGAAGTCTAAAGTGAGCTCTAGACGCACGGGTGGAGGGGGAAAAAGGGTGCATCTCAAAGCTCCCCTCTCAGTAAAGCTACAGGCAAATTGGTGATGTATGAGCGCTCTTACCCCTGCAGTGTTTAGGGAACCCAGAGCAACCGGCCCTAAAAGAGGAAGATGCGTTATCTTTACGTTATCTGAAGAGCTCTGTTCTTCCTTTACTATGTTTCAATCGTGCTCTTAAATAAGCTCCCGTACTTCCACGTAACTCGCTCTGTTACCCCTCCAGTACAATTCCTGCCCTCTTGGGAAGCCCGTGTCCCAAACACTTTTTCATTATCTACCTACTCCAGCCACGTCTTCCACTCCGTCCTCTGTCCAACTGTGATTCCATAGTTCGTAATTAGCATCGCACCCTTGCAAACACCCTCAATCCCGTGTCCTCTCCACCCCTGCCACGTGGCAAAACTCCAATCTCCAATCCTGGTGAAACAGTTATCTGCGTTCTCTGCGCTTGTGCCCACACAACTGAATGCTGCTGGAAAAAGATCACATAACCAAGCTGGCCGACTTCACTAGAAGTTCATGATCACAAAGCTCAACGGGGCACTCATCCATGCCAAGCAATCCCACCAAAGCTGCCCCTGTAAGCTTCCTACTCTCCAAAATGACTCTTGCCTTCTCCTCAAACCTCCTTCAATTCTCTCCCCACCATCTGACTTTCAGCTGTTGCTCTACCCAAATATTTCATTTTAAAAGAGGAGCATTCAGGGACGCCTGGCTGGCTCAGTTGGCTGGCCCAGTCGGTGACTCTTGACCTCCGGGTGGTGAGTCTGAGCCCCACGTTGGGTGCAGAGACTATTTAAAAATAAAATCTTAGGGGCTGTGGGAGGGGGGATGGGCTAAATGGGTAAGGGGCACGAAGGAATCTACTCCTGAAATCGTTGTTGCACTATGTGCTAACTAATTTGGATGTAAATTTTAAAAACTAAAAAATAAAATTGAAAAAAAAGAATGGAAAAAAAATAAATAAAAATAAAATCTTTGGAAGGAATGAATGAAGGAATAAACAAGCCAACAAACAAACAAACAAATAAGAGAAGCGTTCAGACAGCGTCTTCTGTCCAAATCTACAATCCTACCTAGAAATGCAGGAATCTCCTCTTCCTTAGGCTCTGCTACAACGAAGGAAGCATTCCTGGCGTCACGGCCCATTTCACCGCTTGTGCTCACGCCCCTCCCCGGGCACCCCTGTGAGGACTGTGCTGCTCTGCTGATCACCCTGCCTCTTGCATCATCATCATCACCTCTTTACTCATCACTATCGTGCCAGCAAATAAACAGACGCCCACCCTCAGAAAAACCTCCCTCCGCTTTCACGCACTGATGGGGAAAGCACATACTGCTGCCATCGCTCTGGGGGGCAGTTTGGCAGTATCTATTAAAATCTGAAACACACGTGGCCTAGGGCTCAGCAGTTCCAACCTCCAAGGAGCCTAGCTTAGAAAAGCCGCACAACTGTAGAAGGAAGTTCATTACAGCAATCTGTAAGAGCAAAAGAACTTTAAAAAACGCCAAGGGCCTATAGTAGGCAAATGACAAAATGAACCATGGTTTTTAAAAAATTCTCCTTTGACCCCTTACCTCCCTACCACCCTGCTCACCACTTCACAGTAATGTTTCCCCAAAAAGCTGACAACACCTGTCTCCACTTCACCCTTCATTTCTTCTTCAATCTACTCAAAATAAGGTTTCCAAGCCCTTCACTCCATTGAACTCCATTGAAATGGTCAATGTCGACCACTTCCATATTACTTAATTCAAAGGGCATTTTGTGGTCCTCGACTTATCTGATCTCTTCGCAGGATTCAACCCAGTTGCCAACTTTCTCAGACCTTCTCTTTTTCTAAGCTTCTGAGATACTATAGTCCAGGCACTGTTCCCCCACCGTCACCCCCCTACATCACTGATTACTTCTTCTCAGTGCCTTTTTCTGGCTTCTCCCTCAACAGATCTCTAGAAAGAAAGTGTTCCTTGCAGCTCAATCCTGGGTCACGCTCTTTTATTGGAATTGTCTCATCCATTCCCATTGCTTCAAATACCATCAACATGCTAATAACTACCAAGTTATAACCCAGCCTAGACCTCTTCTCACGCTCCAGTGGGACTTTCAGCCATCTCACAGACGAGTCCCACATTACGGGCTCTTAATTCTCCGCCACCACCACCTCCTGGAAACCCAGTATACACTTGGTGTTCCCCTACCTCGATACGTGGGACCACCTGGCAATTAGGAAAGGCAGCGTCCCTTCCCTTATCCCTCGCCGCTCACATCAAACCCATCAGCAAGTTCTGTGTGTCTGACTTCCCCGTCTCCTCTGCCACCACCTTAAGCCAAGCCACTGTCGGTTCCTTCCTGGACATCTCCACCGTTCCTCCACTTCCGCTGTGGCTCCCCTTCAAAACATTCATCACAGAGCAGCCTGAGGGAGTTTTTGAAACACAAATCAGATCCTATCACTCCCATGATTCTATAGCTTCGCCTTACACTTGACAATGTCCTCTATCTGAAGTCCTTAGACTGGCCTTTAAGGTCCTAGATGACCTGCTAAGTGCCTGCCTCTCCAACCTCAGTGCACATCATTACCTGGCCTTCAATCACTAGGCTCTAAATGCACTGGCCTCACGCCAATTCCTGATCTAGTCCACCCCTCTCCTCAGCTCCCCCCCCCCCACCAAGAAGATTTTCTTCTTGAAACCTCTCCTCATCCTGCTTTATCCTCTGCAAGGCTGGCTCCTTCTTATCTTTCAGACCTCAACTTAAAAACACCTCCTCAAATAAAAAAACTCTCCAGACCACTCTCTCCAGTTGGAGATCCTTCGCCCAAGCCCCTGCTCTCTACTACTGTGCTCGTTTTATTTTCCTCCTAGCAGATATCAAAATCTATCATTTATTTATTCCTTTGGTTTCTTATTGGCTTTCAACTTCTCTATTAAAAAGCAGTATTTTATATATACCACATACAACTGAGATCTTCTACTATGGAACATTTTATCCCTTGACTTTTTATTAAGGAAGGTCAAAGTTATTTGTAGGAGTTTCTGGCACTCAGGCAACTAACTAAGTCCTATAAATAAAGTTAGAGCGCTACTCATTTTGCCCTAGTAACCAAAAGGGCTCAAAGTTTTGTGATAGCTACAAACCATAAATACATGCCTGCACCAATGGCTTTAGAACAGTAGTTTGCAATAAACATAATACTGGTATGAAAAAGCAGTTTAATCCATTTACTTTAAGCTAAACTGAACACCAACTTTCCAAACTGCCTCCTTCCCAATACTATAAATGTGTTCTGCTAAGCACAGTAAAATAGCATCCCAATCCAAGCTCCACTACAATCAAGCTTGCTGTATAGAATTATCCAGAGTCTAAAATCATGCAACCAGGGGCACCTGGGTGGCTCAGTCGGTTGAGCGACTGACCTCAGCTCAGGTCATGATCTCACGGTCCGTGAGTTCGAGCCCAGCGTCAGGCTCTGTGCGGACAGCTCGGAGCCTGGAGCCTGCTTTGGATTCTGTGTCTCCCTCTCTCTCTGCCCCTCCCCCACTCGTGCTCCATCTCTGTCTCAGAAATAAATAAACCTTAAAAAATATTTTAATAAATAAATAAATAAATAAAAACATGCATCCAACACAGTAAGCTCTAGTCACTATTTGAATTTAATTCAACTAGTTAACATTGAATTTTTAATTCCTCAGTCACACTAGCCACATTTCAAGGGCTCAAGAACCACATGAGGCTAGTGGACAGAACAGATAAAAAAACATTTCCATTGTCACAGAAAGTTCTATTGGACAGAGCTGTTCTAGAACATGGTAACTAGGAAGCAAAAGGTCTTCCAAGTACCCAAAATACCAAGATGTTCATGTACTTTCATCAGCAGGCAGGGAAACTCCACCAGGCCTTCTCTCAGAATCTATTTATTTTTATTTTAGAAATACATTTCTGTCCTGGTTACCTGGCTACTTGCCCACTGAACATTTAAAAGGCAAATTAGGAAAAAGGAACTAGGAAGCAGTAAGGACTGAGTACCAGGGGAAAGGGGAACATTATGTTAGAGGCAGCCACATCAGGAACCAGAGAGACCAAGAGAAAAAAAATCTAAAAAGCAGGTAAGGTATTAAAATGCATACAGATGTCAAAATGGGGCCATATAGTAAGGCCAAACCAGTAAATGTTCCTGAAATACCATCCTTTCAGTCATAAACTATAATTGATGTTGACAACTGTGTTAAAACCATTAACAAAGTGTCTACTATTATACTATGAAAAAGAAATAAATTATATAGTTATATAATACACTTTGCAAGGATTTATTTCCAAAATAACGAAATCTTAAACATCTTGGTTTTTAGAGAAGGGAAAATCCTCTGAGCGAGCTGGAATACACCACCACCAAAAATAACTCATTCCTAAAATATTCTGCATGGTCAAATTTTCAATTCAGTTCAACCAACATGAACGAATGTTCAGTTAAACCAATATGAACAAATGTTGTTTACAGAGCAGGGACAGATACGAGAATAAGACAAGATCCTTCTGTTCAAGGAATTATGGTTCCTCCATACAAAAGAACACTATATAGCTTTGGCAGGGGGTAGAGAAAGTTCTTGGAATACTCTACTATATATTTTTAAGTGATAAAAGAAACGTTCAGAATAATGTATAGCACATTATCATGAGGGGGAGGGTGCAATGAGGAAATATACACAAAATGGTAAAATGCCTATTGTCTCAAGGCAAAAGGCACTGGGAGGGCTCAAAACCAGAATCAGGAAGCAACTTTTCACTATACGACTGTTTTGTACCTTATGAATATTGAGCCATATACATGTACTGTCACCTAAGTTTGTTGTTTTTTTTTAAAGCAAGTTCTCTATCCCCAAGAAACCTATAATCTAGTAGCTTACCCAGGCTTCAAAAAACTGAAGGGCTAAAACACTAAAAAAAAAAAAAAAATTTTTTTTTAAAAAGGGCACCTGAGTGGCTCAGTCGGTTAAGTATCCGACTTCAGCTCAGGTCATGATCTCACGGTTGGTGGGTTCGAGCCACATGTCAGGCTCAGAGCCTGGAGCCTGCTTTGGATTCTGTGTCTCCCTCTCTCTGTCTCTGCCCCTCCCCTGCTCACGCTCTGTCTCTCAAAAATACATAAGCATTAAAAAAAAATTTTTTTAAACTGAAGGGCTAGACAACTTATATTTAACTAGTTAACTTATATTTAACTAGTTAACTAGGGCTCTTTAACATATTTTATTCTTACTAAAAACCTCACTCTCTACTATTTGAAATCTCAATTAATGAATTGATTTCAAAAAAACTCAAAGTTGAACTGTTACAGAAAGTGCAATGATCCTTACCATGACCTCATATTAACTTTTGAAAAAAAAAAATGCTTGCATAAAGATGTACACTTTTCAAGAATAAAAACATCTTACTGGATAACCCAGAAAAGATTGGTTGAAAACCTCCCAGGAAAGCTACAGAATGGTCTTCTGTACCATATGGGAGGCAAGGTCAGGTCGCTTTGATAGTCCCTGAGAGGAGAATGCTGGTGACTTCCCAATATTTTTTCTTTCATTCTACCTTAGTAACAAAACTTGGTTTTCATTCTAGGACATTACCATACCTTACAAAACAAAACAAAAAAACTATATCTCCCAACCTCCCTTGCAGTAAGGTGCAGCCATAAGACTTAAGTTCTAGCCAGTGAAATATTAGTAGAAATGTTATAGGAGACTTCCTCAAAGTCTTCTTAAGCAGGGGAGGAATCATGGGTGGAGCTGTAGCAACCATCTGGGCCACATCCTACAGACAGAAAAGCAAAGAACAGTAAGGATCCTGGGTCTGTGATAACCACGGAGAACCACATCAGCTCTGGACTACCTACTTTCAGATTTCTTTTTCCTGAAACACAATAAAAACTCACTCTCGTTTTAGCCGCTTGGTGGGGGAAGAGGGAGGTTCTATTGTATGCAGCTGAATTTAATCCTAAGTGAGCCTTTCCATAGTAAATTATTTTACTGTAATTTACAAACCAAAATGACAGAAATTTGATACGACAGAAACCAAAATGATAGAAATACAGTATGAGCATAGCAGCTCCTGAATTCCAATATGAAGAAAGTCAAGTGTGTGTGTGTGTGTGTGTGTGTGTGTGTATATACACATATATATGTGTATATATACATACTATATATGTATATATATACATATATATACTATACTATATATATATATATATATATATATACACACACATATATACTACATACATATATATATACACCTTCATTTTCACCACGTGAAAAAAGCGGGTAATAATGCCTACATCACAGGGATGCTGTCAGACTCAAATAAAATAGACTGTGCTAACTAGTCTGTAAACAGAGCGTTATATTCATCATTACTATTGCAATTACCACTACACTAGCTGACTGGTTAAGTGTCAGTCACAAAACAAGAAGTATATGAAAGCAATTAAAACAGAAACCTGGGTTTCAAGCCCAAGGAACTGTGACCCTGTCAAACCTCCTTCACTAACTTTCTTATCTCTTTTACTTTGCAGAAAATACTAGATCAGCAACCTCAGTTTCCTTTTCTAAAGTGGGGGGGGGGGTGGGGTGTGGCAGGAGTTGAGTGGTTATAAGGGGAAAAAAGAGTAACGGTGGTAAAAGGTTGAAAGCAGTTAGGGAATATGACACATTTGAAATATATAACCCTGTTTTAGCGTTTCACAAACTGTCCGGAGGTAGTCCAGCCATTTTTAAAATGATGCTAGCAATGGTTTACTTCTACAATTTACTCACTCAAAAGAAAAGACTAAATACATGCATACAGCTTCCACAGAGTATGTAGCAACTTATCATTAAAGGTGGGATGCAGTATGAGAGAAGTAAGGGGAGGTGCCCTGATACAAAAAAGGATTTTTTTTTTTTTTTAAACCTGTGCACTCAGGCACAGGCAGTATATTTAAAACAAAAATGGCTTCATCTCTTCCGTTTTACACTTAAGAATGATTTAACTTCTCCAAAATGTGTCTTGAAGTCTGAAAAAAGCAAATGAATTCACTTGTTGAAGCCATCAACGCGCCCGTGAAACCGCTTCTGGGGGCTACTTTAATCCACGGAGACACTGTACAGGAGTCATGTCGCACTGCGTTGTTCAACTCATTCTGTTTTGAAATGTATTCCATGGTCATGTAACTCCGAGACACGTGCTTGAAGCGATTTTACTCTTTGCCAGACTTCCGCTTTTCAGAATCTTCTAAGAGGAGACCGAAATTAAGAGATGCTTTTTACTAAGTTTCAAAGATACCCACGGGCAGCAAACGAGCCATCCAGGGGTGTCAGAGATGAGGCGACAGGCAGACAGATGCCAAGAATCTGCGGCACGTTTTAAAGGGCTACAGTCAGGATAACAGGAGTGTGAGAGACAAAGTCAGACATCTTGAAGGTTTTTGTTCCCAGAAGGGCTACCAGAGGCACTGCCCTTTTATGTACCCTTCTCCGTGAATGGCCATATCCAAGCAGCTTTAATTAAGCAGCATGGTCTCTGGGGAATTGGAACTAGTCTACCTTTCCTGTTGGAGACACTTCATTTTAATGGCTGTTTGTGAGTCTGATGTATGACTGAGGGCTTGCCGGTCTTCTGAGCCAGCAGGAAGAATAAAAACACCGAAACAACATGATCTCCTGAGAAGGTAATCTGTCTAATGCTAGAGTGAACCAGACCATTCCATCCCAGATCTAAGCGATGTCTTCCATATCAAAGTTCTCCCAAAAGATAGTACATCCCAAACCCTATAAACTTATTTTCAGGCCATGACTACGCTGTTAATAACATACATGAGTTCAGTGGGACTTACTTTAATCATTTCTGAAACACAGTTTATTTTTAGTAAATATAAAAGTCCCCCACATGGGAAGCTACAACCATGCCAAAAATTTTCTATGAGGAGATAAAGTCCTATTTATAGACCTATCAGTTGCTCCTTGCTTAGGCTGTAACATAGTTTCCACTTTAAGCCTGATATGACCTCCCCTGACTTCTCTCCTCTCTAATGTTCTTTTCATCCTGAAGTTTCTCACATTTATCTTCACCTCCACAGGGCACTTAAGTTAAGCTACCATGGGGTTGGGGGGAGGGGGAAGGGAGAAGGAAAGAATCTCCTCTCCCTAAGCCTTCTCCCAGTGGAGGGGTTTAGGTGGGTTTCAGGAACCTAAAACGAGGAAGAAAGGAGTTCTTCATCCGGTGAGCTGTTTGCGAGAGAACCTAATAAATACTTAGTCCACAAGAACACTGCCACACAAGCGAGCCACGCTCCTGACAAGTGGGCCCACAGAGGTCTTCATCTGTGTATGACTTGGCTTCAAGTTTTCCATCTTTTACAAAGCCAGCAAGAATAAATGTCAAGGTTTCCAATATGGAGGATGTTGTACCACAGCTAACCAGGGAACCAAACGATAAATGCAAGAGATTTATTAACTTTCTCCTAAAGACTGTCTCCTTCAGGGCCCAAGCTGCTGTTGATGTTGCTTCACATCAGCTGCCTGCATCTACACATCCCCACTTAAAATGCTAACTGCCGGACCTCCATCAACGATTTCAGAAGGGTAAGCGCCTTACCCTCATCCAGTGAGCCATGTTCATGGTCTCCTTTCCCTAGCAGTGGCAGGAGCCATACCCCCTCTCACCCTGCCCCTGCCCCTGCCCCACCCCACACCCTGGACGAGACTATAAATAAACCCTGTCTTTACTGCTCTGGCAAACCCTCACCCCTTTGATCTCTGAACCCCAGTAAAATCTGTTGTCCCTGGTTCACTTTTTTTTTTTTTTTTTTACAACCTTAAGTATATAACTGCCTTTTGTTAATTTTATGTCTATGGGTCTTATATCCTGAACGAGACTGCAAGTTCGATTATGAGCTCCTCAAGGGCAAAAGCCGTGTCTTATTCATCTCAGGATCATCCGCGTCATGCCAGGCGGCTGGCACGGAACAGGCACACGGTACTCATTGCTGAAATATTTGTTAGGCTGATCCGGATGGCAGGGGCCACAGAGTAAAGTATACTTCTCTTATGTGAATCTCACTGCACACAACTTAGGAAGGGCCAACCTGACTGCAGTGGCACTGGATCGCAAGCAATTCCTGAAAGGAGGGAGAAGAACACGGCCATGAAGGTGACACCCAGGCACCTCCCACTGGGGGATCTCATCCCCATTCGCACGCGTTCAAAGACATGGTGAACACAGGATACGCCGAATGACAGGGCAAATGACAGTATTTCCTCACTCCAAGGAAATTCAACCTGCTTTTTCCATCTACCTGTTTATCACTCATCTTCTCATGCCCACCTCTTCCTGCCCCCCCACCAATTCACAGTGAAATCCCCAACTCTCCAGGATCTCCAGGAAAAAGCTCGTGATTTAGCATTTTCACTTATAACAAGAACGGATGGATTTAAATTTCAGTAAAAATAACTCAAAATAAACATCAGTTAAAAATTCCCTGATTGTAAAAGTTGGCAAAGACCAAGAAATGCTCCTCTTAAAAAGCCGTTTTCCACTCTGCCCTTTATCACGTAAAATGGTACTTCCCTTTTTAACAGAAGACATACGGATTTTCTGGGGTGAGCTGAGGCGTGGACATGGATGATTAAATGAACTCTCAAGCTCATTTTTCGGAGGCAGCATGATACTAAAGAAAGAACTTGGGTTCGTAAGTAGAATCAAATTGCCAAATCACCACTCAGGAGCTATGACCTTGAGCAAGGACTCTAACCTAACCTCTCTCAACCTCTATTTCTTCATCTGTAAATGCAGGGCTATTTATTATGAAAATCAGAAATAACGTACATAAAACATCTAGTAGGTTAGTGCCTGGCTAAATAAATTACAATTGTTAATAGATGTGCTTATTGTCATTTTTTTTTTCTCAGCCCACAATAAAAGACAGAAAATGGAAAGGACTCCTTGACAAATCTGACATTTTAGGGCCACTGTTATAATTTCTTTTAAATTGGTACCAACAAAGGGGCGCCTGGGTGACTCAGTTGGTTGGGCAACCGACTTCGGCTCAGGTCATGATCTTGCAGTTTGTGAGTTCAAGCCCCGCGTCAAGCTCTGTGCTGATGACTCAGAGCCTGGAGCCTAGTTGGGGTTCTGTGTCTCCCCCTCTCTCTACCCCTCCCCTGCTCACGCTGTGTTCTCTGTCTCTCAACAATAAATAAACGTTAAAAACAAATTAAATTCGTACCAACATAACATCAGTAAGAACTCACCTAAAGAGAGCTATTTTCTCTGTGAATTTCAAAGTAAAATCTGCAGGAAGAGAAACACAAAGTGTTCCGTTGGGCAAGATGACCCTATTAGAGCCCATGACTAGGGGAGTTTATAGGTGGTATCATGAAAAACAAAGCTCTTCACAGGGGGGGAGCTTCCAACAAGGGAGGATAGATGTCAGGGATTCCGGGTAGGGGTAAACCCAATACTGCAGTATCTATGTCATAGAAAAGCTTCGAGTAAAGGAATTTGCTTTGTTTTGTTTTAACTCTTCCAAATTCCACCCTCCCTTAAATCAGCCATACTGTACTTATCTGACAATAGCAAACAGAAAAGGAAATACCTGCCCTACATGAGGTAAGGGGGATGCTCAGAAAGTGGGAGATGATGGCCAGATAGGATTAGAACGTTTCTATGTACGAAAGGGGAAAACTGATGGCTGAATCATCTTCTTCTGTGGCTTTCAGGAGATGGCAGGATCATCTAAGTCACTCACCTTCTCTAGAGACACGACTGTGAACCGGAAGATAGCAGTGTTTGGTCTTCTACAGGGCAGGGCTAAAAGCCACTAAGGAGTTAAAGCTTCCAGAGCATGAGAATAAAAATGCTGGAAGGAATTCTCAGGCTTTTTTAGCCAGCCCAGTGGAACGGAAGAAAGCCTGGGCATTGGAGCCAGATGGGCCTTCCTAACTTTGACCTTGGGCAAGTCGGACAGCCTCCCTAACCTCCTCTCTTCTCCTCTCTAAAATCGGATGAATGGCGTGTGCCCTGCAGAAGGCAAACTGTAGAAAGCAAACTGCTTCACAAGAAGCACGCAATACAGGTTGTTTGTCCTCAAACCTCAGGCTAGCCATATGCAAAACGCCGGCGGCTGGCATATGTCACAAATGTCCGTCCTCTCCCTTTCCTTTCCGTCTAACTTAGCAGAAAGGGACTCAAGTCCAAGTAGGGAAAGGAACTTTCCCAAGGTTACACGGCTGGTTACTGGCAGAACTAAGGCTTAAAATCAGCTTTTGCAAGCTGGATGCATCGCACCTTGCCTCGTTAGGAACATTCCCATGGGGACACAGCAAGCTTGGCTTAACGTTAAATGGGCTCAGAGGGTCGACGTGAACTAGAGAACCAGCTAACTGCAAGGTCAGCAGCTCCCTATGGTTTAGACACCCAAGAGTTAAGCCCTCGGCCAGGGCCAAGGCTCCAGAGAGCCTGGGCTGGGCAGACTCCTATGGGAGGAGGCCAGAGAGGCACTGAAATCCACTCCTTGCTGTGATTGGTCGGCTCCCAAAGGGGTGGGGAAGAGGAAAGGGGGAGGAATGTCACCCGATCCCCACGGGGAAACGAGAGCGGGAGCATCTGCTCAGGTTTTCAACTAAATCTGTAAAATATTTCTGAACACTTGACCACCAAACTCAGAAGACTGTAACCTCTGACCTTCATGAACAAGACAGCGCTTGTTCTTTAATGACCAGATTCCTAGTAATACAATCTAGAGGAGCGAGCAAATGCAAAGAGGCAGTTCAATATCGCTCTGGCCCCAAATTAGGAAGGAACGCTTCTGCTCTAGGTGCTTGAAATCAACACCGCCACCATCCTGCCTGCCCCCTTGCCCTTACGGCGACAGGAACCAGCCTGTTGGCCTCTCTGCTACCATTTTTCTCAAAGTCTGCCATTCCAAAAACATGACAAGACTACACAACCTCATCCCTTCCCCTGAATTTCTCTCCATCCTCTTTAAGAGGAGGCCCTTCCTTTTTAAAAAGGTTATCTTATTGTGAGACGCAACCACTCCGTAATTATGTCAGCACACATGCGCAAGGCAGAGAGAAGGGAGGGTTGGGGGAGAGAGAAACCCAATACCTTGCCAAATCCATTGGGAAGTCTGCCCAAGTTATTAATCCAGGACGGGGCCACTTAACTGAATTGGTTGAGGCAATGCCCTTCAATCCTGGCTACGTTCTTTCCCCCAGGGGAGAGCACAGGAAGGGCCTATCTCCTCAAAATCTTATGACCCTTGGGGCGCCTGGGTGGTGCAGTCGGTTAAGCATCCGACTTCAGCCAGATCACGATCTCGCGGTCCGTGAGTTCGAGCCCCGCGTCAGGCTCTGGGCTGATGGCTCAGAGCCTGGAGCCTGTTTCCGATTCTGTGTCTCCCTCTCTCTCTGCCCCTCCCCCGTTCATGCTCTGTCTCTCTCTGTCCCAAAAATAAATAAACGTTGAAAAAAAAAATTAAAAAAAAAAAAAATCTTATGACCCTGACAAGTCTTGATTCCACAGAAACTTCTCTCCCATTTCAAGGCAATACACAAAATACTTCAGCTCTGAGCAGAGAATCAGAGAGCCAACCCCTATCCCCAATATGCTATGGGGACTCCACAGGACTGGTCACTGAAAAGCCAATGAAAACCGCATTCCCTGTGTCATTACCTACAGCCACAACTCAACCACTCAATTTTAAGTCCCAGTAACTAACATGGGGGACGGGGACATGCACCAAAGTAAAATCAAAGAGAAAGCCTCCTACTGAAGGATGGAAACGGGAGGCCCTTGAAGTCAGTCCAGGGACAAACGTGAGCCTGCCTCATTGAGGCCCCAGGAACCAGGCCAAGGCCCATCCAAAATAACCCGGAATGGCTAGGCAGACCCATCCTTCAGGAACTGCGTAGACTAGTAATGACCTGACCCAAAGGGTGAAGATTCCTCAACCTGGAGCCAAAGCAAATCAGCTTCAGGAAGTTGCAGAGGCTCCTTATGTCTCCCCTTTGTTTCTGCTCTACAATCCCAAAGCTAAACTTAATCCAAACTATGCTACGAATGCCCTTTGCTAGCACAGAGGTCTCATTTATAAATCCCAGGGAACAGAAGTGACTCAGCCCTCTTTTACAGGAATGTTCAGCAAATTAACTACTCAAGGAGGTTCTGCGTGGTTATTAAAAACACAGGCTTCAGTGTCAGGCAGGCCTGGGTTTAAATATCTGTTCCACTACTTTCCAGCTCTGTGGAACTCTCCTAAATCTCTCCAAAGCTCGGTTTCTTTATCTGTCAAATATGGCTTCCACGCCTACCTCAAAGGGAAGGCTGCTGAGAATGATGGGGAACTGAGGGGTGTGTGTGTGTGTGTGTGTGTGTGTGTGCATGTACTTAGAACAGGAAGCATTCAATAAACAGTAGCTGTCACTATGAATTATTCTCGAGGACTATAACACAACTTGTCTGAAGAAAAAACACCGCCAGCTGACAAGTGTATTAGCATCCCTGCACCTTACCCCTCAGATCGGAGACTGGTGAACAGCAGGAAAAAGCCAAGGATTACTTCATGACCATCTACTGAGCAATGTGCTGGGTGCCAGGGGAAGAGAGTGAGGGAAGGCCGCACCCTCTCCCCTCGAAGGAGTTCACGCTGTGGGGAGGGCAGGACCAGGACGGAAAGGACGTGATGAGGAGAAAGGGCAGGACCGCCCGGCTTGTGTTCCGCCGTGAAAGGGTTGCTTTTGAGTCTGATCCCAGCAGTGAGGGTCACGTTGAAGAAATCTATCGGGACCATGGAGGCCGGCGGGGCGCTGGAAAACGGGGTGCATTCTGGAGCTCTGTGCACCAAGAGTGAGGGGACGGGGAGCGGGGCCATGCGCTGGGGGAGAAGTAGCGTGGTCTTTTCTCTTCACGCTACACCAGGAACGAATTGCATCGAGCGTGGAGCAGCCATGAGCACACAATTTCAGACAGGCACCGCAAGATCACTGCTTGTAGCGCTGATGCAGCGGCACACACATTTTTTAGCAAAGAGGCACGGGGCGCTCGAAGAATGACACTCTTTTAATCGAAAACATGAATTCTCACTGAAAACCAAGCACTGGGGAAGGCCAGAAGGGGCTGGGTTCCATCAGCCAGTGGCACCAAACCCAGAAACCAGTGCTCTGGCTCCCTCCCCGCTTACAAATTTTCATCCTCACGAGCCCAGTCTGTCAAACCGGCACATGCACACCCCAAAGCCCGCGCCGCTGAGGGACTGGAGCAGGGCTAGGCCACTCCTTAGTCACAACAGCACACGTCCATCAGGAGACAGAGCACACTTGGGGAAACGCACTGAACTGGCAACGAAGGCTCCAGCCCAGAGACCCAGCTCTGCCACTAGCAAGAGCTCTAAGAACATAGACTACAGCTTTGGGTAGCCCTCTGACCTAGACTCGGTTTTCCCATCCACAGAACCAGGGCGACGGGACGACATCCAGCCCTCACATTCAAGGGGGCCCCGAGGGCCAAGCAGATGCCCCCACCCGCATTCCTGTCTCGGCACTGTGGCAGACGTGCCACCGAAGAGCCGGGACACTGCGACACGCGATTACAATTCATTCTCTCGACTAGACTGAAAGTTCAGGCCCAGCAGAAAGTCGGCCACAACCGTTCTGGAACACAAACTAGAAGGTGTGGGGACTTGCAGTCCTGGTCCAGATTGTTCATTTTATGAAGGTCAGGACTCTCTGTCCCTTGGACATTAAACCAGGAAAGAGAGCAAAAGAAAGCAACGGGGCAACAGTCAAGTCACCTGGCACCTGGAAGGGCACATCGTTTGCTTGCAAGAGGAGCCCTCCAAATAGGACGCTCAGAAGGACAAATAGGAAGGGGCAGTTGCTAGTATTTCTGGCCAACAGATCAGGGCCTGAAAGATGGGTGTTCTCTCCACTGAACAACTCGTATGGTCAGAAATAATCTTGTTGCCAGCACGCAACAAACCGGCAGCTCTTTAGAGAGGGCTCTCTGGGGACCCAGGGCCGCGGCAACCAAGGGAAATGTACCCAGATCAGATCAGCGACGGCCGCTCCGGTTCCACGGGAGGTATTGTGGGGAACAGCGGCACCGGCCAACACACAGGATTTACACAATGAGCTCCCTGAATGCCGCACGTGTCCAGGTCAGACGAGCCGCTGCTCTGCCACGAACAACCCGGGAGGCAGATGCCACGCATCCTATCTCCCCACGCCTTTCGCTGCCGCTCCTCAAGAGAGCCTGGGAGGGTGGTTTTTCGCGGCAGTTGCCCATTCTCTCCATTTTAAATCCGGAGGAAGAAGTCTTATTTTTTGTCCCCTCCTCTTTACCTTTCCCTTCCCAACATAAACACGCAAAGATGTAGTCTGTCCACACAATGGAATATTACTTAACAACAGAAAAGAACGAGGTACTGATGCATGCCACATCGTGGAGGAACCCTGGAAACATGACAAAGGAAAGAAGCCAGACACAATCGGATCACATTATATGGGATCCGTTTTATATGGAACATCCAGAAAAGGCACATCTGTAGAGACAGACAGTAGAGACGAGTGGTTGCCTAGGGCTGGGGGGGGGGGGGGGGAGGGGGGAGGAGGGGGGCGCGGTAAGGGGGATAGAGGGATTGGACATGATGGCTTAGGGGTACACAGCTTCTTTTCGGAGTGATGACAGTGCTCTAAGATTGACCTCGGTGATGGCTGCACAACTCTGTGAACGTAACTAAAATGCCACCGAACTGCACACTTGAAATGGATGAATTGCATAGTATCAAATTATATGCAATAAAGCTGTTCTCAAACGCCTCAAAAGAATCACCACCTCCTTTAGGAAGGGAACCATAACGAGGGAGGTTTAACTCTCTGGCCGCCCCTTGTTTCCAAATGCCAGCCCTGGAGGCTTCCTATCAACTGCTCCTTTTGCACAGGCTGACGCCTTTCCCAAGGTAACTGGGCTCGATGGCAGCTCTGCTTGGGGTCTTAAAGTCCACCCCCGCTCTGTCTGGACTTTAGCGTCCTGCCTTCCACATGTAGCTTCCCTGTCCCTGAAAAGGTAGTAAACCTCCCCCACCCCTCCCAGCACACACCGCACACCGCACCCCCCCCACCCCCCCACCCCCTCAGGGGCAGCCGTGGCTCACGAATGACCTGTAACACCACGAAAAGGAATGAAGATAAATGATAACGTGGAAGCAGAGGTTTGGGAATTGCAACAAATCTGGGCTCTGATCAAAGTGCGTGACCACGTGACTCTGCCTCACTCTCAGTTTCCACTTCTGCAAAATGGAGAAACACTACCTAATGCATTTAATGCACGCGGTGGTGATAAAAGTTAAATGGGAAAATCTATGTAAATGATTCATATGATGCCTGGCTCACAGAAGGTACTCAATAAATAATAACTGTTATTTATAGAAGTCTTACGCCCAGTTTTTTCATGCTGTCCTCCAGCAGGTCAGCCTCTCTATCAAAAAGGCGGCAAAAAAGGTAGGCCTTTGGTGCCATCAAATTGTTTCTCATCTTTCTCACTTTTCTAACCCATCTCACGCACAGATCCCTAGTCCATTCCTAATCCTTCTGAATTTTTTACTTCAATTTTTTTCCCCTTTTTTTTGGACTCACTTTAACTTCAAACCTCAGGCTCAGTATTGCCCCTTCAGCTCTATGCTCTCTCCTCAGCCATAATTTGTACTTACTGCCTTCCTTGTAATATGGTAAGCCACTCTCAGCACAGCACCCGGTATCCCACTCCTCCTAAAAGCCTAACTACCACAGCATCAAAACAACTTCAGATGAACTTCAGAAAAAATTAGGATGGAAACTTATAACGGAACCCTAGGCAGCCATGAAAAATGTTGCTATAAAAATAGCTAATGGCAGGGTTGCCTGGGTGGCTCAGTCAGTTAAGCATCCAATGCTTGATTTCGCCTCAGGTCATGATCTCACGGTTCATGAGTTCGAGCCCCGTGTCAGGCTCCATGTTGATCGTACAGAACCTGCTTAGGATTCTCTCTCTCTCTCTGACCCCTACCCCCCAAAATAAATAAATAAACTTAAAAAATAGCTACTGGCATGCAAAGATATTTACAATAGAGTGGGAAGGAGCTGGAAGCATCCTACAAAGTCTGTACAGCATGATGACATTTTGTAAGGAAGTTTACAATGTGTGTAGATGCAAATACAGCTGCACAGAAACCAGAGTAGACCAACAAACAATGAAAAGATAAAGTTACATACATTAAGACGATTTTTATTTTATTCTTTTGGCCTACTGGATCTTCTCAATTTTCCTTGACAAATGTATATTACTTTTAAGAAAAAGATTTTAGGTTTTTTTTTTTTTTTTTTTTAATGAATTTAAACAATACAGTGTCTCTTCACTGTTTTCTTTGCAGACACGGTAGCATGGCTCTGGTCAGACCAGGACTCACATCCCTAATCTACCACTTATTGTATATACGAAACCTTTAGCCTTGGTGTTCTTATGTGGAAAATGGCGATGATGAAGAACACTCTAGCAGTCTTCAGGAAGTCTCAGGCCGTGGTTCTCAGCTTAAGCGTGCATCAGAGACACCTGGAGAGCCTGTTGAACCAGAAGGCTGGGTCCCCTCCCCAGACTTTCCACTTTGGTAGGTCTGAGGGAGGGGGCAGACCACGAATCTGAGGAAGTTCCCAGGTGATGCTGATGCTGCTGGTCTGGAAAACCACAGGACAAAGTCTCCTTTCAATATGCCACACAGATCCTGAGTGCTCCTTCAGGACTATCTGTTCCCCAGAGATCGAATTACATCAGAACCTGAGACTGCACATCCACCCAAAAGCCCACACGTTTACAACTTGAGTGAATTCACTCCAAGACATGGAAGGAACTGGTTTTCCACTTAAGGCGAAAACAAATAATAATTATTATGACTGCATGTAAAATACCTGACTTTAGCACGGGACAAACGTCTGAGACTGTGGGCACGGATAAAACACGCTGCGAGAAACAGACGCACGGTGAGTCCACTGCAAGCTGCCCCGTGCCTGCCTGGGGAGCAGAGCAGAGCCTAGCCTGGGTCACAAAGCACTTGCTTTGCTCTGGGTGCCCTCTGTTGACAAAAACAGACATAGCCACTTGCTCTGCTGCTCTGTCCCTTTTTTCCTCCCACCCCAGGAGAGCCAAGAGTCCTTCAAGTGTGACTCAGGTTCGGAGGGGAAAAGGTTTCCAGTTATGAATTTTTTCCTAAGCCCCTACATGGTCAGGATATTCTTCTTCCGATGTCCCCAGTCCCCCTCACTTGGCATTTGCAGCTTATCTCCAAACAGGTTAACTAGCTCAGGACGGCAGGACAGGAAGTGATGGTAACGTAGGTGGAATTTAAATGACGGTTGCCTTTCACTTCAGAAATGGCTAGCATTAGCACAGCGGGAATAAACTGCTTTGGTAAATACTCCCTGATACAATGTGAAACCCCGCACAATGTGTAATAATTTTAAAAATATATATACTGGCTGTTGAAGTTTCTATACATGAAAACTGTCTAGTAGCACCTTCCAGACAACTAAAAGTAGAATGAGGGGCGGCTGGGTGGCTCAGTCAGTTAAGCATCCAACTTCGGCTCAGGTCATGATCTCACAGTTCGTGGGTTCGAGCCCCACTTCGGGCTCTGTGCTGACAGCTCAGAGCCTGGAACCTGCTTCGGATTCTGTGTCTCCCTCTCTCTCTCCCCCTTGCCCCCTCACGTTCTGTCTCTCTCAAAAATAAATATCATTAAAAAAAAGAAAAAAAAGGTAGAGTCAGAGCATGTCAGAGTAGGCCAAGAGCTCAGATATTATGGTCTCCAATTTCCTCATTTATACGGGGAAACTGAAGGCCCAAAGAAGTAAAGTAACATAGCCAAAGTCAAAGTTAGTGAAAAGCCAGTTTCCTGATTTCCTCATGACTCATGGTCTTCCCACTGTACTATGGTCTTTATTCAGAAACTTTTTCACGCAGGCATTACCAACAGGACGACACCTGCTTAATTTTAGCCACGTGGTAGAGGATAAAGAAAGTAGTGAGCATGGAACAATTCCTGACAGGAGTGGGAGAGGAAAAAAATCCTACCTTTTTCAACTGCAAAATTAAGCCTTTTCTGGTATCAATACTTCCTTACTAGCAATCAGTTTTTTGTTTTTTTTAAACGTTTATTTTATTTTTTGAGACAGAGAGAGACAGAGCATGAACGGGGGAGGGTCAGAGAGAGGGAGACACAGAATCCGAAACAGGCTCCAGGCTCTGAGCTATCAGCACAGAGCCCGACGCGGGGCTCGAACTCACGGACCGTGAGATCATGACCTGAGCCGAAGTCGGCCGCTTAACCGACTGAGCCACCCAGGCGCCCCACTAGCAATCAGTTTTAAATGAAAGTATTCCCACTGTGTCAAAAACTGCACTTACCATCAACAAGCAGTTGTCTAAATAAGGAGTCGGCAAGCTATGGTCCATGGGCCAAATCCAGCCTGTCACTCGTTTTTGTATAACCCGCATACAGACCATGACTTACGCGGTCTTTACATTTTTTAAATGGCGGGGGACAAACAAATCAGAAGCAGCGTATTTCAGGACGTGGAAATTACATGAAATTCAGAGCCCACAAATAAAGTTTTATTAGAACACGGCCCCATTCGTTCATTTACATGCTATCTATGGCCGCACACAAGCTACAGCAACAGAGCTGAATGGCTGCAACAGGGGCCCCAAAACCCACAACATTTGCTCTCGGATCCTTTGCAAAACCTGTGTGTCCACCCTTGTTCTGAAGTACTGATGAATGTCGTCACCGGGTCGAGGACGAAGGCCTGCGCTGTCAGTCCCTGGGGGCCCGGCCTCAGGGACGAGCTCCCCACCCCCTCTGGCAGGCGCCCCACACAGGGTGAGTGCTGATACTCCCTGACACCTAGAGCTCTCCTCCAGAGACGCCGAGGGGGCCCCGGGCCAGGCTCCAGCATGGTTTTTAGTTAATATTTGTCAGCAATCCTACCCATGTTACAAATGAGGACCCAAGCCTGAGAGAGATGAAACGGCAGGCACAAACTAAAACTGTGAGCCCAGATCTGCCGGACGCTAAGGTTCATTGATTATTCCCCAGTGGTTTTCAAACCGGGTTCCGGCCAGCCGAGGGGCCTAGGGGTCAGAGGAAGCCCAGAGGGCGGGGCTCCACGTCTTCCAAATCTTTTCTAGGAGGACCACGCCACTTACATTTTTCCCGTATCGTGTCCACGTACTTCAGATGAAAAAGACTTTGCGGCTACAAAGTTTAGTCTGAAGGTCAGCGCACCTCTTCCAAACAAAAGCTATGCTCTTCTCTCTCCGCCACTTATTACCACCTTTGGCAAATCTCTCACGACCCCGGGCACCTTAATTCCCTCATCTGCCAATGGAGATTAAGATCCGGCCTCCTCCCCCCCGCCCCCATCCCCACACGTCCAAGATCAAATGAAAATGGACAGGAAAGTGATCTGTAAAGGATACAGGACTATAGAAATATAATACAAATTATCACCCCCTCAGTATAGGGCTGGGGAGGGGAACCAGTAGGGAAATAATACCATTTCTACTGACTAAAGAAAAATCAAACGTGCAAGTAAAATGTGAAAAACAACAACAAAAACCCCCAAACATTCGATGAAAAGTAAATAAGGAAAAGACATGTTCTCAGTGGAAATAACATAAACTTTTCAATCTAACACATTTAGATTTAAAACCCAACTTTCCTCATTATCAGCTACAAAGCCTTGGACAATGATTTAAATCTCTTTGAGCCTTGGTTTCCTCACCTGCAAATGGGAGGAATAAAATAAAACTTGCTAAATGCTTCATACAGGGCTTGACACACAGTCAAAGTTCGATTCATGTTAGCTCTCTCTTCCTGGGAACCCTCACTTGTTACTCTAAAATTAAGACACACCTGCTAGAATGAATGCATGGGCTCCCCATACCAGGAAGGAAGTAACAGAATTCAGGAACTCACAAGCATCTTTAGCTTAGATGATTCTATGATCCACCTGATACCACAAAGCTTCAAGAGGACAGGCTGAAAGTACTCTAAGGAACAATGAAAAATCCTAAGAATAAAAGATACACAAAGTTCTACTAATTCAATAAGGATGTTTATTGAGTGGTTTAAGAGCTCTGTATGGCTCCACAAAACGGCAGATTTACATTTAAGATCCACTTGACCAAAACCATTAAACTTGTAAGAGGCACTCTCCTGCTGAAGATCAGATATCTACCTTCTTGAGTATTAATTTTTTATATAGCTCTGGCAAGGCAAAGGTAAAAAGCCTAATGAAAGCCCGAACAAAGTTTTTTTTTAATCTTCCACAGGAAAAAGTCCCAACAGAGTAGTCTCTATAGTTCAAAAAGGCGAAAGTTTACTGTTTAATTTATCCCTTTACCAAATTCCTACTGAGTACTTACTTTGAGCAAAGTATTTGAGAATATCAAGAAGTAAGACAGGGGTGCCTGGGTGACTCGGTTAAGCGGGCAGCTCTTGATCTCAGCAGGTCATGATCTCAACAGTTCATGGGATCAAACCCCGTACCAGGCTCTGCACTGACAGCACAGAGCCTGTTTGGGATTCTCTTTCTCTCTCTCTCTCTCTCTGGCCCTCCCCTGCTCACTTGCTTGCTCGCTCGCTCTCTCTCTCTCTCAAAATAAATAAACAATAAAAAAAAAAAAAAGTGCTCTTCCCATAAGTGGCCTGAGGTGATCTCTGAAAATAGTTTGCTATTCACTTGACCCGGAAAACTCGACAAAATCATGCAAATTAAGAGATGCAAATCTCCGTGTTCACTTTAAGAACACACATGAAGCTACCCAGGCCATCAAGGGTGTGCATATCCGAAAAGCCACCAAATACCTGAAATACATCACTTCGCAGAAGCAATACGTGCCATTCTGTCGCTACAGTGGTGGAGTCGGTAGGTGTGCCCAAGGCCAAACAGTGGGGCTGGACACAAGGTCGGTGGCCCAAAAAGACTGCTGAATTTCTATTGCACCTGCTTAAAAATGCAGAGAGTAATGCTGAACGTAAGGGTTTAGATGCAGAGTCTCTGGTCATTGAGCACATCCAGGTGAACAAAGTCCCCAAGATGAGGCAGAGAACTTGTAGGGCTCATGGGTGGATTAATCCGCCATACATGAGCTCTCCCTGCCACATTGAGATGATCCTTACAGAAAAAGAGCAGAGTGGTCCTAAACCAGAAGAGGAAGTTGCACAGAAGAAAAAGATATCCCAGAAGAAACAGAAGGGGAGGAAAGGGGTAAATTCTGCATAAAATAAATGCAAATAAAAGTAAATAAGTAAATAAATAAACGAATAATTTTTTAAAAAAGAAGTATGACAGGATCCTTATTCTCACAGAACATTACGGGTCATCATAAAATAATAGGCAGTGATAAAATGCTATTACAAAGTGGAAATAACGTGGCTTGGGAGCTCAGAGGACATTAAGAATCTGTTCCCAAATAAGTGCATCACGCAAGACTTAAAGGAGGAGACAGCCTTTGAAGTGGGACTTAAATAGTGGTAAAGGGATGCATCTGGGTGGCTCAGTAGGTTTAGCGTCCAACTCTTGATTTCGGTTCAGGTCATGATCCCAGAGTCGTGGGATCAAGCCCTGAACTGGGCTCTGCACTGAGCGTGGAGCCTGCTTAAGATTCTCTTTCCCTCCCTCTCCCTTTCTCTCTCTCTCTCTGTCTCTCTCTCTTAATCTCTCTCTCAGGGCACCTGGGTGGCTCAGTCAGTTAAGCATCCACCTACTGACTTTGGCTCAGGTCACGATCTCACCTTCGTGAGTTCAAGCCCCCCACGGGACTCTGTGCTGATGGCACAGAGCCTGCTTGGGATTCTGTCTCCCTCTCTCTCTGCCCCTCCCCCCTTGCTATCTCTCTCTCAAAATAAATAAAAATAAATTAAAAAAAAAAAATTCTCCGGGCGCCTGGGTGGCTCAGTCGGTTGAGCGGCCGACTTCGGCTCAGGTTATGATCTCACGGTCCATGAGTTCAAGCCCCACGTCGGGCTCTGTGCTGACAGCTCAGAGCCTGGAGCCTGTTTCAGATTCTGTGTCTCCCTCTCTCTGACCCTCCCCCGTTCATGCTCTCTGTCTCAAAAATAAATAAACGTTAAAAAAAAATTAAAAATAATAATAATAAATAAAATAAATAAAATAAAAATTCTCTTTCTCCCTCTGCCCCTCTCTCCAACTCACGCATGTGTGCACTCACTCTCTTATAAAAATAACTTTTTTTAACTTAAAAAATTAAAAAATAAAGGGTGGCAAAGGGTGGTATTTCAACACATTAAATGCCATAAGTAAAGAAATTGGAATTAAAACCCACATCTGATTTCAAAGCTACACTACCCCATCCCGTAGTGTGGCTAACACACAGAGTACCTTACCCAACATAGAAAGAAAAAGACTGGGGCCCAATCACGGTATTCACTTAACAGTATCCCCTGAAGAGTTCTCAACAGATAAAAGCTAAACAGAATAATGCTACCCAGTGAGATGAGAGCTGTGTCTTTGTTTAAGTGTATGATTACCCAGAATTTACTGAAATTTTCTGGTGGCACAAAATTTTCTAACACAAAGATCTTAATTCCCCCGCCTTTCTAAATCAACCCTAAATCAGCTCAGCATAATGGCATAAGCTGATGCTATCAAGAAAATAAAAATATTTAATCTATAACTGAAATACATAACCATACTGGCCACCAACTATGGGGGCTTTTGCTTTATCTTAAATGTAACTAGTTGGTTTCATTCTAAACCATCCGCCACGGGTTGTCTGTTGAAGAATGAAGGGTTGAGGAGCTCTACCATGTTTCTTCTTTTTTTTTTTTTTTAATTTTTTCAAATGTTTTATTTATTTCGAGACAGAGACAGAGCATGAGCAGGGGAGGGGCAGAGAGAGAGGGAGACACAGAATCCAAAGCAGGCTCCAGGCTCTGAGCTGTCAGCACAGAGCCTGACGCGGGCCTTGAACTCACGAACCGCGAGATCATGACCTGAGCCGAAGTCGGTTGCCTAACCGACTGACCCACCCAGGCACCCCAATGTTTCTTAAAAGTAACTCACAAAATGGTAGCCAACTCTGGCTGTGAGACTATCTGCTGCTTATGCTTACTAACTACTTGGCTGCTCTAAACAACCCTAAAGAGATGAATTACCTGATTTTGAAAACCACTAACAAAGGAATTTATAAATAGTTCCAGTGATTCATAATCCTTCATTCTTTTTGAAGGCCATATTAAACTTCTCATTACAACACAGATCAATTGCCTACATACAAAGTATTAGGCCAATCTACTGGAAAGCCAAGCAGAGAAGTTATAATCCCTCCATCTGCAAAATAATAAGGATCTGGGTCAAGAGATCCAAACTGTTCTGGCAGCCTAAAATCACGGCAAGCTCAAAATGAGTCCAAATAGGCAAACCATGACTGCCAGGAGGTGACAAAGAAACCATGTACAGAAGAGGGGTGAGAAGACAAGCCAGCCATCATTTCCCTGCTCCCTGCTCACATCACTCATCCATCCACAGATCCAGAGCAGTATGGCTGGACTCAGAGGTAGGAAGTTACGTGATGAAAAGCCCCACTATTTCCACAAGGAAGCAGGATACGCCAACAACCACAAAATCAGACCCAGCAGAGCCCAGGGATGAGAAAAGACTTTCTAGCCTACGTGGAAAACAGAAGGTATAGGCAGTGAAACATCACATCAACCAGTAAGTCGCTCTTGA
Source organism: Prionailurus viverrinus (assembly GCF_022837055.1). Lineage (NCBI taxonomy): Eukaryota > Metazoa > Chordata > Mammalia > Carnivora > Felidae > Prionailurus > Prionailurus viverrinus. The sequence goes on from NC_062567.1 coordinate 127,568,496, forward strand.
CCTATGAAATTTTTAAAAATGTAACGCTTACAAAAGTAAGTACTACCCTCCTCACTTCCACTGATGAGGACACTGAGCCTTGGAGAAGTTAAATACTTTGCTCAGTCTTCACCAAACTTCCCAAACTCCCTTGATTCGAAACTTACAGAAATGCTCAGGCAGATGGCGTGTTCGAGGAGCTCAAACGATTAGAGGCGATAAGAAAGGTTTCATACGTCCCAGTTAAATTATGAGCAGGGATCTTGAAGGATACTTAGGAGTCTAATGGGAACAGGAGAAATATTGCAAGTAAAAGGCACTAGGAAGAAATAAATATCCAGGACCGAGATGTGAAGGACTCTGAAGAGCCATGCAGCATGGAAGAGATATGTGCAAGGGGCAAAGAGCGAGCACGATGGCTGTAGAGAGCCATGGACGTCGGCGCAGTCTGGCCAGATTCCGTTCCAGTCATGACGGTCTGAGAACGGACCCCCTCTTTCTACTGATGCCGCCAAGATCCATAATGAGTTAGGTAAACAAACTTACGCAGGCTTCACTCCCCTCACACAGGCGTATTATTCTTGGAAGTAAGGTAAAGCTATGTTCCTGAGGTAGAAATTTCAAATCTACAGCCAGAATTCATTTTACATGGTGAATTTAAAAAAAAAAAAAAAAAAAGGAGAGAGAAAGACTTAAATCAGAGACTGTAAGAACTAAATATTCCCTTATAAAAGCTTCCCTAAGGCCTCCTTCCCATAAAACTAATGAGAAAAATGATTTAATGACCCTATTACATGCCAGGAAATTTATGTATGTTATCTCTGATCCTGCAACAACCTTTCACAGTAGACACCAGTCCTATATTATAGATGAAGAAACTGAGGCTCACGGAAGGAAAAAAACCTGCCCAAAGTCACGGAGCCTGCAATGGCAGAGCTGATAGTTAAACCCAAAGCCAGGATGCAGTCTGCGCGTGCGTGTGTATGTCTATGTGTGTGTATCCAGGAATTTCCATGAACCAGCCTTATACAGACGCGACAGTGTCTTGGTTAAAGAAGGAAAAAAAAGGCCAACGAACATGGCCGATCCTTCAGCGTATCACGTCCCTCAGGACATGCAGAAAGCAGCATAACTGCTTGTCACTACACAAAGAGCTTTCTTGCCCAAACATGCCTGCCACCAAAAATCCGGAGAAGGCTATGTTAGCCAAACACAAAGCCACTGTAAACCTGCCAGTCCTCCTTGGAGCCATCACCAGGCCTGAACAAAGACAGTCAAATGCCTGTATCCACCGTCTCTTTCCTAAGAGAGCTACATAGAGTTTATCCAAATTTAGCAAATAAGGTTGAAAACATAGTTTTGCTTTACTGGGGGGGAGGGGAAAGAGTTGTCTTGCAAAATCTCACAAAGAACTTGTATCCAAAATATATAAAGAACTCTTACAACTTAAGAGAATAAATGAACCAAATAAAAAGTAGGCAAGAGACTTGAACACATATCTCAACAAAGAAGACATACGAATGGCTAATAAGCAAACGAGAAGGTACCTCTACATCTTTCAGTATTAGGAAATACAAACCAAAACCACAATGAGCTACCAATGCATACTCAGTATAATCAAAAAGGTAGATAAAATCAAGCCACTTTGGAAAAGAGTGTAGTAGTTTCTTAAAGTGAAGCATGAGCTTACTTACCATAAAACCCAGCGACTCCACTCCTAGAAATGTGCCCAAGAGAAACTGAAACATACGTCCACACAAAGACTTCCATGCAAATGTTCATAACAGCATTATTCATAATCACCGAACTGAAAACAATCCAAATACCCATCACCTGGTAAATGGACTGACAAAATGCAGTCCATCCATACAAAACAATACTACTTAGCAACTAAAAGGAATGATATAGTGATACACACTACAACATGGGTGAACCTCAAAAACATTATGCTAAGTGACAGAAGTCGCACACAGAAGACCAGATAGGGGTGCCTGGGTGGCTCAGTCGGTTGAGCGTCCGACTTCAGCTCAGGTCATGATCAGCTCATGAGTTTGAGCCCCGCATCGGGCTCTGGGCTGACAGCGCGGAGCCTGGAGCCTGCTTCGGATTCTGTGTCTCCCCCTCTCTCTGCCCCTAAGCCACTTGCATCCTGTCTCTGTCAAAAATAAACATTAAAAAAAATTTTTTTAATAAACATTAAAAAATTTTTTTTTAATTTTTTTTTCAACATTTATTTATTTTTTGGGACAGAGAGAGACAGAGCATGAACGGGGGAGGGGCAGAGAGAGAGGGAGACACAGAATCGGAAGCAGGTTCCAGGCTCTGAGCCATCAGCCCAGAGCCCGACGTGGGGCTCGAACTCACAGACCGCGAGATCGTAACCTGGCTGAAGTCGGACGCTCAACCGACTGCGCCACCCAGGCGCCCCTAAAATTTTTTTTTAATAAGATCATATATACATCATATGATTCCATGTACATGAAATGTCCAGAAAGGATAGAGTCAGAGAGCAGATCAGCAGTTGCCTGGGACTGAGGTGAGAGTGGGACTAACTGCAAAAAAAATTTAGGAAAATTTGGGGGCGGGGGGATATGGCAACATTCTATAACCATACTATGGCCGTGATGGCATAGCTCTACAAACTGTATAAGACCCCTGAATAAGTATATTTACATTGAATTACTTTTATGGTATGGAAATTATATCTCAATAGTATTTCCTAAGTTCTTACTCAATATATATTTTCTATACACACATATGTATATATTTGGTAACTCCAGGGGAAATGGAAAAGTATTTATGAAAGGGAATATAATCATGTTTTATGATTTGGCTATATTTAGTCACAATAGTGTAATTATTATGTAACCATAAATCGGGAATAAACACAGATTTTTCTAAATGACCTTATTAGAAGGAAGGAAACCATGTCTAAAAAACTGTTAATATCTCCTCTCCAACAGTAGGCAGCCAAAATATGGTGTCTAAACTTGGTAAATCAAGAAAGAGCAGAATAAGCATGCTATTTAGACACCTGGCAGTCAGCAGCAGACGAAGTGAAATGGTCTTTCCCAGAAGGAAAAAATCTTATGAACTATGTGCAGAATGAAATGATCTAAAATGCAAGAGTAAGTCTGAAGCTGATTACATGGTTCAAGAAAAATGCTAGAACACCAGATGCTGCAGCATTTCCCAGCCCTTCATCCACTAGAGGGTGTAAGGCAACATCGCAGAAGGCCCTAATCACCGATGGGCAACCTGATGTCAGATATTGGGGAGAAGCAACCATTTTATAATGTACCTCGCATGAAGGCTGACAGTGGGGTTCTGTACAACCTAGCAGAAAGGGAAAAAAAGCGACTTCGGATGTAACTGAAGAGCAAAGCAGAAGTATTTTTCATTAGAAGGGAGCCAGTAAGAAAATTATTATAGGTTGTGAGATACAGAAGGGGTATGAAACAATTTACTTCTAAACCAGTCGTTTTAACCCAGTCTCCAGCTGGGGCGGGGGTAGGGGGCCGGGGGAGTAAAATTTCTCATTCAACAAATAAGTCCTAGTTAGAACTGATATTAAAGACAGCAAATAATAAAGCCATTGCCTAGAGAGTTCTAGCTGTTTTGTTGCTCCTCCTAAAATTCAATTCTTCATAGCAGCCAGAATATTGTTTTTAAAAATGCATAATGAATCACGTCACTTCCCTGCCTAAAACCTTTCAAAATCGTCAACATCAAACAAGATAATTTTAATTTATGCATTCAACAAATATTTATTGATCTCCTCCTACATATCAGGCTCTGCTCTAAGCAAAGTCACAGCTTGCACAGCACATTTTAGTGGGAGAGATACACGATAAAGTATGCGCACTACATAATTTCAGATGATGGCGACAGATCTGAAGAAGGTCAGGTTGTATATCTGGATATCTTTAGGCGAGTATAGTCAGGAAAGACTTCCCCGAGGAGTAAATTTTGTACCTGTGACCTGAATGAAAAGACAGTGAGCATCTGGGCGAAGAGTACTGCGTGTCTGAAGGTAGAGGAGACAGTGGCTCCACACTGAAGCCGGAATCAAGCTTGTTCAAGAATGCCTGGCAAGGCCAAGGCCAAGTGTACATAAGAGAGCTTCGGGAGACGGAACCACAGAGGCAGGCAGTGGGCTCACGTAAGAACACTTCCTCTAGCCATACAGTGAGATGTCACTCAACCAAAAATGGAATGCAGTACTAACACACGCTACAACATGGATGAACCTTGAAAACATTATGCTCAGTGAAAGAAGCAAGTCACAAAAGACCAGATGTTATATGATTCCATTTCCGTGAAATATCCAGAACAGGCAAATCCACAGAGACCAAAAGCAGATGAGTGGTTACAGGGGGATGGAGCATAGGGAAGTGACTGCTAAAGTATATGGAGTTCTTTAAGGCTGCATTTTTTTTTTAATGTTTATTTATCTTTGAGAGAGGGAGAGAGAGAGAGAGAGAGAGAGAGAGAGAGAGAGAGAGAGAGAGAGCACACACAAGCAGGGGAGGGGCAGAGAGAGAGGGAGACACAGAATGCGCTGCAGGCTCCAGGCTCTGAGCTGTCAGCAGAGCCGGATGCAGGGCTTGAACTCATGAACCGCGAGATCACGAACTGAGCCGAAGTCGGACACTTAACCGACTGAGCCGCCCAGGTGCCCCTAAGGTTGCATTTTCAAGGACAACAATCATGAGAATTTTGTTTTTCAAAACTACAGATTGCAATCTATTAGCGGGCCCAGGAAATCAATTTTGCTCAATTGCTGGTCACAACCAATAATTTTTTTAATGGAATGGAAAAGAACGGAAAATGCTTACAGTACAGTAAGGGTAAGTACTATTTGGAAGACTAATTCTAAGTTACATTTGTGTGTCCGTGTGTGTGCGCGCGCATGCACGCACGTGCTGGGTCATGATGTAAAAAGTATTGCTTTACTAGTGGTTCCTGTCTTTAAGCTTAAAAGCAGCACCAAGCTAGAATTTGAACACTCTCCCCATGTCCTCTGTTCCAATTCTTCCCAAAGGAGGAAGAGCAACACCATTTCTTTGGCATGAAAACAAATGAGTATGACAGAAAATGTGTTTGCTATCATCCATGGCTCCCAAGAAATACCTAAAAGCCCTGAAAGTTCATTTATAAAAACCTCTACTAAAATAAAGTTCATCCCAGGGATAAAAGGAAGAAAAGGAAGTCATTAAATTCTTAAGAAAAAGTGGGGCGCCTGGGTGGCGCAGTCGGTTAAGCGTCCGACTTCAGCCAGGTCACGATCTTGCGGTCCGTGAGTTCGAGCCCCGCGTCAGGCTCTGGGCTGATGGCTCGGAGCCTGGAGCCTGTTTCCGATTCTGCGTCTCCCTCTCTCTCTGCCCCTCCCCCGTTCATGCTCTGTCTCTCTCTGTCCCAAAAATAAATAAACGTTGAAAAAAAAAATTTTTAATTCTTAAGAAAGAAAATGCTTTTGAAAAATAAATCCCCTAGGTCATTTTTAATCTATCCTCTAAATTAAAAGTATGGCTGCCACTCCCAATTGAAATCTCTAACGGTCAAAGTCACATCTTTGAACATCTCCTTTGATACTCCCCCTTTGTTTCTGTGAATCACCTGAACATGTCCATACAGTGGCTTTTCAACAGAATTTTAGAAAATCAAAGGAAAATAATTTTAGCAAGCCGCTGGCTAGCATTTTAAAAATAAGATAAAGAGCCTAACACCATAACATCAATTTTTTCTTTATATTTACAAAATACTATATAACTACAAAAAGACAAACTGTGGACCATAAGCTATTTTAGCAAATAAGGAAGAAAACTTGACAGAAATAAGTTACTCAAGGGACCTCCAAGTCACATGAAGCCTTTTCATGAGGCTACATTCCCTAATGATTCCATAATATCTTGTCACACTAGCAAGAGAACATCCCCATTCAGAGAAGAGAAAACACTGACAGAAGAACACAAAAGGGAAACAAAAGACATGGAAGCTGAAAATCCAGGGTTCAAGTCCATTTCTGCCACCTCCCCTCTATGTGACACTGGGAAATCCATTTAATAATCTCTGCACCGGGGGTTGCCTGGGTGGCTCACTCAGTTAAGCTTCTGACTCTTGACCTTGGTTCAGGTCATGATCTCACGATTATGAGATCAAGCCCATGACGGGCTCCCCACTGAGCAGAGAGGCTGGTTTGGGATTCTCCCTCTCTTGGGCCACCTGGGTGGCTCAGTTGGTTAAGCGTCAGTCTTAGGCTCAGGTCATAATTTCACAGTTCACAGGTTCAAGCCACACCACGGGCTCTGCACTAACAATGCAGAGCCTGCTTGGGATCCTCTGTCTCCCTCTCTCTCTCTCTACCCCTCCCCCGCTCACATGCTTGGTCTCGCTCTCAAGACAAATAAACTTAAAAAAAAAAAAAAAAAAAGGTACTCCCTCCCTCTGCCCTTCTCCCACACATGCACAAGCACATGCTCGCTCGCTCTCAAAAAGTAAAAATACAAAAAATAATTTTTAATCTCTCCACTGGTTTTCTTATCTGTAGAGATAATAAAACCCAACCTACCTAGCAGAGCTATTGTGAAGACCAAAACTCAGCAAACATGGAAGCACACTGTAAAGTACTTTACAAGGTTAGTTTTTTTAACATTTTAATACTGTCACTTCCATACCCGACTCAACACCTAAACCCAACCAAGAGTCTGTTCCCTCTCTCACCTCAAAAGCAAATGACAAGGTTTCGCTCCTGCGCGGGCTGAATGTGAGGCAATGCACTGTGCCATAATCTCAAACCCCGATCACATCAGTTAAGAGGACATTTGCTAGGGGCGCCTGGGTGGCTCAGTCGGATGAGCGCCTGACTTCGGCTCAGGTCACCATCTCGTGGTTGAGAGTTCGAGCCGGCATTGGGCCCTGTGCTGACAGCCTGGAGCCTGCTTCCGATTCTGTGTCTCCCTCTCTCTCTGCCCCTCCCCCAATGCTCTGTCTCGCTCTGTCTCAAAAATACATACAAACATTAAAAAAGAATTTTTTTTTAAAAGAGGACATTTGCCAGAGTTAATTTTTTCTTAAGTTTATTTATTTTGAGAGAGAGAGAGAGAGAGAGAGAGAGAGAAAGACACAGAGCGAGCACACCAGTGGGGGAGGGACAGAGAGAGAGAGAGAGAGAGAGAGAGAGAGAGAGAGAGAGAATCCCAAGCAGGCCCTGAGCTGTCAGCACAGAGCCCGACACAGGGCTCGATCTCACAAACCGTGGGATCATGACCTGAGCCGAGATCAAGAGTTGGACACTAAGCCACCAGAGCCACCCAGGTGCCCCTATGGTTCTTGAATTACAGCTAAGGTGGCTACACACCTCCGCTCATCCCAGTTTGCACGGGGCTATTTCAACATAAGCATCACTTTTCACTCTCGAGAGTGTCCCAGCTAGAATGACGACTTATACGGTCACCCTGATGTAGCAGACGTAAAGTTGTGGCACCAAGTGATGGCGAGGGGATGGACTCGGACTCGCACTGTGCTCTCCGGGAGCCCCCTGAGAGCCGTCCTAAATAAATGAACAATGTCAGCAAAAACAGTGAGCTTGCTGTGTAGAACTGAGGCCCTCTCTAATCAGATTGCTATTCCTAAGCCCCTCCTATCCATAAACCCTGGAGCTAACACACACAAATATTCTCTCATTTAAAAATACCGCAAACCCACAAAATATTCCAGACCGAACCAATACTCAAAAAAGCATCTGCGCATATACCTAAACCACAAAGAAACAGCTACGAATCTAAACCACTGTTCGTATCATCAACCCAAACTGCACGGCTCGGATGAGACACTCAGTCGGACTTTCTGAGCTGGTTTTCACTTTGCAAATCTGGACAATGTTTGTCTCCTCCACTCCCACACGGAGCTTGTTAGCAAGCACAGTGAAGTGCTCGGGAGAGCTCTATGAGCACAGTGGACTATCATCCCATAAAACTTGCTAACTGACTGGGAAAGAAGGCTGAGGGAACGGCACATAAGAAAGCACAACCTCTACGAGGTGGCGGGTGGTTTTTCCCCTCCTTCCCTCCACAGGTTTCCAATTCAAATGTGTTGGCAGGAGCTTACGTAACAGGATGAAAAGGACCACTGAACAGTGGTATACTGGTATACTTAGTGTTAAGGAAGCCAGGGGTAATAATCCTTAAGCAGGGATCATGGATTCCTAGATCTGTGGTTGAGCTCCAAGAGGCCTATGAAGCCCCCAGACGACAAACAAGGTACAGGCGTGAGCAGGTGCTCGTGCACACGACCACATTCTTGCCTGTGTGTCAGTGATTCCCCAGCACAGAGGAAAGGGCCCTCACAAAGAGAAGAAAATTTCAGTTCTTTTGCAGCTACTACCTTGTACGGTTTCCTCGGAGAAGTCACTTTACCTCTGGGTACCTCAGTTTCCCACCTCTGTTTTATCTACTTCAAAAGGTGGCTGTGAGGACGAGGGGGGAAAACACGGATGACTGTGCTCTAGGAAGATCAGGATTGTAACTGTCTCTTTTAAAATCACCATGAGATGCTGATACAAATCCTGTCTGGGGACGATTCCTATCTGTTTAGAAAGGAACAGCAACAGAACAAGGAAGGCAAATAAAGACACATAGTTAAAATTCACCTTCACTTCCCCCCCCCCCCCAACCCCCATCCTGGATTTGCTGAGCCAGACCAGTCTGGGGAGATGTAAAGATCACAAGTGCGGTTTCTGCCCAGCTCAGGCCGCTCAGTGACCAGCGTTGCACACTGATACATGTCCCCCAAATCTCAGTGCACAAAGTGAGAGTTCACAAGGTTAGGCGCATTAATTAGCGGGACTCATTTGGATTCTGTATTCATCAAATACAACAAGCAGCCATTCAATATTTGCCTGTTTGCACTGCTCTAAGATCTCTAATTCAAAGATCCAGTCAGAGAACAAAATAAAGCCCAAGAAAATAAGCTAATATAAACCTGTCACCATCGGAATGTGCCTGAAAGTAAATTAGCAGCTTTAAACCTTGGCAAAAGGGTCTGCACAGGCCTACAGCAGAGACAGTATTGAGTGATAAATGCACAGGTTACAGAAGTGTGTCCCTACCGCAAGAGAAAGGAAAAATAAAGTAGTTCCAAGCAACAAGACTACTTCTACGCTTTAACAAATTCCTCTTAATTCCTTTTGCTTAGTTTTTTATTGATCTGTAATCCTCACAGGAAGAGCACAGCATTATACAGTACCTTTCAGATCCTTTTAAACTCAGTACGTCTATTCCCATGCTTTACTTCAATTAGTCTTACTTTCCTACATCTAAAATAAGCCGACATCCAGGGGTGCCTGGCTGGCTCAGTTGGTTGGGCGTCCGAGCCCAGGTCATGACCTCGCAGTTTGTGGGTTCGAGCCCCGCATCGGGCTCTGGGCTGACACCTTGGAGCCTGGAGCCTGCCTTGGGATTGTGTCTCCCTCTCTATCTCTGTGCCTTCCCTGCTTATGCTCTGTCTCTCTCTCTCAAAAATAAACATTAAAAAAAATAAGTCTATATCCAAAATAAGCAACATTTTATAAGTAAGTAAACATATGCGTTGATATGCAAGGGTAGACAGAGACTGACCATGATCCTTTGTATTTTAAGGGTCCTAGGTGAAAAGTACAGGATGAAACGGAACGTGTCACTACTTTTAAAGTAGCCCACAGGACTACAGTTCTCGACAGTGGCTGCAAAGCAGCATCGCCTGTAGGTATTTCTAAATAGGTGAACGACTAAATGCACTTTTAGACCCTGCTTACAGAGTCTCTGGGGGCTAGATCTCTAGGCAGTAGTACCTTCCCTGATATGTGACCAAGATCTAGAACTACTATCAAAGGGCATAAAGTTCACAGCTTGTTACAAGAGCTCCAGAGCAGACCCAAACCAGAAAGAAAAAATCCTCTGACTTTAGATTTGAGGGTCGGCTGGGGGGGCTCACTCGGCTGAACATCAGATTCATGATTTTGGCTCAGGTCATGATCCCAGGGACACAGGACTGAGCCCCACGGCAGGCTCTGCACTGAGCATGGAGCCTGCTGAAGATTCTTTCTCTGCCTCCCTCTGCCCCTCTCCCCCATTCGCGCACTCTCTCTCTCAAAATAATAAGAACAAAAAATAAAAAAAAATTAAAAAAAAGACTTGAAGTAAACGACTGTTATCTTTTTAACAAAAGCTTCCCTAGGGAGAAACTTCAATCCCAACAGTGACGATCCCCCTGGGAGATAAACACAGAGATGAACACCACCTTCCCTCCCCCTGTTCCTCCCCACCCTAACTGGGGCCAGTCTGACACCAACCCAGCACCCAAAGTGCAAGAACGGGGCAAATACTCGGAATACTGAAGGCCACTCAATAGATGACCACTGATTATGGTGCCAACCTAGTTTTCAAGATCAGCTCCAGGGGCTCCGATGAGATTCAATTAATTTCTGGAAACAGGAACTACGTCAACCCTTTAGTCTAACACTCTGATGACACACTGTCCCTTGGACAAGCCTAAAACTGGGGGCTTTTTTGGACAACCCTATGAGGAAGTTGGACAGACATTCAAAGATATCACTAGGGGTAACCTTTCAAATCTCCTGGAGAATACCAATATGCCCAAACAGCAAGGAGGTAAATTTCAAAAAAAAAAAAAAAAGAAAGAAAGAAAAAAATTTTAATGTTTATTTATTTTGAGAGGGAGAGTGTGCAACCAAGTGGGGGAGGGGCAGAGAGACAGGGGGAGAGAGAGAATCCCAAGCGGGCTCTGCACTGTCAGTGCAGAGTCCAATGCAGGGCTTGATCCCATGAACCATGAGATCCTGACCTGAGCCGGTATCAAGAGTCGGACACTTAACCGACTGAGCCACCCAGGCGCTCCAAGGAGGTTAAATTTCAGAGGGAAGGTATCTCAGGCCACACCATTTCTCTGAGGCAGCAGTTACCTGTTCTTCTACCCTAACTCATCTTCAGCCCCACCTGCCCAAGGTTTCAGACACAAGGAAGGCATTTTATACATTCACCTAAACCGCCCAGAAGGCATCTCATAGGAAGCAGTGCTGCTCTAACCCACACTAGGGCCTGGGCTTTTTTCCAATCATGCTCCCAATGTAACAAAGAAAGGCAGCAGAAACTTCCCTCTCTCAAGCTAGCCTTCCTGCTTAAAACCGTAAGGTTGAATTCCCCCAGGAAGGAGAATGGAATTTTTTGTTGCAGATTATTGCAAGGACTCAAAAAAAATCTGTGCAGGCAGGAGCTAAGTGGCAGAGAATTAAGAGACAAGTCCAGCACTTAGAATTATGAAACACCAAGAAAACCAGGTTACAAAATTATTGTAACAGCCTGGAGAAGAGAAAACAAAAGCAGTTATGTCTGTGCGTGCCTGATTTTTTTCCCCCATAACACCCACAATTTCAGAAACGCGATTACAATTCTTTTAGGATTAAGACAAGTATTTTATTTGTATCTTTAAACGTAAATGCACTGCTGAAACTAACCACGTCACTCTCCAAGATACTTTCTGGAAATGCTCTCTACCAGAGCATCCTTAGAACGAACACACACACATACACACACCCCATCTGACACAGCAGATACCAACCTGGCCGTCCCGTGCTGGGAATCCATGATAACCTGGAGTCAGAGGCTCGTTCTAAGAGAAAAAGAAGAAAATCAAACTATAAGACAAAAGAAAATGTTAAGGAGCATCAAATCATCCAAACTGATCAAATATAAATTCCTGCAACAGTCCTTAAGATGTTCTATCACTATATTCCACTCTAACCGTACCCCTGCCAGCAGCCTCTACAACGGCAAAAACGAAACCAAACAAACATAGTATTTGCTTCAAAACACCATTCATAAACTCTGTTTTTCTCGTTCAGCTAATTGTTTCCTTTTCAGTGTACCTCAAACGGGGAGCCAACTGAGATCTGGGGCAAATCAACTCCTAACTGTGAGACTTTAGCGTCCCTGGCCCTTAACCACTAAAAGCCACCAGCAATCCTGAACACTAGGACAACCAAAAACATTCACACATTTCCAGAAGTCTCCTGGCTCAACAGTACCACCCCTACTGAGAACTACGTCTTGGTCTGGAAGTTTTAGCCACACCCCCCTGTCAATATGCATTCCTTCAGTTCTTTGAAACCTACATGAAATCCCGTCCTCTATCACCCTCTATGACCCTAGAGACCCGAGTGACTCCGAACATGTAGAAATTAAAATGCACTGAGGCTATTTGTACAATTTCCTTTTCATATGACATATGCCTTGATCAGATTTTTGTAACAGTATACCATAGTGAGTGTCTCATCTTCACATTAACCACTGAATCAAAATCCTGAAGGGCAAGAATGACAGTCAATAAAAGCTATGCAAACCCTATTAGTATAAGGTGGTATGATCTGAGCACTCATTCATGGCTTGACCCATTCAATGATTCAGTCAACACGTACTGAACACCTAACATTTTTCAAGTACTGTTAAGTGACTGACAGTCATCAGTAAGAAAGGTAAGGGACACAAGGCCCTTGTCTTTAAGTGAACTTTTAAATGGGAAGAGATACACGTGCCCATAAAAGTGTAAATGAGAATATGCTTTTGTAATTTTTTTCAACGTGCTCAACACCGCTCCCCGGAAGACGCTCATCGTCTTCTTCCATCCATTTATATTTTCATTCAGACTAGCAGATTAACAAGGTAAGAATTTTCACGGATGGGACGTTCACATATGGCAAGAGAGCACTTTCCAACCAATGGTACATCCGCTGTGATTATATCCTTACCTGTGGTTATCAAATACCCGCCCTGTTTTCAAAAACATGAAATCGAGGAGCCAACATGAGCCCACTGCAGAGACACCTTGTGTGTTCACCGTGGTTTCCCTGCAATCTAGCACAGCGTCTAACACGAGGTGGGCACACGAAAGGATGCAGAAATACATACATGGAGCTCAACAAGCAGAAGTTATTTTGCCATCCATCACTGATTCAATCATAGACAATCCAAGTTCTCCTTTTTGATTCCTTAGTCTCTGTTCTGGATGTTTATAAATGAAGTCTCCGCAGAGAAAGCACATCAAAGATAACAGCCTTGAAAAATTATAGGTACCAAAACAATCCCGAGGAAGAGTAAAGCAGAAGGATTCGTGTTTCTGGATCTCAAAGCTTCCTGCAAAGCTACAGTCATCAACATAGTGTGATACTGGCCTAAGGAATAGACATACAGATCAATGGGCTACAACTGAGAGTCCAGAATCAAACCCTTAAAACTATAATCAACTGATTTTTTAAGAGGACGCCAAGAAAATCGAAGCAAGAAAGAACACTCTTCAACAAATGGTGAAACAAATGGATACCCACGTATCAAAGAATGAAGTTAGAACGCTATCTCATCCCATACAGAAAATTAACTCAAAACAGATCACACACCTAAAACCACAAAACTCTTAGAAGAAAACACAGAAGTAAATCTTCACGACTTCTCGTTAGGCAACAGCTTCTTCACTATGACACCAAAAACACCCGTGACAAAGGAAACAACAGATAAATTGGCCTTAACAAAGTTAACAATTTCTGGGGCTCAAAGGACACCATCAATTCTGGGAATCTCCCGCCTAACATAGTGATTATAGTAAATAATACCATATTATATACTTGAGAGTTGCAGGGCACCTGCGTGGCTCAGCTGGTTAAGCGTCCAACTCTTGGTTTTGGCTCGTGTCACGATCTCACAGTTTGTGAGAGACGGAGCCCTGCATTGGCTCCGTGCTGGCAGCGGGGATCCCGCTTGGGATATTCTCTCTCCCTCTCGCTCTCTGCCCCTCCCCCACTCAATACAACTAAACTTTAAAAAAGAAGAAGAAGGGGTGCCCGGGTGGGCTCAGCCGGTTAAGCATCCGACTTCAGCTCACATCATGATCTCACAGTTTGCGAATTTGAGCCCAGCATCGGGCTCTGTGCTGACCGTGCAGAGCCTGCTTCAAATTTTCTGTCTCCCTCTCTCTCTGCCCCTCCCCGCCCTCTCAAAAATAAATAAACATTAAAAGGCGGGGGGGGCGCCTGGGTGGCTCAGTCGGTTGAGTGTCCGACTTCGGCTCAGGTCATGATCTCACGGTTCGTGGGTTCAAGCTCTGCGTCGGGCTCTGTGCTGACAGCTCGGAGCCTTCAGCCTGCTTCAGATTCTGTCTCCGGTTCTCTCTGCCCCTCCCCCACTTGTGCTCTGTCTCTCTGTCTCTAAAATAAATAAACATTAAAAAAAAAAAGCTCCTAAGAAAACAGATCTTAAATGTTCTCACCATAAAAAATAAATGGCAATTTTGTGACATGAGGCTGGTGTTAGCTAACACTGTGCTGGCAGTCACTTCCCAATATATAAATGTACCAAATCAAAACCTTGTACACCTTCAACTTATACGTGGTTATGGGTCAACTATACTTCAATAAAGTGAGAGGGGACTCCACCAAGTAAATGAAAAGACAACTCACAGAATGGGAGAAAATACGGCAAGTCATACATCTGATAAGAGGCCTGTATTCAGAATACATACAGAACTCTTAAAAAGACAACCCAAACTTTAAAATGGGGAAAGAACGGGGCGCCTGGGTGGCTCAGTCGGTTCAGCGTCCAACTTTGGCTCAGGTCCTGATCTCACGGTTCATGAGTTCGAGCCCCGCGTCAGGCTCTGTGCTGACAGCTCAGATTCTGTGTCTCCCTTTCTCTCTGCTCCTCCCCTGTTCACGCTCTGTCTCTCTCTCTCTCTCTCTCTCTCTCTCTCTCTCAAAAATAAATAAACATTAAAAAAAAAAAAGCTATAAAAATAAAACGGAGGATTTCCATAGGAAGTTCTCCAAAGATGTACACATGGCCAGTAGGTACATGAAAAGATGCTCAATATCTTTAGTCATTAGTGAAATGCACATCAAAACCGTAATGAGAAAATACTTCACACCCGTTACGGGAACAAGATAAACTTTAGTGAGGATGTGGAGAAACTGGAATCTCATACACTGCTGGCAGGAAGGTAAAATGGTACGGGCACTTTGGAAACAGGCCCGCAGTTCCTCCAAATGTTAAAACAGAGTTACCATATGATCCGGACATTCCACTTGGTGTAAGAAAGAAAACTGAAAACACATATCCACATAAAACCTTGTTCAGAAATGTACGAAGCAGCTTTATTCCATAATCGCCAAAAAGTCAAAACAATCCAAATGTTCACCAGTTGCTGAATGCATAAGTAAAGTATGATACATTCATAACAATGTTACTGGGCAATACAAAGGAATGAAGTGCTGAGACAAACAGGTAATCTTGAAAACACCATGCTAAGTGGGGGGAAAAAAAACAGACAAAGGCAGCAAATTGTATGACTCCATTTATATGAAATATCCAGCATGGACAAATCCATAAAGAAAAGAGATTAGCAGCTCTAGGGGATAAAAGGGCAGAATGGGGAATGAGTGGTAACAGGTACTGGGTTTGTCTATGGTAGTGACAATGTTCTTGAATTAGTGATGACAGACGCACAACTTGATGATTATACTAAAAACTGCCACAACACTAAAAACGACTAAAATCAATTTAAAAGAGTGAGATTTATGGTCTGCAAATTCTTTTTTATATTTTTTTTAGCGTGTATTTATTTCTTGAGAAAGAGAGTAACAGTGCAAGTGGGTTAGGGGCAGAGAGAGAGGGAGACAAAGAATCTGAAGCAGGCTCCAGGCTCTGAGCCTGACATGGGGCTCGAACTCACGAACTGTGACATCACGACCTGAGCCAAAGTCGGACACTTAACTGACTGAGCCACCCAGGTGCCCCCTTTTTTTTTTTTTTTTAATTTTAGAGAGTGTGAGAGTGGGGAAGGGGTCAGGTGGGTGGGGGGGGGAGGGGTAGAGAGAGAAAGAGAATGAATGAATGAAATCTTAAGCAGACTCCACACTCAGCATAGAACCCAATGCAGGGCTCAATCCCAGCATCCTGGGATCATGACCTGACCCAAAATCAGGAGTTGGACCTTCAACCAACTGAGCCACCCAGGAGCCCCATGGTCTGTGAGTTCTATGTCAATCAGCCTGTTATTTAATAATAGTAATAACGGGCAATCTAGCTACTTTCACACTAATTTTTACAGGGGAGACATACAGCTTAGACTGTGACAAAAAGAACAGGGCTCTTCTGAAATCTACAAGTGCCTTATCTGTTCTAGATTCTATAATTTAATTCGACATCATTCCCTATAAATTTTAACAATGATGATGATAAAGGTGATGATAACTGCTAGATATTGAACATTAAATCCAGGTATAGTTTCAGGATGGAAGGGAAGAGGAAGAGAAAACAACAAAGAGAAGGAGATAATAAAGCATAGGTACTAAGTGGGAAAAAACTATCAACCCAGGTCTGCTGGATTCCAAAGCCCCTGTTATTTCCATTTCATCAACTTCTCTTTTGTAATAACCACTCCACAATATTTAAGAAAGCAATGGAAGGATGCCTGGGTGGCTCAGTCAGTTGAGTGCCTGACTCTAGATTTCAGCTCAGGTAACAATGTCAATGTGGGATTGAGCCTCATGCCTCGTTCCATGTGCTGACAGCAAGGAGCCTGCTTGGGATTCTCTCTCCCTCTCTCTCTGCCCCCTCCCCCACTCATGCTGCCCTCTCTCTCCCTCAAAATAAATGAGTAAACTAAAAAAAAAAAAAAAAAAAAAAAGAAAATGGAAAACACCAATAAGCAAAATTAACATTCATCACTCCCAGAGAATACCCCACATATAAACTCTATTCTTGAGTTCAGCAATGCAGAGAACTTTTTATAAGGAAAAAAGTCACATTCCTAGAAGCCGGTATTGTCAGAAACTTTAACAGCAAAAGGGCGCCTGGGTGGCTTAGTTGGCTGAGCGTCAGACTCCTGATTTCAGCTCGGGTCTGGATCTCTGGTCAAGCCCCATGGTGGACTCCAGGCTGCCAAGCCTGCTTGGGATTCTTTCTCTCCCTCTCTCTGCCCCTCCCCTGCGCGCACGCACTCTCTCTCTAGCTCTCTCAAAACAAGTAACAAAAAAAAAAGAAAATAAACTTTAACAGCAAAGACAAATATAATACGTTGCACAGATATATGTCAGAGGAAATGGATTCACTCCTTCACCGGCCTCTCAGCAAGGTCAGGCTCTTCTCTCCCCCATCTCTCAGATAAGGCTCCTTGGAACTCACCAGCTCTCAGAAACTCCGTCTCTCTGAAAGTGGCCTACACTTAATGACAAAGGCTCGCTCACCTTTTTAACCTTATCATGTACAAATCTGTCCCTCCAAAATGCATTAACTTTGCATATTGTTGAATTTATAAAAATGGATCTTATTGTACGCGTTCTTCAGCAATTTCCTTTTTTTGCTCGAAACCATGAGATTCATCTCCCCTTATGAACACAGTTACTGTATTTCACTAACGGGGACTGTTTGGTATCCTATCTTATTTACGACTATGCCACAATTTATTGACCAGCCTTATTTTCCTATTAATAGATTTTTAAGTTGTTTCCAGTTATGCTTTCTGTTTACACTCACAAACCATGCTGTCTATGAACGTTCTTTTGGATTTGAGGTATAATTTTTCACTCCTGAGACTGGCAAAAATGAAAATGAAAACATCATGAGTCAGCAAGAAGAAGAGTAAACAGGCACCTTCACATCTAATAGTAAGAACAGAAGTATATTGAGACCACTGCTTTGGAAAGCAATTTGACAATAATCATTAAAATGCTAAATGCACATACCTTCTTGTAATTTCACATCTCTGACCTGTGCAGCCACTCTAGATAATCACTTGCACACGTGCTCAAAGAATCGTGTGCAAAGACTTTCAACGCGGTGCTGTTTCTCACAGTGAAAAACTGGAAAGAACCTCAGTCTCCGTTAATAATGAGAAACAATGCTATTCTATGATCTCGACACCCCTGTGCAAGCTTTTAAAAAGATAAAACCTCTATGAACTATCTCAAGTCATACTAAATGACAGCAGAATAGCGTGCTGTTATTTCTACAGGAGTGCCTGAGTGGCTCAGTTGGTTAAGCATCCGACTTCGGCTCAGGTCATGATCTCACGGTTTGTGGGTTTGGGCCCCGCATCGGGCTCTGTGCTGACAGCTCAGATTCTGTGTCTCCCTCTCTCTCTTTCCCTGCCCCTCTCACACTTTGTCTCTTTCTCTCTCTCTCTCTCTCTCTCTCTCTCAAAAATAAATATTAAAAAAAAACATTTTAAGAGGTATTATTTCTACATGCATATTAGAAAGTAAATAAATGCACAGGGGTTACCTCTAGGGAGAAGAGTATGATCTGTGGAAGGCTGAAAGGGCATGCTTTATCTGAATTGTTTCAATTTGACGAAATGTAAAATCCACATATTGCTTGGAACATTATAAAGAACTAAAAAAAGTCACCATTGCCAGTGTTCCGTAGTGCTTTATAACTTCCAAAAACACCTTCATATAATCTTATTTAGTCCTCATGGTGCAGAAAATAGGTTTTATAACCCTCATTTTACAGATAACTAAACTGAATCTCAGAAAGATTAAGTGATTTGCTTGAGGCCAAACAGCTAATGACAGTGGCTGAGGCGCCTTCACACTTAGGCCTTAACTCTGTACCCAGTACCTCTGCTGCCTCGTGACCACAGTAAAGAACACTCCTCTGGCCCTGGGACAATGTTGACGGTCCAAGATGTGCAGATCTGAGTTCTTAATCAGTGTGAAAATAATAACTGATACTTAAAGTAGACATGGAATTACAAGGCTGGCTAATGGAACGGACAGGCTAGAAATTGGACGTGTTAAACTCCAAGAGAACAGGCTTCAGCAGCTATGCGTGGGCCTACATAAGCAAACGTTCTGGCCGAGCAAGACCGGAAGAGTTCAAAACGGACTCTGCGTAGGCACAGAGGCTGCTCAAAAATAAGAAGAAGATATAAGAAATAAAATACAAACCACAAGAATCCTTAGTGACTAGAGGTCAGCAAGAAAACCTGTTTAGAAGCTTCTGGTTAGCAGGCCTGTAACAGAAGGCTCCTTAAGTAATGGTCAAATAGAGAACTGCAGTGGATCATGCGTGTAGAGTGGACACCGAGAGAAGAAAAACTGCACCTGACTTTTGTATTCTTTCACAGGTGGCTTAGAAGCTCCCACATGCACCTATGTTTGAAAAATCCACTTAAGCCAAAGAATCCTTCCTTTATTCAGTATTTGTGATTGAACAATCGCCTTATGACAAGCACAGTGTTGGTATCCTTGCCTTGGCGAGCTCAAACTCATAATAATTACAAGAGAATGTGACTGATCCCATAACCAACAACAAACGTCAGGCCTCCAGAAGATCTTCTAGAACAGTGTGTGTGGGAATCGGGGGGGGGGGGGGGGGGGGGTGCTCACTGGAGGACCACACCTCAGCACCGTGACTGACTGATGCATGCTTAAAAGACACGGTATTTCAGAGGCGCCTGGGTGACTCAGTCGGTTGAGCTTCCGACTTCGGCTCAGGTCATGATCTCACGGTCCATGAGTTTGAGCCCCGCATCGGGCTGTGTGCTGACAGCTCAGAGCCTGGAGTCTGCTTCCAATTCTGTGTCTCCCTCTCTCTCTGCCCCTCCCCATTCATGCTCTGTCTCTGTCTCAAAAATAAACTTAAAAAAAAAAAAAATTAGGGGCGCCTGGGTGGCGCAGTCGGTTAAGCGTCCGACTTCAACCAGGTCACGATCTCGCGGTCCGTGAGTTCAAGCCCCGTGTCAGGCTCTGGGCTAATGGCTCAGAATCTGGAGCCTGTTTCCGATTCTGTGTCTCTCTCTCTCTGCCCCTCCCCCGTTCATGCTCTGTCTCTCTCTGTCCCAAAAATAAATAAACGTTGAAAAAAAAAATTTTTTTTTTAAATTAAAAAAAAAACAACACACATTTCTTTTTTCTGAAAGACACCATATCTGCTTTTTTCTTTTTTGAAAAGCAAAAGGTACTGTTTCCTTAAGCATTTACTTTTATTTTTCAGAAACAGAAGAGAGCACAGGGAAGAGAGTCAGAGGAGAGAGAGAGAATCCCAAGCAGACTCCACACTCGGTGTGGAACCCAACACAGGGCTTGATCCACAACCATGGGTTCATGACCTGAGCAGAAACCAAGAGTCGGACACTCAACCAACTGAGCCACCCAGGTGCCCTTCCTTAAGCATTTTTAAAATACAGTTAAAAAAGAAGTGTTAGGAGAAATTAACAACACTGAAGATCAAAAAAATCCCTACATTCATACAGAAACATAGTAGTGATAGAATACTTTAGCCATAACCTCTAAGCAATGGAATGATCCATGAATATTAACAGGAGCCTATGAAGGACACCCTCTGCCAAACTTCCCTGGTTTCACCTACTTAACAGATTGTGTGTTCAACATCCAGAGATTTATTACAAGGGTATTTCTCATTGGTTTCTATCACTGATGAGGACTGTCTAGAGGCAGGGTGTAGAAAACCGGAAATGCACAATGAAGTTACATCAAGCAATTATTTAAAAAAAAAAAAAATCAAAACGCACCTGGTTGTCTTTCGTGTCTAGCAAAATCAAACCCATTTCACCAAATGAAAGAGGAAGAAAAATATTGAGAATGGAACAAAGTAAATTCCTGCCACCAGGCAATCTGGGGAGAGGAAAAGTAAAAAGAAGCAAAGGAAAGAAACAAAGCTGTCCTCTACAAACAAAACTTGGGCAATGCTAACAAGTCCAGATTTTTCACAGACTTATTTGTGGCTGAAAATGAACCTCACATTACCCTATGCACATTTAACAATGGAAGGAAGACTGATTTAAACCATACTGGCTGGAAAAAGAAGCGAGTCGAGTTTCCTAAGATATTTCACTACCTTGTTTTGCAACCAAAGTAACTTGTTTTCCAAGTATGGACATGGGAGGGGAGACCACGGGAACTGAAGACGTACCTAAATTCCATATGTTATGGCATGCAAAAACCAATCCCAGCAACAAGAATCTTCGGCTCAGGAAGACAGATTGCTAAGCAATCACAGGGCATCATTCTGCTTCCAAGCCATATAGGATTCAAGGTACCCAGAGATAAGATGAAGACTTAGAAGGGATATGAATCTGGCGGTATCTAACAACACGGTCCCAACATAAATGCAACTGGTAACTGGTAAACCAAGTTTCATGATCCAGTAAAGTAAGACATAATTTATTCTACATCCCACTCAAGACAACTGATAGTACTTTGTTATACTCACCACCTCCCACCCCAAACACCATATTCTTTTTTTCTTTTCTAAGTTAAAATAAAAATGCCCCAGTGTAAGTAATACGTTCATGCTAAAAGCTGACACGGGGATTTACTGGGTCCTGGCAGCCCACCTTTGGAACACACTAACACGTCCTCTTTTCAAGAACAACCACAGAGTTCAAAGAGATAACCAATCAAAACCCTCTTCTTACAGCTGAGGAAACTGACCCTGAAAGAGAAGTACTCTGCCCACAGTCATTCAACAAATCAGCCAGAAAAGAGAACCTACAGCCTAGAACCCTGGACTCTCAAATCATGGAAGCTGTTGATGCCTCAGACCCTGCTCACTGCCGCTGTAAGGAGCTCCGCTCATGAGCAATAGAAAAAGCATGGACTCTGGGAGTGAGACAGCCGGCTGTGCCACCTTCTAACTGTGTGACTCTGGCCAAATTCCTTAATCTCTCGGATGTAACACACTGTGAGGAAGTTCCACAAGAATTCCCTCCCCGCCCCCCTGTCTATCAGTCGCAAATGACTCCAGAAATTCAATCAGTCTAGGGGACTCATTCCTACAAAGTAACAAATTTCCAAATAAACAACCATCGATTTTTCTTAGCTTATGTTAAAGCCAGTTCTTTAAAAATACGTGCCGAATGGCCATCCCGCATCACCTGAAGGTGTTCAAACACTAGGTAACAATTAGTAACGTTATGAATCCATTCCAGCATTCAACGAGAGAAAAATCAATGCGATTAGCTCTAAGGTGACCAAAGCAACTCGGCCTCTTGTGACATATGTATGGGTGCTCCACACAATCTAGCAATCCACCCTGCTGGGATCAATTCCTGACTGGCTAACACTCCCAGTTCTTCAATTTCCTTACAAACCCATTCAGTTCTAACTTATTTTTTTAATTAAAATTCAATCATGATAACCAAACTGTATTTCCAAGTACATACATAATAAATAAATCGCTGGACCTAGGATAGTCTTGGGGAAATCCAGCACAACCTATGACACGCCAAAGCATTTTACTAAATACAGAGGACGCAAAGTTGAATAGGTCCTTTGCCTTCAAGGAATTTCAAGTCTATTTAAATTTCCCTTCTTTCACTTCTCCAATCTTCACTTCTTAGTCTGCTACCACTTAAAATAGATTAGATACATTTCCCTACGCTAAATTTCATTCTCAGTGCTGAAGTGATGTTAAATATTTAATAAGTCCGTCAGGCAAAATCTGAGATACAAAAGCTCTAATAAACTCAAAGGCCACACATATTTTCTCTTTACTTTCCCCCATCTTATTGTGTTCCTCATTAAAAATAAATTGACAAACCAACCCTTGTACACTGCTGGTGGGAATATAAAATGGTTCAGCTGCTACAGAAAACAGTTCGGTGGTTCCTCAAAAAGTTAAATATAGAATTACCATATGGCCCAGCAATTCCACTCCTAGGTATATTCCCCAAAGAACCAAAAACAGATAAACAAATGCTTATACACACGTTCATCAAAGTGCTATGCACAACAGCTAAAAGGCAGGAACAACACAAATGTGCGTCAACTAAAGAGCAGATAAGCAAACTGTGGCAATATGTATACAAAGGAATATTCAGCTATAAAGAAAAACAGAGTACTGATATATGCAACAATATGGATGAACCTTGAAAACATTATGCTAAATGAGAGAAGCCAGATACAAAAAGTCACATATTGTATGATTCCATTTATATGAAATATGCAGAACAGTAAATTCATAGAGGCAGAAAGCAGACCGATGATTGTCAGAGGCTGAAGAGAAGGGAAAATGGAGGGTGACTGCTGAGTGGGTGTGGGGTTCTTTTGGGGGTGACGAAAATGTTCGGAAACGGATAGGAGTGGTTGCTGCACAACACTGTGAACGTAATAAATACCACCAAATTCTTCATTTGAAAAGGTTGAATTTTAGGTGAATTTCAACTCAATTTTTTAATTGAAAAAAAACTTTTTTTGAGCAATGCAGTATACAATATAGCACAAATAAAGAAAACCAACCTTCCTGGTGTCATCTGAATGGATACTTACAGCTTGAAATAAAATCATCTGCGACTTATAACAGATATGCGTGCTGTATCTCCCCATATAGCCTAGAAAGCTGTCTGAAGACTTCAAATGGTTCTAAGCAAAGATACAGATACTGATATAGTAGAGTATGTATTAAATATCTTCAAAAAACCCCAAAAGATAAAATGTTTCTACTTATATAATTTTGTATATTATTTTGGATATGCATGAATAAAATTAACATCTTAAAGACATTTGCCTCGTCAACATCCCTAAAAGTTTATATATTTAGGTTAGCCCATCCTTTCGATGGGGAAACAGCATAAAGCCTGATATTCAGGGTTTCCCTATATGCAGTCATATATCAGCACACACACTTTTTTCTTCTTAAGTCTAAAAGGATATATCCCAAAATATTCAGTGATTATGTCTCTCAGTGTTGACTTTCGATTTACAATGATACACACTATTTTTCTTTTGCCTATCTGCATTTTCTAATTTTTCAACAATGAACATGTATTATTTTTACTTAATCATCAAAAAAATGGAAACAACTGTACCTCTCAAGGATGCTGTGGAAATTAAATGACATAATACATACTGAGTCCTTAACACAGTATTCAGGATATTATAAGTATGCAATAAATGTTAGGTAGCATGGGTGTGATTATGTTTATGTTTTTGTAAATATTCCTCAGGATATGTGTCTTTCATTATCTATGACAAAAGCATTCACCTAATCTAGGCCTGCATCACCTGAGTCAAGCCTAAGTTACCATAATAATAGTTCTTTGGCTCATCCAGCAGCCGCCATCCACCTCTTCCCAATTTTCTTACCAAGGAAGGCCAGGTTTAATTTCATAAAAGATTGCCCATATCACTCCCATGCTAATGGCCCTTCACTGCTTCCATGTTCAAGCTCCTAACACCCTAAATCTGGCCTTACCTGGTCATTCCTTTTTCCTCCCCATTTATTTATTTCTTCAACAAACATTTATTAAGGGATTTTCATGGGTCTTGTACCATGGTAGAAATAGAAAGACAAATAGGTCACTAATTCTTCTCTTAAGGAACTCCTGGTCCAGTAAGAGAGAGAGGCATGTAAATAAATACGGCATGAATCATGCAATAAAATGTTAAGGCCCAGAGGGAACAAGTGTACTTGGTGTGATAATGGAGTGAGAAAGGCATGAAGAAATCACAAGGGGGAACTCACAGAAGGCAAGATGTAAATGGGGTTTACACAGAATTACTGCAAACAGCTATCTCCGGGTATCAACTTTACTCAACTTACTTCACACCTTAGGGTGTTCTCCCACATCAATTCAACCTAAGTAAAATCTAGCAAAGTCCAACTCCCTTCACAAGGCAATCCCTGTAACTCTAGCTCAGTACGTTTTTAAGCTCTGGGTCAAGACCCATTCGTGACATATTTAAGAGATCTCAACCATTATATATTAAGAAAAAAAAAAAAGGTAGGGTGGCAATTCTCAAACTTTTTGGTCTTAGGATCTCTTTACTTTCTTAAAAAATTATGAAAGCTTCCAAAGAACTTTTGTTTATGTGGGCTATAAATTGGTATTTGCCTATTAAAAATTAAAACTGAGTAATTTTTAGGAAATTTGTCAATCCATTTTAAAATACCAATAATAAACATTATGTTACCATGAAAATACTTTATGAAAATGAACTACATTTTATAAAACAAAAACAAAATTTAGTAAGAACAGTTTCACTGTCTTACATTTTTGCAAATACCTTTCACATCCAACTTAACAGAAGATGGCTAGAATCTCCTATCTGCTTCTGCATTCAATCTGTCATGATAGGTTATTTTGGTTGAAATATAAGAAGAAAATCTGGCCTTCCATAGATATGTATTTGGAAAAGGCAGGAGTATTATAATAGTCTTCTTCATTCTCTATTATATCAAAATCCATTGGTCTGTCTTGCATTTTGAATGAATTTCTACCTATCGTGATTATTTAACGTTATGCATGGTTCATTTATAAAATGCTGGTTCATTAAATTTTAAAATGTTCTATATGTTGACATATCCCATTATGTAACACGAAAAAAATTGACATTCACTAATATCACCATCAGTATCATCAGAATAAGTCTAAGTACTAGAGCTATCAAGCCCACTGTCCAGGACACAAGTTTTTTGAAATTCTAATTTCAACCAGAATTTTCCTTGAAAGCTCAAATGTTATCACTGATAACAAATACTGTCATTGTCTTCCTTTAAAATCGGGTCACTTCATTTTTATTTCTATTTTTTTCCTTCATTTTTAATAAAATCTATGCCAAATACACAAGTCTAAATAACAATAGCCAGTCATTTTTTTAAGTATTTTTTAATGTTCATTTATTTTTGAGAGAGAGAGAGAGAGAGAGAGAGAGAGAAAGCATGAGTGGGGAGAGGGGCATAGAGAGAGGGAGACACAAAATCCAAAGCAGGCTCCAGGCTCCGAGATGTCAGCACAGAGCCTAATGCGGGGCTTAAACTTGTGAACCATGAGATCGTGACCTGAGCCGAAGTTGGACACTTAACCGACCCAAGAGCCCCTTCAGTCATTTTTATTTTTATTTTTATTTTTCAATGTTTATTTACTTTGAGAGACAGAGAGAGAGAGAGAGCATGAGCAGGGGAGGGGCAGAGAGAGAGGGAGACACAGAATCAGAAACAGGCTCCAGCCTGGAGCTGTCAGCACAGAGCCTGACGCGGGGCTTGAATTCACTAGCGGTGAGATCATGACCTGAGCCACAGTCAGAAGCTCAACTGACTGAACCACCCAGGCGCCCCAGTCATTTTGATTTTTAAGTAAAAATGGTGTTCCACGAAAAAAGTGGCTAGTTCAGCTAGTAACTCAAACAATCACAAAAGTGTTTCCTTGAGATAACCTTCCTATTCGGTCTGTAAAAGTGCCTTACATGTATTACCCACTTTGTCACACAGAATATTAAAAAGATACATAATCAAGGTGGATATTTAATAAGAGCAATAATTCTTCCTGCTTCATCAAGGACATTCTTAAGTGAAATTGGCTTTTTTTTCCATCTTTAACTGCAAGTGTGTAGCAGTGAAGAATTTCATAACTACACGTACAATTTGTTACACTGCCTTGATTCTTGCCAGAGCATCAGTAGTCCTACCCATCATTGCTTATGCAGTATCAGTGCAAATATCAACACAGTGAAAAACACAAATAGTATCTTAATGCTATCATAAAAATAGTTCTGACCTTTAAGACCCTCTTTAAAAAGTGCCTTGAGGGGTCCATGGGCCACATTTTAAGAATCATCATACTAGACTACAACACAATTTTTAACAAGAAAGAATCAAGCATATTTAGCAAGAGTAAAGATTATTTCATGAAACTTGTTTTAGTCACATATATACATATAAGTATTTATACACTAGGCTGCCACATAAAATGGATCTCCTTTTCATAGGTCATGGTCAAAAAAAGCTTGCAAAACAATCCTCTAGCCCATACTAACTACTCCTTTCTTGTAACTACTACAGCATTTACTGCACATTTGACTTTATTCTCCCACAGACTGATTTCTAAATGTATTATGTATATGCCTATGCCTTCTCTTTCCAAGGAGATCATAAGCTCTCAAACTACATCTTATACATCTTTATATATTCTTCCCAATGATAGTAGATGTGTCACAGGTTTGCAAAAATAAAATATTTTATTGAATTTCCTCATTAGTATATAATAGGCCTAAGAAGCAATTTGTCTGTGGCATACATAATAAGCCCACAAATACTTCCTAGCATCAACATGTCACAAATAATTCCATGCACAGTAAGGTACAGAAAGGAAAGTACAGTTGTTGGTATCACGCTGACCTATGTCCCTGACACTTACTGGCTCCCTGATCATCTCGGAGCCTCAAATTCTTCCTGCCCCTTCTAAATAACACCACCTACCTCCTAGAGTTGTTACAAAGGTTAACTGAGATAATACATGCAAAGTGACCTGGCAGTACCTGTTCCTTAATAGGCTACCACAGCTAAAGAACAATTACAAGAACGAGAAACAAAGCCTTATCTGTAACACTTCACCACCTACAAACCATAGGCAGATCTGACAATTATAAGATCACAGGTGTCGAGGGGACCACGTAGGCCATCTAATTCTAATCCAGCTCCTTTATCTGCACTCTACTCCCCTCACCCTATACTCACACACACAGGCAGACCTTACAGATAAGAAAACCAAAGGAGTGCAAGGTTTTCAACGACTCTCTCATGGTTATAGTCAGTGAGGACCAGGACTTGTATCAAACGCATCCTCTTATTCATAACGGTCCTGCTAAACAGAGAACATTATTGTTTGATGAGGGAAACTCAGGTTTAGACTTCCTAAGGTGAAGTGACACGTACAAGGTCTCCAAGGCAATAAACGACAAAAAGGGGCATGCAACCCAAGACTTCCAATTGCAAGGTTGGGGTTCTTTCAACTAAAACTTAGAAAGCTATCTAGGAGCATGAAATTCACTTTGTGCAATCATTGATAATTATCTGTATTTGGATCAGCATGAAATAATAGACATGATTATGCAAATACTTATTATGGCTAAATATGCCAATTGATAACCACCAACAAATTAGTCTGTGTTACAGTATTTAATTCAAACTGGTGTTTCCATGAACTGAAGACTTCACAAGCTTTGGTATTTAAAAAAAGAGATCTCTTAATTAGTTCCGAGTATAAAGGAAATCTATCCCAAAAGGATAATTTGGCAGCTTTCAAAAAAATCCCTCTAAGATAAGCAAACATGCTGAATATCATAGCCTTAATTTAAATTAACACTTTCACCAAAAAGGTCAACATAGACAAAATAAATTTTATTTAACTGGTGTCTACTGGCTATTTCAACTTCCCTTTTCTAACAGTCTCATCCCTCACATTGCTATCCAACACGATGTCAAAGCAGCTCTGTTGCTTATTAGCAGGTAACCAAGGGCGAGTTACTCAACCTTTCTCATCTGTAGAATATATGTAATTATGCCTATACATTGCCCAGATGCTAAGATTAAGCACAATGTATACAAAGCACCTAGGAGTGTACCTACCTACCCTTCAGATGAAAGCTATTACAACAATTTTCATTACAGGCTTTGAGTTCACAATTCTGCTGTATCCCTCAGTCCCCCTAATGCTTGTATGAATGAATGAAAATGGACCTATCTATCTCCTGCTCCTGCTTCCAATGCCTTATTGGCCACAGCGGCCGATCCTCTGACCTAAACTCTCTGCCATCTATTTCTGGCATCCCCAGAGCAAGTCCCTGAACTTCCTCTTACTGTGTTGATACCCTAGTTAGGGGAAAAAAAAAAAAAAAAAAAAAAAAAAGATTCTCCTTACTTTTCAATTCAATGATCTTCTGATAACCGCCATGTTAATTCTTGCTTAGAAGTGATCTAATGGACCTCAAATGAAGCCACCTGAATTTATGGACTTTTTTCTATACAATTTTTTGTTTTTGTTTTTTAATGTTCACTAATGTATTTATTGGGGGGGAGGGTAATGAGAGAGGGAAGAAAGAGAGAGCAGGGGCAGGGAAGGGGCAGAGAGATAGGGAGAGAGGGAGAGAGGGAGGGAGAGAAAGAGAGACAGACAGAGAGAGAGAGAGAGAGAGAGAGAGAGAGAGAGAGAGAGAAAGAATCCCAAGCAGGTTTCACACTCAGCACAGAGTCCAACGCAGGGCTTGATCTCACGACAGCAAGATCATGACCTGAGCCAAAATCAAGAGTCAGATGTTTAACCTACTGAGCCCCCCAGACAGCCCTACATGGCATTTTTTTTTTTTTAAGCACAAATGTTGTTGTTTTAAACATATGGTCAACTATTAAGAATTCATCAAAGAGCTGCCTCCATCAGATCTCATCATACCTTGATTCCTGCACCAGCTCAACTACTCAGAGGACCTCCGATAGCTCTTCTTCCAGCCCTCTTGGGTAACAGTCTCCATTAAGTAAAACGTATTTTGTAGAACAAAGTAGGAAAGAAAACTATCCCTACGGTTTTCTGTCATACAACTCGATGCCTGAGATAGCTGGGAGGACAAGAGAGGACGGAATTAGGTCACAACTGGTGGCCCTTTCCGAGGGACAGAACTACGACACAGATCATCACTGGAAGGTTGAGGGGGGGCGGGGGCAAGGCACTAACACACGCAGGCACTGTAATGTGCTAGATACTCTCTAGGTATCTCATGGTCTAGGGATGATTCCGTTACCGGGGGAAGAGGCTGAGACGTACAGAGGTTAAATGACTGGACCAAGGCCAAACAGCTAGTAAATGGTAGGGCCAGAGCCACAGTTCTAACTCTGCTCTTCCCTTGTATGGTACGCGGTGACTCAGCCCAGAAAAGCATTCATCCCTAGGCCGAGCAGTAGGGGAGGTAAAGTGCGCGCTCATCTACACAGCAGCCTGGCTAGACTGCCTCTCTTCCACCACTGGGAATAACTGAGAGAGAATTCACCTTTAAAAGGCAGTAATCGCCCAATTACTCCCATTGGTAGAAGTAGTGTTTCTTAAATTTTAACGCGCATACAGGTCACTGTCGGATTATCTGGTTAAAAATGCAGATTCTGATGAGTGGGGCTGGGGTGGCGCCTGAAAGTCTGCATTTCTAACAAGCTCCAGGGAAATGATGAAGCTACTGGTGTTTGGACCACACTCAAAATAGATTACACCCAAACAGCGGTCCCCAAATCTGGCTGATCGTCAGAATCCTCTGGGAATCCTTTAAAAACTATAGATTGCTGCCGCCCCTCCCCCCACTCCTCGACACGCAGCGGTGTATGGGACCTTCTACCTCATCACTCCGTAGTTCAAAGAAATGCATACTTACGAATGACCATAACTAGAGCACGCATCGATTGAGAACGCAGCCAACAGGTCTAAGTGCTTTAAATATTAGCTTACTTACCCCTAAGCTCCACACTATCAGGTGGGTACTTCTAGCACTATTATTCCCATTTATACATGAGGAAACCAACACACCACGGGACTGTCACTTGTCATTTGTCCAAGGTCAGTCGGGAAGTAGCAGAACAGGGTTTGTTCAAGGCTTGAGCCAATCTGATTCCAAAGAGTCTGTGCTCTCACACGCGCCACATAATGCTGCTTCCCACATTACCCAATGGTAACGTCACGGATTTTAACACACTCTTGAACAAATAAATCCAAATGGGTCACCTCAGAAGATGTCGCCCTAGGAAGGCTCTGCTCTCATTCCTCAGATGCTGCCATCATTCAAAACGTTGCCACCTGCTAAACTAAACAATCTAAGAGCTCTTTATCTGCAACCGAAAATACCTTCAGAACCTACATCTAGGACTTGAAATATCTTTAACTGGGATAAAAGCTTGTCATTTGCACACAGATTTGATTTTTTGACAACCCCAAAAGGGGAAAAGCCAGTTGTGAAGAAACCTCATCTGAGCAACTAGGTAATTTTTTTAAATAAAAAATTCGGTGTTAGGTATTGAGAATGCTCTCCTTATCTCTCATCTCTGAAGCCGATTCCAAATGAGAGTTCTTTATGTTTTGCGCAATGTCTGTATCACCAGAGCCAAAGCGACTATTTTGAAGGGCAGTACTCGTTTGGATGCACAGATTCTGTTAGAGTTGTTTTAAAAAAAAAAAAAAAAAAAAAGAGCCTCTCAGTCATTCCAAAAGAAACACGTTTGCCCTTCACTAGCAATGCGAACGCGCAGCATATGTTCAGAATGACTGTCTTGGAGCATGCAGTTTTCCTTCCTGCTGCAAAAGCAACTGTTTTGATTCTCTTTCAATTTTTTTTTTTTTTTTACATAAGAAGTAACGTTTTATTTATACACACCCAGCCACAGAAAAATAAATACGATAATCAGGCATTAATGAAGCATTTAGCTGCATGCAGCCCCATAAAAGGCATCATACAAAGGCAACTACATATCCAAAATGTGTGCACAAACAGCCTCACATACAAGGAATAAAGGCACACACAAATACTACAGGGAAGAGAACTACAGAAAGATACCATTTCTACATCTAGATTAGCTCCTTCTTTAAACGGATACGTCCTTTTTCAACAAAGAAAATATTCTGCAAATTCAGAATGCTTTACAGATTTTTAAAAAGCAGGCATTAATGCAGATCAGCACAATTCCACACAACCAACCTCTCTGCTTGAACTGGACTCCCCACACCTTACTGAAGCCACAATTCCCCTGCACAAACTCCCACTCCACCACCCCCCACGCACACCCAACTCCCCACCAACCTCACAGGGGTTCCTGGGCTGGTCCATGGAATCTGATGACATCACTCTCTCTTCCTTCCTGGAATTCTAAACCCTGCTGCTCTCCCCTTGCACACAGCTACCATCTCCATGGCAACCTCACCTCCTCCTGCTTCCCTATTGGCTTCATGGAGCAGGATACACAAAAAGGTTTTCCGTTTTCCCCCCACCGCCCGCCCCCCCCCCCCCCAAAATGATGCTTTCAACAGGAACCTGAGCTAAATTTAGCTACTTGGGATTCAGAGTCCTATGACTAAGAGAATACAGAGAAACGTCCTTCTTCCTTCAGTCCACTCGCCTCTCAACCCCACCCTAAAGCGGCTGCTTGACCTCCTGGCCCCCAACCCAAAAGCAAATGGCAATTCCTGCTGAGCATTCAAACAGCCAGACTGCCCCCGCACCTAAGGTTGGTACACAGAAAATCCTCACACCCGCCTCTCCTCCCAGGAGAGGGGGAAAAAAGAGAACAAAAATAAAAGTATGCACCAGTCAAAAAAACAGTTGGGACATTTCATGTACCGAGCATCAGACTGCTGCTTGCTTCCGTCCCGAGCCACGGACTGGGAACCCCGTGCGTAAAGGCAGAAATCTCTCAACTCGTACAACCAGATTCTCTTGCTGTTTGCTCAGTATTATTTCCTCCCCCGGAGGAAACACGCTAAGCCTGGAACCACAAACCCTGGGTCCAATTTTCCATCCCAGGGACTGACCTGCTAGGTAAACTGGAGCCAGTTCTCACATCCCTCATCTACAAGCAGCTCCCACACAGGGGGGTTATAAGAATTACTGACAAAATTAATGTAAAGTAGTTGGAAGTCCCTCGGCCGAGGAGAGACTGAATAAATAGAGAGTAAGCCGACATCATTAGCGGTGAAATTCCTGTGGATATTAACAGAAATTAATAAGCCCCAGAGGAAGAACATGAACTTCTAGAAAACTGTCCTTCCAGAAGCACAGATATGCCACAAAATACGCATCATTTCTTGAGCCACAGAGAGTTCCCCAAACAGCGTCTACTTCTGGTAAAGTCCAGCTATACTCCCCTCACACACCAGCCAATTCTGACTAGTACTCACCGGGAGCTACCCCTACTTTTTCTCTGCTTAGTCCCTAAGTCTCATTTTGAAACCGCTGCTCATTCTCCCTAAATGACAACTACATATATGAGCCAGGGCCCCATTTTCCAGCTCAGCTGCCCCCTGCCCATTCTAGGAAAGTAATCTTTTTTCGGAGCCACATTTGACAGCTCAACACAGAATCAACCCAGTGGCTACGTCCTATATGACTCCAAAGGACAAAGCATCAATTGTAACCAAGTAGGAAAGGCTCCAAGCAGGTCAGAGCCCTGTAGTATGAAAGGGAGTCGATTAAAATAAGACACACCCAGGAAAATTATATTTTCGGTTTGCAGGGCAAAGACTCAGCTCCAGGGCACCAATTCTGCAGCCAAAAAAACAGACATGAAAGGAAAATGATTTCGTAAAGTAAGTAGTCATTGACCCTAAACAGAATTTAAACAATTTGGAACATTTAGTCAAGTCAAAGTCCCAAATGCCCACTAGTTAACGCACAGGCATCCAGAATAGGCTTTACAACTGTTGTGGAAAAGGATGCCGTATTTGCTAACAAACTGAAAGCCACATTCTGGGGGAAGGAGAGGAGAAGGAACTCAGCCGCATTAGCCCATCCCTGAGCTATGTGCTCTCCTAGCTCACCTCTCACGGACTCCTAACGAGCCACCCGTGGGTGAAACCCTTCCTTATACACCTTCCTGGGGTCAGATGGCTCCAGGAGCTACGACGAGCACTCTTCTAAAAGACCTTTTTAACACTCTTCAAATCAAACAGAAGGTCAGTCACCTTATGCTACAACGGGAAGAGTGCAGCACAGTTTCCAAGATGCCCATCCAATCAATTACTGAGCTTGGTTTATGTTAGTTATCATCAGGAAAGCCACCCACAAGGGTCCGGGCCAAGTGGGCCACTGCGGCGAACACAGCTCTATTTATTTACCTGCTCGTCTCGTTCATACCGGCGTTAGGTGCCCTTACGACGTGCCCGGGAAGTTTTATAGGGGTTGTCATTCATTCTCAAAACCGAAAATCTGCAAGTGGTATACCTTCTTATCTCACTTTGCAAATGAGGAAACTAGAGTTCCGGAGATGTCAGCGTGACCAAGATTATATAACTCATTATTTAATGTTTTAAAAAGCCAAGATTTTAACCTAGATCTGTTGGACTCCAAAGGGTGTACTTTTTCTACTTGGCCTCCTATTTATAGACAGTTGAGGCTGGAAAGGAACATTTAAAAATCATTTCGTATCTGTGGTTTCTGATATCATCAGAACATCAAAACATATCATCAATATATTGCTCGACATCAAGAGCAAAATTATACTTCTCACATATTTCTGACAGTATTAAACCCTAAGCAGGCGCTCAATACTTATTAATTTACTATTCTAATCCTATTATTCTAAACTTCTGGACAAATGGCAATGATTCTACTCAGATCTTTTTAAATTAAAATTGGCTTGAGAAATTACATGCTGAAGAGAAATAACAAAACTTCAGATAACATATTATAGAATTTAATTTTATAATATTTGAGATGAACAAAATCATCACTCTTCTCATGCCTACATTGGTCCAGTCATAATGTCCTAATGCCCACAGTCTCATCTGCTGGTTTTTAATCCATAAACCCTAATGCAGTCAGGATCTATACATTAGATTTATGATTTCTAAATTCTGCATATAGAACCAGAGCATTTCAAAGTATTTCTCCAGGGATTCCACTAAAATTAAATCAGCTGATTAGAGAACCACGCTAAAGAGGCCAAGGTCATGTGTCTGGTACCCATGTGAACCAGTTAGCATCTCTCTCCTCTTGCCACAATATGCACCCTGTTGCAAATATACACCCCGGGTTTTACTGAGAAATTAATGCAAAGTATCACTCCTGAAAAAAAATTGTAAGCATATATCTACTGATGTCAAATATTATAACTGGCTTTTATTCTTTAGAAAGTAGCGATTGTCTTTCAGAACACATGCCCAATTGTTCATCTTTTCCTTCAATATTTACTGTGTACCTACCACATGCCAGCTCAAAAGGCTAGCACTGGAGGACAAATAAACAGAGTTAAGTGTATTATGTGACACAGCAGAGGTATATACGGGTACGGTTAAGAGTCCACGAGACGAAATGGCTAACTCTAGAAGGTGCCATAAAGAACGAGCCCCAGGAGTTCGCTGAGGTAAAGGAGGCAGGTCAGGGCCTTCCAGGAAGAGAGAGAAGAGATTTACAAAGGCATGGTCATGAGAGAACAAAGCAAACTTAGGAGAACTTTCAAGTATTTTGCTAAGGCCAGGCTGAGAATTAAGAGATACGGCCGGCTGAGAGAAGGCAAGGCAACATCTTTTAGATTTTCTACCTCATCCAGGTTAGATTTTCCTAAAACACTTACTTTGAGTTAGACTTCCATGGGGGTTGCAGGGGGGGGGGGGGGGGGGGGCCAGGGGGTTGGTTTAATACCATGTGGAGAGCTCTTCTCCTTATAGTTTCCATGATAAAAATAAGGGTCAATAAAAAGCTTCTGCACAGCAGGGCACCTTGGTGCCTCATTAAGTTGAGCATCCGACTTCAGCTCAGGTCACAATCTCATGTTTTGTGAGTTTGAGCCCCACATCGGGCTCGCTGCTGTCAGCCTGTCAGCACAGAGTCTGCTTCAGATCCTCTGTCCCCCTCTCTCTGTCCCCCCCTCCCTTGTGCTCTCCCAAAAATAAAGTTTTTAAAAAAAATTTTAAAGCGTCTGCACAGCAAAGAAAATCATCAACAAAATGAAAAGGCAACCTACAGAATGGGAGAAAATATTTACAAATTGTATATCTGATGAGGGGTTAATGCAAAATATATAAAGAACTCATACAACTCAATAACCAAACAAACAATCCAATTATAAAATATGCAGAGGATGTAAACAGACATTTTTTCAAAGACATACAGATGGCCAACAGATACATAAAAATGTGCTCAATATTGCTAACCATCAGGGAAATGCAAGTCAAAACCACAAGGATATATCACCTCACATCTGCTAGAATGACTATTATCAAAAAGATAACAAGGGTTGGTAAGGATGATGAGAAAAGGGAACCCTCACGCACTGTTGGCAGGAATCTGAATTGGTTCGCCCACTATGGAAAACAGTATGGAGGTTCCTCAAAAAATTAAAAATCAAACCACCATATGATCCAGGAATTCCACTTCTGGGTATTTATCCAAAGAAAACAAACACTGATTCAAAAAGATATCTGCAGGGGCGCCTGGGTGGCTCAGTCGGTAAATGTCCGTCTGACTTCAGCTCAGGTCATGATCTCACAGTTTGTGAGTTCGAGCCCCGAGTCGGGCTCTGTGCTGAAAGCTCGGAGCCTGGAGCCTGCTTCGGATTCTGGGTCTCCCTCTCTCTCTGCCCCTCCCCTACTCACGCTCGGTCTCTGTCTCTCAAAAATGAATAAGTGTTTAAAAAAAATTTTAATAAAAATAAGCCCATGAAGCCCATGTTCACTGCAGCATTATTTATAATAGCCAAGACAAAGAAATAATCTAAGTACCTACTGACACATGAATGGACAAAGAAAGTGTGTATATATACAATGGAATATTATTCAGTCATAAAAAGAAGGAAATCCTGCTGCTTGTGACAACATGAATGGACCTTGAGGGCATTAAGCTAAGTGAAATAAGTTGGACAGAGAAAGACAAATCACATATAATCTCACTTACATGTGAAACCAGAAGTGGGGTGGAGGAGAAGCAAACTGTTACATACAGAGAACAGACTGGTTGCCAGAAGTGGGGTATGGGGAGTGGGCAAAATGGGTGAAGGTGGTCAAAAGGCACAAACTTCCAGTTATAAAATAAATAACGCATTAGAATGTAATATACAGCATAGGGAAAATAGTTAATAATACTGTACTGTATATCTGAAAGTTGCTGAGAGTAGATCTGTTTGTTTTTAAGTTTATTTAAGTAAACCATACCCAATGTGGGGCTCAAATTCATGACCCCGAGACCAAGAGTCACAGGCTCCACCAACTGAGCCAGCCTGGTATCCCACTAAGAGAACAGATCTTAAAAGTTCTCACTCGGGGCACCTGAGTGGCTCAGTCGGTTGAGCGTCCAACTTCAGCTCAGGTCATGTACTCACAGTTCGTGAGTTCGAGCCCCGCGTCAGGCTCTGGGCTGACAGCTCAGAGCATGGAGCCCGCTTCAGATTCTGTGTCTCCCTCTGTCTGCCCTCCGCTGCTGGCACTCTGTCTCTCGCATTGTCTCAAAAATAAATGAACATTAAAAATTTCTCACTCATCACATAAATAAATTTTCAAAAAAGGGTAGGGAGAGGGGGGTTGTTTGGGTGGCTCAGTTGGTTAAGCATCAGACCCCTGATTTCGGCTCAGGTCATGATCTCACGGTTCATGAGTTCAAGCCCCACACTGGGCTCTGCACTGATATTGCAGAGCCTGCGTGGGATTCTCTCTCCCTCTTTCTCTGCCCCTCCCACTCTCTCTCTTTCTCTCTAAAAATAAACATATAAACCTAAAAAAAAAAGTTCTCACTCATAAGAAAAAAGGCATAACTATATGTGGTTATGGATGTTAAATAGACTTACTGCGGTGGCCATTTCACAATATACACAGGTACTGAATCATTAGGCTGTCCACTTGAAGCTAATATAATATTATACATCAACTATATCTCAATTATAAAAAAAAAAAAAAAGGTCCAAATGAGGTGCATTCTTCTGAAAATGACACTTGTAGTGGCTGAGAAACCTTAATGGAGAGGTTCTTCTGTCTACAGAGCAAAATCCAAATTTGCTTCCCTACGAAGCAGTTTCCTTATTCGTCTCAGAGAACTGGTTTGAGAACTCATCAGTGCAGTGTATTCACCAATTTCCCTTTCCCACTGATGTCTGAAACTTACTGTGAATATGGGACAAGCAAGCTGAGATGAACAAAAGAATTTTCATGGCCCACACAGCAGCCCTAACACGAAACGCCTAAATGTAGGTGCACACCCACATTCTACCAGCTTTGACGGGCAAAGGATTCGCATGCATATGAGGGAAAAGCTATCTGCCAGCTGCAGCAATCCCTGAACAAAAGTCGAATCTAATGTTTAAGCAAACCTTTTAGTGAAGTGACTATACATACACAGAAATGGCTAATGGGCCGTGAATTTCCTCAAAGAGAACCCACCCAGGTAACCAGCATCTAGGCAACAAACTACCACCACTCTAGAAGCCCCTCTCACGCATTTGCAAAGTCACTCCCATCAGCCCACAACAATGACTGTAATTAACACCATAGATTTACTCTGCCTCTTTCTGAACTTTGTATAAATGGAGTCAATCACACGTCATATACTCTCTTGTGCTGGCTTCTTTCAGCCCACATTATATTTGTCAAACGGATCCATCTGTCGAGTATAGCAATGGTTCCATCCACTGTCATCACTGTAAAGCTCTCCATTGCATAAATGTAGCATCATTTATTGAAAAACATTTCAGTAATATTGAAAGGCACTTGTGTTACGTCCAGCCTGAGGCTATTACTAAAAAAGCTGCTCTGTATATTCTTGTACACGTCTTTTGGTGCACATTTGTACGCATTTCTGTTGGGTATAAAACGAGTGGAATTGCCAGCTACTGGTTCAGCTTTGGCACATATCGCCAAATGCCAGTTCTCCAAAGTTGTACCAATTTACATTCCCACTAGCAGTACATGAATGCTCCTAATGCTGAACAACCTCACTAACGCTTGGAGATGTCCGCGTTTTTCATTTTAACCGTTCTGGAGTTAGTATAGTAGCATCGCACTGTGGTTATTTGCTTTACTCTGATGATTAATAATCCTGACTACTTTTTGGGCACTTGGATATGATCTTTCGTGAAGTACCTATTCAAATCTTCTGCGCATTTTTTTTTACTGGGTTGTTCTAAGCCTGACTGATAAGATTTCTTTTATATATTGATTTGTAGGAGCTATTTATATATGCTGGATACCGGCCAGATACCTATATTGCAAATATCTTTTCCTGAATTCTGAGGTTTGCCTTTTTACTTTCTTAACGGTGTCTTTTAATGAATACGTATTCCTAACTTTAATGTAGACAAGCTATCACTTTTTCCCTTTATAGACAGTATTTATGTCCTGGTTCAAGTACAGAATATCATGAAGATATATTCTCGCAGTTTTCCTCTAGAAACTTTTAATAAAGTAGCATCTGAAATGTGTATTTTTTGAAATTCCCAGGCACATCATGTACGTGTATATAAACAAGGGAGGTTTTCTTCCACCAAACAGATCAACCAACTCAAACAATCTATGAATTAAGCAAGATCACACTACATTAAATTCATTAAGCCCTCCTACTGCCCAGGACTGAGTCAGGTGCTATAGGAGATAAAAATGGTATTGGAGATCCCTGTCCTAAGTGAACGACACTCAAATATAAGCTGGGAGGATTTTGACATCAGAGCTCAAAAATAATAAATCATCTTCCACCATCCTGAGCTCTCCAAGCAAATTTCTATTTCAATAAGGAACAGCAGGACAAAGGCATTACATTATTACTGCTACTGCTTCTTCAATACACACACCTAAAAACCACATCATTTACCAATTTTCCTAAGAGTACACCTAAGATCTTAATAAGATAACAGCTACAAATTCAGTATTTTATAGCCTAACTACCTAAAAGAGACAGCTGAGTCTGGAAATTATGCAATTTTTCCTGAAATAAAAAAAATCTCATCCTAGCTAGAGAAGAGTGGAGCAGAGAAGGAAAAAAATACATATGTATACACACAAATTCTCACACACCCACCCAAACATACATTTTTTTTCCCCTCAATGTTTTCCAAATTTCTTACCCATAATGACTTATCCTTTTCTTCCTGCTCTTGGAGAGAAAGGTTACCTTTAAAAAACAAAAAGGGGGCACCTGGGTGGCTCAGACGGTTAAGTGTCTGACCTGGGCTCAGGTCATGACCTCGCGGTTTGTGAGTTTGAGCCCCGCGCTGGGCTCTGTGCGGGACAGCTCAGAGCCTGGAGCCTGCTTCGGATTCTGTGACTCCTTCTCTCTCTGTCCCCTCCCCCGCTTGTGCTCTGTCTCTGTCTTTCAACAAATAAACAAACATTAAAAAAAAAATTTCTTTTTAAACAAAAAGAAGTAGAATAAAAAGAGTCTCCGTGAGTTAGGAATCAAATATATATGACCCCTCTATGAGAGGTAAATTTAGGAAGGTCGATTCTGGGATGAGAAGTTGAAGGGGTTAAAGTAAAGAATAGTCATTAAACCAATTCAGATGAGCAGAGAGTTTTTAAACCAGAGTCATCGAGTTTTCTTTATTCTATTTTGTAACGAGCCTCAAAATAGAATTGTGCTACTCTTCTAAACATGTAGAGCAGGAGGGAAAAGAACAAGTCTGCTCATTTTAGAGGTCAAAGTAGACCAGATGCTTCACAGGCTGGGCTTCTAGGCCTTAAGCACATTTTCTGAAATAATGCAAAATCCATCAGCCGAACTTAAGGGATGACCTCAAGTTAAAATAGTTTACTACCTTGTTTACAAGATAAAAAAAAAAAAAAAAAAGAAATCTAGGAGATTAAAATTCTTTTATCCAGAAAATTTTCAGTCATTCCTCTGACCCAAAATAATAGGCAAAGGCTTGACCAGCCAAGAACTAAGCTCTTTAACAAGAACCACAATTTCCCATGGTATTCATTCATTCAACCAACTTTTATGTTCTGTATATTTAACTATGGTCCCATAATCTAGGGACCACGTATACAGTGTGGAAAACCGACACAGTCCCTGCCCTCGTGAAGTTTAGTCAAATAGCAGACAAAAACATTGTACCACATAAAAAAGTAGTTCTAAATCATGGTAAATGTCAAAGAAAATTGGGTGAATGTACTTTAGGTTAAAGAAGGCCTCCTTCAGATGATGACTTCTAACCACTGGAAAAACAACGAAAGGAGTCTTCCTGGTGATCCCAACCAAAGATGTCTGTCTGGTTGATTCACCTCTAGCAATTCCAACTCACTCTTCCAATTTCTAAGGCCGCCTCTACCTCCAATCTATCCCTGCATTCTGAATGCTGCCTCGGCTCAAGCAAATCAAGAGTTCGTGGTATGGCCTCCCTGAACTAGAAACTACAACTGAGGGCCTCTCTCAGTACAGAGCTGACAGCAAAAGTGCCTCCCAAAGGCAGCCAAGAGGTGCTAAGGTGGAGCGGAGGTCTCTCGAGGGCCTCCTGTCCTCTCCTTCCACCCTGCCTTCGAGGATGAGCGAAGGCGTCCAAATCAGAACCTCTGCCTTTCTACCATTTCACAAGTGGCTCTTGTACAACTGCATGGGAATCTATAATTATCCCAATAAAAATTTCCATTTTAAAGAAAGCAACTTTTGGAGGCTCGAAGCCTCTCTATAAACAG
This sequence comes from Prionailurus viverrinus, assembly GCF_022837055.1. Taxonomy (NCBI): domain Eukaryota; kingdom Metazoa; phylum Chordata; class Mammalia; order Carnivora; family Felidae; genus Prionailurus; species Prionailurus viverrinus. The sequence goes on from NC_062567.1 coordinate 127,609,611, forward strand.
GCATTATAATTAAATGGTTCACCTCCTTCCTCTCTCCGGTATCAGCTTTTATATGTCTGAGGCAGAAAATCAGCACGCCTAAAAAGGGAAGTTGACAGTAAGTTTTACATGATCTTTACAAAAGCTTAACCACTACATTCCCCTTAGGAAAGAAATTCTTTTTCGGAGAAGAGTTTAGGACTTCTATGGAGCTCAGAGTGTGAGAGCACATGTACCACCTTTGGATCCAGAATATAATGGGCTGAAGCCGTCTATGACACTGGCTGTGTGACACTGGGCCAGTGCAGTTTCCTCCTCTGCAAACCAGATTAAGGCCACCACACCACAAATTAAGGGAGGTAATGGAGGAGTCTGATACTTGGCAAATAATAGCCACTCAAAAGACAAACAAACACACCTTAGCTGCCTTCCCTTCCTGCCTAAAGGGGGATTTTAAAAAATAAAGTGAAGAAGGAAGACACTACTGGTTAATTGAGAAAATTATTACAAGCAGCTGATGGTTAAAAACATCAGGTCATTCTCTATTAGCTTCAATGTCATATTGCCAAGGCTCACTCATAAGAAGGGTAACTGTGTGACCTAGCTTAAGAAATCCCAATTTTAGGGGCTCCTGGGTGGCTCAGTCGGTTAAGCGTCTGACTTTGGCTCAGGTCAGGACCTCACAGTTAGTTTATGGGTTCAGGCCCCGTATCAGGCTCTGTGCTGACAGCACGGAGCCTGGAGCCGGCTTCAGATTTTGTGTCTCCCTCTCTCTCTCGCCCCTCCCCTGCTCACACTCTGTCTCTCTCTCTCTCTCTCAAAAATAAATAAACTTCGAAAAAAAAATTTTTTTTAAATCCCAACTTTAAACACTCATCCATTATTCCCACTAACATCAGATTATCCCAGAAATTCATATTATTTCCATTTCCAAACTGTATCTCCCAGACAACCTCACTATCTAGAAACAGCATAAAGAGGCGCCTGGGCGGCTCACTCGGTTAAGCATCTGACTTCGGCTCAGGTCATGATCTACCCAGGTCATGGGTTTGAGCCCCGCACTGGGCTCTGTGCTGATGGCTCGGAGCCTGGAGCCGGCTTCAGATTCTGTGTCTCCCTCGCTCTCTGCCCCTCCCCCACTCGCACTCTCTCTGTCTCAAAACTAAATAAACATTAAAAAAAAAAAAAAAGACTAGAAACAGCATAAAAATTTTTCATTGGACAATATATTCCACACATTTGTTTCGGCGGGAAAAGTGCGATCACCATACTTACACGAGGGCAAAGGGGACACTGAAAAGTACAGACAGGTCAGCAAAACAAACCTATGTCGCTGGGAACTTTATACCTACATAGTATTTGTCCATATTCTATCTGAATAAATTCGCATTTATGCAACCACATGAATACAATAGCCAAATGGATCAGAATAAAACTACAGGGACCCAGACAAAACCCCGGGACCACATTCTGCAACCATCAGCTAGATCGAAAAGACGGAGATTCAAACACCAAGCATACCCTCAGTCTAAGAGGCATCTGTGCCAAAACAGAAGATCAAATTTAGGTATAAAATATATCCCTGGTGGAGTCTGGAAGGCCTGTAAGAACAATTCATTGTCCCTGCAGCAGAACGTCACCGAAAATCCTTTCTTACACTCAGCAGAGCACCTGCAACAGTTAAGAAGCTGGCCAAATTCAACAGCCATCAGGGCACAGAAGGCATGCTCCCTTGGCAACAAGGCTGGGCTCGGAGTGCAAAACACCTTTCTATTCCTACTGGGTTGAAAATCACTGCCAAACCTGCCCTTTAACCAGAAAGGGCCAGTGATAACTCAGTTTATAATGTGAACAAACCATCTACCTGCAGTGTTCTGAACGTTTTGGAAAGAATGCAGGATTGTGAGGAAAGGGGGGGAGAAAATGAACGAATGAATCAATCAATGAATCAATGAATAGTGGCTTGGTCTTCCAAATCTGCTTCACATTCTCATATTCCCAATACCCATTTCCCGCAAATACGTCCCGGGTCCAGGAAGAACGTCTTTCAGCATCTGCCTTTAATTTGGCACTTCTACCCTCCTCCTTCCTCCCCCCTCCTTTTCTCCTCTCCCCTCCTCCCAGCTCTTATCCCACAGGAACAGGGAGGAACGAAACACACACACACGCGCGCGCGCGCATACACACACACACACACACACACACACACACACACACACACACACACGGCTCCCTGTGAACAAATGGAGAAGAGATCAGAGAGGAAAGGAGAAGAGAATGCGGAGGTGCACCAAACAGGAGGAAAGGGCAGCTCGCACAACGGGGCACAAAGAGAAGCCAAGATGGCTGTCCCCGAGCTCCAGCAGGCAGGGCTGTTTCTGATTAGGTGAGTACAATCGCAGGGCTGCACAGGAAGCGCTCGGGGGGCCCTCTTGGTCTGCCCCATCCCAAACACACTGAAAACCTTTGTACTGTAGCAGGCCCATCTGGAATCAGTTAGGACCAAGCTCCTAGCAGGCCTTGCCTTTAAAAACATAAAATGAAATGAAAACTCCCTAAAACCACTGAGCTGAGCTTTTCCCGCCCGCAACTTTCTCATCCCTTCCCCCCAAATCACCCTTTGGAGCACGTTTCTCCATCTCCCATTCGGAGGTCCCCTCAAACAAAAGAGTCATAAAGCATTCAGGGAGCTAGCATCCTCCCCGGGCCCAGGAACCCCCAGAAAATTACAGCGTTCGTGCAACTGAAATACCTCTTTACACAATTCTGGGATTTTTTTTTTTTTTTATGTTATTTTTAGGAATTCAAAGTGGCCTACTTTTTTCTGCATTGAACGAAGCGGATCCTTTATGAAACTTTTTCGTTCTGTTCTGTCTTCTACATCATGCAAAGTGTAGAAAGACAAACTCTGGGGTAATTCTCCTAGGATTCAAAAGGGACAACGTTTTCCTACTCACATTCCTAAGTTAAATTGCCAATATTTGCTTCTGCAGGAATCTGATTTTCACCGAAGCTTTCTACAAAAACCAAGACTTAAGACTTCTCCAGTAGTGTGGTAAATGCCTAGAGTAAGATCTGGGAGACCAAGAGAACAGTCTTGATGGCCATGAAGTAGCCACGTGGCTAGGAATAAACCATGTAACCTTTCTGGGTCTCTGTTTTTCACTGGCAAAACATGGTGGGGGGGGGGGGGGGCGGGGGGTATGGCAGACTCAGTAAGATTATTCCCAGCACCACTACCCCCTCCAATTCCACACACCTAACAAAAATAAGCCTACGTCCACAACTAGCCATCGGCTTCACCTAGGAGTCAGCACTTGAAGGCAATTTTCTTATTGCCCGCAAAGACCGTACAGAAAGGTGTTGGGTGTGTGATGGCCCATGGAGAATGGGCAGGGCCTGCCAGCTAGCACACTTCTATAAGCCACGTTCCCTGTGCTCCTATTGCCTGGCGACATCATAACCACAGCAGGGGGTAAAACGGCAAAGGCAAGTACCAGGCTGGTCATCTGGGCCCGGCAACCTGATATCAGAGACATATGGCACAGAGACCGGGAGAGTTCAATTCACAAATAAACCACCGAAATACAACTCTGTTCTTTGCGCTCAGAAGCGTCTTCTTTATTTAACTGATCTCAACCAATATTTATTGAATCTACCAAAAAGGCTAGATTCTCTGGGGAACTGAAAGAAAGAAAGAAAGAAAGAAAGAAGAAAGAAAGAAAGAAAAGAAAGAAAGAGAAAAGAAAGAAAAGGAAGGAAGGGAAGGAAGGGAAGGAAGGAAGGAAGAAAGAAAGAATCAGAAAGTACCCTATCCTCAGGAAATGTCTCATCTATTGGAGAGACACAGAGCAGTTCAAATTTGAAGGCTGGCATTGTAAACCACCTGAATTTATCACAGGGCTCCATAAATGTTAAGTAAGTTTACATCTACAGAGCTTCGAGAAGCAGATCTATGCAAATCACCCCCAGCCTAGGCTGTCCCCGGCACAGGAGCTCTGCAAGCCACCACAACTGGCTGTACCTATGGAACAAATTCTTGACCCGAGGCTGGGTTGCAGGGATTAAGAACCAGCTGAGCAAGTAAAAGGTTTGCGACTAGAACTGTTGCCCGTCCCCAGCCTTGCCTTGGGCCACGCCCGAGGCTACAACCAGAAGGGCAGGAATTCGCTCCGCGCACATGTAAGGTTTCTGGCAAGAGGCGCACACCGTGGGGTAGCTGCCTTTATCTCAGGTCGGGTTTCCTCCATAACTAAAACTGGTCAAGCAGGGGTCTGGTTCTTAGAGGGCCTGTTGTGTCGTTTCACATGTTAGAAGTGGAGAGACAAATAATCCTATAAAACTGAGCCGGCTCTGCCTAGTCTCCCATCCGGGATAGCGCTTCTCCCGCACCACTGCATGGCGTGTCCCATGTGGGGAAGCTCCCTAAAAACATGCCCCTTCAGGGGCGCCTGGGTGGCGCAGTCGGTTAAGCGTCCGACTTCAGCCAGGTCACGATCTCGCGGTCCGTGGGTTCGAGCCCCGCGTCGGGCTCTGGGCTGATGGCTCAGAGCCTGGAGCCTGTTTCCGATTCTGTGTCTCCCTCTCTCTCTGCCCCTCGCCCGTTCATGCTCTGTCTCTCTCTGTCCCAAAAATAAATAAACGTTGAAAAAAAAAAAAATTTAAAAAAAAAAAAAAAAAAAACATGCCCCTTCAGTGAGTTACACCTCCCCCCTCCCTAAACTGGCAAGACTTCAAAGGCATTCAGAGAGAAGTAAGAGTCTCCCACATGGGGTTCCAGAAACAGCCAAGCTGAACTGTAGGAGGCGCATCAGAGGCACCCGGCCCGCTCCCTGAACACTAATACATTTCAAATTCGGCCCAGAGAACTTGGCAGCTCGGCTAGCTCGCAGACCAGCTCTAAACACAACTGGACCCGGCAGGATTCTTCATGGCAAACAGCAGTGGAGGGGGCCAATCAAAACTCCTGGCCCTGCCAAAGAACTGCAGGCTTTTCCTTAAAGGGAAAATGCTTCAAGGTACGTGTTCCTGTGTGTGTGGTTGTGAGCAGAGAAAAGGAGTATTTTTGGAATTTCTACCTCCAGTTAACTTTACTCGTATCAATTCCTTTTCCCGTATTTGTCCCCCTCTACAACACCAGCATTGCCGCGGGCAGTAACGAAAAGCAAGTCAGGACTCAACAGAAAGACGACCACAATCCGGACACTACATTTGACCAAAGGAGGCATGGGACGCCTCCTCATTTTAGGAGAGAACCCGGACTCACCCTTACAGCTGCCACTGGAGGGCAAAGTTTGGAGACTTCTCCCGAAGATTCCTTCCCTAGATCCTCGCCTTTCCCTACTGTCTTATTCCCTTTCTCTGACCCAGTCCCCCCTGTCATTCAGAACTGAGTCAGCCGAAATGCTCCAGCAAACTGCACGCTGATTCAAGGATTTCAAAACCAGAGACAGCGTGGGACAGGGAGGGCTTCTCTAACAACCTGCAGCAGTTCTGTTCTTCTTAAGCTTCCAATCCATCATGGAATGGTACTTTTGTAAAATGCAAGAAAAAGAATCACTAGGGGTAAAAAAAAAAAAAGGAAATTTTAAGAAACAAAGACATACAAAATACAAGCCCAAACTTGTTATTATTAGGTTCGATACTCATAAAATTTCTCTATCAAATTGCTACAAAGTTTCTCAACGCTCACAAGCAATTTCTATACCTCTCTTGTAATGAGTGAACTGGTAAGAAACCACGTGGGAGAATGCTGGTCTACAGAGGGCACCATGATTAGTCCCAGGGCAGTGAGAACAGACCAAGCTTTGGTGCCACCCAGGCCTAGAGATGAATCCCAGCTCAATCACTTAACTAGTTATGACTCTGGACATGTTATTTAATTTCTCGGACTCTCAATAAAACAGGAATGTAGTATCACCAAACACTCTTGCAAGGCTATGAAAGGATCAGGAAAATGTAATGTCAAGGAGCCCAGCACAGTGCCTGAATCAGACTAGGTATCCAATAAAAATAACTATGTTTGGGGCGCCTGGGTGGCGCAGTCGGTTAAGCGTCCGACTTCAGCCAGGTCACGATCTCGCGGTCCGGGAGTTCGAGCCCCGCGTCGGGCTCTGGGCTGATGGCTCAGAGCCTGGAGCCTGTTTCTGATTCTGTGTCTCCCTCTCTCTCTGCCCCTCCCCCGTTCATGCTCTGTCTCTCTCTGTCCCCAAAATAAATAAAATTGAAAAAAAAAAATTTTTTTTAAATAACTATGTTTATCATGTTTTTCCAGAGATTTCCTTTCATCATTCTCTTTTAATCCAAAGGCAATTCCAGGGCACCTGGGTGGCTCAGTCGGTTGAGCGTCCGACTTCAGATCAGGTCACGGCCTCACGGTTCGGTTCGTGAGTTCCAGCTCCGCTTAGGGCTCTGTGCTGACAGCTCAGAGCCTGGAGCCTGCTTCAGATTCTGTGTCTCCACCCTTCTCTACCCCTCCCCTGCTCATGCTCTGTCTCTCAATAATAATAAATAAACATTAAAAAAGTGTTATTATACAAAGGCAATTCCAATTCCAGTAAATCTTAACCTTGAGAGTTAGTATTTTCATAGCGAATTATAACAGCAAAAGCCAGATCTATGATCTCTTACTCTCCTTAGTATCCTTTCCCCTTTGGTGTCAGAACCAAACATTCTTGTGCCAAAAAATGCATTCCTATTTGATTTCTAGTGTTTTCTGTTTAACTCAAAATACATTCCAATTGGAGGTATAGTCAAACTCTTTCTTACCAATCTAACCACCAATTCTGCTGTAAACCCAGTTTTGCTATATTATACTAAATATTGAGACCACACAGGCAGAATGATTTTTTTTTTTTTAACGTTTATTTTTGAGACAGACACAGACAGAGCATGAATGGGGGAAGGTCAGAGAGAGAGGGAGACACGGAATCTGAAACAGGCTCCAGGCTCTGAGCTGTCGGCACGGAGCCCGACGCGGGGCTCGAACTCACGGACCGCGAGATCATGACCTGAGCTGAAGTCGGACGCTTAACCGACTGAGCCACCCAGGCACCCCAGGAAGAATGATTATAAATTATGTAGAAGACACACATAATGACAAAACCCTGTCACCCCAGCCTGGTCTGAACTCTAGTTTCTTAGGCGCTGAGGCCCTCCTTCACAACTGTTCTTAAAAATCTTAATTTAAGTCCCAGCTCTGCCACTTCACAGTCCCCATGATCTCCATGATCTTCAGAAAGCCACATTCCCTTGCTGAGCCTCTCTCTTCCCTGCCCAGTGAAGCTCCCCATTTGACTTTACCTAGGTTCAACTCTTCCTTCCTTTCTTTCTTCCTTTCCTTCCCCCCTCTCCTTCTATTCATTCATTCATTCATTCATTCATTTATAGCATGCACACAAGAAGGGAAAGGACAGAGAAAGAAGGGGAGAGAATCCCAAGCAAGCTCCGTGCTCAGTGCAGAGCCCCACGCACATGGCTCTATAATACAACCTCGAGATCCACGACAAGAGCCGATATCAAGAGGTAGATGCTCTACCAACAGAGCCACCCGGGTGCCCCTAGGTTCAACAGTTTCAACACAATCCATGCCAAAGCCCCCTGGCTCCTCTTGTCCTCCTTGTCTTTCTAGCTTGGACAATTCTAGCAGCCATTCTCTCACCAAAGGCTCTGGCCACTACTATCACCCCTCTTAATTTTCAGTCTGTCCTTCCTTTCTTTCCTCAACAAGTACCCTCAGTAAGTCACTGGAAGGAGGCAGTTAATGCCACCAGATCCTCCGGGATCTCCACCTCCCCGCTCAAGCCTACATTCATCCTCTTACAAAGATTTCTGCTGGTATTCACAGCATTAAGGCTATATGGAAAACCCTGAAGAATCCAGGCCAACCTTTCTACACACTGAAGAAGCTATATTTGCAATGTAAAATTACAGAAATGGGAAAAGATATTTGCAAACACCTAACTGATAAAGGACTGGTAACAAGAATACATAAAGAGCTCTCAAAACTCATTAGGGCAACAAATAACCCGATTTTTACAATGAGCAAAAGGTTTAACAGACCCGTCATCAAAGAGATATGGATGGCAAATATGCAAATGAAAAGCTGCTCAACACCATTAACCTTTAGGGAAATAATCATGAAAACCGGTAAGAGATACCATTACAAACTTATTGGAATCATTAAAGATTTTTTTTTTTTTAATCGACAAAACCCGGTAGTGGAAAGGATGTGGAGCAACCGGAACTGCCTCATACATTCGGTGCTGCTGGGAATGCAAAACTTGTAAGCCTTTTGGGAAACACTTGGGCAGTTTCTTCTCTTCTCTTCCCTTCTCTTCCCTCCCCTCCCATTTCTTTCTTTCTTTTTTTAAGTAGGCTTCATGCCCAGCACAGAGCCCAATGCTGGCTCAAGACCTGAGATTAAGACCTGAGCTGAGATCAAGAGTTGGACGCTTAACCGACTGAGCCACCCCGGTGCCCCGAAGTTTCTTAAACAAGCTTAAGATATGACCAGCAAGCCTGCCCCTAGGTATCTACCCAAAAGAAATGAAGATAAATGTCCACACAAAAACCATATACACAGAAATATTTATTGGAACTTTATTCATGATTGAATTAAGATGAAAACCCAGTGACCATCAACTGGTGAATGGAAAAATAAATTGTGGCACATGCATCGATAAAGAACTACCAATAGTAAAAAGGAACAAATCACTGGGGCGCCTGGGTGGCGCAGTCGGTTAAGCGTCCGACTTCAGCCAGGTCACGATCTCGCGGTCCGTGAGTTCGAGCCCCGCGTCAGGCTCTGGGCTGATGGCTCGGAGCCTGGAGCCTGTTTCCGATTCTGTGTCTCCCTCTCTCTCTGCCCCTCCCCCGTTCATGCTCTGTCTCTCTCTGTCCCAAAAATAAATAAAAACGTTGAAAAAAAAATAAAAAAAAAAAGGAACAAATCACTAATATGTAAAATGGGATGGATGAATCTCAAAAGAACACAAAATGGAAGAAGCTAGACTCAAAAAGCTACACAGTAATTCCATCTATATGACCTTTTAGAAAAGGCAAAACACCATAGGAATAGAAATCAGATACGTGACTGCCAGCAGCTGGGGATGGGAAGAAGGCTTGACTAGATGGGGACCCAAGGGCACTCTTTATGGTAACGAAGTATTCTGTGTCTTGACTGTGACAGTCGTTACATGACTGTTACATGAATTTTGTCAAAATTCACAGATATGCATATTTCAAAGGATGAACTTTATTGCATGTAAACTATACTTTGATAAAGAAACAAAAAAACATAAAAGTCTCCCTCAAAAAATAACAGCCTTGGGGCGCCTGGGTGGCGCAGTCGGTTAAGCGTCCGACTTCAGCCAGGTCACGATCTCGCGGTCTGTGAGTTCGAGCCCCGCGTCAGGCTCTGGGCTGATGGCTCGGAGCCTGGAGCCTGTTTCCCATTCTGTGTCTCCCTCTCTCTCTGCCCCTCCCCTGTTCATGCTCTGTCTCTCTCTGTCCCCAAAATAAATAAACGTTGAGAAAAAAAAAAAAATTAAAAAAAAAAAAAAAATAACAGCCTTCTCCTTTCATCATAAAGGAGTTAGCTGAAGATGCAGGTGGGCCAGAGGACGAGGAATTATAAAGAGGCACAGGCCAGCAGGCCCAGAGCCTACGGTCACAGAGTGTTTCAGGGAGCTGAAGGATGATGATGAGGCAGGGAGGCCATCTCAAAAACCAGGTCAGAGGGCCCAGTGACTGAGGATTCCAAGCCATGAGGAGTGGGGTACAAAGGTGGGAGAGACAACCTCCATGGCTGGAAAACTGGTTACACTGAGCAGATAAGTAAAATGAAATAAGTAAATGTACTGAGGATAAGAGGAGCCAAGTTTTTCCCTACTTGAGAATATAGCTGCAAAACTGGAAAAGAGGTTAGCTGGACTTAAGATGGGCTTATCAATATACGAACTCTGGCTTTATGATACAACACTCATGATTTTACAGCATAAAATCTATAATATACACACATATATATTCACACACATACAAACATCATATATATATATCTGCACACACATATAGGAATAGAGAAATAGTTACAGATGTATGCATATATGGTATGTGAGTGTACATATATATTTTCTGACTCTGTCCGCTGAGAGAGCCTAGAGGCAGTGACACCCCAGCAACGATGTGTATACCTCAGCACCCAGATTTTGGTTTCTAATTACCATCCTCCATTTAAAAGAAGCAGGGCTCCTTGGAAATGGCTGATTCCAAGGCTAGAGCAGGAAAAAAAAACAAGATAAGCCTGGAAAATCTCGTGTCAAGAAATGTCCCATGAATGACAGGGTCAAGCCAACAGGACAAAGGAGCCAGCATAAAGCAGGTCCCACGGGCTAAACTGAGGACAGCTGAAGGATCAGAATATAGAATTACAACCTATTACAACCTACTGAACCAAACAGGATACATGAGTCTCTGCTGACAGAAATAAACAAACAAATGAGAAGGGAAAATTCTTCTTTAAAATTTTTTTTTAATGTTTTGATTTATTTTTGAGACAGAGAGAGACAGAACATGAGCAGGGGAGGGGCAGAGAGAGGGGGAGACACAGAATCTGAAGCAGGCTTTAGGCTCTGAGCTGTCAGCACAGAGCCTGACGCGGGGCTCAAACTCACGGACCACGAGATCATGACCTGAGCTGAAGTCAGACATTTAACTGACTGAGCCACCCAGGTGCCCCGGGAAAATTCTTCTTTAGAGTGGAATGTCAACTAATAAATACAGACAGAGAATCACCATTTGGCAACTATCACAGAAGTGGCTGGTCCAGGAAGGAGTTGTCACAGCTAAGGCTGTGAGCCTGAGGTCCGGTGAGGACCACTTTCCTGATTTGGAGAGCATATCCCGGCTATAGAAGACAGTCTTATTAGGGGGAATACGCACTGGAGTGTTTCACAGTGAAGGGATATCACATCCACAGCTTGCTCTCAAAACTCGAAAAATAGTAACAGAGAGGGGTGCCTGGGTGGCTCAGTCAAGTAGGCATCCAGCTCTTGATTTCAGCACAGGTCATGATCTCCCGGTTTGTGGGACTGAGCCCCGCATCAGACTCCACATTGATAGCACAGAGCCTGCTTGGGATTCTCTCTCCTCCCTCTGCCCCTCCCTTACTCATGTTCACTCGCGCTCACGCTCTTCCCCAAAATAAATAAACTAAAAAAATAATGGTAAATAGTATGCATGTACACACACACACAAAGAGAGTGGACAATGGAGCAAACGCAATAAAATACTAACTGGGAGATCTGAGTAAAGAGAATATAGGCCTTTTTAAAGTTTTTCTCTTTTGGGGAGTTTTGGTTTTGGTTTTTTTCAGTTGTTGTTTGGGCAACTTTTCTCTAATTGTGAAGTTATTTCAAAATAAATGAAAAATTAATAGCCCTCCAATGCCAGGAAGTATGCAGGGCACGACAGAGTTTACCTTCACAAAAAAGCTGATCCTGAAGCTCAGAAAAGTGAAAACCTGGCCCCAAGTCCTCCAGCTAACAAGTGCTGGCCCCACCCTGAGGTCTGCCAAACTTGAAGGCCTTCAAACTCTGCTACGGCACCACGCCACCTTGTTCCCCAAACGGGTGACCGCTGTTTGCAGAGGGACAGGCCCACGTGTGTGCTGACCACTGAGGATGTAAAAAGAATCAGACCAGCCCTGCCCTCGAGGAATTCGGTCTGATAGAGATAGCCAGCCTTGTAAAGTAATAAAGGATTACAGGTGCCACGGTTGGCCTTCTTACGCGGGGAATGTTGGCCCTCACTCTGTCCTAAGTTCTGTCTGACCCCTTAGAGGGTCATACTTTGTGACGGACAGGACAAATAGACCAGTGGCTACAATGGGATGCATTTAGGTCATGGAAGTGAAAGGTCTGTGTCTCATGAACATATGAACGAACACACACACACACACACACACACACACACACACACACACTCTCCTCCAAGGGCTGAACAGCCCTAAAGAAAAAAAAAACGAGGCGTGGGTAATCCCAGTATATTTGAGAAGTCTCAAACTATTCTTCTCCTTAGGTTTGCATCATCCACAGAGGTAGTCTAAATTTTGTTTAAAGGGGTCCTTTTCTCAAGTAGTGATTGCGGTGAGATTAGAACTGTTTGGCCCAGTTTTGACTCTGGACTACTGCCAGAAATCAGACTCTTAATTTCTAGTGGTTTTCTACTCAAAGCAGAAAAACAACTATTATGTATGAAAAACAGCAAAAGTCTGAAGCTCTACCAAAGCACCAAGAATCAGGTTTACTAGGCTCCCTGCTTCGATGACTCTGAAAGCCAAATTTACTCCCAGAGGAAGTGGGTTTTACCATCAATTATGTGTAAATTAAGTGGTTTTCTTCTAGTTATAAACCAACTGGGGACAGAGGGGATACTGTGCCTCCTGGTGTTCTCCTAAGTTTTGCAAGTAGCTCAGGTTCAGACCGTACATCATTTAAGTGAAGGGAAGGAGGAGGGCACGGGCTACACGGCGGTAACACAACAGTAGGCCTGATAATCACTGCCTTCAGAACACATAATTTGGCAAGGGAGACACATAAACAAAAAGAGTGTTACAGAACATCATCGAAAGAACACCTTCCAAATAGGAGTGGGAAGGGGAAAGTTTCCTTGAAAGGGGAACACCATTCAGCCGAGATCGAAGCAACGAGACATAATTAACCCAAATTTGCCAGGTCTGTGTACTCATGTGTGTTTTACTTGGCGGAAGATTTCCTGAGCAGGCAGGTGAAAACCATACAAGGAAAGATATGTCCGAAGGCAAAGAGGGGAAAGAAATAGCAAGTGATTCTATGTTGCTGGGACAGAAATACCAGGAAAGAACCCTGTGAAAGGCCTTCAGAAATGGAATAATAAATGTTTCATTGTCACAACAACTCCGTGGCGTCGTTAGGAGCTCCAGTTCACTGATGAGAAAGGTGGCCTGGACAAGGTCACGCCACGCAGAAATGGCAGGTCGGCCCTCAAACCCATCCTCCTTCTTTTTCATCCCCCTCAGTTTTACCCAGAACAGGACTAGTTCCTCAGATTCCCGAATCACCTTTTCCCTGGATATGCCAACCCTTGCAATTTAACACTTTCAAAATCCAAGCGCTCTCCAAAGTTCATTTTAGCTCCATTTAGAAGCCGGTTCCTCGCTAAAACCTGGTTGTACTCGTGTGTTCACCAATGTGGATTTCAACAACAACAACCACAATCTCCCCTTATGCTGCAGGGGCCCCAAAAGTTGAAGGCAGCGCTAAGACAGCCCACACAGAAGTCGTCGTCCGCCCTGCAATGCACAACACATCAGCATCTACTTCAGCTGGCAGCAGGAAGAGACAGAAGTTAGGACCCCACAATTATCCCTGTAGAGCACCACGCGAAAAGAAATGCAGGCGTAAGAGCTACAATAATGGCAACACAAATAGCCATCTGTGCTTATAGCCGGTCATGCCGAGAGCTTTTAAACACCCACATCCCTAATGCCTCCCTCTCCCCCCATGCAGGTGGGCCCATTCCTTTCCATTCTTTTCCAACCTACATAATTTCAAAGGAATAGACAATCCACTGCCAGGAGTGGGGAGCAAAGAAAGCTGCTGTAATTTTTTTTTTTAATGTTTATTATTTTTGAGAGACAGAGAGAGAGAGAGACAGAGAGACAGAGAGACAGAGAGAGCACAAGCAGGGAAGGGGCCCAGAGGGGGAGACACAGCATCAGAAGCAGGCTCCAGGCTCTGAGCTGTCAGCACAGAGCCCGACGCGGCGCTCGAACTCACAAACTGTGAGATCATGATCTGAGCTGCAGTCGACCGCCCAACCGACTGAGCCACCCAAGCGCCCCAAAAGCTGCTGTACTTTTGCACATAAAAAGACCGCTAAGGGAGGGTCCTAACTCCCCACCCTGTGTTCTACCCATTAAACCAGTATTTCCCTATTTCTTCTACTGTCTAAACACACAGTGACGTCACTCCTATTACATCTCCCAGGCCCAGTTCCCTGCCACCCTACCCTGTTCCACTCCCCCCAGGCCTGGTTCCCTGCCACCCACCCTGCCCCGGCTGGATTCGGTACCCTCTGCCCCATCTCAGCATTCACTCACGCTCTCAATGCACATCCCACATTACATCTCTGCTTGGTGTCAGTCACCTCCCCCTCTATACTGAGCTCCCAAAGACAGGGAATGTCTCTCCGCCTCCTTCCACACCCTCGACAGCCAGCACAGTGCTAGGCATGCAGGCTCTGAATGAAGGGTCACGCGGCGCATACGAGAACTGCAGAACGAAACGGGAAGTGGGCAGTGGAAAAGGAAATGGTTGGACAGTAATCTGAGGTCTGAAGATCCAGGATATCTAAAGAGAAATCACGGTACGGTCTCTACACTGGACCAGTATTTTGAGTGCAACATTTACATAAGAAAATCACCCTTTAGGGGCGCCTGGGTGGCTCAGTCAGTTAAGCGTCTGACTTCAGCCCAGGTCATGATCTCACAGTTCGTGGGTTCGAGCCCCACATCGGGCTCTGTGCTGATGGCTCAGAGCCTGGAGCCTGCTTCGGATTCTGTGCATCCCTCTCTCTCTCTGCCCCTCCCCAACTAGTGCTCTGTCTCTGTCTCTCAAAAACTAAAATTAAAATGTTGAAAGAAAGAAAGAAAGAAAGAAAGAAAGAAAGAAAGAAAGAAAGAAAGAGAAAGAAAGAAACAAAGAAAGAAAGAAAGAAAGAAAGAAAGAAAGAAAGAAAGAAAGAAAATCACCCTTTAACAGTCAGTAATAGATTCGCAACAACAGGAAAAGCTACCAATCCCACGGGAAAAACAACAACAACTAACCATAATCATCAGTGCCACGTCCCCTGAAGCAGTACAGTATCGAGAACAGCCTGCACGACCACCACAGCCCTCCCCCCTCCCAGCGCCGGTTCTCAACACAAACAGCTCTTCGGGGCTCCTTTTTTTGATTTCTGTCTTTCGGGGGAAACTTTTTTGCCTCCCGCTCCCCCTGCCCTTTCCCCTCTCCACTCTCCCAACAAGCTACCAGAGAAAACAACGAATATGTGCAGTACCCAAGAATCTTCAGAAGACACATCTCCCCAGTTCTCCTCAGTTTATCCTGAGAGCCGCTGGCAAGAAGGGCTGGCGGTTTGTTCCCAATTACAGACTTCGTCTGGGGACGAATGGAGCCAGGAAGCCCTCAGCGAGGCACTGGGAACAATGGGAGATCTCAAAAACATACTTTGGTAACACACTCCCCCAGCGGCCTGCAGCCCTGCAACTGCCAGGCTTCTAGCAGGCTCTTCCTGGACTCTAACCCAGCAGCCAATTCCGCCGCTGGGGACATCCACTCTCCCCTCTTCCTTTCCAGGTACGCTTGTCAAAACCCAACAGAACCTGACAGAAAGGTAAGCTGGGGAAAGGGTCTGGTAAGGTCCTGGGAGCGTTTCGAATTAAACCCTGAGCTGTACTTTTTCCTGGTTTTTCTTTTCTACGGAAGCGCAAACCTACAGAACTGCTGCGAAGAGGTGCTGATTTTTGCTAAGATTTTATTTGCAATCACTGTAATGAGATGTCAAAGCTGAAAGGAACCTCGGGAAAAAACTCATCGGGTCCCCACGTTTCACAGATGGAGAAATGCCCAGAGAAAAACTGCCTAACTGCGGTTACACAAAGGAATTCCCTAGAATGTCACATCCTAAATGGCAAGAGCTACACCTAATCCATCTCCAGAGTCCCAACACTGTGCTCCGCGCTTCCTAAACGGTTGCTGAACTGAACTAAAATGAACACAAGTAATCAGTGGGAAATCTAGGGCTGTAACCCACAATGTTGTACTTCAAGAAAAGTGTTTTTCCGGGGTGTCTCGGCAGGGGTGGGGGGAGGGGGAGGGTCGCTCAGTCGGTTGAGCGTCTGACTCTTGCTCTCGGCTCAGGCTGTGATCTCGCATGGTTCGTGGGGTCGAGCCTACGTTGGGCTCTGTGCTGACAGCGTGGAGCCTACTTTGGATTCTCTGTCCCTCTCGCTGCCCCCTCCCTGCTCTCATGCTTGCACATGCGCACTCTCCCTCTCTCGCTCAAAATAAATAAACTTAAAAAAAAAAAAAGGTGTTCTTCCTTTCTAGAGGACTAGAAAGCTGGAGTCTCTGGATAATTCATGCGTACAGCAGACCCCATGGAATTCAGACACTCTCCCTCAAAGAACTAGGTACACTTCCTTTATCGACACCACCTATAACATTTCCAACCCCTTTATGTTCCAACTGATTTAAAAATCATACGTCTCTAAACTGATTTCCTAAAATACTCCTTCTCCTCCACTCAGAAAATATTTTTAATACAATTTTTTTTATTGTTTAATGTTTATTTTTGAGAGAGAGAGAGAAAGGGAGGGAGGCATGGAGGGAGGGAGGAGAGGCAGAGAGAGAGGGAGACACAGAATCCAAAGCAGGCTCAAGTCTCCAAGCTGGCAGCACAGAGCCCGACATGGGGCTCGAACTCACGAACAGTTGAGATCATGACCTGAGCTAAAGTCAGACGCTTAACCGACTGAGCCACCCAGGCGCTCCCACTCAGAAAATCTGTTAATAATTCTCTTTACTTTCTTTTTTTCCCAAGTTTTCATTTAAATTCGTTAGTTAACACACAGTGTAGTATTAGTTTCAGGTGCAGAATTTAGTGACCCATCACTTCCAAACACCACCCAGTGCTCATCACAAGTGCCCTCCTTCATCCCCATCACCTATGTAACCCTTCCCCCACCCACCTCCCATCTGGTGGCCATCAGTGTTCTTTAGGGTTAAAAGTCTGTTCCTTGGTTTGCCTCTCTTTTCCCCCCACCATGTTCATTTGTTTTGTTTCTCAAATTCTACACGAGTGAAATCATATACGTTTTTCTCTCATCTTCAATTACTTTCTTAATGACTGTCCCCTTTGATTCCCTCCCTATACTTCAACTTACCCCAAACTACAACCACTGCCTCCCTTCCTCTGTGCCCCCACTGAAGTCAATGGTTCTCAACCTGGGCCATGTACTGGAATCAGCTGGGGAAGTTTTAAAAAACATGAATTCCTGGGTCCTACTCCAAGAGTTCCTGATCTAACTGGCCAAGACGGGGTATGGCCAAGGAATGAAATTTTTAAAAGTTCCCCAGGTGATTCTAATGTAACAGCTCACTAATGTTGCCATACACGCTCAGAAATTCACTATGTGGTCCATTATATACCCAAAATATAATCTGTTGTTCTGGCTTTGCAAGCTATTAGACTGAAGGCACATTAGAACCACACCCTTGATTCACATCTGTCATGTAATACTACTTTAGTAAATATGCCGATAAAGCTCTACAAATCGCTAATGATAATGAATGGCCAGTATCCCACTAAAAGACTGTAGAGGAGGGGGAAAAGCTGTACTGGAGTCTTTTGACTCAGAAACACATTTAGTTTAGAATTTTTGTTTTTGTTTTTTACCAAGGACCCAAGTCCTTCAAATCCAGATGGTCTTTCTGTTATCAAAAATAGCTTTTTGGGGGGCACCTGGCTGGCTCAGTCGACAGAACGTGAGACTCTTGATCTCAGGGTTGTGAGTTCAAGCCCCACATTGGGCATGGGGCCTACACTTAAAAAAAGAACCTGAACAAAAAGAGCTTTTTGTGGCCAATCCCCAAAGAAGCATAAGAACACACCATGTATTTTCATGCCTCAGTTCATACCAATATTTCTGTCTGGAACGACCTTCCCCTATCTGCATGGAAAACTATTCATCCTTCAAAGCCCAGTTCTATCTATTGCCTGGTTTAGTCATTCATTCCCCAAAACCAGAAATCCACTCAGTGTCAGGAATTGTTCCAGGCAATGGAGATACAACATTGTACTAGATATAGTCACTGGTCTCACAGTGCTTACATTCTACTTGGGAAGCCAGATAGTAAACAAGACGGCAAATTAAAATAAATCCAGATGGCGGTTAAGTGACATGAAGAAGATAAAGCAACACAACATGACAGAGTAGGGGTGGGGAGTAGTAACTTTCCCCAAAGGCAGACTTATTTGATCTTTTAAGACTGAATCAAGAGCAGGGAGCTTTCCTGTATTCCTTTTACATTCCCAGCATTTACTCTTAGTACCTACACAATGAATATTCTAAATGAATAAAAAACATAAGGGGAAGAAAAAATGTAAAAGTAAAAAAAAAAAAAAACCTGTAGAAATAATCATCATAATCAACTTCAACTAAGAGTCAAGAAGCAGAGCACCTGGGTGGCTCAGTGGGTTAAGCGTTCGACTTCAGCTCCAGTCATGATCTTGCGGTCTATGAGCTCAAGGCCTGCATCAGGCTCTGTGCTGACGGCTAAGAGCCTGGAGCCTGCTTTGGATTCTGTGTCTCCCTCTTTCTCTCTGCCCCTCCTCTGATCACGCTCGCTCGCTCTCACTCTCAAAAATAAATATTTTTTTAAAAAAATTTTAATTGAAAAAAAAAGAGTCAAGAAGCATGAATCCTCACCTAAATTTTTCCCACTACCTACAAAATCTGGGGCAAATCTCTTCCTCTCATCTGTAAAAGAAGTAGACTGGATTAGACTGGAATTATAATGCTCACCAGAGGCAAATAAAAAGTGAAGCACACAAGCAGAGACTGTATAGGACTAGAGTGAACAGGCACTCTTAAGGGGAACAGCCACTATGCAACTCCCAGAGTGTACCCCGCAGGAATGTGGGCCCACTGGTGCCTCGAAAAGCCAGAAATCTGGATTTCATGTGTGTTCTCCCAGTGCTTAAATATTAAATCCACATGCCTTCAAAATATTGTGTAAGCCAAACAAAACCCCATGTATAAGGGCCAGACCACACATCTCTGGTTTGCAACCTCTGGACTAGACCATTCTAAACCGTTCTGGTCTTGACAGGGTTCTGTCTCAAGAAGAGACAATAAGACTGGAGAACAAAAAGAGAAAAGAACAGTCCCCCAGTCTCTGTCCCCAGTGTTCCAATCAGATCACAGAAGACTCTTTTTTTTTTTTTTTTTTTTTTTTTTAATGTTTATACAGAGGGAGACACAGAATCCAAAGCAGGCTCCAGACTGAGCTGTCAGCACAGAGCCTGATGCAGGGCTCGAACCCAGGAACCGGAAGATAGGACCTGAGCTGAAGTCAGATGCTCAACTGACTGAGCCACCCAGGTGCCCAGAAGACTCTTCTTAATTCATCAGGCAGTAAATTCTCATTGCCCGGAAAGAGTATTTTGTGTGCTGGACAATAAAAAGATCCATCCCAGCCTCTCCTTTAGAGCAGTAAGTCTGCTGTATTTTTAGTGATCTGGAGTGAACCGTTGTGCTTTTGCCCACGTGTGCTCAATAAATATTCCTATCCTAGGCAATCAGGAATGTTTCAACAGAAGCACAACTCACATGCACGCACACAGACACACACACACACACACACACACACACACCCCACAAAGCAAGGAAATCAATTATGCTGAAGACTGGCAAGATGCCCCAAAGACACAGCAGGAATGTGATATGAACAGCAGGATGAGGAAGGAGAATGAATAATTCAGACTCCCTGATTCACTTAACAAAGTTCTGTCGAGCACAAGCTGAGACCCACGGTCTGAAAAGGCAACCTGAGCTCACCAAACGGAAAGCCTGCCCCAAGGGTGGGACAGGGAAGAAATGACAGACCTGCCCCTAGAATAAGTCAAGTTATTTTTCTGAAAGCCAATGCATCATTGAAAACCAAAGTTGACAACAGATGATGTTTTCTTGTCACTCGTGCAGGGAAAAGAGCATGCATATTTTATTTATGCCCACCCTCTTTAAGAAGGCCTCCGTTAGACTAGAAAGCCAAAGTAAAGAAGGTAACAGGAAAGGCAAAAGAGAAAGCATCAGCCAGAATAGTTAAAAGTACACAGACATTCTCCCGGCCCCTACTGTCCTACCCCCCTTCTGAGGTTGAGGAAAGTTACCAACACCACCTTTAAACTAGCAATGGTGAGCCATTTACCAACTACTTGTCAACTGCTTAACCTAAGAAATGAGATCCAGATCTCATTTAGTTAAGAAGACAGATCATCTATCCTGAATATTAATCAGTCCTCATAAGCTGTTTGTTGGAAACGAGGGTTTTGTATATACATATATTTAAAAAAAAAAAAAAAAGAGAGAGAGAGAGAAAGCTGCTACACAAATGGCCCAGGGGAGAAAAACAAAGGCAAAGAGCCCAACTTGTTTTCATGTGTCTCTGTGATCGGTTCGGTGTGTTATTATTTTATGGTTTTAAATGGTTTTAAAAGTCATGTGTTGGTTTTGAATGACAAGAGTGAAATACCTTTCATCATTCAGCATTTAAATCCCTCAAATCTATGGTACACACTGGAGCAAGCCCTTCTTTCAGCCTTGCATCTGTGACATGTTTCTCGTAAACAACACACCAAGAATGTGTTAACTCCTGGAGGCCCCAGTACTAAAACCTGCGTTGTTGTCAAAATCAAGTAAAGGGTAAACCTGAGGCGCTGCTCACATCCTTCCAAGGCGGTGAAAATAGAAGAGTCTCTATGCAATAAATGGATCCTACATATTATACTAGTTGAGTAGCAGAAGACAGATTTTATCAAACAATTACTACCACAACGAAGTGTAGTCTAGAGTAAGCTCACGACTTTAGAAATCATTTTAGGGGCACGGGGGTGGCTCAGCTGGTTGACCGTCTGACTTCGGCTCAGGTCATGATCTCACGGTTCCCAAGTTCTAGCCCTGCATTGGGCTCTGTGCTATCAGCGCGGTGCCTGCGTTGGATCTTCTGTCCACATGTCTCTCTCTCTCTCTCTGCATCTCCCTCGCTCACTCTCTGTCTCTCTCAAAAATAAACTTAAAAAAAAAATCATTTTAAAAATTAACCTGATTCCTCAAAGTTACCAAAAGCAACGTCTACAAAATTCAAATGGCTGCTGAAGAGATGCTTCAGCCCTAAAAGCAAAGAAACGGCATTTAATGAGGTAATTAAACCGCTCCTTCTGGTGCTGATAACCAAATTTTCCTAACTGCTTCAGGTCAACCCCTAGGCAATTAATCTATCATCCCATCACAGAGCCTGTGATGCAACAGCACTGACTCCAACCAGAGACCCTCCTGAAAACAGTGACTGCATCAGATGGAGACTTTCTGCCCACATTCTATGTTACAGATCACAATTCAAGAGTTCACAAGGCAAGCTTCCAAGGGTCACAGACAGAAAGGGGCCTCTAATTTCCAAATGCTTAATGCCAGGAGCTTCTGGAAATTAGATGTTACAAAGTCTTACCTGCCATTTCTTTAGCCACAGAACAAATAAGACTGCTGTTGATCAACTTTAACAAGTTACAAATGGATGACAATCCTCCCAGAATAAGAATAAAATTTCTTCTCTTGTTTGGTGAGTGTGGAGTAATGAGGATTTTTCTTTTTTTGTTGTTAAAGCTCCCCAGATGATGTTAATGGGCAGCTAGGACTGAGAAATGTGGATCTACCTGGTGTGTGTGTGTGTGTGTGTGCGTGTGTGTGTTTTAGTGTTTATTTTTGAGAGAGAGAGAGAGAGAGAGAGAGAGAAAGCATCAAGCAGGAGGGAAACAGAGGGAGGTGGGGGACAAAGGATCCAAGGCAGGCTTCACAGTGACAGCAGAGAGCTTGATGCAGGGCTCAAACTCACGAACAGGGAGATCATGATCTGAGCCAAAGTCGGACACCTGACTAAACCACCCAGGAGCCCCTGTCTACCTCTTTTGAAATAAACCAGCTAGGGGGCGCCTGGGTGGCGCAGTCGGTTAAGCGTCCGACTTCAGCCAGGTCACGATCTCGCGGTCCGGGAGTTCGAGCCCCGCGTCGGGCTCTGGGCTGATGGCTCAGAGCCTGGAGCCTGTTTCCGATTCTGTGTCTCCCTCTCTCTCTGCCCCTCCCCCGTTCATGCTCTGTCTCTCTCTGTCCCAAAAATAAATAAATGTTGAAAAAAAAAATTAAAAAAAAAAAAAAGAAAAGAAATAAACCAGCTAGGGGTAAGGTACTTAACTAGTGAGATCAAGTAATATATTCAAAGGAAGTTTTGACCTTAGAATGTGACTTTGTTTGAAATTATTATCTCTAGCAAAAGAACCAAATGCCACTCAGTGATCATCTACCCTGAAAATCTGGGACAAGTATTCTATACAGATAAGATTCTTGCAGTTCTAAAATCCTATAATCTATCCAACCATTAACTATCCAATAAATATTGGGCCTACTATATATCAGTCACTGTGCTAGATATGGGATTTAAAAAAAAAAAAAGGGATCAAAGCATAGTCCCTACCCTCAAGGAACTTACAGTTTGGGAGGAGGTCAAAGTAGACACTTACATACACCGTGAGATAAATGCCAGGAAGGGAAAAGTACAAGGAATTATAACAGCAATTAGGTAAGTTACCCCACTGGAGATACTCAGTGAAAGGTTCCCAAAGCACGAACTTTAAGATGAGGGTTAGTGTGTAAAAGGTGGAAAGAGAAGTATTAGACCAGTAACTTCAAGCAGGGGAGCCTGGGTAGCTTAGTCAGTTAAGCATCTGACTTCGGCTCAGGTCAGAATCTCACGGTTCACGAGTTCAAGCCCTGCATCAGGCTCTCTGCTGTCAGTGCGGAGCCAGCCTCGGATCCTCTGTCTCCCTCTCTCCCTGTCTCTGTCTCTGTCTCTATCTCTCAAAAATAAGTAAACATTCAAAAAAAATGTAGAAGTAACTTCAAGTAGAGCTGTACGGTCCATGCATGAGTGGGTCAAGGGTCTAGGAGATGAGCTAGGAGCCAGATCACCGAAGTCACTTGAAGGGCACTGATATAATGAGAGGTGTTTCAGATGAATCATTTCTAAGAAAGGCCACTGAGATGCAGTGACACGGGCTGGAAGGGACAAAAGTGAAGGCAAAAAGACCCCTGGGTAAGCAGTGGCACTGGCCACAGAGCTACACAAGGGTGGAGTTCTGGAGAAAGGGCAGGCGGGGAGGGATGAGTTACAGACATGCTAGCTTTGCAGTACCTACAGGGCACGAGCAGGTGGAAACTGCCATCGGAAGTGCAGGAGGCAGATCTAGGCTACAGATAGCAATTTGGAAGTTGTCAGCATCTAGATGATGAATAAAGCCTTCGCTGTGGATGAGCTCACCCAAGGAGAGCACATGTCACAGAGGAAAAGGCCTAGAGCAGAATGCTGAGTGACAGCAACCTGTAAGTGGGGGCTGAGGAAGGGTCATGGAAAAGGCTGTGGCGGGGGAGGGAAACGTGTTAAAAAGGATGGTGCCAGAGGAAGCCAGGGGAAGAGGGGCATTTCAAGGACAGGGAAGACGGAAAGGACATTCACTGGGTTCAGCCACAGGGGCTGTCATTGGTGACGTCGGAGGAACGGAGTTTAAACGTTGTAGTCGAAGAAGAAACCAGACTTCAATGTGTTCAAAGGATAAAGACAATTATGTCAAGAAGCTGGTTTTGTAGTTTGTAGAAGGGAGAAGAGTAAAGAGCAGCCGGAGGACGGAGGAGACCAGAGGACTGAATATGCTAGATTTTATTTAATGAGAGAGGCATATAGAATGTTGGTAAGAAGAGATACAAAAAGGTAGATTTAAAAATCCAGGAAAGGGGCGCCTGGGTGGCTCAGACGGTTGAGCGACCGACTTCACCTCAGGTCATGATCTCATGTTCATGGGTCCAAGCGCCACATCGGGCTCTGTGCTGACAGCTCAGAGTCTGGAACCTGCTTTGGGTTCTGTGTCTCCCTCTCTCTCTGCCCGTCCCGTGTTTGTCTTCTCTCTGTGTCTCTCAAAAAAATAAAGTAAAACGTTAAAAAAAATTTTAGGGGCGCCTGGGTGGCTCAGTCGGTTAAGCGGCCGACGTCGGCCCAGGTGGTGATCTCACGGTTCGTGAGTTCAAGCCCACGTCAGGCTCTGTGCTGACGGCTCAGAGCCTGGAGCCTGCTTCGGATTCTGTGTCTCCCTCTCTCTCTGCCCCTCCCTAGCTCACACCTGCTGTGTCAAAAATAAATAAACTTAAAAAAAAAATTTTTTTAATAAAAAATAAAAAACAAAATGCAGGAAAAAGATCCAAGCAGGATTCACCAAAGGAAGAACAATACATCTTTCACTGTAACAGACACAGTTTGTAGGTTTGATGGCAGGAAATTAAGAGTTTCAATTTGATATCTTCTATTTCATCTATAAATTAAGAGGCAAGAATTCTGGGGACGGGCATCCAACTCTTGATCTCAATTCTCGTCTTTTTTTTGAGAGAGAGAGAGAGTGCACTCGAGCTGGGAGGAGGGGTAGAGGGAGACAGAGAATCTTAAGCAGGCTCCATGCTGAGCACAGAGCCCAACACGGGGCTCGATCCCACAACCCTGGGATCACTACCAGAGCCGAAATCAAGAGTTGGACACTCAGCCAACTGAGCCACCCAGGTATCCTTCAGCTCAGGTCCTGATCTCAGGGTACTGATTTCAAGCCCCATGTTGGGCTCTGCACTGGGCATGAAGACTACTTTGAAAAAAAGAGAGAGAGAGAGAGAGAGAGACAAAAATTCTTGCTTAAGTGAAGGGAAAGTGAATGGAGGACCATGAGGAACGTCTGAGACAGCTCTGGAGGCAAATCCCCAGGAGAGGTCACTCAAAAACACAAAGCCTGCCAGCAGGAGTCAAGGATCCAGGAATCGCTGAAAACCACAAAAACAGACAGTCTTATCCATCTAGGCCTGGGTTTTGCTAGTAGGTCAAACAAAATGAACATAAAGAGAGAATACTGGCCAAAGCATGGTTTAAGCAAAAGGCGGAGAAATCTAAACGAGGGAGGGGGGAGCAAAGTCGGGGGGGGGGGGATTCACAGGAAGGGAGAGAGCGCAGAGAGGGCCAGTGTATGAACTTCTCAATGACGCTGGAGATGAGACGCAGCGGTAGCTGATGAACATGAATGAGAGAACTGGAAGATGGAAGGGTGTTAACGAGGAGATGAGATGTCCATCTTCCAATTTTCAGAAATGAAGCAGTTCCAGATGGACAAGACGGAGGGCGTGTCCTCAGAGCAGGCGGTGCAAGTAAGTACCTGCGCGGTTCCAGTCAGGGAAGCCCCTCAGTCAAAGAACTCAGAGGCAGGCGCCGGATCAGTCATCGGCACACACGCTGGGTCTCCTATCCCTCGTGACAATAAAGGTCGAGAGAAAGCCCAATAACCGGTGCCAACATTAGGTAGTTTGGGGTTTTTTTGGTTTTTTTAATGAGGAAGAGAGGCAAGGAAATGGATAAATGACAGCACTGAGTAAGGGAAGTGGGTAGATGAGCCAGATTACAGGAGCTTTAAAGGAGCAGGGAATTTCAATTTCGCCCAAGGGAAGAAGATTAGACAGGAATCCTGGAGAGGAGAGACGCCAGGATACCCACCTCCCTAAAGTATAAGAACAAAAAACACCCAGTAGGAGGGGGATGTGATGTTCTCAGAAAGAAATGGGATTTAGTTAAGAGGAAAGAGTAGATATAAGAGTCCGTGAAAAGGCTGAGGATGGGGAGGACTGTTTACGAATGCAACAGGAAAAACGGGACAGTCTATGAGGGGAGGAGCCGCCGGAAGGTCAGGTCAGGAGAGAAAAATCACAGTCAGGCCTGAGGTCACAGGAATATACAGATGGCCAGAGCTGCTTACATCCTGGATGCTGACCAAGGAGTGCAGAGTTGAAAGGAATGATTGGTTTGCCTGCTGCAGTTTCTTTAAAAAAAAAAACAAAACAGTCCCAGTAGTTTCTTAATAGAAAACTGGACGGCTGCAGAAGGACTTGGGCCTTTTGCGAGGAGTTCACATCAGCCGGGTTTAAGTGACCTGGAGAGCCTTAACCGCAGGCCAAATCAGGCTCTACCGTACAGAAAACAACGGCAGCCTCTGGTCTCTCGAGAGAGGGGGCGCCCTTGGGCCCTGCAAGGAAAAAGCCACGGCCCAGAACACCTATTTTGCCCGGCAGACAAGAACACTCTCTGAGCAGAGTCAGTCAGGATGTGGACCCATTCACGCTGACCAGAACACACACCCGGTTTAGGCTTCTGGTATCAGTGACTGATGAACCAATAAATAACGTCAAATAAGTAATGAGAGGCTCAAGATTCAAGAACTTGGATGCCTCTAATAAAAAGCATTAATAAGCTAGACAATTACACTTTTACAAATCTAACTTATGTAGCTGCTCCTGTGCTAAGTGCTTACTTGTAATATCTCATTAGTTTTCACAAGTCTATGAGGCAAAAACTATCATTAACATTTTACAGATGAAGGAACTTAGCCTCAGAGAAATTAAGAAAACTTGTCCGAGGTTATCAATGTACTAAGCAGCAGAGCCGGTAGGACTCTAAACCCCGAACTCTCAACCACTGCGCTCTATGCCTCTCCCAGCCCCAGCGGGTCCCGCCACCATGCCTGAGTTCATATGCTCTTGAATATACAACGCAGAGGTTATTATTAGTACACAAAGAAATAAAAAGCATGAAAGCGAAGAAAACGAAGTCTGGTTAAAGAGACAAGAGATAAACCGCCCCCCCCACACACACACACACAAAGGAACGCAACTATTCAAAATTAAACTTAAGTACCAAGATTATGATAATGATAACAAGGATTGAGAAGACAGCCAGACTCCACAGATTTTTGATTTTCTGTCCAAGGCAACAAACTTTCTAATACAACCCATTCATCTATGCCTTCAGACTTCTCAAATGGAAAAGATCACGCTCGATTCCCTAGGAAGTACCTGAGTAAATCATACCAAGCCATCAGAAAAAAACTGAAGTCAAGTGGTTTTAAATGAATCCCTGCTGTCCTGAATCTTGAGCCCTATTCTGACCCAACCACTTTCCCATACATACCTCGTTTCCTTGTACTAAAGCCCCATTTTGATGGAGGCCAGACAAAAACCGACCCTCCCTTATTACGTCCCCTGGGCCACTTACCCTGTAGGCCTTGCCTCCTGTGTCAGTCTACACTCCGGAAGTGTGAGGCTGAGCCAAAACTAAAACAGCTATAGGGAGGGGAGGCATGGATGAGTCCATCTTGGGAAACTCGGCAGCGTGTTATTCACACACTCTTATTTAACAGTACCTTTGCTCCCACGTTCCGGTTTAAGCTACCGGAGCATACCATTTATGTCCCTGCCAAACATACCTCTCCACCCCTCACAACACCTTCACTCAGCCTCCTGCACCAGTGAACTCACCTCCATGCCCCTACTTGGAGCAGAAAACAGAATGAGGCCCTGCTTTACTTTCAAACCTCCCAGAGGCAGAATGAGATACAGAATGGTTCCTGAGTGCTCTGAATCTTAATTAAGAGAAATATAATATCCACATAATAACAACACATTTACCATGGAATATCCAGCCTTATTCTGCTACTAAAAATCAACTGAGGCACACACCAGTATTCAAGGCTCACGCAAAGCTGAATTCATCCTGGCCTCCCCGTTGCCCGACCAAAAAAAGACAATTTTGATTACAGGTCAGAGTTGGCAGTCTCAAAATGGGTAAAACTGTTCCAAGCAACACTGCTGAGGTAGCAGGTGAGGGTAAAATGGACTTCAGCCACTGAACTCTGACCATTTTCAGAGGCGGTCAGTGAAATCCAGGTACACTAACAGGGGAAAACAGCAGACAAACAGAAAGTGTAGCAGTTTCAAAATATGTCCACAAATTCCTATATACTATATACTACTTACTCCCTTCAAGAAGTGAAGCCTAAAAAAAAATAAAATAAAATAAAAATAAAAATAAATTAAAAAACTGGAGCCTAATTTTCCTCTCCTTGAGAGGAGGAATTAGACTCAGACACTTGCTTCTAACAAATAAAATAAAGCAGAAATGATAACGTATCCTGCAGGCACTAGGTCATTAAAAGCACTGCAACTCCCCCCTTCACCTGCTCTCTCCCTTACTCGATCTCTCACTTGATCACTCACTCTAGGGGGGAAGTCAACATAAGGTAGGGAAGACACTCAAGAAGCCTAAGGAGAAGTCCATGTTGGAAGGAACTAAAGCCAGCGGGAAACTGACAACATGCCAAGAGCCGTGAAACGAACCATCTTGGAATCCTCCGGCCCCGGTTCAGACTTCAGATGAGTGCGACACCAGCAACTGCCCGACTGAAACTTCATGAGGGATCCTAAGCCTGAACCGCACAGCTTAGTTGCTCTCAGATTTACGACCCACAGAAACTGTGACATAATAAAGGTGTGTTGTTTCAAGTCAGTAAGTGTAGGGGTAATATGTTCTGGGGCAAAAGACAACTATTACAGAGGGCATGTTGTAGCACATCGGCTTGTGAGTCCCAAACTATCGCTTGGCTTCTGGAAAACGGACACTACCAGAGAGGAGCACACCAGTTGTTCAGTAACTTCTTCTGTTTAGAGCAGAAATATAATGACAGCAAGAAATATGGGCCATTTACTTAAATTAAAATTTTCTAGTTAACAGCATTTAAAAAAGAAACCAGGTAAGGTAAATTTTAATATAATTTAGGGAATCCAACACATCCAAAATATTAGCGTTTCAACATGTCAATATTTCAACAATAGTCAATGATCTGTAAATTTTCAATGAAATTTTTTTGCACTGGTCTTTAAAATCTAGTGGGTATTTGAGGGGGTGCCTGGGCGGCTCTGTTGGTTAAGCGTCCGACTCTTGCCTTCGGTTCAGGCATGATCTCACGGTTTCGTGAGTTCAAGTCTCGCGTCAGGTGCCTGCTTGGGATTCTCTCTCTCCCTCTCTCTGCCCCTTCCCCGCTTGCAATGCTTCTGTCTCTCTCAAAATAAATAAATAAACTTTAATAAATAAATACACAAATACATAAACAATAAGCAAATAAAATCTAGTGCGCGTTTTACACTCACAGAGCGTCTCAGTTTGGACGAGCCATATTTCAAGACCACGACAGCCACAAGTGGCTAATGGCTCCTGTATCAGAGCAGGTCTAGAGAATTTTTTTCTGTAGCTTGCTACCCTTTAAGAAATATGAGTGTAGAGCTCAAAGAGATCAAAGTGAAGAATTTTTCAAATACCTAAAGAATTTTTAAAATTTTCTTTACTGAGCTGTATCACTGTATAGGTTCCCACGCTGGGAAGGAGTGGCCTTCATGGAAGGAAGGAGAGGGGGCAAGGGCAGTGCTTACTGTTGGGAAAGGGAGGGACCGCTTTGAAGAGAAAGGAACACACCTCCTACCAAGAATCAGCTGGAGTACGGAGAGCATCACCTGAATTTTTTTTTATTTTTTTTTTAACGTTTATTTATTTTTGAAAGAGAGAGAGAGAAAGAGAGAGCACACACGAGCGAGCAGGGGAGGGGCAGAGACAGATGAAGACCCAGAATCCAAACAGGCTCCAGGCTCTGAGCTGTCAGCACAGAGCCCAACGAGGGGCTCAAACTCACAAACCGTGAGATCATGACCCAAGACGCTTAACCGACTGAGCCACCCAGGCGCCCCTAGCATCACCTGCATTTTTAACCGACACTCCCCTCAGCTCTCACTCAGCCACCCATCTCACACACAGCCCTACGTCCCACTGAAAAGGAAAGTTGCAGTTTGCTCTGAAGCAGATCTGGAGGGGGAAAAAGAAAAAAAAGTAAAAGAACATTTGGCTTCAAACGTCCATGGATGGATGAATGGATAAAGAACATGTGGTATATAGAGACAATGGGGTATTACTCGGCAATCCGAAAGAATGAAATCTTGCCATTTGCAACTACGTGGATGGGACTGGAGGGTCTTATGCTAAGTGAAATTAGTCAGTCAGAGAAAGACAAATACCGTATGACTTCACTCCTATGAGGACTTTAAGAGACAAAACAGATGAACGTTAAGGGAAGGGGAACAAAAATAATATAAAAACAGGGAGGGGGACAACACAGAAGAGACTCTTAAATACGGAGAACAAACACAGGGTTACCGCAGGGGTGCTGGGAGGGGGAGGGGCTAATGGGGAAGGGGCACTAAGGAATCGACTCCTGAAATCACTGTTGCACTAGATGCTAATTTGGATGTAAATTTTTAAAAAAATTAATTAAAAAAAGGAAAAAAAATCAAAACAAAACAAAACAAAAACATCTGGCTTTCTCCAAAACCACTTCTCCAGCTAACACACTGGTCTCCCCTTCCCCAGCAATGTCCTCTTCTCAGCTCGCTGCCGTGAAGGGGGACCAATCGAAACCAGAGCGGTCAGCCGACCGTAATCTCCACAGGAACATCTACTCCGGGGCCACCAGAGTCCCCCTCTCTCTCCTCTCGCTCCTACTTCTTGAGAAGCTAGATTTGAACCGCTGTGGAAACAAGCCAGTTGTGTGAGTCATGCAGCCATCCATCCCAAGGGGCCTGGGCAAAATCCAGAGGACAGCTGGAAACAGCTGTCGTGAGATCAACTGCAAACAGGGGGGCAGGGAGGGGAGGAAAAAGAGGATGAATTCATAGTTGATTACACACGATCCCAATCTGGCCTCAGAAAAGCTGGTTTTCATTTTGCCGCCCGAACAAGAAGTTTCTTCTCCCTTCTTACTTAAAAGTTCTTCTCCCAGTGAAGGCAGCAACCACGGGCTCACCACTGAAGCCCCCCAGAGACGATTACCCGGGGTGGGATCCCTCTCCCACCGTGTGTCTCCCACGGCGTGGGCTAATGGGAGCCCCCCCCTCCCCCCCAGGTAAGGAAGAAACTATTAAAGAGTAGCTGGAAAGGCAGACACCTCTGACTTGAACAGAACTCTTCAAAAAAAAAAATCACCAGGAAACAGGAGGCTGCTGAAATGTAGCACAGACATAGTCCCAGGGCAAGAGGAGCTCCACTCCCCTTCCACGCGTGATGATGATGATGATGATGACGACGACGATGACGCCGTAACACTGTCTCTTAAGGAAACAGGACGACAGGCCAGAAGGGTGTTTCTCGGCATGATCAGAAGGCGACCAGCCTGCGGATTCCTACTCCACTTTCCTACTGGCCGAAACTGTGTCCGTCTTCACACATCAGCCTTGCGGTCCTGAAGGAAAAAGGTGGCTGACGCCTGGTCCAGCTGTGTGTCCTAAAATGAGCAGCGTGACAGCAGGTAACCTTCCTACACGAGGACTCCGCACAGTGCGACACCTTAGGGAAGAACGGGGGCTTACTGGCCTCTGACGTAAACCAACGTCAACGGGCTCTGGTCACAGGAGATGTGGAGAACCAGTACGCACGCCCTGCCACACCCACACAGCCATCCTTCAAAAGCCCTGTGCCCACAGCTTACGTGGCTTCTAGCAACACCCGCTCGGGCGGGGGGGCAGGTGTGGGTTCCTCGGTCATTTCCGACACTCACGTGGTAGAAGCAGTCCCTACTCCTCAAATTCACCAGCCACCCCAACCCAGGGGAAAAGAAGCACTGCTACCTTCAGGAGAGGTCTAGAGAGATTTTTAGAAGCCAATGAAAACTCCCCTCAGCTCCCCCTGTTGCCCACCTGCCATCAGTGACGCTGTTCCACGAGAGACCAAGATTCAACATCTCTCCATTCACTCCCTTCTCTCCAGTGCTGTTTTCCAATGCAGACCTTTAGTTATTTCTGACACGGAATTTAAGTATTTGCTATATTACATCACACACAGGACCTCCTGCAACTTATTTCCAAAGCCAGAGGCAGGAGATCCTGAGATGGGGAGGGAGCCCAGAGGAAAGTCTGAGTCAGCTTCCACGGCCGGAGGAAAGTTTCCCTTAGCCTCCCAGGCTTATGATTACAATAATTAATGACAACTTGTAAAAGTCACACATAAAAACTTTTTCGATCGCCAGAGCTTACATTCTGGATCCCTTTTATTTTTTCGCCTTTTATGTCTCACCTTTCCACCAAGTGCCCAGCAAACCCAGCAAAACAACTGTGGGCACTCCTGTACTAAATACGATCTTTCTCACCAGCGAATGAGCAAGGTTTATGACCCTTTACTATGTTTTACCTCATCAACTTAGGCTGTTACTTAACTCAGTTTATACACCATCGACCCAACCAAATCAAAGGCCTTCGCAGGTCACCCCCTGGACCTTCCTCTTCCTGCCCACACTGCCGCACGCAGAGTGAAACCTCAAACACCACCTCTCGGTTAGGTTTTACTTTAGATAAAAGGAGGGCAGGGATGAGACGAGGGACTGCATCTAAAATGCGCACGGTGAGGAAGCAGCAAAGGTTGAGTCTCTCCGAAGGAAGCCATCCTCCAGAATGGAGGAGAAAGTTTTTACCAAGTCTTAGGACAAGAGGACATCCGAGGCCCCGGCAACTGCTCACAACAGCCAGTCTTGGAGCCATTAAGCCAAAGCCACGTACTCGCACTTTCAGCCCCGTCTCCTCCAGACCGTGTTTCTGACAACCGCAATGACTTCCTTTCCAATCAGCCCACAGTGGCAGCCGCTGCCATGATAACCAGCAAGGATTTCAAGAAGTCCGGCCGTCTGTTTTGAAGGGCAACTTGGGGAAGCCAGCAGATAATAATGTCCCAGGCCCATTCGGAGGGGCAGGGGGTCCGTGAGGTTAAAAAGGCAACAAAGAGTTTGTGAGAGGAAATTACCACCAGCTAAAAGGTCAGAGTGTATTCAATTCACATATGGCCAAGGTGGTAAGCATACAATTTTCTTTAAGGTTTTTTTCCCCCAAAACCAGGCAACAAGAAAGAATCATAAATTGGGGTCTAAGGACAATATATAAATTGACTTTCAAAAAAATAAGCAATGGATGGGACACCTGGGTGGCTCAGTCGGTTGAGCATCTGACTTTGGCTCAGGTCATGATCTCACGGTTCGCAGGTTCAAGCCCCACGTCGGGATCTGTGCTGACAGTTCAGAGCCTGGAGCCTGCTTCGGATTCTGTGTCTCCCTCTCTCTCTGCCCCACCCCCACTTGTGCTCTGTTTCAAAAATAAATAAATACTTAAAAAAAATTTTTTTAATAAGCAATGGAAATAACTGAACATTAGACTTTAGAGGGTCTGGTCACGTAAGAATTTTCGTTAACTACACGTTGCTGGATGAGTACTATTACCCATGCTTAGCAGACAGGGAGACTGACAGGGAAGCAGTGGAATATCTCAGCCCAAATTTTCACGGAAGACAGGTGTCCAAAGACTGAAGCTAGGCTTCTTAAAGGCATAATCTATGGGGAGAACTTCAGTCTTAGACGTGAAAATACAAAACACATAGGAAGCCATTATTAACTTTACAGATTTAATATCCAAAAGCAGGAAATGCGGAAGATACAGTTCTTACAGAAATACTAAAACATGTACACTACATTCAAACACAGAATTTTAGACCTGGAAAGGGACTGCCAGGCAACAGATAAATCAACATTGTAATAACAATTCCAACACACCGTGTCCGAGGAGTTCAAAGCACTTGGCTTTAAGTACTATGTACATACACACTGAGGAAGACTCTGAAGCTTTAACTTTTGCACTTGACGATTTGTGCTAATTCACAACCTCTGTATTACACTTAACTTTTTTATTCTAAGAAGGAAGGAAAACGGAGGGAGGAGGGGGAGGGAGGAAAAGAGGGAGAGGGAATGAACAAAGGGACCCAACATGTGTTTTACCTCCTATGATATGAAAAATGCATCCACTTGGGGTCTCAGTATCTACCTTCCTTGTGTCTGTTTTCCTTTGTTTTCCCTCCATCTTCTCTGGGGCGGTTTTGGATTTTGTTCACAGTCCTGGTTTCTGTCTCCGCCCTCTGTGCATGTGTCTGTCTTCCTTCCATGTCTCTTTACCTCTTTCCCTGACCCTGCCCCCAACTTCAGGTCCCCGCACAAAACAAGAGCAAATTTCACTGAAAAGCAAACAAGACATTTTATAATTCAAAGTTCCTTACAATGGTACAAATCATCTGCTCTAATCCTTCCAGTTTAGGAAACTGAGGCTCTGAGAGATTACTCAACTTGCCCAATGTCACAAAACCAACAGACGATAGAAATGAAACTAAAATCCAGGTTTTTCCAATTAAAGTACTAAAAGAAAGCACAGAAAGTTATTTTTAAATCTCCGAGTGGAGACGGTCTTTCCCAGAAAAAAACAAGACAAAAAAAAAAAAAAACCAAAGATCCAAAAACTTGAAATTAATTCCTTATATACTCAGTTATATTCCAAAATATATACAAACACATACACATCCTTCTATGCTATAAATAAATTCAAAGGACAAATGACAAACTGTCGGAGAAATTTTTGCAACATGAATGACAGAGCTAATTTCCTTAATTTATAAAAGCTCTTGCCAATTAAAAAAAAAAACAAAACCTGTTTCAAACCTGAGTTGATGACATGGGGCGCCTGGGTGGCGCAGTCAGTTAAGTGTCCGACTTCAGCTCAGGTCATGATCTTGCGGTCCCTGAGTTCGAGCCCCGCGTCGGGCTCTGGGCTGATGGCTCAGAGCCTGGAGCCTGCTTCCGATTCCGTGTCTCCCTCTCTCTCTGCCCCTCCCCCGTTCATGCTCTGTCTCTCTCTGTCTCAAAAATAAATAAACGTTAAAAAAAAAATTTAAAAAAAAAAAAAAACCTGAGTTGATGACAAAGAATACAAATGAATTTTAGACACATAAAAAAAAAAAAAAAAAAGATCACTGGGGGCGCCTGGGTGGCGCAGTCGGTTAAGCGTCCGACTTCAGCCAGGTCACGATCTCACGGTCCGTGAGTTCGAGCCCCGCGTCGGGCACTTTATATTACAGAAATACAAAAGACCAAGGTACCGTTTCTCACTTAGACTGTTAAAAATCAAAGCATGGAAACACATTTGCCAAAACGACAGGAAAAAGTCATCTTATACTCACGAATCGCATCTTTGCTGTTCACGGCAGTGTACAATTTTGGAGGCTGCCTGGCAATACCTATCAAAAATGTCAATGTCCATGCCCGTAGAAACCGACAATGCCACTTCTCAGAATCTGTCCTCACAGACTTACCTAGGTGCACAAGGACACAGCCACAAGCAGCACCACTTATAGTAGCAGAACGCTGAGAACAACCTAAATGTCTAGCAATAGGAATGTTTAAACAAATCATGATTTAAAAAAAAAAAAAAAAAAAAACCTTTCTATGGAATACTATGTGGTCATTTCAAAAGAATGAGGTTGATCTGCATAAACTGAAACAAAATGTTCCCTAAGACATTCTGTTCAGTGAAAAACAAAGGGCCTTTAGGTATATAAAGAGGTATGTATCTCTAAGCACGTGCACAAGCAGAATTCCTTTAGAACGTAACAGAACTACGAAGGCTTCTATCACATCACACTCCAAAAGGAACTTCTGGACTCTTCCAGTTCAATGAAAAGCTCCTACATTGGGAAGTTCTTCTTCACTGCTAACTTGCAATAACCTTCAAAAGACCGGTGCCCTACTACCCCTCCTTGACTCTTGAACCCTATACAATGAAGCTCTCTGGTCCTTCTCAACCCCTTTGCCTATGTACCAGCTCAGCACCTGGGCCCCCAGGAAACCCTTTCATACCTGTACAGCTTTGAATTTTTCCTCACTCTTTCAGTATTTCTATATCCTAACATAAATTCATTTTCCCCATAAACATACCCCACAGCATTCCAAAGCCTATAAAAGGCCATTACTAGGACTTGGCATTCTCTTTGCTCTCCCCACTGCTGCTTTTCTATCAATTCATTTCATTCTTTACTCATCAAACATTTATTGTATACCACATATTTACATTTACATTTACATTTATATTTATATTTATATTTTTTTTACATACCACGTATATTATAACGAGAAGTCAAAAAGAGAAACCTAACACCTGGTCCCCATTTTAAGAAAGGTGCAGCCTAGTACAAATATTCGAAAGTAAACTTCTTGGCGTAGCATATAAGACAAGGAAAGAAAATGGATGCAGGGGAAGTGACCTAATAATCGGCTACACATACCAAAGTAACAGCTCTGGGTACCTCTGGAGAAGGAACAGAGACTGAAGGTGGTAGTCAAAGTCACCACTGGCTTTACGTGTTTGTACCTGATTTTTTTTTTTACTTATAAGAATATATCCGTGTATTAATTTATAATTTGAAATAAACTTTAAAAAGGAGGTGATGTCTAACCAATCTTGATGTTCCTAATGCCTATCTAGCACGGTGCCTGGCACACTGGTGGAGCTCCATAAATGATCACCGAACAAAAGAACGAACAGATGTGCAGAATTCTACAGAGCAGAATGGAAGGGAGGAGAAACAACCCAGGGCATCTCAACCTCGGATTGAATCACTGTACTGACATCTTGGATTGGATCGTTCTTCATGAGGGGGCTGCCCTATGCGTTTTAGGGTGTTGAAGCAGCACCCCCCGGCCTCTACCCACCAGAGCCAGCAGCACCTCCACAGCTACAAAAATCAAAAACGTCTCCAGACGTCCCCGAATGTTGCGTGATGGGCAAAACATCCCCCGGTTAAGAACAGCCAAGTTAATCCTTATATATCATTCTCTCCACTTTCTCCACTGCCATGACTTTCTCTCAATCTGCCCAGTGAGTCCACCGGTTTACTCCTCAATGATGTCAGTACTCAAGCTGACGACCCTCCCAAAGCTTCCAACTGCGACCTATTTATTTCCGGCAGGCTTTTCTCCACCAAAATCATCCATCTGATAACTATTCCTTAGGAATCCTCACTACCCAATCTCTTCTAACAGCAGGATCTCAAATTTGTATCACAAGCCCGTCCTTTGTCCTTTGTCTTCTCCGACCCTTTACTGCACTAGAACCTGTTTGTTCCAGCTTCCCTGGGCCCCACCCAGGGTAATGCGCACTTGGCTACCCTTGTGGGCTCTTGGGCGTGGGTGGATAAAGTTAAGAAGCCATAGGACCACCTCAATCCAAGCTGGCACTTAACTGAGCCATCTGATCCTTTTATTCTAATTTTTGATGAGTTCTTACTACACGGGAACAGATACTTCTAAAATTTCTCTACTCTCCTCAAAGTGTAAACAACACGCTGCCTGCAGGCTACCATTCTTCCCCAACGGAAGGAAGGAGGTCTTTGGACATGAGCTTAGTTACCTAGCCTTCTCATACACATCTAGTGCTTAATAAACAGGTGTGATATTTAGGAAGGAAAAAGTCATGACTTTATATTGGCTCTACCAAAAAAAAGTAATTTTTATGAAAAAAAAAAACCTTTAAATTTCAGTCTAATTCAAGATTTTATTCTACAATTTTTTTTTTTTTTTTTTTTTTGAGAGAGAGCATGCACGCAGGGGAGGGGCAGAGAGAGAGGGAGAGAATCTTAAGCAGGCTCCACGCTCAGCACGGGGCCCGACCTGGGGCTCGATCTCACGACCATGAGATCATGACCTGAGCCGAAACCAAGAGTCGGTCGTTTAACCGGATGAGCCACCCAGGCGCCCCAATATTCTACAATTCTAAGCAACGTCAAGGAGGAAAGTCAACATGCCTCTCCAGTTCCTCAAGCTGTCCCCACCAACAGCAGAAGAGTGCCGCAGAGGGGTCTTCTGGGTAATCATTAAAGCACAGTGAGGTTTTAGAATTAAACAAGGCTAATGCTGGTGGCGATTCCACATGCTAACGACCCAACACTTGGCTCTCTGTGAAAGATGGCCAATGTTGCCCGAGAGCAAAACTGCTCTGTGACAGGAGACAAGGGCTTTAAATAATTAATCAGCATAAGCAGCTGTACAATATCTTTAGAATTCAATGTCCGGTTTTCACCTACCCTAATGCCTTCCACAGGTACAAGGTTACCGTCGGAAGAAACAGGCGGCATACTTAAAGAATCTCTAGAACCCTACCGAATCTAAGGCATAACACTTTCCACCAGCTTTTGTCCCATGAGATAATTATGGAATAAGAAGCCTGCCAAAAGCTTTGGCAAAATACAGCCAATCGTTTCTCAAGACATGTTCTAAACTTTTTTCTTGACCTTCAGCTTATGGTGGCTTACACAGGATCTTAAAAGCATTTTAGTCAGCCATTTTTGGTAACTTGGGAGCAACATTATTTTTAGCTAAAAAAGTTTATTTCAATCCCTCTCGCATAACTCAGAAGCATCTAACCAGGTTTGGTTCAAGCTTTCTGGAGTAATTTTTCTTTTGAGTGAATTCAAAACATAGGATATTTCAGCTTCAAAGGAGAAACTTTCTCCTTAAGAGGCATTAACAACCGAAATGTGCTAACACACAAGATACGTAAAAAAAAAAGAAAAAAAATCACCTGCCTACCTGCCACCTACCCTGGAATACTGGGAGATTAAGCACGTTAACATTCATAAAATTTTTGGACCGCCTCTGACGGACAAAACATTGTTGTTACAGCATTCCAAGCAAGAGCGAAATGCATGCCTGCAAGGTCGAAAGTGCTTCACATAAATTTAAATATAATGTAAGGGAACATCAGGTTCAAGTTGTTTTCCACGCAGCACTCAAACTGTGATTCCAAGTAGAGAGAAAGCCTCTTCAAGGATAAAGACAGCTGAAAACAAATAAGGAATTCTGCTAGAAGACAGCTCAACTACATATATACGACAAAAGCAAATACAGGTTTTCTTTGTTCTCTCTTACTCTTCTTTGATGAACAGAGACTTGTCACTACTCCCCCTGCCAGGGGGCCATGTTCCTTGAGTGGCAGGATAATCCAATCACCATCACCATTATGGCAACGTCAAGAACAATGGTACAGACTGCAAGGGGACTGCAGTCTGTGGACGAACTACCTACCGAAGACACGGGGAAATTCATGTCCTCGCGCCCTCTCTTCCGACGCCACTGATACCTCCGACCCCCCCCCCCCCCAGCTCCTATCGCCCCTTGCCCTCGCACCTACTGCTGCGTCTGCCTGGACGGGCCTGCCCTCCCTTCTCCCTTCCCTGCCTAGCCCTCACTCACTCAATTCTCAGCAACAGCTCCTGCAGAATGTCTCCCTGGGCCCATGCCACCCAACCGGGTAAGAATCCCTCTATTATGCTCCCATAGAGACACTGCACTCATTCCTATCAGGGCACAGAAGCTCCTCGATTACCATCAGGTTAGGTCTGGGAGGAAAGGCTGTTGCTAAGTCCACTAGTTCATAAAACCCCAACGTGAAAAAATCCAAGTAACCCATAGGTGTGCATCTAGTGAGGAAATATTTAGGCAAACTGGCTTACGGTAATGGTCCCAACTTGTCTCATTTCTTCTCAACTCACTTTATGATTTGCTCTCGACCCGTTATAATCATCTGCGTCATTGCACAATTCATCCCGTACACACGGTCCGTATCTGCCATTTCTAAGGTTACTTCCGGTTATAATCATCTCTACACTTATCCTCCCCTTCGTATCAGAATTTTCGTTATAATCAGAGGTTTTAGCCTTATGGAGTAAGACACAGTTAATAATAAATATAATAAAACATAGTAAATAATACATATAAGCACTGGCAACACCCTGTGTACCAGTGAACAATGTGACAGAGTTTAAATGGTCACGTGCCACCCCAGGACTATTTTCTTCTTTGTGGTGAGCAGAACCGGCACATTTGCTCTAACACATGACTTCATTCATTTTCCTATGAAAATTGACAAATTCAGGCATTATGATGAGTCAGATGGCTCCCGTACTTATTCCTACGTCACGTTAATAAATTACTTTGATTTTTTTAAACAACACAAGCACAGGACACAAAACTCAAAAGGCTACGACAAAAAGCCTTCCGCCTACACCCCCCCTTCTCCGTCACTCGGGAACACTCCCCAGAGGCAACCCCTGTTACCGCAATCTTGTGTTCCCTGGCAAAGAGTCTGTGTGCACCTGCACGGATGCTTTTCTCTGTGACACACCGGCAGCAAGCTGTCCGCTTTTCCGCACCGTGAATTTTCACACCTGATGTATTTCAGAGTCTTCTGTGTTTGTTCATCTGGAGCTGTCTGACCCTTTGTAACGGCCGCGTGATATTCCATCCCGTGAATGTACCTTATTTTAGTTCACTGATTTCCTGTCGAAGAGTGTTCTGCCTTGTTCAACCATTTGCCAGTTCAAGTAATGTTGTAATGTATTTCCCTGCACACAGATGCAGAAATATCTACTGGATGAATTCCTAGAAAGGGAGCTGCTGAGTCAAAGAATATGTGCGTTTTACAGTTCAGTAGATATTGCTAGACAGCTTTTCATGGCGGGTATGCGGCTTTTCACCGCACCAGCAACACGAGGACCCCTTTCTCCACCTACACCCTTAGCGATACATCGTGCACCAAACTTTTATTCCAACGGACAGCTGTTCCAGACACCTCCCACAATACACTTCACAGATTCCATAATACCTTCCCTTTGATTAACTCTGTACCCCCCAGGGTCTAGCATGTTGTAAGCACTCACATGTTGTGAGGTGAATGAATGACCAAGCAAAAGAGCAGGGGCTTTGGGGGCGCCTGGCTGGCTCAGTCAGTTGAGCGTGCAAGTCTTCTTGATCTCAGGGTGGTGAGTTCTAGCCCCATGTTGGACACAGAGATCACTTTAAAAAAAGAAAAAAAAGAGTAGGGGCTTTTGCACGATGAGAGGTTTACTTTTAATATAAGGAATGAGGAAGGGGTTTAAACATTAGTAATGTTTCCCCTTTGTAAGGGGAAGGGGGATAGGAACGGATGGATAGATGGATGGATTCTGATCTAAAATGGTTTTCTCCAAACCAAATGATGGTTTCTCCTAGAGGTTTTTAAAAAGCAAGAAATACTTGTCCGAAATAAAGTACCGTCCCACCTTAAAGATAGACAGCCTATCTTCAGAGTGTCAAGAAAGCAGAAGGGCCTCCAATGCAACTCCCAAACGAACAGGAAGATTCTCTCTCTGAAACTGCCATGGGACACTGAAGCTTCTCGCGTTAGTATATATATATTTTTTACACACCTTTCCAAAACCTGGACTCACATCGGGTATCATACACAGCGACACAGATGGTTAACGTTTCACTCATTTTCTTCCGTACAGTACCTGGCATAGTTAATGCTAACAATCTTTCAGGGAACACAATAAATACCGGACTCCGCACTGCCACGGGTCAGCGTGTGTCTGCCATGGTCTCTGGTGCCCCTGCCTGGCGCTACGTCAACCACCGTAACAGCGGGTGACACGTACAGTGGTTACCATGGACCAGGCGCCCCTCCAAACGCGTTTTCCTATATTACCTCGATATTCACACACGTCGCCAGGTACAAACTAG
Source organism: Prionailurus viverrinus (assembly GCF_022837055.1). NCBI lineage: Eukaryota > Metazoa > Chordata > Mammalia > Carnivora > Felidae > Prionailurus > Prionailurus viverrinus. The sequence goes on from NC_062567.1 coordinate 127,650,828, forward strand.
TTTTCCTATTTCACAGACGAACGACTGAAGCATTGAGGAGGTACGTAACTTGCTCAAGGGACACACAGGTAAGCAGGCATAGAGACAGTCGGAACCTAAGCAGTCTGATACCAGAATGGCTCCTTTTAACCCGGTATTTTAATACGGTGTGACAACTGCTCTGATGGAGTTGCACACGGAGTACCTGCCACCAAGTACTAGGCTTTGACACATACTCCGCGTATACCTCTGTCAGAGCAATGATCACGTGGTGTGAAGAGCATCTGTGCACACATCCTCTTCCCCACTGCAAAGTCACGTCTTAGCCATCACTGTGCCTGGCACCACCTCACTCAATAAAGTCTTTCGCTGGGTTTCGACTTAAGAGATCCAATAATAAAATGTGATTTCTATTCCTTGGGCTTGTATTTCATATTTTCAAGGTTGGTACCTCTCCTGCCCCTGTGTGCCACCATTCCCTAAGACCCATCTCCTCTAAGGCAAGATCTGCTTCTCCAATAGTTTGCTGCTTCCCTAGAGATGCCGGCCAGACCTCTCGAACTGCTTTGGGAACATTCACGGGAGTCCTGACACACCAGACGGACCCACCACCGTTCCTGCTGGGCAGGGCACCGGCAGTACAGCTCCCGCCCCCGCCCCCGCCCCCAGCAGCCACCAGCATGGATCAGTGGCTCTTATCAGGAACGTGGAGTAACTTGAGCCACCTGCCAACCCATCTCTCAACTGCTAAGACAGGCGCTTTCTGCTATCAGGTTGCACAAATGCCTGGAAACCTTATACCAGGTGTGAAGGAAGAAGCGAGAGGGGCAACAACCCCCAGCCTGCTTCCGTTCACTGCGTGGGGCCAGAGACCGAGTGGGCCTAACTCACTCTCTGCAAAGCCCTGGGACCATAAAGATTGTGCGGTGAGAGCAGCATCACCATGTACTGGACGTCAGCATTCACCTAGAGTGCAAGACACGTCTCCACTGGCCTCATTCGCCCAACAGCGAGAACGCTACCTCCTCTGTAATAACACCCTTGTGGAGACAAAGGTCCATCGCAGAAGCTAACTCTGAAAAAAAGCACAGTTTCCTAGCCTTAAACGCAGAAGTCTCTAAAGGTCAACTGAGCTAGAGTCAAGCCTAAGCGTGAAATCCTTGATGCTACGTCTGAATCAGAATCCACTGTCTGGTAAACAAAAGAAAAATACTCTGTTTGTTGAACCATATCTATTTACTTCCCGTCAAGTCTCAGTGGCAGAGTGGCCATCTCCTAAGGATGAAGAGCATTCACTCAATCCCAGGCTTTCCACAAACACAGGGGCTAAGTGAAACTAATGGCCATTGTGACTGCTGAGACACAAACACCTACCAGGAACCAAACCTCCCTTTCTCCCAATTCCATACCAAACTTGGCTCACTGACCAGCCTCCTGACAGCAATGACATTCAATCAGGATAAACTGGACATTTTGGATATGCCTGGTACAGAAGATGTCACACGGAATAAAATCACACTGCAGTTAGATTCTGTGTGCAATGACTCAAGGCAGATCCTGAGTATCATTACTAACTCAATGACAAATGGGGTATCTGACCCAAAAAGGGCCTCTAGGGTGTAAAAAGACAGGATCAGGAGCAGCTGACTGGAGCAGGTGGAGAGCTGAGGAGGCCTACCTTTTACTCAAACATCTTTAAAATGCTATCGTCGGCCAGGGACTTGTAGGGTATTCAAGTGAAAGAACACAGATGCAGATCAGGTCTCTGAAAACAAAAACATGAAACGTTTAAAAAAAAAAAAAAAAAGAGTAGGTCTCTGACCCTGTGATTTCATGAAACAGACTCACGTTTTATGAGATCCTGTACTAACCAGAGTCATCCTTACCAGAGACATTTAGGTATAGTTATCTCGGCAGCCCACAAGAGAATAATCCTAACTGCAGAAATCTAACAAAAAATACCTACACACTGCTATGATTTCCAAATAGAGAGAGGAAAAAAAGCAAAATACATGTAGTATGTACAGACAGTATGCATATTAATATCACCGTCTGAGCTTTTTTTTTTAGAAGGAGGTAGAGAAAATATTATGTAACTACGATCTCTGGAAGGATATCCAGACAACTAACCATCCTGGTTACCTCCAAGGAGAAAACTAGGAAGTTGGGAGAAGGCAGAGACTTTTTACTCTTTTGCGTATTTTGAACCATTCACCATGTGAATATGTCACATGCTTTAAAAAAATCAATGAAAAGCAGGGGGACGGGGGAACCCCATATAAGAAACTCTCAGAGAAAATACCAGAATAGTAAAAAAGACTAAGAAATGAAAGATTCTACTTAGACCTAAAGCCAAAAGTTTGAGTTTATTGCTTGTCCTCCCATCTGCTCTCGGAGACTGAAATAACTTGTCCCTGAAAACGAGTACATCACCTCCCTTCCTTGATTTAAGCAGGGAGCTGGCCAGATAACTTCTAGATGACTTCAGCTCTCATCATTTCATACTAGCCACCATTACCAATCCATTGATTTATCTACTGCTGATCTATCAGATCAATAATAAAATTAGAGATGGGAAAACTTTGAGGCAAAAAAAATAATAATAATAACAATAACAAACTACCATACATATGGCAACGAATAATCTCATTTAACCCCTCCAAATATGAACTACAGGAAAGTGAGATAAACACATAAAGTCTGTAATACAATGCTTGGCGTATAAAGTACACACTAAATTTTAGCAAAATCCCAATTCGAAACACTGGCTAGATCCAAATTATTGCAGAAAGAAACTGGGGGTCGCTGTTGACTTCTACATGAATCAACTGTTAGGTAACGGACAAAAATTTTTTTTTAATGTTTATTTTTGAGAGAGAAAGAACAAGCAAGCAAGTACATGCGAGGGGGAAGAGGCAGCGAGAGGGGGGCACTGAGGATCTGAAGCCGGCCCTGTGCGGACAGCAGAGAGCCCGTCTCCGGGTCTGAATTCACGAAGCGTGAGATCGTGACCTGAGCGTAAATGACTGCGCCAGCCAGGTGCCCTGACAAAATGTTTTCAATAGTAAATATATGTCACGTGAAGTTCACGTTCGCTATTCACTCCATTCCTTCTCAGTCATACCCTTTGGCCCGAGGGGCACGAGACCCAAAGGAAAAGGCACTGAATAAAGAGCCACAAGATCGGGTAGAAGCACCAGTTTTGTTGCTTCCTAGTCGTGAGGCTTAGAGAAGTGTATTTTTACCGTCTGAAAAATGGGAAAAAGAACCACCTATCATGTGGGGTTGTTGTGGCAGTAATTTTGTAGCAACAAAATTATTACAGAGATTTTTACAAACAAGTCACATAATGGCTGATTTTTTCAACAAACGTTTACCAGGTTCTTATTATAGTATCTCTCAGACACTTATGTAGAAGCCAAGGATACAAAGATTAAGAGACCTTTAAAGAAGTCAAAAGACAGGGGCACCGGGGTGGGTCGGTTGGTGAAGCATCCAGCTTCGGCTCCGGTCATGGTCTCACGGTCCATGAGTTCAAGCCCTGCACTGTGCTCTCTGCCATCAGCACAGACCCCGCTTCAGATCCTCTGTCCTCCTCTCACTCTGCCCCACCCCCGCCGGTGTGCATGGTCTCTTTCTCTCTCAAAAACAAATAAACATTTTTTTAAAGATTTTTAAGAAAGTCGAAACACAACTGGGGTACAAGAAAACAGGGCTTGGTAATTATAATAAAAATGGCTATTACATAATACCTATTATGTGTCAGGCCCTGAAATAAAAAGCATATGATGTACATCACTTCTTTCCATTCTTACACTAATCCTATAGTATATTTCACAAGGGAAGAAAAGGTTAAGTCATTTAGCCAAGATCATACAGCTGTGATATGGAAAAGCTAGGGCTCCAACCCAGCTCTGTCGGTCTGCAAGCCCACTCTACTTTTAATAATCTTGGGAGTGGGAAAAAGTTTTCAAAGCATCACTCACACACACACACACACACACACACACACACACACACACAGAACTCATTCACGAAAACATTAGTAGACCTCGTTTACATTAAACAAACTAACAAAAAATAGGGGTGCCTGGCTAGCTCAATCGGTTAAGCATCCAAATCTTGATTTTGGCTCAGGTCATGATCTTGCAGTTCACGAGATAGAGCCCAGAGCTGGGATGCTCGCTCTCCTTCCCTCTCTTCCTCTCCCCTGCTCACATACGCGTTCTCTCTTGGTCTCTCTCTCAAAATAATGAAATTTAAAAAAGAAAAAAAAAAATGTAACCTTAGAGCACCTGGCTGGTAGAGCCATACTCAGTTGTTGGAGCATGCAACTCTGGCTCTCGGGGCTGTGAGTTCAAGCCACATGGGGTGTAGAGATTACTTAAAAATAAAAACATCTTTAAAAAAAATTAACTTCTGATATAGTCATTGAAAACAGTAGCATGGAAAAGCGTGTAGAGTTTGCTAACATCTGGGGGTAAAAAAGGAGAGGAATAATGCAAGTGATGAACGTCGGGGATTAGAGGTTTAGTGAAGGGGTACGGAGTACTTGGGGAACCCGGCGGAGAAAGAGACACTTCATTAAGTGCATTTTTATAAATTGAGAGTTACATCTGCTTATGAAATGTAAAATGCAATAGTTCAAATTTTGCTTAACGCTAGTCCAAAGTTATTTGATTTTTCTGTTCTCAGAAGAATGATACCTCTTACCATGTCTCAAAGAGCAATCGATGGAAAACAGCTTGGAATACTCTGAATTAGACAATTTCCTTGCCTAAACAGGATGCTGGACCAGTGAGGTATTTTTTCTTGTATCAGAATTGATACCTTTTTTTTTTTTTTTAAACAAAGTATGTGTGACAAATTTTGTGGGTTTCTTCAAACTCTGGGATACTGTGAAACCAAACAAGTATTTACTATTTGCCTAAAAGTAACACTGCAAAAAAGAATCCACAGTGAAGCTAAAATCCAATAGGGGTAAATGATCCCCCACACAGCCCAAGAAAATCAAATGCAAAGGTTTCCTGAGACGGGCTTGCCAGGATTAAAAAGCAAAGCCTACAGGATAGCACTCAGTCCCAACCACTCCTAGAGAGAGAAACAGAAATGCAAAGTAAGCATAAAGGAAAAGCACACAAGCACACAGATACACGTGTATCTGTTAATCACAGCATTTTTACACAGCTGACAAAAATCACTAATGGTCAGTGAAAAGCACCTTTCTAAAAGATTTCTGTTGTATGTATGCAAAATGCCAAAGTTAACCAATTGATCTACAACACGATAAAACAGCCAGATCAAAGCCACAATGTTGCAGCAAAAAGATATATTTGGAATCACAACAAGAGGCGAGAGACCTATAACACCAAGCAGAGGAACACACACACAAAAAAAAAAAAAAAGTGTCTATGATGCATAAAAGCAGCAGCAGCTGGGGATGCGGAGGGAAGAGCCAACAGAAATATTAACTTCTAAGCCCCCACATGGAACTTTTAAATATGACCACCTTCACTTTAAAGTCCGAGATGATATCAAAATTAGCCAAATCGGGGACACCTGGGTGGCTCAGTCGGTTAAGCGTCCAACTTTGGTTCAGCTCATGATCTCACCGTTTGTGGGTTCAAGGCCCCCGTCATCGTCGTCGGGCTCTGGGCTGACAGCTCAGAGCCTGGAGCCTGCTTCAGATTCTATGTCTCCCTCTCTCTCTCTGCCCCTCCCCCTCTCTCTCTCAAAAATAAACATTAAAAAAAAATTTTTTAATACCAAAATTAGTCAAATCAGCTTCTTGAAAGTCACAAGTCAGACTATGGCTGCAAGTATGAATACAACATACAAAACATGCAGTAAAATTTGTGTGTCAGTGGAGCAAACACAGACATCTATAAAATGGACCACGTAAGTGACAGCTACAGAGCCCCGCTCTCCCTTTTTCAAACAAATCTGCCCCTGCCCTTCTCACAGAGACATCCAGCGGGATAGGACCAGACTCCTACTTTCAAAACAAGCACTACCAACTCCCTGTAAGCCCTGCCAAAGCTCCCACTGTGAGAGGCAGCCATTGTGGAGACTTCCTGAAGTTCCAACAAAGTCCTCAAACCCATTGTGCCAGCTATTGACGGTGACAGGTTTGTATGAGGTGCAAACCAATGAGTTACGCTTTGTGGACGCTGGGAGCCACCACAAAACATCTTCCAATTTTGCCAGTTTTTGCTTTGAAATCACACAATCCTACTATCCCATCCCCTGGAAACCAAGAAATAGCAGGTGAAAGCTGTCAAAGCCACATATTCAGAGTGTTAGGGGACAAGACAGTCCGATTAAGGGAAAAGCGACCTCATTTGCAGACTCTTTTGCAAAGGACGGGCGGCGGGAGGGGGGGCTAGTAAAGAAACAAAAAGAAGGGAGGAAGCTAAACAATTCTTGCTTTTTACCCAAAATTATTATCCACCCTCCTCAGAATCTCTGCAGAGCACTGAGCTGCAGAAGGGAAGAAAAGGAAAAAGAAAACTTCAGGCTGTAAATGTGACCGTATAAAAATCCCCAAGAGAGAATGACCTATGAAACTAAGCTCCACACAAGGGCTAACTATGCAGCTGCTTTTCTACTCGCCTAACGGTCCAAGATAAATAGAGCAGGCTCATGGAAGCCCACCAACTTCCAGGAAAATGGAACCAAAGTCCTCCTGACTCAGGACAAACCACCTACCCCTGAAATAAATCCCTAAATGAAATCTATATAGGTCTGTTTTGGAAATCCTTCTGGCGGACAGCAATTAACGCCCCCTCCTCCAAACAGCTGCCAATGTGCAGAGGAAAAAGCTGCTCAAACTAAAGCAAATGGAAGAACTTCCCATGAGTCTCTGTTCCAAAAGTGTTCCAAAAGAAGCAGGAGCCACAGCCCATATTCCAGCCCCCACAGTGCCCCCAGACCAGGTCTGCGGTTCCTCTAATTGGACCGGTACCGTGTCTGCCCTGCCCACACAAAGCCCCATCACTGAGACAGTCCCCCTGCCCATCCTTCATGATAAATCACGCTTTGCTGTGACATTTACAATGATGATCCCACAGGGGCGCCTGGGTGGCTCGGTCACTTGAATGTCCGACTCTTGATTTCGGCTCGGGTCATGATCTCACGGCTCAGGAGCTTGAGGCCTGCAACGGGCTCCACACAATGCAGAGCCTGCTTGGGACTCTGTCTCCTCTCTCTCTCTCTCTCTCTCTCTCTCTCTCTCTCTCTTTCTCTCTCTCTCTGCCCTTCCCACGCATGCACTCTCTCTCAAAAATAAATACATAAACTTATCTGGGGCGCCTGGGTGGCTCAGTTGGATAAGTGTCCGACTACAGTTCCAGTCATGATCTCACGGTTCGTGGGTTCGAGCCCCGCATCCAGCTCTGTGCTGACAGCTCAGAGCCTAGAGCCTGCTTCAGACTCTGTGTCTCCTTCTCTCTCTGCCCCTCCTCCACTCACGCTCTGTCTCTCTCTGACTCTCAAGAATAAATGTTAGAAAGAATTTTTTTAAATAAAAAAAAATTAAGATTCAACAAAATTGATTCAGCCAAAAAAGAAAAATAAACAGTATGCCTCCTCAGAAACCACATGCCTGGAATAAAACATCCAATACTCAGTGCAAAATCTCTTTTCCTCAGCAAAGGAGAAACCAAGGAGCCAGCCTTCACATGGGAAAAATCCCACATACCAAGGTATTATCTGAGGACTCAGGTCCCAAAAAAACCCCCAAGTATTATGGTTGAACGAACACACCCTTGTGGAAACCTAAACTTCAAAGGCCGTTTCCACCCTTGGGAAAATAGGTTTTTAAGCAGTTACTCAACCATTATCATTTGGCAACTCAAAATTGTCATCTGCTTCAGAAGTGGTATTTACCATGTGTCCTGTGCCTTGAATCCTCAGCTGAAAATTTCTAGATGCCACGTATGTACAGGACACGTCAGAAGCAAGTGATATTACTGGCTGCTCTCTCTCTCTCATTCCCTTCTTAGAACCTGCTTTATTGAAGCAGAATCCAGAAGCCAGAGGCACTACAAAGTATATATACCCAATCGCCTTTAAAGGGGCCCCAACTAAACTAGTAAGGGAAGTCTCGAGGCTGGAAAACAGACGAGGATTTTACAGGAGCACGAATCATTAGCCGAGAGGCAAGGAGGCGGGGAGAACAAGGGCCAAGGAGAGAGGATTCCTGTAAAATACATCTATGAATCTATTTCCAAGGCTGCGGTTGAAAAGAACTGTATCAAGCTTCCTCATTTGCAAGCATATCCAGTGCGTGATCTGAAAAAACAGCATGTATTCTGTGAGGTGTCTCAGCTTGGTATTTTTCCTGTACCCACAAAAGAAGCTGTAACAGCTCATGAAATTCATTGGTTGAGAAGGGAAAGTTGATCAAATGGGCTTAGTCCCAAATGGTGGTAATATCCGCGAACTGCAACACTCCAGAATCTCTCGGCAGCACTGTAAAAGGCAGATCAACAGACTGCTCCAATGAACTGGAACAGGTTAGCTCTAATTGCCCCTTGCTTGTGCGGCTCCTCTCTTTTCGTTCACCACACCATCACAAAGGCGCTTTTTACACATACACACGTGCACTCAATTAATATCTGAGCACAGGAAACTAAACATTTGGTTGCCATGCCCACCCAACACATTCAACAGTTAAATTCCACCCCAGCTTCTGTTTTCAAAGACCCCTTTCTCACCTTTAACCCTGATATCAATGGAAAGATCAGGTACCATTCACAAATCCCACAACACCCAGTCTTCACAGGATCAGGAAAGCAGACCGAGGGCCAGGCCCCCCAGGGAAAATCTGGAGAAACAATTAAAGCCATCTGCAGGCCCCACTGAGGAGCAGAGAGACAAGGTTCAATTCACCAAGAACCACAATTTCTTGACTACGGGGGCCCAGGCCCAATGCTAAATCCTAGGGATCCCAAAGGATCCCCTGGTCTCACAGTCTGGGAAGGGGTGCAGGAGCAGACATTTAAACAAATGGTAAAGCAAAAAAACCCTAACACACAGCTATGGACACAGTGTTTTAGAAACCAGCAGGAATGTGGGAGGGATGGGAGCAGACACAAAAAGCATCCAGGGGGAGTCCACAGCCCAGCTGATTCTTGAAGACTGAGCCTTACAGATGAGAGAGAGATGTCGAGGCAGGAATTTCAGCCGGGAAAACCGGAAACAAAAGCACAGAAGAACGAATGAGCCCGCATGGCGCTCAGGAAACTATAAGCCCCCTAACAGGACTCAAGAGGTAGACTGTAAAAATGAGATGAGTTTACAAAGACCAGCACAAGTCAGGCCAGGAGGAGGCCAAATGAGAGACCGGACTCTATCCGGAAGACAAAGACAAACCATCAAGTGTTGTTAAGCTCTTTTAGGTGGATGCCTCTTCATAGTCTTTTTCTCTTCAGGCAGGCTTGAAGAGACCAGAGAGAGACCACAAGAGACAAAGGCTTTCCATCTCAATTTCCACAAACCAGAATAAGAACAAAAAGCACCATCCATTTGAGGTCATATATCTGACCAGCAAACCTTACAACACTGGAAACACAAACGATATTTTCACCACCCAAACAGCCAGCATATCTGTCACGCACATTCCCAGTCGGGACCTCACAGGTTCCATGAAACGTCCACTGCTCAATGCAGGCAGTGTGATACCTCAGTAGCCCTGTTAGTGCTTAGCAAAGAAGCAAATGTCTCCTTCTCCTCTGACCAGAGAGCCCGTGATAACCAACCAGGCCCATTCACGTCCTCCACCCACATGACAAGCAATTCAGTTTAACACACTGCTCATCTCTAGTAGTTCCCAACTCTGACACTTAATCAATCGGAAACGCATTAACCACTCCATGCTGATCAAGCACTAAGCAGGAACTCAAGGAGTGTCGTGCAGCAGGCTATGAGGGAGGCAGGGAATAAACGGTTACTGCTGGGCTCCATGATAGACACTCTAAATCATCTCAGTTACTCATTACTGCCGCTCATTAGAGTATGTATTAATTTTCCCAGGTCACAGATGTGTAATCAGGAGCTCAGACACTAAACATCTTGCCAAAGGTCATTCATCTGCTAAGTGGAAAAGCCAGGAGTCAAACCCAAAATGAGAAATTCTAAATCGTTTCTTTCACTACCCCATACTTCAAGTATACGTGGATAACAAACGTAATTCTAGACGTTAAGGTTGGTCATCACAATAGTGATAGCCACGGTATCTCCCCTTTTAAACAGAGAGAGGACCCATATCGTACAGTCTCGGATTAAGGGTTCACTCAGAGTAGTCATAATTAAGTGATCGCAACTGGAATCTCCAAATGCTGCTACAAAAGATTACTACTGAGCATTAGTGACCCAAAAATGTTCAGACTCAAAAAATCAAAGCAACCTGCCTACACTCCAGAGAAATAGATCATATCGTCCGTACACTTGCCCCTCAGAGTCCCTACAATATCTGAAAAAAAAACTCATGGCTGATTGCTCACTCGTGCGCGCGCGCTCGCTCTCTCTCTCTCGCTCTCTCAAGTATTTCCCAAACTACTTTACCCACCCAAATTAAAGAAATATGTCCAAGATTCACATGGCTGTTCTGATCCGATTTGCCCCAATCCTGGCTCAAGCAGCTTTGCACTGCCCTCCTAACTAGATCAGCACCAGCCAATGGGTTTATTCAAGCTGATCTGTGATGGATTAGATAATGAAACCTTAGCCATGTAAGCTGCCTGCTTGTATTGGGGCTGTAGGGGAGAAGAATAAGAAATTCAATACTCCTCGGGGCCACCTAAAACACCAAATGCACTCGCCGTCCCTCCTCCATCTGTTTGTTCATCCAATTACTGCCATTTCCTTCCCATCATCCCCGATGCTCTTCCCTCCGGTCTTTGGGGGAAGTGCACATAGGCACCAGAATAAAGGCGTTTACTATGCTCTACAAATGCATATATCAACAAAATTTCAAGCAAAGCCATTCACTAAAATGACTGCCTTTACTGTTTCTACAAATTATGAAAGCCTGGCATCAAACTGACGGCCTGAGAGGTGTCAAATTGGAGCCGCGCTGGCAACATTCTTGTTTACACGAAGGAGTGTAGTGTCTTTCTCCCCAATCCTGTTATCTTGAGGCCTGTCTGCACCAGTCTGTTTTATACCAAAATGAAAGTTAAATCTCTAGTTAGCTTCTGTTGTGTTCACATGTCAGTGTGCGAGAGAAAAAAATGACAAGGTGGCTAGAAGATGGGAGGGAGGTGGGACACAAATTCAACTCAGGCTAATCCCGTGAGTCACCCTAAAGAACAGTCCTACTTTGAATTCAGATCTTTCTCCTTCTCAAAGACCTTTCGAGTTTTACATTCACAGGCTTCCTTGTGAGGCTTGAAAAAAATTACTAACTTTTATTTTTTTCTAATTTTTTTTATTAATGTTTATTTATTTTTGAGAGACAGAGTGTGAGCGGGGGAGGGGCACAGAGACAGAGAAAGACAGAATCTGAAGAGGCTCCAGGCTCCGAGCTGTCGGCACAGAGCCTGACGCGGGGCTTGAACTCACGAACCGCGAGATCATGACCTGAGCCGAAGTGGGATGCTCAACCGACTGAGCCACCCAGGCGCCCCAAAAATCACTAATTTTTATTTCTATTTTTTTTTAATTTTTTTTTTAACGTTTTATTTATTTTTGAGACAGGAAGAGACAGAGCATGAACAGGGGAGGGTCAGAGAGAGGGAGACACAGAATCTGAAACAGGCTCCAGGCTCCGAGCTGTCAGCACAGAGCCCAACGTGGGGCTCGAACTCACGGACCGCGAGATCATGACCTGAGCCGAAGTTGGCTGCTTAACCGACTGAGCCACCCAGGTGCCCCAAAAAAATCACCAATTTTTAAAGTGACTGTGCCTCAGTTTATCCATCAATAGTTGCAGCTCTGGTAGTATTATGGGCTGATTGTCTGTGTTCCCCACCCCCAAAATTAGTATGTTAAAGCCCTAGCCTACACAGTTGTGGTGGTATTTGGGGGTGGGGCCTTTGGGAAGTGATTAGGTTTAGTTTAGGTCATAAGGGCAGGACTCCAATGATGGGATTAGTACCCTGGTAAGAAGACAGACATACGTGTGTCTGTCTGTCTGTCTGTCTGTCTCTCTCTCTCTCTCTCTCTCTCTCCAGGAGCATACACCCAGAAAAGGCCATGTGAGCACAGCGAGAAGCCAGGAAGAGAGCCCCTCAGCAGACACCAAAAAGGTGCCAGCATCTTGATCTTGGACTTCTAGCCTCCAGAACTGTGAGAAATAAACTTCTGTTCAAGCCATCCAGCCTCTGGTATTTTGTTACAGTGCTCGAGGAGACTAAGACAAATAGATACGAAAAATTCGGTAATTTTTGTGAGACATCATTCATGAAATTACTTGGAAAGAAAGCACATTATTTTTATAGCTCTACTCCGATGGTAGCACCGTGGTCAGCATCAGCACCAAACAGCCAAACAAGAGTCCAAAGAGACACCCACCTAGGAGGAAAGAAACCCAGGAACAAGAAAGCGGGAAGATCAACTCTTACAAGAAATACAGCATACATGTAGCGATCACAGGCTGGCTGGAACCCTGGCCCTAAGTCCAGGAAGAAAGTTTTCCTACTTCCAGAATCAACCACTAATGTGAACAACTGCTGAACCCACTTAACTAACCCGGATTTATGACTTGATGGTCAGAAGCAGTTAGCTGGCCGTATAATAATCACATACCAACATTTCACTGCTATAAAGAATTTTGCTAAAAGTTGTAAGTAATAATTAGGGTGCACCTTGCCTTTTTTATACAGCAGCTAAGTTCCTATAAAGTTGCACAAAAACTGAATCTTTGTTCATCAAATCATTTATATTCACCACAAGAGCTGACGGAAAGAATTCTTTCCCTAGCATGTGTCATAAAGCCCAAGTTTCACACATAGCAGACTTGGCTTACAGTGAAATGAACCTCCCATACCTATACATGTAACGCATTTTAACTTTCCACCAGGCGAGGGTACGGTATTTCCATCACCCTCTATAACAACCGACTACATTTCTCAAACCATATTTCAATTTTCAGGTTGAAATTTTCTCTTCCCTCCTCGCCCGCCCAAGCTTCTCTACTTCTGTACTGTTTCCAGAGCTGTGCTCACTCCTCTTCGGTCCACATTAAGCTTCTGGAAACCGACCTTGAAAGGGACCATCCTTCCTCTCCCGGCCATGGTTCCTTCTTAGCCTAAGGATTATAACATAAGCACCACAGACTCTCTCATGTCCTCTATGCTCCACTTTGGGAAGGAAATGATTTACTCCAAAAGCTTACTGCAGTAACTCAACAGGGTTCAGCTTCGGAATCTACAGCTCTGAGTTGTAGTTCCTCTCAGTAAAGCAGTCTTGGGACATTAACCCCAGTAAACGATTTCTTTCTGTAAAAAAAAAAAGGTTAATTCTTGGACACTCAGAAGATTGAGGAATTTCATAAAAGAACTCTCAATTTCATCCCTTAATCATCTGTAAAAAGTAAACTTCCATCCCTTAATCATCTGTAAAAAGTAAACTTCAACTTCACAGGCATTAAGCACTTACGATGTACCCAAAACTGTTACATATTATAAAGGGTAGAACAAAAAAATATAGTTCCTGTCTTCTGGAAGCTCACAGTCTCACTAGGAGAACAAGAATAAGACAAGGAACAACATAATGTGATGCAAAATTAAGCACCAAAATAACCGAAGGCAAGACGAGAGTCTGGTGTGACCTCGGTTGTCAGGGAAGGCTTCCTAGAAGGACCTATGACCTCAAGAAAACTCCACTTGTTAAGATTTAAGAAAAAAGGGGCGCCTGGGTGGCTCAGTGGGTTAAGCGGCCGACTTCAGCTCAGGTCATGATCTCGCAGTTCGTGATTTCAAGCCCCGCGTCAGGCTCTGTGCTGCCAGCTCAGAGCCTGGAGCCTGCTTCGGATTCTGTGTCTCCCTCTCTCTCTGCTCCTCCCCTGCTCACACTGCCTCTCTCTCAAAAATAAGTAAAGATTAAAAAAAAAAAAAAAAAATGTGGGGCACCTGGATGGCTCAGTCGGTTGAGCATCTGACTTCAGCTCAGGTCATGACTGCACGGTTTGTAAGTTCAAGCCCTACGTGGGGGCTCTCTGCTGTCAGTGTGGAGCCTGCTCTGGATCCTGTCCCCACCTCTCTCTCTCTCTCTGCCCTTGCCTCTCTCTCTCTCTCCCTCTCTCTCAAAAATAAATAAATACTAAAAGTAAATAAATTTCAAAAAAAAAAATGTGCTTTAACCCATATACTAGTATACTAAAAAGACTGGCTACTCTAGATTTTTTTAAGTGCATATTACATAGGGCCTACAAGGCATTTCTACACAGCCGCGATCATCTCCTAAGGCTGTCTCCCCCTGCTCCTTTTGCTCCAGCTACACTGGCCTCCTGTTCTCACACACGTCAAGTGCACTTCTTCCTCAATGCCTCTGCACCCCCGGTTCCTCTACCTGAACCCCTTTCCCTCAAATACCTGAAGGGTCCATTCCTCTCACTTCACTTCACCCTAGCATCGCCTATCAGACGCCTTCCCTGACCATCTTCTTCACTCTCTAGCCCTCTCCTTGCTTTAAGTTTCTTCGTGGCACTTACCACCCCCTAATAACAGTTGCTGATTTCTTTACTGTCTCTTTCCATCAGATTATTAGTTTCATGAGAGCGGAGTCTGTTTTCTTTATTGCCATGTCTCCTAGGCTCTAAAACAGAGGCTGGCACATAGCAGCTGTTCAATAAACATTAGTTAAATGAATATTAAATACCCCACCATTATTATCAGAATGATATAGGAAAGTATTAGAGCTGTAGGTCACCGAGGGTTAAATTTTATCTTTTCATGAACATTTTTTTCTCCTTTACTCAGATTATGCCTCAAATTTCAACCTTCCCATAAAGCCCTCCTTGACCATTTCAGCAGGAATGACCATCTCCTTCTTCTGGACCCAGTGGCACAAATCCTCTGCGTATTGTGGCTCTAAATTATGCAATGACTTGTGACATCATGCATCCACCCTGTGGTATCTCTGCTCCTGTTCCTCTGGGACTTACACACACACAAAACCACACACACGCACATTTTCTCTCTCTCTCTCTCTGTCTTAATTTTTCACCTATTTTGTCTCTCCACCCAGATGGAAGCACCAAGTACCTTAAGGTCAGGGAACCTGATATGTTTCTTAGAAGATAATTTAGAAATCATCCTGTACAAACCCTAATCTTTACAACTAAGGAAACAGGTCCCCAAAGAAGGGCTTTTCCCAGAAGCATATAGCTCGTTGAAGGCAGGGGGCTAAATCAATGAAGATGTGACTACCTGCGTGACCCGGTGTGTCAGAACTACAGCAATGAGAATGCGTGATGTGAAAAATAAATAAAGATCCACAAACACGCAGAGTGAAAAAAAGATTCTCTGTGGGATGGTTCTAAGTTGCCCATTTTGCACCCAAAGGGCCTAATCCCCTCCCTCTTCTGCACACTCCAAAGTCCCTGCACACTGCTCCATTTCCAAATACTACTATCCTTAGCCAATTTGAAGGCAACCAGCAAATAATTAGCCCCAGGAGGAGAGGAGAGGAAAGGGAGGGGAGGGAGTCTCACTGCTGACGGCGACTGACAGAAGCAATGAATGAACACAGACACACACAGATACATGCACCCACCAAGCCGACCCTGCTCACCAGCACCCACGTCCAGTCATCTCTCTCGGGTCAGCCAACGTCAACCCACCTCAGCTGAAGTCTCTTCCTACTCCTCGCTACTTTTTCCAAGGCCCTGAGCTTTTACTTCTCCCAATTCCTCTGCCTGACAAGAGTTCTGATGGAGAACAAAAGCAGGCAAACCAAAGAATTCACAAATAAACATCAAGAGGGTGCCTTTAGCCAAATCAACACAAGTTAACAGAGTGGCTTCTGCAAAGGAGACCAAGAAGCACACAGCAGCCACGCCAGGCTTAAATACAGCTCGGTCTCTAACACAGGAAGTCAGGCAGAGCCTTGAAAAGCGGGGAGCAGAGCACAGGAAGTCTTTTAGCACTGCAGGGATTTCCAAGAGTGGTGTAATGGAGAGAGCACAGGAATAGGAATTAGAAGACTGGGCTTCGAGCTCTAGTTTTGCTACCCAGCTAACTGGGTGGCCTTAGCCAAGTCACTAGTCTTCTCTGGACTTTTGACTCCTCATCTACAAAATGAGGTGGTCAAAGCATTTTGAGACTTGAATCCGCTGGGGGGCCGGGAGGGGGGGGACAGAAAAAACCAGAGACGAAAAGTAGTGGCCTCCCCTCCTCCCAAAAAAGTGCAAGTAAACTGTTCTGCGTAAGAATCTTCCAAGTCTATCCAGACCAAGAACCCCGGGGGAAAAAAATGATGTCTCTGGTCCCGTCTATCTGTAACATTCTATGATTCTAAGAGAATTAGGCAGATCTCTAAACAACTGCTGGTAGGTGAGCTCCACCATTTCACGGCAAGTATTTTCGGGACAGAGACCAAATCCTGAAAGGTACGAAGGTTTCAGCTCTCCTTCAAACTACAAAGTCAACTGACTATTATCACTGCCTTTCCGTTCTCTACCCAAATCAACCGGCTTAGCTTTGAGTCCACAACACAGAATCCAGTCTTCCAAAAGCCCTATACCCCAGGACACTTACACCCCAGGACATTAAGAGCTGGTCGGTACCCTTGCCACGTAAAGAGGGGTACGTGCTGTGTCTCTCTCCAGACTCCTCAGCGTGCTCCACAAAGTTAATGAGACCGAGCGCCACGGGGTCCCCACACCATCACCAAAACTCCTCGTACTTCTCACACTCCTTGTGTAACTAACTGATTGAACCCACAAGCTAAGCCACATCCCCTTTGAGCTCTCGAGGACTTTTCTCCCTTTTCACTCTTCTTTATATGCCGCTCCCCGTCCCCATCCCCGTGTGGGTCGAGGGAGGCCAAAAAGGTACTCCTTCTTGGGAGGTTTCCCACCGTCGCCCCCCACCCCCACTCAGTGCAGCGGCTCTCTGGGCAACAGACCCAGGATCTCCCGGCTTCCACTCCACCCCCGGGAACTAAGGAAGGGTCTGAAGAAATGGAATCCGTCTCAACCATGTTCGATTTCCCCCCAAAACCTATTCACGCGTCGCCCCCCCCCCCGCCACCCCCCCTAGGAATCAAGACCCTCTGGGACACACCAAGCTCCTCCTGCACCCTTCGCCTCCCAGCCCGAGGAGCCCGCCCCGCCTCCCAAACAGGCCCCGACCGGCCCCCTCCCACCTCCAAGCCAAGACCCCCGGAGGCCCACCCCCTGCCCACCCCGGCGCCCCCGCCGCCCTCGCGGCCCCCGCGCCGCACCCCCGCCGTAACGGGGCGCCGTCCCGCGCAGTCACCTGCATCCCGCCGCCGCCGTCGGCCGCCGCCTCCTCGGTGCGCGGCCGCTTGCTCAGGCCGGGCTCGGCTCCGTCTCCTCCCCCTCCGGGCACCGGCAGCTCCAGCTCCGACTCCCGCTTCATCCCCCGGGCAGCGGCGCCGGGCCCGAGCTGAGGCGGCTGCTGCGGCTGGACGCCTTCCGCCATCCGCCCGCGCCCCCCTCGCCTCCGGGAGCCGGGCGACCCGCGACAGGCCACCTCCCCCTGGGCCTCGGCCCCGACTGTCGCGACAGGCGGGCGCGCGCCTGCCCCCGCCCCCGCGTGCGTGCGTGCGTGCGCGCGCGCGGGCCCGGCGCCCCTCGGCGGCTGGCGGTGGCCGCTCTTCGCTCGCCGGCGGCTCGCTCACTCGCTCGCTCGCTCGCGGCGGCCGGCGGGTCGCGACGGGCACTCGCTCGCGCCCCCACGCGCACACGCGACCCCGGCCCGGCCCGCCGCGCGCCCCGCCTCTCGCACTCACGGAGCTCGCCCGCCGGCCCGCGCTCGCTCCTTCACACTGCCCCTCGCCACACGCCGGGCCGAGGGAGGAAGGGGGCGGTCCGGGCTCCCGAGGCGTGGGGAGGGCTGTTTGTTTGGGGGAGAGGAGGGGCTCGGGACCGGAACGAGCTGACTGGCCGGGAGCCTCCGACCCGCCACTGTGGCAGCCCCGGGAAGGCGGGCGGAGAGAAAGGAGGAGGGAGGGACCGGGATCTGGGACTCCAGCCCGCGCGGGAGGCTGTGGCGGGACGGGGGCGGTGGCGGCGGCGGGGGCGGGGCCAGCGCCCCTCGGCAATCTCCGCCGCCTCCGCTGCGGGCGTCCGAGGGAGGCCGGGAAGCGATCGGAGAAGTTCGGGAATCTCCGGCCGGGGCGAGGGGTTGTCCTGGAGGCGCCGCGCCGCTGGAGCGCCAGCCCGCGCGGAGGGGGCGGGGTCTGAGCTTTAGGGGCGGGGCCGCGATCCAGGGCGGGCGGAGCTTGAGAGGCCCAGGGGCCGGGGAGGGCTTGTCTCGCGGAGCTGTGACCCCAGTTCGCCCAGGTGGCCGCCTTGGCTCCGGGCGAGGAACGAGGCCCTCTGTGGAAGAGGGCTCTTTGGCAGCTCCCCCTCCCGCAGAAGAACGGGTTGGAAGGTCCCGGAATGAAGTCTCGAGTTGGAAGGTCCAGGAATGAAGACACCACTCCATGGCCCTCCCCAGTTCTGGAAGACTTTAATCATAATTATCACACTCCTGATCATCTTAATAATATCTGATGTTTGTAAGAGCTTTACAGCTTGCACAAGGGGTTCACAGACCCCTTTTGAAGCTGATGGTATAGGCAGAGTAAATACCATGATCTCCGTTTCATTGATGATGAACCTGAAGCTTAGTTAAGTACTACAAATAAAAAGTGGCAGATTCAGATCTCAGGACACCAGATCATATTCTCTTTCTCTACACCTCGCTGTCTGTATGACACTTTATTGCTTCTCAGCGTCGTACAATCAGAGGTAATGTGCAATAGCTTCTGTCTCCTACCAGACTTTAAGGACCAAGCGGGCATCTACTTCCTCTGAGTTTCTTCACCTATGCTGTGTACATTATAGGGATACAGTGATGTTTCGCGAAATGACCTGGATTCTGCTAACTAGCTTAACCAAGTTACTTCATCTCTTTGGACCCCTGCCCCATCATTTGTGAAACGAGGCGATGGTTTAAGATCAGTGGTTGGCGAACAGGGCGATTTTTCCCCTTCCTCTTTCAGGTCACTTGTCAACGCCTGGAGACATATTTGTTTGTTACATGGGGGGGGGGGGGGGGTAAGGCTTTCTGGTACCTAGTGGGCAGAGGCCAGAAATGCCGTTCAGTATCCTGCTATGAACAGGATAGATAGTCCCCACAACAGTTATCCAGCCCAAACGTCAATAAGCTGAGGTTGAAAAACCCTGGTTAGATGACTTCTAAGGGCATTTCCAGATGGGTCTATGATTTGTCCTATGAACTTGAATTTAACCTGGCTAGTGCTGGAACAGTACAATGGTAAAGATCCCTACTTTGGAATCAGACCAACACAAGTTTGAATCCAAGTTTTACCACCCACTACCCATATGATGTTGGCCCAGTGATGACTTAAGAAGTTCTGTTGGAAGGGGTTTAGGGCCTGCACCCTGCTCGGATGAAAAAACTGAAAGAATTGCCTTGAAGCCAAGTTTTCATAGCAAGCACATTTTTTTTTTAACCTAAGCTAAATTACAGATCAATAAAAATAGCCAAGTTTTAGCTCTGCCACTTACAAGTCATGGTGCCTTGTAAAAACTACCTAGCCTCTCTACGCCTCACTTTCTTTATCTGAAAATTAAGATAATAACAGCACCTCCCTGAAGGGATTACCGTGAGTCTTAAATGCGTTATCACACGTAGAACTTCAAACAGATTGGCCTACGGTAAGCACTCAATAAACGTTAGCCGTTATTATTACTATTACTGTGATCATTTTGTTCACATTTTGAATGAGAGTGAAAAAAACAAGTTCATTATCAAGATCAAAGAGTATCAGTATCACTACTGTGGGTTTTTAAATTTACATAAGGTGGCTACTGGTGCAGCTGCTAGAGATTAAGACGAGCAGACAGAGCTCCCCAAGTCACCCCTTCATGCAACCGCTCTGTAGGGCAAATTGCTTATTTTCACTAAGCCTTATATTCCTTCTTTGTGAGATGACGATAACAGTCACAGTGTTGTTCTAAGGATGAAATGAGACAAAAATAAAGCACTTAGCACAGCGCCTAACATATAGCGACTGCTTAACAAGGGGTAAATATTTATCATCCAATTTGTTTAGTGATTGTAAGCTACTGGCTAGAGGCCCATGGAGCTGGTAAAAGAAACCCAGGCATCTCTTAATACAGCTACTTGGGGGGCTCCTGGGGGGCTCAGTCGGTTAAGCCTCCGACTTCAGCTCAGGTTATGATCTCACGGTTCAGGAGTTTTGAGCACCGCACTGCTCTCAACTCGGAGCCTGCTTCAGATCCTCTGTCTCCCTCTCTTCTTTACCCCTCCCCCACCTCTTAAAAAAAAACTAAGTTTAAAAAATATATATATTGCTACGTGGGCCATTAAGTTGGAAGTCTAGATGCCTGCAAGCCTATTCTTGAGCTGAATTAGGCAGCACCAACCTAAGTCAGGGGTCCCTGTTGTCAATACCCCACAGCGGATGGGGCTTGAAACTCTCAAACCAAACATTATGGCTTTGTGGAAAAATCAGGATGTTTCCGGTGGCCTGTGGAACAATAATGACTTTTTTTTTTTTAACCTAAGGACACCAGTGGTTGGCTTTCCGAAAATTTTACCTTCTAAACTGGTATCTTAAGAATTCTCAGGGGCGCCTGGGTGGCTCAGTCGGTTAAGCGTCCGACATCGGCTCAGGTCACGATCTCACGGTCCGTGAGTTCTAGCCCCGCGTCGGACTCCGTGCTGACAGCTCAGAGCCCGGAGCCTGCTTCGGATTCTGTGTCTCCCTCTCTCTCTGACCCTCCACCGTTCACGCTCCGTCTCTCTCTGTCTCAAAAATAAATAAATATTAAAAAAAAAAATTAAAAAAAAAAAAAAGAGTTCTCCCCTCCATATCTGCCTTGCCAAAATACCTTCCGGCCTACTCTTTGACCCGGCAAGAAATGAGATTTGGGGTCAGGGCTGCTTGTGACTCAAATTAGTGTTATTCAAGTAGCACACAGGTCCCTAAGAAATACAATGATGTAACATAGGAATGTTTGAATGACCAGGCAGAACAAAGAGAAATTGGACCCTACTCTGTAAATAAGCATTAAGCTTGTAGGGTAAGAAGGCCTGTAAGTCATAGAAGAGGCCAGAGGCACTCATGGGGGTGCAAAGACAGGATTATTTCTTGCACATACATGTACAGCCGCTTGTTTGGAACAGGTTATAAAACATTCCAGAGGAAGAGAACAATTAAAGAATATTTTCCTAGAAAGAATTTTTAGCTGAAGGAACTACTGAAGTCCTGACATTTATTCATGTAACTATTTTTTTTAATGTTTATTTATTTATTGAGAGACAGAGAGAGACCTAGCATGAGTGGGGGAGGGGCAGAGAGAGAGAGAGGGAGACAGAGAATCATAAACAAGCAGGCTCCAGGCTCTGAACTGTCAGCACAGAGCCTGACACGGGGCTCAAGCTCATGAACCACAAGATCATGACCTAAGCCGAAGTCAGATGCTTAACTGACTGAGCCACCCAGGCGCCCCTATTCACTTATCCATTTAACAAACTATGGGTAAGAGTCTGGGATACCAAGATGAGTAAAATTGATTCCTGGTACCAAGGAGCTCACGATCTGGGGAAGGGAGGAACAAATAAAAAAGACAATTGTAACGCATCACAAATAAGGAGGTCGTCTCTCATAGCCGTCAAGGAAATGGCCTCTGGTGTCAAACAGACATGGGTTGGAATCTAACTTGGCCACATATCTGACCTTGGGCAAGATCCTCAGCATCTCTGATGCCCCGTGTTTTTCATTTGTATGACATGGTTGGGTAGTTCCCAATCCAACATCCATCCTCCTCTTATTCCTTACTAGCAGACCCCCAGCTTTGTTCAGGGCAGAAATCTGCCCAGCTTTAAAAAGAAAAAAAAAAAAATGTAGAATTCTTGGGCTCCCTAGTAGCTAAGGGTGGCCACATCACACAGTTCTGGCCAGCAAGACGTAGGTAAGTATGGGACAGCGTCCCTTCCCAGCTAATCAGACAAAACCATTGCCCTTTACCATTTACCCTTCCTCCTGCCTGGAACACAGATTGGAAAACAGCAGATGTCTTGTCTCCACAGCGACAGAAGCCACATGCTAAGAATGGTATTATGGAGCCACAATAGCAGCCTTAGCCCGTCTACCTCTAATTTTTCGTTATTTGAGCAAAATAAGGTCCTGTTTGGTTCAGCCACTGTGAACAGGTTTCTACCTGCAGCCAAACTTAACTCCTAATTCATATAATCTATAAACTGAGGATAATAATAGTATCTCTCTCCTAGGGTTCTTTTGAGCATTAAATAATGCATGCAAAACACTTAGCACGACACCTGGTTCATAGATGCACTCAGTAAATGATAACTTAGACCTTTTTACTACTATTATTATTCCTATTATCCTTATTAATATGATTATTATATATGCCAGCACCTCCAGGAGCATATAGGAAGATGTAACTTGTCCTGTCTCGGGGAGTCAGGACAAGCTTCACTGAGAAGGTTATGTTTCATGTGGGTCTTTAAAAGTGAAGAGTAGGGGCGCCTGGGTGGCGCAGTCAGTTAAGCGTCCGACTTCAGCCAGGTCACGATCTCGCGGTCCGGGAGTTCGAGCCCCACGTCAGGCTCTGGGCTGATGGCTCAGAGCCTGGAGCCTGCTTCCAATTCTGTGTCTCCCTCTCTCTCTGCCCCTCCCCCGTTCGTGCTCTGTCTCTCTCTGTCTCAAAAATAAATAAACATTAAAAATAAAAATAAAAAAAATAAAAGTGAGGAGTTGGGGCGCCTGGGTGGTTCAGTCAGTGGGCCTCTGACTTAGGCTCTGATCATGATCTCATGGTTCCTGGGTTCGAGCCCCGTGTCGGACTCTGCACTGACTGTGTGGAGCCTGCTTGGGATTCTCGCTCTTTCCTCTCTCTCTGCCCCTCCCTTGCTCTCATGTTCGCTCTCTCTCTCTCTCTCTCTCTCTCAAAATAAATAAATAAACTTTAAAAATAAGATAAAAGTGGGGAGGAGTTTCCTAGGATAAGGGTTCTGATAAAAAGTGGGCAAATTCTTGTGTGCCTGCAAGGGCTTGGGAGGGATTCCGCACTGTTCAGCAAGAGAAAAATTCTGCTAGGAGGTTAAAAGTGCTGGAGTTGGGGTCCCATCACTGGGACCGGCGTCAGTACCAGCTGTGGTCCTCAAACTGAGACTGGAGACTGGGAGAGCTAAGTGGGTGCACCTCACCACAGGCTATTGTGGGGCCATAGGGGACGCAATTGTCCCCTTTTATCGGTGGCTTTGCTTTCTGCCGTTTCAGGTACCCGCGGTCTGGAAGCAGATGATCCTCTTTCTGCCAAATTGTCAGAAAGCCATAGTAGCCTGATTCTACACCACAACACCTGCGTCCTTCACCTCACTTCGTCTCACTGTGTAGGCATTTTATTGTCTCCCATCATCACAAGAAGGGTGAGTACAGGGGCGCCTGGGTGGCGCAGTCGGTTAAGCGTCCGACTTCAGCTCAGGTCACGATCTCGCGGTCCGTGAGTTCGAGCCCCGCGTCGGGCTCTGGGCTGATGGCTCAGAGCCTGGAGCCTGCTTCCGATTCTGTGTCTCCCTCTCTCTCTGCCCCGCCCCCGTTCATGCTCTGTCTCTCTCTGTCTCAAAAATAAATAAAACGTTAAGAAAAAAAAATTTAAAAAAAAAAGAAGGGTGAGTACAATAAAATGAGATATTTTGAGAGAGAGAGGGACTACATTCATGTAACTTGTATTACGGTCATTGCTATAATTGTTCCATTTTATTATTTGTTATTTCTGTGCCGAATTTATAAATTAAACTTTGTCATAGGCGGGTACACATAGGGGAAAAAAAACGTAGTATATAGAGGGTTCAGTGCTATCCACGATTTCAAGCATCCACCGGGGGTCTTGGAACTATCCATGGCGGATAAAGGGGGACTACCGTAATCCACCTTATGAAAGGTCTAATCAAATGCCCGTTATTGTTAACCCAGCACTCTGCTTACCGACAGCCATCACACAAGCTGGTGGTATAAATCTCTGTATTTATTTGTTTGCTTCTTTAGAGAGCGCGCACACATGCGTGCATGAGAGCGGGGGAAGAAAGAGGGAGAGAGAGAGAGAGAGAGAGAAAGAATCCCAGACAAGCTCCATGGTAGGCATGGAGCCTGACATAGGGCTCCTGTGAGATCATGACCTGAACCGAAATCAAGAGTCGGGCGCTTAACCCACTGAGCCACCCAGGCGCCCCTCAATCTCTGTATTTATAAACACCGAGAATATGAACCCTTTCTTAATCCCTTCCTTGATTTCTGTGTCCCTAGCACTGAGCACGGAGCTTGGCACAAATAAGTGGCTCTTCCATCAATCCCAAAAATATTCAAAAACCCAGCCCTAGCTCTCACATCCCCCCTGGAAGAACAGATAAAGGCCCAGAGCAGAGCAGATGGGCTTAGAAGTGCCGTCTTAACCATGCCCTCTTGTAAACAAAGACAGAGCGCTTGGGGCCTGAGTCCTTCCCTAAAATTTATCATCTCTCTAATCAGAGAAGGGGAGATATAAATAGAAGGGAGCATTTTCTACTCCAAAGCTTTCTTTTCCCAAAAAAGAAAGGCGGAGAATACCCTTGATAATTCATCGGCCAGAGGAAGTGAAAACAGCTCCTGCCATGTGGCTGGCTGATCCGGGAGCAGATACAGAGCCTAATGAGAAACCGAGTTCAGCAAAAGAGGGACGTGTGATGTTTAAGCCTCATTAGGACTATAAAACCAGCCTTTCCAACACAAGCCTCGCTATTGACTTTGACCTCACTTCCCTACCTCCCTCGGCTCATGGCATTATTGAACCTGGGTTTTTCCTATAGGCCAGAACCTTGCCAACCCTTTTGCCCTTCACATAATGTGTTTGTCTGGTTTCTATTTCTGTAGTTTGATGAAGGATGATAGCAGGGTATTGAGTTGTTGTTTTTCATTTAGTGCAGTCACCGCCCTCACCCTGCCCCCTACCCCCACCCCGGTCTCAAGTCGGGCTTTCATTGTCTGTTTTGTGCCTCGTACTCGGTTTTGATGGCTTCCTTACAGAGTGGGGGAAGGCACTTTATTTTATCTTCCAGGCCCTGGTATACATAACCTCGTGTATCCATCTTTCCCGCAGAGACGTATGGCGTTGTGAGATTGGAAATGACCTCAGAAGGGAAACACAGGGACGGTCCGGATGTCCACCGAGCTCCCCTAACACGCACCTGCCCCTCAACTAGGTGCACTTTTGTTTTCATTTAATTCTCACAACACATCCACGAAGCAAGTAGTATTACATCTCTCTTTTTTTTTTTAAATTTTTTTTAATGTTTATTTATTTTTGACAGAGAGAGAGACAGAGCATGAGTGGGGGAGGGGCAGAGAGAGAGGGAGACACAGAATCCGAAGCAGGCTCCAGGCTCTGAGCTGTCAGCACGGAGCCCGACGCGGGGCTCGAACTCACAGACCTCGAGCTCATGACCTGAGCCGAAGTCAGACGCTCAACCGGCTGAGCCACTGGGCGCCCCATACATCTCTTTTTACGGATGAGAAAACTGAGATCCGGAGAGGTGAAATGACAGACTCAAGGTCACACTGAGTGGCTGCCGACAAAGGTCCCCCTACTCCAAGTCCACGGCCCCTCCCTTGCTTCCCTGTGTCTTTGTGAAGGCCTTTACGGTGGTTTAGTTTGGGTGGGTACAAATCTTCTAGGGAGGGGGATAACTTTTTGCTCTCTGAAACACAACTTAACTGTCTCAATCCTGCATTCCACCTGGGCATTAGCTCCTGGACTTCTGTTGCATTGAGGCATTGGGTCTTCATTGTCCCTGCTGGCACCTGCTCAGTTATCTTCGTCCGCATCCCCATCTGGCATTGACGTTGATCCTGGCCAGCCCTCACTGAGCTGTCCTGTCTGCTCCTTGATTCGGCCAGAGTGTGGTTTACCCAGGGTCTCTCCAGGAAAGACTCTGTCTCATGGCTTCACACCTCTGCCAAGGGCATGGAAAACCCTAACTGCTCCCAGGAGGTCTTGGGAATCTCTGAGAGGCTGTCTCTGGCCCTTGCTGTGTAGACACACTGAGGAGGCATCACTCCTCCTCATACCCTTGTTAGAGGGGAACGCTTGCAAATGTGTCCCCTCCAACGCCTCTTGATGGGGATGGGAGGCACAGATCTCCTCTCCCTACAGATGTCACACCCACCTGGGGCTCTGTGTCTCCCTGTCTCCTCCCTGAGCCTCCTTCTAGGAGGAGACAGAAGACAGGGACCCTCCAGAGACCCAGCTCTGTCCCCGTCTGCAGTTTGCCTGTCTCTCTCTCCTCAGCCCTTGTCACATTTGCCCCTTCTGGATAGGGGCGCCAGACTCGTCCTGGCTGATTCTAATTCTGGGAAAAATCTCTAGGTTTCTCGGGGCATAGATTGTATGACCAGAATCATGCAGGGGTTAGACTGTATGGGAGTTCAAAAGACCAGACTTTCGAAACCCAGAGACTTTTCTCTCAAGCCATGTGTTTTAAAAGTCTATTTTGAAATTGAAAAGCTTAGCCCTGACTCTTCTCTGTCTTTACAATTCCACCGTAGTAGCCTTATTCTGAAAGGAAGGGAGTGGGGGGGAATAGTGGAAGGTACCTGCAAGAGGGAAGGAGAGAACATGAGTTAACTCTCTGTTGACCCAGGGAGACGGTTCTCAGCCTCCTCTGTCACTGGGATGGGGACATGTGACAACATTCTGGCCAATGGGATGTGGGTAAAGGTGACAGAGGCCACTTACAGGCCTGGCCCCTGAAGACATTCCTGCCAATCCTCTAGCCTACTCTTTTCCCCTCTGCTGCAGCTGTGGAGGCCACCAGCTAAAGACAGTGACATCAGAAGAGGAAAGGAGCCCAGGTGCCTGAGTCGTCAACTGGAAGAGAGCTGCTTACATAAGAAGCTTCTCCACCAGCAACTGACAAGAAATGAAACTGAATTGTGTTAAGCCACCGAGGTTTAAGGTGTGTGTGTGTGTGTCTGTGTGTGTGTGTGTGTGTGTGTATTCTAGAGCAGGTTATATTACTTACTCTGACTGAGAAAAATACCTAAATATTGTCCTATCTCATAATCGACATATAAAAAGATCAGAGACTGGGAATCAGAAGCTTAACCATTTGGATTAAACCCTATGAAATTGAAAGGGCATAAAATGACACCAATTCAAAGAAAATACCAAGTATTATCTTTGGACAATATTCAAAGCCTGATGTTGAAACAGGAAAGGCATCTCAAATCCCTTCTTTCAACCAGCCTGTCAGAATACCTGCCGTAAGAGATGCTTCATAAGTAATGACTGAATGAATGAAAAATCCAATAACCTATCAACTCTGGTTAAACCCAGGATGTTGACTCTCTTAGGTTTCATGGGGAAGAGCAAAGGAGGTATAGATGAAGAAAAGGAAAAAAATAAATAGTGAAAGGCAAGGTAGAAATCATCTTCTAGAAGGCGTGTACCTGTCCCCGCTCCCACTTTTGTGACTTAACACAGTGCTTATCAGCCAGAACCCCCTGGGACGTTGCCCTCTGCACACTCGCAAACACACACAAGTCGAGTTGCAATTGCTGTCTGTCATCGACGTGAACATACAAAATAAAGCTGAGCCAGATGCCACACGGCAAGGCAGGCAAAAGCCACGAAGTTGGAAAACGCCGTTTTATCCTTGGACTCCTGCAGAAAGACTTTGGGGGCCGGAAGGAGCTCGCTAGATAGCACCTCTCTTCTCTGCCAAGTCAGGAACCAATTTAGAGGCGGACGCAAGAGACAGAGGGAGGAAATAAAGATGTTTGATTTATTACTGATAACCCCGAGGTTTGAGTGTGCACCCAAAGGGATGTGCTGTGAATCTCCGCTTCTGAATGAGACACGCTCAACAGCCAGGCCACTGGTACAGCTGGCAAACCACAAGCTACCCCTGTAGGAACAGGCGCCTTGCTGCATGGCGGAAAGCTAACCAGAAACCCCTACTCTCAGGGTCAAGCAGATCTGAAGAAAGAGTAAGGAAGGAGCCGGGCCAAGCCACGTCCAGTTTTTCGTCCCAAATCCCCAATCAGATAAATCACTCTTTTTTTATTAGTCAGCTAAGGTATGTGGCAGGAGGCAGTACCTCTAAGTTCCCAGTGGCTTAACTACCGCAAAGATTTCTTGTTCACATATCCATTTGTGGGCTGGCTGTATGTTGTTCTCGCTCTGGGACCCAGGATGACAGGCGGGGCCATGTCTTGATCATGACTGGTCTGTGGCGAAGGGAGAAGAGGAAGGGCAGTGGGCCACATGAAGGAAAGGGCACACCTGTTTTCTTCTCTCATTCCATTGGCCAAAGTCAAGTTACATGGCCAAGCCTGCCCTTAAGAGCGTGGGGATGTTTAATCCTTCCGAAGGGAGAGGCACTGAGTATTTTTTTAAATGAGAATACAATTACTACACTCCTTCTCCCTAAGGGAAAATGAAGACATGGGATTCCTTTTTCCCCATCTGTCCCCAAAGACCAAAGGGGAAATAGTAGATGCTGTTGTTGCCACACGCATATCCTCTTGGCCGTGACCTGAGCTGAAATCAAGAGTTGGAGGCTTAACCGACTGAGCCACCCAGGCGCTCCCTTCCTCACCTCTTGGTAGAACAATTTTGAGGTATTTCCACCCAGTCTCTCCAAGGATCCACCACGGCAGTGAGCCCCCAGTTGCTCACAAATGTTAACTTGCTCATCAATGTACCTTTTCCTCCTTTTCTCCCTTCCCCACTGCCTCCCTGTGCTTCCTGGAACCACGATCCAAATAAACCACTGCACCCAAGTCCTTGGGTCAGGACCTATTTCGAAAAAGCCCAACTAAAGCAAGGATGGAAGTTTCTCCTATGAAAAACCCATTTCCTAATCTCTCATGATTCTCCAGCAATTCTTCCGCCTATTTAGACCCAAAACATAGCGTGGATGCAAAATTAATCTTGAGTAGTAACTGACGCCTTCCTTTCGGCCGGAAGGGTCATCTTCCCATCGTGCACCAAGATGTCCAACGTCAAAGGAAAGAGGAGAGGGTGCCACTCTAAAACGTTCTCTCCAGACCTTTTAGAAGACTTGGAATTTTTCCTGCACCACATACATGTGAATCGGCAAGAAAGGTGATGTTTCAGATGTCAAGGGAATGGGGACTGTTTAAAGAGAATGCCCAACCCATGTTACCATGGCTAAATGAGAAGGGTCCGTGCTGTCACCCAGCATGGTATATTACCATCCCCATTTTGTGGATGAGCAAACTTGAGGTTCAGAGAGGAGTCTCCTCCAGGCACTGACGCGTCTGGCCATCCAGTGCCAGCTCCCCTAGCACTCGTGGGGAGGCTTCTGGCTTCTTGTCAAACCACCTTGCCTCTGTGGCCATCTCGGCTGGTGTCAGCCAGCCTCTTGCCTTAGACATCCTGGTGCCTCTCTTTCTTTCCAGCCTGTAATTTAGGATTTCCCAACTGGCCCTCTGCATCCATCGTCATGTCTCATACACAGTTTGTTCACATTCAACACACGCTGAGTGGCTCCTAAGCGGCAGGATTATCGTAGATGCAGGAGACAGGACAGTGAAGAAGACAGACCAGGTCCCTGCTCTCATACAGCTTATTTTCCAGTGGGGAGAGACAGAAAATAGACAGTGCAAATGTTAGGTAGTGGTAGAATCAGAGACGCAGAAGAGGGTGACAGGACTGAGGGGGAGGGAGTGGCCATTTTTCATTAGAAGAACAGAGAAAGCTGCTCCTCTCTGAGGGTCACTTTTTTTTTTTTTATGTTTTTATTTATTTTTGAGACAGAGAGAGACAGAGCATGAGCAGGGGAGGGGGAGAGAGAGAGGGAGACACAGAATCCGAAGCAGGCTCCAGGCTCTGAGCTGTCAGCCCAGAGCCTGACGCGGGGCTCGAACTCACAGAGTGTGAGATCATGACCTGAGCTGAAGTCGGACGCTCATCCGACTGAGCCACCCACGTGCCCCTCTGAGGGTCACTTTTAAGCTAAGAGCTGAATGACAAGAAGGTGCCAGCCATGGAAAGATATGGAGGGAGAATACTCCACGCAGAGAGAGCAGCATATGGGAAGGTCCTCAGGGAATACTGGCTTGAGAGCTTGCAACAAAACGGGGAGGGTATGAACAATAACACTCGCCTTCATTGGTGAACGTCTGTGAGAGGCAAGTGCCCTGGGGTTCTGTGCCCCAAAGAGTCAGTAGGGACTGGGGACTGATCTCACAACTCTTCTTCACTCCCCACCTACGTGAGCGTATTCTCTCTCAACACAGCTTGGATTCCGCAATCCGCTCCGCTCCCAACTTGAGCGAAACGAACTGTTCCCTCGAGACCCCACGACAGAGCACTGTCACACCTGTCACCACCATGGCACTGCGATTGGACATCAGCCGTCTGGCCTTCCTCCTGGACCAGGGGTTCTCGGGGAGCGGAAATCTCTCTCTCCCCCTCTCTCCCCTACTCTAGCCTTTGGAAGGGGGCAGGCCACAGGGTGGTTGTGCTAAGCCTGCTCCTTTAGCACTTAGCGGAGGCTCCAGTGAAGAGTTTAACACATTGTTACTTATTAACTCGTCTATTTTCCCCTCCAGCTGTACCTCAAGGCACCAACACAAATGCCCACAGAGTCAGGTACAGAAGGTAGGACCCTAGCAAGAGAAGACAGCTGGGGAATCAAAGGAAAACTAATTTTCCTTTGGGTTATTACTTTCTTTTATTCTCCTTACAACGTTGGAAATTTGGATTTGTAGGCGAAATCTCCAGACATTTATTTCAATGCTGGCAACGAATTATTTGGAAAAGTTATATGAGCTCTCAAGTGCATTTTAAGTGCATTTGCAATAAAATGCATCCTGAGTGCATTTTGCTCACAGTGGTATTCTCAGTATCTCATATAAGAAAGGACAGAGCTGCTCAATAATATTTGTTGAATGAATGAATAAATGAAAAAAACTTAACGGGAATTAATCCGATCGGCTCTTCTCATTGGCGTCCAAGACTTAAATTGTCGTCACTTGGCTTAGCCAAAATTGGATTCCAGAGGAAGTAAACGGCGCACTTCACTTTCTTTGTTGCATCGTGCCACGGGATTGCAGTCTGTTTTCTCTAGAGCCTCACTGTCCCACGTGACTCCAGTGGCCCTGGGGTTTTTTTGGGCAGGAGATCAAATGTCTTCAGAGCAGGCGAATTCCCACAGGTGGCTCAGCTGGGCTCGTTCACTCTTCAGACACACAACTCACCACTGAGTACTTAAAATCCAGAAACATTGCACTGACATGAGTAGAACCAGGAAAGGTTAACACTGGAAGCAATCTCAGCCATCTCCCAGGGACTAACCTCTAGTGGCATAGCCCTAATTAGCCGCGGAAGAAATTGGGAAAGTGACCCACCCAGGGTCATGTGACAGGGGCCCTGAGTCATGTCTCCTTCCTGCTCTGCTTTCTTTGGCTTAGCTCAGAAGGGAGCCATATGTACTCAACTCTCACCATGTCAATTTTTTTAAATTAATTCTTTTTTTTTTTTTTTTTTTTTAAAGAGAGAGCACGAGCAGGGGAGAGGGCTAGAGGGGGAGAGAGAGAGAGAATATTAGGCAGGCTTCACGTTCAGCACGAAGCCCAATGTAGGGCTCGATCCCACGACCCTGAGACTAGCATCTGCGCCAAAATTAAGTTGGACAGTCCAGGGGCACCTGGGTGTCTCAGTCGGTTGGGTGTTCGACTTCGACTCAGGTCATGATCTCGCGGTCCGTGGGTTTGAGCCCCACGTCGGGCTCTGTGTTGACAGCTCAGAGCTTGGAGCCGCTTCAGATCCTGTGACTCCCTCTCTCTCTCTCTGCCCCTCCCCTGCTCATGCTCTGTCTCTCTCTCTCAAAAAAAAAAAAATAAACATTAAAAAAAAAAAAAAAGATTTGGACGCTCCAATCAACTGAGCCACCCAGGCACCCCTCTCATCATTTCTAAGGCAGCGACTGGCCTTTGGGAGAAACATCCACATGTGTCATACAGCTTTCCAGACTGGCTAACAGTGTGGACTGGTTATAGACTCTTGGACGAACACCAAGACTGCTGTCCTGAAGGGTTTCTAGAGAAACAGAGAATTAGGGTGAATACAAATATTCTACTACCAGAAATCCTTCTGGGATTCTGGAGATGTGCTTTCAGGGAAGAGGCTGGGTCATCCCTACGTGTGTACCACCAAAAGCACCTAGCAGAGGGCTTTCTGCATAGCGGACCTTGAGCACGTATTTGTTGAATAGGGCCTACCACATGCTCGACATCATTCTAGAGAGCGGTTTTCAACGTAGAGTCCCAGGTACTCCTGAGGCCCTTTCCAGGGGTTCCCTAGGTCAAAACTACTTTCATAACAATACTGAGTGTGACTTCACCTCTTCCACTCTTACTCTGTCATGACTGTATATGGAGTTTTCCAGAGGCTACCTGATGTCTGACAGTGGAGCATACACACGTGCTTGTGATTCTTGTGTTTTGACATTTTCTCAGTTTAAATTTCAGATATGGAAAGTATCAGTAGCTACAACCCACATCACAAGGGTTTTTTGAAGTCTTCAGTAATATTTAAGAGGGTAAAATGGACCTTGGGACAAAAACTTTTGAGACCCACTATCCTAGAGGATGTGAGAAGCTAATTCAGGAACCAGGACAAAAAAAAAAAGGAAAGGAAAGGAAAGGAAAGGAAAGAAAAGAAAAGAAAAGAAAAGAAAAGAAAAGAAAAGAAAAGAAAAGAAAAGAAAAAGAAAAGAAAATCAGAGTAAGAGGATTGGAGTCTGAAGGTGGGGGGCAGGAGATGACGGCAGGGAAGGGGTGATGGGAAGAGGACGGGGCAGTTTACAATATTAAATAAGGCGATACAATTACGAACTAAACCTACAAACCAAATATCTGATAACCCTGAGTTGCCATTTAAAATCTTCTCACTTAGATGGGGCGCCTGGGTGGCGCAGTCGGTTAGGCGTCCGACTTCAGCCAGGTCACGATCTCGCGGTCCGGGAGTTCGAGCCCCGCGTCGGGCTCTGGGCTGATGGCTCAGAGCCTGGAGCCTGTTTCCGATTCTGTGTCTCCCTCTCTCTCTGCCCCTCCCCCGTTCATGCTCTGTCTCTCTCTGTCCCCAAAATAAATAAACGTTGAAAAAAAAATTTTTTTAATCTTCTCACTTAGGGGCGCCTGGGTGGCTCAGTCAGTTGAGCACCCGGCTTTTGATTTTGGTTCAGGTCATGATCCGAGGGTCGTGGGATCCAGCCCCATGTTGGGCTCCGCGCCGACCGTGGAGCCTGCTTGAGATTCTCTCTCTCCCTCCCTCTGCCCCTCTCCCCTGCTCACATCTCTCTCTCTCTCTCAAAAAACAAACCAACAGACAAAACAAAAGCCTCCTCACTTATCCTAAATTTTCAAACTTTATTGCGAATTGAATCATAAATATATAAGAGTCTATAAGTATGTGCATACCATTTAAAGAAATTGGTTCGGAAAGAAGATTATTTCTGGTGGCTTAAAAATTCCACCCTGAGATTCCACTCCCCTCCCCCCCCCCCCCCGCCCACCAAGATAGCATCACTGTCCTCACAAAGGTAAGCCCTAGTCTGAATCTTCAGTGAAGTATCCTCTCACATTTCTTTGCTGTCCTACCATCGGCCTGCGGATATGTGTGTATCCGTAAGCCACATATTGTTTACTTTGGGGGAAACTGAGAAGAAAGCTCAAGCCATTGCAAGGAGAGGGCAGTATTGCTGCTAACAGATGATTAGTAGGTTGCTACTAATTTTCCCCCAGAAAATGAAGGGGACAGCGTGCGGGACGGCAACGAGACTCCAGCTACTTACAAGGGCTGCTCCCAGGGAAGTCAGTGGGTGTTATCAGGGCGTCTGAAAGGGCTGTAGTGTTAGCCATGGCAGAAATACATTCCACGCAGAGGGGGCCACTCTGTCTTGTTTTTGTTTTTGTTTTGCTTTTTCAGCTCTGTGACCTCTGTCTCGGCCTTGGGAATGGGTCAAAGCGGTACACTCACGTGGAGTTGAAACAATTCAACGCCGCTAGCATCTGGCCAAGGCGAGTCCGATCCAGAAGAAACTTGGAGTTCTGCTTATCCAGACCTTCTCTTTGAGCTAGGATCCTGGTGATAATACCCCAAACACATTTGTCTATGTGCTGAGGCCCAGGACTCCCTCTGGCCGGGCTGAACTGGTGGCCCTCTGAGTCTGGGGCACGACTGTTACTCTCACGTAATATGTCTCTGGTTTACTGAACTCACATCTTCTTACTTAGTGGCTTACATTCTCTGGGTGGGGCTTATCCTTCCGTAGCTTGCTGAGAAACGCTGTGTGGGAAAGTGCTTTGGGGTTTTGGTACCTGAAAATGTTTTTGTCAAACCTTCATAACTGGTCTATACCTTCACCGAGAATAGAATTCCAGATTAAAGATTATTTGCATTCAGACTTTTGAAGGCACCGGGTCACCTTCTAGCCCTAGGGGTTATTGTGAAAAGTCTAAGCTGTTCTCCTTTTTGTTTTTGGTTGTTGGTTTTTTCCCCTTCCCTAGAATCTTGTTTTCCTCAGCATTCTGAAATTTCAGCGATGTGACTTGATTTGGGTCTATGTTCATCCATGGGACCTTCGGCCCTTTCAGTTTGGAAACTTACATTCTGCAGAATTTCCTGGGATTTTCGCGAGTGATTTCCTCTCTCCATGTTCTCTGTCCTCTTCTTCTGGAGCCCCTGGAGCCTTCTGGAGCCTTATTCTGGAGCCCCTTAGTTTTTGAGAGAAAGAGAGAGAGAGAGTGAGAGAGAGAAACCTGGGGAGGGAGAGAGAGGGAGAGAAAGCTGGGCAGAGAGAGAGGGAGAGAGAAATCGCAAGCTGATAGCGCAGAGCCCAATGTGGGGCTCAACCTCACAAACCGTGAGATCTGACCTGAGCCAAAGCTAAGAGTCTGACACTTCACTGACTGAGCCGCTCAGAATAGCAGGGGCAGGGAGCAAGCCCCTGCTATTCTGACATTGGATCTCCCAGTCTGGACTTACATTTGCCTTTCTTCATTTCTGGCTTCTTCCTTCTTCTTGTCTTCTTGCTCTGATCTCTAAGGTGTTTCTTCACCTTGATCTTCTAACTCGTTTTGGTTTTTTTGTTTTTTTTTTTTTTAAAGTAGGCTTCATGCACAGTGTGGAACCCAACACGGGGCTTGAACTCACGACCGGGAGATAAAGACCTGAGCTGAGATCAAGACTCCAACACTTAACCGACTGAGCCCCCCAGGTGCCCCAGACACCTTAAAGAGTTCTCGTTTTCCTTATTTTTTTTTGAAAGTGGGCTTCGTTCCAACCCTTTTACTATTTTTCTCTCAAGCAACTTCTCTTTAATTTCTAAAGCCCTTCTGAAATCTTTGAATGTTTTCTAAAGGTCTCCTGTTTTTGTCTCGGTTCGGGGGGGGATGCAATAATCTTTTCTTATCTCTCTGAAGACATGATGCTCTTTCTAAAAAAAAAACAAAAACAAAAACAAAAAATCCCCGTGCCTGTCTGCTCCAGGTTGCTTTCATCTTGTTTGTTTTGGTGGCTCTCCTCAAGGTTCAAGGTTTTCCTCAGACGTGAGGTATTCCTCAGCCCCACTGTCAACAGAATATAGAAAAACTTCTTGCAAGCTTTGAGGAAATGAGGGACTGACTGTCCACTCGGAGTTTCAGAGCAGGGTAACCTGGGGGTTATCTGTTGGGAAATCCAGAGTTTTTAATTTTTAAGTCTTTCCTTTAAGCCAGACATCTTCCAACCCCCTCCCGGGAGAGTAAGAGTTTGGCTGCCAGAGTTCGAGGAACCAAGCTGAGGGGTGAGGAGTGGAGCAGTGAGGGTATGGTGTTTCCACCCTCAGCATTAACACACACATGGTTTCTTTATTCCCTACTTTCTGTGCGACAGCCATTTCCACCCTGTGCCCCGTGCCCCCCAGTCCAGAGAAGCTCTGTTCCACCTTCTCCTGAGAATAATCTTCCAGACTTCTTCCAACACGGGGAAGGATCAGTTGCAGGGGGGGTGTGGGGGGGATTGTGGGGTGAGAGAGGGGATCTAGGACCTAACTGCTTCCTAGAGAGCACTCCCGGTTCTTGTGACTTTAGCACTTGCCCCCGGACCCCCGCCTTCGCTCACAGAGGGACCTGGTGCCTCCAGTAGCTTTGTCTTGGGCTGAGTCTGCTGTATAAATCAGGTTTGTGCTCAGCCCTTCCCGCGGCTGCTTTCCTCGGCTTTCCCAGGCCTGCCAAATTGGTTACCACTCTGTACCTCCTCCTGTGGCTGTGGTTTCCCGTCCTGTTTTCTCAACATTGTGTGTGTGTGTGTGTGTGTGTGTGTGTGTGTGTGTGTGTGTTTTAATCCCTCTTCCAGAAGTTCTAGTGGGGTTTCGGGAAGGAGTGAAATTAGATGCGTACGTCCAATCTGGCACTGTAACCTGAACATTACCCTAAAATTCCGAGACCCAATCTGCTCCTTAAGATTTGGTGTGGAAGCTCTCGATAGAGTTATGGAAAATTCATAACTTATTCCGCAGAGTTTGCTGCATCGACACACCAGGCCCTCTGCTGGAATCTGGGAACACAGATGCGTTGAGGACATGACACCCGTCATCACAGATACCGATGAAGCAGAAGAGAATGGACGTACAAAATACAGGAGAAGAAAATTCAAGTCCACGGTCCCTCACCCCAAATCCTTGGGGGTCAATGGGCTTTGGATCTCAGAATTCATCAGATTTTGGAAAGAGAATAATACCATTATTCTCACTGCACCCTCGTGGGCCTGCGGCAACACTTGGGAATGAAACACGTTTATATTGCTGTAGTGACATGTGTGGATATACACGTTAGAGTTTAAAAAAAAAAAAAAAAGACTATAAATAGCCTCGGATCCTCCCAGGCAGGTTTTAAAACCAAATGATTTAACAAACCAAAGTTCAGTTTGCAGTTGGGGGAATTTCTGAGTTGTTGATAAGGCCATGAGGCTGTGCAGCATATTAAGTTCTGTAAATGAAGTTTGTACAAAGTACCGTGGGTAGAGACTGGAGGGAGAGGGGACGTTATTTCCTAACACATTATTTGCTTTCTAAAGCCTTATTGACATAGGCAGTGATTGACAAAAGCAATGTTGAGTAAAACCACTGGCCGCTAAGCAGGAAGCAAGTCCCCAGACTCTAGAAGTGCCCTGCCTTACTCTTCTCCGTAGTCTTCTTACCACTTGGTGAGTTAGGGATTTATTTTTGTTTGCTCGTTTGTGTATTTTATGCTTCCCTTCCGTAGCATGCATGCTCTCTGAGAGCTTGAGGTCTGTATCCCCAACACCTAGAACGAAGCCTGGCCCAGAGTAGACAGTCAGTATTTATTTGTTGAAGCAATGAATGAATGAATGAATGAATGATATGACATCGAGATAAGTTTTTGTTCGAAAAAAATTTTTTTAAAGTCCGGACACCACTGATCTCTGGATGACCCGTGACTGACGTGTTCCTTAATGGTACCTGATACAATAACTAATGTTTGCTGAGCCCTCTACTATATACTGCCCTAAATATTTTTCAGGTTTTCTCATTAATCTTGCCAGCAACGTATGAAGCACACACCATTATCCTCACTTTACACACGAGGAAACTGAGGCAGAGAGGCTAAGTAAATTTCCCAAGATCACACATCCAGTTGGTGTCAGGGCAAGAGTTGAACTAAGTGGCTTGGCCCTACAGTCCGCATTCTTGACTACTCTCCGTGCTTAATGGATCTGGGAAAACCCTAAATATCTCACATGAAGGGGTTAGGCCATGATCTCTAAAGTGTCTCCAGTTCTGTGGGTCTATGACCTTGAGATTCTATCTACAATTTTTAATAATTAATTAATTATTTTTTTTTTTTTAATTTTAGAGAGAGAGTGTGCATGAGCAGGGAGAGGGGCAGAGGGAGAGAGAGAGAGAGAGAGAGAGAGAGAGACAGAGGGAGAATCCCAAGCAGGCTCCACACTCAGTGTGGAGCCCAACTCGAGGCTCAATCCCACGACACTGGGATCATGACCTGAGCCGAAATCAAGAGTGAAACATTCAACTGACTGAGCCACCCAGGCGCCCCTACGATTTTCATTGATTAATTGACTACTTAATTTAGATATAAATGTATATTATAAATGAAATAAATATATATTTATATTTATTCAACAATTATTTATTGATACATGCCAGGTTGTGTGCTAGGCTCTTCATACGTGTCTTAATCCTTTTTTCTTTTTAACATCTTATTTAATCCTAAGAGGTGGGTATTACAGTGTCCATCTTATAGATGAGAAAACGGAGGTTCATAGATGTTAAAGAACTTAACCAGGGTCAGGGTGATATTAGCAGAAACAGGATTCCAGCCCTGGTCTCGGGTCTGCTTTTTTCTCAAACTCAAGCTCCTTCCCTGATCCCAGCCTGCCTCTCTTCAAGCATGGAGGGGGGTAATGATGAACTTGTTGAGGGGCCTGTAGGCTCAGGGGACAAGGGGACAACCCTGGCTGGGGAGTTAGTAAAGGGGGAAGAATTTTTTATTTTTTTTATTTTTTACTTTTTTTAATGTTTATTTTTGAGAGACAGAGAGAGAGACAGAGAGAGAGAGAGAGAGAGACTGAGTATGAGCAAGGGAGGGGCAGAGAGAGAGGGAGACACAGAATTCAAAGCAGGCTCCAGGCTCTGAGCTGTCAGCACAGAGCCCCATTTGGGGCTCAAACTCACAAACTAGGAGATCATGACCTGAGCCGAAGTCAGACATTTAACGGACTGAGCCACCCAGGCGCCCCAAAGGGGGAAAGATTTCCAACAAAGCCCCACGAGGTGCCACTTTTTATCCTGATCCTCTCTTTTCCCTCCAGCCTGCTGTGGCCAGTGTCAGTCACCACGACACAAATGATGCCTCATTTGCACAAGGCCAGGCCCCGCGATGCCCAGTTAACGGAACAGCAGGATCGGAGCCTGCTTTCCCACCAGGCACCAGAGGGGTCTGCAGAGGCTAAATAAAGCTCTCTCTCAGCCACATCAGGGAAGAGGGAGACTGGCACCATCACATCTAAAGACATGCTTATTAGGGACTCGAGCGAGGGGGGGCAGAGGTAACCACATCCCGCCTCCAAGGAACACACAGCCCTCCCCGCCACTCCCCTCCCAGCGGGAAACCAGACAGGGACACGTGACTGGCGTCCCCCAGGCTGGCAGGGCAGATGAAGTCACCGCCGCAGCCACACCCTGAATCACAAACTCTCCAGGACCCCACCCAGCTGGCTACGGGAAGCGCAGTGTTTTCCAAGAGCGCGCAAGGGTGCGGACGCGCGCCCGAGTCCCGCCCGCGCGGGGCGCAGCGAAGCTCAGTGGCGCCCCCTGGAGGCGCGCGGCTGCTGGTCCTGCGCGCCTGGGTGGGGACGCGGCGTGCTTCCACCTCCGTCTGGAACGCGGCGGTAGCCCAGCAGGTAGCTTCACGGGTGTCTGCTGAAGCCAGAAGGGAAGAGAACTTCTCCCGATTGTTGCTCTCCGTCCCACCGCGAAGCCGCCAGCGTCCCGAACGATTATGTCCTCTGTGTTAGTCCCCGCACTTCCTCGAGGGGGAGCGCGCGCGCGCTGCGGCACCGCTTTGGGGGCGGGCGGCCCCAGGGTTTCACTGTCTCCTTTCCCGGCCCCCCTTGAGTAGCTCAAGACGACCCTCTCCCCAGGTTGGAGATCTGAGAGCAGGCATCCCGAGGCGGCCAGGAGAGCCCAGAGTTCCTGCATTCCGCAGGGGACCGGCACAGGATGAGAGAGAATATTTACCCAACCTGTATCAGCCACTGTTCTAAGTCCTTGTTACCTGCTCTTGCCCAGTTGATCCACACAACGACCCCAGGAGGCGGATGCTATTCTCCCTATTTCAGTCAGACGTGTAGACATTAAGTAACTTGCCTAATGCCTCGCAGCTGCTAATGGCGGAGCACGTTCCACGCCAGGCTCCCTGACCCGGCAGGCCCTGCTCCCGTCCACCACGGTGTGCTGGCTTGCGAGGAGGCCCACCGGCCTGAGACACCCCCAAGAGGCTGGGCGGGAAGGACAGCAGAGATTGGGATCGGTGATGGCGATGATCAGTTTCACGTGTCATTTTGGGGGGGCGGTGGTCCCCAGTTACTCAGTCAAAGGCTAAGTGTTGCTGTGCCCTGGTCTATAATCAGTTCACTTTAGGGGAGATTATTCTAGATAATCTGAGTCTGATTCAATGCGTTGGTAGGCTTTAAGAGCAGAACTGAAGGTCCCCTGAAGAAACTCCACCCGTGGAAAGCAGTTTCCGCCTGTGCTTGAGAATTCCAGCCCTTCTGCCTATCTGAACGGCAGATTCCGGACTCTCACAATTGCATAAGCTGATGCCTTGCAACACATCCCTTAATACATCCTAGTAGTTCTGCTTCTCCAGTTGAACCTCGACTGACAGATACAGTCCCCGAAGTCCAGGCAGGTGACACCCCTCCCCAGGACTTGGTTCATTGTGAGTCCCCTCCGGGGGCTAGCTGACACCCTGTTGAGAATTAGAAGGCCCTACACTGACTCGGATAAGTTTCCATCATCGACAGGAGTGGAGAATCAATAAAGAGATTTAGGTTTGACATTGAAAAACGAGGAAAGAGACGTTTTGTGCTACCAGACGTTTTATGGGCTATGTAGATTCACACCTACTACACATTTGTAACACCTTGCTCAGGGAGCAACAGACAGAGACACAATAACACTAGCCAAACCATAAAAATAAGGATAATAACTACCTTTGTAGTAAGAGATTATCAGGTATCTGGTATTGTGCTTTACTTACATGATCTAACCTAGTTCTCACAGCAACCTTGTGAAGGAGGGGTGGTTATTAGCCCCATTTACAAGAGGAACCGAGACCTGGAAAGATGAAATGACCAGGGCTGGTGAGTAAGAGTCAGGATTTAAGACCTGGCCTATTTGCCTCTTGAGCTGTGCTCTCACGACTGCTGTCCTTGTCTCTGGCCCAATGACTGGAACTCTCCATTCAGACCCACTTTCTCTCCTTCAAAGCTCCCAGAGACGCATTTGTGCTCCTCAGCTACTGCAACAGACCCCCTTCTCCCTCCTGGCATTTGTCTCGTGTTCTTTGCTCATCCCCAGAACCCCCTAGGAGGCTCCCAGGCTCTGTCGCTATCTCTGCTCCAGGCTGAAGATGTCGCTGCGTCACTGCGCCCATTGGATTCCAACAGTCCTACCCAACCATCATCCTTCCTTATTCTCCCGTGGCTAGGAGCATGTTCTCAATCACCAAAAGGCGGAGAGCACCCAAATGTCCATCAACTGATGCATGGATGGGAAAAATGCAGTATATTCCACAGTGGAATATTATTCGACCATAGAAAGGAACGAGATGCTGACACAAGCTACGACACAGATGAACCTCTAAAACATCACGCTAGATAGTTACAGAGAGGGAGGCAAACCATAGGAGACTCTTAAACTCAGAGAACAAACTGAAGGTTGATGGGGGCGGGGAAGATGGGTGATGGGCCATTGAGGAGGGCACTTGTTGGGATGAGCACTGGGTGTTGTATGTAACTGATGAATCACGGGAACCTACTTCCGAAGCCAAGAGCTGTCAAGCTGACTTGACAATAAATTATATATTTTAAAAAGTCACTCGGGGCGCCTGGGTGGCGCAGTCGGTTAAGCGTCCGACTTCAGCCAGGTCACGATCTCGCGGTCCGTGAGTTCGAGCCCCGCGTCAGGCTCTGGGCTGATGGCTTGGAGCCTGGAGCCTGTTTCCGATTCTGTGTCTCCCTCTCTCTCTGCCCCTCCCCCATTCATGCTCTGTCTCTCTCTGTCCCAAAAATAAATAAAAACGTTGAAAAAAAAAATTTAAAAAGTCACTCTAAGTGAAAGAGGCCAGACACAAAATGTCATGTATTGTAAGTTTCTGTTTGTATGAACTATCCAGGAAAGGCAAATCCATAGAGAATGAAGCCAGATTAGCGGTTGCTAGGGGGAAGGGGGAGATAGGGAGTGACTGCTTAATGGGTACGGGGAGTCCTTTGGGGGGGGTGATGGAAATGTTCTGGAACTAGACACAGATGATGGTTGCTCGACCCTGTGAATGTACTAAACGCCTCTGAATTGTGCATCTTGAAAATGGTGAAATTCATGTTATGTGAAATCTACCTCAATGAGAATAAACCACCCCCCCATAAATAAATACTAGGTCATCCATGTACGACCAGTCATATGGCTTATTCATCCGACTGACTTGTCTTCAGGTCGGCCGTCCTCTCCCTAAGGAACTTGGTTCCAGGTCCTATGGCTGGGGCCAAGGTAGCAGGTGATCTGACAGCATCGCCCCGGTTTGCCCAAAGTTCCCCTGCTCCTCCAGTCACCCCCATCCCCCCCCCCCCGCTCCCCTGGGTCTTCCTTGGCAAATGGGGAAAACTACCCCTCTGGGAGAGCTCTCCCACCTGGTACCTGCTGGGGGGGGGGGGTGGGGATTAGAGTGCCCATTAGAGTTTTTCCTTGTAGCTAACAGAAACATGCTGGCTGATGAAGCAGAAAAGGAGCTTCTTAAAAGGATATTCACTCATGGAATCGTTGAGGCCTGTGCCTCCAGGATCAATGCCCGGAAGTGACCATAGAAACAGCTGGATAAGCAGAACACCGCCACGGCTGTTTCTCCTCTAGGCCATTGCTGCACCAAGAGCTTTGCCCTAAACCAAGGGCCCGAGGCCACCCTCACCACACAGAGCCTCCTTCTCTGGAGTTCTCACTTCCTTACCCAAGTCTCCCCTGGGCATCTGATTGGTGGAACTGGGTCACATGCTGTGCCTTGGCTGCAAGGAAGGCTGGAAAGCGAATGCTCTTGTGCCCTCCCCCCCCCCCACCCCCCCCCCCCCCCCCCGCCCACCGTGGGGAGATGGAAATTTCTCAAATATAACAAAATGTTGAAAACGTGCTGGGCATACAGACAACACGACAAATAGCAGATACAGCATC
Organism: Prionailurus viverrinus; assembly: GCF_022837055.1. Classification (NCBI taxonomy): domain Eukaryota; kingdom Metazoa; phylum Chordata; class Mammalia; order Carnivora; family Felidae; genus Prionailurus; species Prionailurus viverrinus. Next base: position 127,694,030 of record NC_062567.1, read on the forward strand.
TATTATGTCCCAAGTGCTGGAAGGACCATATGGCAGCCCTAGCTCATTTGACCTTGTGTCTCTCATGAAGGGAACTTGGGGCTTCTGCAGAGACCTAGCCTGGCCACCTGGCCAGAACCTTTAAACCTGCCCCCCCCCTCCCGCCCCCAGACAGGTAGGTCTCGTGGGGCTATGAGGCAGAAAGTCCATCTACCCACCCACCCCTAGTTATGGAGCAGGTAAGTAACTCAGACCAGATTAACAACTGCATTCCATTTTGTAGCAACAGTGGCCCAAGGAAAGCTCATGACCAGAATAATGCCATTGCAGATTTTCCCTGGGATTGATGGGATGATGTATGTGTGTTGGGGGGGGGGGGGGGGGAAGGGGCGGTGGAAAAGCTCTCTTTTGCCCTGGGGCCATCTTCCCTGGCCCCATGAAAGAAACTCTATACAGTGGAAGAAAATTCTGCCTCTGTGGAGGGATGGTGAGACAGCCAGGAAAGTATGGTTTCACCTCCCAGATCAAGCTAAGCCTGAAGCCTTTCAATCTCTGGTTTTAATTACATGAGCCAATAAGTTCCTTTGTAGAGTTTCAGCTAGTTGGAATTGGATTGCTCTCATAACCAAGTCTTTGTGATAAAACACCAACTCTCTAGTGGGAAAATGTGCTATGAAACATTTTCTGTCCATTATTTCATTTGATAGTGGATTAAAAAAATTTTTTTGAATGTCCATTCATTTTGGGGAGACAGAGAGAGACAGAGCACAAGCAGGGGAGGGGCACAGAGAGAGAAACGGAGACACAGGATTCGAAGCAGCTTCCAGGCTCCGAACCATCAGTACAGAGCCCGACTTGGGGCTCAAACCCACAAACCACAAGATCATGACCTGAGCTGAAATCAGCCGCCCAACCGGCTGAGCCACCCAGGCGCCCCTGATAGCAGATTTTAGAGTAAGGAGAAAGTGTTAATAAAAAAATAAATAAAAAGTATTATTATTCAAATTTTGCATAGGAGAAAATCTGGGCTCAGAGAGGTTAAGGGACCTGTCCACGTCGACACAGTTTGTTGTGTACTGGCTTGAATGGGAACTCAGTTCTGCCTCCCTTTAAGTTCAGCACTTGTTCTAGAATTCCATAGTCAAATCTTATTTTCAGAACTAATTCCATTCCTCATAGTGTTCTGCAATCCTTAGTATAGTCAGGCCTCTCAAAGCCAGTTCTCTGCTCCTGATAACAGAGTAACTGAAAGAACTTACGGAGAATTCCTGGGTGTTTTCACCTGCAAAACGTGTCAAGGCCAGGGTGGAAAGCTTTAAAGGAGGACTTTCAGTCTGATGGTGGACTTGGGGGACTCGGGGCCCCTGGAATCCCAATCCTCGTACCCACACTCACAGGAAACCCTGACCCTCTGGGAGGCGTTTCGTTAGCTAGCATGTTTTCTTTCCTGGGAAACCCAGGGATTTCTAGATGGCAGGGGACACAGCATCAAGCTGTCTTTGGAGTCCTGTGTCACTCGCCGGAACCTACAGTCTGAGCACAGCCTCTTCTGAGCCGAAGTGCTCCCCGAACAGGGCAGCACTGGAGAGTAGCTATTTGGGAAAGAAAAGTGATACAGAAGAATCCTGGGAGTTAATATTTATTGAGCACAACGCCAAGGATGACAGATGGAGTTCCTCTCCACCCACCCTCAACTTCACTCGTGCATTGATGGGAACGCCGAGGCAGCGTCTGAGCTCAACTGGTAATGAGAGTAGCTGTCAGCTGTCAGTCCTTTCTGGCCGGGAGCCGGGCCCTTTGCCTCATTAACCCCAAGTTCTCACTACGAGCTCTGAGGTGGGAGTCACTTGTCTCATTTTCCAGAGGAGGAATCTGGGGTTCAGAGAGGATGCTACTCGCCCTGTAAAAGCTGCTGAGTGGATGAATCTTTAATATAAAAATTCATGGGGTGCCTGGGTGGCGCAGTCGGTTAAGCGTCCGACTTCAGCCAGGTCACGATCTCGCGGTCCGTGAGTTCGAGCCCCGCGTCGGGCTCTGGGCTGATGACTCAGAGCCTGGAGCCTGCTTCCGATTCTGTGTGTCCCTCTCTCTCTGCCCCTCCCCCGCTCATGCTCTGTCTCTCTCTGTCCCAAAAATAAATAAACGTTGAAAAAAAAATTTAATATAAAAATTCATGAATACACACACCAGCACCACGAAAACAGCGACACTGTTGTCATTTACTTTCCCCACGTAGGACACAGGGCTAAGCCTGTTGGGTCCGTCATCTTGGCTCACTTCCCAAAGGCCTGGCGAGGTGGTCCGCCATTTTGTGGGTGAGGAAACCCGAGAGCCAAGCATCCAAGCGTGGTGCCTGATGTTGGCAGCTGACAGGACACAGAGCAGAGGTGGAAGCTAAGTGTGTCCAACACTAGTCTCTAGGGGCACCTGCGTGGCTCAGTCAGTTAAGCGCCCGACTTCGGCTCAGGCCATGGTCTCATGGTTCACGAGTTCGAGCCCCGCGTCGGGCTCTGTGGTGACGGCTCGGAGCCTGGCGCCTGCTTCGGATTCTGTGTCTCCCTCTCCTCTCTCTCTCTGCCCCTTCCCTGCTTACACTCTGTCACTCTCTCTTTCTCTCTCCCAAAGACAAATAAACATTAAAAAAAAAATTGTTGGGGCGCTTGGGTGGCGCAGTCAGTTAAGCGTCCGACTTCAGCCAGGTCACGATCTTGCGGTCCGTGAGTTCGAGCCCCGAGTCAGGCTCTGGGCTGATGGCTCAGAGCCTGGAGCCTGCTTCCGATTCTGTGTCTCCCTCTCTCTCTGCCCCTCCCCCGTTCATGCTCTGTCTCTCTCTGTCCCAAAAATAAATAAATGTTGAAAAAAAATTTTTTTTTTAATAAAAAAAATTGTTTTTTTTAAAGCCTAGTGCCTGGCTTCATGCTGGTTTATTTCCATTGTGAGTTGCCCCTTGAGTATGGGGAGGGATTCTGAAATATTGATGGGCTGATGATGACCGACAAAAGCTACTCGAATCACCTTCTGGAGAGGCCATCTCGTACCTTCCTTCTGCCGGAACACGTGATGGGGGCTTCCGCACGGCAGCTTATTCAGAGCAGGGCTGGCCCGTCCCTTGGGTCAGCTACCCTTCTTGAGTGTTTTCAGCCTCTCCCCCTCCCACCCCCCTGGGGGGGGGGGTCAGCCTACAGCTCCTCTGCCCCCCATCCTGGCCTGTTTCCATCTGGGAGAATCAGAGCCATACCTCTGCAGGAGAAGGATGCCTTTGGAAAAACCCTCAGTTGTTTTGGATCCCAAACACGAGGCAGCTTGGTACCATGACAAAAAATGTTGCCCTTGCTCCTGGCCAGGTGACGTGAGAAAACAGGTTTTCTCCACCTGGAAAGCAGGGGCGCTGGCCCATGTGATGCCCATGTGACTTAGCTGCCTTACATTGGGTGTAATGACTGATCCACAGACGGTTTCTGCAGCCTCTCTCGGTCCCCACGCGTTCTCTTTCTCTCTCTCTCCCCTTTCATCTCTCCATCTCTCTTTCTCTTTTTCCCCACCCCACCCACCGAGCTAATAATTTTTCCGACATCTTATTATGAGAATTTTCAAACCAGCAGCAACTCTGAAACCGTTTTACAGCGAGCTCCCTTATACCCACCTGGAGATTCCACCTGGTTCTCTTAGCTTGTTTCCGTGGTGACCGCTGAGGCAGAAGGCCCCCCACACACGCCTCCCTGAGGCCACCCTGGTGGGGTTCAGCGGGAACCCCCTTCTTCCTCCCACAGCTTCATGCACCCTCCTTGCTCCAAACTCCTTCTTCTGTCCGTGGCCATCTCTCCGGCCGCACAAATGTCCGCGTCCTGCTGTGGTGACCAGGGACCGGACCCTCGGTGCCTTTCTCATAAGACGTCAGAGAGGAAGGAGCTTGCTGGTGGGGAGGTGACCTCTCAGGAGGTCCCTCTGTGCCAGGAACTTGCCACGTGCTCTTATAACATCTCTGCCCCGAGATGTGGAAGTGATACATAACCGAGATAGAAACTGGTGAATTCCACAAAAGCATAATGAAAACCTTAAAATCATTCGCGAGCACTTCCCGCAGAGTGCAGTAGCTAGCATTTATTGAGTGCCTACTGTGTGCTGGGCATTGTGTGTGTTGCCCATATTTCCTCAGCAACCATACCCAGTAGGTAGGTAGTTATCACGATGTCTAAGCTCCCGCTGAGGAAACTGAGGCACAGAGAAGGAAGGTGATCTACTCACATCCGCATAACTAGGAGGCTCTAGTTAGTGTGTGCTTTTTGTCATACTATGTCCCCGAATCCTCTTCTAGATGATTCAGGTATTTTCTGTGCAGTCACGTTTAGCATACACGCATATATATATTTCTTTTAATAAAATCGGGATGGTGTTATTTGGTCATTTATTTTCACTTAAAATATTTAACCATTTCTTTTCACATACTAATCCCCCAAATACCCCTGTCATATAAACTAGACCAGGCACTGTTCTAAGGGCTCTACAAGAGATTATAATCTTTTTAAAAATGTTTTTAATGTTTATTTACTTTTGAAAGAGAGAGAGAGAGAGAGAGAGAGACAGAGTGGGTGGGGGGGTGGCAGAGAGAGAGGAGACATAGAATCCGAAGCAGGCTCCAGGCTCTGAGCTGTCAGCACACAGCCCGACGCCGGGCTTGAACTCACAGACCGCGAGATCATAACCTGAGCCGCAGTCAGACGCTCAACCGACTGAGCCACCCAGGTGCCCCGAAATTATCATCTTTACAATGACCTGTGGGGAACGTACTCATCAGCTCCATTTTACAGGGGAAATCAAGGCACAGAGAGATGAACTTGCCCAAGGTCACATAGCCAGGCAATGGCAGAGCTTGTAAACAAACGGAACAGTCTGGCCCCAAAGTCTGGGCTCTCACCGCCAGATACTGCCTGTCTTTAGCTCAGTCTTAGTCTTTCTACCCCACCTGGCATTTACATGCACCTTTGTAAACGCCGTCTAATTTGACTAACGAAATCTGCAAAGCTGACGTGCTGAAAATAGTGCCTTAGCTCTCTCTTGCTGCACGACAAATCGCTGTAAACAGCAAACATTTCTTATCTCGAGGTTTCTGTGGGTGGGGAACCTGGACACTGCTCAACTGGTCCCTCCAGCTCAGGGTATCTCTCAAGCCAGCAGTCAACATGTCCGCTGGGATCACGGTCATCCCAAGATCAACTGCGACAGGATCCACTCCTAAGCTCGTTCAGGGGCACGATTCGGTTGGGAGTGAGGGCTTCCATTCCTTGCCATGTTGACCTCTCCCTGCGGCAGCTCACAACACAGCCGCTGGCTTCATCTAAGGCAGTGGGAGAGAGAGAGAGAGAGAGGTCCCAGCAACACAGAAGATGGGCATGACACAAAATTTACCATTTGAACAATTTAGTGGCCTTGAGCACATTCCTAATGTTGTGCGACCATAGTACCGTCCATCCTCCCCAATTTTCATCTCCTCAAACAGAAACTCTGTCCCCATGAAACACTCACTTCCATTCCTCCCCTGCCCCCCCCCCCACCTCTGTTCTATTTTCCATCACTACGAATTTGACTTCTCTAGGTGGTGAAATATATGTGGAATCTTACAAGTGAAACCATACAATACCTGCCTTTTTGTGGCTGACTTATTTCACTTAGCATACTTTCTTCATGGTTCATCCACATTGTAGCAGGTTCAGAGCCACCCAGGCGCCCCCATCGGAGCTGTTTTAGAAGACTGCCTATCATAAACGTCATGATTATCCTGTTTTATTATTATTATTACTTTAAATGTAAGGCGGCACAGTTGGATTGGGCACCATTGTGTATTGGCAAATATATGGGCCTGTGGCTAGAATGATCGGAGTTTAAACCCTGGATCTTTGTCTTCCCAGCTGTGTGACCTTGAGAAGCTACTTGGCCTCTCTGAGGCTCGGTTTTCTTTGTTAAATGGGAGCAAAAATACCTACCTTGAGAGATTGCTGCAGGAATTAAACGCACTAACGGAGAGTATGTAAAGTATCCTGCACGTGGTAGGATCTCAACAAATGATCACCATCACGGAGGCAAGAACAAAACTAGTGATCCAGGGGCGCCTGGGTGGCGCAGTCGGTTAAGTGTCCGACTTCAGCCAGGTCACGATCTCGCGGTCCGTGAGTTCGAGCCCCGCGTCAGGCTCTGGGCTGATGGCTCGGAGCCTGGAGCCTGTTTCCGATTCTGTGTCTCCCTCTCTCTCTGCCCCTCCCCCGTTCATGCTCTGTCTCTCTCTGTCCCAAAAATAAATAAACGTTGAAAAAAAAAAAAAAAAAAAAAAAAAACTAGTGATCCAAACTAGGCGTGGTGGTTTTCCCTCAGGGTGTCCTCATAAGCATCACCGCCAGGTGGCAGCGGTGGTCGGATTGGGTATTAACCTCCCCTTGTTGGTATCAGATAAAGATGAGCGTCTAGTAATAGCTAAGGGTTATTTTAGGCAGGGCGGGCGTATGAAAAAAACATCGTCATATCACAGTCACTGTATTGGGGTGAAACTATTATTTCACCCTCCTTCCGTGTGCTGTTCCACACCTCCTGCAGAGGACATACCCTTCCCGGCATCCTCCTGACCTGACTGCCTCCTGCCAGCCCCATTATGTGCAGCTCAGAAAGCTCTCCCCAGCCTCCCTGCCTTCGCTTTCGCTTCTTCTGCTTCTGATTTATTTAGGTCAGCTCTCATCTCATTCCAGAAGCTTAAGCGGCCCTTGCTGCTCCTGTTCTACTCCTGTCAGCTCTGACATCATTCTAAGAAGCCTTTCCTGACCTCCCCTCCCAGATCCCAGCTCACATAGACTCCATCATCCAGGCTTTCCCCAGTCACAGCCCCTGATACACTCACCGTAGCCTCTGATTTTCCATGGTCGCAGGTCCTGGCATCCGGCAGGCGGATAAACATTCTGTAAATATTTATTGAGCTCCCTCTCTATGGCAGGCATTAGGTGCTAGGGACCTGCTGGCGACCTGCTGGCGACCTTTCTTTGAATAAACAAGCCAGAATCCTGCAACACGGAGCCTCTACCAAAGAAACCATCAGCCCTCAAGCAACCAGAAGGGTCGCCGGACAAAATACAGGACGCCCGGTTAACTTCAACTTCAGAAAAGCGACAAGTCATTTGCCAGTATGAATATATTCGGATCAATATTTAAGATATATTAAGTGGGGCGCCTGGGTGGCTCAGTCGGTTGAGCGTCCGACTTCGGCTCAGGTCACGATCTCACGGTCCGTGAGTTCAAGCCCCGCATCAGGCTCTGGGCTGATGGCTCAGAGCCTGGAGCCTGCTTCCGATTCTGTGTCTCCCTCTCTCTCTGCCCCTCCCCCGTTCATGCTCTGTCTCTCTCTGTCCCAAAAATAAATAAACGTTAAAAAAAAAATTAAAAAAAAAGAGATATTAAGTAATAGCGTAAATAATAAATAATAAGTTAAATAATAGGTCCTAAAAGGACATGTTCATACTAAAAGTTACTTGTTGCTTATGTGAAATTCTCACATTCTCAAATGTAATGGGGCATCATGGGTTTTTGTTGTTTTTGTGTTCCGTTTGGTTTTTGACAAATCTGGTGAAAGGCTTTGTTTATAGGGTGACAGCACAACATGGTGTGATTGCATTTCCATGAAAGGCTGGAGAGGCACAAGCTTGCTCCTATCGAGAACCAAATGTATCTTAAGGTTTAATGGACTATTATTTTTTTAACCAGAAATCCCTCTTTCCGACTGATGGTATGTTCTCCGACCTTGATGGACCTCTCCTTAGAATTTATACTCCCAGGCCACCTGGGCGGCTCAGTTGGTTAAGCTTCCAACTTCCATTCAGGTCAACATCTCACAGTTGGTGGGTTCAAGCCCTGCATCAGGCTCTGTGCTAATGGCTCAGCCTGGAGCCTGCCTCAGATTCTGTGTCTCCCTCTCTCTCTCTGCCCCTCCCTTGCTCGCACTGTCTCTCTCTCTCTCTCTCAAAAATAAATAAGCATTACAAAAAAATTTTTTTTAATGAATAAACGTTAAAAAAAAAAAAGGAATTTACACTCCTACTCCAGGAACATTTGGTAGGATGTATGGAAAAGCTTTGGTCTTAAAGCACAATCGTGACAGGGAGTGAGGGCAGGATGGGGCCTGGGGGAAAGCATTCTCCCTTTGTTACTCTTAGCCAGGTTTTTTTTTTTTGTTTCTTTGTTTTTTTTTTTACTCTTAGCCAGGTTTAAATTCCGCTCAGGCTTGGTGGTCTTTGGCGATGGGGGCTGGCACATTAACTCTTCTCTGACCTTGAAGGCTGCGTTCCAGACGCATCACCCATTGCCTTGATTTCATGGACGCATCGAGCCAATCAGAGGCTCCTCAGAGGATGGACGCAGACATCCCAGGCAGGTGGGCTGGCAGGGGATTCTGGACCCTCCCTCTGGGCACTGCAGGAGACGGAGCCCTGGGCATGGGTCTGAGACCTGCCGGCTGGATGACACTCATTCTAAAGTCACATACTAATCCATTAATGGGCTATTAGACTGCATGCTAGGTGCCAGGGCATGAATAATGCTAATGAGACATTTTCTCTTAGCTTCAAGTCCCAGAAGTGAACTGACATCAAGCAACTCACTTTACCTCTTTGAGCCTCTGTTTCCTAATTTGTAAATATTTATTCTGTAAATGGGGCTAATAATAAGGACCCACAGCCTTTTACCTAAAACCAGTGGGACCAAATGCGCTCCCTAATTCAGAATGTTTCCATCTGTAGGAAGGTAACCTAGCATACACGCCATGGATTCCATAATAAATAATCACAACATGTGACTAACAAGTCAAATAACTATTCGCACTGGGTGGAATAAATTCTTCCCCCTCCGTATGTGCTCGCGGCCCCTCCTATTCATTTTTTAAAAATGTTTTATTTAGTTTTGAGGGAGAGTGGGAGACAGACAGAGGGTTAGTGGGGGTGGGGCAGAGAGAGAGGGAGACACAGAATCCGAAGCAGGTTCCAGGCTCTGAGCTGTCAGCACAGAGCCCGACGCGGGGCTCGAACTCGTGAACCACAAGATTATGACCTGAGCTGAAGTCGGAGGCTTAACCAGCTGAGCCACCCAGACGCCCCATGCCCTCCCATTCAGAAGTGGGGTTTACCTCCCCTCCCCTTGAATCTGGGCTGGATCGTGACTGCCTTGGCGAATAGAACATGGCAAAAATGGCAATGTCTTTTAGTAGACTTGCAGCTCTGTCTCGTTCTCGTGACGCGTGAGTCACCATGTTGAGGTCTGACTACCCTGCCGGGGAGAGACCACATGGAGAGGCCCCGAGACCACATGGGGAGGAAAAAGGGCTCAACGGAGTCCGGCCATCCAGACGTCGTCATCAAGGCGCCAGACATTTGAAGGAAGCCATGCCACCCTCTCCAGCCCAGCCCAGCCCAGCCCAGCCCAGTCCCCAGCCGAACACCAGCACATGACCACTGTTGATGCGGCGTGAAGCGGGTGACTCACCGAGCTGAGCCCTGCCCCAACTCCTGACCCCAAATACCATAAGATATAAGAAAAATGGTGGCTGTTTTAAGTCCATGAGTTTTGAGGGGCGTTTGTTGCACAGAAATAGAAAGCTGGAGTTCTTGAGAGTTCAGGCTGCCTTCTGTACCCTGGAACCTGGCCTCATTTGGAAGCTCTGGAGAGGGACAGAAGGGCAGGAAGAAGGAGGGGGAACAGCATGAAGGTCAAGGAAGATTATGGAAGTGAAAAAAAAAAAAAGGAATATACCCTTTGGCTCAGAAATTTCATTCCTAGGAATCCGTGGACTTGCCGAGATGTACCCGCAAGGTTGTTCACCACGGTCGTGTTTGATCAGGAGCAACTGAAGGCAACCTAGGTGTCCACCGATCGAAGAAGGAGTCAATAAATTAGGGCACAGCTACACGGTGGGACAGTATGGGGGTATTTTATTTTATTTTATTTCATGACATTTCATTAAAATTTTTTTTAATGTTTATTCATTTTTTTTGAGAGAGAGAGAGACAGAGCACGAGTGGGGGAGCGACAGAGAGAGAGGGAGACACAGAATCCGAAGCGGGCTCCAGGCTCCGAGCTGTCAGCACAGAGCCCGAGGCGGGGCTCGAACTCACACACCGGGAGATCATGACCTGAGCTGAAGTCAAGAGTGGGATGCTTAACTGACTGAACCCCCCCAGGAGCCAGTATGAAGGTATTTTAAAAGAATGAAGATCTCTGTGTACAGATAAGGAAAGACCGACTGATTCATGAGACGTATATCAGTATGTCCTCGATATGTTGTAGAGGGCAACCAGGCGGGTTACAGAACGGTGTATTAATATAAAATCTATTTCTGTGTCTATATATACAGGTGTATTTGTTCCAGCTCCATACATCCCTATCTACACCTGTACCCAGCTCCAGCCGCAGCTCTTATCATCCAGAAGGAGACCGTGGTAGACATTTGTTGTTTCCGCTTATCCAGAGACATTCATTCCACCTTCTTCTGGAAATAGTACCCAGATCCTCTTTGGAGAACTGTATCTTCCCCATATTCTATATCCCAGTGGTTTGGGGTAGATTCTATTCCTCCCACCGTTCCCAGGGCCGGAGCGTGGGACTCAGGCCTGGCCAACAAGAGCACCAACTCTTCTCAGCCCCAGCGATTGGCTCTGGACCACCAAGCTTGTCCCATCACAAGTCAGGCCTGGAGTGGGCACTACAAAGCAGTCCATCTTCGGCGGGGAGGTCTGATCCCGGGGTGCAGTGCCTCAGCGATGGAGGAGAAATGATCAGAGCTGCCTCTTCCGGCTGTGGCGCCCTCCTGAGGCTGCTTCTGACCTTGGAACCCCCTGGGATCTCCAAACTGAGCAAACTCACACCGTTCCAATGACCCCTATCCCTGCTCGCCTTCTCCGGGGCTGGTCCCTTGCCACCAAAATGCCCTCATGGATCCAGAGGTTCGCACTATTTTCATAGGGGTCACCTCTGAGGAGCGAGAGTGAAGAGACTCTTAAGTTATATCTCTACTCTCTTCGTAATTTTTGATTAGCATACACTATGCTCATAGTTCAAAAGTACGTCGTGAAAACTCTGGTCTGGGGATGTCTTTTTCAGCTTATCTCCTTTCATCTCCCGTCTCCCTGGCTTCCTTTAACCAGATATCCTTGGTTGCAAGTTATGTAGAGCCAATCAAGACAGGCTATAAAATTTTAATAATGGCTTTGTTGAGATATAAGTCACATACCATAAAATTCGTCCTTTTAAAGCGTACAATTCATCGGTTTCAGTACAGTCGCCGGGCTGTGAGATGGTCACCCGTTCTATCTTCAGAACATTCCCAACATCCCAGAAAGAAGCTCGGGGCCCGTTAGCTGCGTCTTTCCAATCACCAGTCTGTTTTCTGTCTTCGAAGATCTGCCTGTTCCGGACGTTCCGTATAAATTGAGTTTTACAACATGCGATCTTTTGCGCCTGGCTTCTCTCGCTGAGCAGAACGTTTCCAAGGGGTCATCGGTGTTTCATTCTTTTTCGTCTCTGTGTAGTGTTTGAAGCTTTTTTTTTTAAATGGTAAAACTATGCCTACAGTAAAACTATGGTAAAATGTGCCATTTTCACCGTTTGTATGTGTATGGCTCATTTATTAGTTTTTTCAATATTTATTTATCTGGGGGAGAGCGCAAGTCGGGGAGGGGCAGAGAGAGGGGGACAGAGGGTCCGAAGCGGGCTCTGCTGAGCAGTGCACCGACTGTAGCTAGCCCGATGTGTGGCTCGCACTCACGAACCGCGAGATCATGACCTGAGCCGAAGTCTGATGCTCAACCGACTGAGCCATCCGGGCGCCCCACATTTTTGAGAATACACTTCAGTGGCATTAAGCACCTTTACGCTGTGGCACAACCATCACAACCACCTGTCTCCTGAACGTTTGCATCGTCTCATACTGAAACTCTGTACCCCTTAAACAATAACTCCCCACTCTGCCTCCCCCAACCCCTGGTAACCACAGTTCTATTTTCTGGTCTATGTTTTTGACTATTCCACAGACCCCGTAGAAGTGGACTCATACAATCACTATTATATGTGCTCCATAGAAGTAGCATAATAAACAGGGGCACGTGGGTGGCTCAGGCAGCTGAGTGTTTGACTCCTGATTTCCTCTCAGGTCATGATTGTAGCCTTGTGGGGTTGAGCCCTGTGTTGGGCTCAGTTGCTGAGCATGGAAGCTGCTCAAGATTCTCTCTCTCTCTCTTCTTCTGACCCTCCCCCTCCCCTGGCTCTCTCTATCCAAAATAATATTAACAATAACTATTATATTATTAATAATAATAATATTACGATCAGGGCACCTGGGTGGCTCAGTCGGTTGAGCATCCGACTTCGGCTCAGGTCATGATCTTGTGGTCCGTGAGTTCGAGCCTCACGTCGAACTGATAGCTCCGTGCTGATAGCTCAGAGCCTGGAGCCTGTTTCGGATTCTGTGTCTCCCTCTCTCTCTGCCCCTCCCCCACTCATGCTCGCTCGCTCTCTCTCTCTCTCTGTCAAAAATAAATAAACATTGGGGCGCCTGGGTGGTGCAGTCGGTTAAGCGTCCGACTTCAGCCAGGTCACGATCTCGCGGTCCGTGAGTTCGAGCCCCGCGTCGGGCTCTGGGCTGATGGCTCAGAGCCTGGAGCCTGTTTCCGATTCTGTGTCTCCCTCTCTCTCTGCCCCTCCCCCGTTCATGCTCTGTCTCTCTCTGTCCCAAAAATAAATAAACGTTGAAAAAAAAAATTTTTTTTTTAAATAAACATTAAAAATTTTTTTAAAATATTACACTCAACTGACTGAGTCACACAAGCACTCCTGTATTTAGTTCTTTTGAAAAAATATATATATTTTTAAAGTTTATTTATTTATAATGTCTACACCCAACATGGGGTTCGAACTCACGACCCCGAGGTCGAGAGTCACAGGCTCTTCCAACTGAGCCAGCCAGGCGCCCTTTAAAAATATAATTTCTATCGCTTCAGCTGATATTCTCTATTTGGCCAGACATTATCCTTATGCTTCCCTTTAATCCTTGGGCATGGTTTTCTTCAGTTCTTCGAGCAGATTTATAATAGCTGATTTGAAACTGACAGTGACTCCAATCCCTGGGCTTCCCCAGGGACAGTTTCTATTGGCTGCCTTTTCTTTCCAGGAGGGGCTAGACTTTCCCATTGGTTCATTGGTTGGTTTACAAGTCTCATAACTATTCTGTCAAAAACTGGACGTTTACTATTTGCTGTTTACTGTTGCTACTGCCCGTCGCAGTTGCTGCTGGTTGTTTAGGGACTTTCCTGGCCCAATTCTGTAAAGTCTGCATTCTTCGTTATATGCAACCACTGAAGTTTCTTCTAGGTAAACCTCGTAGCTAGAAGTGGGCAGCTAATGATTAGAGATTTCCTTAAATGCTTTAAGATACCCAGTCTCTCGTCCTTTGTTGAGGGCTCTCTGCTGTGTCTGTGGGGTGTGCCCTTAATGCTTCAGCGGGTAGTTAACTGCCTTCGCATCCACTTCCTGGTTGGTCAGTCAGAGGGGAAATGTGGGGCTTGGGGGCAGGGCCTCTGTCACATCATCTCTGTATGCACAAGGGCCAAGATAGCGGCTGGTACAGAGTAAGTAATCATTAAACATTTAAATGAGTAACGATGGTCCTTATATTTGAATTGTGGTTTGCAGTTCACAAACTGTTTTCTCATGATCTGATTCCACACGGTAGAATTTAAATGCTGCAAGATTTCCTGTTCGTTAACGACATGTCAATCAGTGTGTCAAGTGTGAAGGATAGAAAGACAGAGAAGACAGAACCTTGCTCTGGAAGATATTTTCGGGCTGGTTGGAGACACAAGATCCATGTCCATATAACAAAACGAGTAATGGAGTATAGTTTCCACGAGAATGGGCAGCATGTCTGTCTCGTCCTATACTATAATCGTGGAGCACACAAGAGCACCTAATACCAGAAGACATTTGTGGCCCATTAAACAAGGCCGCTATTTCTTTTATACTCCTTCTGTTGAGAGGTGGGGGGTCTATGTTCTTTCCCCTTGGGTTGGGTGGGCCTTGTGACTGCCTTGACCAGAAGGTCGAAGTCACACTGTGTTCGTTTCTGGGCCCAAGTCTTAAGAGACCATCTGTTTCCACTTGGGGTTTCTTGGAACACTCACTCTTGAAAACCAGCTTCCATGTCCGAAGGAAACTCAAGTAGCCTTAAGGAGAGGCCCACAGGTAGAGGAACTAGTAGGTAGCCCCAGTCAACAGCCTACGTCGACTTGCCGGCCATGTGAGTCCGCCATCTTGGAAGCAGCCCTTCCGGCCCCACCTGAGTCACCCTACGTGTAGGGAACACCGCTCAGCCCTGCTCACGTCGAAGTTTCAAGGGTCAAGTAAGTGGGTGTTGTTATTTCAAACCACTGGCTTTTGGGGTGGAAGGTTACACAGCACCAGGTATTCACGATGGCGGTCAATAAGTAGTTGTTGGCTGCCCGGTGGTTGACAATCTGTGGTAACACACATCATCTCATTCAATCTTCTCAACAATGCAGTTGATGAAGCAACTTTCCCACGACGATACAGCTGGTAAAGGGTAGTACTGGGAGTAGACCCCCAAATACTTCTGATGTCAAAGTTAGATTTCCACATTTACTTTTTATTATTTAAAATTTTTATTTATTTTATTTTATTTTATTTTTATTTTTTATTTTATTTTATTTTATTTTTATTTTATTTTTTAATTTTATTTTAATTTTATTATTTTTATTTTATTTTTATTTGATTTATTTTTATTTTAAAATTTTTATTATTTAAAATTTTTATTATGTATTTATTTTTATTATTTATTATCCGAATAATAAATCCGAAGCAGTCTCCAGGCTCCACGCTGTCAGCACAGAACCTGACGCGGGGCTTGGAACCCATGGACCTCAAGATCATGACCAGAACCGAAGTCGGATGTTTAACCGACTGAGCCACCCAAGCTCCCCTAGATTTCCACATTTACTACCCGACCCTACCTCTCTCTAGAGAACTAGAATGTTCACTGGCCTCCAAGAAGGGATTAGATCCTCATGAGTGGGACGGGTCAAAGAAGGTTTTATGGCGACCGAGCTAATTCTTGAAGAATGGGGAGGAAGTACCCAGGTAAAAAGAGGAAAGACACGGCACTCCAGGGAGGGATAACCACGAGAATGAGCCTGTGCACGTGAGCCCCCTGTGGTTCATGTTCCAACGATTCTTTGGGGTTGTTTAACTTCGAGTTTGGAAGTGTGAAACAACCTTTTTACAATGTTCAGGGATTTTTATGGGTCGGGAATTTGGCCAGGGGACAGCTGGCACATAAAGGTGCAGATAAATGGCAGATAAAGTTGCAGCCATTGCTGAAAAGTACAACCTGTCTCAATGCCGCTTATCAACGTGGCCTGTTAAGAGGAAACATCAGGGGCGCCTCAGTCGGTTGATTGTCCGACTTCTGCTCAGGTCGTGATCTCGCGGTTCATGAGTTCGAGCCCCACATCGGACTCTGTGCTGAGAGCACAGAGCCTGGAGCCTGCTTCGGATTCTGTGTCTCCCTCTCTCTCTGCCCCTCCCCTGCTCATGCTCTGTCTCTCTCTCTGTGTCTCTGTCTCAAAAGTAAAATAAACATAAAAAAAAGAAACATTAGTCTGACACCCAAATCCTTATTGTGGGATCTTTTTTTTTTTTTTTTTTTAAGTAACAAGGTTGGGTTTTTTTCAAGTTTATTTATATTTATTTTGAGAGAGAGAGAGAGAGAGCAAGCATGGATAAGGGGCAGATGATCTGTTGGGGGAACCACAACCCAAAACATGTGTGGAAGAGGACAGCTGTGAGTAGTGGGAGTTCTAAGTCATGGACAATGGATTTGAGGAGCAGGATGAGGTCTTGAGGTCATCAGCCAGTTGGTTGTTCGAGAACAGGTATTTAGAACGGCAAGCAGTGGACCCTGTCCTTTGCCCAACATCAGGCAGCCAAGGCACTTGGCCTCAGGCTAGAGCAATGTGTCCAGAACTTGGGTCAGAAAAGCAAGAGACACGGCAGAGACCCATGTAGTTGGTAGAACCTAGGACCAATCTGAGGCCCCCCTACTCCCAAAAGACAGCTTCTAGAACATACCCCCATACTTTTCTCTCTTCTGAGAACACTGAGCCAAAGTCGGTTGTTCAACCAACTGAGCCACCCAGGTGCCCCGGAGACACGTGTCTTCCAGGGTGCCTAGCTCACCAGCGCACCCCTCATGGCCTGTCTTCCCTTCCCCACCTCACCTCCCCATTCCCCTATGGGGAGTTTATTGTTTCATCTCCCAAATCAGCCACTTGAACTCAAATCATTTTTTTAATAATTTTTTTCATGTTTATTTTTTTGAGAGAGAGAGACAGAGCATGAGCGGAAGAGGGGCAGAGGGAGAGGGAGACACAGAATCTGAAGCAGGCTCCAGGCCCTGACATGGGGCTCAAACCCTACAAATTGTGAGATCAGGACCTGAGCTGAAGTCAGACGCTTAATCGACGGAGCCACCCGAGTAGGTGCCCCTCAAGTCGTTTTTTCAGGGTTTTTCTTGTTGGAGAATTCAAACTAAGCCTGAGAAACCAGCAGTTATGAAAAAGAAAGTGGGGGAGTTGGGCTGGATAACAGAACGAGCATAGAAAGACAAAGAATTAGGAGGATATAGAATATACGAAAAAAAGTTGTGACATGAATGATAGATCCAGAGACTTCCATACCTGTCTTAAAGAATAGAAATAATTCAAAGGAAGAAATAATCCAAGAAATAATAGGAAAACTCCCCAGGCTGGAAAAAAAACCCACAAATCTTCAGACTGAATGGTCTATGAATGAAGAACCACCCATGCTGATGAAATTTGCAAGCACCAAGGGAAAGTTCCAGAAGCTTTTATTTTATTTCCTTTCTAGAAGTTTTTTTTTTTTTTATTATTTATCTTGAGAGAGAGGGAGAGAGAGTGCACGTGCATGCATTTGTGTGAGCAGGGAGGGTCGGAGAGACAGAAAGGGAGAGAGAGAATCCCAAGGAGGTTGTCAGCATAGACCCTGACACGGGGCTTGAACTCACGAACTGTGAGATCATGACCTGAGCCGAAATCAAGAGTTGGATGCTTAACCAACTGAGCCACCCAGGTGCCCCAGTTCCCAAAGGTTGTATTTATTTATTTATTTATTTAATTTTTTAACGTTGATTTATTTCTGAGACAGAGAGAGACAGAGCATGAGTGGGGTGGGGGGAGCAGAGAGAGAGAGGGAGACACAGAATCCGAAGCAGGCTCCAGGCTCTGAGCTGTCAGCACAGAGCCCCACGCGGGGCTTGAACCCACAGACCACGAGACCATGACCTGAGCCGCAGTCGGACGCTCAACCGACTGAGCCACCCAGGCGTCCCCCCACAAAAGCTTTTAGAGGTAAAAAGCAGATGACCTACAATGAAACAAGATTGGACAGGGCCAGAATGACATCTACAGTACTGAGGGGGCCGGAAGACCACGGGGACAATCCCTTCAAAGTTCCGTGGCAAAGTGTTTGGGAAGAAGAATCCTATGGCTCGCTAAAAATCACTTATATGAGAGGGGAAAATAAAGACCTTTATAAACATGCCAGAGCCCGGACCCAGAGTCGCTTTCAATCAATGTGGTAATGAATCCAAGAGCGAGGTCTGCTGTGCAGCAAGTGGGGAACCGAGCTCTGACCGTTCTCGGGGGACTCTGCTCGACTCGGACGTCCACGGGCTGGGCTGCGGTGGGTCCCACAGAAGCCTGGCCCGCCTCTGACTTCTCTAATTAATCGCCCGGGCCACTCCCTTGACATCTGAGCGTGCCCTGCCTCGAGAGATGGCGTGTAGGGGCCAGAGCCAAACCATTTCACTCTTGCACTGCAACCCCACAGCGGCTCACGGGTTGGCTTGGCCTTCCGGCCTAGATTACAAACACTGAGTAACAAGGACCGTGGCCAGTGCCTGGTCGGTCAATATTCACTGATCTTGAACAGGTCAGTCTCTCTCTTTTCTCATGGTGCAGCATCCGCTGCTCCCAGCCGCTCCTTCCCCATCTGAACTGCTCTAAACACCCTCTCAAAACTCACTCTGCTCTCATTCTTCCCCCCGCCCCGCTCTGCCTTTCCAGACCCATTTCTTCCTTCCCTTACCCGTCAGCCTTTTCCCCAAGCCATTGCTCGCCGACCTCTGTGCTTTCCCTGGGCGTTCTGTGCTCATCCTGCTGATCAATACCATCCACGCCGGGAGCCAAGGAGCTGGAGGGGTTATCGAGACCCCACCAGGTGCCACGCAGTGTTCTAAGCCCTTCGTGTGGATCAAGGAGTTTTCCCTTCTCGCGGCCATCTTATGGGATAAAAACTATTATTCGTCCCATTTTTCAGATGGGGAAACTAAGGCACAGGGAGGGGAAGTAGTTTGCTCGAGGACTCACACAGCTGCTAGTTGGAGTTCGGTTTCTACCTTGGCGGTCTTGCTCTCAACTGTAATGAATTTCCAAGGCCTTGCTGTGTCTGCCCTTTGCCCACCGGTAAATGCCCAGAGATTTAAAAACGAGCTGGGGGGCGCCTGGGTGGCGCAGTCGGTTAAGCGTCCGACTTCAGCCAGGTCACGATCTCGCGGTCCGTGAGTTCGAGCCCCGCGTCAGGCTCTGGACTGATGGCTCAGAGCCTGGAGCCTGTTTCCGATTCTGTGTCTCCCTCTCTCTGCCCCTCCCCCGTTCATGCTCTGTCTCTCTCTGTCCCAAAAATAAATAAATGTTGAAAAAAAAAAAAAAAATAAAATAAAAAATAAAAACGAGCCGGATAGGGGCGCCTCGGTGGCTTAGTGGGTTTAAGCCGCCGACTTCGGCTTAGGCCATGACCTCGCGATTTGTGGGTTCGAGCCCCATGTTGGGCTCCACACTGTCCGCGTGGAGCCTGCCCGGGATTTTCTCTCTCCCTCTCTCTCTGCCCCTCCCCTGCTCACATGTACACACACACACACACACACACTCTCAAAGTAAATAAGCTTAAAAAAAAATGAGTGTGACTTACACGGACCAAGGGGAGAACAGCAGAGGAGAATTGCAGGATTAGGGCTGGGGCTAATGCAAGACAGCCAGTGAAGACGAGTTTGGAAGGTGTGGCGCTCACAGAGTGGTAATGTGTGACGTGACACGTGCGTGTGGTTGTAGTTTGCACAGCGTATGTGCGTGCGCGTTTCGCATTCCACTCGATCCTGACAGCAATGCCTGGAAAGAGGATTCAAGCGACTCATCCCTTTAAAGAAAATTTTTTTCAATCTGCATTTTTGAGAGAGAGAGTGAGGGAGAGAGAGCGAGCAGGGGAGGGGGAGAGAGAGAGGGAGACACAGAATCCGAAACAGGCTCCAGGCTCTGAGCCGTCAGCACCGCTGACACTTTTGCTCTTTTACAGATGAGAGGTCTGACGCTCTGAGAGGTTAAGTGACTTGCTCAAGGTCACACAGCCGAGGAATGGCAGAGCAGGCACTTGAACCCTAGAGCCACCTGACTCCAGGCACAAATAACTAGAGCGTAAGGTACCAAGCGGAGGTACAAAATGCCAGCGCTTAAGCAGTACTTGTGAACTGAGTCTCTGCAGTGATAAAAACGTGTCGTTTCTATTAATATATCTACCTACGGTTTGTCCTCTGGACAAAGACCAGTAACATTTCCGGTGAGGGTTCCACAGGGAAGGATTTCCCGCTCCACCCATTCACGCCCCGTCATCACATCATCACGGCCGTGCAGCTGCCCGCTGCCCCTCTGCAAACAATCCAAGTTTGAAACAGAGACCCCCGGGGCAGGGAGGGGAGGAGGGGAGGGAAGGGAGCAGGAAACCAGGAGCAACTTTTCTTTTCTTTTTTTTTTAAATTTTTTTTTTTTAACATTTATTTATTTTTGAGACAGAGAGAGACAGAGCATGAACGGGAGAGGGGCAGAGAGAGAGGGAGACACAGAATCGGAAGCAGGCTCCAGGCTCCGGGCCATCAGCCCAGAGCCCGACGCGGGGCTCGAACTCACGGACCGTGAGATCGCGACCTGAGCTGAAGTCGGACGCTCAACCGACTGAGCCACCCAGGCGCCTCTCAACTTTTATTTTCCATGACGAGGGGGGGGGACTTCCACTCCTTCTCATCAGAAAGTTTGAGATGCGTTACGTCTCTTTTTTCCAATCACCTGGCTGTCAGGTCGGGTAGGCGGGAGGGAAGGACGGAGGCCGAATGGTAGAGAGCAAGGCAAGGGCCCACCTCGGTTCTGAACACTGCGGGACGCTTGTGTTTTCACAGAGATGTAGCTGGAAATAAGCAGTAACCTGCAGCCTGCTGTTGCTAGAGAGCCAGCGCCCAGAGCACGCCTTGACCTTCTGTTCCCCAACTGGCTGTGGGGCCGGGACCCTGTGAAGGATGGCCCCGGGGGACCTAGCAGCTTCCCTGCCCCACGTTCCTTCTGACCACACCGGAGGGTCCCTTCAGCTAGCTTTTTCCTGAGTGTCCCAGGTCCTTGCCTGGCCCCGGGGAGGGCGAATAATGCCTCGTCCCTGTTCTTGAGGGCCTTGCCACTGACGAGGGAGCCGCATGGGTACATCACACCTCCAATCTGGGCACAAGCTGGAAGCAGGGGCTCCCCAGGGCATCTGGGTCACAAGGAGCCAGGGCCGTGACTGCAGGACAATGACTTCTGCTGCTGTCCAGCACTGGAATCGTGGCACCATAGCTTCCTGGCTCTGTGACCCCGGCTGGACTTCTCTAGGTCTGTCTCAGTTCCCCGTGCTGCGAAATGGGACCATAGCACCGCTTACCTTCCAGGACTATTGAGCGACGTGACGCCGTAGGGACAGGACAGCTCTTCACTGCTCAGAGCGGAAAGTGAGGGGGGGGGAGAAGGCAGACCAGGGGCCTGGGAAGGGGGCAGTGCAGAGAGGAGGGCTGGGGTCCTTGGCAGGAGGGAGGGGGGTTTAAGCCGATGGAAGCGCCCCTCTCCCCAGCGGCCTGCTGGGAGCCGGCGCAAAGGTTCGGCAGAGAAGGGAGTGGTAGGAAAGGCCTAGAGGGAAGGGGGTGGGACCGAGGCCTGAGGGGAGTTGGGAGAGCCTGTGGACCTGTCTCTGGGTCCAAACCACACTCCCACCTCTGCTCAGACAGGTAGCTTCTTGCCAGGTTGGGAAATTGCTTTGCCCTGGAATTTTTCTGCTTGGGGGTGTTTTCGGAGCCAGGTTCACGGTCAAGAATCTCCAGTCACCAATGTCCTTGAGACAGATACAGAGGAGGCAGACGGATTGCACAGTCTCTGGTGGGAAGCAGGGAGGGAACAGAGGGGGCGCGGAGATGGCCGCCAGGCAACCCTGCCCAACTCTGCAGCCGTCCCCAGGGTCCTCTTGTGCGGCCACCACCTCTCCTCCCCTCACCAGACCTGCCACCGAGGACAACGCTAGGGTGCCTAAGAGGGGCTCACCTGTGAAGGCTCAGCCCAGAAGTGCCCTGGATTCTGGAACACCAGAGTAGGGAGAACACGCGGTTCGGCCCACCCACTTGACCAGAAAGGAAGAAAGGACCACCTGAGGTCACACACTCCACACGCTGGAGAGTCCCCACCCAGAGCCGATCGCATCATTGTGTTCCCCTGTGGACAGAGAGCGCCAGCCACCTGCCACCGTCCCTCAGCACGTTGGCTGTGATCTGACACCTCGCCTTTGGGGAGTTTGCTAGACTAACGACAATGTGGAGCCATACGATAGGCAACATTATCTCCCCCATTTTCCTGATGAAGGAATCAAAGCTCAGAGAGGCTGGATGACCTCTCCAAGGTCACAACTATAGCTTATGGGGGGAGGGGGGACCCATATCATTTCGCCTCAGGGACTATGTCCGTCCCACTAGCTCAGGAAGTCTCTCGGAGGAGGGTACCACCGTGCTCCAGCCTTAGAATTTTGTTGCCTTTTGAAAGCAGCTCAAATCCCAGCAGGCATCTGAGAATGTCACTTCTGTGTGGCAGGTGCAGGCGTCTGTGTCTTCCCTTGGATTTCGGCTACCTCTTTTCTGTCCCAGCAGTGCCCAAGTGGATCGATTTAGGTTAAAACAGTGGATTTATATAACTTCCTGTGATGCTGAGAACAAACTTAGGCTCGTGGTTGCAGAGCTGGGTTTGAGTCCTGTGTTTGCCTCCTGGCACCCAGTGACCTTGGTTAGGTCAATCACAAAATGTGGGGGGGGGGGGGGGTTGTATGTTTATTCCTTTATTTTGAGAGCGAGAGAGCAAGCGAGCAGAGGAGGGGCAGAGAGAGAAGGAGAGAGAGAGAGATAGAGAGAGAGAGAGAATCCCAAGCAGGATCTTCACTGTCAGAGTAGAGCCCAATGCGGGGCTTGAACTTACAAACGGTAGGATCCTGAGCTGAGATCAAGAGTCAGACGCTCAGTGGACTGAGCCAGGTGCCCAAATGTGGTTTTTTTTCTTGACCAAGTAATAAAAGTCCATGCTACAAAGGTCAAAAGTGTATAAAATGAAAAATCTCTCTCCCAGACTTGTTCCCTGGTCCCTCGGTCTCCCTTCACGGAGGCAATCGCATACCAATTCCTTGCATCTTCCACAGATGCTCCATGACTGTGCAGGTATTTCATGCTTGATTGTAAGATGAGGGACAAAGCTACCTCAGGGAGAGAGGTCTCAGCGAACATCTGGATTTCATGTGTAATGGGAAGACAAAAACATTGTAACCCCTTCGACCTGCATTCTATTGTCCCTCCTGGCCGTCTTCTTCCTTGATGGAAGGTGTGGTGAACCTGCAGGGAGCATTTGGAGTCACGAGGTCATAATGCCTGAGATTTGCCCTCAAATGGTCCAGGAAAAATATTTTAAGGGCAACAATAAAATTAATAATAAGGAGTGACAAAACGGTAACCAGTGATGATTCTCAGGCAATGGTGTACAAGGATCTATGGCACCATTCTTTCAACTTTTCTGCAAGCTTGAGCAGTTTTTCTGAATGAAATTTTGGGGAAAGAACAGAGGAACCCAGGCTTAGGAAACCAGGAACCCAGGAAAGCTAAGTCCCAGGCAGCAAAAAGCAGGAGTGGAATAAAAGCTGGGGTGGTTGGCAGCTGCTCAAGGCGGGCGTGACATGCCAGGAAGGCTGTGGGGTGTGAGCCAGCCAGGAGGCCAGCCAGCCCAGTGCTGAAACTCTCTTCAGTACATCCATCTCTGGGTCCCCAACTGCAGCCAGGGGGGCAGGCAGAACAGGGTCATGTCGTGGTTTTAATGAGCATTTCCCACTTTCTGGTGATGTTCTTTGGCTGTCCTCTCTGAATGCTGTTCATGCCTTGTGTCCATCTATTAGGCTGTTTGTTTTTTCCTTAATGATTTGAGGAAAAACAAATCATACTATCATTCTCCCTTGCACGTTCTAGATATTAATCCTATGTAATTTATGTGTTGAAAATATCTTCACTTGGTTGGTTGGTTTTGTTTTCACTTCTTTAATGGTATCTTTTGATGAATTTTAACGTAGTGAAATTTATGGATCTTCTTTCTTGAATGGTTTGTGCTTTTTATGCTTTAAGAACTCCTTCCCTGCCCCAAGGTCATAGAGATATTATTCTGTTTTTTTTCTAAAGGTCTTAAAGTTTTGCCTTTCATATTTACATCTGGAGTTGATTTTGTTATGGTGTGAGGTAGGGATCTGTTCTCATTTTTTTTTTTTTTTTCCTTTGGATACTCTTTGGATATTTTGCAGACCTTTCTGGGAAATAGACTCATACTGGAGACACTGACCCAGGGCAGGCTCCAGCACAGGGCTCCAGTAACAAAGAGGAGAACTCGTAAGAAGTGGTCCTGAGGCAAAGGCTCAGGTGTCTGCATGACACCTTCCCACCATATACAAAATGGTAAGTTTTACTAAGCCAGAGGTGGTCTTTAGGTGAGGTTCCTGGGAGGGAGGAGCACCTGAGTGAATAATGGAAGACCCTTGCTGGAAGAAATATGGTTTCAGTAAACCATGGTGATCCCACGGTGACCCTAGAGACACTCAAGGTTGTTGAGGAATTATACTGCTCTCCAAAGGGAGCCAGGAGTCAGGCTGGACCATAGGGGTCTGAGCAGAGACCCCAGCCCTCTCCTGCCTGCTCCTGCTCCAGCTTAGCACTGCCTGGACTTACAGGCCCTCAGGCTCAACAAAGCCCCCCGCCATGCCCTAGGCCTGAGCTCATTCTAGGCTGCAGTGCAGCTCTGAGCACTGAGAAGTGTCTGATGAGAAGAGGAGGTCACAGACACACCAGTGGGAGGGGGCTCATCACTTCCTACGAAAGGAAGCCCAGACTTCCCACTGCATGTGTTTTGAGAGTATGGGCTCTGGACCACACTGCCCGGGTTAGCATTAGCGCCGCCCTACTGGTGAGTGGTATGACCTCGGAAAACCAACCTCCCCCTTGGGATACACTGCAAAGGGGATTCTAATGGTGATCTACCCAAGAAGGTTATTGTGAGACCTGGGGGTAATGAGGCAAACAGTTGGCACTCAATGCGCAAATGAAAGTTATTTGCACGGAGCTACAGAACTGATAATCAAGCCCATGACAATTTTGCTACAACCTGTTTTGGTGGCCTTATTTCCTGTGACTCCATCCATTTCTGCTAGACTGAGTCATTCCTGTTGTGACCATCTATCTTGGGGTCAGGTTAAATACATTATGGCCCATCCATAGGATGGAACACCGTTAAAAGGAAGGGGGTACATCTGAACCGACTGATTAAAAAACATTGTCCAGAGATGCTACTAATTGGATGAGACGAGATCAGAACATATGGAAAAGTAGGGTGCTTTAAGGCCATATTTGAAAGCATATTGCTCAACGTGGGGCGCCTGGGTGACTCAGTCGGGTAAGCGTCCAACTTTGGCTCAGGTCATGATCTCACAGTCTGTGAGTTTGAGCCCAGCGTCGGGCTCTGTGCTGACAGCTCAGAGCCTGGAACCTGCTTCGGATTCTGTGTCTCCCTCTCTCTCTGCCCCCCACCCCCACTGTTCACACTCTGTCTCTCTCTCTTTCTCTCAAAAATAAACATTTAAAAAAATAAAAAAGAAAGAATATTGCTCAACGCACATGGTTGCATGCACAGACATGTGCTGGCCTGTGCACGGGCCATCTCCTGTAACACACATACCTTTCGGGGAAAGGGCCCAGCGGAGCAGACCGGGTTT
Source organism: Prionailurus viverrinus (assembly GCF_022837055.1). Taxonomy (NCBI): domain Eukaryota; kingdom Metazoa; phylum Chordata; class Mammalia; order Carnivora; family Felidae; genus Prionailurus; species Prionailurus viverrinus. Next base: position 127,719,242 of record NC_062567.1, read on the forward strand.
TGTTTTCTTTCTCCTCTTTCTTTCTGTGCAACTGACACTCCCTACCAACACAGATTCGGTGCCGTTCTGCGGTGGCCCTGGGTCACCGTGCTTTCCGTGGATGGGCCCCACATCATATCCCCGCCACACAGCAGGCTCCATTGCTGTCTCCATCTTACAGGTGAATGAAGCAAGGCACAGAGACATTAAGTGACTTGTGAAAGACACAGCAAATAAGGAGTGGAGCTGAGATTCAAATGCAGACAGGGAGGTTCCAGAGTTCCCGCTTGGTAGGTGACACTCTTAATGTATTCTTCTTTATCTCTGAAAAATTCATACCAGCTCTGTTTCGGGTCATTTTTTTTACGTGTGTGTGTGTGTTTTAAACAGAAACAAATGCCCTATGATGAATTGTTCCATCATCTGTAATTCTTTTTTTTTTTTTTTAATTCCAGGGAGTTAATATACAGTGTTATATATTATTTCAGGTGCACAATACGATGCAAAATCTGTAATTCTTAGCATCTCTTGTTTGCATCCCTCCCTGACCACAGCCTGATGGGAGGCACAGGTGAGGGACTTCGGGAGTCAGGTGATGCCCATCCTCAGCTCTGCGTGAATTGCGGCGTGATCTTGGCCAGGCCCCCTCCCCTCCCTGGCCTCGGCCTCCATCTGTAGAGCTTGGATGATCCTGGAGCCAGTGACCTCCACGGGCCGTCCTGCTTGAGGATTCTCTGGCTCTCTCTGGTCTATTTTTGGCCGACACCTCTCCCAGGGGCCTGTGGGCCTGAGCTAGTTTCCCTGGCTGGCCCCGATCCAGGCAGCTCAGGTGGAGAGCGCCAAGCTAATGAGGCCAAGGTCATGGGCCAGTTAGCGGCTCGCGGAGAAAACCGTGGCTCTGCGGCTGGACTGCAGCTCCCCCATCAGTCACTGGGCACAGGCAGTCCCGGGGGATGATGAGAACAAGGCTGGCTCCCACAAATCTTCACTTGGAGTAGGAGCCCCTGGGATCCCAGGTCCCAGTTACCCTTTATGACTGCGGTGCAGCTCGTTTCCGAATCACATGGTCAAGCCTGGGGTATAGGGGGGGCAGGGGTGGGGAGAAGGCTAGATGGTTTATCCAGGGCCTCAACCCACGCCAGGTCAAGCCAGGAAGATGAGAACCAATCTTATTTTTTTAATTATTTTTTTATTTATTTTTTGAAGCAAGGGGGGAGGGGCAGAGAGAGCCGGGGACAAAGGACCCAGAGCCAAGCAAGCTCCACGCTGATCGCAGAGAGCCCGACATGGAGCTGGAACTCACGACCCGTGAGATCATGACCTGAGGTGAGATCAAGAGTCAGACACTTGACTGAATGAGCCACCCAGGTGCCCCATATTATTAATTTTAATTGATGGTAATTCCTACCATCGGCCAGGTTTTGGGCTAACAAGCATTGATTCCTTCAATTTTCATAATAACTCTAGAAGAGGGGCACTACCTTTGTTCCCATTTTATAGACGAGAAGACCGTGATTTGCTTCAGCTCTCAAGGAGAGTAAATTCTGAAGCTAGGACTCAAACTCCAGAGCCCACACTTGTAATCACAACCGATGCTGCTCCTCAGGATTCTTTTTGCCTGCAAATATCTGTCCAAGAGGTGCTGGTGCCTAAAAATGAAGGAGGCTTTCCATAGGTAAATGATAATCCACACCTGAAAACTGCTCGGCAGTCAGAAGGAGCAGGCAGTCTATTGATATGATACATGCAGCAAACGGAATGACTTTCCAGTGAATCGTCCTGAATATAAAAAAGCGATCCTTGGAAGTTTCGTACTGTGCTATTCCGTTTATGTAACAGTCTTGAAAGGACAAAATTCTAGAAACGAAGAATAGGTCGGTAATGCGAGGGAAAAAGAGGGGGCGGAGGTGGGAGGGAGGTGGGCGTGGCTAGAAAAGGGCAACAGGAGGGATCCTTGTGGGGATGGAAACGTTTTGCATCTTGACTGTAGCAAAGTCAATATCCTGGGTGGGATATTGAAGAGGAGGAAGAAACCCCACTGGGTACAATAAAATACAACTGGCAGCTATAACCTCCAAGTCGAAAACCGGCTGGTTGTGTGCTGCATCTGTGTGTGTGTTTGCTTTTATAGCATTTATTCTTTTTTTATTTTTTAATGTTTATTTCTTTTCGAGAGAGAGAAAGAGATACAGATTGCAAGCGGGGAGGGGCAGAGGGAGACACAGAATCCAAAGCAGGCTCTAGGCTCTGAGTCATCAGCACAGAGCCCAAGGCAGGGCTCGAACCCACGAACTGTGAGATGGTGACCTGAGCCGAAGTCGGACGCTTAACCGACTGCGCCACCCAGGCGCCCCAAAGCTTTAATTTTTTTAAAGAATGAAGCATGCCTCTGCCTTTGAGGAGCTCGTGTCTAGGGTCTGAGACACCGCCCCCCCCCCCCCACCGGCCCCGCGCGTGCCCAGGTCACTTCCACATGTCACAACTGGATGATGGAGCTCAGCCCGGAAGGACTAGTAGGACATCCAGAGCAGCCGCAGTGGAGCTGGGTCCTCATGCGTTAGCAGGTCAGGGGTGAGAGGAAGGACATTGGAGGCAGGCAGAACAGACGAGAAAGTGGGATGCTCGGGACTTCTCTCCCCACAGCCACCCCTGCGGGAAGCGCTCAGACCATTCCACTGCAAACACGCGTGAGGCCAGCTGCTTCTTATCTTGTACATAAAAATTTGAAATGACGGACAACATTGTCCTCTTAAAATTCGTCTTCACCTTTGGTGCCTGCCGCTGCTTATCTGGTAGGGAGCCCAATCAGAGGAGAAAATGAATGGCGATCCCCTTGTCAAACATCACACCAGAGAGCCAGCGGCTTTGTTCGGCGCGGCAAGATCGTCTTTCATGTTCAATTTAGTAAAAAGGCAGATACTCATGTTTTTCCTGTTAAGAGATAATTTCTTTTTAAAATGCATGGGTTTTTTTTCTTGATAGACCTTGTCTCCTTTATATATATACTTTATAGACTCTCTCTCTCTATTTATATATATAATTTATATATATGTGTATATATATACCTGTGTATATATATATTTATGTATGTACATACATACAATACTATATATATACTATATACGTGTATGTGTGTGTGTATATATATATATATATATATGAAAGATTAAGGGTTACGGGGTCAGAGGACCCTGCATTTCATCTCAATTCTACCACTTACCAGCTATGATCTTGACCTTCAGTCGAGAGCTTGAATCCCTTGATCTCTACGATGAGACTAATTACACCCAGCAAGCCGACAATGCCGATTTCTGGGGCTATGGTGGGGATTCATTAGAAAACATTTGCCAAAGAGCCTAGCATCATACCTGAGTCGTAGTTAGGGCTCGGTAAGCGCTTTTCACTATTGTTAATCATCATTCTCGTTTACATAAGAAATTAAAGGTGTGCACCTTGCTTTACGGACAGCGCCGCGATTTCCAAGGCCTTTGCTTGTATCGATCAGCCAGGAGAGCAGAGCCGATCCTGCAGGACAAGCCCCAAACCTCGCTGGTTTACAAGCACAGAGTTTGTTTCTTGCTCGTGCCACATGTCCATCAGGGGTCAGGTGCAAGTCTGCTCCTGTGACCTTTTCCTCCTGGGCCCTGAGGAAGGGGGCAGCCAGTCTCTGGACACCGCTGGTTATCGTGATGGGGGAAAAGGTTCTTATATCAACGCCAAATGCCATGGCTTAGAGATGATACATATCGTTTCCACTCAGAGCTCACTGGCCAGAACGGGTTACACCTCCCGCCCCACCCTAAGGAGGACAGGAAGAGTAAATCTACCTCACGCCTGGAAGGGGGGAAACTGGAAAATGCAGCCAATGACCCTACTAGCCACCACGATGCCCTCGAGAGCCCCTGCCTCGCCCAGAGGGATGGCTAGACAGTGGGAGGGGTGCAGTGGGAGGGGTGCAGGAGGCGGGGGGGGGGGTGGACACAGGGGCCTCGAGGGAGTTCAATTATAGGTCAAGGTGCAGGGCTGAGGCCAGAGGAGTGCCGAGCTCCTTTCTCATCTAGACCCTACCCAGACAGCCCCCAGACCATTCTGTTCTGCAGGCAAACCCCGGACTCTCAACACGGGTGGGGAGGCTGCATGTGGCCTGTTTCCCCCGCTCTCTGGTTCAAGGGCAAAACAGTCACAAAGGGGTATTTCTTTGGCTCCACCCCTCCTGCCCTGTTGGATCCCAGGCCTGTTCTCCTGATAGTCGGGAGAGCCCCTCCCCCGCCCCCTGCCAGGCGGCGTCTCTGGTGTGCTCTCTTCCCTTCCCTGTGCCAGCCGTCAGCCCCTTCCTGCTCTGACTTGTGCCCCTCCTGTCACTGATGACGTCAAAGGCAGCGGCTCGCCAGCATTGTCCTCCGGCTCCCATAGCAGCTGTGCCTTTGCCAACAGCGCCACCTCCCGTCCCTTCGGAGGCTGCCGGTGGCGTCCTGTGCCCCCGGTGCCCCAGATCTCGAGCAACAGCCCTTGACAGAAGATTCCGCAGGAGTCCTGGCACAGGGGAGCCTGAGCGGCCGACGCCGGCTGCCTTTCAGACTCTGGGCCTCAGGTCTTCCTGTGTCCCCCGTCCCAGCCACAGGCCTTTGCAGGTGTGGGTCCTCTGCCTCCAATACTCTCACTACACTTCCTTCCCCATCCTCCTAACCCTTGACTCCTCAGACTAAGTCAAGACCCCACTATCAGGCTCCCCCTAATGTGGGATCGGCAGGAAATGATGGCGGACCCGCTGGCCCAAAGCCTTTCTAAACAGCAAACAAATTCTTCCTACTGCTCTTGTGAATTCACACCCTGCCCCCCTGACCAGCTGCTCACACATCCTTTGTGACCTTCAGGGGAGGGATGCGGGCCTGTCAGACACCTTGGCCTCGGTGAGAAAACTTCTGTGGGCTTCCAGTTTGCCCCAGCGAGCTGATGTGGCTGAGTGGGCAGGCTGGCCTGGGTGGCTAGGAAAGGAACCTGCTGTGTTCTCCATTTGCCACGGATGACACTCCTTCCTTGCGCCTACCCTTGCCGGTGTCATTCTGGCCCTCACTGGAGGCCAGGGAAGGTGAAGCCAACAGACCAGGCAGGGCGGTTTCCCAAGAGGCCAGTCCTCCCTCAAGAGCCGGCTGCTACCCAGCGCTGCCTCCAACGTGTAAAAGAAAATCGAGGCAACTCAGTGGCGGTACACCTGTCAGGAATAGGTAGGCCGACGAGGATCCATTCTTACCAGGGATCCTAGCGGGCTGAGCAAAGCATGTGCCCACAGCCGCTGCCTTCTGGGCATCACCTGGCCACGCGCCAAGTGGTCGGGGATCCCGTGCAGAGCCCAGAGAACTCTCGGTTTCCCCCAACTCCCTTTCAGGGGCGTGCGGACATGGAAAGTGCGGTCAGAGGTTTGAACCCAGGATCTGCTAACTTGGACCAATCGCCCAAACTTCCCGTGTTTCAGCTTCTCCGTTTGTCAACAGGGGCAATAATCCTGTTTGCCAAGGGTTATTTCAGGGAAGAGGTGAGAGGGAGGCCATGCTCCTCCTCCGCCTGACCCCACACCCTCAGGGATCACTGACCGGGGAGGTGTGGCTGTTACCACCTCTGTAGATTCTGGTCGCCAATCTGAGGGCCCAGTTGACTGAGTTATAACCACACTCTCCTTCTAATGTCCAAGATGACCCGGAAAAGAAACAGATCACACAGGAGTCAGTTTCAGCCCCACCCCTCGGCTGGCCAACTCAGAGGAGGCCACGTCCAGACCTGCTGGGGCCTCTCCTCTGGCCACACAGGCCGTGGCACCACCTGGCTGTGTGGCCTAGTTCCCTCCTGCCGCCACTCCGGCCGCAGTCCCACACCCAGGGCACCCCCGGCTCTGAGCACGTGGCTTCAGTGAACGCAGTTCTTGCCTTTGTTTTCACTCAAATACCTCCAGTCGAATGATGTCAGTATCAGGCAGGTTTCTCCAGCAATTGACGTTTTGGAACAAATCCGGGGCAAGTTTTCCCACGATCACACACACACACACACACACACAGCAAACACTGACAATCCGCAGGACACACAGGACCACCTTTTTCTTCTCCCATCGCCCCCAGACCTGAACAGCTCCCTGTCGCCCCCTTCTGTGCAGGTTGGGGCTGGGTTAGCGCGTCCAAGGACCTCCAAACTCTCCACGACGTTAACTCCCCTGCGAAGCTTGAGCGCAGGTGAGGAAGCTGTGAAGTCATTTCCCACAGTGGTGGAATGATGGGTTGATCGAGAAGGCTACGCCTGGATCTGATTTTAATTTTGATGAGAATGGTTTCTCTTAAAAGCAAAAGCTCCCCAGGACTTCCCTCTTTTTTTTTTTTTTATCGTTTATTTATTTTTGGGACAGAGAGAGAGCATGAACGGGGGAGGGGCAGAGAGAGAGGGAGACACAGAATCAGAAACAGGCTCCAGGCTCGGAGCCATCAGCCCAGAGCCTGACGCGGGGCTCGAACTCAGGGACTGCGAGATCGTGACCTGGCTGAAGTCGGACGCTTAACCGACTGCGCCACCCAGGACTTCCCTCTTGATGGAAGGATCAGAAACCCCGGGGCTTCAGGCTGCTACGCATTGACTGGCTGTGATGACAGGTCTAAATGCTGGTGGAGGTTTAATTGGGGAGGAATTTTTATCAAGATCCATATGGTTTGGGCCGGTGCTCCAGGTACAAAGTGCCGTAAGTGTTGAGGTGTCTTTCACAACCCAGCTTTTTCATTAGCCCCATTAGTTGTGGCTCAGGATCTTGCCACCCGGGCGGTGTCAGATCAGAAACAGCTGTCCTGAGGGGCGCCTGGGTGACGTTTGACTCTTGATTTCGGCTCAGGTCACAATCTCGAAGTCTGTGGGATCGAGCCCCGCCTCAGGCTCTGCGCTGATCGTGCGAAGCCTGCTTGGGATTCTCTCTCTCTCTCTCTCTCTCTCTTCCCCTACCCACCCCTTCAAAATAAATAAATAAAATTTAAAAGAAAAAAGAAACAGCTGTCCTGATTGCTGTGGTGAATGCCATAGGCCCACCTGTATGCGACATGCATCCAGGTGTGCGAGTTCATGGCATTCTTTCCACTGGGGACACTTGGTTCCATCACCTGGAAAGATCTAGGTCATCCTCCAAAGCCTAAAGCAGACAAAACCTCCTTGGAGAAACTCCGGAATCCTCCGCGCAGAGTCGACTGTCACCAGCTCGGTGTTTCCATGGTACCTGTGGGTGCTTAAGTCCAGCCATATGCCTCTTTCCTTGTCTGTCTCCTTCTACTAGACTCTGGTGACTACACGGTGGTTTTTCTCTGGTGCTTCTATGTCCCCAGCATCTACGCAAGGCCTAGACTCAAGTAGGGAGAGGTGAATAGTCTTTGAATAAAAGTAGAAATTGAAAAGCGTGAGTTGGTGGCCATGATGTGTGGATGGCCACAGAAGGCTGTGGGAGCCTGTGTCCAGAGAACCTGGATTTCCTGCAGCAGCTTATCTCTGCTTGACTACACATCCTTTCTCCTAAAACAGAGGAAGCTGGGAGAGAGGGGCAAGTATTACAGTAACTCAGAAGGTACCGAGGAAAGGAAGCGAACCTGTTTCTGCCCGATGGCTGTGGAGAACAGCGGTCACCTGTTAAAGGCTTAGTGGGCTAAGGTCATTACAGGCAGTTTCGGGGTTTTTTTTTAATGTTTATTTATTTATTTTGAGGAGGGGGAAGAAAGAGAGAGAGAGAGTAAGGGAATCTCAAGCAGGCTCTGCACTGCCAGCACAGAGTCCAATGCGAGGCTCAAACCCACCAACTGCGAGATCACGACCTGAGCCAAAACCAAGAGTCGGACGCTTAAGCGACTGAGCCACCTGGGAGCCCTTTACAAGCAGTTTCACATTGAATTCCCGCATCCGCTCCGGGAGGGAGGTACACATTTTATAAATGAAGAGATCAAGGCTCAGAGAGGGGAGCAAATTGCCCAAGAGCTCAGAGATACAGAGAGAAGTAAAAATCCAGGTCTGACTCCAAAGCTGGTGGTCTTAATTGTCCTGATTTATCTCCAAGGGGAAATGGATGGGAGTGGGGTGGGAATACAGAAGTCTAGGTTCACTCTCACTATAAAAGACTGTTGTGCCAGGATAAACATCATGGGGCACCCTGGACCCTTAAGAGCCTGTGAAGACAGAGAAGAAAGATGAATGTTATTATCGCAGAAGAGCACAACACAGTTTGCAATTTATTTATTTCTTTATCATATATTTCTGAGTAGGGACAGAATTATCTCATTAGGTATATAAGGGAACTGAGACAAAGGCAGTAGCAGTGGCTTGCTCAAGAGCACACAGCAAGTCAGCGAAGGACCTAAAGCCCAAAAAATAATTTCAATTCAACTCCTAACAAGTGGAACCACCTGCAGATAACAGTCATACACTTTGGACAACGTACAAAATGACCACTTCAGAGCTCAGGAGAATGAACAAAAGCAGGCAGATTTTGAGGGGGAGTCAATATGGATTAAGTGATGGGCAAAGAGTGAGTTCTCCATTTTGTCAGCTTTTCCTTGAAAGCGGGTGTGATTGTGGCACAACTCCAAGTGGCTGAAACTCTGATAGAAGCCCTGCCATCTTTCTGGAAAAATGGAAACCAGAGGACAGAACTCAGGGTAATCATGAATGATGGAAAGTGACAGGAAATTGATAAAGGAGAAAGCCAAAGAACGGAAAAGAGGGAAAACCAGTAATAAAATAGTCACCTTAAGTCCAATCATATCATTAACTACACTAAATGTTAATAAGCTAAATACTCCAATAAAAAGCAGAGATGATCAGAATAGATGAGAAAGCAACAGGCAACCATGTGCTGTCTATAAGAGACATGTAAAGCTTATAAACAAACAGGGGCACCTGGGTAGCTCAGTCAATTATCCAACCCTTGATTTTGGCTCAGGTCATGATCTCATGGTCTGTGAGACTGAGCCCTGTGTCAGGATTCTCTCTCTCCCTTTCTCCCTGCTCCTCCTCTGTTGGCATATGTGCTCTCTCTCTCTCTCTCTCTCTCTCTCTCTCTCTCTCTCTCTCTCTCAAAATAAATGAACATTTTTTAAAAGATTATAAACAAACATATGTAAAATTAAATATAAAGAGACAGATACTCTGAAAGTAAATGGATAGAAAAATGTATACTATGCAAACCATCAGCATAAGAAAGCAGGGATGGCTTTCTTAATATCAGATAACATAGACTTTAAGACACCAAACATAACACTACCAAACATAACAAGGGACATCTCATGATGATGAAAGGGTCAATTCATTTGGGAAACATAATAACAAAAAATGTGTACACATCTGTAAAAGAGCTTCAAAATACATGAAGCAAAAACACATACAAATAAAGGAGTAATAGTAAGTTCCAAACTCACAGCTGGAAATTTTAACATCCTCCTTCTTACGAATTAATAGACCAATCAATCAATCAATCAATCAGTAAAGTCATGGAGAATCTGAACAACACTATTAATTATTTAGAACTAAGTGCTATTTGTAGAACCCTGAACACAGAGACTGCTGAATACACATTCTTTTCAGGGGCACATGGTATGGTCACCAAACTAGACCATTTGCTGGATCATTAAGCAAGTATCAATAAATTTAAAGGATTTAAATCATGCAAAAAATGTGCTCTGACCACGACTGAGCTATATTCAAAATCAATAAAAAATAAGATATCTAAGAGAATCCCAACCATTTGGGAGTAAAAAGGTATACCTCTAAATAATCCATAGGTCAAAGAGGATTTCTCAAGGGAAACTTAAAAAATATATACTGAACTAAATTAAAATGAAGAGACAATGTAATGAAATAAACCAGAGATTTCAAAGCTCATGGTCTCAACTCTGCTTGAAGGGTAACCGTCTTTGAAAATCACTTTGTGACCCTCCCTGCTCCCCATGGACAAAAGCACATGAATTCTGCTGTTACGGGTACTTTCCTCACGTGAGCTTTCGTGCTCAGCCTGCAAAGGAATCATGCTTGTCCAAGTGAAATAACTATGGTTCTCTCATGTCCTTAAAAAAAAAAAAAGAGAGAGAGACAGTGTATAGCAATTGGCAGGATGCTTCAAAAGCATTACTTAGAATAATGTTTGTAGTGGTGAAAGCCTCAATAATGGCTCTCTCAAATATGTCCGTGTCCTAATCCCTGGAACCTGTGACTATTATTTTATATGTCTTTGCTGATGTGCTGAAGTCAAGGATCCTGAATAGGGAGACTGTTTTGGATTATATGAGTGGGCACAAGATGTAATCCCAAGTGCCCTTGTAAGAGGGAGGAAGGGGGGCACCCGGCTGGCTCAGTCAGTAGGGCACGTGACTCTTGATCTCGGGGTTGTGAGTTTGAGTCCCACTTTGGGCATAGAGATTACTTAAAAATAAAATCTTTAAAAAAAAATAAGAGGGAGGAAGGAGGAGATTTGCCTATAGAAGAGAAAGTAGGAGGTATGATGATCAAAGCAAGAGGTCGAAGTCATGCAAGGAAGGGCTCTTGAGCCAAGGAATGCAGGTGTCTCCAGGAGCTAGAAAAGGCAAGAAAGCATATTCACATCTGGAGCCTCCAGAAAGAACCAGTCCCTCTGACACCTTGACGTTAGCCCGGCAAAACTGATTTCAGGCTTCTGTCCTCTAGAACTCTAAGAGAATAAATTTGCTGTGTGAAGCCATCAAGTGTGTGGTAACTTGTTACAGAGGTAGCAGGAAGTGAATGCAACAGCTTGAAATGTTTATATCGGAGAATATGAAAAACGTAAAATCAATGACCAAAGATTCTAGATCAAAATCTAGAAAGATACATCAAGAAGCGAGAAAGAAGAGAGCAAATTAAACTCCAAGTAAGCCGAAGGAAGGAAGATCATGAAGATGAGCACAGAAACCTATGAAGTAGAAAATAGACCAACCACAGAGAAAATTATCAAAGCCAAAAGCTAGTTCTTCAAGACGATCAACAAAGTGGGGGCACCTGGGTGGCTCAGTCAGTTAAGCATCTGACTCTTGGTTTCAGCTCAGGTCATGATCTCACCGTTCATGGGTTCAAGTCCCACGCTGGCAGTGCAGGGCCTGCTTGGGATTCTCTCTCTCTCTCTCTCTCTCTCTCTCTCTCTGCCTCTCTTCTGCTTGCTTGCACTCTCTCTCTCTCTCAAAATAAATAAATAAACTTAAGGAAGAAAAGCTAAATGCATAAGCTTCAACTTAACAGTTGTAGAAGAAAACGTGGGAGAAAAAATCATAACTTCAGGGCCAGGCGGTGATTTCTTAGAAAACACTCAATGAGCACGAACCGTAAAAGACAACAGTTGATAAAAATTGTATTTTATAAAAACTAAAGACTTTCGTTTTTCAACAAAACAATAAGAGAGGGAGCATAGAAGTCCCAGAACAGGAGAAAACCATCTCAGCGCAACATCTGACAAAGGACTTGTATCTAGAGTATACTAAAAATTCTGAGAACTCAATAATAAGAATACAACTCGAGTTTTAAAACGGGCAATAGATTTAAACAGACACTTCACCAGAGAAGATAGATGAATGGTTCACAGGCACATGATAAGATCACCGACATCATTATTATCAGGGAAATGCAGATGGAAACATCAGGGAGGCACTGCGACACTCCCATCAGAGCGGCTAAAATGGAAAAGACTACCAATTCCAAGGACTGGCAAGGATATGGAGCAACCCGCGCTGTCATGAACTACTGAGGAGAGCCTGAGATGTACGACCACTTTGGAAAACTACTTGGCACGTTCTCCAAAAGGTAAACATTCACCTACCATACGACACAGCCATTTCACCCTTAGCACATACCCTGGAAAAACGCAAGCATGCCCATCCAAGAGTAGGACAAAGCAGTCTTGTTCACAATGGCCTCATATTAGATACAACCCCGGGGGGGGGGGGGGGGGAGGCGCCTGGCTGGCTCTTTCGGCAGAGCGTGTGACTCTTGATCTCAGGGTCGTGAGTTCGAGCCCCACGTTGGGCATAGAGATGATTTAAAAAGAGAACCTTGAAAAGAACAACAGAACAGAATAGAAAAGAATGCAAATGTCTGTGAATAGGGTAAACAAAATGTGGTATATCTGTACGCATCACTCATCAGTTTTAAAACATGAACTGCGATACACACAACGATGCGAGTGAATCTCAAAAGCATTACGCTGGGAAAGAGAGTATGTACAAATATATACTATATTATTCCATTTATATACAATTCCAGGAAACGCTATGTAATTCTATTTATATACCATTCTAGGAAATTCTCTCTGCATAGTATTTCCACGCTGTACATGCAATTTATATGTGTCACTATAGCGACAAAATACCAATCGGGGGTTGCCTGGGGCTGGGAGAGAAATGGGCTGGAAATAGGAATCTTTTGGGATCATACATGTGTTCTGTGTCGTGATGGTGTTTAAAGCTTCAGCTGTTAAAATTCTTTTTTTTTTAAATTTTCTGAATAATACGCTTTTTTTTTCACTTCAACCATCATTTTTTATCTGTCCTTTATTGTATTGTATGTATGTATGTATTTATTTAATGGAATTTATTGTCGAGTTGGCTAACATACGGTGTTTACGGTATGCTCTTGGTTTTGGGGGTAGATTCCCGTGATTCGTCGCTCACATACAACACCCAGTGCTCATCCCAACAAGTGCCCTCCTCAATGCCCATCGCCCATTTCCCGCCCCCCCATCAACCCTCAGTTTGTTCTCTGTATTTAAAGAGCCTCTTATGGTTTGCCTCCCTCTCTGTTTGTAACTATTTTTTTCCCCTTCCCTCACCGCCCCCCCCATGGTCTTCTGTTAAGTTTCTCAAGACCCACATGTGAGTGAAAACATATGAAATCTATCTTTCTCTGACTGACTTATTTCACTCAGCATAATACCCTCCAGTTCCATCCACGTTGCTGCAAATGGCAGGATTTCATTCTTTCTCATTGCCAAGTAGTATTCCATTACATATAAACCACATCTTCTTTATCCATTCGTCAGTTGATGGACATTTGGGCTCTTTCCATAATGTGGCTGTTATTGAAAGCGCTGCCATAAACATTGGGGTACATGTACCCCTATGCATCAGCACTCCTGTATCCTTTGGATAAGTTCCTAGCAGTGCTATTACTGGGTTGTAAGGTAGTTCTATTTTTAATTCTTGAGTTGTGCACTTGAGTTGGATGTAGTTTGTCATATGTAAAAATTTACCTCGATTCTATTGACAAGAAACAATCCGAGCCAGCCCTCTTTCTGTTAACATGCATTGCATTTGGGTCCGACAGCATCCACGGCCACATCTCCAGCAGCCGGGGAGTGCAGAGAGCGGCCCAGGTCCCTGCAGCAGGAAGGGACGCTCATGGAGCAGCTGATGAGAATATGCTGTGCCAAGGTCATGCCAGAGGAAGCCCATGGGATTGTGGGAGCCCAGAAGAGGAGCGTTAGAATCCCCACCGACGGTCTGAGGAGCTCCCTCTGAGGAGCTGAGGAAGTCGTGAAGGATAAGCAGGAGGCGGCCAGGTGAAGGAGGACCAGGCGTGTAAGATGGCAGACGGTTGGGCACTAGCCGAGGAACAGAGGAGGAACATCCCGGGAGATGTGGGGAAAGCTACCAGCATTTCAGGGGTGCTGGAGCACAAGGGCTGTGGGAGGGGCAGGGACGGAATGAACACGGAGAGGCCATGTCTGGGAGCCCCCCTCCCCCTCCTGCACTGTGCCCACGTGAGTGCCCCCTTGGTCCCTGAGCTCCAGAGAGGATGGGACCTTGTCTGATCTTTATGTCCCCAGAACGTTGCAAGTGCCAGGCGCACAGAAGGGGAGGGTATCAATGAGTGTTCAACAAATGACTGATGGAATGAAGGAATGAATGAATGAATGGCAGGGGGACTGGCCTTTCAGGTCCACTTCTTCAGCCACATAAAAACGTCCTGCCAGGGGCACCTGGGTGGCTCAGTCGGTTGAGCATCCAGCTTCGGCTCAGGGTCATGACTTCACGATTTGTGGGATCGAGCCCCACGTCAGGCTCTGCACTGACAACTTGGAGCCTGCTTCAGATTCTCTCTCTCTCTCTCTCTGCCCCTCCCCTGCTCACTGCCTCTCTCTCTTTCTCTCTCTCTCTCAAAAATAAATAAACATTAATACAAACAAACAAAAAAGTCCTGCCAACGTTGACACCAAAGGTCACTCCTTAGGTTCTACTGGGGACAATGCTTTCTCCTCGTTCTTTTCTTTTTTCTTTTCTTTTCTTTTCTTTTCTTTTCTTTTCTTTTCTTTTCCTTTCCTTTTCTCATTCCTTTCCTTTTCTTTCTTTCCTTTCCTTTTCTTTTATTAAATTTGAGAGAGAGAGCACATGTGCAATTGGGGGAGAAGGGCAGAGGGAGAGAGAGAGAGGATCTTAAGCAGGTTCCACACTCAGCACAGAGCCCGATGTGAGGCTCAATCCCACGACCCTGGGATCAATGACCTGAGCCGAAATCAAGAGTCAGACACTCAACCGCCACCCAGGTCCCCTCTCCTCATTCTTTCTGTCATTGGCTAGACAGCTCTGTAACCCCGGGGACAGATGTGGCCATGGGAGGGGTGCAGGCCCCATTGGGACACCTTTCCAACATTCACGTGAGCTGAGGCTCCGGCAGACTGGGTGAACACGAAGATAACTCAGAAGAGACCAGTAGGCTGTGGAATTCAAATTCAAGGTGTAGCAAAGGGGGAGAGGGTAGGACTCTAGTCAGGAGGCCAACACACCCCATCGGCGGCCCTTTCCCCAAGTCACACGTCTTTGGGCCTTTGAGTTTCCAGGCGTTGGGTGACCCATGCGACTGCTGTGGTAACATTCCTTCCAGTAACCTCTCCTCCATGTGGAGGTGAGACAAGCCTCGGACACCCTCCGTGGCTCCTCTTTGGCCCCTGGTCTCATTTCATACAGGCCCAGGGATTACCTTATCTGGTTTCTTAAGGTGGTCCAGCTCCTTCTCAAGCCTGGGTAGTGTCGGCCCTGTTTTCTGGGTCAGAGCGCCCTCCTTCCTTGTTCTTCCGGGTGTAGGCCCCGGTTTCCCATTGTTCGCATGCCTCTGGCGTCCACCACACAGGGCCCACCACACTGGAGACAGGAAGCCAAGAAGTTCTAGATCTACCAGTGGTTTCTGTCATGGAAACAAATCTGGCCCCTCACTTCCCAGAGCCGGGCGATTCTGTCGGTGAGTTCATCTGCCACCAGCCTAACACCCAACTCGGACCCAAACACCGCCCATGATTCCCATGCCCAGCCCCTTGAGTGTGTCCCAACCTCCCTGACCACTGTCCCTCTGACATCCCAGCGTCCCCCTGCCTTTGCTTCTCAAGGTGCAGACTCACTTCCCCAGCTATGTCCTTGTCACCATGAAACTCACGAATTCACTTCTGAAACACTCCATTCTGATCTCCCTACTCAAATCTGCTCAGAGCTTAGCCTTCCCTCCGTGGTTCTTATCAAACCCTCATCTCTAGCCTTGCAAAGCGCCTTTGGCCATTTTCTCTATCTCGTCTCCCTCGTGCGGGTTAGTGTCCCCATCATCCTCTCTGGACCCTGCCCCTTCCAAGATCTAGCAGCAATTCGACACCGCTGTCTTTCCTGATCCCAGCTCAAGAGCCCTCCGAGGGTCCAGCTGGATTTCTGCCTGTTGCGTCTGTCCAGCCTGCTGTGTACCCCTCGGCCTTTCTCCCCACGGGTTCAGCTCAATTAACACATCATCTTTCGATGTGCCAGGATTAGACACTCCCAGCATTCGCATTCTGACGGCAAGTACAAACTCTGTCTTCTAAACCAGTCTCCTGACCCTCTGAGCCACCAGATGCCTACATATGAGCCTTTCAAATTCTTAGCTGCTGGGTTTTAACAATCCCACTGAGATTTTTTCACTACTTGAAGGACAGTGGAGACGTCACAGCATCTGAAGGATCAGGGCCCCCAGCCCCCGGGGTTGGTTCACTGATACAACCCTGGGGTCCACTGTCCTGCGGCTGAGGCGGACACCAGGAACTCTCCACATCCACGGTCACTGTATGATGGGGAAGGACAGCCCCTGTGTCCTATGATCTTTCATCTCAGAGGCTGGCCCCACCCAGTTCCTTCCCTGTTGGCGGATGACATTCAATGAAAACAAAGAACAGGGGCCTCTGGGTTGAGCATCTGACTCTTGGTTTCAGCTCAGGTCATGATCTCACGGTTCGTGAGTTCGAGCCCCACATCGGGCTCTGTGCTGACGACATGGGCCTGCTTGGGATTCCCTCCCTCCCTCTCTGCGCCTCCCTTGTTCTCTCTTCCAAAAAATAAATAAACTCATAAAAAATTTTTTTCAAAGAATACCAAGAACAGAGTTTGTGGTGGCTGATCTGTTGCTCCTGGCCATACCCAATGCTAACCATCCGAAGGCGTCAAACCTCATGCCTTGAGGGCTCTCTACCTCTTGGGGAACACAGCAGAGGGGTTGCACGTCACAGTTCTGGTCTGTAACGGGAGGAATGAAGGGCGGTGAGGAAAATAACAGGCCGCGCAGCCAAGAATTATTCCACTCACCAAAGATTAGGAAGCCTGAAATAGCAATACTACTTGTTTTGAGTAGAGCCTTAGATAATTGGACAAGGCACAAGAGGCACATGGAAAGACATCAAGGGCTAGGTTACTTAACGTTGGGGAAATACCCGGCGAATCCTTCTCTTTAACCCCCGTGCAGAAAATCACTGGTAATGAGTCCTGGGTGACAGCTAGACCTGAATGCTCGGCGAAGTGTTTTGCACCTTCCCCTAGAATCTGATGGCTGGTCTGGGGAACCCATAGGACCGCCATTTATCCGACCAGCCACATGACAAGGACGGCCGGAGTTTCCTCCCTTCCACCCTGCTGGGAGAGAACTGGAACAAGGCAGTTCTGGGAAGAAGGGATGTCAGGTGGGGTCTGGGAAAGAAAGAAGAGAGAGAGAATCGCCATGATTCCTGGGTGGGGAAGGGAAGGCCTTGACATGCTTGACATTCCATGAGGGAGGGAGGGAGGGAGGGAGGGAGGGAGGAGAAAGTCTGTGGGGTTCAAGACTCGGCCCTCCTGCCCACTAGAGAAACACGGTCATCTATCACTCAATCCCAGGTTCTGGACACCAGCTGAGGAAAACGCCTGTGCTCAGTCCAAAGCCCGATGTGGACAAGCTCCCCTTGGGTGTCCCAGTGGGGCCTGCAGCATGCTGAGGTCTGAGGAAAAAGCAAAGGAGGACTTGCTCCCTGAGAGCCCAGAAGACAAGCCCATGGGGAAAGGAAGTCCAGAGCCCAGGCGAGCCCCTCGATGAACACAACAGAGGCCTGCTGTATCAGTCCACATTTATTGAAGTAGCTTATAGAACACAAGACTGGGAGAGCCACATAAATCTGAAATTCCATCTTGCTGGGCGCCTGGGTGGCTCAGTCGGTTAAGCATCCGACTTCAACTCAGGTCATGATCTCGTGGTTTGTGAGTTCAAGCCCTGTGTCGGGCTCTGTGGTGACAGCTCAGAGCCTGGAACCTGCTTTGGATTCTGTGTCTCCCTCAATCTCTGCCCCTCCCCCGCTCGCACTCTGTCTCTCTCTCTCTCTCTCTAAACTAAAAAAAAAATTTTTTTGAAATACCGTCTTGCCTAGTACTGTCCCCCACCCCCCCCAGACGATGAGGAAACTGAGGCTCAGAGAGGCGATGTCTCTTGGCCCCAAGCTGCTTGATCTCCTCGACATGTGGCAAGATTCCTCGAGCTGTTGCTGGCGTCTTCTGCTTTTCTTCCCCTTTTTTGCTTTTTGTTTTTTTCCCCAAATCAACCACTATTCCAACTCAGCCTTTGGAACTTCATCGGTGTCTCGGTGTGCCCTGGTCCCTAAGAGCAGCAGCACCTTGCCAAACGTTTCCCCCACCCCACTGCCATCGTCCCCACCGCCAGCACTGCGGCCAGCACCCTTGTCGCGGCCACCAACCGTCACGAGGAAGTCGCCGTCTACCTAAGGTGAGCCTGCTGGAAGATGAAGGTGGGTCGAGACAGGAAAGGTAGGGCTGGAGTCCCCCCAGCAAGGGGGGAGTCCGTCCTCGCTGGCATGTCCCTCAAACCATGGGGAGGGTCAACAGAGAGGCACTTCTCCATATGCCAACAATTCTAGCTGTAGTATTCCTGGCCTTCCCACGGCTTGTTCCTCCACATCTCTCTTGAGCCATGTCCTCCGTGTCCTCTTTGGTCCATCCCCCTCACTCTCTAGCCCCCTCCCTCCTTCTTCCAGCTTCCGCCTGCCTTCCTTCTCTTTGACGCCCCTGTCATTGGCATTAATCCCTCCCCCCCCGCCGTGTGCAGCTACAGAAATGCCAAACTCCTTTACACCACATTCCAAAATTTTTTTAATTTTTTTTTTAGTTTATTTACTTATTTTGAGAGAGAGAGAGAGAGAGAGAGAGAGAGAGTGAGCAGGGCAGGGGCAGAGAGAGGGAGAGAGAGAGAGAATCCCAAGCAGCCTCTGCTGTCATTGAGGAGCCCCAACGCACTGTCAGGGATCGAACCCACGGGCTGTGAGATGGTGACCTGGGCTGAAACCAAGAGTCAGATGCGTAACTGACTGAGCCACCCAAGCGCCCCTCAAAAACTTTATGTGGCCCCCTCTTCCCCTCTCATGAGGTACCTCCATGCCTTTGTCCCGCACATGACCCTGCTCCCTGCCCTGTTTGGAGGTCATGGGGCCGGGCCCTACTTTAGACTTTCATACATACGGTTGAGCTCCTTCAACTTGCTCTCTAGCAACTGGGCCTGCTGTCTCAGCCTTTCAGCCGACTCTGCCTTTGCCCCCTGATGCAGGTGCTTTGACTCTTCCACAAGGTTGGCCACATCCACCAGAAGGGAGGTGATCACGGTGCCCACGTCCATGATCTGGGCTCCTCTGATCATTGCCAGAACAGTGCCTCCAAAAACTTTCTTCACCCGCTTGTCACTTCGAACTGAGACTCTCCCAGCTGTCATGAACCTCTTGGCACGGGCTGCTAAGTGAGGACTGGCTTTGGCCAGCCTGATGGCACGAACATTCTTTCCAATGTTTCGCAGGACTCGCACGAAGCTGTTTGTTACGGAAAACATTCGGGGTGTGTTCTGACACGGAGCCTTTGCAATGGTCTCCCCTCTGTTATCACCAGCTGATGCCAGGCGACGGGCTTTGGCTTCCGCGGACGATGTGCTCGAGTACTCCACGATGCTGCTGGACACAGTGGTCACAGCAGATGCTGTTCGCAGCCCCACCCCCGTTGCCAAGAGTGACAGACTGATCCCTGACGTCACAGGTGCCAGACTCAAGCCCAGGATGGTCAGGACCCCAGACATCATGCCGGTGGAGCTGGCCACGATGTTGGAGATGGTGCAGCCCCTGTGTACCTTGTCAACCTTGTCCGCCAGCTTGTGGAGCTTTCGTATTTGCCCCTTAAGCTCCCGTTTCAACCGGGGATACTCGTTCAAAAACCTCTCCTCCAGGTGGTCTCTTTGGATCCTCTCTCTGCCCTCCATACACAGGTCTGCCTCCAGCTCACACAGACCTGCGTGTAGCACATCTGCCTCCTCCCTGGAAAGGTGAAGGTCAAGCGATTAGGAAAAGCTTAGCTGTCACGTGGGCTTGATTCCATCTTTCCCGCATCGACCGCAGAACGTGCACTACAAATCAAATGGACAAGAGTTTGACAGATGCGAAGAATGTTTCTTGCCATGTGACACACGTTCTGTACCTTGCTTGTGCTCCATAACACATACTCAGCCAGGGAATGAATACGTGCTCCTCTTCAGATGCTCTAAGTGGGAGGCATGTTTTTAAGGGTATTTATTTATTTGCTTCGAGGGGTGGGTGGGGGGAAGGAGGAGCAGAGGGAGAGGGAAAGAAAGAATCCCAAGGAGGGTCTGGGCCGTTGAGATCACGACCTGAGCCCAAATCAAGAGTCAGACGCTCAACCGACGGAGCCACCCGGGCGCCCCAACTGGTAGGTATTCGGGAAAGATGGCTTCTCGCTCAAGGGCAGGTCAACACTCTCAGCGCCACAGTGTTTGTAGATGAACAAAGGGAAGTGGCATTGGAGCAGAAAAACCTTCGTTCGGAGAAGCTTAGTGTGTACGGAAGGATGAACCTTACCCACAGAGAGGTCTGCCCTCTGCCCTTGGCTACTGGGAAGTGACCTCTAGGCCTCTGCCTGGAATGGTAAGGGTCCTAGAAGGATAGGACTGTCTTCCTTTGCCTGGGCCTTTGGCCTGACATTGCGACGTATGATGGGGGCTTTGGGTCATGTGCTATCGGTTCTGACCTACGGAGGCACTAGAAACTAAAGGCATGGGTGTGACCTCAAGGAGGGGCTGGAGATGACAGGTCAGCCATGCAGTGAATGTCATTGGGCCCCCATAAAACTCTAAAAGACTCTCTCCTTGATCTTCTAGGCCCTCTTTTTGACTAGGTGCAGTGCCTGTGTAGCCTGTCGACCTTGGCCTTCTGTGTCCTGTCCGTGACAGCCTGTAGTGCCCGGGCTTCGCAAGAACCCTGCTAGGTCAGTTTAATGAGAATCTTCCCACTCTTGATAACGGATCACCTTTGATATCTGATCGAATCCCACCTTTGATGTGGAAGCTCTTTTTTTTTTTTTATTTACTTTGAGTGTGAGAGAGAGCATGAGCAGAGGAGGGCAAGAGAGAGAGGAAGAGAGAGAATCTCAAGCGGGCGCCTCACTGTCAGTGCAGAGCCCGGCACGGGGCTCGATCTCGCGAACCGTGAGATCATGACCTGAGCTGAAATCAAGAGTCGGACGCTTTCCCGACTGAGCCACCCGGGCGTCCCTGATGTGGAAGCTCTTGACCTGCCTTCAGCAAGAACCCTGCTGGGTCCGTTTAGCAAGCGTCATCCACCTTCTTCTCTTAGTGATTTCTCATCCGCCGCCCCCGTCCCGCTCCTCGGCTATAAATCCCCAGCTCTGTATCTGGAGCAGAGCCTGATCTCCCTTCTATGGCCACAGCCCTGAATTAAGTCGTCTTTTTAATCAACGTCAAAGTGTTTTCTCTCACAGTGTGAGCTTCCCTGGTGGGCCATGCTCCATTTGCACTGTCACAGATTGAACGCAGGACGGTCACGCGTCCGGAGGAGGACGACAGAAGCTTCGCATTTGAAACCCTCCCAGACCCTTCCCCATGCGTCTCTCCCCGTGGCCACCTGCACCCTTGCCTGGAAGACAGCGTGACTGAGTGTGACAGCTCTCAGTGCGCTCTGTGAACACTTTCAGGGAATCATCCAACCTCACGGCGGTTTGAGGACCACGGCCCAGTGACTGCCCCAACTGACTGAGAAGCAGGACGTCCGTTACCCTGGTTCCCCCCCAGACTCTTCCAGTTCACATCGTTGACTCCCGACCCACCACCCAGCACCCCCAACCTCTCAGGTGTCATCAGCCTAACTCACACCTTAGCTGGTGACAGCTTCATAGGCATGCACACCAACGCCATGTGCAACTTTTATGAAATTGCTTAAAGATATGAGAGACTTGGAGAGCCATCTGTATGAAACCCTAAGCCTGAAAAGACCACATTTGGACAAGCTGGTGGAGGAAGTACTTTCCCCTCTGGTGGGGACTTGTGCGTCTCCCCAGAATTGAGTACAGAATTAGCAGCTGCCCCCTGTGATGCCACTAGTTGTCGCAGAGCCACGTTGGCTCCCACTGGTCTGGGGCCGCTCTACGTAGAAGAGGATAGGGGCGCGTGGGTGGCTGAGTCGGGCAAGCATCCGACTTCGGCTCAGGTCACGATCTCGCGGTTCGTGAGTTCGAGCCCCGCGTCGGGCTCTGTGCTGACAGCTCGGAGCCTGGAGCTTGCTTCGGATTCTGTGTCCCCCTCTCTCTCTGCCCCTCCCCTGCTCATGCTGTCCCTCTGTCTCTCAAAAGTAAACATTTAAAAAAAAATTTGTAAGAAGAGGAGAGGCTTCCAAATGGTGGTCAAGACCCCCAGCTCCCAGGCAAAGTATGGAGGAGACAACACCCCTCCCCGCCATGGCCCTGCATGCCTAGTGGTGAGGAGATTAAAGAAGGAAGGAAACAAATGTCCCCTCTCCCTCTCCCAGGACCTCGAGTTTTGTGCCGAGAGCTTCACTCAGTCCTAGCCTTGCTGCCCAAGTTTACCTAGTCCTCCAACCTAGACTTCCTCTTGTCCATCCCGGCCTTTGGACAAGATGATTGCCCTTGGGCCCCCACCTTTGACCTTGCAGTTCATGCTAAGGCCTTCGCCATAATCTTATCAGGTTGAGTTACTGTTTACATTGAACAAATGACTAATAGACTACACACCCAGAAACACAGGGCTGGACAGAGATAGAGTCTGGATCGATCACAGCTTGGTCCAACTCCACTCCAGTCTCTCCACCTCGTGGGCCAGCAGGATCCTGCAGTATTCATACAACTCCTTAGATGGGGAGGGAAGGCTTTAGTCCAAATGCCCAGGGGCACAGACTGGTACGTCAGTGTTCTTCGGACCGGTCCCTCATCTCCAGGAAGAAGACCCTTGGCCCCTGTCTCTTTGTGGCAATCTTCTAAAAAGTTAACACTGAGGTCCCTGGGTG
This sequence comes from Prionailurus viverrinus, assembly GCF_022837055.1. Lineage (NCBI taxonomy): Eukaryota > Metazoa > Chordata > Mammalia > Carnivora > Felidae > Prionailurus > Prionailurus viverrinus. Next base: position 127,741,857 of record NC_062567.1, read on the forward strand.
GCTCGGTCGGTTGAGCGTCCAACTCTTGATTTCGGCTCAGGTCATGATTTCATGGTTCATGAGTTCGAGCCCTAGGTCGGGCTCTGGGCTGACAATGTGGAGCCTGCTTGGGATTCTCCCTCTCTCTCTCTCTCTCTCTCCCTCTTTTTCTCTGCCCCTTCCCCAGTTGTGCTGTCTCTGTCTCTCTCTCAAAATAAACAAGCTTAAAAAAAAATAAAAAGTTAACACTGATTGAGCACCTACTATGTGTCGGTGACGATGCCAAGCCCTTCACGTACATTATCTTGGTTTCTGCCCGATAAAATTGAACAGATGAAGAAACCAAGGCAGAGATAGGTCTGCTTTAGGTTCAGGCCCAAGGTCACCTAACTTGCCCTCTGCAGGTCTCATCTCTTCTCAACCCGAGGCCATTCCCTGCCAGCGAATGCCATGGGAGACATATTCCTCACGGATTGTTGAGAAGGAGCACACTCAACCCCAGCCCGAGGATACTGCCACGCGGAGATCTGGGGACCACCTTGGGGCATCCCCAGGGGGTTACCTGGACAAGTTGGCCTCAGCCATGAAGCTCTCCCAGGCCTCATGGTCAGTCAGCAGGAGATGTAGGTCATCCCGGCTCACTGAGTCCTGGAAATACTCAATGATATCCTCCATATCGCTCTGTGGATGGGGAAAGAAAAGAAAAAAGTGAAGAGTTGTTTTGTTTTTTTCTTCTTCCTGCTTCACTAAGGGAGAGAGGAAACCGGGGCTTAGCTGGAGGGAACCCACAACACTAAATCTGTGTATTCACTGCGAGCCGAGCCGGCCTAGGCAGGGGTATTGAGGTGAATACCCTCAGGCCTCGCCTCAGCTTTCACATCTGATATGTCGGGGGCTTATTCCTGAGACACGGGCAGGTGGCAGCCGGGGGGTGCTGGGGGAGGGGAGGTTTCCACCTGGAGCTGACAGGGTCCGTGTAGAGGGGACAGCAACGAGACTCAGGGCCGGCACACTGTGTGGCAGGTCCCGGCCCAGACCACATACACACATTATATTTGATCGTTACAACAACATAAGGGAATATTCTCATTTTACAGGTGAGGTTAGGCAAGGCACCCTGGGTCACACAGGTGGGAGGTGGCCAAGGCCACCCTGGGGTCCAGTTCAGTGGCCCACCGTCCCTCGCGGACCAGCAGTCAGGCCGGCCGCAGGGCGAGAGCTGGAGGGAATGGCTTGGTAAAGCCCCACAGTCGTCCCCAGCCGGGCTGGACAGGTCAAGAGGGCAGGAGAAGCCTCCAAGGTGACTAGTTCAGGACTCCTTCCTTCTCTCCTTCCCCCCTGCTGTCCCCCACCTCCTGTGGGCTGTCCCGGCCTCACTTCTGGGTCATTGGATGGGCGGCAGGGGGAGGGAGGAAGTGAGCACCTTTGCCATGACCCTGAGAAGAGGACAGGAGGGAGGGGCCCCTATGGACTCCCGGACCAAGGGTGGGGGCTCCCCCTTGGTCCTTCTTGAAGGGCCCAGGACACTCATCAGTCCCCTTCAAGGGACTGATTCTGCTGTGGGTTAACTCAGCTGGAGGCACTCCCCCAATTCCGGGAATCATCTGGAAGGTGACTACCTGGGTAGAGCCCACAGGCTTCTTGGGTATGGTGCCAGCAGTGGGATCTCAGACTTTCCCCCCCAGCTTGCGTCTGGGTCCCAGTCGGAAGGAGGGGTCGCTTCACCCTTGAGAAAGAGAGAACAAATTGTGCAGTCAAGTGTGAGCCAGCGGTGACCACAGGGAGCAGCAAGGGGCCAGGTCCCTGGTGGTTCCCTCTGGGAAGGTCACAAATGCCAAAAGGGACTTAACCGGATATGTCCATCTGTCTCCTGGCCTCTACTGGCTGCTATTTAAGGAAGGTTACTCACCTCACTCCAGCTTGTTCCCAAGCCAGGTCACAGTCCTGCTGTCCTGTTGGGGCACAAGGAGAAGATAATCAGAGAGGGAGACTGCCATCTGAGGAGCTATAGAGGCAATAAAACCAAACACAGAAGAAAAGATGGGACGGAATGTTCTAGAAGTTACTCGAGGTCAGGCACATCTGTGTTGATTAACTGACGATAGCTAATGTGGATCAAGTATCTAGGAGGGGCAGGGCTCCTTATGGTTCCCTCACTGATTAGTCACACACACTCCATGAGGGGGTGCTCTTGGGGTTGCCATCTTATTTTGTTTTAAGGTTTGGGGCTCCTGGGTGGCTCAGTCGGTTGAGCGTCCGACTTTGGCTCAGGTCATGACCTCGCGGTCTGTGGGTTCGAGCCCCGCGTCGGGCTCTGTGCTGACGGCTCTGAGCCTGGAGCCTTGCTTCGGATTCTGTGTCTCCCTCTCTCTCTGCCCCTCCCCTGCTCACATGCATGTGCTCTCTCTTTATCTCTCTCTCTTTCAAAAATAAATAAAACGTTAAAAAAAAAAAAGTGGGATGATAACATGAGTTAAACTAGAATAGAGTGAACTCTAACCTTCAACAGATATATTTCCTAGCAATATGTCACCCACTCACATAGGCACCCGTGGGTGTTTCTTACTCAAAGGTAGCAAGACTCCTTGGGGGGGAAACTGAATTCCTGGATTCCACGGGTCTGCAATGTCCACACTCCAGGGGGCAAGGATGATTTCAGGGAGGTTCAGAGCCATGCTCAACAGGGTACCCATGGGGAAGTCCCAACAAATTACATCTAATAATAATAATAATAATAGATAATGATCATTATGATCATGTTTAATTGGGCCAGGCTGAGTCAGTGAAAAGCCATGAGTTCCTAATAATATTCAAATGAGGGCAAATGAGACAAAATATACAAAAAAAAGGTAGCTATAAAGGTGAAAAAAGGTAGTTATAATTAATCTTAATAAGAAAGGGAGTCTTAATATATATGGGCATTTTGGGGGCACCTGGGTGGCTCAGTCAGCTGGTTGAGCAGCTGACTTTGGCTCAGGAAGGAAAGGCCAGGAGGCACCTGCATGGCTCAGTCAGTTACGCATCTGACTCTTGATCTCGGCTCAGGTCATGATCATGGTTCACGAGTTCGAGCCCCGCGTCAGGCTCCGCACTGACAGTGTGGAGCCCGCTTAGGATTCTCTCTCTTGATCCCTCCTCTCTGCCCCTCTGCCATTAGTGCTTTCTCTCTCAAAATAAATAAACTTAAAAAATACATATATACCTATGGGCATTTTCCCCCTTCTATTTATTATATGATTGTGATAAGGGACCGAGAAAGAAAACCACAAGAGGCCCTGACATTGGCTGGCTAGCCTGGCACTCCCTCCAGGTAATATTCCCTCCCTTGGCTAAAAAGAATGACTGTTACTTCTCTAGCAAGTTTTGTCCTTGTTCTGTTCTCTCCCCCCCTTTTTTTTTTTATGCATATTTGTTTCAGCATAGAGTCCAACATGGGACTGGGTCTCATAAACCATGAGATTCATCATGGCCTGAGCTGAAATCAAGAGTCAGATGCTTAACTAAAAGGCAACCGACGGAATGGGAGAAGATATTTGCAAACGACATATCAGATAAAGGGTGAGTATCCAAAATCTCTAAAGAACTTATCAAACTCAACACGCAAAAAAAAAAAATAATAATAATCCAGTGAAGAAATGGGCAAAAGACATGAATAGACACTTCTCCAAAGAAGACATCCTGATGGCCAACCGACACAGGAAAAATGCTCAACGTCACTCCTCATCAGGGAAATACAAATCACAACCACAATGAGATACCACCTCACACCTGTCAAAATGGCTAAAAGTCAACAACTCAGGCAACCACAGATGTTGGCGAGGATGCAGAGAAAGAGGATCTCTTTTGCCCTGTCAGTAGGAGTGCAAGCTGGTGCAGCCACTCTGGAAAACAGGATGGAGGTTCGTCAAAAAACTAAAGATAGAACTACCCTACGACCCAGCAATTGCACTACTAGGCATTTATCCAAGGGACACAGGGGTGCTGTTTCAAAGGGACACACGCACCCTCATGTTTATAGCAGCACTATCGACAAGAGCCAAAGTCTGGAAAGAGCCCAAATGTCCATCGATGGATGAATGGATAAAGAAGATGTGGCGTATATAGACAATGGGGTATTACCTGGCAATCTGAAAGAATGAAATCTTGCCATTTGCAACTACGTGGATGGAACCGGGGGGTATTATGCTAAGCGAAATTAGAGAAAGACAAATATCATATGACTTCACTCATGAGGACTTCAAGACACAGAACAGATGAACATAAGGGAAGGGAAGCAAAAATAATATAAAAACAGGGAGGGGGACAAAACAGAAGAGACTCATAAATATGGAGAACAAACTGAGGGTTCCCGGAGGGGTTGGGGGAGGGGGGAGGGGCTCCATGAGGAAGGGGGCACTAAGGAATCGACTCCTGAAATCATTGTTGCACTAGATGCTAACTTGGATGTAAATTAAAAAAAAAAAAAAAAAAAAAAGTCAGACGCTTAAGCTTAATCGACTGAGCCAGGCATCGCCCTCTGTCCTCTCCTGGGCTAGATAAGATTACTGGGACACCCACTGATAGAAATGCCCCCCCTTTCGGCAGCACAGCACCCCATCTAGAGCCGCCCTGTTTCCTTAAGAGCCTCCCTCAAAGCCCAGATCCTAGAATCCGTTCTAACGCCCTCTTCCTCAACCACAGGAGTGTGCCTGGCGGCTTCAGACCTAAGGGCACGGAAGGTAAGGGTGTGGATCTACACGGTGGGTATCATGGGTTCTACCGAGGAGGAAAGAACGCACACAGGCAGCTGTCAGGGGATCAAGGCAGGCCCAGCAAGGGTGCGGCCGGCTCCCAGCAGGTTATCTTCCTCTGTCCAAACCACTGCTGCCCTGGTCATTTGCTGACACTGATCCGTTTCTAGCTACTGATCTTTGTTCTCAGCCTTGATGTTAACGACAAAGCAATGCTCGCGGCCTCTGCTGCTTTCCAGCCCGCCAGTTCCCACGCACCTCCACCTCCTCCCAGGCCACCGGCCTCCCCCTCCACCCTGCTGCCTCTCATGTTGGGGCCTGGACACCAGGTATGTGTTTTCTGGGCGCCTCTGCAGCAACGGGCAAATGTCCGGCCCGGCCTTGGCCACAACAAGACACAAGGGGAAGTCAGCTTGGGGGGGGGGGGGCTGGGGCCTTCCTGCTGCAAGGGACAGGCGGGAGAGGAGATCTGGCTGGCCGCCTTCTCCTCCTTCTGGTTTGAATGCTGCATGACCCTGGGAGCCCAGGCAGCCAAGTGACATCATGAAGCATGAGCACCAGAGACCAGGAGGACTGCGTGGGTAGACAGAACCAGACCCTGGATGACACCAAACGTTTGCAGATGTGTCTGCACCCTCGGGCTCATCCTTCCCGTCCTGTGCTGTTCTTGGCCTGGCCCTGACCCTTGTCGTGGGTGTCTGCTGGGTTTTGATCCTGGACGTTGCTCCCTCCTGCTTGGTTCGTGCGTGGCGGGGGGGTCCTCACTAGCCTGCTGACTGGTCAGTTCCCGGCCAGGTTGTGGGGAGGAGGAGAAGAGAGGGGCCTGTCCCGTGCGACGACGTGGCCCAGACTGGGAGCCCTCCCATCCCCACCAGCTCTAAGCTCTCCAGATGCGGTAGGGCAGAGGTTCTCACCAAAGCATCTCCCTGCAAGTGGCTGCGGGGTATCCTCCTCGGGTAGGGAAAGGGGAGGCGAAGACAGCACCAGGTTCAAACTCCTTAGCCTGGCGCCCCATCCCCCTGGCGCTGCTACTCCTGTCTTCCTCGTTGCCTTGGTCCAGGCACCCTCACGGACCCCGAGCTTCCTTGCTTTTTTTTTTTTTTTCCTTTCTCTTTTAAAATTTTTATTTTAAGTAGGCTCCATGTCCAACGTGGACCTTGAACTCACAACCCCGAGATCAAGAGTCGTTTGCCCTACTGGCCAAGCAGGTCCAATGTTCTGCCCCTTGCTTCTGATTAACCTCAGCCTCCACACCTGTGCTCAGGCTGCTCCCTCCCCCTGGAAAGCCCTTCCCCACCCTCCTTAACGTGTAAACGTTGATCTGTGCTTGGATGCCCAGCTCAAAAGCTCCCTCCCCTGCCTGCTTCTCCCCCGACCCCACCCTGTTACTGTCCAGGCTCTCCTTGCCTGTGCTCTGTCCTCTCCGTGGTTCTCTGTTATCTTCTCCAGCCTTCTGTTTCCTCCACTCTGAGCACGCAGAGGCCCTGTCTGTTCCCTGCCGCATTTCCTATTCTGCCCAGGGGCACCCTCTGCCCTCCAGGGCACAGCCAGGCTAAGATCTGGGGTGCAGGAGTCACGGCACACCCCAGTTTCATTCACCGTTGAGTAATTTTCTTTGTTTTTCTTGTCTATCTTGACGAGAAGCTCTTTCTGGCCGAGAACAAATAAGACTGTGCCTCAGGTTTGATACAAATTACCCTATTGATTTAGTGCGCTTTTGACAGGCCTCTCAGATTTCTGAGAGTTTCCATTCACTTCTTCGTGTCTCCGTACTCCAGCCATAATATTTTTATATGAGGAGACAGAGGAAGAGGAAACCGCAGAAAAACATGGGTGTCCCGATGCCTGAGACCCAGAAAGCGCCTTCCAAAGCCTCCCCTCCCCCCAGGGTGGCCAGGCCAGGTGTGGATGTCGGGCCCAGCTCCCTCCAGCCTTAGCCCAATTTTGTTCACTAACTGCTGCCCGTTGGGAGAAGGGTGGAGGCCGCTTCCTTACTGCTCCTTGGAAAGCACACAAAAAAAGCCATGTTCCTTTGGATTGCAGTGGCAGCCATTAAAGACGTTCTGAAGAAAGAGAAGAAGTGGGAGGAGGGGGGGGGAGGAGGAAGAGGAAGAGGGAGAGGAGGGGGAAGGGGGGGAGAAGTAACATCTGGGAGTAGGAGGAAGAGAAGGAAAAAACCAAAAAGCTTGTGCAAACTCAATCAATCAACCCCAACAATGGGACGCCTGGCTGGCTCAGTGACTGGAGCGTGCGACTCTTGCTCTCGGGCTTGTGAGTGCAAGCCCCACGCGGGGCATAGAGATTACTTAAAAAAAATAAACTCTTTAAAAGTCAATCACTCAGTCCCAACAGAACCCATACGTAAGCGAGAAAGAAAAAGCTACAAATATCCCGGAAGAAATGTTAAACAAAACAATAATGATGTTGAGTTGGGGCTAACTTTTCTAATCAAGATGGAAATCCCAGACCATAAAGGGAAAGGTACAGCTATTTGACCTGCTAAAAATTAAAAATTGCAGGGGCGCTTGGGTGGCTCAGTTTGTTAAGCGTTCCACCCTTGGTTTCAGTTCAGTCATGATCTCACTGTTCATGGGATCGAGCCCCACATCGGGCTCTGCACTGACAACAAGGAACCTGCTTAGAATCCTCTCTTTCCCTCCCTCTCTCTCTCTCTCTCTGCCCCTCCTCCGAGCGCCACAGGTCTCTGACTTTCTCAAAGTAAATAAACATCAAAAAAAAAAAAAAAAAGGAAAATTGCACAGGACACCTTAGGAGACACGACTGATGGATGCTGAGAACAGACAAGAGCGGGGCAGGCATGATACGCGAGAGATCCTCCAAATCAACATGAAAACACTGAAGCCAGTTTTTTAAAAGATGTGAACAAACAGTCGCCAGGGGAAGGGACTCGCCCAGGGTCACACGGCTCTCGGCGGGCAGGGTGGAAGGGAACACCAGATGTTTGGGGAGAAATGAGATTTTAACGAGCACATACTAGGTCTGACTCGGCCTGTGTGAACACACAGGGGTAAGTTCACGCCCCCACAGTCGTCCCCAGGAGTCCCCGGCTTGGCGTTTTAAGAGTACAAAGGTGGGACCGTATCACAATGCGGCCCTTGTCACCCTGGCACCGCCTCCCTTCTTGCTGACAGGGGCACCCACGCCTGCCTCTCCTCTTACTGCCCCACGGCACGCGGAACAGAGGGCCCGGCTCGGGGCAGCGGGGGAAGCCCGGACGTCCTGCTCCGTCTCCCGGTCCAGGCACCCTGGGCCAGAAGGTCCCTTTCTGGCCCTCAGTTTCCCCGCAGAGCCTGGCACCCAGCAGGTGGCTCAGAGACACTGTGGGTGACGCGACCTTGAGTCCTTGATCGTTTGCATCTCAGAAGAAATGCTTTGCCAGTCAGGTCACCGCAGGGAGAGGCTCCCACTCACCTGCCCTCCTTCACCTCCTCTGCCTCCTCCAAATTCCCCAAAGGGATGAGCACCCCTGCCCACTCCCCACACCTCCCCCCTCCCCGATATCCACCTCCCTCCTGGGGTCTGCTCAGGCCGCAGGCAGTCTGGAACCTGCGATGAGCAGTGCCCCCCTCCCTCTCCACTGTTTCGGGGCACGGGGTTGGAGGGGGAGAAGTCAGACAAACCCGGCTTCAAATCCTGGCTATGCCGCTCTTTGGGGCACGACCTTGGGCTAGAAATCCGAGCTAGGATCCCTCTTCCTTCAAGAGCTGTTTGGAGGGTGAGTAGAGGGGCAGGGGTTCCCACCCTCCACACTTACCGAGGAACCATCTTCTGAGCTGAACACCGTCCGGCTTTTCTTTAGCCGTGTGGACCCAGTCACCTGCGGTGTGTGTAATTAACACACAACTCCGGGCCCAAATGCATATGGGACTGAAAGGGAAACTGGAAGTCTCCACTTCAGAGCCACTCAGGATGGACACACACAAGCACAGGGCCCGTCCCACCCCCTCAAGTAGGAGCCTCAGATCTGACGTTCCAGGTCCTTCTGGCCCCATCCCTTCCTGCCTTGGGCTTCTGGAAGGAAAACCCGCCGCTGAGGGACCGAGGAACCCTCAGCCAATGACCCCTCGCCCACCCCCCCCACGGGGGTCTGTCCCCAGGCCCCTCCTCTCCGCCCCACCCACCTCCCTTCTGGCGTTATCCACCTTCCTATCGCCAGCACTTAGGACCGACGCCAGACATACCCAGATGCTCGCTGCATATTTGCCGTTTTGCGGCTGCTTCGATGCCATCCCCGCGTGGCCTCTAGGCATTTGGGTTGGCAGATCCTTCGCCAGGATCACCTGCTTCTACCACCTGGAAAAATCAGGCCTATACTTCAAAGCCCGAATCTAGCATCACCTCCTCTGAGAAGCCCTCCAGCCTCCACGCAGGCAGAGTCCGCTGTCCCCTACCGTGCTCCCGTGGCACCGGGGGGGAGGAGTCTAAACCCGCGGCACGCATGCCACCCCACCACGGTGTCCGTGTCTCCTCTTTGGATCTAGTCAGGTCTCACCAGACCTGTCGCTGATGGCAGGGACAGCCCCAGTGCCCGAGGAGGCCCGTCCTTGGCGGCCGGTGCTGTTTGCAGGACAGGGCTGAGGCCAGGCTGCTGTTTTCTAACCTCTGCTTAATTCTTTTTTTTTATTTTTTTTAAATTTTTTTTTTTTTCAACGTTTATTTTTATTTTTGGGACAGAGAGAGACGGAGCATGAACGGGGGAGGGGCAGAGAGAGAGGGAGACACAGAATCAGAAACAGGCTCCAGGCTCTGAGCCATCAGCCCAGAGCCCGACGCGGGGCTCGAACTCACAGACCGCGAGATCGTGACCTGGCTGAAGTCGGACGCTTAACCGACTGCGCCACCCAGGCGCCCTCCTCTGCTTAGTTCTGCTTGACCACAGACCTCTTTCTAAGCGCAGGACTTGTCCGGGAAGGCGAGTGTCAAGAAATGGAAAATGAAAGCAGGTAGCTGGGCTTCCTCCCTTGTGTGGTTCCGAGGGGACGCATGGACACAGGGCTGGACGGTGGGCCCGGGACGGGTGTGAGTTTGCAGATGAGGAAACACGGCTGAGGGGAGAGGCGGTGGCTTTCGTGCAGCAGCTCAGGGCAGGGCGGGGGAGGGAGCCAAGCTCAAAGGCGCTTTGTCACTTCGACCCTTGACACTTGCTTCGAGTTATGTTTTGTCCACCTCTGCTTGTTTCGTGATCTTCTGGTCATTTTTTCTGTAATTCCCCTTCCTCCTGATTCTTCCGCTTGACGGCCAGATAAATCCACTGTGAGGTACAGAATTCAATGAACTATCCATACACCCGCGGCCCGATTATCTACTGAGGACGCAGAATGGATTCCCGACACGGATGGACTCCACCAACCAGGCTGGGGTTGCAGACACGTCAAGTGAGGATTAGGCATCTTTTGACTCCAGGGACGTGCGCTGAGCACCCCCCCCACACACTTGGGGACCCTAGAGATCTAGTGACTATAAAATAGGGCTCAACTTGACCCCCAAGATCACAAGAAGAGTCACCCAGGATGACTCCAGTTCCAGAGTGGGGCGGCGGGGGGGGGGGGGGGGGTTGGGCCAAAATCGTTGGTCAGCAAGCAATTTCAGCCCACTGTGAAGGCAATCCCAACTCAGTGGGAAAGGGACCCTAACATTGCTGAGGGAGGTGTCCCCCAGCATCATCTGGTGGAGGCTGGGGGGAGTCAGCAGGCGGGCACACAGCTAGCACCCCCACGCAGTCTCTCCATCCCTTGGGGAGGCGGGCTCGGTTCAGCCACACTGGACGTTATGACTTGTATGTTTCAGTGTACCTGCTGCCGAAGCGAGCACTTGACTCGTATGTTTCAGAGCAGGGACCCCACCTCCTGGTTCTCCCTTTCTCTAGGGACAGTGGCGGGGGGGGGGTGGGGAGTGGGGAGCTGTAAACTGGGCATGTGACAATGGGGACATCTGGAGTCATCGGGTGGCTGGCAGAGACAGACATCTTAGGATTTCAGAGCGTGGTGAATGCATCCATGCTGATGGCACCTGGTCACTCGGGGGACGTGGAAGGGGAGCCACGGGTCTGGGTCACGCGTTGCAAGGCCGTTAGCACCACGCAGTAGACAAATGCTATTTGCCTTTGCTCACATCGGTGGTAAAATCGGGCGCCGAGTAGCAACTGTCAAGTTCAGGAAGGCTTACAATAAAGTATGAAGATGACAATTCAGGGTGCCTGGGTGGCTCAGTCCATTAAGCGGCTGACTTCGGCTCAGGTCATGATCTCGTGGTTCGTGGGTTCGAGCCCCGCGTCGGGCCCTGTGCTGACCGCTTGGAGCCTGGAGGCTGCTTCCGATGCTGTGTCTCCCTCTCTGTCTGCCCCTCCTCCGCTTGCTCTCTCTGTCTCTCTCTCTCTCAGAAATAAACGCTAAAAGAATTTTTTTTTTAATTACAGACAACAACCTCAAAAGCATCGTCTTAATAATTGTATGTTGAAGCCAAGGCAGGTAGATGTGTGGTTAATGTTAATGTGTGTATGAGGTTTAAGAGAATTGGACGCATTCTCAGAGTGAATAAAGCAGCTTTTGGATTCCAGTTGAAAACAGGTAATTGCGTAATCAATCTAGATGAATGATTTCAAGTCGGAAAGTACTGAGGGTGTTGCAAATAAACTTCAGCCCAGAGGAAGCAGCTTCAAGTTCAGCAGGTCCCCAAACAGGATGAGTAAGCCATGGTGGGCGTGGGGATGGGCTGTGAGAGCCACATCACCAGACATTTCCCGGGCGTGTGTGTGTGTGTGTGTGTGTGTGTGTGTGTGTTGGGGGGGGGGGGGCCGAGAACCAACCTCTACCCCCAGCAGTCAAGAGATCGAAAAGAAAAACTTCTTGAAGACGTCTTTGCAAAAAGGTGACTTTATTAAAGCATGGGGCAGGACCCTTGGGCAGAAAGAGCTGCACTGGGGTTGTGAAGGGTAACTCATTATATACCCTCAGGTTGGGAGGGGGTCAGGGATAGAGTATGTTTCTAAGGAATTTTGTAAGCAAGTTTTCCAGGACCTTGAGGGGCTAGCTGTTGCTAGGGAAACACCATTTATCACCACTTAATAAAACCTCAGTCATGAGACCCTCCTCAGATGCATATGGGAGGGCATAAGCTTGGAGCATGATTGCCAGCATATATCCTGGGGCAGTTGACATAAAGGAAGTAGGCTTCTAGGACCCTCGAGGTTGGAACAATGTTAAGCCAAGGTTCTCTTTTGCCCCCAGCAAAGTGTCATCATCAAGGGAGCTGAGCTCCTAGAGGGAGGTCACTCTGCTGGTTTCCAGGACTTGGCAATGGGCTGTAGGCAGTAGGGAAGTTAATTTTTCACTTGCCTTAGTTTCCCACATGGCAAGCACTTAAACCCCTTTCCTTTGTTCTTGGGTAGCCAGGAGTGTCCGAGGAATATCACACAGATCCCACCTGGGGGGCGGGGGTGGGTGCTGGCTTGTACTCAGCCTGCCTTATGCTTCCTCATCAATAGCATCTAGCTGCTGTGGAAAACAGTATGGCGGTTCCTCAAAAATTTACATATAGGTGACCATCGGGCAAAAAAAAATTACCACACGACCCCGCACTTCTGCTTGGGGGTATACACACAAAATAACAGAAAGAGAAGTCTCCAAGAGCTATTTGTATTCCCGTGTTCAGAGCAGCATTACAACATCCAAAGAGTGGAATATCCAAGGATGGACGGGTGAGAAAAACACGGTCCACCCACACGGTGGGATATTATTCAGCCTTAAAAAGCAAGGAAAGCCGGACACCTGCTGCAACATGGATTGAACCTTGAGGGCATTATGCTCCGGGAATAGGCCAGTCACGAAAGAGAAAGATACCGCACGATTGCGCTTAGATGCGGAACTTGGTCACATTCATAAAGACGAAAAGCAGACGGTGGGTGGGCGGCGGGTGGGGGCCAGGGGCTATGGAGGGAGTTGTGGGGAGCGGGCGTTTGAGGGGGCAGAGTTTCGGTTCTACGGGATGAAAAGAGCTATGTGGACCGATGGGTATTTTGTGTCTGGTCTCGGCCTAACGGATAACCAATGCTGTGGTCGGGACGGCCTTTTGGTTCTCATCAGGACTGCAAGGTGGCCTGCAGCAACGACCAGCGAGAAACTGAAAAAAATACGGGTTTATTGCTTACCAGACCAGGAACTTGATCAGCACATTTGGGATCACGCAGCAAGTTCACGGGTAGAGAAACGTGTGTACAAGGGCCTGGGCTTCTGCTTTTACTGGGGCTGAGGGTGGGGGCCTAGGGTTTTGAGGGCTCGCTCTTTTCTTTTAATGTTTATTTTGAAAGCGTGCGCGTGCATGCGTGGGGCGAGTGGGGAAGGAGAGCAGAGAGAGAGAGGGGGGCAGAGAGAGAGAGAATCCCGAGCAGGCTCCACGCTGTCAGCACAGAGCCAATGTGCGGCTCGGTCCCACGACCCTGAGATCATAACCTGAGCCGAAATCAAGACTCGAACACTCAACCGACTGAGCCACCCAGGCGCCCCATGGGCTCACTATTGGTGACTAGGAAGCTTGGGAGAAAACAAAACAAAACAAAACAAGCGACCTAAATGGTCAGTTATCGAATTCAACTAAGATTTCTTTTTTTTTAAATATATATATTTTTAATATTTACTCACTTCTTGAGATATAGAGACAGAGTGTGAGCAGGGCAGGGGCAGAGAGAGAGGGAGACACCCGAGGGGCCACCTAAGATTTCTAAGACAAAGAAGCCTCTGGTGAGGGAGACAGCTCCTTATCTAGCGTGTTTATGCAGATAGCCCTCTTTGAAGTGGAGGCTCTGGCAATCAAAGCTTAAATCAGAAATTCTATTACAAAAAACACAAACCCACAAAAAAACAAAAACAAACAAACAAAACCAATGGTGATGCGGTCCCACAGCACAGAGAAAGTGTTTAAAAAAATTTTTTTTTAATGTTTTTATTTATTTTTGAGACAGAGAGAGACAGAGCATGAGCAGGGGAGGGGGAGACACAGAATCTGAAGCAGGCTCCAGGCTCCGAGCTGTCAGCACAGAGCCCGACGCGGGGCTCGAACTCACGAACTGCAAGATCATGATCAAGTCAGACGCTTACTGACTGAGCCACCCAGATGCCCCAGGAATTAAAATTTTTAATTAATTAATTAAAAAAAAAAAAAGGACAGGGGCACCTGGGTGGTTCAGTGGGTTGGGAATCTGATTCTTGGTTTTAGCTCAGGTGATGATCTCATGGTTGAGGAGTTCGAGCCCTGCATCGGGTTCTGTGTTGACAGTGCAGAGCCTGCTTGGGATTCTCTCTCTCTCCTTCTCCCTTTGCCCCTCCCCTGCGCGGGCACGCACACGCTCTCTCTCTCTCTCAAAATAAATAAATAAACTTAAAAAAAGCAAAACATATGGGGCTCCTGAGTGGCTCAGTCGGTTAAGCGTCTGACTTCAGCTCAGGTCACGATCTCACGGTTCATGAGTTCGAGCCCTGCGTCAGGCTCTGTGCTGACAGCTCAGAGCCTGGAGCCTGCTTGGGATTCTGTGTCTCCTTCTCTCTCTCTGCCCCTCCTCCACTTGTGCTCGGTCTCTCTCTGTCTCTCAAAAATAAATAAATGTAAAAAAAAAAATTTTTTTTAAAGCAAGAAATAAGAGTATAGTTACCGTGATGAGTCCTGAGAAATGCAGTGAATTGTCGAATCACATCGGACACCTGGAACGAATATAACACTGTATATTAACCAGACTTGACTACACGTAAAATGAAACAAAAAACAAACCAACGAAAGGAATGAGTCCTTAAAAGCCCCACCTTCGTGGAAGAGAGTGATGCATGGGCGCCTGATCCCTTTATAAGCTTGGCAAGGCATCTCCACCCAGGACGGTATTCGCTACAAGAGCCCTGCGATGAAAACCTTTCTTCTCCTTGCCTCGCAGAAAACTATGGTTCAGATGGGCGAGATGATGTGCTCAAGACATGGGGGGGGGGGGGGGCGGGCGGCCTCCCTGCTCTGGTTTCTTGTTTTCTTTTCTGGCTCCTGCTCTTTCCGGGGAGAAAAGGGGGGGCGGGCCCTGCAGGGGGCGCTCTCTGCGGCTCCCTCTCCACGCAGCCTGTGGCACCAGCAGGAAGAAGAAAGATCAGCATCATCTGGATGAGGGAGGACACTCTCCAGGTAGGAATTTCGTCCTCTGCTTTTAAGAAACAGGAGGAGGCTCCCTCCCTGCCCAGACACACCCGGCCAACGAGCAGCCGCCACACCCTTGAACTCTTCTTCTTCCCGCTGAACTCGCATTCAGAGCAACCCTCCCCAGTGTCCTCCCGACGGGTAGAAAAAGCCGCCTTCCCTTTGTCTCTCCAGACTCGCGTGTGGTTCGCCATGGTCTGTCCCGAAGGGCGATTCCTCTGCTGTTCCCGAAGGAAGTCATTTCGCGGGTGAAAGCGCTTTTGGATTTTTAAGGCTGGCAGCCCAGAGGGAGAGAAATCCTTAAAACCCTCAAGTATTCCAGAAATGTACTTTCCGGCCCTGAACTCTCCCTGTTGGCTCGAGATAAGTCCATGAGACTTCACGTACCGCGAGATCTTGCTGCCCAGTCTCAGTGCTCAGCTGGTGGGGGAGGGGGGCGAGCCCGGCAGTCTGAGCCCCCGATGACGCACGGCGGCTGCCACTTGGCATCACGGGCTCCTGACCCAGTGCCCCGCGTCCAGGGGGTCAGGAAGGCGGCCCTGGCCTGCTTCCATCAGCGCGCCGTGGCCCAGACTCGGCCGTGTCCAGGTCTCCCGTCCGTGACCTGCGCACACTGTGGGGACGCTGCGCAGCCCTGCCTGAGTTTGCCTCCCCGATTTTCGCTGTGACTCAGTTTCCTTGCTTTGGGGAAGAGTACATACCTGACAGGGGTGCTGAGGGGGCGACGAGAGGCAAAATAGGGATGGCGCTCGGCACACAGTAGGTGCTCAGTTAATAAGAACTGATATTTTCTTTATGTAATGTTTATTTTTGAGAGAGAGCGACAGAGCGCAGGTGGAGGAGGGGCAGAGAGAGAGGGAGGCACAGAACCCGAAGCGGGTTCCAGGCTCTGAGCCGTCAGCCCAGAGCCGGACGCGGGGCTCGAACTCACGGACCGCGAGATCGTGACCTGAGCTGAAGTCGGACACTTAACCAACTGAGCCACCCAGGCGCCCCTAGTCACAGGCTTAAAAAGGAAAACAACCACAGACTCACAAGACAAAAAAGCACGGTCCCGTGTCCCTTACACCCAACTTTCCCCGATGGGGACAGCTCACGTAACCGCAGTCATTGTCAAGGCCAGCAAATGGACCCTAGCACCGCGAACTAGCTGGCAGACCTCACTCAAATTTCACTCGTTCCCGCACACGCTCGTTTTAGACATAAAGATGGTCCTGCGACGTGTTACCACCGGTCCAGTTCAGGTGACCATCGCAACACTCGAGACCCTTCTGTTGCTGCTGGGGCGCTCCACAGGACCGAGCCTTGAGGGTGACACCTTCTCAGGACGTCCCTAAGTCCTGGCGACCGCCGATCTGCTGCCCACCTCCATAATTTGGGCCTTATGAGAATATTTCACAAGCGGATTCGTACAGTGTGTAACCCTTCAAGGCCGGCCTACAAACAGTTCACCCAGAGTGATGCCCTCGAGCTCCATCCGGGTTGCTGCCTATATAAATAGCTCTTTCCTTTCTGTGGCTGAATAATCGGTCTCTAAAGGAGGGACAGGACCTCGGAGGCCCCTCCCAACCTCCTTCTGCTGTGCCGGGATCCCCCGCGGAACCCCCACGTGTGGAGGTCTCACCTCCAGGAGCCGGTGGCCCTTCCACATCGCTTGGCTCTTCTGCAGGGAGAGTCCCGGGCATGGCTCCCTCGCCTCTGCCCCTCTGTCTTTCTCTCTTTACTCCCTCCTTGTCCTTTTCCAAAGTGCACTCTGTGAACCTCCTTCCCCCTCTGCCTGGTGGGCGGGTCAGGCAACCCAAGACTGCCCAGCCCTTGTGGGCAGAGGTGGGGACCCGGTCCAGCACTACCCCTGCGCAAAGTGCAGCCAAGTCACGGATCTCAGAGGGGAGAACTGGTATTTGCCGAGTAGCTGCAGGGGG
This sequence comes from Prionailurus viverrinus, assembly GCF_022837055.1. Lineage (NCBI taxonomy): Eukaryota > Metazoa > Chordata > Mammalia > Carnivora > Felidae > Prionailurus > Prionailurus viverrinus. The sequence continues at coordinate 127,758,673 of NC_062567.1, forward strand.
TTGAGTGGGGGGGGGGGGTTCCCCTCAAAAGATGTGTCCATGACCTAATCTCTGCAACTCCTGTGACTTTATGTGGAAAGACCTTAGGTCTTTGCAAATCCTCTAAGTTAAAGATCTTGAGATCGTCGCAGGTTGTCCGGGTGGGCCCTAAATCCGATGGCTAGTGTCCTTACAAGAGACACAGAGGAGAGACGACAGGGAGCTGGGGGGAGGGCCCAGGCAGAGGCAGAGATTGAAGGGACGCCTGGAGCCAGAGAGGCAAGCTCTCCCCTGGAACCCCCAGGAAAGGGCAGAGCTAAAAGGAGGAAAAACACCCCCAGCCCTTGGGTGGCGCCCCCCCCCCCCCCCCCCGCCCCCAGCTCTGTCATCTGCCGGGCCCTCGAGTGTCCTCGCTGGAAGCTCACAGCCTTCCTTAGCAACCGAGGTGGCCAAACAGAGGTCCCGGGATGCTGGCGGGCGGGGCAGCCACTTGGGTCCACAACGCTGACCAAGGGGGTGGGTGCCATGGCCCTTCTCTAAGGAAGGCCTTCTCCCCCTCCCTCCCTCTTGTTCTCACTGCCCTCCAGGTGCCCAGCAGGGGGCCGGGGTTGTGCTCAGCCTATGTTAAAAGAACGAATGAACCAATGAGCAGATGAGAGCTTCAGCGGTCCCCAGCAGTCCCGTGGAGTCTCCCGCGCTGACACACGCAGGCCCAGTCACCGCCTCCCTGGGTCCTGCTTATACACAACTTGGGATGAACCCCCCACAGGGCAGGCTTTGCTTCGTCTGATGACTCCGGAAGCTCCTGGAACTTAGCATCCCCGTCTGTGTCCCTGTCCCCAGTCAAGCACACAGTCGGTACTCAATAACGGAAGCGGACTGAGGTTTCTAGGAGTCCCTCTTAGCGGACTGAGGTTTCTAGGAGACCCTGGCCACTGGCCCAGCCTCCGCCATGCTGAGCTACCGGAAGCTTCTAGAAGATGCGCAAGTAGGTGCCCGCTGCAGAAGCAAAGCACAGTCCCTTCCAGGCCACCCGCTCTGGCAAGACAAGACACCGGCAGACACATGGCTCGTAGCACGTGGTACTCTTTATTGTGACGCTCAGTGGAAAACATCTGTAAACCAGCTAACTGTAGTGGTGACAGCCGTAACGCATGCTAAGGCACTTTTATTATATAAAAAAGGGGTGGGGCTGGGAGCTCCGTTCACTCCTTTGTGACAGCAACTGGGACCTGAATTCAGAGCTTTTTAGGCATATGTAGCTTTCGTGTATCTTCATGATTTGTTGAGTTTGTTTCCTTTAAAAAAAAAAATGCCTTCTTTGCCATAAGTAAGTCTAAATGCAGCATATACAAAACAGGAACACAGGTGAATTAATTCAGCAGCCAGTGTAGACCAGCGCAGGACAAACTATTCTCTTCTAAACGTGGTTCCAAAGGAGAGGCAGTGATAAAGACTTGGAATTGTATCATTTATTATAAGAAGGGGAAAAAAAAGAAAACTTTTTTTTTTCCTTTCAAAAACATCTGTGCGGATGGCAGAGATTCAAACCGTACTCAGTCAATGCTGCAGATAATCTACCCTCGGGCCCCAGTCCTAGAGTAGGTATGAGATCACGGGAGGGCCACTGGCCCTTTGCAATGAATGCTCTGGCTGTCAGACTTGGGACAAGTCCCTTAACCATTAAATATATTTGGTCCCCAAGAATGTTGGGAGAAGCCACTGCGGGCCTTTCCAGCTTGGCCCCTGGGCCCGGTCTGCTTGGCCCCACAGCCTCGCTGTGGCAGGGGGCAGGCTGCCCTCGGCAAAGGAGGGAGGGGGGCCGTCATTGCACTTGAGACGCTGTAGAATCAGGAAGAGGACAGTGGCGCTGCCCAGAGGGGGTGGGGAGGAACGACCCTCCTTCCCCACCCCCCCACCCCCCCGCATTCTGTGCCCTGCACAGAGGTGGCATCCCTGGGCCTGCTCCTGCCCGATCGCCCAGGGCCCACGGGAGTGGGGGGCCGACGGGCCGGAGGGTGTGAGGTCACCGTGTGTGATTGCCAACAGCAAAGAAGGAGGGGGAGCTGGTGGCGGAGGAGAGGGAAGGTGACAACTCTGCTGGGGTGTCGAGCTATCAAAACTTCTTAGTCTGGAGAAAAATAGATTCGTAGAAAACTCTCTTGCCCGTCCCCGGTGGCCTGCCCGCCTTGCCTCACCATCTTGTGCTTTTTGGCAAGAGAGGGCCAAAGATCCTGCTGGTTGCTCTGTTCCCAGGCCAGGGGCCCAAGACTCTGACTCTTTGGTATCAGATTCTGGGGGGCAGGAGGGGAGCAGGAGGCGGCTGCAGAAGAGGAAGCCAAACGCCCTCAAAAAGGCCTGGGGGGTGGGCAGGGGGTGGGGTGCAGGCCTGAGGTCCCCTGGCCTGGTGGGATGGGGTGGGGAGGTCACGATCACAGCAGTCCCAAGAAGGCGGAGGGGGTGCTGCGGGGGCTAGGAAGGGGAGGCGGAGTCGTCTGTCGGTCCGTCCGTCCGTCTCGGGCAGCAGGAGGAGAGGTTACTCGGCAGCTTTGGCCTCGGCCCCGTCGGCTTTGCCGTCCACCTCCTCGTCCGAGCAGTCACCAGCACCTTTCCGGGCCATCCGGCGGGGCACGACAAACGGCAGGTCTCCTCGCCTGGGGGCAGAGGCACAGGGTCAGCAGGGCCGGCCAGGGTGACTGAGTTCAGCTCACACATTTCAAAGCGCTTTAGAGGGACCCCAGGCCCCAACATCGCACGGGGAGAAGTAACACGGAGCCTCGGGAACACAGCCTCCCGCTTTAACCCGAGACACTGGTGAAGACGAACGTCAGCAAGTTGGGACGGATCGAGAGGGAGAACGCCCAGAAGCAGAGGCACCTTCTGCAAAATGCCACCCTTCGCTCAAACTTCGAGCACACGGGTGTAACCAAGAGATACAGAATAACTCCACACGGTACACAGATACCAACACCCTCTTCCCCCCACGTGCAAGCAAATATTAAGTCCTGGCTAGAACATCTGCTCTCGTCGATGTTTCACATTTTTTAACATTGATTTCTTTTTGATTTTTTTTTTTTTTTAACGTTTATTTATTTTTGGGACAGAGAGAGACAGAGCATGAACGGGGGAGGGGCAGAGAGAGAGGGAGACACAGAATCGGAAACAGGCTCCGGGCTCTGAGCCATCAGCCCAGAGCCTGACGCAGGGCTCGAACTCACGGACCGCGAGATCGTGACCTGGCTGAAGTCGGACGCTTAACCGACTGCGCCACCCAGGCGCCCCAACATTGATTTCTTCTTGAGAGAGAGAAGCAGGCTCCAGGCCAAGTTAGACGCTCAACCACGTCTTATCTTCTTTAGGCATAAAAGCAACGAGGGGCTCCTGGATGGCTCAGTTGATTGAGCGTCTGACTTTGGCTGAGGTTATGGTCTCACAGTTTGTGGGTTCGAGCCCTGCGTTGGGCTCTATGCAGACAGCTGGGAGCCTGGAGCCTGCTTCCGATTCTGTGTCTCTTTCCCTCTCTGCCCTTTTCTTGTTTGTGCTCTCCTTCTCTCTCTCAAAGATAAATAAACATTAAAAGTTTTTCTTAAAAAAATTTTAAATTTGAAAATTAAAAAAAAAAAAAAAAAAAAAAGGAGATAAGAAGTGAGACCTGGGGGAAAGACCCATCTGATACTTCTTGAACGGAAACGCTCCTCGAGAAACGCAAGGCAGCCATCCTTGTGGGCACGGGCCTTGTGACTGGGCACCGGGACTCACTCAGCAAATGTTTACAAGGCACCTAAGCACGTGCCGGGGACGTGCCCGGTCACTTCCAGCAACTTCTAATGCAAAAAACGCAGCACGGAAACATCCTCGTCGCGTTGAGAGCAGCCACGTGAACAGATTTTTCAGATGAGATGGGAACGAATTACCCAGACTTCACGGTTTACTCAAAAGGCCGGGCAACGGCCCAGGGGGCAGAGCCGGCCCAGGGCCAGCGCGGAGCACAGGGCGCCTTGCCCACGGACATCTAGTTGATGAACGGAACCAGTTTCTAGGAGCCGAATTTGGTGAAACGTGCTCTTCGGAGCGCACTGACTTTCGGGAGGAGAAGGAAGGGTGTCGAGGGGGCCGGGCTCACCTGAGCTTGTTCTTGAGGGAGCTGACCTCGCGGTTCATGGCGTCGGCCGTCTCGGTGGCGTCTTCCAGCTCGCGCTGCAGTTTCCGGCGGGAGGCGTTGGCCCGCTGGGCCTCCTCCTCCGCCTCCTCCAGCTGCCGCTTGAGCTGCTTCAGGCGGGTGGATGCCTTGTCAGCCTGCAGAGACGTGTGGCCGGCGGCCCCGGTTAGGGGCTCTGATGCGGGAGGCCGGGGGACCCCTCGCCAGCCACGACCCGGGCGGCCCCGCGCGCAAACACACCTGGTCCTTGAACTGCTCGGCATTCCTCCGCTCGTCATCCACCTGAAGCAACACGTCCTTGAGCTTCTTCTCGGCCCGACGCACCTGCTTGCAGGCCGCCTGGCGCTCCCTGCGAGGCACAGACACGGCGGCTCAGGGACCCTCCCTTTGAGGGTCCAGCCACACGCCACCAGCTGGACAACCTGTTCTGGGGCCTCGTGGGCATTTCCTCCCCAGGGAGGCCCTGAGGCCGAGGCGGGCCACCTCCACCGAACACCCCAGGTCCCCTAAGGGAGGCGCCGTGACCAGCCCCGTTTCACAGATGAGGAAACAGGCTCAGGGAGGGAGGTGACATAGTCCAAAGAGCAGATGTGGAGCCAGTAAAGGGGAATTGAGATGTGGGGCCCAGTGTGACCCCCCCCCCAGTACCTCCAAAGAAGCCTCAGTCTCGCTGAGCCCACAGGAACCCCCACCTGCGTCTGAGTCAGCCCCCAGACAGCTGTCAAAACCCCCGCCGTGGAGGTGGCCCTCGGGCTCCGACCCCGGCCCCGTGAGGCCCCCGCGGGTCGCTGCAGGAGCCGAGCAGGGGCACCTACTTGGTCTCGTTGTCCAGCTGCTCCTCCAGCTGTGCGATCTTGGCCTCGAGGGCGGCGATGGAAGCCTTGTATTTGGACTTGACAGTGCCCTCCATCTCCTGCAACTTGACCTTGAGCTCCTTGTTCTGGCGCTCCAGCTGCTGCCGCGCATTCTCGTTTTTCTGGGCGTGGCTGCGCTCGAGGTTCAGGTCGGTGTTGATCTGGTCGATCTGCGGGAAGGAGGGCCGGTGACCCGAGGAAGGCTGGGGACCCTGGCTGGGGCACACGTGAGGCCGCTGGGTCCCCAGGGGCCCCTGATAACACCAGGCCCTGGGGCCGGCAAGCTCTGGGTCTTCCCAGGAAAGGGAGCTCCTCCAGAGCCAGGGTCCAGGACGTGCTCCCCTAAGCACCGCGAGCGCTCGGCTTCCGCCAGCCGCCGTCTGGGAGGAGCGGAGCCTTGTCTGGAAGGAATGCCCGCGCAGCCCCGGCCCCCGCCCACCTGCAGGTTCGCCTTCTTCAGCCGGTCGTTCACCAGCTCCGTGTTGCCCTGCTCCTCCTCCAGCTCCTCCTCCAGCTGGGCGATGCGGGCCTCCAGGCGCCGCTTCTCCTCCAAGGCCAGGGCTCTGGGCGAGGGCAGGGAGGAGTGAGAAGGGGCCTGTCCCAGAGGCGGGACACCCCCAGCCCCCAGCCGAACACGCCATGCCACGGCTCACCCTTTGCCGCTGCTGTTGGCAATCTCGTCGGCCAGCTCGTCCCGCTCCTGCTGGGCCTGGCGCTTCGCACGCTCGGCAGCTGCCAGTTCCTGCCACGGGGACCCAGACGGTGACCCCCCGGGGCGGCCCAGAGCCCCCCCCCCCCCTTTCCTGGTACTCTGCAAGTGCCACGTTCCCGGAATCCTGGCCCTTCCTCTCGACTCCCCCCCCAGGCCTGCCTCCTCCACGAAGCCCTTCCTCATGAGCCCCTCTAACTCACAGGGCTGATTCCTTCCTCTCAGACCATAGCTTAGGCACCACGTGTTTGCAAAGCCCCTACGTGTAAGTGTTAGGAACCAAGCCATATGCTGGGGATGGAAATAAAAAACCGTCCTGCCCTAACGGATATGCTGGTTCCTCTGTGTTCTGGGGAGACCGGAAGTCGGGGGGATAAGGCAGGGATGTAATTAGGGTGAGAGCATGGGGGCTCTGAAAGCCTCAACAGAGACCCACACGTGACCTCAGAGGGAGGGATCAGCCCAGGGGCACTGGGCAGCCAGTCGGCTCACGGTACAGGAGACTGCCTAGGGCCGCCGGAAGGTTTTCACAATATGCCCCTCGCATGTGACCCACAAGGCTGGCAGGTGGGGGGCATGCCGCGCACCAGCGCTGGAGAAGGACCCTCCTTCCAGGTGCCAACTCCCAGCAGGAGGCGACGATTACCACCAAGCCTCATCTCATGCAAGGGAGCTGGCCCCAAATGGTGACAATTTAATTCACACACACGTTTTACTCACACGAGGGAGCCTTGCTGCTTAACGAAACCCCTCGGGGATTTCCTTCATAAAGCAACCCCCCCCCCCCCCCCCCCCCGCCATTGCCGGAGTTGGGCTAGTTCCTGGCCAGCAGCGCCCAGGGCGGGGCGGGGGCGGGGGGGGGGGGGGGGGAGGGGGGTGTGCCCAGGCTGGGCGGAGGCCCTCCGCTGCCCCCTGCTGGCCAGAGGGCAGTGACCCCCGAGTGCCCCCCGACTGCCATCCTCGCGGCCTGCCCACCTCCTGCAGCTGGATCATCTCGGCCTCCATACTCTTTAGCTTCTTCTCGTTCTCCTTGGCCTGTGCCAGGATCTCCTCACGGGAGGTGCGCGTGTCTTCCAGCTCCCGTATGTAGTCCTTCATCTGGGCCTGTGGTGGGCAAGGGAGGCTTGGCACCCACTGCCACAGCTGCCAGCCCCCCCACCCCGCGCACGGACACCCTACCCACAGGCACCGGAGGCTGGTTCTCGGCCTGACGCCACATTTAACCAACTCAACAGCGATAAGGACAAATGTCTCTTTACCCTGTGTCCTTTTTACACTTTTGTGACCACTAAGGTTACAGGGCATGGTTTTGGCAGTGTTAGTCACTGGTTACACATTAGTTCGAGCTGCTGTCTGGGTTTTGCCTTCCACGACTTCCTGTTGACTCGAGTCTGGCGCTCTGGAGCTGTCCCCCCCGTGCCACCCACCGCTCTAGGTCAACGCCCACCTGCCAGGTCAGCCCCGACCAGAGGTAGAAACCCATTTCCTCTGTTCTTCTCCTGTGATTTAAACTCTAAAGATCTTGGTCAAATAGGGTTTTGTTTTGTCTTTTTTCTCTTTCCTTTTTCCCTTTCTGCAGGTAAATCCCAAATTGGGATTCTCCAAGCCAGATGGTACCAGGTGGAACCACCACCAGCAACGAGAGCATCTGGGCCCTACGACCTCGTCCACCGACACCGAATTTGGTCTTCCTGTTGCTGGTTTTCTGGGTGTGATGTGGCTTCTCAAGGATGTTTTTTAGGATTTATTATCTTTAACACTTACTTTTTTTAATTTTTTTTTTAACGTTTGTTTATTTTTGAGAGAGAGACAAAGCTTGAGTGGGGGAGGGGCAGAGAGAGAAGGAGACACAGAATCCGAAGCAGGCTCCAGGCTCCCAGCTGTCAGCACAGAGACCGATGCGGGGCTCGAACCCACAAACCGCGAGATCGTGACCTGAGCTGAAGTCGGACGCCCAACCAACTGAGCCACCCAGGCGCCCCTCTTTAACACTTATCTTGGTCAACACTGAGTTACATACAGAAGTGCTCAATCACTATATCATATACCTGAAACTAACATAACTCTGTACGTTAACCACACTGAATTTATCGTAAGAATAAAATTAAGGGGCGCCCAGCTGGCTCAGTCAGTTAAGCGTCTGACTTTGGCTCAGGTCATGATCTCCCAGTTCGTGAGTTTGAGCCCCACATCGCTCAGAGCCTGGGAGCATGCTTCAGATTCTGTGTCTCCCTCTCTCTCTCTCTCAAAAATAAACATTAAAAATTTTTTTGAATAAAATTAAAATTAAAAACATGTAAGCGAGTAAAACTTGTGAACTTTAATCACTGGTGAGAACTCTCCAAGTATGTGTTCTGTGCTCTGTGCTGCATGTAGGGTTCCGTGCTCAGGTCGGAACCTCCCATCGCCGTCCCCCAAGGCTGGATTGGGTGGTTACGTGGGCCAGATCTGGTTTACTCTGGAAATCTGCCACCAGGTGACTACTTTCCTAACGTCATTGAGTTTCCAGGTTTACGTGGGTTTCTTTGTTTAATGGGCGCAAAGCCTACGATCTTAATGCAAGTTTGCTTCTGTTTTGCTTCCACTTGACCCCTGGGTCTGAGTCCCCACCCGTGAGATGGGGCTAAGGGCACGCGGGTCCTTCCTCAGAGAGGGGAAGGCGGTGCCCCTCGGCACTCAGCAGCGCCCCACTAGTGTCCCAGACCCCTGCGAGGCCAGAGCCGCGGGGGCAGCCGCGCCCAGCGTGGCCCGGCCTGACCTCACCTGCAGCTTCCGCAGCTGCTTGATGGCCTCGTCCCGGTTCTTGTTGGCTGAGTCGACGTGGGCCTCCAGGTCTTTCAGGTCCATCTCCAGCTTCTTCCGAGCGGCCACTGCCATCGAGCGCTGCTTCTTCTCGTCCTCCAGCTCTGCCTCCACCTCCCGCACCTGGGGGACGGGAGGGCGGTTCGGGCGGCTGCACCAGCCCCCAAGCCCTGCTCCACTCCGTGCCCGGGGGGGCTACTTGGGGCCAAGGACGATTACTGACCGAGAGGGTCCCTCACCCCGGTGACAGAGGGCTGGGGCGCAAGGACGTGGGAGGGGTGGACAAGGAGCCCAAGACAGCCCGGGGAGAGGAAGGAGAAAGGAAGCCGACCGGAAACTGGGGGGCGAGGGGGGCGCCCCTGGCCACCTCTGCCCGGGGGCAAGGGCAGTGGGAGGGCCGTCCGCACCTGTCTGACCAGCTGCTTCTTCTTCTCCTCGCTCTGCTCGTCGCGGCCCTGCAGGTCCCGCTCGAACTGGGCCTTCATGGCCTGCAGGTTGACCTCGAGCCGCAGCTTGGCGTCCTCGGTGGCCTGCAGCTCGTCCTCCAGCTCCTCCAGCTGGGTCTTCATCTCCTCCACCTGCTGCTCCAGGGCCCGCTTGGACTTCTCCAGCTCGTGGACCTGCCCCCCGCCCCAAGGGGACCACATCAGAAGCGGAGGGATGAGGCCTCTGGCCTCGGTGTCCGCTCAGGCCCCCCCCCCCCCCCCCCCCCCCCCCCACAGGCCGGCCACCAGCTCGGTGCTCACACTCTTGCCGACGTCGTCCTTGGAACTCATGAGGTCCTCCATCTCTGTGCGGAACTGCTTGTTGAGCCGCTCCAGCTCTGCCTTCTGCTCCATGGCCTCCTCCAGGGCCCGGGCCAGCGACAGCGCCTTGGTCTCCTTCTCCCGGGCCTCCGCCTCCGCCCGGTCGCGCTCCTCCGCGTACTTGGCAGAGATGGTCTTCTCCTCGGCCAGCAGCTGGGGGAGAGGTGGTCACCGTGAGCGTGTGGACCTCAGGCGGGCAAAGCACGCGGACCCGAACTCCTCGGGGGATGAGGGCCCCAGGCGCTGGTCCGAGGGGAGGGGACGGCGAAGAGCAGGCACAGGCCACCGCTTCTGAGCGTGGCGCGCGCCGTGCGGGGTGTCCTCGGAACCAGAGGAGGACAGAGATCACCTCTGCCGGTGCGCTCTGAAGTCTGCTTGCAGCGCTGACCATTTACTAATCGTGGTCCTGCAGGTCCCACGGTGCCCTTCCGTGGGAACCCACGGGACACCTTCCCCTCTCAGAACCAGAAAAGGCTCTGCTCTCCTTAACAACCGGTCAGTGCTTCCCCTAAAAAGGATGTCGGTCTGGCCGCTGAGAGGCCCAGATCCCACCTGTGCCCCTCATGAAGGATGCCCGGGCAAGTTCAAGTTTCCGGTGTCCACCCTCCACGTGGGCCCACCCGCGGCCAGACCTTATTTCCCCACCTTCCTGTTCCCTCTGCCCCAACACCTCTTTGTCCCCGACCCGCTCCTTAAAGGGCCAGACGGTGAATGCATGAGACGCCGCAGGACTCTGTGAAACCACGAAAGCAGCCGGAGACACCGGCACGTGAGGGAACGTGGTAAGGTCTAATGCACTTTTGCCCACGGCAACAAGTGCAGGGCCGTACCCGGCCGGTTGGGCCGACGCCGGACTTACTGTTTTTCTATCCTATCCCACCGTCTGTGTCTCTGTAAGCTGCCTCAGAGTATTTGGAAGGAGACAGAGGTACGACACATGAATAAAAACCCTAAACAACAGGGGCACCCGGCTGGCTCAGTCGGTAAGACACGTGACGCTTGATCTTGGGATCGTGAGTTCGAGCCCCACATCGGGGGCAGAGTTTACTTAAAAAGAAAAAACATCCCCACTCATTGTAAAAGGGGCTCATCATAGGCCATTTGAAAGACGTAAGGAACCGGAAAGGGGAAGAGACGCCCTCCCCGAGGGGGACCACCGAGCCCCTCGCACGCGAGGCCATGCCGTGCGGCACGTACCTGGTCGAACTTCTTCTGCTTCTTCTCCAGGTTGGAGGCGGTCTGGCGCTGGTGATCCAGGTCCACGAGCAGGTCGTCCAGCTCCTGCTGTAGCCGCGTCTTCGTCTTCTCCAGCTTGTCATAGGCGGCTGCCTTCTCCTCGTAGCGCTGGCTCAGCCCCTCTAGGTCCTTCTGGAGCTTCCTCTTGGCTTCCTCCGCTATCTCCAGGCACCCCACGCCGTCCTCCATTTTCTTCTTCACGTCCGTCATCTGGACGGGAGCACAGACTTAGGGAGGTAGCCGCCCCGTGCCCGGGACGGCGGCTTGCCTGCTACCTCACGGACGGAGGCCAGGGCACGGGGACGCCCCTCTTCCACCGGGGCGAGAGAAACGGGGTTTCCGCAGAGGGCCTCTGCCTAGAGTGGGCAGGCCAGGGGGAGGCCTCCCAGTCGTGACGAACACCAAGCCTTATTTTACAGAGATGGACCAGAGGGGAGGCTCCTCCATCGGCCTCTCCCCATGGACACAGTCTGCAGGAGGCAGGAGTGCCACAGACACCCGTCCCACAGCCCCTCCCTGCTCCGGGAGACACAGCTGCCGCCCCGTACGTGACAGCTACTCCCACCCAGACTGTCACACGGGCTCCGGGCCCACCCCGAGGAGGTGGGGTGGGTCTCCTGGCCCAGCACACTGAAGACCCAAAACAGGATGTAGAACGGGGCTCTTGACCTAGTTCTGGTTGTGGGCGCTTTGATGGTCTAGAAAAAGACTATGGCGTCCTTCTTAGAACGATGCTTTAAGGCGCATAAGACATATAGGATCACCAAGTAAACCGATACGGAAAAATGCGGTTACCGGGTGCTTTTTTAAGCCGTGATACAGTAACCCACGTGCTGCCCTAGTAGCACGTCTAATACCAGCTCCTGAAGTGGCGGGGAGCACGAGGACACCCCCAAAGCCCTGCCTCAGCTCCGACGCGGTGACCGGCAGTTTCTATGGAACCCCAGCACCGCTGCGGTCATGGCTCACTGCCTGTATTCCTAACAGAAGAAAACGCTAAACGTCAGCCAGATTGGTGGCCAGACAGATGTGACGTTGCCTCTAGCCAAGTTCACGGATCCCTGAATTCTGCCTGGGTCCCCCTGGCTAGGAGCTCGGGCCGGGGAGGGTGCCCGGCTCGGGACGGGCCTGAGGGTCCAAACATGCAGGCGGGTGCCCCGCTGGAAACCACCCCTCCCCCCCCCCCCCCCCCCGCCTGCAGAATCCAGCCAGTTTTCCTGGGTCATGCGTGCAGCCCGGGGCACGGAGGGGGAGCCGGCACTGAACCTGGGCGTGGAGGGTGGCGATCTGCTTCTCCAGGTTCCGCTTGGCCTCCTCCTCCTCTTCCAGCTGCTCCTTGAAGGAGTTCTTCTCATCTTCCATCTGCTTCAGCTTGGTGCTCAGGCCCAGCTTCTGCCGGTTCTCCTCCTGCAGCAGCTCCTACACCGAGGACGAGCGGGGGGCAGGGGCTCAGGAGGCGCCGAGTCAGAGCCTCCCGGGCCCCACACCCTCGACAGGATGGAGGAACCGGTCCCTCTGATTCGGGGGACAGCTGGGGGCGCCAGGAGGACCCAGAGACCCCGTGGATATAGGGGAGGGCGGCTCATCAGATGAACCGGGCAGCCGATGCCGCAGGGGCTCAGCGTCCTCCCAGGAAAGGTCCGGGGCAGGGACCGGCCGCCTTCCTTACCTGTGTGTCCTGCAGCTGTGACTCCAGAGCAGAGAAGTCCTTGGTGAGTTTGCTGGACTTGCTGTCAGACTGGGTGAGGAGACCGGTCACGTTGTCCAGCTCAACCTGCACGGGGACGGAAGAGACAAGGGACAGGGACTGTGACTGCTCTGGCCCCACCTCGGCTCTCAGGCCAAGGTGGACCTGAGCTGCTGTCGAAGGCACCCCTGCCCAGGCCCGGGTCCCAGCGGAGGCCTCACCTGCAGCTTGGTGACCTTGTCGGCCAGCTCTGTGCGCACTCGCTCTCCCTCGTTGAACTTCACCTGCAGCTCCTGCAGCTGGGCCTCCACTTTCTTCCGCTTATGCTCGGAGTCCCCTTTGCCCTGCAGCAGGACCTTCACCTCGTTGGCCAGCTCCCCTCGCTCGTTCTCCAGGGTCTGCTTCGCCTTCTCCAGGTTGGCTTTCACCTGGTGGGGACAAAGGCAAAGATGTGCCAAGGGAGCGTTGGTGCCCCGGCGTGAGGCTGGTCTTCCTAACGGCACCGGGGGAACCACCAGGTCCAGAGACGGAACCTGCCGCCTCTGCAGCAAAGACACGGGCCAAGTTCAGGGGATGGTGTGCGGGCAAGAGGTGTGGGCTCAGAAAGCCAGGCCCGGTCCATCCTCGTCGCTCAGCTGGACGGGGTGTTTGCACGTGCCCTCCCCTCTGAAACGATCCCTGCCAGCCTCCCTCACCGGGCAGAGGGGACGTTCAAGTGTGAGGTGTTTTCACGGCTCATCTACCATGACTTTGGCAACGTTATCATAAGATGAGGGAAATTATAACTGCTCAGAGTCAGGCTTCCAGTAAAGCCTCTTTGAAATGTGATCTTCCGGGTAGTAACGTAAACATCTTCTAAAAGATATAAGAGTGGCGTTTACAGACTCAACTGCACACGCCATTCTACTTTGCGCTGAGCTGGCTGCAGGGTCACAGACAAGTTTGAGGGGAGCTGTATGAACTTGAAGGCGTGTCAGGTGAGAAAAACTGAAGGGCAGGGAAAGGCTCCCCCAGAAGGGATGCCGGTGGACACGGCGTGCTTCTGAGAACAACACGCAGGCCTCAGAATATTCTCAGGCCGCCGGCAAGAGTGGCTTGGCGCTGGGAGCCACAGCACTCAGAACATGTCTAGAGAAACTGCGTGGCCCAGCCACCTGCCCAAGACTAGCGCGGTGAGCAGCCCAGGGCTTCCCACATAGATCCAGCTGACCGCTGAAGGTGCTCCACAGAAAACCCTAAGGCCTCAGCACCAGGCCACTCCAATCCCTTGAGGCTTTCTGGCCTGATGGGGTCCTGAACAAAATACCAGTGATGCTAATTTTTGAACAACTTACTGGTCCCTTATTGTTCACCTGTTCTACGCGCCGTCAGCCCCACCCATCATGTATTTGCATGAGACACACTATCGTTACACATGGGGAAACTGAGGCAAACAGGCTCTTCTCTGTAGGCTCGGCCCTAGCGAGTGGCAGCGGGTCTCCAGGATGGCCTCCCTGGCCAGCAGCCCGGCACCGCCCTCAGTCTCGGATTGGCCCCCGCCAGCAGCCCGGCACCGCCCTCAGTCTCGGATTGGCCCCCACCAGCAGCCCGGCACCGCCCTCAGTCTCGGACTGGCTCCCCCAGCAGCCCGGCACCGCCCTCAGTCTCGGATTGGCCCTCGCCAGCAGCCCGGCACCGCCCTCAGTCTCGGATTGGCCCCCGCCAGCAGCCTGGCACCACCCACGCACTCGCTTCGTCTGCTCTAGCTGCTCAGCCAGCTCTTCCACAGCCTGTGAGTGCTTCTGCCTCATCTCCTGGATCTGCGCCTCGTGGGTCTTGGCCTCTTCCTCGAGGGTCTTCTTCAGAATGTTCACTTCCTGTTCGCGTTTGGACCTGGAGAGAAGCACCCTCAAGATGGAGGCCAGGCCTGGACATGCCGCCCGGGGCTCTTCTTCCCTGGTTGCAGATATGCCGGCAAGGGGCAGCGGCCGCCCAGCCTTGCTGCCCAGGCACCTCCTTCCTCGGCTGTGCATCCTCCAGCCTGGGCTCGTGGTCCCACTTTGTAGAGAAATCCGTGCCCTTTCAGCCTTAAAGCCCGCCCTAGCCTCACCCGAACTCCAAACCAGATTTTTCAACACCCTAGGGAGGAGCTGCCGAGGGGGCATTATCCTCTCTGCCTTCTAGTGCCGCCCGCCCCCCTTCCCGGCCTCCCTCTCCCTGCCACCCGCCCCCGCCCCCAGTGACAGCTCCTTGGCCTCGTGGCAGACCTGAGCTCTTGCTGGGCTGCCGTGGAGTCCAGAGTGTCCTCCAGTTCCGTTTTCAGAGCCTCCAGCTCCTCCCCGAGGTCCCGCTTCTGCTTCTCAGCTTTATTCCTGGAAGCTCGCTCAGATTCCAGGTCTTCCTGGAGTTCGGAAATCTGTGATTCCAGCTCCCGAATCTTCTTCAGGGCCATGTTCTTCTGGGTGGCTTCCTCCTCCACTCTGCCAAAGAGAGCACGGACATCAGGAGGAGGTCCCTTCTGCCTCGGGGAGCAGGGTCTGCAGAAGAGGCTTTGGAGAGGAGCAGCAGAAGCCGCTTCTGGAAGTCATAACCATGGCTCTTAGGCGCTCCTCTCCGCAAAAACAACATCGGGAGCTTCCAGCAGGTTTAGGAGCAAAACCACTTTGAGACCTAGAAAACCTCACAGAAGAATCACTTCATTTTCCAAACATAACTCAATGCCCCAAACATAAAAATAAATAAAGATTAAGTGTTAAAACGAAAACACTTGAAAAGGGAATAAAATGTTACAGCCCGTCATGACAGCAACTGAGTAAAAACATGAAGGTTGCCGTAGACAATCTGTGAGGGATAATCACATGTCAGTGCAGGTTCCATGAATTGGAACAAATGTGCCACCCTGGCCTGGGACGTGACGGTGGGGGAGGCCATGGGAGGAGGGGCCTATGGGATTTCTGTGCACCTTCTGCTCAATTTTGTTGTGAATCTAAACCTGCTGTAAAACAAAGCTTTTTTTTTTTTTTTTTTTTTTTTTAAAGCACGCCTGTAGCCAGTAAGTTTAAAATGCAAGAGAGGGAAGAAGGCCTATGGTGGTTGTGTGACATAGCAGATGACTTTTAGAGGCCACACTCGTAACTTTTAGCGGACAGGACAGGTCTTGCAGTGCAGTGACTCCAAGATGACAGGGTTGGGAGGCGCGGTGGGGGGGGGGGGGGGGGGGGGTCGCTGCCCTCACCTGGCCAGCGCGGCCTGTAGCTCCTCCTCTTTCTTGGCCAGCTGCATCTTGAGCTCGGCGATCTGGGCCTGTAGCTCGGCGATCTGGTCGTTGAGGTCGGTGGAGTCTCCCTCCAGCTTCCGGCGGGTCTTCTCCAGCTCCTGACGCTGCTTCTCCTCCCTCCGGAGGCGCTCTGGGGAGGAAGCGCGGGGAGACCCGACACAGCCCTGAGTGCCTGCTGATTTTTCCGTCTTTGTTTTCCATTTTTTACATAAAATACTGAGTTTTTGTTCCGTACCATACGTGAACCTTCAAGGATCACCGCACACAGACACTCGTACCCAACGCCTGGATGAAGACACAGCGAGCTGCCAGGTCCAGCCCCCCCCGCCCCGCCCCGACCCTGCTGACCTCCCCACTGGGGACCTACTCTCCCTGAAGACTGTGTTCACAGTTCCCTTGTTTTTAAGGCTGTACCACGTCTGTGTCCCTAAAAAATATGTTTAACTTTTCATGAACCTAAATTACATGGGAACGTCCTGTATGAAGTTTACAGTTGGTATACAGGATTCGCGGTCCAATGTCTGGCTTTACAATTTCCACTAGGACGTCACTCAGGTAATCCCTCAGCTTTGTCATGTGTCATCCGAATAATAAGGACAACGAGACAACCTGCCTCATTACACTGCAAGGCTCGTGAACGTCAGTCTCTACACTTACGACAGCTCCTAGCCCAGGGTCAGTGCTCACTAAGGGTTAGCGACTTTTATTCCTCGACTTGCCTTTGTCACTCGATATCGTGACCTTGAGATTTGGCAAGCGAAGTGTCACTGCAATGGATCCACATGGACCAGTAGAATGTTCCGTTGTGTGAACATAACCACAGCTCGTCTATTTGTCCTACAACTGACGGGCATTGGGGGTTTGTTCCCTGTGTGCCCCCAGAATGGTGCTGCCCGGAGCGCTCCTGCCCGGGACCCCAGCGCACAGGGCTGGGAACGTTGGGTTGGTTGTGGGCACGTGTAGCTTCTACCTCACCAGGCAACGCCAGATGGATCAAGGCCGCCTACCAGTTTATGCTCCCACCAGCCGCGTGTGTGTGTGTGTGTGTGTGTGTGTGTGTGTGTGTGTGTGTGTTTGGACTGCTCCACATCTTTGTTAACACTCAGCAGTGTCAAACTAACCAGACCCTCTCTGTGTGCACCTGCCCTTGGGGCTGTACCCTCCTACACCTGGATGGCTGAGTGTTTCAGACTGTTCCGGGCCAAGGCAGGGAGTCCGTGGGGGGAGACCTCTGTCAGCACCTCGCTTCCCCTTGCCGGTCTGACTCGCCTCATCCCATACAAATGTGACGGGGCCGGGGGGACCGGGAAAGCCCTCCTGCAGGTCAACCTGGCTGGTGTGGGCCCTACGTCCAGGGGGCATCAACAAGCGCCCCAGACAGGCCGGGCTGCCCTGTGTCTCCACCAAGGGAGCTGGGGTTTCTGGCACAAGCTCAGAGCACCCCCATGGTGCCTTCTCCCATCCACGCCTCTCCAGACGCAGGGGTGAGACGTCTGCAGACAGACACAGACCTGTGTTCTATCTACTCTGTCCTCCTCCAGGGACCCAGGGAGGCAAAGGCACGATTGTCACCCTGCCCCACGTCAAGCAACGGCCTCTCACGGCACCTGGCCAGCAGAGCATACACAGCGTGTCTCTGTGTGGTTGAGTTCAGTCCCCATGGCCGCCCGTTCACCGTGTCCCCCTTGGCGGGAAGAGAAATGAGGCCGACAGGATGACACAGCTGGTAAAGTGGCAGAGCAAGGGTCGCACCCAGAACCTCGTAGGAAGTCAGTCTTGTGCAGCTCATGGCACACAACAACGGAGAGACGCCGAATCGTTCTCTCGAGAGCTCCTCATGTTGAGGACACCCCTCCCCAGCCCAGCCAGTGCCTGGAGGCCCAGGCTCCCGTAGAGACAGAGTTGTCCCTAGGCTTTCAGAGCAGTGGCTGGGAGTTGCAGACTGAGAGCCTGCCTGCACACACGAACGTGAGACCAGCACAAGAGCGAGGCCCAGGCTGGCCCTGGAGGCGGGGGGCCTGGTCCCCGGGTCCGTCAGCTCCCGCCCACCGCCCTCTCACCTTCCAGGTCGGTGATCATCGCCTCATGTTTGTTCTTGAGTTTGGCAAGGCTCTTGGATTTCTCCTCCTCTTCCATGAGGTTGGTGGTAAATTCCGCTATTCTGTCTTCCAGAAGCTTCTTTTCCTGCGGGGGCGAGGAAGGGTCAGAGCTTAAAGTTAGTTGAGCACAGAACGCTTCAGCTCTCCTTCAAACTATGACTCGCCCGGCAATTTAGAATTGGACGAAGGGGCGAGCCTTAACTACTTGATTCACTAGGAGTTCCTGGATCAGAGGGTAATTTTGAAAGGTCACCAGCGCCCCTGAAAGAGCCGGATAAGCTTCCTTAGGGTCTACAAACGTGGGTGCCCAGGCCTTCCTGGACCTGTGTCACCCCTCTGGGCTTGGGTTAGAACGGCGTCCAGGTGGCAGCTAGCATCGCCAAGGGGATTCACACACAGTGACACCGCCCTCTCTGTGCCCCACGCTCGTCCACTAGGTGGGCTGTGACCCATCCCCCCTTACTTGTGTTCCCACACAGCCCCGGCTGCTGTTCTGGCTTTCTGCTGTGTGGCCACCGCTAGGGTCCTAACGTCAGCAAGGTGCCCCACGAAGGTGACCCACCCAGCAAGCGCCGTCGCTCAGCATGCATCTCGGTCTCGTGTCAGAGTCTGCAGGCAGGCGTCCTGCCCCTCAACCCCTCAGTCCCCGCTCTGGGGATCGAGGACGACATTCTGCCCCCCCCTCCTTCCTTCTGTGACACACCTCTGGGCTTTGATCTGCTCACTGGCAGACTCTGACAGGGACCCGACTTGGCTCTGAGAGAAACAGCCACCACCCTGGAGACGGCTGGAGGAGGGCACCCGCCCCACAACACTGAGCCACCAAGGTGCGGAGAGCCCGCTGGTGACTGAGGCGCGAAACCCCTCAGATACGAGTCTCGGGAGCCCGCCAAGAGCCTGAGAACAGAGGCCAAACCTTCCCCTTGGGCCCCGCTCCGCTGTGAGAAACATCCCTTTGAACAGGACGCTGGCTCCCAGAGAATGCGGACACCCCAGAAGAGGAGTTGTGACCGTGACCCAGCAGAAGCCGCAGCGCCACAGGCAGGGGGAGGAGGCCGCGGGCCTCGAGCCGCCTGTGCCCGGCCGCGCGCCCTCCGCGGCCCCGCGTCTCCACGCTCGGGGCCTCACCTTGGCCAGCTTGCAGTTCTGGTCCTCCATGATGATCTGGTCTTCTTCCAGCTTCTTGAGCTTGGCCTCGGTGGTCACCTTCTCCAGCTGCAGCTTCTGGCGGGCGCTCTCCTCCTCCTCCAGCTGCTCCTCCAGTTCCTACCGCGGAGCCGGGGAGACCGTGAGGGGTGGCGGGCCACGTGGCCCGCCCCCCGCTCGTGGGGGTTCTGTCTGTAAAACTGGGGTACGGGGACGAGGGGCCCGGTCCGGTCGCGTGGCCCCTCGTTCTGCGGTGCCGCCACGAGCGAGGCCGAGCCGATCGCCCCGGCCACTCACGCTGGCCGCGACGAGCACCGGGGCAGGGAAACCAGACGGGCCCGAGGCCCCGCTGGCAGCGCAGATGGCCTCCACGTTGCCTCCGGTCCCGTCCCCGCCGCCCCATTTCCGGCGTCCGGCCCTGCCTCCTCCTCTACCTGGATGTTCTGCTGCATTTTCTTCTTCTCGGCCTGCAGGTGCTGGCAGCGCTCCTCCTCCTCCTCCACCCTGGCCTCCAGGTCATGGCAGATCTCTTCCAGCTCCTGCTTCTTGGCGGTCAGGCGGGCCCGCAGCTCCTCCGCCTCGGCACACAGTTCCGTTTCCGCCTGGAGCTGCTCCTGCAGCTGTAACTTCTCCGCCATGAGCTGCGGGGAGCACGCGGAACACGTGAGCCCCTGCGACCTCCTCGGGCCACTCGGGGCTGGGTGCTCTCTCGCTCGGTTCCCATGGCGGGGGGCGGGGGGAGGCTGCTTCGGCTCCCGGGCGCTTCCTAAACATCGTGTTCTTTATCCTTCACCGCTACTCCGTGACCTGGCCACGGCGAACCCCAGGATGCAGGCTCAGAGAGGCTAACCTAACACTCAGGAACCTCCCATCCCGCGGGGGGGCCCTCCCTACCTCACAGGACCCCGATGGGGGACTGTGGAGAGACGAACGCTGCTTGACAGTGACCGTTGACATCTCCTTAAACCCCAAACATGCCCCACCTACTGGTGGCCAGCAGGTGGCAGCAGCGGGAGCGGATGCGCGAACCTCCGGGGCGAAGCCTGCAGATACCTACCTGGGACTGGAGCGTCTCCATCTCCGTGAGCCTGTTCTCAGCAGCCAGCTGCTTCTCGCGGACCTTCACCAGCTCCTCCTCCTTGGCCATCATCTCCTCCTCCTGCCGGCTCACCTGCAGCAGCGGCTTGACCTAGAAGGGGAGACGGGGGCACGGCCAAAACATGAGGCCTTCCCCTCACCTGCGCCCACGCAAGCTGGCGAGACTGACGGGAAGGAGGTGCAAACACACACGAGCTTTCTGGGGATCAACTCGGTGCTGTGTGCCACAGGCCCCTGCCCCGCTAATTACACGTCAGGGAAACGGCCCCCACGTATGCAGGAAGGTGTTCAGGACGGCATTGTTTACAACGGTGAGAAACTGGGAATGAGCTGAAGAGACACCGTGGGGAAAGTAACCAGGTAAAATACGACACATTTCCAGGGAACAACGTGCTAACTTAAAAAAAAATTTTTTTTCTCTCTGCCCCTCCCCTGTTCATGCTCTGTCTCTCTCTGTCTCAAAAATAAATAAACATTAAAAAAAAAAATTAAAAAAAAAATTTTTTTTTAACATTTACCTTTAAGAGAGAGAGACAGGGCATGAGCAAGGGAGGGGCAGAGAGAGAGGGAGACACAGAATCCGAAGCAGGCTCCAGGCTCCGAGCTGTCAGCACAGAGCCCATTGTGGGGCTCGAACCCACGGACCGTGAAATCATGACCTGAGCCGAAGTTGGCCACCCAACTGACTGAGCCACCCAGGCGCCCCACAACATGCTAACTTTTAAAAAATGATGCTCGTGAAGGAATTCTAAATGGAAAATATAAAACACAAGATTGTCTACAGAAATCAGAGCTCAGCTGGGTAAGAATGCATATGGCTTACTGAGCAAAGACTTAAGGGAGAAAAGATAGCGAAAATAAATATTGAGACATCTACTCAATACTGCCGTTGGCTTGGGGTTGAAGGGATTACACGTGAGCTTTTATTCTCTTCTTTAGGCTATTTTTTACAAACAAAAGCAGCTGAGGGGCCCCTGCGTGGCTGTGTTGAGTGAGCGTCGTTGGACCCTTGATTTCGGGTCAGGTCACGATCTCATGGTTTGTGAGATTGAGCCCCACGTCACAGAGCCTGCTTGGGATTCTCTCTCCCTCTCTGCCCCTCAACCCCGCCCCCTCCCCCCAATAAATAAATAAAACGTTAAAAACAAATTCGCTGAACGACTGCGTGCGGATTCTGACCCACTGCCCCGCGGCTGCTTGGGGGCACAGCGCGGGCAGCACGCGGGGCCGTCACACCCCGGGAGCTGCTCTGAGCCCGATGGCAGGCTGCGCCGCGTACACCAGGCACGACACGGCTTGCACACTCCAGACCGGGCGGGGCAGGGCCGCCTCGGGCTCACGCGGTCAGGGAGCCACCCCGGGGGCTGTGAGTCCCGCACAGAAGCCGGCGTGAGGTCGCTGTCCCCCTCCGCCGCAGCTGGGGCCGGCAGAGCGCCCACCGGGCCACGGGGAGGTGGGGCCACCTTCCGGAACCCACCTTGGTGAAGAGCCGCCACCACTGCCAGTTCCGCAGCTTCAGGTAGGCGGCGCAGTTCCTCTGCAGGACCTTCATGGCCGTCAGCTGCTGTTGCCGCTTGGCGAAGGCCCTGGGTGGAGAGACGTGGTCAGGGCGGGGGACCGCAGACCTCTGGACAAGAGTGTAGCGAAGAGGCCCGGCCTTGGCGCTGAGTCCTGTGGGTGACCCCACAGAGGGCGACAAGGACCCCAACCGCCCTCCTTCACCAAAGGAGAAGTGGGTTCGAGGGGTGAAAGTCCCTCACGAGCTAACTAGGTCCGAGTCAAGTGTGACGGCCGGTGGCTGAGGACATGTACTGACTTTAGCGTCCCACCCTCCTGCCGCCTGCTACCGGGGGCTTCTGATTGGCAGGAAAACGTCAGCAGCTGACGTCCTACAAAGGGGGGCTCAAGGTGTTGACCGGGGGCTTCTGGATAAATGAAGACTCTGTGGGTCCGATACCACAAACCCCTGTTCTGTCCCCCAGTGCTCACAGCTCACGTGGAATGTACATCCCTCAGCACAGACCCGGTCAGGAGACTAATGTGCAGCTCCCACACCCGCTATCCTGCAGCACGTGAGCCCGACTCTCAAAGGAGCTGCTCTGGACCCAAGGACAGTCTCTGGGCCCCGGGAGCACAGGGGACTCTGGGGACGACCAGGTCCCGGGCATCATCCCCACACGAGGAACTGGCAAACAGGACTGTTTGGGACAGGCAAATCCGAGCACAGAGTCACCCCCTTCCCAGCCCGTCACCTAAACCCTCAGACATAAACTCAGAAGGCAGGGAGCAGGGAGCTCCACGTGGGCGTCCCTTGGACCTCCGACTGGCGTCAGGGCATCCCAGGCCACCAGTTCCCAACAGTCCCCTGTGCGGCAGGAAGGCTGCGAAGGGCCCGCGCACAGGCAGGCTGGGCAGAGGCGGGCCCCTCTAAGGACTTACTTCCTGGCCAGGTAGCCTCTGCAGCAGGCCTGGAACCCGATGATGACGTCGGTGATCTTCAGGTCCCGCTCCTCCTCCAGGTGGGCCAGCACACCGGCCCGGAAGAAGACCTTACTCTGGCCGATGCGGTACAGGTTGCTGTCCAGCTCCAAGGCTTTGATCTAGACAGGAGCGGAGCAGGCCGTTCACCACGTGCCACCACGGGGCCCTCAGAGCAACGCAGAGAGCCAGTGGTCTGTCCCCGAGAGGCTGTCTGCCAGCGGCCGCTTCTCCGCTGGGCAGCCTGTGCGGCCCCGGAGCCAGAGAAGGCGGGCTCGGAGGATGCCGGGAGGAGGGGCAGGTGGCTTCCCACACAGGGCGCAGTGACGCATGAGACGGCAGAAAGACACAGAACCTGGACGTTAAAGGGACCTGAAGACCTCTCCTTTGACCTCCTGCCCCCGCACACCACGATCACGGACTACCAATGCCCAGCCGCGCTGCCCTCAGAAAGAGCTGGCCGAGCGTCGTCAACCTCCTCACCCAGGACTAGGACACGCTCCAGTTCAGGCCAAGCCCGGCACCAGACGCTGATTAGGTGCCTAGGGCTTTAGCCTCTGGGAACCCACCCTCCCTCAGCTAGAAGATGGGAATAAGGCTTTGATTTTTTTTTTTTTTTTTTTAAACAGTGAACAAAGAAAGCAAGTCATAGTGCCTCCTTCCCAGGACAGCTGCGGGAACTGAAAGGGAGCAAAGTGCTCAGCCTGGGGCCACACGTACTGGGTAAGGAGCAGATCTCAGCGGCCAGTGCCATCACCGGGCAGTTTCGGCACAGCACAAGGCTCTCTCGTTTACCCACCGGCAAGGGGCCGCCTGTCTTCCTGGGAGAGGAGGATTCTGCACTACCTCTGAAAAGGCAGAGCCTGCAGTGGGCGGAGTCAGGTCCGAGGGAGCTTTGGGGCCCACAGACGCCCCGGTCATCCCGGAGGAAGGGGAGGCTGGGCCAGAGCCAGCGTGGGTATCTTCCCTCCCTGCACCTGAAGGAGGGGCCTTTAACCTGGACAGCCACTAACTGAGTCTCCTGGAGAAAGGGTGGCCCAGACACCCTCCACCGATCACGCCTTCTGTCCCACGGGGCGGGGCCGGTGAGCGCGGGACAGTGGGGAACGGTTTCCTCCCTCCTACCCCACCTCCCTATCATCTGACGCAGTCTCCCACACAGTCGGCGTTGGATTCCTTCTTCCCTCTTCTCTTTCTGCCAACGCCCTAGCCCATCCTCCCTCCTCTTTGGGAAGAATGCCCAGTAAAGGAGACCAAAGGCAGTGGCCGCTAACCCTGGACCATCAGGAACAACAGGACGCCCACAAAGTAGGAAGTACGACACAGTGGGATCGGGGCCCGGCTTGGCTGGCATCGCCACAGGCCGTCCTTCATCCTGGCAGAGTTCAGAGTGCCCAATGCACATCAGGCACTGCTCTAGGGACCGAGAGGAAACGTCTGGAAGCACGGACTGCGCAGGTTGGGGCAGCTGCAGTGCTCGGGGCCTGCTCCCCTGGTGGGGAAGTGCCCTCTGCTGACCACACTGGGCGTGACAATCAGAGGAGATATGAGCAAGAAAGCGCGAGAATGTGCCCCAGAGGAAGGGAGAGCCCCTCCTACGTCAGAGCCCTGCCATGGCTGGAGCACCGGTGTCCTCTACACGGCCCTGGTCCCCCGCTCGGAGCGCCTGGCAGGATCAGGACCAGAGCAAGAGGAGCACAGGCGTCATCGGGTGAGAGGGGCACTTGTCCGGGCACACGGGCACCCTCCCGCCCGAGGGCCCACCCCCAGAGGGAGGCGCAGGTGGCAGCCGTACTCACCATGAGCACACACGCCTGCTTCCCGTCCATGAAGCCCTTAGGAATGGAGTTTGGTGTCAGGATCTCGTATCTGAGCGAAAAAGAGGAGCCTGGTCAGCCACGCTTGCACTGGACCCTTGCTTGGATTCCACGTGGCCTGGGGCGCACGGAGAGGAGGACAGGCCCTACGGGGCAGCACAGCTAGGCTTCTCTCCCCCACAGTCTCCCGAGGAAGGAAGACATTTGGCAAATCCCACCCTGCTCTTTTCTTAGGCTGAACGGCACAGAGAGGCCGCCTGCGTGTTTTCCAGAAAGTGAATGGAAACTCACGTTGGACTGTTTCGGCCACTCGAGGGCGAGCTTTCGGTTGGGCTCCCCGATTGCTAACTGCCCACTGTCCGCATCTCTAACCCGGGAAGGCCGCGCTCCCCTTCTCCCCCAGGGTGCCGCAGGGCCTCTAACGTGTGGGATGGCCCCAGAAACAGGGCTGGCACTGAACGCAGCTGTGAGGCAAACAGGACGGTGTCATCAACGCCCCTCTCTGTGCGCACGGCCAGAGGCTGCAGTGCTCTGCAATCTCCATTTCTCTACAAAGTTCCTCTAACACCCCAGTCTCTGGCTGATTCCTTTTGAATTTCTCTTCCTGGTTCCTCCAACAGCAGCAAAGCCTCCCAATCGCTAGGAATAAAAATCCCTTCTCACACAGAGGGCGGCACAGAGAAGGAGCGGGAGCGGGCCGGACCTCAGCTCTCCGTGGACGGGGACACCGCTCCCTCGCCCAGGTGCCCTGCCCCCGGAGACGCAGGCTCCCGGCCGAGGCTCACCGCTGCCGGAACTCCTGGAAGACCACCCTGTTGGGAAAGCCCTGGCGGCAGATGCGGATGCCTTCCAGAACCCCGTTGCAGCGCAGCTGATCCAGCACCAGGTGGGGGTCCAGTTTGCCAGCCTGGAGAAACAAATAACGTGCATGTGGTCTCGCCCCCGTGTGGAGGATTGATGGAGAAAGGCAGGGCAAGGCCCCCTCCGGACTCAACGGGAGAACAGCCCCCGGGAACGGGCATCACTGCGGCCCGCGGGTTTGGACAGCCACGTTACCCGACCCAGGTCTGGGAACGGCCACAGAGAGACGGTGTGCCCAAGCAGGAAGGTGGCTACGATCGCAGCCGGGGCAGGGCGGGGGGCGGGGGGGGGCCTTCACTGAGGCTCTCAGGGTGTGTGGGGAGGAATCAGTTCTGCCCGGGGAGACAGACAGGGACCTAGCGCCCGCACCTTCTTCTCGTGGTTGGGGATGATGCAGCGGACGAAGTTGGGGTTGGTGTTCCGCAGCGTGGCCATCAGCTTGGCCAGCTGCTCCTTGTAGAGCTGCCCCACGGTGCGGAACATGCCCTTCCGAGTCTTGAAGGCCCCGGGCAGCGCCGTCTCCGACATGCCGGCCACCTGGTCCAGGCCGATGATGCGGTCCACTGTGGAGACCACCCAAACAGCACATGAATACTCAGTGGACCTAGCGGGGGAGGGGTGGGGTGGGGGTGGGGGAGGGACAGGAAAGAGACGGACAGACACCTGGACAGAAGGAGGGGGGACTCCGGAACAGTGGGACTACTTCTACTTAGAATCTACACAGAGAGCTGAGATCAACCTCAAACGTTCAGCAAACTTGATGTTGTGAACAGGAAGCAGGAAAGGGTTGAGAGAGCCGGCTAAGCCATTAAGGGGGACGGTCTACTGGCCAACCCCACATTCACATTAACCATCTTCAGCCCACTGTCGAAGCTTCTATTCCCAGAGAGATGTGATAAAGCTTCCAGGCTATGCCGCTAGGCTGGTTCTAAGGAGGTGTTAAAACCTGACCTGCAGAATCCTCTACTCCCATGGTCCCACGAACAAACAGGGGCACCTGGGTGGCTCAGTTGATGAAACATCTGACTCTTGGTTTCGGGTCATGACCTCACGATTCGTGAGCTCGAGCCCCTCACCGGGCTCTTACACTAACAGTGCTGAGCCTGCTTAGAATTCTCTCTCCTTCTCCCTCTGCCCTTACCCTACTAACGTTCTCTCTTCCTCTCAAAATACATAAATAAACTTACAAAAAAATTTTTTTTACACTGACCTTTGCCGTGAAGCTACCTGCCATTGTCTATAGGACTCTGGATGATTCCCTCTCTGTCCAGGAGCCTCCCGTGCAGAGCTCCCTAAACCAGGGACCCGGGACAGCATATGGCGTCAGGAGCAGAGAGGTCTCAGGAACTAGTGCTGACAACGCATATTCTGAAGTCTGAAGACCCCCTCCCGCCCTTGCATCTTGCCAGGTCTCCCAGCTCACGGGTCTTCATCGTCTAAGACACCCTCCGAGGAAGCAGCCCTTGCCCCCAGGGCGCATGCCCAGAGCAATGAAGGAACTGCTTCCTCCCAGGTGAGACCAAAGTAACCAGCAAACCTCACCAAAGTGGCCAGTGATTTGAGGTCAGTTTTAAGCCAAGAGCCAATGTGAACGTTGAGGGCTTCTGCTACTGGATATAAAAGCTAAGGCTTCTGTGCCAAAGTCTGCTTCCTATTCCTTTGCGGCCAGACCTCTAATATTTATTTGAAGACGGCAGAAAGAACAGGTGCTCAAGACCGAAGCGGGCAGTGAGGACAGACTCGATGATCCAGTCGATTAAAATGGGAGCCATTTCTGACCTTAGGAACCCGGGGCCCGTTTTACCGGCTACAGAGGGTTTCCTGCGAGCGGGTGGCTTGTGGCCACTCAGGTTGCCCGGAGGAAGGTCGGATGTGCCCCATAATAACCGGCCGTTTCATGTGAGCACATCCTGCCCCCTGGAGGCCCGGCCCAGAAGGGGCAGGCCCTGGTTGAGAGCACTGCACGCAGGCACAGATGCGATTTTAGCCTTCAGGTGCACGTACGCGGGGCAGGGGGTGCACAACACCTAAGTCTCATGCTGAGGCAGCACAGCCATTCAAGCAGCGTTTCACGAGCATCTCTGCACGTGCATTTCTGAGAAGCATATGAATTTTCACACTTGCTGTTTTCCGCTTTCAAGATCCATATAGATCAACATCGACCGCCTGCCCACGAGCCGGGGGCCGGACTGGGGAAGAGGACAGTCAGGCAGGAAGAGCCAACGGGGGAGGGCGGGGGCGGGTAAGAATATCTGAGCAGAAGCGTGTCTCACACAGCCCCGGATGCGGCACACACAAGGGTCACCCCTCCGGGTGGCCAGTCACCTGGTTCTAGGTGGAGAATGGGAAAGCGTTGATAGAAATAGGCTCTCTGAGTGTTCTGCATCTCTGCAACAGAGAGGTTAAAGCAAAACCAGGCAGGAGGAAAGGAGGAGTGGACGGAAACAAGGAAAGAAAACAACTCCAGAGCCACCGGCCTGCCAAGGAGAGGCGGAAACGCAGTAAAGTGCGGGGGGGGGGGGGGGGGGGGGCGGGAACCTGTGTGGCGAGGCTTTGGGCCGCCGTGTCATTCCCGCGGGTGGAGGCCACCCAGCCTGCATCAGGCGGACCCCCGCCCCGTGTCCTGGGACCGCAGGGGAGGCGGGAAGAGAGGGGGAGCGCAAAGGGCGTACCATCCTTCCACAGCTCCGAGACGAACTTGTCGGAGGACTGGTGCAGAAGCGTGGCGATGTTGTCGTTCAGGGGGTCCATGTTCTTCATCAGCCACTCGTCGGCTTTGTAATCCACCTGCAAGGGTCGGGGCCGCGCGGGTCACAGGCTGCTCTGGGGACGCCAGCTCTCACTGCGGGCCCCAAAAACAAGCCGGCCCCGCGGGGGGTGGGGAGAAGCCTAACAACGCCAACACCCCCTGAGGTGGTATTTCCTTCCCCAAGAAAGAAACTGAGGCGTGGCAAGGGCGGCGTGACACGGGAGGGCGAAAAGCTGCGCACAAGGACATCCAGCAACGGGGGACTAAGAGATCTATGTTGCAGCCAAGGTCACAGAACAGTCTGTATTATTATTATTTTTTTTTTCTAATACAAACATAAAGAAAACAACCCTAGCAGGACATAACCAAAGTGTTCCAGTGTTTCTTTCTGGCAACAGAACAAGGACTTTTGCGATCTATCTACCTATTTACTTATTTTGTTTTTTCCAGGACACCCGAGTTTTCTCTGAGCTTGCACGATTGTTGCCTTTTCCAAAATACGTGAATGGGCAATCCGCTGTACTTTCACTGTGAAGCTCCCCGAACAGTACAGATGGCGTGCGGGCCACCTTGGCCTCCCGCTTCCCAACGCACGGCACCGCGCAGAGGTGACCCCTGCTCTCGGGCCACTGCTCCTCCGCGGCCCTTTCTGGAGGTTCTCCCACACGCGCACTGGCGATGAGGTGTGTGACCCTGGCTTCTTGTTCCCTAGGAGCACAGTCACCTCCTGGGAGATGACAAAAGCCGCAGGGACGGCGTCGTGGCCACCTGGGCACAGCCGGCAGGCTTGTCCCGTTAGCTGCGGTGCCGCAGCCCAAGCGTGGACACATGTGGACACTTTCATCGCTCAGGCTCGTCCCAGCGGGCTTTCGGGGGTGCCGACTATTTTGTGTTATAAATAATACTCTGCAACAAGAGCGTGGCGAGCGTCACTGCACGTGCATTTCTAACAAAGGCAGAGGTGGAAATGCAGGTTCAGGGATATTACCTTAGGTGGCTATAGACACAGGGTTTTTTAATGACTATTTTTAAAGGCAAGAGCTGCGTGCTTCAGCAGCTGTAGGGACCAGGCGGGCCAAGCAGGAGCGGCCAGGCAGCGTGGGGCCACGGGCAGGGGCAGCAGGCAGGGACCAGGTGTGGCTCGGGGTCAGCTATGCAAGCTGGTGGCTCTCCTCGCCTGATTCGCCACCTGCTCCGGCTGCAATGACTAATTAGGAGCATCAAGCAAGCGACACGGAACTTGCTGCAACCAGCTTTATTCTACGCACAGAGCCCTGTGGACTCGGGGTACCCTCTTCGGTTAGGGATGAAGGCAGCTGTGCCATTTTGGGGCCGAGCAGGCTCGGTGATGACCAAGCCGTCACCTACAGTGGTGGCCCTGAACCAGGACGACAGTGCCCACCCCGTGTTTGGTGAAGCCTAGACATTTTCGTCACGTCTAGGGAGAGTGCTGCTGAC
Source organism: Prionailurus viverrinus (assembly GCF_022837055.1). Taxonomy (NCBI): domain Eukaryota; kingdom Metazoa; phylum Chordata; class Mammalia; order Carnivora; family Felidae; genus Prionailurus; species Prionailurus viverrinus. The sequence continues at coordinate 127,787,867 of NC_062567.1, forward strand.
CCCTGGTGGGCAGAAGCCAGGAGTGCTGCTAAACATCCCACAAAGCACATGATGGTCCCAGGCGACGCACGTGGTCCAGCCCACAAGGTCAGGAGCACAGAGGCGGAGTGGCCCTGCCCCACAGCGCTGACCTGTGCTGAGCACCGGGCTTCGCAAGCTCATTTAATACACGTCACCGTGCACGGCAGCGGTTACCTATTTCCCAGATGAGGCTCAGAGATGTTGACTGGCCCAAAGTCACGCTACTTAACGAGTGACAGAGTTCTAGTTCAAACTCTAGAGTCGAGGCACACTGCTGGGTGAGTCACTAGACAAGCAGTGCCCCCCGCCCCCCACCCCACTCCCTGGGCTGCCCAGCTCCTCAGCCTAGACGGAAGCATCTCCACCTGTCCGGCACCTTTCCGTGCAGGTGCTCCCCTCACCTTGCCTGCGTAGTGGATGATGCAGAAATCGGCTTTGTCCTTCAGTTGCTTGGGCTTCTGGAACTTGGGGTGGGTGCCCTGCTCCTGTACCACCTTCTCCACGAAGCTCTTGTCGGTGGCTTTGGGGAACCAGCATTCCTCGTCCAGCAGGGCCAGGATGCCAGGGGGACCAGCCTGGAAAATGCACAGCATCACACAGGTGAAGCCTGACCTGGCGAGTGCACCCTACCCCTGCCCTCCCGGGAAGGCAAAGGTCAGTATTCAGAAGCCCCAGAATCTCAACAGAAGGTAGACAGCGTGTGCCCCCACACTCAGGGTAAAAGAAGCATTAGCGAAACTCAATTCAAGAGTTCTAGTTTAGGGGTGCCTGGGTGGCTCAGCCGGTTAAGTGTCCGACTTCAGCTCAGGTCATGATCTCACGGTTTATAAGTTTGAGCCCCGTATCAGACTGTTGGCTGTCAGCACAGAGCCCGCTTGGGATCCTCTGTCTCCTTCTATCTCTGCCCCTTCTCCTCCCTCTCCCTCCCTTCCTCTCTCTCTCTCTCTCTCTCTCTCTCTCTCTCTCTCTCAAAAATAAACATTAAAAAAAAAAAAGTTCTAATTTAAAAAGAAACTTCTGGGGTCTAGTCTGTGGTTGACACACCTCAGCCAGATGATCCATCATGGAGTTTCTCCAACCTAGTGCACTGGAAATCCCCGGTAGGTCTGATGGCTGTCCTCACAGGTGCCTCTGCCCCTGGAGTCACCCCGAGACACCGCCCCACAGGCTGTGTCTGCACCACAATGTAGTGAGATGCAACACTTAGGTCAAGTCCTCCGAGGAAGCCCCAAGTACACTCAGTTGATAAAATCAGAAAGCGGACTCAAACACCATGGAGACTGGCTGACAAGACTCAAAGCCAGATGGGATCTTGTTCATTGGAAAACTCGACTGATTCAAAAGAACAGAAAACAAAAAAAAACCCAACTCATCACAAAAGTAAATTGCTTCACGTTAGGACCGTGGGGTCTTTTTTTTTTTTTTTTTTAATTTTTTTTTTTTTTTTTCAACGTTTATTTATTTTTGGACAGAGAGAGACAGAGCATGAACGGGGTAGGGGCAGAGAGAGAGGGAGACACAGAATCGGAAACAGGCTCCAGGCTCTGAGCCATCAGCCCAGAGCCTGATGCGGGGCTCGAACTCACGGACCGCAAGATCGTGACCTGGCTGAAGTCGGACGCTTAACCGACTGCGCCACCCAGGCGCCCCTGGACCGTGGGGTCTTTTAACCCCTGCTCCCCGCCCTGACCAATGGTTTCAAATGCACCAACTTCTTCCTAGGCTTTTCCAACTACTTAGCAGTTCGGGGTAACTCTGGTCTACACATTTTCAGTAGCCCAGGACTCCAGGAAGATGTGGGTTCATTCAGCACTTTAACCCCATCAGGAGGGAATACAGACAAAGAAACAGCTCAGGCTCCATTAAAGAGCACACCCTGTCCAACCTAGACCCCAAGGGCACCTGGCAAGAGCTTTCACTCTGAAGTGAAGGAAGAGGGGACGGCTCTCTGGTCACCACCACCCACCAGCAGCCAACGCTCTGGGGCGGGAGCTCTGGTGCTGAGCTAGTCCTGAGGGGGGCAGACGGCGCTTCAGCACCTGTACGGGGAACAGCACTCCACGCCCTGGGTCTGCACAACCTACGCTGCCTCAGAAGCATCCGGGGATAGGATGTTACGACCTAAATAAAACCAAGCCTGTTTCCTTAAGACAAAGGCTTGTTGCGCCCACCCCTTAGGTAAACACTGGGTGGTCTTCTGGGACCGAAGCACCAGCCGCATCCCCACCTGGTCGGCAGCTGGGCGAGGCTCCCAGGCCGCAGGTCGGAGCCCATGACCTTATTCTTGCAGGTGACACCGCCAGGGAGAGGAACCAGACACGCCCCCCTCCCCACCCCCACAGCCAACACGGCGTGTCCTCGTGAGGGGACGAGGGACCAGCCGGGCCTGAGGTCTGGGCAGGTCTGGCTCTTACTGGCTTCTCGATGAGGTCGATGCAGGGCTGCAGGTCGAGGCCGAAGTCGATGAAGTTCCACTCGATGCCCTCGCGCTGGTACTCCTCCTGCTCCAGGATGAACATCGTGTGGTTGAAGAGCTGCTGCAGCTTCTCGTTGGTGTAGTTGATGCACAGCTGCTCGAACGAGTTGAGCTGCAAGGAGGAGGCCACGTCAGAGGGCTGCCCGCCCGCCGCAGAGCCGCAGCGCCTCGGGAAGGAGGGGACGGGTGTTGAGCACCTCAGCGCTGGCCCCGGGGAGCCCGGATGGGCGGGCGCCTTCCCTCATCAAACCCAGAGCGGGGGGCTCCTGTGGACCTTTCTAGCAGCCTGGCAGAACCTCTCTCAGAACAACGTTTGAAAATGAATAAAACAGTTTGCGAAGGAAAGAAGTCCTGTTGAAATGCTAATTACCCAAGTACCGTGACATACTAATGACATACATAACAAGCACAGGCTGTGGGCGTCCTAACTTGCAACATTTTGAAGCGGATGAACATAAATGATGTTACAACGTCCCCACAGCAACTGCTGTGATGTGCAAACATCTGATTTCCACCGGAGACAGACCCTAAGCGCTGCTCAGGCAACTGCTGTTTCCATATGTTGCTCAACTCACAACGAAAAAGAAATGCATCCCTTCAGTGACACGTTAGTGAAAAATAAAGAGATAATTCCCCACCCCCGCCTCCCAAAGCTCACGGCCTCTCCGAGATGTGCCATGGACCCCAGGTTAAGAACGTCTGATCTACCGTAATTATCATTTTTTTCCTACCAGACTTCAGTCTTCATGGGCAGAGACGGTGTTTTGTCCCAACGCCCAATAAATAGTTGCCGGAAGAGTAAAATCTCAGAAAGCACCTGCCCATGAACAGAAGGGCAGCTACACGGCCCCGCTCTCTCTAGCCCTGCTGCTTGGGGGTGGGCATGCTTATTTAAACTTAAGATACGCCCCACTGATGTCCCCTGCCTCCATGTGAGCCAGGAGGTGGCCCGCTCAGACTCCTGTTGGGGCCACAGGAAAGAAGACGCCCGGCCAGGGAGAAGGTGGCCAAGGAGGCACGAGGGAGGAGCTCACATCAAAGATCTCGAAGCCAGCGATGTCCAGGATCCCGATGAAAGAGGCGCCCTGCCTCTTGGTCTTGTCCAGAGCCTTGTTGATCCGCAGCACCAGCCAGCGGAACATTCGCTCGTAGGTGGCCTTGGCCAAGGCCTCGATGGCAAAGTCAGCCTGGTGGGGGAAGGGAGGGGACACACCCCAGGGGACAGAGTGTCAGGTCCAGGGGCCTTTAAACCTGGTAACCCTTTGCTCCAGGAAACCCACCTGCAGGGATCTGCCCAGAGAAACAGCCCTCAGGATGCAAAAAAAGCTTCACACACAAATATGTTCACTACAATGTTATTTATAATGACAAAAAGTTGAAACAGCCTACGTACCCAGCAATGAGGCATAGCATCAAGTACTTAGATATTTGCAAAAACCTTTCTAAAATAGATGGGGATTGGGGCGCCTGGGTGGCTCAGTCAGTTGAGCGCCCGACTTCAAGTCACGATCTCACGGTTCGTGCGTTCGAGCCCCACCTGGGCTCTCTGCTGTCAGTGCAGAGCCCGCTTTGGATCCTCTGTCCCTCCCCTGCTTATGGTCTCTCTCGAAAATAAATAATAAAAAACATTAAAATAGGGGCGCCTGGGTGGCGCAGTCGGTTAAGCGTCCGACTTCAGCCAGGTCACGATCTCGCGGTCCGTGAGTTCGAGCCCCGCGTCGGGCTCTGGGCTGATGGCTCGGAGCCTGGAGCCTGTTTCCGATTCTGTGTCTCCCTCTCTCTCTGCCCCTCCCCCGTTCATGCTCTGTCTCTCTCTGTCCCAAAAATAAATTAAAAAAAAAAAATGTTAAAAAAAAAAAACAAAAAACATTAAAATAAAAAATAAAATTAAAAGTGGGGACATACTGAGGTATCTACAGAAAAAATGGTAAGACGTGTGAGGTTCCCTTCAAATAATGTGCGAGGAGGGGATGGGGGAATAAGGTTAATGATGAGCCAAGACTGGCCAGGAGTCAGTGACTCGACGCTGCCCGAGCAATGGGCACACGGGGCTCAGTACCCTGTTCTATTGTGCAAATGCTTGAACAGGGTGACAGCTAAGTTTTAGAAAGAAAAAAGCCTTGCAGGAAATAAAGAGCTGCCCGATAACTGTCACTGGCTAGGACTGTGATCGTTTCTTCTTTGCTCTAGACTTTTCTATATTTTCAGCATCTGCGGTATTCATGCAGTAGTTTCATCGTGGAAAAATAAAGGTTCTTTAATTATTACGGAAATGGGGGCACCTGCATGGCTCGGTCGGTTGAGCGTCTGACATCAGCTCAGGTCACGATCTCCCTGCTCGTGGGGTCTGGCCCCACATCAGGCCCTCTGCTGCCAGCACGGAGCCCAGAGCCTGCTTTGGATCCTCTGTCCCCCTCTGTCCATGTCCCTTCCCTGCTTGTGAGTGTGCTCTCTCTCTCAAAATAAATAAACATTAAAAAAAAAAAAAGAAGAAGAGGGGTGCCTGGGTGGTTCAGTCGGTTGCGAGCCCAACTCCAGCTCAGGTCATGATCTCACAGCCTGTGAGTTCGAGCCCCGCGTCGGGCTCTGTGCTGACAGCTCGCGGTTCGCAGCCTGGAGCCTGCTCCGTGCTGAGTCTGTCTGTGTCCCTGCCCCTCCCTCGCGTGTGCGCACGCGCTCTCTCAAATATAAATAAACATTAAAAAAATTTTTTTTTAATCATCAGGGAAATGAACAGTTAGTGACAACTGTGGTCTTTTCGGAACAATGTTCTTGGCTGTGGTGGGATGGCTCTGTACCAGTGATGGTGACAGCCACCAGAGTGGGGCTAGAGCGGACGGCACCCTTAGGGAAGAGCGAACTTGAGAGCATTTTTGGGAGATGGCACCACCCGCGCCGACAGAGGGGCCTGGCGGGGCGGGAGCTGGGCTCCCGGGGGAGGCTGCGGCTGAGGGACATCGCTGCCGTCTCTCACCACGCACGACAAGACAGCAGGCGGTGGAGAGCCAGCTTCTGGGCCCGGGCTTGGAGGGCGGCTGCCGCCGTCCTGCACCTGAACGAGCTGTGCTAGAGACACAGCAGGTTCCCGTTTCACTCTCTACCAGGACGGGACTTGCCTCCGCACCCACCGACCGACTGGTCTCGACGTCGCCCTGGCGCAAAGAGGCGCAACTAGTAAAGGTCCTTCCTGAGCGAGGGGCCTCGGGTCCCTGGGCCTCTGGCGGCATACGGACACCCCGAGACCAGCTTTCTCATGTTCTCACGGAGGGTAAACATCACCTGCTCCCTGAGCTGCTGTGAGGGCTGAATGAGGCACCTGGCCAGGCGCCTGGCACAACAGTGGCCCAGGGCAGGCCCCAGAGAGGCCACCGCAACGAGCCCGCTAAGGAAGCGCCCCCCACACACCCGCCCCCCCAAGCCCCCCCGCCCCAGCCAGGGGGCGTACCTCTTCCTTAGTCTGAGCCTCCTGGATGAACCCCCCCCAAGGCCCCCCACCTCCTCCTCCCCGCCCTCTGGCCACAGGGTGTACCTGTTCCTTAGTCTGTGCCTTCTGGACGTAGTCCCGTCCCACCTTGATGCGCGGGGTGAGGATTCCTCTGGTGAAATCTGTCACGTTGATCCCCAGGAGGTGGGACACTTTTTGGGCGGCTGGTATTTTCCGAAGAGTAAGGAAGGGAAGGGAGAGAAGTTTTAATTAACCCCAAGAGAACGGGTCCCTCTGCTGGAGCACGAGGTGGTGGCTGAACAATCATCACGGGGACGACCGGCTCGGGGCCCCTCCGCAGCAGGGCACGGAGTCCTCAGCTCCCCTGTTAGACCCAGCAGCCATGGCGACCTGCACCCTCACCAGCCACGAGCGGCCAGGAGGCACCCATCCTACCTGGGGGCCCAGCACCGGTTCCTTCGCACAACCTCAGCCACACAGTACAAGAGTGCATCCCGCCCAGGGACAGGACTGCGAGGAGCCGGCCCCGATCCCGCTAAGGGGCACAACAGCACACATCCCGCGGAAACGCCTTTTACGCCCAGACACCCACGTGTTCAGTCTTTTCAGAAGCCCCTCAGAAGGGCACATTAAGGCTGATCGCTTAAGTGGGGCCATTTGCAGGACTCAGGGGGACAGCGGTGGCCGAGGCGTTTCACGGTCCTGACGTGTTCACGGGTAAGGCGCGCACTGAGACGGAGAGGCTGCCGACATCGCTGTTTTAACTGGGACAACTGGTTTGGCCTCCACGACAAAAGAGGGAAGCCCTGGTCCATATGATCAAGGGGTTTTCTAACTCATTCTGATGCCGCCTCCCCGAAAAAGCACTAGGGTCACGTTCACGTACAGTTTACAAAGAACCCGAAGTGATAGCCAGGCAGAGATACACAGGAGACGAAAAACGGAGGACGGTCTGGAATTTCGGAGGACGGTCTGGAATTTCTACCAGACTTCTCCTGAGCAAATCCAAGCCCAGACACCAGGCCCCACATTCCAGGTGAGGTGCCCACGGATGTTACCTGTGTTGTCAGGCATGGATGCCTGGTCGGTGTTACGCTCCTTCTTGAAGACGATGTTGCCAAGCTGAAGAACTCCCGAGATGACCCTCAGCAAGCCTTGGGGTGCAACCAAAGGCAGCTCAGAACCAGGCAGGGATTGGAATAAGCCCCTGGGTGGAGGCAGCCGCTCCCCTCCTTGGGGGGTGTGGACAGGACAAGCCACATGGTGGGCACAGCCCCCCTGCAGGGCTCACGGTCAGGGCCTCGGGCAGACCTCGGCTTGGGCAGCCCTATGCTTAGATCCAAGCTCTGTTAAAACTCCTAAAACTTCTAAATCTGGGCCAAGGACGTGCCTCTGGCCCAAGGGCCCACTGCCTGTTTTTATAAGTAAAGTTTTATTGCACAACATTGTACCCACCGTTTGCATATTATCTGTAGCTGAGCCAAGGTGGCTCCGACCCTCACGTTAGAGAACAGGGTGTGTTCTCCCTGTCCCCCACTCTTTCGAAAACAAAGCCTGAAGGCCTCTTTGCCCTCTTTCTGGGGAAACAGGAAGACACAGGCATGCTCCACACTTCACCAACGCAAAGATCCTGGCCCCTTTCCGACGAAGCAGGAATATTCCCCTCTCAGCAAATGCAAGGACCGGAGCAGGTAAGCACCCGTCCTTTGTCCTCCTGTGCAGAAATGTCTGTGGTACCACTGGGAACAGACAACCCTGACACTCAGATACGAGGTACTGCTTCATTCCCACTCGAGGCCTTCCTCCTAGCCTCCACAGGACTCCCTGAGAGCCAGAGCCAACAGGAAGCGCTCCCCGGGCCCGTCAGCTGCCCCGTGCCTCCTAGGGCACGATGACCAGCCTCCTGCCTCCCCTCCCTCCCCCACAGGAGGACCAGCCTTGTACCCATTTGTTCCTCTTCTGGGATGCCCATAATCCTCATGGCCTCCATGGTCTCCTGGAACATGTCCTTGTCCTGCTGCCCTGGGATGGTGACGTGCCCGTTGGACAGGAAGCGGTATTTGTTGTATGGCTCCAACAGGAGATCAGCTGTAAGGAGGGTCAGTGAGGGGCTGTAACCAGGGTTCAAGTCAGCACTGGGGCCTCAGAGGTTTGGGAGGATGGGAGGCACCCCTAAGCCCCGAGGTACCCCCCAGAACTACGGAGCAGCCAGGAATGCGCTCTCCCCAGTGTGAGACTGACATTCACGTAGCCCCCAAGAGCATCAGGGCCCCGTGATTCACAGAGGCAGGCTCGACCGCCCCGACTTTTCTCTGGCGTGCTCAAATCAGAAGGCCGAGGCCTCGGAAGGCTGGCGTTTTCATTTCCCAAGTGGAACATGTGGCCCGACCAGGGCCCGCAGCCCGCGTGCCAGGCTGCCGGCCCACTACTCACTCTTCAGGTGCTCTCCAGCCCCAGACAGGAGGTAGTAGAAGATGTGGAAGGTCCGTTCCTCCTTGGCTTGGCGGATAGCACGAGATTTCTCCAAAAGATCTTGGCAAACATTAAGGAACTGCGCAAGCAAGCAGGGCGGAAAGCCACTCCCACCCGCCCCGCCCCCATCAAAAGTGACTGAACTTTGCCAGGCAGAAAATGGCAAAATCGAACAAAAGCAAACTAAATCGGCTCCTTCCGGGGGCACAGCCTGTCCAAAAGCAGCTCTCGCACTTGGGAGCCCTGTCTGGGTAAAGAGCCCCCTCTCACAAGGGGCTGGAGCACAGAATGTTCCCACCAGCAAGGCTACGATGCCTGTGCCAAGGAGAAATGAAGGAGCATCCACTCAAACCCTGCCCCTCTGGGAACCACACTGGAGGGTCTTCTGTCGTCGCATCCCTTTTGAAGCAGAACTCTGTCCTGCCAGTAAAGAAAAACCTGAGCTCGGGGTTGGGTGTTCCATGAGCTTCTCCAGGTACTCTTCCTGAAGCCACAGGTAAGGTGTCCTAACAGGCCCGTAAGGAGGAAGCTGCTGGAATCAGGAGACAGCTTCCTCTCCATCAAAGTCTTGTCCCTCCCCTCTAGACGCGGGACTCCAGGCCCAGGACTCCTCTCCATCAAGGTCTTGTCCCTCCAGACAAGGTCTCGTTTCCAGACCAAGGATACAAGTCTCAATGTTGGCTCCCACGATGTAGCCATTGACATCAAAGTTAATGCGAATGAATTTGCCCTAAGGAGAGACAGATAAAGAGAATCAGAAGCCCGGTCCTCCAGTTTCTAGCTCCTGCGGTATAGCCCGAAGAGGGAAAATCAAGAGACCGTGCCCATGTCGGAGGCCAGGGGCCCGTGCAGTGCACTGCATGGATACTCAGGACTCAGTGCTGTGCTGCTTAAAGCCTGGGCCAGGACAAGATCCAGAGATGCCCAAGTTCATCCGCTAAGGCACAGGAGTGCTCCTCGGTCCTCCATCTGGCTGTTGGCTACAACAGGACAAGGCGCGGGACCGGCAGGTAACTCCCCGCTGTCCCCCCTTCCCCCCCAGTTCTCTGCCACCTGGGCTGAAGCAGCCACGTGTGCAGGTCCCCACCAGCTGGAGCTCACCCCAGCCTACTCCCCGCCACAGGCCGGGAGGCAACCAGGTCCGAAGCTGCCTCACTTTCAGAGGTGAGAGCGGCAGCTGGAAGGCAACGTGTGCCAAAGCCGTGGGTGGGAGCCTGAGCCCCGCGAGCTGGGCATGGCCGGCCACTACTCACAAATCGGGAGGAGTTGTCGTTCTTCACAGTCTTGGCGTTCCCGAAGGCCTCCAGGATGGGGTTGGCCTGCAGCAGCTGTCGCTCCAACTCGCCCTGGAAAGGAACCCGGGGATGCAGTGAAGGCCAGGCAGTAGCTCGGGTCGTCGAACCTGCTCCGCCAGGCAGGGGGGCCAGTGGCAGAGCTGTGCCTACACGCCCAGCGCGCCAGGAACAGAGGGCGTTCCGGCCACGCCAGCCGCAGCCTGGCCCCTGTGTCACTCGGGAGCGACCTTCCCGCCAGGTGTTGAACTTACGTCGCCAGACTGACCGATCAGCACCCCCAGGAAGGGAAGGTGGGTGGCTCCCCCCAGCCCGACTCTGGAGGACGCGTCAGGAAGCAGCACCGTTTCTCCCCCTGCGCAGACCCCCCCCCCCCCCCCCCGGGAACAACGGCTTCCCTCTGCCCTCTCTGCCCGATACCCAACAACATTTTTTTCCTTTTCACAGGACAAGGTGAGAAGGAATCAGCTCCATAAAAGACACCAGCTCATTTCATCCGTGTCCTGATAGACACGGCACTTGCCCTGCTGGACCCTGTCCCGCCACCTACCCACCCCCACAGACGTGCTTCCAGAGTGTCCAGTGCGTGAGCCGGGGATCAGTGAGGCCCACCACGGGTTCTAAACTGTTTATCGACAACACCAATAAACTCTACTTGTGGTCCCAAGCCACACATGTGGCTAACACACCCTAAGCCTCCCTATCCCCGGATCCTCAGGATAGGCAAAACAGGGTGGCCCCGAGGTCATCCGGCTATCAACCGGCAAAGCGGGCGCCAACTCGCGTCTTCTCCAAGAGGTGCCAGTCACCGCCCTGTCCCCCAGCCCTGTGTGGGGCTCTACCCCGCCAGCCTAGATCAATTTTGGAAGCAGCCATCACCTTCCCAGCAGGCCAGGCAGTAACGGACACTGGCTGCGGAAAATTCGGCTCTTAATACCTGGGATCTCTCTAGGGGGAAAGAACATCACACAGGGGCCAGGCCGGCTTTTGTATTTATTAGCAAGGCTGGACTCCGGCCAGGATTTTACGGGAACGGCTGCCTGTGAGTGATGAAAAGGAAAACTGGAAGTAGCAGGAGCTCCCGGGAGAGTCGTGAGGTTCAGCCTTCCAGGCGCACCTGCTGCTGACGAGACTCGTCTGCAGAGCACTGAGCCAGGGGCTGGAAGGGGCCGGGGCAGACTCTCCTACTCCAGCAGCCCGTCCTCGGCCAGGGCTCCCCACCCCCCCCCACCCCCCCCACCCCCCCCCCCACCGGACACCAGGGAGTCTTTTGTTTTCACACCACACGATTAAGTGAAGGAGGGTCAGTGGAGCCACGCTGAGGAGCAGGGATCAAATCCACCGCACGGGCTGAACATGTGTGCTTGGCACCAGCCGTCGCGGGACACCGGGCCCCTGCCCACAGGGCTCGCGCGAGCCTGCGAAGTCAGCGGAGGCAGACCACGGAGTCCAATTTGGAGGAGCGCTGCTCCCCCACCCACTAAGATGCTCCTCACAGAGCACAGGCCAGGCCACTAGGCTGGCTGGGCCACTCCCGCTCCTGTTTCCGCAGACCGATGAGACCACGGTCCCCACCAGAGCCTGCCGCCTGCCCTGGCTTGGGAGCCTCGCTAAGGTCTCTGTTGTGGGACCACACGCTGCTGCCGTGGCACATGGGACCGCTCAGCCAACTGGGGGCAGCCACTTCAGATTCCGGAGCCGAACTCCGTGCAGACAATGGTGGTGGCTAACCTATGGGTTTTTCCTTATTGACCCATACCCGGGCACAGAAGAGACCTTTATTTCTCAATAAAATCTGCATGTGACCATGACCTTATGAGGTTCTGTCAGTAACATATGCTCTAGGTCTAGAATTAACCCATCCGGTTTCTGAAGGGCTTCACTGGCTGGTGTTTCTGCCAGTGGTCTCCAACTAGTATATAAACAACAGAGGGAGGAAGAGGAAGAACGGCCGAAGATCAAGGCTCAGCCTAGGGAAGTCTACCTGGAAAGTCCCTCCCCCCCCCCCCCCCCCCCAACGCTGTGCCTCGCCAACCGGCAGCCCCGGCCGGAGCCCGGCCCTCCCGTGGGCTTCGTGAGGTCGGGGCGCTCCGGTGGGCAGCCTTGGGAGAAGCATCTGGGTCACTGCGAGGGAGAGCTGCCGCCCAGAGTGTGCCGTGACAGGCTCCAGAATACGAGAGCCATAAACCAAGTTCAAGTGTCTCGTGCCCCAGCTGTGTGTGGAAAATCACTGTACAGCTTTAGGCAAGGAAATCCACTAAACTGTCAGCGGCCTTTACAACTGAGGGCCCGAGCAGTAATTGGAAGCCAGAGGCAACCTATTCAATCTCTCCACTTGGGGACAGAATGGCCTGTCACACACTGTGCCTGGAGACATAGGATGTGACAAGTTTGTTCCCCCTCATCACCCCTCCCTCCAACAGGCCGTCTCCTCCGAGTGGGGCGCCCAGGGCCTGCCGTCCCCCCTCTGCAGCTGGAGTCCCAGACACAAGCCCCACGCGTCTATGTTCTGACTCTGTAACTGCGGTCCTGTCCCCCATCCTCCAGGGCAGGGACTCCAAGGTCACCCTCCAGAGACCCAGGCACATACTAGACATTCAAAGAATAGTTGGGAAATGGATTTTATGGCAAATTCAGAGACGGAAAACCACAGCTAGAGGATTCCTAGCCTCGCGGCTCTGTTTTTGAAATAGGCCTCCTAAAGAGAATGGAAAATGGGGGTTGGAGACAGGGAGCAAGAGAAACTTTATTAGTTTCTAAATATAACTCCTGACGCCCCACGGAAAAAGATTTAGAATGTCTTGAGCAGTTTGGCACATGAAAAGTTACTTTTGGTTCGATTCCAGAAGACTGTACCCATTAGGACATTCAGGACACACCCCAGGTCTGCATGCAACAGACACACACCGCTACTTACTTCCACACGCTGCTCACGGCTCCCCGTGAGCCCCCCGTGGGGCAAGGGGCAGCCACGGAGAGACGGCGCAGTCCCCCCTGATGGCTTGAGGGGACACCACGGGCACTTGGAATTCACAAGGAAGCCTAAGAGTGTGTGCTTAAGAGAAAGGCGAGAGAGCACCACACGGGCATGCTTAGGACTGATCATCCCCAACCCTGGGACACTCCAGTGTGGGGCCTTCCGGGTGCTGCTTCTGACTGGCACAGTGCTGGCAGGTGGCGGGGGGGGGGAGGGGAGAGGGGACGGCCATCTCCATCTGGTCCGGACACCAAGCACGTGGGGCTCCGGAACAGCAGATTCCCATTCCGCCGGACCTCGGTCGGGGTTCTGCAACGGGGCCTTACAGCTGCCGTGGGCACAGGGAGCTCTGGGCACGACCAGAGTTTCCGAGAACGGCTCCGGCGACGGGGCCCGTACCCGCTCTGCGGGGGCTGTCATTTCAGAGTGCACGAGAGGTCACCGCGTGTCACACCCAGCCCCTCCTCCCAAGACAGTCAGTGAGCCGAGCCTACGAGGACAGGTCTAGCCGCAGAAGGTGACAACGGTGTGGAGTGAAAAGCTGCTCAGGAGAAAAGACATAAATCAAGGGCACACGATGGGCAGAACACGCATTCCTGGTGCAGAACGTGCAGTAAACGTGCAAGCTCACCTAGTGAGGACACTGCTGGGTTCGACCATAATCCATCAAGAGGGAGGGGGAGAAAAAGGGAAGTGAGATGACTTTCTAGTTGCCCTTTCTCTCTTCGCTGGGGGACCGTCCACCCAGAGGTATTTCAACAGCAGGGTGAGGAGGCGGGGGCTCAAAAGCTGGCCTGCCCGAGAGGCTCCAAGTCTCCGACAACTTGAGAACCGAGTTTGGGAATCTCTAATTAGCTGTAAACGCCGGGAGCGCCGCTTCGCAAAACCTGGGGGTCTCCGGTGTCCACAGCCACTCAGAAAGTTAGGAGGCCGGGGGAGAAGGGGGCTGGCTACCACCGGACCCGCTCCCCAGACGGCCGAGCTGCCGCCTCCCGGGAAAGAGGGTCCGGCCTCTGCTTCGATCCCCCAAACGCTCCGAACTACGAATCGTGAGATGCTCTTCCTCAGGGAGGAAGGCCCGCGCTCACCTGGTCCTTCTTGCTCTTGTGTGAGGAGGCCACGTGAGCCAGGTACTGAATGACTTTCTTGGTGTTCTCCGTCTTGCCGGCTCCGGACTCACCCCTGCCAAGAGAGCCAAGAAAGTTCTCAGGGGGGACGCGGCCAAAGCCTTGAAGCGCAACGCACCCGGGCCACCGCCTCCCGTTCCGCTAGGTGTCAGTGAGGGACCCAACCCCTTGCGGCAGGAGGGGGAACAGGCGAATAAATGCTGAGTTCTGGAATCCTCACTCCGGCCGCTTCCCATGGGCCTCGGGAGGCCCGACAGCAGACCGCCCGGACCCGCTGCCCGGCCTGGTCACCTGGGAGGCTTGCTGTCACAAAGTCTCAGGATCGGCTCTGGGCAGCTGTTGTCTCACGGGCCAAAGGCACTTACACATGTCCCTTCGAAACCACTTGAAGGAATGCTCTGTACCATCAACTCCCCCCACAGTGGGGTTTATTTATCTCCTCGGTAAGTGCCGGGGGCCAGGACGAGCAGCCCCGGTGTCTGCTTCAAAGCAGGTAAAGAAAGCCACTGTTCAGAGCTAGAAGGAATGTGCTCTGGAGGCACCCACCAGTTCCCAACTGTGCTCTGTGGAGAAGATTCCTGCTTCTCTCTGCTACGGACCTCCCCGCACGGTACGAGGAAGCGGAAGGGGAGCCCACGTCTGGCCCCGAAACTAAGCTTATCTGTGCCGCGGGACTGCTGAGCGGCTAACCTGGGGCCTGGAGGCCCATCCCATGGGGAAAGGGCAGGGGCCCGACTGGGAGCGGAGCTCAGCAGCCTGGGTCTCGGCAGGAGTCTGCACAGCAAGGACAAGCCAGGGGGTGACACGAGGCCCCGCCACCCGGGCAGAAACACTTACGTGCACAGAATGGACTGGTCCTCTCGGTCTGAAACAAAGAAGACATCAGGTTAACTTCTGCCGGATACAAAAGCCTCCCTGTCAGGCTTCTGAAGAGCTGCCCCTTCCCCAGGAGCAGAAGGTCTCGGCCGCTGCCCCTGCGGAGGGCCCCGCACGCCGGCCGGCATCCACCCGCCCGATGCCCCACTCGGACAGGTGCCAGTGTCGCTGGGCGTCTGCTCCTCCCCTCCCCCCACCACTCCGGGAGCTCAGCCTGCCCACCCTCACTGCCCGGCACCACTCCCCCCCCCAGGAAACCACCTCCAAGAAAGCCCATCTCCAGAGAGCTCCCCAGGAGTCTGCTGCACCGAGGGCGGAGGGGAGGCCTGCCCTGTTACGCTGACCCTTGGGGCGGGGGCCATAGAAATAAGGCCCGGCAACGTCAGTGAGGCGGCTGGGTGCGGGCCGGGCAGACCGGGCTGGGGCACAGGGCCGCCTCTGCCGCGGGGTGTGTGGGACCTCCGACCCGTGCACGGGCTCCCGGAGCCCCCGCCTCCTCCCGTGACGGGGAGACAAGCACCCATGCACGGAGGCAGCAGTGCGGGCTCTGGCACGTGGGAGTGCTCAGCGAGCTGGTTCAAGGGCAGCTCGGAAGGAACGCAAACATGTCAGAATCACAGCTTCTGACCGGCGTCTGGGACAACCTGGGCCTCTAGGCCTGGCCGTCGGGAACTTTCTACGACCGTCCCCAGCTGTGACTCCCTTAGCAAGTAAGGACACACCAGCTCGCGCCCCTTGTGTGCGGGAGGAACAGTACCGACCACGCTTTGAAAGCGAAGTCTGACAGAAATGCTGGAAGGCGTCTGGGCTGACCTGGTTCAGGGCGGGGTGTCCAATCCTAAGCAATGGCTGAGAAGACAAACTCATGGTTTTCCCCTTTTCACCCGACCCTGCGTAATCCCCTCAACTCCCTGAGGTCAAATCCAACTGATATTTGAGCTGCCGTGAGGTCTGTAAATCCCAAATCTCGGTTTCCTTATCCATAGAGTAACTATGCTACTAACTCCCTGACAGGATTAGCGTGGAAAACAGAAGTAACACATGTAACGGATGGACCGGCACGTCAATAGGACGAGCTCCGCAAATGGCCGCTATCTACTTCCCCCGTGGGGAAGCGGGAGTCCTTAGTGAGGAGGAACAGAGGACTGCTAGTCAAGCCCCAGTAGAAGAGCACTGGCTGAGGAGTCTCAGAGGAGGACCAGCCACAATCAGAATTCGTGGTGCTGCACAGAAACCAGCGCTGGTGGTCTGGAAGGACACGCTCACTGGCTGCCACTGGCTGCCACTGGCCGGCCAGGGCCCTGCAGGATGGGACGACGGGAGAGTGACTCATGGCTCACTGTGTTCATGGCCTCAGAGGACGGCTTTAGCTGTTCAACAGCAACAGACACCGCTCAGCTAGGTCACCTGCCTCCTGGCAAGGAGAGCCTCCAACGTGCCCAATCTCGGCGCGTATGCGTTCACACGCGTCTCCAGCCCTTGTCTGTGGGTCGCTCGGGAGGGAAAGAGGACATCCAGACAGAGAGAGGCAAGAATGAGCCTCCCACCCAACACAAACGGCAGCGCCCCCCCGCAGCCCTCCCTCCGGCCCCCTAGCAAACATCAACAGTGTGGGGGTGCAAGGGAACTCAGCCAGGCACCTCCACCCACACACCCCACACCCTGCTCACCACTGGGCACCTTCTCAGAGCAGCCCCCGGTCTCAACTTTCCCACCAAACGAGGTCCTTCAAGACCGACCTCAAGACCACGCAGCAAGGGCCCAGGGAGCCTCTGCAGGGTCTCCGGAAGACAGAGGGGGGGCAGGGAGGGAGCAGGGGCTAAGGGCTGGGGAGGACAGGGCAGTCCCCAGCACCCGCCCTCTGAGGACAGCGTGGCCACCAGCAAGGTCTGAGCAAACCCGGCTGTGATCCCAGGCCCTGGCGCCCCCACCCCCACCCCCTCACATCCCTGTGGGGCCAGCCCCCGCCGCGGACACGTTCAGTCACTGCTCCACAACTGGGCAAGAATGTACCTGTGCGGGCTGGCAAGTCGTAAGGCAGCAGCGGCCGACGCTACCATAAAAGGAAACATCCCCATCCCTTCCAGAAGGAACCGTTTTCCCAGGGCTGCCCAGGCCCCGTCCCTGGGATGGCTAGAATTCCTCTGATTGTGTGTCAGATGCTGAGCTGCCGAACAACAGGAAGCAGAGCCCGCAAACACACACACGTGCAGACACACAGCCGCGCAGAGCCGGACAGGCTGCGTGCGGGCCCTTGCGCTCGCGGGCACGCGCACACCCACGCCCGTGGACACACAGGTACAGACGCGGGTGTGCATGAACACGAACGCAGACGCGCACACGGGTGGCACGCACAGAGGCCTGAACACGCTTCAATTCCCGATTCTGGACCCAAGTGCTAGGTGGCCTCCATGCACTTCACCTCCTCCAGGCCTTCCTCTCTTGACCCTTCACCCCCAATCCCTGAAGCACCACTGTCGACACGGCCTGCAAGGACACACTCCAATGCTCTCATTTGATAAAGAAGTCTGGATCCGCTTTGCCAGAATACTCTTTTGGGCAAACGCTTTTGCAGAGAAAAACTGATGGAGGCCTCTCTCGTCTCCTCAGCTCTGGTCTCTACCCCTTGGGGCCCCAAACCCACCTGCCTGCAGTGAAAGGACACCATGGCCCCGTAAGTCTGGAAAGGTCTTTTCAGTTCCTACAGTGGGTTTGGGTCTGTTATCTTGCGGCCTCACAGGAGGAGGCAGGGGACGAGGCGGCACTGTCCCTGGTTTGTGTGTGTTTCTTCTCCTAGTGCTTCTGGATTTGTTCCTCAGCTCGGAAGCTCTTCTGGGTACGGGGATGGTTAGAATTCTCAGCAACCAGGAAGCTCTCTGCCTGACTCAGTTTACTTGGTCAGACCCCCCGTGCATTCCAGCGGGGACCCTCCTTAAGACCTTCCCCACACGGTAACCTCGTGGCACACAGACACTCCAGAATTCAGGCTGCTGTGTTTTTGTTTGACTGTTTATTTATTTTTGAGAGAGAGAGAGAGAGAGCGAGCACGAGCAAGGAAGGGGCCGAGAGGGAGGGAGGCACAGAATCCAAAGCAGGCTCCAGGCTCTGAGCTGTCAGCACAGAGCCTGATGCGGGGCTCAAAGTCACGAACCGCGAAATCCTTTTTTTTTTTTTTAATTTTTTTTTTTCAACGTTTATTTATTTTTGGGACAGAGAGAGACAGAGCATGAACGGGGGAGGGGCAGAGAGAGAGGGAGACACAGAATCCGAAACAGGCTCCAGGCTCTGAGCCATCAGCCCAGAGCCCGACGCAGGGCTCGAACTCACGGACCGCGAGATAGTGACCTGGCTGAAGTCGGACGCTTAACCGACTGCGCCACCCAGGCGCCCCAACGAACCGCGAAATCTTGACCTGAACCGAGGTGTGACGCTTAACTAACTGAGCCACCCAGGCACCCTCAGGCTGCTCTGCTGTGATCAAAGTCCTTATTTGGGCCTATAGGGACTGAAGGCTTATTTGAAAACACCCTTCCTTCTGCCACACCAGGAGGAGGCAGGCAGACAGAAAGACGACAGGAACCCTATGGCCCAGAACCAGGCGAGTGCACCCATCAGAGGCAATCCAGTTCTGAGAAACAGGTTCCCTGCCGGGATGAAGGCATCAGACTGACTGTGGCCCCTAACCTCTCCTGCCCAGCCCCTAACTTGGTGGGGGTTGGGTAGACATGGGATTATAAAACCTCTCTCTAGTGGTTTTCAACTCTTTAAGAGCAACTTGCTCTCAGATAAACTCTTGAATTTCCAACTTGAAGAACAGGAGATAAACACCAGAGCTGCCTCGGTGGTGGAGACAGGGCTCCTTAGAGCACACTTAGACAACCACTACCTGTGTGTCTGGAGCACTGACAGAAGAGAGAGGACAGCGTTCTGATTTCCACTCTGTACTCTCCCTAGAGATGCCTGGCCCCTTGACCTCTCGGAATCGGAGGCCAGGACCTCACCAGCAGGGCTGCTCTAAGGACTGAATGACATGGGTGCCTGAAGCACGTGGTACAGCACAGACGCCTGGAAACGTTGTCCTTAATAACCCCAGGCCCTTTGCACCTCCCCTGTGCACCCTCCACAGAACAACCACAAAAAAGGTTTTAAGTTACATGTTCACTGATGGGGCCATTCCCTTTCCCGATTTTATTTGAAACCCAAAATGCCCTAAGGCCTTTCAGAGCTGATACAGGCCTCCAGCCCGGGACAGGTGTTTCCAGCCGGCTCAGGAGGCCCAGCTCAGGTGGGAGGAGGGGAAACCTGACCACAGGTATTTCACCCCAGGTACAGACTTCTGCTAGGGGCTTTATCGCTCACTTCCTCACTGAGAGGAGCTGCGATTCTTGTCCATAAAAGGCCACAAGGCTCGCAGAGTGGTGACATCAGCCCCGACAGGAAGTACACAAGGAAGAGAACGGGCCTGCTTCACCAACAGCCGCTGCCGGGACTGACTCATCAAACGCTCACTGAGCTAAGGGCTCCCGAGGGCCGGTTGCTCTCGGGGGGCACACCTGAGGAACGCCCTGCCCTCGGGACCCGTCTTCAGATCAACCAGGCTTCTAGAGCAGTGGAGATGGGCCAAGAAAAAGGAAAACGAAGGGCAGTCTCAGGTCGGGTGCACACCAGTGTGGGGCGACCCGTGACAAGCAGGCCTAAACTTTCCCCCACCGAGGCATGTGCCTGTCACGAAAACGGCAGACAGGCCCCAGGGTGGCTCACGGTGTGAACACTGCAGAGTGTCGCCCGGGAACAAAGCGCAAAGGCCTGCACTCCGGGGTGGGTTCTCTCAAGAGCCCTGTGGAGTGTCGGGCTCTCGTGGGCCACAGGGCAAAGCTTTCGCCAAGTATGAAACGTGGAGACACCTGTGGGTTCAGGCTCAGAACCTGGGGGCTGGGAAGGCCCCGGGGAACATCTGGCTCAAACAAGTCCGTTCAGAGGGCAGGACACCGAGTCCCGGAAACCCTCCTACGTTGTCAAAGGCACGCAAGCTGGGCCACGAAGCCGGGCCTCCGGGTGTCCAGTTCTTCCCTGTGGACGCTTCCTACAGGGCAGGCCGCTCGGCCACCAGCAACGCTGCAGAGCAGGAGCCGTCTGCTTTCTCAAGAAGGGTTCCGGGGGCCTTACAGACCCACCTGGTACTTTCTCCAAAGCCAGACCCGTTCACCCGGGTTGCAGGTGCTTGGGAGGCAAGGAGAGAGGTGAGAAAGGCAGAATGATGCTCCACGTCGACACGGGCCGCAGGCCGATGCTAAGCCTCAGGCCCCATGTGTCGTGGAGCCTCTGGCAGACCGCCCGCCTCGCCGCCCGCAGCCAGGGACTCCCAAGCACACAGCATGGTAGGTGCCAACGGTCTCGCCAAGGCACGCGGGTAGGTCCAGACCAGGAAGATGCCAGATCAGCAGCAACCTCGGCCAGAAAGCAGCTGGATGCGGCCCAGTGTCTCCACCCACACACTCCCCCAGGCGCGGCTGTGTCCGAACCCCCGCCGAGTAGGCCCAGGTCCCTCGTCGCGGGAGGCCGAGAACGGGCGCCTCCCCCATCAGGCACCTTCGATAATTAGAAAGAAGCCCCAGGGACCGCACTGAACGTTCCCCATGGTAGAGGGCAGGCCAGGCCCCAAACAAGTCCTCTTTCGGCCGAAAGGCACCTAGCTGCTCACACCGGTGACTCCCGGGGCGCGGGCAGACCTGTCAGAAGCCACTGCTGGTCGTTGGGACACCTTGTCCCTGGGCGGGGCTGGGAGTGTGGGGCGGCTGCTGAGACAGCCCTGGCAGGTCTGTCAGGGTGGAGGGAAATTCAAACGTCACACGTGAGTGCCGACATCTCACAGCAAATGCCACCTGGCCGCTCAGAGAGACCGTGTCCCAAACGCTAGAAGGCCAGCCTGCCTTGCTCTTAGAAAACATTCCCCTCAGGGCAAAGGAGAGACAGGCAGGGGGGCTGGGCTAGGCCCACCAGAGCCCCAGGTCACAGCTCCACTGTCCAGGAGGGACGAAGGGAAGCATGGGAGGGAAGGACAGTGGGGCACCAGGAATGAGAGGGACTTGGCCAGACAAAGCTCAGGACCCACTTGGCCCCACATCAGAGTACAAACAGGCCTGGCTTTTAGAAATGCCCCCGTGATGAGTGTCGTCAGGCTTGGTGGAGGACAGCAGGAACACGGGTGCTGGGAGGCGAGCGGCTATAGCACGTGGAGCTGCGTCCCGAAGAAGCCAGTGGCCCCGGTCGCCTTGAGAAGGGGCCATCAAACGAAATGAAAGGCGTGTTGGTAACTGTTAGGCCAGAATTTGCTCCTGGGGCCTGGCCTCTGTCCTTGGCTTTCAGCTTAGCGTGTCTGTGGACCAGCAAAGGGTGGGGACCAGATCTTCATCCAGTCCCCAAGTCTGGCTGGAATGACGGCCTCAGCCCCGGCCAGAGCTGCCTGTTGGCCAAAAGAACATCAAGGGTCCTCAGAGTTCGTGGCAAAGGTGGCCACCGGGCCAACAGCCTTGGTCAGACCAAAGGAGTTTGACAGAAGCCAGTTAGAGAATCCTGACTTTCACGCCGGCACACTTTCAGCTCTCTTATTCTTTAGTTTTAGAGACTTCGTCTTGTTCTCATCGGACAGCTTCATTCCTGAAATCAGGCAGGGGAAGGAAAGCAACCCATTCCTCTGAACACACGGACGATCAGTCCTGACCTATTGGAACACGACTCTGCTGGAGTCTGAGCCAGAACTGGACAGAACAAGAAATATGGCCGGTAAGCGGCATTCACAGGCCGAGAGGAGGGGCGTGTCCAGGGAGGCTAAAAGCACGAAGCTCCTGGGCCATTACAGACTTTGCAGGTGCCTTCTGGTTGTTTGTCCGTGGGCTGGAGAGGGGTAGTGACGGATACACTGAGCCACGCTTTGGACCACCCTCAAAATTTCAGGTTCCCGGAGGGCACCTCCTTCTCGCCTCCCACTGCAGATGGCCCAGAGCAAACCCCAGCAGACCCACTGGGTTGGATTCAAAGCCAAACAAAAAAGTAAGCCTAAATAAAGCCGAATCCTTGAAAAGGATCCACGAACCGCAGATTCCTCTTCTAGAAAGAACATTTTACAGAAATGGGACGGATAGGCACGACCACATTATAATTAAGCAGCCTCACTCTGAGGACCGGGCTCTCCTACTGGGGGACCCGACCAAGCAGCTTCCTGCGAGGGGCTGTAGGACAGCACCTCACCCCCACCCCGTCCAGGCTCGGGTGGGCCCAGGGTCGCTTGTCACAGCACGCCCCACCCCCGGGGTCCCCACCTTATGTCAACAGAGGATCCCTTTCAGCACTGCTGAAAAGAGCCACCTCCAAGTGCACAACGTTTTCCTGAAGCCCCGCTGAAGCCATGTCGACCCGCGGGCCTCCGGCTGCCCGCTGGGGGCCACGGACAAGACGGGAGACCGAGGGAGACTGCGTCTGCCCGAGCACACCTGTGTGCTCTGCGGCCGCTGCTGGGAAGGTGGCTTTGACGAGTCACTTCCTATGCACACTGCTACCAGAGCCTGAACTCTCCCGAGTTGTTCTCGGAGGAGATTAAGAAGCCTGCCCTGGAGCAAGCATTTGGCGATCACCTCCGTTAAGCGAGTGGGAGCGTGGAGGGAAAGAACGCAGGACGTGGAGGGCAGAGACGGTGAAGTCAAAAACTGATTGCAGGCCAGGCCCCTTGTCTCATCCCCGCAACCCCCCCCCCCCACGTACGTTTTCATTGAGCCAAGAGGCAGACAAGAGGAGGAAGGCTCAGCGACAGCGGCCCCCCATCAGTCAGGAACCCAAATCGAGGGCAACCCCAGCCGCTCTTCTCCACACCACACCTCTGGCTCACAAGACAAGTTCCTCCTAAAGCCGAGGCTGCTGGCGTGGGTGACCCGTGCCTGTCTTGTATCAAAGCCGCTCCCACCAGCCCCGCAGCCCTAAGGCGAGGCGAGGCTCCCTGCTCTGTGCTAGGCTCTCTCCCTCCTCCTCAAGTTCATTCACCTGCCTCTTGGGACCTCCTCCAGGTGGGCCCAAGTCTGGTGCACAGAGACCACCTGCGGGCAGGGGGCACGCGCCCGTGGGGAAGGCAACCACACGTGGGCACTTGGGGCCTGGCCCCAGACCTCCCTGCGGCTGGCGGGGGCCTCTGCGTGCACGGTAGTGCTTCTCTGGCAGGGCCCGAGCCCCCTGGCCGGCACGTTCCTGCTTAAGTGGAGTCATCCCATCTGTGGTTTCCTCGGCCGCCTGTCCTGGTGCGTGTGTTCACGGTCATGTTTCCCCGTCCCCACGAAGCACTTCCCCAGCGCCTCCCCCGCTTGGCGCTTTTTTCCCTCAGAAAGGCCTCGGAAAGCAGAGAGTTCAACAGCAGCAGTTGGCAGAGAGAGTGTGGAGAAGGAACGAGGGCCTCCAGCCAGCCAGACACACAGAAGTCCTCCAAATGCCAGCCAGAGAGCAAGGGGCAATGGTGCCCCTGGGGGACAGGCATCGGGACGGGGGGACGGAATCAGGAGGCCCTGGTCTCTGGCGCTGAGTGGGCAAGTCAGTTAGCATTCATCTCTGGGCCTGTCCCTTCACCGGTGAATTACAGGGATCACACTCACATACGAAGACAGCACTAGAATTCAACCCCGGGTCACCCCGGAGGTCAGTCTGCCGCCGAGGGCGCTCGGACATCCGCCGGACACTCTGAGCAGCTGCTGGGGCACCAGCCGCTTCTCCAGGCAGCTTCTGCTGAGACGCAGAGGTGGGATTAGCCCAGAGCAAAGGGTTAAATAGTTCTCAGATTAGTTTAGGCCTGGAATGAAAGCAGACCCCGCTGCCACTCCCCCAGACACGCTGGGAGCTCATTAAAATACCATGAAGTCACCGAAAGCGAACCGGACCTGGCATTCTACCTAATCGGCACAGAAGAGGTTTTCTGCTTTCGCTGGGGAGAGAGCTGCGCTCGAGTCAGATTCTTTCACTGGTCGGTTCTCCCCTACGAACACACACACAGCCTGACCCCCAGAGGGAGAGCCCGGAACGCCAGGTCCCGCCGGGAGCCCGGGGTGCCATTTCCCAACCCCATGGTGCCTTCAACAGGCCGCGTGCCGCTCCTGCCCCGGGACGTGCCCTCATGCCCCACAGCGCTATCCCCTGCCCGGCAAGGGGCTCACGCTCTCGTCCAGCGGCCCTTTACGGAATCCCGAGGACCAAGGACCGGCTCAATCCCTGAGGCAGGAAGAACCCATTCATGGCCACGGCAACATACGTGGAAAAGAAGCCAGGGTTGGGAGGGTGAACCGACCAAGTCACCACAACTTTAATTAAACCCAAGGTCGAGGCTTAAAACAAACAGAACTGCCGGGCACGTCTGGGCTACACTGTAACCACTTGTTGACGCACACCTGCCAGCCTTTCCGCAGGAGCCGGCCTCCCCGGTCCCTCCCCGACCACCCCAGGCCTGGGTGGCCACACCTTCCCCTGAACTCCCAGGACACCTGCAGCCGCGCAATCGACACGGTGGCAGCTTGTCTTCTTCTACAGCCACGGCCCCAGATGTCTGCGTGCAAACACGTCCCATCCCTCCGCCTGGACTGCCAGGGTCTCCAGTGCCAGAGTAATGCACTAAACCTCTTGGTATTCCGGCACTTTCTACCTCCTCTCTCCACAGACTAATCCAGGGTGCCAAAGGCTGCCATGCCCCATCCTGTGCCCACGGCAGACAGCACTAATCAATCCCAGCAGCATCCCTTGGCATTGAGTCTTGGATCCTTGGCAAGGCGGAGGCACTACTGACCCACGGAAGCCGACACTCAATAAAACCACTCTGCAGGGCTCAGTCCGGTGGTTCCCAAGTGCAGGCAGTTTTGCCCCCCAGGGAACATCTAGTAGCAAAGTCTGGGGACGTTTCTGGTTGTCACAATGGAGAGGGAGGGTGCCGCTGGCATTTAGTACAAAGGGGCCAGGTTGCTGCTAGACATCTACAATGCACAGGACCAGCCCCCTACCCCCAGCAGAGAACTACCCGGCCCCAAAGTCAAGAGTTGCCAAGTTTGAGAAGCCCTGGCTCACTCTGACAAATAGGTAGGGTGACCATAGAATTTATCACCCAAACTGGGCTGCTCTTGAAAGTGAAAATGGACACCACTAATACTAACTGCGGGACAAGAGGCATACGTTAGGACTGAGGCAAACCAGAGCATTTAAGAGATGAAAGGCAGGGAGGTCCCGGGAACAGGCAAAGAGCTCCTCTCATAAAAGTCCCCAGACAAAGCCACCAACTACCCTATTTGGCAGAATAAATGCTAGTATGTCATAAGCCACAGGCAGCTCAGGGAGGAAACCTTTTTCTAGTTCCTGTTTAGGGAAAAAGCAGAAAAGGAACTATCTGGCTGTGCCTTTTAAGAGGTGAGTAGCAGAGAACAACCCTGTTTCCCCCCAAAGCCAGTGCCAAGGAGCTCATCTCAGAGCCCGCTGACCCCGAGGTACCACTGTCCATAATTAAGTCCTGTTAAGTAACTTCCTCTCTGCTCCAAGAACAAGAGACCTGTGGCTAACTGCTTTGCAGGTCAGCTGTGCCCAGCGAGAAGGGACTCGGAAATATTCTCAGTGGGTCACCGTGGGGGCTCAGGGCTGCAGCAAGTCCAGCATCATGCAGAAGGTGAGGGAAAACCTCTCAGACGGAGGGTTAGAAATTATGTGGGCCTGAACTCCCACAGATCGTTAAAAAGAAGCACCAAGGCCCCTGTCTTCCTGGGCCCACAGTGGATTGGCATCCCTGGTCTCCAAAGGATGAAACACCCACCCACTTGCTCTTGTAATTTGGGAAGCCCCTCGCTTCCTATCAAGACCATTCTGTTAGGGCCAAAGCTTCCCGGTCAACATGAAGGAAAGCTCCAGCCTTCTGGATATCCCTTTCCGTTTTTCAATTATCTCCAACCTATGGAGCTGACTTGTGCTCCTCAAATTTTTTTTATTGCTGGATAAAAAATTGGGCAAATCTCTTTAGGAAGGAGTCACGCAAGACATGGGAAGAAAGGCTGGGAGTCCAGTTCTAAGGACCCCCAGCTGCTGGTGCCATGTTCCACATCATGACATTGCCCTTGCCACAATGGCTTGCCCGAAAGTAAAGGAAGGCCACATGCTAGAAAAGCGTTCAAATCCAGGATCCGAGTGTGGGAATGTGCCCTAATTCAGCAACGCAGAGCTCAGGAAGACTCTGGGGTGAACTTGCACTGGGCCAATTAAGACAGCTAGGAGAAAAATGACTCATAACCTCTAGAGACACAGACTCAGGCTCTTCTGGAATCTCACAGAATGTTCTCCCACCAGACTGCTTTAGTTAGCACTTTAAAACAGACATCCCACTTTAAAAGTAATGGGCTGGTTTCCCCAAGAAATTTTCATCGATGTAAACATAAGCCAAAGGCTAGGCCAAACTCGTACATGCTGCAGAATGCATTGAGCTTGGCAATGAAATGCCTTCCCCACAACAACTATGTGTACGACACGAGACAGACCCGCGGGCCGCCCCTTCAAACCACTATGCCACAGATAAAGCTGCTAATACAGCAAGGTTCTCTATCACCACTGCCCAGCTTCGTGGCCAAGTTTAAAGGAAACAGGCAGGCGCGTGTATTCGGATTTGGAAAAGCACTATCAGTATGAGGTTTGGGAATACAGCCCGGCCTGGAAGTTGGGCTTGACTCAGAATGACATTGACATGCCGCCATAGGCCAAGCACCTGGCTAAGCTCGAGAATATAAAGGCAACATGGGCCCTGTCTGTGTCTAGGAGGGAAAAACAAGTCTGTGAGCACCTAAGTCAAATGAAGTATCACCAAATCTAGTCCAGACATCCTCCCTGGAGGGCAGGAATGCCTCAGTCTGGTCTTTCACGAGGGAGTAGGGACTTGCCAGGCACTACAGGCAGCTGGCACGGGCCAGGCGGCCTGAAGCAGAAAGGCCTGGTAGAGAAACGGATGAGGTCCCCGTAGCAGGAAAGTCAGAGGCAGTGGAAAGACGATGACAAAGGGCACTGCATGCTGCTGGCGGGTTGCAGAGTTACCTCTGGGGCCATGGAGGAGCCTTTTCGAGACTTCTGAAGATTTTGAATCAGGGGGTCTGATCAGATTTGCATTCTAGAAAGATGACCCTCTGTCAAAAGCAGAGGGAGGGCTCTATTAAGAGTGAAGGTTAAGAGGTCACAGCAACAGTGCAGGCAAAACCCTGCAGAGGCCATAACTGAGGTCAGGGCCAAGGGACGAAAGAGGGGAAAGGGGGTCGTAAATATGAAGAGATAAAACCCATAGAAAGTGATAATGGACTTGAGAAAAGGAGGGAGAAAGAGAGAGAGGAGAGCAGAGGAACCACTGGGCCCGGGTGGCTGGGTAGACGGAGAAATGGCAGCCAGGAGCAAAGGGCCAGCATCAATCAGGTGACGGTCCCGATCCTCCCCCAGAATGTGCCGGTCAAGGCGCTCAACTGGATGGGTCCATCATCCAGAGGAACAGCTGAGCAAGCGGTGAGACCGTGAGGAACACCGACGCGCGGAGGGGTGGCCAGAGATCAGGAGAAGCAGAGAGAGGGTCACACAGGAAGGAAGGGCTGTCACAAGGGGCGGTCAAGATTGTCCAACACTGGGGAGAGTTAGGTAAGATGAGAACACGCGAGAGCTGTGGAAACAGCAACACAGGGAGGGTAACCTTTGTCAGAGTGGAGAAGTGCTGGGGCCAGCGGGGCGTGGTACTTCCTCTCTCAAGTTCCAGTGTGAGAAGACAGAGAGTGGACACAAGCTGGGGGGGGGGGGGGTGCAGAATCCAAGAGAGACTTAGTGTCTGTTTCTTAGAGATAAGAAAAAGTTAAGGGGCACCTGGGTAGCTTGGTCAGTTAAGCGTCCAACTCTGGGCTTTGGCTAAGGTCATGATCTCACAGTTCGTGAGTTCGAGCCCCGCGTCGGGCTCCGTGCTGTCAGTGCGGAGCCTGCTGGGGATTCTCTCTCTCCCTCTCTCTCTGCCCCTTCCCTGCTCATGCTTCCTCTCTCTCCCTGTCAAAATAAATAAATAAACTTTAAAAAAAAAAAAGAAAAGAAAAGAAAAACTCAAGTGCGTTTCCAGATTGTGAGGAAGCAACAAGAGAAAAGACATGAAAAACGAGGAGGAAAAAGGAGTACCTGGTAGAAGACGGGACCTGTAAGTGAGGAGACTGGCACAGAGGGTCTTGACAAGAATGAGAAATTGCGATAACTAGGAACTCTATTTTTAGAGCTTCTAGAATGTTCTCTCAACATACAAACATGCCCTTTGATAGCCACTGGCCTCGGCTCTCACACTGGCTCAGAGACCTCCACGATGCACTGCGCCATCACCAACGCCAATCCAGGCCCCAGATCCCTGTGACCGTGAATGTGGATGAGCACCTGCAAGGGTTGTCCACGAGGCTGCACGTGAAGACTGAGCCACAGGGAAGGTCAAGGCACTCACCTTGCATCATACTCCTGTAGGCAGTGTCTGTGATGGCATAGATGTGGGGGGGCATCTCGTGCCTCTTCTTGCCCTTGTACATTTCCACGATCTCCTCGGAGTAGATGGGCAGGTTCTTATAAGGATTGATGACCACACAGAACAGGCCTGAATAGGTCTAAAGAAAAGAGCAGCAAACAGGAAAGAGTTAGGCAGTCTTGATTCTCAAGGGGGTGCAAATTGAGTGGCAAAGTTATCTGCCACCAAGGGCCTGGATTCGGGCTGCTGTGAAGGCACCCCGGGACGCCCTCTCTGTGCCGCGCCCTGCCAGGCCGGCTGCGGGGGCACGGGCACCGGCACCATCTCTGCTCACTCAGCAAGGGTCCTCCCCCGACGGCGTGACCACTGCCAGCTCTGTGCGCCAACGAGCAGGTGCCTCGGGCAAGAGCCGTGGCAAGCTGCGCAGACGGTACAAGTCCAGTGACAAAACTCAGATCCAGGGACAATAAGAGATGTGTCTGCCGTCACGAGATGCACAGAGAGAAAAGACCCGGGCTGCAGCAAAAGCAAACTGTGCAGAAACACAACGTATTCCGCCCTCGAGGACTCTCGGGGAGACAGTTAAGCCTACACTTTTCCAGCATCGGGAAAACCCCGATCAGACCTTTTGTGGGCTAGTATATCGCTGACAGCTCTCCCTCTCGAATCGTCTAGAGACATTCACGTGAGCATCCCTCAAAAACTCAACATTTTCATGTCCCCCGTGAGCCTTCTCCAAGACTCGAGTCTTCTCAGAAGGGGGAGCCCGATTAGCCAACACCCTTCACGTGAGGCACCCAAAAATACACCCAATACTCCAAGTCTGACCTGATGGGATTAAAATCCGACCCCAGAGTCAGCCGTCCTGAGTTCAAATCCCAGCAAGGGCCAAGTTTCTTAACCGCCCTCTCCCTCCATTTCTCAATCTGTAAAGTGGGGACAGCCGGACTCTATGCCTCCCTGAGCAGTTTTCAGGATTGGCACGCACCCAGGACAGCCTTGGAGGAGAGCTCGGAGAAGGTCAGGAAAGCAGGGTCCAGTGGCAACTGGCTCTGTCTTTCTTCAGGGGCTTAAGGTAAATTCGTGTTAACTTGTGACTACTAATTCTTTTTCTAATAACCTGCTCCTTTGTCTTCCAAGATCTGTCTCCCGGGCCAAAAAAAAAAAAAAAAAGACAGACTCCAAACAAGTTGGGCATGACTCCTGAAGCCACCCAGGTGGTAGGTGCTCAGATGGGGGGGTGGGGGGGGGGGACGCAGCCCAAGCCCCCTCTTCCGAGGACAACACACCAGAGTTCCAGAAGCAGCCACGCAAAGCTGTGATTCACACACACCTGCAGCCCTGACTCTGTTGAGTGACAGCTGAAAGCCATGAAGCAGTTAACGGCAAAGCTGGGAGCAGCCCTTGGTGTCCCCCTCCCCCTCCCCCTCCCCAGGCCAGACCTCCCTGGTCAGAGGCCAGTTCTCTGAACTCCTATCTTTTTGTTTTCCTCATTACAAGTGGCCTCCACCCTCACTGTCCACGGCTGTGCCCCTCGGTCCAATAGCAGCCAACACCCACAGGGCACTGTGCTATGTGTCAACCCAGCCCCATCCCGCCCTGCCCTCTCCGCTCCTGCCAAAACGGAAGATGGGTCTTGTGGCTGAACCCCAAGACAGGTTCCACACGGGAACCAGTCGCAAGGACAAAGCCCTTTCCAGCTGCGGCCAAGGGCTATGGCACGTGGACTTTCCAAACAGAAGTTAAAGACTCAAAGCAGAGTTCCAGGAGAGCCTGGGTGGCTCGGTCGGTCGAGCCTTCGCCTCTTGATTTCAGCTCAGGTCATGATCCCAGGGTCGCGGGATCGATCGAGCCCCGTGTCAGGCTCCCGCAGAGCATGGCGTCTGCTTAAGACTCTCAGTCTCCCTGCCTCTGCTCCTCTCCTGCCGGTGCACAGGCTGGCTCACTCTCTCCAAAATAAGATGAAAATAAAAGCGGAGCTCCAGAGGGACCCAGTAACCCACAGTGGTCTACAGGCCGAAGAGCAGCCAAGTTTGGAAAGGACCAAGTGCATCTGGCTGCCTCTTCTGTTTGGAGGCGGGGACTCGGGGCCCTCAATTTTCTTTCTTCCTGGGATAATCAGTCATTTGTTTTCCCTCCAACGACTCTTTCACAAGGGACCAGGAAAGCTCCGAAGCAGAGAAGGCCACACGTGGTGTGGGCCACCTGCAGCGTGGGTATCACAGGAAGATAAGAGGAAAGCAGGGGGCTTCTGGTTTTTCCTCCATGGGACTGTCGGGCCAGGATGAGATAAGGCCAGGGAGCAGTGAGGTCATCCCAGGAGCTCAGAAACAATTGAGCTCTGTTCCTGGGGTTTGAGAAAACCCACACTCTAGGAACTCGGCCCGATGAAAGCCAAGGACACAGGGCCACACTTTTAGGGCATGCCTCGGAGCCAGATGTTTGCAAACAGCTGGTCATGACAGCAGAAGGGGACCGGGGGTTCCCGGGACAAGGCTTTCTGACAGCTGGGTGGGCAGATGGTCCTGTGGACGGTTCTCTCCGGAGACCTTCAAAGTTCTCTGGGCTAATCCCATCAAACCAGCGGCTGTGAGCCCAGCAGCTCAGGTGGGAGGAAGGAGCCCTGATGGCGAGCCTCCCTCTCGATGCTTGCGGAGGCACGGACACCGAGCAAGTGGCTTTGCTCCCACATGGCTACGCCAGGAAGCTGCTCCATTCACGGGCCACAGAGGCTCTTTGTGCCCAGCCGCCCCCTGTCCCGGGGCCTCACCCCCCAAGGAAACAGACAGAGCAGCTGTGCACAGGATTAGCCACGCCGCCCACAATGCCAGGCGAACACGCTGCACAAAGGCTCCCTGGTCGCAATTTGGAGCATCGTGTGCAGAGAGGTTGACTGTGAATGAGGCGGCATCCCCTGCCCAGCGGCTCCAATCCCCCCACAGCTCTGCACCTGCTGGGGTCCCCATCAGGGCGACTGCGGAGACAATCGACTTCTCTTCCGGGGAGGATGCTTAGGAAGAGGCTGGTCTGAGGCACACGGGAGGCAACAGAAACAGGAGTGAACGTCTCCAACCAAAGAGTCCTGCCTGCCTCCAGAGGGAAACCCACGCTAGCGGAGGAGAAACGAAGCAACCATCATTGGACCCGCTTTAATAATATTTCCCTTTGTGGGACAGAAGACTGCAGCCAGCTAAGGCAGGCGAGGGCAGGCCCCGCCCCCCTGACGTGTGTCGCACTCGGCAAATCCCTAGCAGGACACAAGCTGAACAGAGACCCCCAGCAAAGGCCACGCAGAGGAACAGCTACCTTCACTTAGAATAAACGGCAGCAGCGGCACAGTCCGGACCCTGCCGTGAGCCAGGTGCTGGCTGGCGTTCACACACTCATGAGTCCTCGCCTGCGAGGAAGTGGGGTTCCTCGTAGCCGCGGCGTGTGGTGGGGGAGGGATCTGAACCAGGACCTGGAGGCCCCAAGTGCCGTGACCTTCATCGCCCTGCTTCACCAAGCAGAGCCTGTGTCAGCTTAGGGGCACAGCAGAGTGGGCACGATCTGCTGTGGAGCCTGCCTGGGGGGCGTCCCACTCTCAGACAATAGGACTTGGCTCCCAGCTGCCCCAGCAGACAAACGATGCTTTCTCAGAGGCCCCTTGTTTTTCTGAATTCCAGCGGTTAATATCCTTAGGGACAGGGGCTTTTAATTCTGCCCATACGACATTCTCACCAAGGAAAAGATAGCTGGGCCGAGGGTCAAAAAACCCCGAGCTCCAGTCTCAGGATGCATGATCCTGCACTGGGCCCTTGCCCCCTCTAGGCCTCAGTTCTCCTCACCTGCCGTATCAGCAGGTTGGGCTAAGCTGGCCTACAAAGGACTTTTCCAAGAAGACGGTTCTGTGTATTTCCTTTCTGGTAGCTCCTGACTAATCAGGCCCATCCCCAAAGGGTGGTCTTCAACGGCAGGACATAAGAACTTCATTATCATGGACCGATTTAGCAATCGGCAAGGTAACACAGCCCCGGCATGCGGCTGGCCCGGTCAGAACTCCTGGGCAATCAATCCAAGAGGTTTGGGACTTCACAGAGGACTCTGGCACGTGGCAGGGCACTCGGAAGTAGCAGTCCAGGATGGCAGGGCAAGTGCCCTGTGGAAACATGTGCTGAGGTCACCCTGAAACTGTATAGAAAACAAAATGGCCGACCCTGTGGGGGCCACTCGCCATCCGTGTGCCAGGAGGAGCCCAGCACCTCCTTGTATTGCGTATGTGATCATGAGCTGACCCCTGGGTCTGAGGCTTGGGCTTCCCATCTATGAAATGAGAGGGTGGTAAGCATCTCGAGATGTTTTCTTCCTCCAATTCAAACAAAGTTTTGAGAACTGTTTCATTCAGCTCCAAGACCAAGAAGGCCAAGGTAAACATAACAACATACCTAAACAAGGAGCTATTTTAGGAATAAGAGCCAGGTAGTTCTTCCCTACCTGGGACAAAACTAGAAGGAAATACCTGGGACACTGAACAGAAGAAATAAGAAATTAGCAATAACTTTTGTGACCCTAAGACTGAAAGATCTTGCAGCCTATTACACAGGAGACGGGAAAACGCTATGGCGAGGAGCTGTCTCTGTGCACAGGTAGCCCTGCTAAGCCAGAAGAAAGAGGGTGGCTCAGTTGGTTAAGCAACTGACTTCGGCTCAGGTCACGATCTCACGGTTTGTGGGTTCGAGCCCCGCGTCAGGCTCTGTAACTGACAGCTCAGAGCCTGGAGCCTGCTTGGGATTCTGTGTCTCCTCCTCTCTCTGTTCCTCCCCTGCTAGTTCTCTGTCTCTCTCTGTCTGTCAAAAATAAATAAGCGTTAAAAAAAAAAAAGAGAGAGAGAGAGAGAGAAGGGACCGCGCCTTCTCTGCATGCCCCGGGCCCTTTATACGTGCTGTTCTCTGGACGCTAAGCCTGGCAGGGCAGGGGCACCGCCAAGCGGCACGGACCAAAGGTTCAAGTCCTCATCTCCGCTCAAAGCACACTCCCCAGGGAACTAAGCCACACCCACAGGCCTCTAAAAAGAACAAGATGGTGGAGGCTCCACATTAAGACTGAGCAAATGGGGAGGGGGAAGGGGACCAGGAGGT
Organism: Prionailurus viverrinus; assembly: GCF_022837055.1. Taxonomy (NCBI): domain Eukaryota; kingdom Metazoa; phylum Chordata; class Mammalia; order Carnivora; family Felidae; genus Prionailurus; species Prionailurus viverrinus. Next base: position 127,821,183 of record NC_062567.1, read on the forward strand.
GCAGGAGGAAGGAGCGAGGCGGGAAACCAGGGCATGGCAGTCCCTTGCTTTAGAAGGAACTATCCTTCCTGTCCCCACCGAGACTGAGGACCAAGGCCCGTGGGTGGGCCCCCACACATATACATCATGATGTTCTCCCTATGTGTGGTCTCAAACAGGCTTCCTGTCGTGTTTCGGGCTACGCGAAAAGGTGAAATAATGCCGCGACAACATTCCGTTAGGATGTTCGCGTGCCAAAGCTGGAGGATGTCACCGCAGCTTTCTTCAAGACCCCCAACGCTCCGGGACAGACCCGGGCCTCCCGCGCCCCCTGCGCCCTGGGCCCGGCCCCGCACTCACGTAGATTAGCCCTGAGTAGTAACGCTCCTTGAGATTGTGCAGCACCGATGCTTCGTTGAGGCACGTGAGCTCGGCCATGTCCTCCACCTTGGAGAACTTGGGCGGGTTCATCTTCTGGATGTCATCCTTGTTCACTTTCACCTTCTTCCCGTTTTCCACCAGCTCCACGATGGCCTCCTCGCCCACCTCTTCCTTGAGGCTGGCGGGCTCAAAGCCACTCTTGTCAGAAGGCACCCAGACCAGCTTCTTAGCCGCCCAGTCGGCCTGGGCCAACGGGTTATTGATGAAGTTTTTATCCACATAGAGATACTTATCAGCAGCTTGCTGCGCCATGGTGACTTACAGCCAGGACCTGCGGGACAAACAAGGACACAATGTCAGGTACAAGCCACATCAGCCACACGAGGAGCGCTGAGCACCTCCTGGCTTTGCAAACGGCACGGCATTAGAGCAGAGCAAAACTTCTGCACTGGGAGGCACTGGGAGAAAGATGTACACGACGGAAAAAACGAGTTGTTGTCAGAGATCTTGCGAGAAATGAACGGTAAGGTATATCCTAGGATCCAGCCACAACCAAACAAATCTATAAACGACCGCCGTGCTGGATGACGAGTGTAATTTGAGTCTCAAGGCAGACGCAACCATAGTCACTGTGCTATACCTGCTGAGGCAGGAAAGTGACCACGCAGCTCAAGAGGACCTCCCACGAAAACAAGTTTCCCAGTAGCCCCCCAAAAAGGCAAAAAGTGCTACCGCACGTAATGGAAGTCGTCAGTTCAAAAAACTTTTTATTTCACGGAGTTCCACCAAGAGAGAAAAAAAACACAAAAAACAAAAAAAAACATGTGGCCAAGAGATGTTAATTCCATCTTGATGATACAGCCCAAAGAAATCAGGGGAGAAGAAAAGTCAGGCTCCGGGAAATATCATGAGCAGCGAGAGCACCTCCTTCCCGGGGCACTAACGCGGAGAGCACCCCTCACCATTTCTGTCCAGGAGAACTGAAGCACATGTGTCTTTTTTTTCAAAACTCATTTGCAAAATAAAGATGAAACAATAGCCCCTCACGCCGGTGTGGCTTAATGGTTTATGAAATGCTTTCGCACGCCCTTTGCTGTCTCTAAAGATCCTCGTCATAACGCTGCAGAGTGGGTAAGAAATGTGCTTCGGCCGGTTTTACAGATGAGGATCCGGGAGCTTCCTGGAGGTTCAGGGGCTTGTCGCCCAGGAAGGACTCAGGACTCCCGGTCCCGTGGCCTTTCCATGGTTACCACAGTGCTCATTCCTGCTCACAGGCTGAGGCTGGGGCCCTCAGGACTCTGAACGCAGGACTCCGAAACCGTGGTCCGAGATAGAGCCAGCCCACAGCCACCAGGGGAGCAGCCCAGAAGCTCACTGCCCAGCTCACAACGCAGGAAGGCCTTTCCCTTGTGAGGTCAAGGCCCCCTCCCCAGGCTGGAGGTTTGGGACAGAGAGAACAAAAGGAAAAGTCTGGGCCGCCCAGGCCTTATCTGGGCTCGTTAAATGCTTTCCAGATCAAGACTAAGGGGCTCCCCTGGACACGCTCCAGGAAAAGGGTTGTTTTCCAGGAAATCTGCTCTCTCCCCAGCCCCCACAGGAGGGAAGGCAAGTCCAAGGAACAGAGCCTGGCAGCCTCCCCCAGCAACCCCAGCCGGTGGCTTTGTTTACATTCCCAGCCAAGCAAACCCCTGCGGCCCCTCTTGGGGGACCAGGGGCATCATCCACCTGCAAGGACCATCCCCTGAGAGAACGCAGGGCCCAGAGCCAGGCAGCAGTCCACAAGGCAGGAAGGGACAGCCTGGCCTCATCTTCCATGTGGGGCTGGGGTCTAGGCCGCCTGCACGCCCCAGCCTCACCAGCTTAGTTCTGGCTGTCCCGGTTCCCACACTGGCCAGGCCATTCAAGCAAATCAGAGGCTTCCCTCTGCCAGAGTAAATATCAGCTGTCCTGTCCCTCTGTGCCATCCATCTGACCACTGGCCAGGTAGCCTCCCCAGTCTCAGGACCCAGGCTCCCGAAGCCAGTCTCCCCCTCATGCCACTGCCCTGCCCGAGGACTGGCAAGGAACACAGAGCACACGGCTTCGCGGGCTGCTGGGTCTCAACCTTTTTGCAAAGTTCAAACCAAAAATGGACAAGACAATCTCCTATCAATACGTAAGAAGGATTCACTTGAACCCTGTCCCCCCAAATCCTAAGTCTGCTGCTGGTTAAGAGTTCTCCTAACCCAGCCCAGGGAAGACACCCGAGGATATCTATCACATGCCCTCTTACGAGATCCCTCCAAAAGAAGGGAAAGGGGGACAGTCATTAGGTCCCTAACCTACCAACATCAACCTCGCATCACCATCAATCGCTCTGCAAAAGAGCTTTCATTATCCCCAATTTATAAATGAGGAAACAGGCTCCAAGAGGGCAAGTGACTTGCCTACTGTCACCCCATCCAGTCATGGGTCCACCAGGCCCCCCGGCCTGGGGTCTCCTTAGCACGCTTGTGCCTAGGGTCCCACGGAAGAAGTCGGGCTGGCGTTGAAGCTGGATCAATCGGTAAGTTGAGTGGGACACGGGGCGTGTGGGGGAATACATTCCACAGCGGTCAACACACAGTTACTGGGCTCTACCAGGCAAGGCAGGGAGGCTGAGGGAGCCTTCCCTGTGTGGACCACGTGACCAGTCCAAAAGCATGGCGCACTAGAACTGTTACATTCTTGCCCTCCTGGTCTTCCACCTGTGGGTACGCACTGGCTGGCCATGAACATGGCAGCCGCTGGCAGGGGACCACTCCACCTGGCCCCTCATTCTGCCCTACCTTCAGGCCTCAGTGGGAGGGAAGGGGGCGCTTACGGGGCAGCACTGTCTACCCCCAATGGCCACCAGAGACCTGGAGGCCAAGCCGCACTTCCTATAAGAGAGGGAGGCACGCTGTGACCGCCTCAGAGCTAGACCAACACAGGGGGCTGCCCCTCTCTGCCTCTGGGGGTGCCGAGTACACAGGTGGGCACCCTATATGTAGGTGGTCCTCCGTGCCCCTCTCTGAGCAGAACTTTCATGAAACCAGGTGAGCCCTGTTTGGCCAGGCCGGGGACAGAGCCATTTGGTGTCACTGCTCTGCTGGAGTGATGTGGGTCAGCAGCAGTGCCAAGGTCAATACACGGGTTGGATGGCGGCGGTGGGGGGCAGAGGTCACCACAAACAATGGGGTTTATTAAAGCCCTCCCACCAGCGCAAACAAGAATATCCATATTTGGTGACTGCAGCTGAGCTCCGGTGCCCACCTGAGTCAGGTGAAGGCGCCCCCGGGTCCCAACAGGGCTGCCAGCGATGCACTCAGGGGACGGTCAACTCTAAGGGCACAGATGGACTAAGCCATTAGTCAAGAGCTGTTAGAAATGAAGAGGGGAAAAAGAGAGAGAGAGAGAGAGAAAGAGAGAGAGAGAGAGAAAGAGAGAGAGAGAGAGAGAGAAAGAAAGGGAGGGAGGATGAACAGAAGGAAGGAAGGGATGAAAAGGGGCATCAAAGAAGGGATGCTAGGAAGGCATGCGGCCACTTCTCCCCTTCCTAGCCTGGGACCATGCTGAGTGGCCCCATTTGTAAAAACTATACAAAATATAAAAGTTTTGAAAATGAAAGACAAATATCCCCATACATTCCTGAGATCCTCCACCCCCCCCCATCAGTTTGCCCTTTCTTTTTTTAATGTTTGTTTATTTTTGAGAGAGACAGACAGACAGAGTGAGCGAGGGAGGGGCAGAGACAGGGAGACACAGAATCTGAAGCAGGCTCCAGGCTCCGAGCCGTCAGCACAGAGCCCGAAGCGGGGCTCGAACTCATGAATCATGAGATGATGACCTGAGCCGAAGTCGGACGCTCAACCGCCTGAGCCACCCAGGCGCCCCAGTTTTCTGTCTCTTTTATGGTCCTTCCGGTCCTTGTTCGTAGAAACACTTGAGACTTTTAATTATCACAGGCAGAGCACGGGGTTTCACGTTGTGGATTTTTCCCATTTACTATAACCACTTCCCCGCTGGGCCATTAGTTTCCTTGTTGATCATTTTCTCCAAACGCTTCATTTTCCAGGTGATGAGGCAGAGGCTCTGAGAGGGAAGTAATCCCACTTGGACACACAGCTGGGGAAGCGAGGACCCAATTTCAGGACTGCTGGCTGCAGGGCCTCCTTGAGAAACACTGTTCATGGCTGCAGGATATTCCAAAGTGATTTTTTTTTTTTTTAAACCACCACGCACTAGGTTTTCTCCTTGTATGGTGGACCATCTTGAGATCAATTCCCAGAAGTGGAGTGACTGGAACAGGGGAACATCCAGGCATTGTTATGGGCCTGACAGGTACGGCTCAAAATGTTTTCCCCCCAGGGTCGGCGGGCTCGGTCCCGTGAACAGCGTCCCCATGCGGCGGCCACCAAGCCAGCACTGGGAAAACTGTCTGCAGGAGTAAGGCCGGTGGTTCAGCTTAGGGAACCTCAGGAAATTCTGGAAATCTGTGGGACTCGCAGGCCAGCAAGGAGTTAAGGAAAAAGAAGGCAGCTTTCCCCATTGGAGATCAGAGCCGGCAGAGGCCGGCCCTTTCCACACTGGCTTCCTGCGGGTGCCAATACAACGCCAAGAAACCCAAGTAGTTGCCTTTTTAGGCCATAATCGAGAGGACACGACCAGAGGCTAAATTAGGACTCACAGGAAATGATGAAACTGAAAGTAAATAGGTTGACCAAAAACCTCTGCTTTCAACCCAAAGTGGAATTCCTTGACTATCCGCCTTCTCCCCTTTCCCCTGAACACCCACTGGGACCTTTTTACTCTTTCCTTTTTTCCCAAGGACCCTCTCTCTCCCCCACCTTCCTGCCCTTTGCTTGGTTCTCTTTTTAGTTACTTGTGTACTTGTTTAAGAAACGAAGGGCTAGCCCCTAAAAGACAGAATTTATTCTGCCGGGAGCTTCTCGATTCCTCGACAACGGGGTTTGTGTAAAGCCTTCCGTGGCCAGGTTCTAGGCCTAGGGCTTCAACTTCTCCCAACCCGTCTCAAAGCTACCCTGTGTGACGGCCTGGGAATAAGCTCTCCATTTTCTCCATCCCCGCAGGTGAGGGAAATGAGGCCCGCACCAGTCACAAAACCCAGGTTCAAACACAGACCCACTCGGCTTCCACCGCAACTGCCTTGCCTGTGAGCTCTCTGGTGCTGGCTAGAGAGAAAACAAACCGAGAACCCCCCGGTCAGTTAAGCAAACCAGGGACACGGACGCCCATCCTGCCGACTCGAGGCTGCAAATCCCACCTCCTGGTGCTGGTCTGAAGCAGGAACGCGTCACAGTCCCCTCTTGAGCTGCTGGCACTAAAAGAAGGGTCAGGGGTCTGACCTTGGGTGAGCTATTTCCGTTCTCTGAGCCAAGGTTCCAGTTCAGAGACCCGGTGGGCTCAATTCAAACACTGAAAGCCTGTTCCAGGTTCATCACTGATGTTTTCAAGGAGGCCCCTCTGATCCTTTGTCCCCACCCCACCCCAGAGGGCCCAGGTGAACATGTCCCTTTTCTTTGTTTTTATAGCCATTGCTTTGGAGTTAGTGAAACTATCAAGACGCCTGAGTTCCACTGTTACCAAAAGGCTCTACGAAGGCAGCTGCTGAAATGATATAGAAATTGTCAAACCCCAGGGCTCCTGGGTGGCTCAGTCGGCTAAGCGCCCGACTCTTGATTTGGGCTCAGGTCACCATCTCATAGTTCGTGCATTGCCCGATTGCCCTGCAATCGATCGGGCTCTGTGCTGACAGAGCAGAGTGTGCTTGGGATTCTCTATCTCCCCCTGTCTCCCAAAAATAAATAAGCGTCAAAAAAAGAGAGAAATAGTCAACCCCCGTAGATTTTCTTATTCAATGAATCAATACATACTGAGGGTCTGTTTGCAAAAATATCATGACAAAGGTATAAAGGACCCAAGGAGTTTATAATGTAGTGGGATGACAGGACAGACACCCATGCCACTAGTTAAAGTGCCAACCTGGGCAACGCAGCCCGGACAAGGGGACCACAAGTGGACAAAAAGCAAGCGCTCTGGTTTCCTTCTGTCCTGCACGCTGCTGCACGACGGGCATCCGATACACAGATGTGCCGTATGGATGACGAGGAAGCATTTGTTCTGCGGCCTTGGGCGCATGCCACCTCTCTGACTCAACCGTGCATGCTGTCTTCCCTATCTATCGAGGCTGTTTAATTCAACGTACACTCCTTGAATGTGCACAACAATGGGGCAGGACGTCTGTCACTGTGGAACATTTGCTGAGGAGGGGGGGACTGTGCAAACGGCCAGCTCCAACACGAGACTCGGTGGAGAAAGATGAAGGAACACGTAACTCGCTGCAGGAACAGAGAGGAAGGGGTCATTCAGTGGAAAACCCAAAGCACCAGGGAGTTCCATGGAAGGGATGGCATGTAAACTGGGTCTTAGGAGAGGGGACAAGAATTGGTGGGGGAGGGGAAGAGTTGGTAGAGAAGGACTCAAGCCCAGGGAGAAGAGGGGGCGGTCTTTCCTAAACCGTAAAACGATGTGGTCAGTTAAGGTAGGGCTCCCTAGCCTCGGCACCCTGAGCATTTGGGGCCACGTAAGCCTTTGTTGTGGGGGCTGTCCTGTGTATTGCAGGATGTTTAGCAGAGTCTCTGGCCTCTACCTTCTAGACGACAGTAGCAGTCTGCCCCCGGTTGTGACAATCAAAACTGTCTCCAGACATTGCCTAGCATGAGGGCTGGGGGAGCAAAACTGCCCCCAGTCGAGAACCACTGATTTAAGGGGCGAGCTGCATGAGCAAAGGTTGCACGGAAGCCAAAGTTCTGCTTTGTAAATACTCTCTGGAGTCTGAAGTGGACACTTCTTAAAACAGAAGTCCCCAGTGAAAAGTGATTCCCAGGACCCAAACGATGACCACTACGGATGGCATGGTCACCAAGGAGTGACTGCCCCTGTAATACACTGTATTTTAAGGGATCTGACCTGACTGAACTCATTACTGGACTATACTCTAAAGATTCCCGAATGTCAAGAAAAGAAAGAAAGAAAGAAAGAAAGAAAGAAAGAAAGAAAATGAAGAAAGGAAGAAAGAAAAGAAAGGAAGGAAAAAAGAAAGGAAAGAAAGGAAAGGAAAGAAGGAAGACAGAAAGACAAAGAAAGAAGAAGAAAGGAAAAAAGGAAAAAAGAAAGGGAAGAAAGGAAAGGACAGGAAAGGAAAGAAGAAAGGAAGGAAGACAGAAAGACAGAAAGAGAGAGAAAGGGAAAGAAAGAAAGAAAGAAAGAAAGAAAGAAAGAAAGAAAGAAAGAAATCAGGCAAAGGAGGCTGATGTGCCTCCCCAGGCAAGGCACAAGTCTCCAGGACCTCCAGCGCAGCCGCTCCACAATCAAGTTCACTGGCAGGAAGAGGTCGGGTGATTCACGGAAGCCAGGCAGCAACCATGCTCTGGGGGGCTGTTCACATGGCTGTGCTGACTCACCTGGGAACTGCATCAAATGCCATTTATTGAAAGGTTTCGACAAATCAGGATTAATCCCAAGGATGATACCTAGATAAATGTATCCTGCCCAGAAACCTCCTCCAAACCCCCTCAAGTACGTCCGAATGCCCAGCAGTCGATGCCTCCACCCGGAGAACCCACAGGTACTGGGACACCTGAACCCCCCCAAACCCGCACTCCCTTCTGGGTCTCCATCTCTGGGAAAGACACCGTCGGCCTGGTCGCCCAAGGCGATCACTGTAAACTCCTCTCGGGGGGATTAGCAAAGCCCTCTGTCAATCCCACGGCCAGCGCCCTGCTCCAGGACTGCATCCCCTCCATTCCAGGCTGCACAGCAGCCTCCTTCCCGGCCTTCCACGGGGGCTTCTACCTCCTTCCAATCCATACCCCTGCTGCCTTCAGGATGACTCAGCAGCCCCGTTTCTATGCGTGCTATATCCTCTTCTATCGATAATCACTCGCCGGTTCGAAACAGTTCAACGGCTCCACACCTCCTCCCGAATAAAATCTCATCATCTTTGCAGGCTGAGTAGGCCCTTCGTGATCACACCCATTCATCTCCAGCCCTTCCTCATAACCAAGTCCTGTTCACAGCTGGCTCTCCTCGTGCCCCCTCCTCTGCACCAGAAGCCCTCCTCTCTCAAATCTCAGCGCAGGCTCCGTCCTCTGCAGGGCCCTCCCGGATTGTCACCACGAAAGGACTTCCCATAAGCCATCACACGGCTGAACTGTGTCGGATCTGCCGTTGCCTCTGAGCACAGGAGGCAGGTCTCATTCGGCTGATTTCAAACATCTAGCGCAATGCCTGACCCCAGCAGGTGCCGTTAAGGTTTCCAGAATGAATGTATGAGGAACAAGGCAAAGAGGAGGAAGGAGTCACGGAGGAGGTTTCTAAAAAGGTGGGAAATCGCCCTGAGCTGTGCGGAGGGCCAGAGGGTTAGAGAGCTGGCGGCACCCAGGTCCCAGCTGCTTCACTGCTGCAAAACCCAAGCCATTAATGGACCAGTTCTTATAGTCCCAAAACGAGAAGCGAAAGAAAGCACACCAGGGCTTTCAATCCACAATGAGAATAAGACTGAAAATAATTTATTGGTCCCCAGAAGCTTTGCAGGAGGTTGAATAAACCACCTCAGTTTTCTGGAACCTTCTAGTGCTTCCTGATGAACCAAGGTGGAGGCACCTACCATCTACCACCAGAGACACCAGAAGTGACTTGGCTGGTGTGGCGTGGCCTCTTCCCTAATCAGGATCCGTGAAGCCACCTCGGGCTGCCCTTCCTGCCTCTCCTGGGGCACTCGGTCTGCTAAGCAAGTGCTGTAAATGCTGATCTTTGGTACCAATTCTGCACAGATGGAACTTGAAAAAAACCACTGTGATGTGCAGCTCCCATTCTGTGAATCCCGAGACAAGTCCGTAATGCTCTGTCATGGAATGGAATGGGCACAGATCTGGAGTCACACAGACCTGGCTTTGAATCCCCCGCTCAATTCCTGTAATCTTTTTTTTTTTGGTTTGTTTAATTTTTTATATTTATTCATTTAGAGAGATACAGATAGCATGAGAGGGGGAGGGGCAAAGGGGGGGGGGGGGAGGGAGAGAGAGAATCCCAAGCAGGCTCCATACCATTGGCACAGACCCCCGAACGCCAGGCTCAAACTCACAAAACCGCGAGATCATGACCTGAACTGAAACTGAGAGTCGGGTGCTTAACCGACTGAGCCACCCAGGTGCCCCCAATTCCTGTAACCTTGAAGCTGTCACCTCAATTTCCAGGCTCTACAGGAAGAAGAAAAAACTCTGTATCAGAGGACTTGCAACTCAAGCTCCCAGGAAAGACTCTGACACCGAGTAAGAACTTCCCAATCTTGTCCTCCTGACCTCATTAGCCCTAATCCTTCCCTAGAAGGACACCCGGGGCCTATGAGAAGTTGCCAGAAGTTTGGTGACTCTTTCTCCAGGCTCCACCAGTCCCCCGAGAACAACATGGCACAGTGCAGTGTCTCCCAACCAGTCATTTCGCACGAAGGAAGAGGGTTTCGTGGCCAAACGCGGTTGGAAACCCGCCTCCCCGTGGCCCTCCTGCAGTCACGATGCACACAGAGTGCCCTGAGGAGCCCGCAGTTAAGGATCACCGTTTCACAGTGTCCAATCGGGCTAAGTACCCTGGGATATCCTGCAGGAGAAACGTTCCTCGGGGCTGGCCTGGGAAATGCTGGGCGGGTGGGATGTGCCACGGCAGAAGGGCTGAATTGGGGTCCGGCTTGGCACTGAGCAGCTGCTTGGCTCTCAGGCTCAAACAAGATAATGGACACAGGAGCCGCCCTGCATAAACGCCGGGGCTGTCGGAACAGTCATCCGCAGGGAGGACTCAGTCACTCCGCCAACCGAGGGCCGACCTTACCGCAGCCGCCCACCCACAGGTGCTCGGTCTCCCCGGGGAGGGGGAGGGGGAGGGGGAAGGGAGGGTCCTCCCGGGGCCCAGAGCCCAGGAGGCAGAAGCTGTTGAGGACTGGGAAGGATGGGCCCCCTTACCCTCCCCCCAACCCGGCCTCAGGAATGCTGTTTGCTTACAGAAGAAGCTGGGACTTGTTGCCATGAGCGGTATTCCAACCCAAGCCTGTGTTGATGCTTAGCAGATAAGAAAACCAGACTAGAGACAGGCCAGAGAGGAATTTAGCACCAGAGCCCCACAGACCACCCCCCTTTACCCTTCCTTCCTCAGAGGCCACATGGAAGGGCTTCCCAGGACCCCTCAGAGCCCAGGAAACACTGACAAATGCTCACACTTGCCTGACTACGGAAGGCAGGGCCTGGGATCATTCTGACTTTGCCCTGCGTCCAACAAACCCAGACCATCGAAAATGACACCAGCATTTTGTACGTTCCGTCCTCCTAGGTAGGTTAAGGACAGAAGGTGCATGAGGCTAGGTGGAGGGAGCAGCTGCAGAGGGGATAACACAGCGGCTTACCTAGGATCTAATCAGCCACGTTGAGGAATGTGGGTTTTAGTCTAGGGACGAGGGGAGGCTACCACCGTGGGGGGGGGGGGGGGGGCGGGAGGGTGACATCACTGGATTTGTATTTTAAAGAGATCACTTGGACCGGCCATGGGAAGTGATCAGTTGCAAACTGGCCTGGATTAGCCAGGAGGGGGGTTTCCAATCTAAGAGAGGGAAGAACCCCAGGACAGGGCTAGGGAGAAAGTGGTAAAACGTCACAAGACAGGGGCAAATGAAGGCACAGATCTCACCCTCGGACAAAAAAGCCTGGCCGGGGGAGAAGCAGGACTAGAAGCCCCCCCACAGCCATTTCCACCTAAGTAAGAAGCCCAGCTTTTCAGGGCCTCTCCAGCCACAGCGCCTTGGGCACGGATCTCGGGCATGATGATGTCACACAGACCAGATGGGTCACCTCCTCTACGATACTGTCCCTGTCCTCCAGGCCACAAGATACATTCTTCTTTTTTTTTTTTAATATTTTAAATGTTTATTTATTTTGGAGACACAGAGAGAGACAGGGCATGAATGGGGGAGGGTCAGAGAGGGAGGCACAGAATCTGAAACAGGCTCCAGGCTCAGCTGTCAGCCCAGAGCCCGACGCGGGGCCCGAACTCACAGACCGCGAGATCATGACCTGAGCCGAAGTGGGATGCTCAACCGACTGAGCCACCCAGGCGCCCCACAAGATCCATTCTTAATGAATGAATCAATCCACCAATCGGGCCAGAAAGCAGAGCAAGAAGATGGCCCTGTTGTTCCATTCAAGAATTCTGCCACTGAGAATGCCCATCCGCCTAAACAGAAAGGTCCCCGTGGCCTTTACAGCCCAACCAACTCCTGCACCCAACGTCTCCCAACTGTCCTTCCAGTCCCCCCTCTCCTGTCCCCTGCCAGACACTCTCCAGTCTAGACCCGTTCCTCTCCCATCAGCCCAGCAGCCCTTCTTAACACCCCAGGAGATTATTCATCTTGCTTCCCCAGGCCGATACCAGCAAAACCAGCCTTATACCAGAACTACACTGCTTCTCTACCCACTTTCCATTTGGCCCTCACACACCTTGAAGTCAGGGGCTGTCCCCCTGACCCCATACACAGGTGCTGACCTAGCCCAGGGTCCACAGAGAGGGCCCTCGCTCAGTGCTTGTGGAAGTGAACTGAATTGTTCAACACACTTGGGTTCAAGGCTCACGTTGTGTCTTCTGGGGGCCTGGCCATCCAAGAAAACAACCATTCCCAAGTTAGCCCTCCCAAGCCCTCCTGTCTGATGTCGGGGTGGGGGGAGCACATCAGCAGCTTCTGCTCAGGCCCCTGGCCGAATCTGCAGTTACGTCACCTGCACTGGACCCTTGACTTTGCATTTAATTGTTCAATATTTGTGTAGTGAGACCACACACGTGCCTCGCCTAGCCGGAGAGACCGCAAAGAGAACCAAGATATCTTGGGCCAGTGTCTCCTCCCAAATTGCCGGGCACAGATCAGCCCCAGCCTCGCCCCCAGGTGTGACAAGGTGGACAGAAGCTGCCCTCCCCTTAGGAATGCGCCCTGAACACACTAACCCTGCCCTCCCACCTTCCAGACCTTGCTAGGCCTAGGCGGCACGCATGTGCACAAGGCGGAACTTGAACCCTTCGGACTCCTGCGGCGGAGGGGTTATTCCCTCCCTTTGGTTCTGCCGAGAGGACGGCTTTTCTTTCCTCGAGCACGTGAGCACAGTTTGCTGAAACCCAATGCAGAAAAATAACCATACTGAAAAGATGTAATTACACGGCCACTGTCTCAACGGGAAAGTGCAGTGCCCTTGGTTTCCTGAGTCCACATCATGCCGGCTGAGAAATGCAACCCGAGATGAGAAACTAAAGACAATTTTTGAAGAACACTCTGTCCAGGGCCTACCAGGCCTACAGCAGCCTGTTATTCTGAGTGCTGTTTAAATAACACACACACGCACGCACGCACGCAAACCCAAAAAAGCACTGAGTAGTGTAACCACTACCACCAACAGCCATCCGAACCCTATTCCTGCTGAGCCGAGGGCTCTAAGGCCACACAGATGGGGCCCAGTCACCACGGGGTCCCCGCTGCTTGACACAGGGAAGTGCAGCATAATACTGATGACCCGGAGTCACGGGGAAGGTGACAGTCTCCCAAAAGTTCCAAAGTCCAGGCGTCCAACACCAGACTCTCTGCCATCCATTCTCAGAGGGCATGACGCTAAGATCGATAACCCCACACCTTCTCTGGTTGTTTCCCCCTTTAGCAGGCAAGGCAGCAGAAGCTCGGGACAGGTGGCCTCCCGGATCATATCACTGCCCTCCTCCTCCTCACCCACCCTTCCAGTCAAATCTGATTCATCCGTTTCTAAGAGACACATGACTGGCCAGGGGTCAACACAATCTTCCTGAATTGATCAAGCGTTTCATACAAATGGACTCTGATAATGAGCTTCATCGCTGAAAGGAGACAAGCCTTTCCAAGTGGTGATAACTTATTCATGACCTTCCCAGAAGGCATCTGAGAAGGAACCCGACTCAGGAGGCAGCCAGGCTGGCCCAGGAATTCCAGACCCATCGCTTAACTAAACCAACAGAACAAACTCTGCTTCGTTGACTCGGCCCCCTGGGCCCTAATTTCTCCATTTACAAAACGGAAGTGCGACCAGCAACCCCTCAGGACAGCTGTGAGCACATGAGAGCATGTGAAGGTACAGCCCCCACCAGGTCTAGCTGACAGTCCCAGCTCTGCAGTGTAGTCAGCGCACTGCGCAACTCACAGAACAATTGTGAGGATCACAATAGGCTAACGGAGGAGTGTGGTGCTTGGTGGCCCCCCGGGGCCTGCGGGCCCCCCCTCGCCACAATCTTTTTGCCTCTTCTCTCAAGAAGTCTGTGTCGCCACTGAGCTCATAATGAGTCAGTCATGGCACTGCCCTCACACAGCCCACTTCGGGGGGTTTGAAGTCACATCCTGCCTAGCCTCACTCAACATGATTTATTCCACCCCAGGAATGTAGCTCATTTCCCAGAATTTTGTGAAGAACTCGAGTTAAAGAGCTTGATCTTGCAAGGGACTCCATTTATAGGCTCAGCTGCAGTGGAGGAGGAGACTCAGCTCAGCTCAGACCTGTAGGCGGGAACCACACAGTCAGTACTGAAAGAGGCCGCCGGAGCATCTCACCCTGGAGTGCCAATGTTTCTTTTTTTTTTTATTTCAACCCACGGTAAAAAAAAAAGTAAAATAAAATAAAATAAAGACTATTCAGATAATACACACAAACATGTCAAACGAAAAGCTTCGTGAAACGATAGATACATACTATTCACCTTGATTATTTCCCATCCGAGTCTATCTTATTTCATGTCTAAAAACCCTGGTTGCCACCCGTGAAAGTAATTTCACGACCCACCAGTGAGGTCTCAGCTGATGGTCTATAAAACACCAGTCTGACTCCACTGTCACTGGGTAGATGAGGCTTGGGCTGGTCCAGTGACTCCCCAAGACCACAAGTTGGGCCAAGGAGCAGCTCAAGTCCAAAGCCAAAGCAAGGCTCTGTGGAGGTCAAACCTCCAGCAGGTAGGATGGCAGCCGCCTCACATGACATGTGTTGGGCATGTTCGTGGCCTGCTGTTCGGTCACCTGATCCCGACAACCTCAATAAAGCCCTGGTAGCCATCCTGCTCCCCACCCTCCCCCTTAAAAAAAAAAAAAAAAAAAAAAAAAAAAGACTCCAAGGGGGCGCCCAGGTGGCTCAGGTGGCTGAACACCTGACTTTGGCTCAGGTCATGGCCTCGCAGCGCAAGAGTTCGAGTCCTGCGTCGGGCTCTGTGCTGACAGCTCAGAGCCTGGAACCTGCTTCGGATTCTGTGTCTCCCTCTCTCTCTGCCCCTCCCCCTCTCACTCTGTCAATCTCTCTCAATCTCTCTCAAAAATAAACATTAAAAATTTTTAAAGTAAAAATACAAATAAAAAAATCAGAGGCTCAGGGAGATAAAGCACACCGCCTGGATCTGGGCACTTAGGAAACATCCTTTGAGGACCCGGAGCCCAGGACGGGGAAGGTGGCAAGGACAGAGTTTCCTCGGTGCAGCATCACAACAGATCCAATCCACTATGATCAGAACATCACCCCTCCAAGCCCCAGCTCCAGCCCCATGCCGAAGAGACGCCCAAAAGTGACATGAGAGGGACAGTTGGATGCAAGACAGATCAGATGGGAGAGGAAGGCCACTGTCCTGCAGACATGAGCTCAGAGAAGCTACTCTCCCTGTACTTACACCCGTGGGGTGGCACAACCTAACCCTAATGAACAGACCCTCATGCCTGCAAATAGCCTGTGAATGGCTTGTTTACACGCACGTGCACGCGCGTGCATGCACTCTATAAACAGGAAACCCAACGTTCTCTCTGGATCGTTGGTTCTGAACGCTTTCGGCCAGTAAGGACCCCTTTGATGACTGGCTGACGGCGGTGAACCTTTTGCCTACCACCTTAGGGGGCCCACCGAGACCCTCAAGTACAGTCCATGGACTTTTAGAAGCCCCACACACACAGGTCCCCAGTTCCAATTTCAAAGGCAAAAGGACTCTGGCATGGCCTCCTTCTCCACCCAGGCGGCATGAACAAAGACTTGAGAGGATTCTCGTCCTTCGTTCCGCTCCAGAGGGGTAATGAGGATCTCACAAAAGAGGTCACAAAAGAGGGAGCAAAAGACAAACTCTGCAGTCAGGACAAGCCAACAGTGACCATTGTCGTGGGAAGTGAAGGACTCAGGATGGTTGGGGCAGGAGGCCACTTCCCCTGGGCTGCTCCAGATCACCCTGAGCTGCAGAAACAAGAAATCCAAACCTGCACGCCGAACTGTCCCTCCTCCCTACACTGCCATCACTTGGGACTATTCTCAAGTGAGCCAGCAGGTGCCAGCCCTGGGCACACAGGCTGCCTGGAGGACAGGGCCGAGCTCCCCAGAGAAACCAGGGTGGGCAGCCGCATCCCAGAGCCTTTGGCCTCCCTGGGGGAAATCACCCAAGAACTAGTCGCAGAGTGGAGATAAAACCCGTGTATCTCCCACGCTACAGAGAAATTAGATTACTAGAGAAGGCTAATTAATCCCTCGAGGAGGCTGTGGTGATGCCCCCGTCTGAAAGGCTGGCCACCCCAGCTGTCCTTGAGCAGGGAGCCTGGCTGCAGCAATGACCTCACCACATCCTTCACCAGAAACCCGGCTGCTGATTATTTAACCACCCGCCAAGAACTGCCCCTTTGCCCGGGTCTGGTTCCAAAGGGGCCAAGGCCGAGGCCGCACAGGAGAGAAGGAAGGAGCAGCGGCCCCTGCTCTAGACAGCTGCCGGATTCGCACCGAACCCATCCCACAGACATGTGCACACACACAAACCTGTACACACACAGGCAGGTGCACACAGACACATGTGTGCACACTCCAGGGATGTGGGATCAGGGCAAAATGCGACACTTCTAGAGTCGGGCTGGCCTGGGGTGAGCGCGGGAGTCTCTACCCAGAGCTTGAGGGACTCTCTGGGAATGTTAGTTATTTTAAGGAGGGGGGGGGGGGGGCGGTGCATAGAGCGAGAGAGAGAATCCCAAGCAGGCTCCGTGCTGCCAGCACAGAACCCGACACAGGCCTCGAACCCACGCAACTGTGAGATCATGACCTGAACCGAAACCAAGAATTGGATGCTTAACCGACGAAGCCACCCAAGCGCCCTTCCGGGAATGTTATTTGAGGGCTCTGAACCTCCCTGTCTTCATCCGTAAACCGGGTGTCACCGGGCCCACGCCCCACAAATAAAACCTGCTAGCACTGAGTTCTGGGTGCTTTTCGTAGGAGAGCTTCCCCAGCCCACACAACCGCGAGGTACGTTCTTCTAGGATCCGGTTCTGCAGATGAGGAAACTGAGGCCCAGAATGTCTAAGTGACTTGCTCAAGGGCACGCAGGTAGTAGCAGCTGGTGGCTGTGCCCCGGAAGTCTGACGAGCGGCCCTAGGGTTTTCATGCCTGACCACTCGGCTCGCCCTCTGAGCACCTGGTGAGGCAGCAAACGCGTGAGGTCTGTAAAGACCAGACAGAATCATCAAGAAGGGGAAGGAGCCTCCAGTGACCCACGATCTGCCCGGTCACGCACCGCAGAGGCGGTCCTCCTGGCTGACGCCAAGCCCCTCTGTCAGACGCGTTTCCCTGGCAAACTCCTCTTTAACCTGACTCCCCCCACCCCTCCCAGCTGTCCCCTTCGGAGCCAGGAATTCAAAGCGCCTGTAGTTGTCAGAGGCTTCCAGCCACAACCAATGCGGAATGTCCCCGGTCCAGGAGCACAAAGGCTGCCTGGTAAAGCCCCCGGAAGAGCTTTGAATCCTGCCCCTGATCTTTGCTCTGGGTCCGCGCACAGAGGATCACATTCTTCAGATTCTTGTTTGAAAGCCAGAAGGGGGGGAGGGGGAGGGGCATCCACTATTTCAACCTAAGGCTAATTAAAGCCCGCGACCGACTCATTTTAAAGGGGAAGAGGGCCGTCCTTTCCCAGCCTCCCTGTAATACACTGGTCTGCCCTGTGTGATACTGCACTAGTCTGCACCCGGGCGCTCTGCATCTTGGAAGGGTCCTCACTTTGAAGACGCCCGGGTTCCAGCACTAGTAAGTGGCAGAGGGGGGAGGCCGCCAGATCCCCAGCCTCGCCCTCGGAGGCCACTGTCCATTCCTTCTCTGACCCGAGGCTTGCGGTGCCGGCCAGGTCAGCAGAACCAACTCCAGGTGGTTTGGACGAAGGAGTTGGAGCCGGTCGGAGGCGAGAAGTCACAACACTGATGGGGGGCCTGTAAATGCCACCGAGCAATTAATCCCATAATGAGGCATTTTTAACGAGCACTGGGCGCGACACAGCCACCTCCAACTCGCTCTGGCAAAAGGAGGAAACAGTTGGCGGGCGGCAGGCCCGGCTCTGGGCAGACGGCAGGTTGAGAGCAGGGCAGAGCAGCTCGGGAGGCGGCGGCATTGGAAAGCTGCGGGAGAAAAGCTAGTTGCCCTGCAGGAACCGGGCTGACCCGACCTCACACACCTGGCCGCCCACCCCACCTGCTGCCGCCCCCCCCCCCAATGCCGATGGGTCTTGGAGTGACAGGAGGGGCTGTATTTTACACCTGGGCCCATAAGCCAGCGGGGCGGCACCAGAACTCACTGCTTTAAGGCTGTGTGCAAAAGCGTGACCACCTCCCGACCCCAGGTTCATAAACATCCCCCCCCCCCCCCCCCCACTGACTGTGTGAAGTGGGATGAGAAGGCAGGGGAGGCAACGAAAGCAGATACAGAAAATAATCGGGCATCAGGTCAACGTCGAGGAGCAGGGGAGGATGCGGGCTCTCTCGCCCGCTACCTGGGGCCCGGCCCTCAGGTTCTCTGGGTCTCAGCTTTTCCAGCTATAAAGCAGGAACATTTACACCGCCGCCTTCATGGGGCTGGGAGACTTGCATTGCATCAGCCTGAGCGTGACTTCAAACTTTATATCGAAAGCAAAAAAACTGACTAAAACAGGGTTTTGAAAATGGATAACAACTGATATTTTTATAACAGACTGGCACTGCGCTGGACAAATTGTGTCTAAACAGGGGCACCGGGCTGGCTCGGTCGGTGGAACATGCAACTCTGGATCTCGGGGCCGTGAGTTCAAGCCTAGAGCTTACTTAAAAGATGTTTTTTAAATGTGCGTATCAGTAAAACAGATAAACAATAGAGCCAAGCTTTACTGAGCATCACAATCCTCTATGGCGACTCTATTTACCTCATTCCACACATGAGGAAAACAGGCATGGAAAGGGGGCGTGGCTTGTCAAGGCCAAAGAGCTGGCAAGTGAGAGAATCAGGATCAGGACCAAGGGTCTAACCCCAGAGCCCCCTGCCTGTTACACAAGGACCAGACATAGACACACTACAGTGGTTAAGACTGAGACCCCTCCTTCCACCCAAGGTGTTGCAGAGCTAAGCGGAGGTGCCGATGATAAACCGCACACCCCGCGTGAATATATATATATTCCTGGTTCCTCAAGCGGACCTTACGTGCCCGCCAAGGGCAAGGCATGGTACAAGGGTCTCAGGAGCAGCACCTTGAAGGGGAGGAAGCAAGACCCAAAAGTAGGTCAGCCAGCACAGAGAAGTGCCGAGGGGAAGCATTATCGGGCAGCAACTCGGGTTGTAAGTCTAAATTCCCCGCACCGGCATTCTATTAAGTGATACCCGTCACTCGTGTAAAAACAGTGTTTATGGCTCATCAGAGGGGACAAGCCATCTCCAAGAATGACTGGTTGACAAGAACTGGGGGGGGGGGGGGGGAGCGGGATGCGATGACCATGTGAGGAGGGCAGAGCAAGCTGGAACAACCCGGTCCCTTCCAAGAGCCCCCTGATACTTTGCAGTGGTCCTGGGCAGCAGAGAGGAGGAAGCAGGATAGAAGGAAAAGGGGCTCTGGGGAACGAGGGACAGAAGGAAAGGGGATGGGGATTGACACCTACTGGGAGCCACCAGGAGCGGGAGTTCACAGAAGGGTTGGTGAGGCACTCAAAGGACACTGAGATTAGCCACACTTTACAGAGGAGGAACCTGGGGCTCAAAGCACTTAAATAAACTGGGGAGATCAAGAAAAGCCCCTCACACCTGGAAGAATGGGAAGAATGCTGCTGGATTATTAGAGAGCACCCCCCCCCCCCGCTGACAACCACACCCACTCCCTTCTGCCATTATGGACAGACTTGTGTCCCACACCCCCCCAAATTCACCCATTGAGGCTCTAACCCCCAGGACCTCCAGATGTGACTGTGTTTGACAACGGGCCCTTAGGTGAGGAAGGAACAATGAGAGCATCAAGGTGGCCTCCCCCATCTGACTGGTGTCCCTGGAAGAGGAGGAAGGCAGGAGACACCATGGATGCGAGCACACAGCAGACAGCCGTCTGTAAACCAGGGAGCGAGCCCTCAGGAGATCTGGGCTGCCAGAGGCGCCTTGCTCGTGGACTCCCAGCCTCCAGAGCTGTGAGAGACAAACTTCTCTGGTCGAAGCCAGCCCACCCGGGGGACCCTGTACATGCCCTTGTCTGACCACTGCGGTCCACCATCCTGACCTGCCATGGCGAGCCTGTGTGCCCGGCCGCCGTCTGCTTTGCCACTCTAGAGTGCGAGCCACAGACCTGGGTCGTAAACCAGTCATGCCTCCCGGGCCCCTACGCAGGCTCCACCTCACCACCAGCATATCTAACGAACAAATAAACCGAGTGAAAATGGGATGGAAACCCAGCTGCTACCTCTGGAGTCACCCACTCCCTGGCCCACGGTCCACCACCGACTCCTGCTTTATCGAACTCTTAGTCCCTGTTCCCACCTCCAATATAGGAGCTGGCCCATAATTACAGATGGTATAAATTCCAAGATAATCTCCAGCTTATAATCACCACCAAACAGAAGTGTCAACAAAGTGACAGGAGATAATCTACCAAGTGCTGAAATGCCCGGCTTACGTGTGATTCTTATTAGCAATTTTCAGTCAATACGTAAAAAAAATAAAGTTTGGTTTGGTTTTGGGGTTTTTTTGAGTGTGTGTGTTCAATGGGTGGCACTGAGGACAGTGACAGAAACTCTCCTGGTCAAACGTCACCCCTGGGCAGCCTGGTATTGACCCAGATCTGCCCGCGGGCTGCAGAGGGGGCTGGCGTTGGTGGACAAAGCCTGAAACGTGAACAGGGCCCGGAAGTGTCCCAGCGACCACACCTGGGGCTGCCCCCACCCTCTCACTCCCTCGCCGGGTGGGGTTGACAAGCTCCTTTCGGAACAGCAAAGGACTTGTCTCCTGCTCTCTAGAAGACGGCGGGATTCAGGGTAGGCTACCTCGAGCCAGGAGCTGCGGGGACAGGACAGTGCAGGGCAGGGAGAACAAAGAAAGGAACACCTGCAGGAAGCCAGTGATGTGGAATGAAAGAAAATACTGGAACAAAGCCACTGCATTCCTTTCTAGACCCTTGGCCACCCATCCTCTCCCCTCATGCCCAGCCCAGGCCCAAATGACTCCCTTACCATTGTAAACATCTATCTACTCCAAAGCAGCCACTAAGATTCTGAAACTTTCTCTTCACAACAAAACTAAAGTGTTGCAACTTGTTGCTACAATCCTGAATCTTCCCTGGGCAGTAACCTCAGCAGAGCCAGTGGCCTGCCAGCCGCTTTGGGACCTTTCAGAGATCATCCCTGCCCATCCAGTGCTGTCCCTTACCTAGGTACAGAGAGGTCTCTCGGGAGGGCCAGGGGGCGGTTTCCCCAGGGGACAGGGCCCCTCGGAACCTTCCTCCCAGGGTGTTTGTTTTCTGGCCCAGGCCCGCGAAGCTGGGTGTGGGGGTGCGGGAGCTGGAGATCTAACTCCAAAGAGCCCAGAAAGATCTCCCAGGTCCTTGCTCCTAAGCTGTCTCACCACTGAAGACACAGTGGTCTTCCGTCAACTCAAATTGGGTGCTCAAGCCGCCATTTTCTCCTAGGCTCACCTCTAACACAACCCACAACACCAGAGTAAAGTGCTTTTTCCTGGAGTCTAGACCTGAGCCCCTTGAGGGCAGGGCCTGTGATGCCTCATTCGGCTACAGCCCAGCCACGTAGCAGTTTCTTGCCCTAGAACAGATGCTCAGGATGTATTTGCTGAATGAATCTCAAGAGTCACTAAAACCCATGGAACTTTCTGGCAATGGAACTAATGGTTCTTCCCCTTTGCGGACCATAACATAGCCACTAAGATAATAACTGTGGAGACTGTTGCGACACAGGAAACTTTATGTTGCAGTGCTGGGTGAGTCAGAGCACAACAGTATCTGTTCTGCTCACAGGTTTGTACACCGGGCATGTGTGTGGACAGGAAACCCAGAAAGACGCAAACCGTGGACGGACTGAGGGGCAAATCTGCTTCTTGTCAGCTTTGTTATTATACTGTTTTGCTATAAACAACACTCCCCTTTTTACTTTAAAAAGCAAACTAATTCCAGTAACAATTACGTCTCTCTCAACACTCTGTGAAAAATCGCACCCCCGGCCCTTCAGCTGGGAACAGCGTGCTGACCACAGAACCAGAGGCCACAGGCAGAACTCCCACCCGGAGGCTAAGGACCTGGGAAGGGAATCCTGCACTCCCACGTTTCCCAGGGAATGGCACAAGGAACTAGACTTTAATGGGCCATATGGGCCACGGAGGGAGCTGAGAGAGGGGCTGGGGCCCGGCGCTCCTCAAGACGAGAGGAAATCTTTTAGCGCCTGAACAACAAAGCTCCCTGGACACATTCCAGGCTACATCCCTACCTGCAATGGGCTTGGATGCCCCCTCCTCCTGGAAGCCTTCCCAGAGCCCCCTGGGCCCTCTCCCCTGGGACAACTGTCAGCTCCTGGAAACAAGGGCCCCACTTCCTTCACCTCTGCAGTCCCAGCACCACCCAGCCCAGTGCCTAGCATATAGAGTAAGCTCTGAGGCATGACAACGGAACAATGAGGGGCAGATAAACAAATTAAGGAAAGAAAAAATGCATGTTTGGGGCGCCTGGGTGGCTTGGTCGGTTAGGCATCCGACTTCGGCTCAGGTCATGATCTCACGGTCCGTGAGTTCGAGCCCCGCGTCGGGCTCTGTGCTGACAGCTCAGAGCCTGGAGCCTGTTTCAGATTCTGTGTCTCCCTCTCTCTCTGACCCTCGCCCATTCATGCTGTCTCTCTCTGTCTCAAAAATAAATAAACGTTTAAAAAAAATTTAAAAAAAAAAAAAAAAAAAGAAAAATGCATGTTTGCAAGTGGGCTGAGGCCAAGAAGAGCCCACTAGTCAAGATGGCGGCCGAGCCTCCAGCTGGCTGGCTCCCCAGTGAAGACCAGCCAGGGCCCAGCCAAC
The DNA here is from genome assembly GCF_022837055.1 of Prionailurus viverrinus. Lineage (NCBI taxonomy): Eukaryota > Metazoa > Chordata > Mammalia > Carnivora > Felidae > Prionailurus > Prionailurus viverrinus. Next base: position 127,843,946 of record NC_062567.1, read on the forward strand.
AGCAGCCAGGACTTATGCTGCCATGGTCTGTCACCTGCCCTCCCTTAGGACCAACCACACACATCTGAGGAATGGCGAGTTGAGGCTAAAGGTGATGTCAGTAGCCAAGGCAACGCTAGGGATCCAGCAACCTTGCTCTGAGTAGACAATCGCACCCACAGGACAGAGGCCCCCTTCTGCAGCAGCCCAAACCTCTGCTCCTTTCACGAATTTTTGGCCACCTGTGCAAGACCAGTTCTTGGGGAGCAGCCCACCCTCAAGTGAGGAAACACAAGTTCAGGGGTGAAGGTCACACAGGGGTCTGGAGTCAGAGTGCCAGAATCTGAACACCTGCTCAGTCTCCTCATCTGCAAAATGGGGGTAATTTCTTATCTATGAGACTGGGGTAAAAAATTAAATGAGATAATTCATGTAAAAGCACCAGCAGTGTGCCTGGTACACAGACATGACGAGTCTCTCCCCCAGTGTCCCAACTCCCCGTTAGAGGGTAAGGCCGCTGAGGACGGAGCTGGGCTCTCTGCCCTCCACCTCTACTGAAGCCCCACCGAGCCCAGCACGGTCAGGCCATGCAGCAGGAGCCCCAGGAGTCTTCGGACGACTGAGATTTGCCAAAGAAATTTGGGGTCAATACCCTCCATACCCAAGAGCTGGTCTTAAATATTAAAAATAGACAAAAACTTTAAGATGACTCCCAGCCACCACTTTTCTTAGCCCGGAGATTTCCAGACAAGTGCCTGGCACCCATGCTTTGTAGAGTGGAGAGCGGTGAGTGGTATTTTAAAGCCGTGGCTGCCTGGACCTCCTCGTCCCAGGCTTACAGGTAAAGTCACCAGTGAGCCCTGAACTCCACTGTGTTAACCAGGAGCCGCCTCTGTGCCAGGCACGAGGTGACTTATGGATCCAGACTTGAGGGAAGACTCTGCCTCTGACCTCCAGGTCCTCAGTCCGGTGGGTTCCAGGCTCTTCTCCCCCATCCCAGACCAGTTAGACTAAGTCACCCCAACCAGTTCCAATGCCTGTCTTTATGTTTATCAGACAGGAAGCTCCTTCTCCAGCCCAGTGACTTCATGCAAAACACAGGAAGTGCAGTGGCTTTTGAACACAGGCAACTCTAAATAAAGGGGCCTCTCCTGCTTTATAACGCCCTTTTTAAAAAATGCTTAACCCAGCTCAGATCCCTAACCCGGCTCAGATCCATGTGCCAAGATGAACTGTACCGTGTGGTAAGGCTGCAAAGGTCGAGACCCTGAAAACCTCAGCATCCGACCCAGGAGATCTGGCAGGTTCCTCAGCCTTCGTCACCTTCACACTTTGTTATCGAGGGACAGACTTGTCAGACGCATCTAAAATCTTTAAAACCTGACCACGCATCTCCTACTGCCCACGGAGGACAGACGATATTGGTGAGACCATGAAAAAGGAGGAAGAAGGAAGGGGAAGGAAAGAACTGGACCACTTCACTTATCTTTACATGTAATTACCAGCCTGAAAAAAACAGGCATCTCCGTGTTGCAGGTGGGGAAACTGAGGCTGCAGTCTAACAGCTGGAGCACAGGCGGGGGGGTCTGGTCCCAGCTCTGCCTGATCCCAAAGCCCTTGTTTTGTTCCCTCCACCACGGGCTTCATATTGAAAAGACAAGAAACCCATCAGCTCAGTGCTTAGATGACTAGAAATGACTAGAAATGACTAGAAATGAGGACCGGCGAACAGGCAGCGGAGAGCCAGTGTGGCCATCCGAACGGCCCGCCCTGCGGCCTGGCGCTCCCCCATGTGAAATATTGATTTCTGGGCCGTGCGAGCTTTCAGCCCAAGGGGCCCTGTCCAGCTGGAAGAAGTTCAGAGAAACCGAGAACACTTCCCACCCGATTTCTTAACCAACCGTAGTGCCCCTCCCCACCAGAAGAAAAGGATGAAGGGTGTGGAAGAATAAACTCCTGAGGACAGATTAAAGGGGCTAAGTGTGTGTTCCTTGGCTAAACAGTGCATAAAGGCCAAGAAAGGGAAGATAACACTTTGAAAACACTCTTAAAGGAGGCTAAGTGATTCTGAAGGAAACCAGGAGCCAAAGCTTCCCACCGCCTTGCAACAAAGAGCTGGGGTAAATCGCTCCCCCCTCTAGTGGGGGGGGGGGGGTAACTGTCCATCCAGCTCAGACACTCCTTAATTCTAGGTAAATTCAGCAGGGAGGGTTTTATTGTTGTTCATTTTCCTTTGGGGCAGGGCGACACTGGGAATTACAGTTCAAGTGAAAAGGGAGAAGTCTTGAAGGTGATAAGTTCCCAAAATGGGAATGTCCACGGAGGTGAGAGAAAGCTCCCCGGGGTGGGGGGCCTGTTCTTCTGGGAAGGAAGGACTGTAAGGACCGGTGAGGACCTTAGAGGCACCAAGGAAGCAAGTGAGGGCGGGGTGGGGGGGTGGGGGGGGGAGTTGGGGGGGAGACAAGCTACACCTTCCTCTTCCCTCCAGGCCGCAGCCCAACCTGCCTCAGCAGGAAGCCACACCCTTTGGTGGCAACTTCCGGAAAGCCCAGCAAGGCGAGACTCCCTCAGCCAGAGAGGAGGGTTCCTGGTGGAGAGACTGGAGGTGAAGAGGGCCACTGAAGGCCGCTGCAGACACTCCCAGGAAGGCCTCGCCCTCAGCCAAAGGCCATCTGAGAGGCTCCCCTGGGCCCACCTGCCCCAGGCGTGTGCTGTGTCCCATTCTGGGTGCTAAATCACCTAGAGGGCAGAATGGGGCCTGAGAAATGCCAACAGAAGCCCTCCTAAGTTACTCTTTTAAAGGGACACCCATCAGGTGCAAGAGGGCAGCTCCCCTCAGGCTTCCCAAATGTTCGGTGGGGAGGTGGGGAGGTAGGGAGGTGGGGACTGGGGTGGGGGAGATCCCAGCCAGCCTCCAGCCTTCAAACCATCTGCCATCGGGTGGCAGGCCCACTTTAGACCCAGGCTCATTCTGTGTGCTCATGTGTGACTCATGCCATTCCTCCAGGAGGCCCAGAGGCTGCCTGGCAGGGACACAGGCCTGTCCGAGACCCCGATGGGGGGTCTTCGGCTGGCTGCGCCACAGGACAAAAAAAAGCCAACTCAGCGGTGAGCAGAGCTGGTGGCTTCTCCAGTACCCACGTCATCCAAGGCTAAGACAGTCTCTCTTGAGAAGGGGATCAGGGCCCTCCAATCCAAAACACCCCTTTTGATCACATTTTCTCAAGAATTTGGGCTTTTCCACTGTTATTAATGCATTAAAAACCCAGACGTCTGAGGGGCAACTGGGGACAGCGTGGGAAGGGGAACGCTAGTGGCTTCAGTGACTCCAACTTTAAAAAAGAAGAGAATCTGGGGGCGCCTGGGTGGCTCGGTCAGTTCAGCACCCGACTTCGTCCGGCTCAGGTCATGATCTCATGGCTTCTGAGTTCAAGCCCCGTGTTGGGCTCTGTGCTGACAGGTCAGAGCCTGGAGCCTGCTTCGGATTCTGTGTCTCCCTCTCTCTCTGCCCCTCCCCTCTCTCTCTCTCTCTCTCTCAAAAAGAAATACAAAAAACTTAAAAAAAGAAGAAAGTCCAAGTGAATAAAGGTCTGGTTTCGCCCAATGGTCAGAGTGCGCTCCCCAGGAAAGAACCATGTGTGATGTGGAGCCAGGGGAATCATGGGAAGCCCGGCAAAAGGGTATCCCCCAAATACTTTCCAGACACACACTGCGAGCTTCCTTTTCTCATACGAAGAAAAAGCCATCATCTATCATTTCCCAACACACGAGGGAGTGGATCAGAATAGGCATTCGTTTGAGGGGTTACTCTGGCAATATGATCTCATGGGGGAAGAAAACGTGACCCAAAATGTTCCAGCCATGAGAACAAGCCAGTCCATTTCTAGGATCCTTCCTCCTTCTGTGCACACAATACACAGTCAATATGGAGTCTAAAGCAATGCACTTTGAAGTGGAAACCTACAAGAATGGCCAGAAGATCCCCTTATATTGACACGTAATAAAACCAAAAAGGCATTTACTGAAGAGTAATGCTCATTTCCTGGGCCTTCTTCCCTTTCTGGAGGCAGCCACTATTGCCAGCATCTCAGAATCTTTCCATGCAGAGCCCAGGTGACATACTTTGTTTTACCAAAAAAAAAAAAAAAAAAAAAAAAAAAAAAAAAGGAGCACCATATATCCTGCTATGCACCTAGTTTTTCCCATCTGCAACGTATCTTGGAGAGCACGCCCTGTAACTACGTACAGATCAGCCTCATTCTTCTAAGGGCGACAAGGATCCCCACTGTGCCATGATTAATTGACCCTTTTGATGGACAGTTTGCTTCTTCTTCTTCTTTTTTTAATGACAATGCTGTAAAGAATATGCTCCGACATTTCCTTTTGCATATTTGAGTTTTTCTGTGGGTTGAGCTCCTGGAAATTAGTCAGAGGGACTATGCTTTGCAGACACTGCCAAAGTACTTTTAAAAAGAGAGTTGTTAAAACTTACACTCCCATCAGTAGGGCATGAGGCTATGCTCTAAACACTTGGGGCATCTCCGAGAAATTAAGATTACTGAATCTTCCAGTTTCCCAGGCACTCTTGTGTTTCATAGGTGGGCACATAAACTGTCATGATGTCTTTGTAGGATGTTAGGGCCCTTTCTATCCAAATCAAGTTTTCCTCCAACCAGAGCCGGAAGGCAGATCTCAAGGCCCTTGAGTCCTGTGCTCTCTCCATGTCACCCCTTGGCTGTACCCTAGACTTCCTAGATCACAGGAAACCATGTTTTAGAACTAAAACCACAGATAGTTTGCACACCTTGTGCCTGGGCCAGAGTCCTGAAACCAGGCTACGCAGCACAAGCTCATTACCAAGTGCATCCAAAAGCATCAGCGGATGGGTCCCAGACCCACCTAGGGTTTACAGTCCACAAGGCGCGCGCACGCACGGACACACACACACACGCGCACACACACACACACACACACACACACACGCACACACACACACACATTTTTAGAAAGCAGAAAGAGCACTGAGCAGGAAAGAGCCAGGAAAACCATCTACCCTTCCCTTCCTTGTTTCCTCACATGAGGACCCAGGGAGGTGAGACCGGCCGTTTACATATTTTTTTTAAAAAACTTAAATAGCCACTATGTATGAGGCCCTTGACACACCTTATTTCTTTTAGTTCTCACATCTAGTCCTTCAGGGTAGGTACTCATTCCCATATTACAGATAAGGACACTGAGACGCAGGGAGGTTATGCGACTTGCCCAAGGTCATAAACCTAATTAAATGGCAGGGTGAGGATCTGAACTCTGCCTAGCTCCAAAGCTCACGCCCCCACTCTTCCCAGATCTAAGAATGGGACTCTGTAAGCCACAGGAGCACCACCACTCCCCAGGGGGCAGCCAGGACTCCGTTCGGTTGTCACCAGAGGCCTTGAGCCCAGAAGTTCAGCGCACCAAGGGTTAAGGCGGAGAGGCAGTGACTCTCAGGGGCTGCACAAAGGGAAAATGCACTTCCTGCCCCTGCGGGCAGAGATGCTGTTTTATGCTCAGCAAATTAGGACGTTTGTTTAATTAAGACGACACACAGATTTTGTTATTCTAAATATTTTTGGAACATGATGCTGGGGAGGAAGCTGTCAAGGCATGGGTTTTTTTTTTTTCCCCCCCTTTGCTTTGGGTTTCTTTCTCCCCCTTCAAGAGAAGGGTAAGGCCAGGCTCAGGGGAAAACAACAGCCAACCCCTCCTCTCCTTTTGAAATAAAGATGTCAAGCTGGTAAGGGCTGTCTTAAGCACTTTATTGAAGGATTAGCTAGAAGAGGAAGTGAAGAAAACACAGCTAGTCTGGTTTCTAGCAATACCCTACCAGGCCGCACAACAATGCTGCATTTTCTGAGTGTGCTTTGCTCCTTCTAAAAAGCTAACAGATCCTTGTTTTGTTTTTTCTGGAGCAAGAACAGGCAAGAGGCAGCCTGTGATTCACATGCGTCCTTCATCCTGCAAGAGGGAAGTTCTCCTATCTCCAACCCCTTAGGTTAAAGAGTTTAAAATTAAAAAACAAAAACAAAAACAAAACAAACAGAAAGCCAGGACCCTGATCCTCTCTCTCCTGGACCTTCATGTGCCCCCCAGGTAAGCAGCCCCACAGAACGTCCCTCTCCAGCTGCCCTTCCCAGAACAGAGCCTGCCAATCAATCCAGGCACCTGGATCTGCCCAAAGCAGAGCCTTTTGGTGTCACCCTGCAGCCAAGTGGGGGGCACAGTGACTCTCAAATTACACTAAGCAATCTCTTGATTGCTCAATTACGCACTAATAGGAGGCCTCGCTTTCCAACACTGAGGGCTTGCCTCAGTTTGCCCAGCCTGCAGCCCTGCAGCGGGCTCCCTCTTCTGGGGCCAGCCTCCCTCCTTGTCCCCCTAGCTCCAGACACAAGTGCTCCCTCTTGGAATTCCTCGAATCCTTTGTCTCTGCTGTGCTTGGGACGCTCATCACAGGCTGCCTTTGTATTTCAGTCATTCAGATGCTATTTCCCCTTGAGGACTGTAAACCCCTGGAGGGCAGAGGTCTCCTCCAAGAGCCTCTGGGATGTCAGCAGAGTGGACTGGCTCCTTTCTCTTAGTCCCCATGACTCACAGTACCTTTCTGAGGGCCATGTCATCTACAGATTTGTCTCGGCTCTCCCTAAGTGCCCGAGGGCAGGGGCCAGGTCTTACTCAACCTCACACCCCCCACCACCTGGCAGAGTCCTTGGCACACAGCAGGCAGTTAAATATTTGCTCAATTACACATCTATGTACCCTCCCCCATGCATCTAGCAGCCTTGTATATAAACTGACTAATATTAATCGGGTGATTGTCTAAACAGGCCTTAAAGCAACCTCCCTCCTTACCAAAAGGGGAATAAACCACCAGGTGAGGTTATGAGGCAGGTTATCGGAGGAGTCAGAAATGGCCACAGTGTTGCAGGAAGGAGCTGCTGCTCTCTTCCCCTTCAACAGTTACTCAACAGCTACTCTGAAATCCTGTTAAACCCAGAAAAGGATGCAGTGAACCGAGAAGCTGCCGGGCCTCTCAACTGCCCAGCAAAGAGAGCCGCCTGTCTCCAGGACCTGCCAAGACCTGGGATTTCCCGGGAATCTTTCTCCCCACACCGGTTGGGTGGGGCCACAGACTGCAGCTGGGCCCTCACCCTGCCCCCAAGTCAAGGCAGCCGGCCACCTTGTCCGGGAATTTGTTATAAACGACTGGGCTCTCTGCAGGGATGCGGGGGTGCAGTCTGCCCCCCCCCCCCCGCCCCAGCCGTGGCCCCTGGACAGGGTGGAGTGAGGCCCCCAGTACAGAGAAGCGGGGGAGGGAGGGTAAAGACCCCGACTCTTGGCCCAAACAGGGACGATGCGATAGCCCCGGGCCGGTCCTAAAGGCGCAGGGCCCGGCTCCCCGCCCCCGCCCGCGTGGGGCGGCCCCCAGGTGCGGTGGAATCAGGTGCGCTCCCGGGCGGGCGCAGATGGCTGCGGGCATTCCTGGGCCTTCCTCTCCGGGGTAGCGGAAGTCAGAAGTCAACGGCTGAGGGGCTGTAGAGGAGGGGGGTAGTCTTTCCTGCCTCGTCCGGCCCCCGCAGATCCGCGGTGCCCACGCACCCGCCCGCACCTCTCCCGGTCCCCCTCCTCCGCCCGACCGATCGCAGCCGGGCGAATGAGGAAGTCGGGAGCGGAGGGCGGAAACTGAGCCGAGCGCAATGTCTACAGCAGGACAGTCCGAGTCTGACTCAGGAGGACGCCCTGACAGCTGCCAAACGGTCCCCGCCTGCCCGTTACCTCCGTGGCGAGAACGCCTGGAAAACTTCCAAAGGAGCCGCTGCCCCAAGCCCCCCAGCTCGGCTCACCCGTTCGGGTCCAGGGACAGCGGCTCCCCGGAAGGGGTTAAAAAGTTTGCCCAACTCGGGCACTTGGCGAGGCGAGGGCGGGGCGCGTGCCCCGGCGGCAGCGGGAGGTCGAGGCTCCCGGTGCCCCGCCGGGGCAGTGCGCCTGGCAGGGGGAGGGGCGGAGGGTTTCCGGGGAGCGCCGGCCCCGCAGCCTTCCCGGCTCCCGAGGCCTCGCCTCCAGCGGCGCCGTCCCCGAGCGTCGCGCAGGGGTCCCGGGGCCCCTCCCGGAAGGATGCGGTGCCCCGGCCGGGCCCCGCGGCGTTCGCGCCCGCTCGCGCCGGTCGCCGGCCGCGCGGAGGCCGAGAGCCACACGTCGGCCCGCTGGCCCCAGACGCCGCGCGTCCCGTCGCCACCGCCCCCGCCCGGGGCGGGACCGGCCGGTGGGGCTCGCTCACCTGAACCTGGATCTGCGCCGGGGAACGGGCGCTGCTTCTCCCGAAAGGGCTTTCTCGAGCGCTCGGGCGACGGCGGGGGTGGGGGGCGAGCGCGCGAGGCGGGAGCTGCAGGAGGTCAGTCTCGCTCAGCCTTCCGTACCCTTCCCGGGAACCGCGGTGATCTGCGCGCCTCACCGCACCCAGCTCGGCTCCTCGCCGCCTTTCCGCCCCGCCCTAGCAGCCGCCCGCCTATTCCAGCCCGGCGCCGGCTCCGGGGCGGAGCCTGGGGCACGACTCCGCCCCCTGAGCTGCCTCGCCCACTCCAGTCCGACCTCGGTTTTGATGGACAGACACCTTGGCCCATGGGAAGGGGGTGAGAGGAGCCTCTGAGACCAAAGGCGTGGTTATTCATCCTCCTCATCCGCCCCCACCGCCGCCCGCTCCACCTTCCTCCGCGCTTCCTAGGCGGGAGCCCCGCCCCCTAGGGCGGGTCCGACGAACAGCCAGGTTCCAGGGGGGGGATAGACACAGGGAGAGTCCAATCAGGAGGAGGAGGCTCGCAGAGGGCTCGGGCAGGGATTTTGGTGCATTGCCGCGGCCGGGCGAGGCAGGGCGGGAGCCGGCTGGGGAGGTCCCGGACTCTGACACCCCGCCCCTCGAGCTGTTTTCCCGGTCCCGTGCCCTCCTACCAGAAGAACAGATATTAAGTACCATATATGGGAAAAGTGCTATTTTACATAATTATGGTGGCGTGGGGGGTGGGGGGGTGGGGGCGGGCGTGGACTCAGCCTGGGATCCGCTGCGGGCGCCCTGAGTTCGATTCCTGACTCTGTCTTTAGACCCCGCTGCGGTCTTCTGGCCTCCCGATCTTGGCTCAGACGGGTTCTTGGGGTGCACTTCCAGGCCTCTTTACCTTCACGCCATTAATTGGCACATTCCCTTTCAGATTTTTGTTACGAATTTGTGTGTGTGTGCACTTTTTCTCAGGTAGGCAAAGCGCCACTCTTTTTGGTCACTGCCCACTACACGAGGATAAAAACTTTGTTATTAAAAAAAATTTTTTAGAGGTGCCTGGCTGGCTTAGTGGGTAGAGCATGCGACTTGATCTAGGGGTTGTGAGTTCAAGCCCCACGTTGGACGTAGAGGCCACTAAAAAAATTTTTTTAATAAAAAAAAAAAATTGTACTTATCTTTTAATCCATTTGGAGTTCAGTTTGGTTGTGGAATGAGGGGGGAAAGCTAAAACAATTTTCGTAAAAGCCCAGTTGTCCACACACCATTTTCTCCACTGATTCATCACCTTTCTAACATATATGCTGGGACCTGTTTCTGAGTTGTATCCATTGACCTTTCTGTGCTGGTTCCAAAATACTTTAATGATGGGAGCTTTATAATATATTTTATATCGAAGAGGGAGAATTTCTCATTACTCTTTCCTTTTGGAATGTTCATACTATCATGATTAAATTATAACTTCAGAAAAAATTTATGATGTAAAGGCAAAAAAACACTAGGGAAAAAAATGATGCAACCCTAAGAATTACTACCAACAATATACAAAGAGCTCTTCTCAGTCATTAAGAAAAACCCCAAGTACTCTAGGGGCGCCTGGGTGGCTCTGTCGCTTAAGTGGCTGAAGTCAGCTTTGGTCATGATCTCCAATCCGTGAGTTTGAGCCTCCAGTCAGGCTCTGTGCTGACAGCTCAGAGCCTGGAGCCTGCTTCAGATTCTATCTCCCTCTCTCTCTGCCCCTCCCCTGCTCATTCTCTCTCTCTCTCTCTCTCTCTCTCTCTCTCTCAAAAATAAACATTAAAAAACAAACAAACCCCAAGTACTCCAAAATAAAAATGGTTCAAAAAAAGGAATGGGCAACTAAGAAAGAAGAAACATAAATGGCCACTAATTATGAAAAAAAAATGAGTCATTAGAAATGCAGACAGAACAACATGGGATGCCATTTTTCACCTAACAAACTTAAAAAAAAATAATAAAAGGATACAAACACCCACTCTTAGGTTTAGAGATATAGGCGAGAAAGTAAACCGATCAGTTGTCTCTGAAAATTCACCGTAAAAAAATAATTGGAAAAGTGCACAGGGGCATCTGGCTGGCTTGGTCAGTAGAGCGTGAGACTCTTGATCTTGAGGTTATAAATTCAAGCCCCATGATAGGTGTAGAGATTACTTAAAAATAAAATTTTAATAAAGGGGCGGGGCGGGGGGGGGGGCGCCTGGGTGGCTCTGTGGGTTAAGTGTCCATCTCTGGATTTTGGCTCAGGTCATGATCTCACCGTTGGTGGGGTCAGCCCCAATCAGGCTCCGTCCAGACAGCATGGAGCCTCTTTGCCCCTCCTGCAAGCAGGGGCTCTCTCTCTCTCTCAAAATAAATAAATAAATTAATTAATTAATTAAAAGGTCATGATCAGGTCATGATCTTGCGGTTCCTGAGTCCGAGTCCAGCATCGGGCTCTGTGCTGACAGCTCAAAGCCTGGAGTCTGCTTCGGATTCTGTGTCTCCCTCTCTCTGTGCCCCTCCCCCACTCACACTCTGTCTCTCTCTCTCTCTCTGTCTCTCAAAAATAAATAAACATGAAAAAAACTTAAAGGAAGAAAGAAAAATGCAGACAGTGGTTTAAAAAGCATTCTTTCCAATAAATAAATAATAAAAGGTATTCTTTCCAACATTGTTTATAGTTACTAAGTATTAAAAATAAATGTATAAGAGATTGAATAAATGTTGATGCATCCATATCTTGCAAAATACTCAGAAAGACACTAAAATTTTATTTAGATTTGTAATTACTGATTTAAGATATGTTAAATAAGGAAAAGCAAGTTAGAGAATGTTGTTATAGCAGGATCTCATTTATTTTTGCACAGTGTTTGTGTGTCTGTCCGATGTGTGTGTGTGCATGTGTGTGTTCTCAGAAAGAGAGAATGAGGCTTAAAAGGAATAATAACGTGTAAATAAGGGTTATGTCTTTTTTTTAATGTTTTATTTATTTATTTATTTTTAAAATGTTCATTTTTAAGAGATAGAGTATGAGCAGGGGAGGGGTTCAGAGCTAGAGGGATAGAGGATCTTGAAGCAGGCTCTGAACCAACAGCAGTGAGCCCAACGCAGGGCTCAAACTCACAAGTCATGGGATCATGACATGAGCTGAAATCAGACACTCAACCGACTGGGCCAGCCAGGCACCAAAAGGGTTGTGTCTTTTTTTTTTTTTTTAAAGAATTGTTTATAGGGGCGCCTGGGTGGCGCAGTCGGTTAGGCGTCCGACGTCAGCTGGGTCACGATCTCGCGGTCCGTGAGTTCGAGCCCCGCGTCGGGCTCTGGGCTGATGGCTCAGAGCCTGGAGCCTGTTTCCGATTCTGTGTGTCCCTCTCTCTCTGCCCCTCCCCCGTTCATGCTCTGTCTCTCTCTGTCCCAAAAATAAATAAGCGTTGAAAAAAAAAATTAAAAAAAAAGAATTGTTTATATTGAGAGACAGAGACAGAGAGCATGCGTGGAGGAGGCACAGAGAGAGGCACAGACTCCGAAGCAGCTCCAGGCTCTGAGCTGTCAGCTGTCAGCACAGAGCCCGATGCGGGGCTCGAACCCACGAACCGCGAGATCATGACCCGAGTGGAAGTCAGACACTTTTTTTTAAATTTCTTTTTAATCTTTGTTTATTTTTGAAAGAGAGAGAGAGAGAGAGTGAGCAGGGGAGGAACAGAGAGAGAAGGAGACACAGAATCCGAAGCAGTTCCAGGCTCTGAGCTGTCAGCACAGAGCCTGAGGCGGGGCTCGAACCCACGAACCACGAGATCATGACCTGAGTCAAGTCGGAGGCTTCACTGACTGAACCACCCAGGTGCCCCAAGGGTTACCTCTTAATAGAAGGATTGTGGCTGATTTTTTCTTTTGCTTCTCTGTGTTTCTAACACACATATCACTTGCATAATTTTATCCCAAGTAGAAGAAAGTGACTCACTTCGATGTCACCTCTTCTAAAATGTCTTCCCCGACCCTGCAGGCCAGTTTGGGTGCGTGTCCTTTGTACAATCACATCACATCATCTTTCCCTTATCTCTCTCATTGCACACTGGATTTTAACCCTCCGTCTACTGGCTGTTTCCTCCGCCCCCACTGGAAGCTGCCTGAGGACACATAGGGGCTGTGCCTTGTTTGTCTCTGTGGACCTGGAACTAACACAAAGCCCAGCATAAAATGGTCCTTAGTGAATGCTTGAGCAGGACTCGGCATCTGTTTCCTTATCTGTAAAATGGGTATAATCACTGAGTCTTGCTTGGTCCCAAGGATGGCTGGCAAGAAGACAGGAGACCCACGCCTCAAGGTGTTTTCTAAACTGCTAAAGAGTATGCACTTACAATAGAGCATGAATGATAATGTTCATTTCCATTTACCTCATAGCCCCAGCCTCCTGGGGCTTCTCTCCCAGGGAACCACCCTCTCCAGGGAACTGAGGTCGCTCAAATGGAAGGGCCTGTTGGCCAGGCCCTGAATTCTCTCATCCCCATCCACTAGCCCAGATGCTTCCCTAGCTAAAGAAGCCCTCCTTGGCTCAGTCTGTTAAGTGTCTGACTTCAGCTCAGGTCATGATCTCGCAGTCAGTGAGTTCAAGTCCCACATCGGGCTCTGTGCTGACACCTCGGAGCCCGGAGCCTGCTTCAGATTCTCTGTCCCTGTCTCTCTGCTCCTCCCCCACTCACACTCTGTCTCTCAAAGATGAATAAATGTTAATAATAATAATAAAATGTAAAAAATAAATAATACACATTAAAAAAATTTTTTTTTATAAAAGAATAAAGAAGCCCTCCCACCCGCTATCTGGCCTAACCCCTCCTCTGTCTCCCAAGAAACTGAATCCTTGATATAGAGTCTACACTTGAAAAATTTTAGGAAAATATTTCATCTATATTGTCTGAGAATTAAAATAGTATTATGGTTGGTATAGAAAATATTAAAAAGCAAGAAAATTAAAAGCACCCATAAACTTACCACCACAATATAGCAACTATTAACAAACCTTGGTTCTTTCAAATGTTTAGACACACACATACATATTTGAATAAAATGGAGAGGGCCACATATATACATGGTTGTGTGAGATATTACAAAGTTGCCACTGAAAATAAATGAAGAAAAGATGGTCTTTTTAGTAAATGGTGCAGGTCAATTGCATATCCACCCGTGGAACCGTGAATCTTGATCCCTACCCTCACACCGTTTAGGGAAATAGTTCAGGAGGAATCAGAGGCCTAAATATGAAAAGTAGACAACAAAACTTCTAGAAGAAAGCATAGGAGAATATCCCCATGACCTTGAAATAGGCAAAAATTTATTTATTTATTTATTTATTTATTTATTTATTTATTTATTTAATCAATCTTTCTTTTTGAGAGAGAGACAGAGTGCAAGTGAGGGAGGAATAGAGACAGAAGGAGACACAGGATCCAAAGCAGGCTCCAGGCTCCGAGCTGTCAGCACAGAGCCCGACACGGGGCTCGAACTCACGAGCCGTGAGATCATGACCTGAGCGAAATAGGATGCCCGACCAACTGAGCCACCCAGGCACCCTGACAAAAATTTCTTAAGACAAAAAAGTATAAACCATAAGAAAAGATCGTTCGATTGAATTTAATTAAAATTAAGAACATCTGTTCGCCAAAAGACACATTAAAGAGAGCAAAAAATAAAATTAAAAAAAGAGTGAAAAATCAAATCACAGATTGGGAGAAAATAATAACAATATATATGTCAAAGGAGCTGTATTCCAAATTTATCAAGAACATCTAGGGGTGCCTGGGTGGCTCAGTTGGTTAAGCTTCCAACTCTTGATTTCAGTTCAGGTCATGATCTCAAGGTCATGAGATTGAGCTCTGCATTGGGCTCTGCACTGGGCTCTGCTTAAGATTCTCTCTCTCTCTCTCTCTCTCTCTCTCTCAAAAAAAAAAAAAAAATCTGTGTTAAGAAAAAGACAGATGGGGCACCTGGCTGGCTCAGTTGGTAGAGCATATGACTCTTGATCTTGGGGTTATGAGTTCGAGCCCCACGTTGGGGGGCAGAGTTCACATAAAAAAATAAGAAAGAAAAGACACACAACCCAATTTGTTCCTAAATGGGCAAAGATCTGAATGGCCGCTAATATAAAAGAGGATATCTAATTATCCAGGAAACAAATAAAAAGGTGCTAAACATCATTAGTTATAACAGGATGCAAATTAAAACCACAATGAGAGAGCACTAACCCCCAACCCACACGACTCAAATGAAGACACGAAATGTTGGCCAGAACGGGAGGTCCTAGACTCTCCAGAATTACTTGTGGGAGTGAGTGCAAGTTTCTACAACCACTTTGGGAAAATGTTCGGCCGTGTCTACTAAAGTTGAATATACATTATACCCTACGATCCAGCAAGTCCACTCTTTTTAATGTTTATTCGTTAAACATAGCATGAGACATAGCATGAGCGGAGGAGGGGCAGAGACAGAGAGAGAGACAGACAGACAGACTCAGAAGTAGGCTGCAGGCTCTGGGCTGTCAGCACAGAGCCTGAGGCGGGGCTCGAACCCACGAATCCTGAGATCATGCCTGAGCTGAAGTCAGACGCTTAACGGACTGAACCGCCCAGGCGCCCCCAGCAAGTCCACTCTTAAGTATATACTACACCCAAGAGAAATGAGTGCTTGGGCCCAACAAACATGTGTAAAAATGTTCTTAGCAATTTAAAGTAGCCAAAAACCAAGAGGAGAAAAGTATATGGATGGTAAAATGAATACATGGAGTATATCCATACAGTGGACTGATACAAAGACAGGAAAAAGGACAAACTAGAGATAACATAAAAAAACACAAAGACTTGGGGCGCCTGGGTGGCTCAGTCTGTTAAGCGTCCCACTTTGGCTCGGGTCATCATCTCACGGCTCGTAGGTTCGAGCCCCGCATCAGGCTCTCTGCCGACAGCTCAGAGCCTGGAGCCTGCTTTGGGTTTTCTGTCTCCCTTTCTCTCTGTCCCTCCCCTGCTTATGTTCTGTCTCTCTCTCTGTCTCTCAAAAATAAACATTTAAAAAATTTAAAAACACAAAGACTTAAAAAAAACCCACACACACAAAGACTTAAATGTGAACTGATGAATGAATAAACAAAATGTGGCATCTTCGTACAATAGAATATGAGTCAGGTGTAAAAAGGAATGAAATATTGACACGAGCTACAACACGGGTGATCCTTAAAAACATTATGCCAGGTCGAAGTGGCCGGTCACAAAAAAGCACACATATTGTGTGATTTCGCGTCTATGAAATTTCCGGGATAGGCAAATCGATAGAGACAGAAAACAGATTAGTGGTTGCTGGAAGCTGGGAAGAAAGGAAGAAATGAGAAGTTAGTGCTAATGGCTAGGAGGGTTGGGCTTTCTTCTGTTTTTGTTTTTGTTTTTGTTTTGAGGCAACGAAAATGTTCTAAAATTGGATTGTGATGGTTGTGCAACTCTGTGAGTACACTAAAAGCCTACGGAACTGTCTACTTTATGTATTTATGTGTTTACTTATTTATTTTTAAGTGAGCTCTGCGCCTAACATGGGGCTCGAACTCACAACCCAGAGATCAGGAGTCATATGTTCTACCAACTGAGCCAGGCAGACTCCCTCCCACCGCCAACTTCTTTTGGAATTGTATACTTTAAAAAGGAGAAACTAGGGGCGCCTGGGTGGCGCAGTCGGTTGAGCGTCCGACTTCAGCCAGGTCACGATCTCGCGGTCCGTGAGTTCAAGCCCCGCGTCAGGCTCTGGGCTGATGGCTCAGAGCCTGGAGCCTGTTTCCGATTCTGTGTCTCCCTCTCTCTCTGCCCCTCCCCCGTTCATGCTCTGTCTCTCTCTGTCCCAAAAATAAATAAACGTTGAAAAAAAAAAAAAAGGAGAAACTATACGGTATGTGACATAGCTCACTTAAGCTGTTGTTTTGTTCTGTGTGAAGTGAATGAACCTCTCAGACATACTGTTTGAAAGAGTTTAGATACCAAAAAAAAAAAAAACCAACTAGAAGCCGTATAATACAGGCAAAATCAGTCTCTAGAGGCAGAAGCTGGAATGGAGGTTCCCTTTGAAGAGTTTGTGAATGTGAGGGGGGAGCCTTCTGGAGTACTGGAATGTTCTATATCTCGACCTGGTTGGTGGTTACTCTGGGTCCACGCAGGTAAAATTTATTGATTTGTGATCTACTGAGTTGTTAGCCCATTTTTTTAAATTTTATTGTTTTTTTTTTTTAATTTACATCCAAATTAGTTAGCATATAGTGAAACAATGATTTCAGGAGGAGATTCCTTAATGCCTCATTAGCCCATTTTTGACTTGGGTGGTTTGTTTTTTGGTGTTGAGTTTTAAGAGTTCTCTGTATGTTCGGCATATCAATCCCACATCAGATCATTTTCTCCCATTCTGTGGGTTGCCTTTTTACTTTACGGATCATAGATGCGAATGCACAGAAGTTCTTTTATTTTCATCACATTTAACTTGCCTATTTTTTTGTTGCATGTGTTTTCCAGTCTTTTTCTCTTAATCAGCACTTTTTTAAGATTTTATTTGTAAGTAATCTCTACACACAACACGGGACTCTAACTCCCAGCCCTGAGATCAAGAGTCACATGTTCCACTGACTCTGCCACCCATGGGCCCCCATCAACATTATTTTTTTTTAAGTTTATTCATTTATTTTGAGAGAGAGAGAGAGAGAGAGAGAGAGAGAGAGAGAGCATGAGCAGGGGAGGGGCAGAAAGAGAGGGAGACACAGAATCCAAAGCAGGCTCCAGGCTCCGAGCTGTCATCACAGAGCCCGACGCAGGGCTCAAACTCATGAATTGCAAAGTCATGACCTGAGCCAACAGGTTGGACACCCCATCGACTGAACCACCCAGATGCCCCAATACCAACTCAAAAAATTTTTTAAGTTCCAGAATATTAAAAACAAAAACAAAAACAGAAAACATGTAAATTACCTATAGTTCTCTTGCCCAGGATTCTTGATGTGTTTCCCTGTTTTCAGCGTCTAATGATGAACTCCCACCATCATGGGTCTTGCCAAACCTGTCTGTGCGCCTGACTTCCAGCTCTAGTCACATTTCCAGCCTCTCCATGCCAACCGACTCAACCCAGAAGCCTCCCCTCTCCTCCGCCTTCTCTGGGAGACTTCACTCTTGCTGAGACCATCTTACCCAGGCTTCCTTTCCTTCTCCCTAGGTTCTCACTGCATTCTGTCCCTTACCCTCTCCTCCTCCCCTCCAGACAAGGATCTTAGCGTCTCCACTGTCTCCTCCCTCTTCCCCCCCTTCCCGGTATTTTCCACCTCCAGAGTTGATTGTCCTGAAGTATGGCTATGAGCATCAGCTCAGTACAGATTTTTTTTTTAATGTTTATTTATTTTTGAGAGCGACAGAGAGACAGAGCATGAGCAGGAGAGGTGAGGGGGTGAGAGAGAGGGAGACACAGAATCCAAAACAGGCTCCAGGCTCTGAGCTGGCAGCACAGAGCCCGACGCAGGGCTTGAACCCATGAGCTACAAGATCGTGACCTGAGCCACATTCGGACATGCAGCCATCTGAGCCACCCAGGTGTCCCTCAGCACAGATTTACTGAGCACTCACGGGCAGGCTCGGGGCCAAGGACTTGGCACATAGATTGCCTTATTGCATCTCCGTCTCCGTGCTTTGATGTGGGTACTATTATTCTCCCCCGTTTCACAGATGAGGAAACTGAGGCACGGAGGAGTCAAATAATTTGCCTAAGATCATAGTAGAGCTCCCAGTTTCTAAAAACATTATCATCATTACTTGTCAATCACTGTCAACAACCCAATTGTTATTATGACTTTTTTTCTCTCCTCACTTTACAGAGGCCAAAACCAAAGCCCAGAATGTTGAGCAACTTAATCAAAGTCCTTGGGCCCATAGGTAGGCAGGCTGGGATTTGAACCCCGATCTCCTGGCGGCACCAAATCCATGACTTCTCACTTTGCTGCGCTGTGTTGGTGGACTCTGCCCTGACCCTCAAAGACCCGAGCACATCCTGCTTCTCTCCAGCCCTGGAACGTTTCTAGTGCTTTCTGTGTGCCGCACAAACTCCTAACCTGGTATCCTAGGCCCCCTGCAATTGTCTCCAGCATCCTGGTAAGCCCTGTCTCTCCCTGGTCTTCTGCAGGGTCCTATACCCCAAGCGGCGGCCGTTCCCTGCACTTCGAACCTGCCCATTCTACAAATCGGCCACTGTCACGCCACTGCTCTCATACCTTTTCTGCCAGTTCTGCCCCCTGGGCCCCTACCCACCTTCAGGACCCCCACCCTCCACTGGAAAGTGACTTCTCCGTCCACTTGGCCTGCAGCGCGATTACATCTCTGCGGGGTTACTGCTTCCTTTCTGTTGTGCGTCTGTCTTGAGCTGCCCAGATCAGAGCCCAGACTCTGCCACTTACGGAACCTGTCTGTGCCTCAGTGTCCTCAGGTGTAAAATGAAGACGATAAAAGGGGCGCCTGGGTGGCTCAGTCGGTTGAGCGTCCGACTTCGGCTCAGGTCCATGATCTCGCGGTTTGTGAGTTCGAGCCCCGCCTTGGGCTCTGTGCTGACGGCTCGGGGCCTGGAGTCTGCTTTGGATTCTGGGTCTCTCTCTCTCTGCCCCTCCCCTGCTCGTGCTTTCTCTCTCTCTCTCTCTCTCTCTCTCTCTCAAAAATAAATAAGCATTAAAAAAAAATGAAGGTGATGACA
Source organism: Prionailurus viverrinus (assembly GCF_022837055.1). Classification (NCBI taxonomy): domain Eukaryota; kingdom Metazoa; phylum Chordata; class Mammalia; order Carnivora; family Felidae; genus Prionailurus; species Prionailurus viverrinus. The sequence goes on from NC_062567.1 coordinate 127,862,973, forward strand.
GTCATTGCAAAGTTGGGTTGTTGCAAGAACGAAGACGCCGGAATGGTTTGTAGGATGATGATGATTGCGTGTCCTTGTACCTCCTCTCCTCCAGGAGGTTCATTTTGTCATTCCCCAGAGATTCCCTGAGGGCTTATTATTTGCCAGACCCTGCTCCAGGGTCGGCGGCTGGCACCCGGCCCAGATCTGCTCGGGTGCCGCTCACACAAGTTCTGACGGGCTGCTTGGGTGCTGCAGACACAGCGCTGTAGGGGGCTGGGGAGGCAAAGGGCGGCATCTGGGGGGAAGGGGGAGGAGTTCGTCCCAGGCAGAAACACTGGGCACAAGGCCCAGCGGCGAGAAGACAGACTGTGAAGGACCCTGAGCAGCCCAGAGATGCGAAGAGTCAAGGAGGCGGAAGGGGCTTGCTGCAGAAAGTAGGGTTCTGGGACCAGAAAAGTGGCAGCATCGGCCTTATCTGGGAGCTTGATTTTTTTTTTTTAATTTTTATTTATTTTGAGAGAGAGAGACAGACAGAGCACCAGCGAGGGAGGGGCAGAGGGAGAGGGAGACGCAGAATCCGAAGCAGCTTCCAGGCTCTGAGCTGTCAGCACAAAGTCCGATGCGGGGCTCGAACCCACGGACTGTGAGATCATGACCCGAGCGGAAGTCAGACGCTCAACCGACTGAGCCACCCAGGCGCCCCTGGGAGCTTGTTAAATGCAGGGTCGCAGCACCCAGGCTAGACCCACCGAACCCAAATCGGCATGTTAACAAGCTCCCCAGGTGTTTCACGTCATCTTAAAGTGCGACAGGGGCGCCTGGGTGGTCCAGGCGGTTAAACGTCCGACTCTTGATCTCAGCTCAGGTCGTGACCTCACGGTTCGTGAGTTCGAGCCTCGCGACAGGCTCTGCATTGTCAGAGCGGAGCCTGCTTGGGATTCTCTCTCTTCCTGCCCCTCCTTCCGCGCATGCACACGCTCTAATAAATAAACATTAAAACAAAATGAAGTGTGACAAACACTGGGCTCAATCAGGAGGTGTCCTGTGGTCCTCCTGAGGGGTTTCCACCGCATCAGACGTTAGAATCCCTGGTGAGGTTTTAATTAAATCAGTGTCTCAGGAGAAGCGTCCTGAGCACCTCTATTTTATGCATTCATTATTCATTCCGAGACTGATTACTGAGCACTAGCCATGTGTGATCTCTCCCTAGGACCATGCCTTCTGCCTCCCTGGAGTGGCACTCAGGGCCCTCTCTCTAATATGCACCCAGCGGACATTATTCCATGAATCTAGTGCAATGTCACCCAGGTACCCCTTCTACCTCGGGACCGCTGGGTCTCCCGGCCGTCACTCAAACATTCCCACTGCCCCCTTTCTCTTGAGCCTGTGAGTGTGGTGAGTCCTTCAGGAGGCCTCCCAGACCACCTGGTGCAGCTGGGAACCGCGGCGCTCCCACCGCACTCCGGCCTACCCTCGGTCACGGTGACTTCACCCCGTGAAGCTTGCCTGTCTGCGGACGAGGAGGCCAGGAGCTTCCGAAGGACAGATCAGTGCTGTGTTCGTGCTTATTTCTCCAGGACCTGGCGTGGTTAAATGTTTGTAGACTGAATGAACACACACATAAGCTAATAAAAATTAAAATGAGGACACGTGCCAAAGAAGTACACCAAAGCTAGGAAATGCAATTATTCATGTGTGTGTGTGCGCCCCATGGTTTCTCCGCACAGATGGGTGCTGGAGAATAAAGAACCACGCTTCTGGTTTTTTCCGACAGCTTTCCTGCGATATAATTCACATCCCATACATTTCGCTCATTGAAAGTATACGGTTCGTTCAGTGGTTTTTCGTATATTCACAGAGTTGTGCAACCATCACCACTATTTAATTCCAGAACATTTTCCTCACTGCCAAGGAACCCCATATCCATCAGAGGTCAGTCACCCTGTCCCCCTTACCTTCTCCCCCAGCCCTAGGCAACCATGCATCCTCTGTCTGTCTTTATATCTTTGCCTGTTCTGCACATTTTATACAAATGGAATCATACAGCCTGTGGTTTTTTTGTGTCTGGCCTCTTTCACTCAGCATGGGTTTTCAAGGCTCATGCATGCTGCAGGATGAGTCAGTACCCCGTTCCTTCCTATTGGTGAGTGACACGCCACACTTTGTTTCTCCATTCGTCAGACCGCAGTCACCAACCGTCGTGCAGGTATGTAGCATTTCGCTCCCGCTGCAATGTTTTCGTGCTATCTCCCTGCCTCTTGACATGTACCGTTTCAGAAGGGTGGCGTTTGTTCCCATTTTGCAGATGAGTGAAACGAGGCGAGAGTGAGCAGCTGTGACTTGCCAGAGGCCACAGGCCATCGAATGGCAGTCATAACTCGAAGCCCTTTTTCTCTGTGCCGTTCTGTCTCCCTCCACAATCCAGTTTCTTATTTTTTTTTTTAACGTTTATTTATCTTTGAGACAGAGAGAGACAGAGCATGAACGGGGGAGGGGCAGAGAGAGGGAGACACAGAATCTGAAATAGGCTCCAGGCTCTGAGCTGTCAGCACAGAGCCCGATGCGGGGCTCGAACTCACAGACCGTGAGATCATGACCTGAGCCGAAGTCGGACGCTCAACCGACTGAGCCACCCAGGCGCCCCCACAATCCAGTTTCTATCGCGTGTCTCTTTTCCCCTCATAAACCCCCTCTTCGTGGTGTCCACAGTGCCCTATGGCCACCGGGCCCTGGGCACACGGAAGTTTTGGTTGTGAGCCCAGGGAGGGTTTTAAGCCTTTATCTCATGTGGGTTTATAAGGCAAGAGTCTGCACTCTTTCTAGCCTCAGAGCAGACAGGCCATTTCTAGGTTGTGGGTGTGGGTGGTGAGGACATAGTCAGGGGAGACTGTGCTCCACGAGGCCTCGACCTCGCTGTCCACCCTGCACAACAGGGGCCTCTCACACCTGCCCCGGGGTTGCCCGGACCTCCCAGTGGCCACTTCCTTCTGCTTGCCACGCCCCTCCCTCCCCAACAGAGAACCTTAACGGCACTTATCACCCGGGGGACGCAATGTGTTTCACGTCTGCTTCCCCAAACCTGTGAGCTCCAGACATAAAGGGTATTAATCATCTATCACAGAAACTGACCCTTAGTAGGAACTCAGCTGGTATTGGTGGAATGGATGGATCTTTCCATGTTTCAATAATAGCCCTACAAGGGGGCCCCGGGCTGGCTCAGTTGGTAGAGCATGTGACTCTTGATCTCGGGGTCGTGAGTTTGAGCCCCATGTTTGGTGCAGAGATTACTAAGGACAGTAATAATAATAGTGCCTATGATCTATCGCATGCTTACCACAAGACATTTTATCCTGACAACAACACTTTGATGTGGTATCTAATCTCCTTTTCACCGAAAAGGTAAAGTTGACTGGCCCAAGGTCATAGATAGCAAGAAACAGACCTGGGATTTAAATCCGGGACTACTTGTCTCCCAATATGCTGTTCTTCACCAGCAGCGGGTCCCCTCATAGGACAAGTGGGAATTTAGAATCAGGCCTTCAGGAGTGGATGATTTTAAAAAATTAAAAAAGAAAACAAAAGGAGGACCCTGTTGCCCAAAGCTTCTCAAATTCTACTCACCTGTGATCTCTATTACGCGCTCCTACTTCAGGTCTCAAGAGAGAAACCAGCTCAGAGAGGTTAAGTGGCTACCAAAAACACACAGCACTCAAGGCTAGGCCTGCTTGTTTCCAAGGGCAGGCTTGCATCAGTATACCACAGTCACTGAATATTTATTCCTCTTGTCATTGCTTAGGCGGAAGTCTCGGTTTCCACTGAGCAGCTTTAAAAGTAAATGACTACACTCAAGTCCTGGAGAAATCAGAACCCTCCCACATTGCTGGTGGGATCGTAAGAAGGTGCAACCGCTCTGCAAAACGGTGTGGCAGTTCCTCAAACTCTGTTTGGTAACAGAGTTGCCATCTGATCTAGAAACTCCACTCCTAGGTATCTACCCAGGAGAAATGAAAACATATGCCCACACAAACACTTGTACACGAATGGACCTGAATGTCCACAGCAGCGTCGTTCATGACAGCCACACACACACACACACACACACACACACACACACACAGGAAACAACTCAAATGTCCACGAACTGATGAGTGGATAAGCAAAATGTGGCACATCCATACAATGGGATGTTACATGACAATAGTGTGTGTTACCAACTCTTCGCAGACGACATGATACCCTATACGGAAACCCCAAAAGATTACACACAAAAAAAAAAGCCTGCTAGAATTGATCCACAAATTCAGCAAAGTCACAGGGAAATAAAATCAATGCACAGAAATCGGTTGCATTTCTATACACCAGTACCGAAGCAGCAGAAAGAGAAATCAAGGATTCGATCCCACTTAACAATTGCACCAAAAGCCATAAAATACCTACGAATAAACCTAACCAAAGAGGTGAAACATCTATACACTGAACACTATAGAAAGCTTGTGAAAGAAACTGAAGAAGACACAAAAGGATGGAAAAATATTCCATGTTCCTGGATAGGAAGAACGAATATTGTTAAAATGTTGATACTACCCAAACAATCTACATATTCAATGGAATCCCTATCAAAATAACACCAGCACTCTTCACACAGCTAGAACAAACAATCCTAAAATTTGCATGGAACCAGAAAAGGCCCCGAACAGCCAAAGCAATCCTGAAAAGGAAAACCAAAGCTGGAGGCATCAAAATCCTGGACTTCAAGATGTATTGCAAAACCGTAACCGTCAAGACAGCATAGTACTAGCACAAAAACAGACGCTCAGATCAATGGAACAGAATAGAGAATCCAGAAATGGACCCACAAACATATGACCAACTAATCTTTGACAAAGCAGGAAAGAATATCCAATGGAATAAAGACAGTCTCTTCAGCAAATGGTGTTGGGAAAATTGGACAGCGAAATGCAGAAAAATGAACCTGGACCACTTTCTTACACCGTACACAAAAATAAACTCAAAATGGATGAAAGACCTCAATGTAAGACAGGAAGCCATCAAAACTCTGTAGGAGAAAGCAGGCGAAAACCTCTTTGATCTCTGTCACAGCAACTTCTTCCTCAACATGTCTCCGGGGACAAGGGAAACAAAAGCAAAATGAACTATTGGGACCTTACCAAAATAAAAACCTTCTGCATAGTGAAGGAAACAGTCAGCAAAGCTAAAAGCAACCAACAGAATGGGACAAGATATATGCAAACCACATATCAGATAAAGGGTTAGTATCCAAAATCTATAAAGAACGTATCAAACTCAATACCCAAAAAACAAATAATCCAGTGAAGAAATGGGCAAAAGACATGAACAGACACTTCTCCAAAGAAGATATCCAGATGGCCACCCGACACATGAAAAAATGCTCAACATCACTCATCATCAGGGAACTACAAATCAAAACCACAATGAAATACCACCTCACACCTGTCAGAATGGCTAGAAGTTAACAACTCAGGCCACAACAAATGTTGGTGAGGATTCAGAGAAAGAGGAACTCTTTCATACTGCTGGTGGGAATGCAAGCTGGTGCAGCCACTCTGGAAAACAGGATGGAGGTTCCTCAAAACACTAAAAATAGAACTACCCTACTACCCAGCCGTTGCATTACTAGGCATTTATCCACGGGATACAGGTGTGCTGTTTCGAAGGGGCACATGCACCCCAATGTTTATAGCAGCACTGTTGACAATAACCAAAGTATAGGAAGAGCCCAAATGTTCATCAACAGTTGAATGGATAAAGAAGATGTGGCATATATATATATATATATATATATATATATATATATATAAAATGGAGTATTACTCAGCAATCAAAAAAAATGAAATCCTGACATTTGCAACAATGTGGATGGAACTAAAGGGTATTATGCTAAGCGAAATTAGTCAGAGAAAGACAAATATCATATGAATTCACTCATACGTGGAATTTAAGATACAAAACAGATGAGCCTAAGGGAAGGGAAACAAAAATAATATAAAAACAGGGAGGAGGACAAAACATAAGAGACTCTTAAATCACCACTTAAATATACAGAATCTCTTAAATATAGAGAACAAACAGGGTTGCTGGAGGGTTTGTGGGTGGGGGGAAGGGCTAAATGGGCAAGGGACATTAAGGAGGACACTTGCTGGGAGGAGCACTGGGTGTTATACGTAGGGGATGAATCACTGGAATCTACTCCTGAAGTCATTATTGCACCATATGCTAACTAACTTGGCTGTAAATTTAAAAAATAATAAATTAAAAAAATAGTACATGTTACAACATAGCGTAATGAAAACATTACACTAAGTGAAAGAAGCCCATCACAAAAGGCCACTTATTGTATGATCCCATTTATACGAAATGTCCAGAATAGGCAAATCTATGGAGTCAGAAGGTAGACCAGTGGTCAGAGGGGAGGAGGGAGTGGGGAGTGACCATTAATGGGGACGGGGTTTCTTTTCAGAATGATGAAAAGGTTCTGGAATTTGATAGTGGTGATAGGTGCACAACTCTGTGACTACGCTAACAACCACTGAAAGGTACACTTTAAAAGGGTGAATTTTGGGGCTCCTGGGTGGCTCAGTCGGTTAAGAGGCCGACTTCGGCTCAGGTCATGATCTCGCTGTCCGTGAGTTCAAGCCCCGCGTCGGGCTCTGTGCTGGCAGCTCAGAGCCTGGAGCCTGTTTCAGATTCTGTGTCTCCCGCTCTCTCTGACCCTCCCCCATTCATGCTCTGTCTCTCTCTGTCTCAAAAATAAATAAACGTTAAAAAAAATTTTTTTTAATAAAAATAAAAAAAAATAAAAGGGTGAATTTTGTGGTATGTGACTTATAGATCAATAAAGCTGTTATTAAAAAAAGAAAAATATGGGGCGCCTGGGTGGCTCAGTCGGTTAAGCGTCCGACTTCAGCTCGGGTCACGATCTCGCGGTCCGTGAGTTCGAGCCCCGCGTCGGGCTCTGGGCTGATGGCTCAGAGCCTGGAGCATGCTTCTGATTCTGTGTCTCCCTCTCTCTCTGCCCCTCCCCCGTTCATGCTCTGTCTCTCTGTCTCAAAATTAAATAAACGTTAAAAAAATTTAAAAAAAAAGGAAAAGAAATAAAAATGAAGTGACCTTTGTCTTTTCCAGCTCCGTGGAAACGGGTATGGGAAGGAGAGACCACCGGCCAGTACACCCATCCCATGCCCCTGCTGTGACAGAGCATGGCCTCCTCTGAGCAGGAACCAAGGCCCCAGCAGCCAACCTTGGCATATTTGACTTGTAGGAGTGTCTCTCAGCCTCTCTTCCCTTCCAGAGTGTGTTTTTAACATTTGGCCTCATAGCACTTCTGTGTGGCAAAGGACTTTATGGTTAATGTATCCTTTCTGAGTGACATCCATTCTGAGATAGGGGAGCCATCTCAGTAGCCCAGCCCAGATGGGTGGTGGTGGAGTCAGGGTGACATCACAGGATTTCAGCCATTTTGGAGCAAATGCAGCTTGGACCCCCAGTGCTAAAGCCGCTGAAACAGAAAGGCAGTCACCCAGGATCTGACCCCCCCAACACCTGAGTTTGAATCTGTTCTACCACCTTACTAGCTTAGAGGTCTTGAGCAGTCTTTGAACTGCCTGGAGCCTCTATTTGCTCACCTGAAAAACGACGGTGATGATTTCAACCTCACAGGACACGGAAAGGTTCCTGGCTATCCAAGCTGGCGTCCGTGGAGTCCAGCAGCCTCAGCATCCCCCGGGAGCTTGTTAAAAATGCAGACTCTCAGGCCCCAACCTCGGCCCGTGAAATCAGAATCGACATCTTTTTTTATTTTTATTTTTTTAATTTAGTTTTGAGAACATGCGTGGGGGGAAGGGCAGAAAGAGAAGCCCAAGCAGGTTCCATGCTCAGCAGGGAGCCTGATGGGGGGGGGGGGTGCTCAATCTCACCACCACGAGATCACGACCTGAGCCGAAATCAAGAGATGCATGCTCAACCAACGGAGCCACCCAGGCACCCCCAGAATCTACGTCTTAACATCAGGCCCAGGGGATTCACAGAAGGTAAAGTTTGAGAAGCACTGGAAAGAGCTAGAATGAGGTAGGCAGGTGAAAACCTGGCACAACAGGATTTCACACACGGATGTTACGGTGTTTTTTTTTTTTTTTTTTTTGTTATTTACAAAGAGGGCTGGACTGAGGTCCCTGCTGTGCGATCATAAGCTGGGCGCCTGACCACTCTTGGCCTTCGTATCTCCATGCCCCTGCTAACAAGATCGGTTTGATGAGGTTCATCTGATAGAGCGCGTGGGAAAATGCTCTAAAAAGGCGAAGGCTGTATGTGTTCAGGGTTGTCTTGGCCAATGTGGACAGAGAATGATTGGCGAGATTCTGGAGAGAAGAGAAGGTCTGAAGCACCCGCCCAAGCATCAGACAGAGGGGGCAAAGACCCTGGCAAGCCGAGAAGAGTGACCGAGGAAGCGCTGCTCTAGCCTACCAGAACCCTCTCCACTTTGAAGTCGTTTAAAGGCAAAGGGGCCAAAAACCATAAAGTGCCCTCGGGCAAGATAGGGAGGTCTGGGCAAAGGTGAAGGGACAGGCTCACAGCGGTGGCGGTGGGGGGGGTGGTGCGCTCCTGGTAAACAGGGCAAAGGTATCAAGCTGCAGAAGCCTTGAGTGCAGAGGACCCAGGCAGCCCTCCCATAAATGCCTGCGTCCGGTTTAGCTAGTCTTCAAAGGGCTGGAAATTCCTCCTCTACTCACGCCTCCTCTATTGGTGGCCAGCACACAGGACCTGCCACGCATTTTCCGAGAACAGTTCCACATACTCACTCCCCAAATCCTCACATCGGCCCAAGAGGTAGGTCTCTTTCAACCCCCCATGGTACAAATGAGCCTACTGGAGCACAGAAAGGTCGAGTGACTTCCCCAACACCGCAGAACTATTAATCGGTGGGGCCAGGCTTCAAGCCCAGGACATCTGGCTCCAGGGCCCCTTTCTAGAGCAACACTTCTTCAGCATTTTTAAAAAGGCTTTATTTTTTAGAGCCATTTTAGGTTCACAGAAAACTTGGAGAGATTTCTCCTATATCCCCTGCCCCCATAGACGCACAGTCTCCCTGTCGCAAACATCTCCCAACAGAGTGGGTGTGATATTGTTATTTATACACACATACATTGTAATATACACATGGGCAACTAGACTACAAAATGTGTTTCTCGTGTTTGATCTCGGTCAAGGTTCCCAGCTCAGAGCTCCTAAAACCCTTGGTATTTGCAAAGTGTTGACAGTAACAGAAGTGTCTTTTGTTACGTTAATGAGGTGACTTTTGGAAAGCACCTAAGGACGGGGGCTTGTAGCCAGTGGAACCCACTGAGAGCAGAGAGGTTTGGAACTTTCCGTCCTACGCCACCCCCCACCCCCCACCTCCAGGGAGGTGAAGAGCTCTTGAGGTTGAATGGATGGCTAATGGCTCATGATGTAATCAATTGCGCCTTTGTAATGAAGCCTCCATAAAACCCCAAGAGGATGGGATTCAAAGAACTTCTGATGGGGGGCGCCTGGGTGGCTCGGTCGGTTAAGCGTCCGACTTTGGCTCAGGTCATGATCTCGCAGTTCGTGGGTTCAAGCCCTGCGTCGGGCTCTGTGCTGACAGCTCCAAGCCCGGAGCCTGCTTTGGATTCTGTGTCCCCCCCCCCTCTCTTTGCCCCTTCCCTGCTTGTGCTGTCTCTCAAAAATGAATACATGTGAAAAAAAAAATTTTTTTTTCTTAAAAAAGACATCTTGGTTGCTTCCAACTTTTGGCAATTATGAAGAAAGCTGCTATGAACATCCGTGGGCAGAATTTGGTTTGGACAAAAGTTTTTACTTTTACTGTTTTTTTTGTTTTTTTTTTTTTTAAGCCTGGAGATGGTGGTGGTTGTTTGGAGGCTGGCCTGAGAGCCATGTAGCAGAGAGGTCAGGGCTAGATGGGGTCCTCTAGGACTAGAAGGAGGAGGAGGACGACGACGACTAATCCAGCAGTTCTGTTCCTAGCATCAGTCTGGCACAGAGGTCTGGTGAACCAGGGTCACTAGCAAGTTCACGTGTGCTGCCTGATTAGTTAAGCTCCAATAACGGCCCTCATTGCAAACCAGTAGATGCTGGGTGCTGTGACAAGTGCTTTATCCATGGCGGTGTCCAAAACAGTGTTCTTAGAGTTTTTGGTCTTTTTACCTTCACACAACTGCAAGGAATGTATTTTATCATACAAATGCACTCACGTAAATGAAACAGGTGACCCCAAATACTCTAATATCTTCTAATCTAGATCTTTTTTTTTTTGAAAAGATTTTAATGTTTATTTATTTTTGAGAGTGAGAGAGAGAGAGAGAGACAGAGTGCGAGCGGGGCAGGGGGCAGAAAGAGATGGAGACAGAGAATCCGAAGCAGGCTCCAGGCTCTGAGCTGTCAGCACAGAGCCCAATGCAGGACTCGAACTCACAAACTGCCAGATGGTGACCTGAGCTGAAATCAGACGCTTAACCGACTGAGCCACCCAGGTGCCCCGATTTCATTTTTTTTTTTAATGCCGGTCATGACATTGACTTCCTGGCACGACATGGAATTTTATTGACAATGCAGCATTTGGCAAGCCACTGAACCTCTGTGAGCCACCGGGCAGGCCTTAAAATGTTGTTCTGAGTGGTAAGTGAGATAAGGTATGTGAAAAGTTTAACACCAGATCTTTAACATTGATAAGGGCCCAAACCAGGGTTGAACTTGGAGCCAGGTTCTCCTTCCCACAATTCGGAGCTGCCTCTCAGAAGCCAAACTTGCCGGGTGTGGCTTCCCAAGGCTGTGCTACTGGTTACAGCTCAGTCATTTGGGTAGAGGCCAGGTTCGCCACTCCTGGAAAATATAAGAGCTGTCCTCATGCTCTCCTGGACCAGTGACAATCTTCTCTCTCCCTCTCCATTGCTCAATTTATTTTATTTTGTACTATTTTTAAGTGATCTCTACACTCATCATGAGGCTCGAACCCACAGCCCCGAGACCAAGGGCCACCTGCTTCACCGACTGAGCCAGGCAGCGTTCCTCCATTGTCCTCTTTAACTCAACGTCCACTTGCTGGGCACTAACTGGACACGTGGCTATTCCCTCTTTCTCTTCCTCAGCCTGGAACTCTCCAGAGACTGCCTGGTGCCCTCCTTACTTCATTCCGATTGCTCCTAAAATGTCACCTCCACAGAACCATCACTAAATCCCTAATCCAAACAAGAATCAATATCCCTGTCTAGGGTAACCCCTTTTCCCTGCTTTAGTTTTCTTCACGGTTTGTTACTACCTGACAAATTATACACCATGTTGGGTTATCCATTAACTCTTCATCTTCACTAAAACATAAACTCCAGGAGAGCAGGAACTTGGAGGGTTGGTTCCCTGCTCTATGCCCAATACCTAGAACAGCGGGGCACAGAGTAGGTGCTCAATGGATGTTTGCCGAATCAACAAAGGACACTAGGCCAAAGCTGGGGAGGTGGGCTGATGAAACAATGGGGGTCATGGGGAGCTGTGTGGGTGGACCTTGTGACAAATACACTCAGCCAAGTACCAACTAAGTGCCTGGAAGCACAGAGGAGGTAGAAATCAACTCTAACTCTGGATCAGGGAGGGGGCTGAGGGACCGCAGAGGTTGGGTGGAACCTCAAAGATGTAGCCGTGTGGAGAGAGAGTGTCTGTGTAGAGGCAAAGGCAAGGGCAACGTCAGGGTAGAAAGGCGGGTTGGGCAGAGACCAATCTGCCGGGGCAGTAGCTGTGGGTTCAGGGATGATGGGCAGGTGGGAAGAGGCTAGAGCAGGATGTAGAGGGCTTTGAATGCCAGGCTGAAAAGTTTGGCATTTATAACTCTCTGACAGTGTCCTAAGAAGGTCCACTCATGTATCTGTATCTATATATTTATATATCTATATATCTATATCTACACACATATGTGGAGCACATTTATATAGGCACACACCATGAGAACCTATTAGAACATAAAATTCAGGGGCACTGGGTGGCTCAGTCGGTTGAGCAACTGACTTTGGTCTTGGCTCAGGCCATGATCCCAGGGTCACGGGACCGAGCCCTCAGTTGGGCTCAGCGCTGAGCATGAAGCCTGCTAAAGATTCTGTCTCCCTCTCTCTGCCCCCCCCCCCCCCCGCTCACATGCTCTCTCTCTTTCAAAAAAAAAATCAATAATATTTATAGATATGTAAAATTTTAAATTAAATTTAAAAATTAAATAAAGTAAATATTAAATATTAAATTAACTATAAATTAAAATTAAATATACAACGCAAAATAATATATACTTTTTTATTTTTTTATATATAATTTTGAGATGTTTAAATTATTTTTTATGTAATCTCTACCCTCTAATGTGGGGCTGGGACTAGGATCCCAAGATCAAGAGTCAAGGGTCGCATGCTCTACTGACTGAGACACTATATATATATATATATATATATATATACACACTTGTGTATAGTGTATATATATTTATATACATATAGTTACATATGTACTTTACATATGTATACTTTATATATATAAATATAAATATATAACTATATATATTTAAAAATTATGTTTTAATAATTTCCCACGGTTCACAGTTCGGGCATAAAAGACTTTACGATGAAGATCTCCCTCCAGTTCCTGCCCTCCCCCGCCTCATCCCCTCCCCGAGGAAGTCCCGCAGAAGCAATCAATGTCACTGTACTTTGTGTTGTCCCAGCAAATGCGCGTTTGCACCAGGCCGCGCTTGCGAAGCGGCTGTGTGGGGTGTGGACGGGTTCCTGCCTCGGGTCCATCAGTAGGACGCCCGGCCTCATTCACCGCTGCCAGGTGGCCCTTCCCCCTTCTCCAGCCCGGAAGCTCTGCGTGCTCCACCCTCTGACAGGTAGATTTGCTTGAGCCCGCCCACTCCGGTCGCTTGAGCCAATCGAACACGATATGCAAATCGAGTCTCATAGCGCTACAACCAATGGTGGCGGAGGTGCAACAACGGGTTCCCCCGCGCTCCCCTTCTGACTGCGCGAAGTCTGTAAAAATTCCTTTCAGGGGCAAAAAGAAGTTGGCAAATGCGGGAGCTGGGGAAATGAGGACGGGGACGTGAAGGGAATGCTGAGGTGGGAGGACACTGAAGCTTGAAGGACTGCTGGAGGCCATCCCGCCTGGCCCCCGGGCTGACCCTCTCCCTCCCTCCGCGCCCGCCCTGCCAGGTGCTCACACCGTCTCTGGTGAAGTCACTACCGGCAGGCGCCGCCAGGCCGAAGTGAAAACCGGATGTGGCTTCTGCAGAAACCGACCCGAGGTCTGGGCGTGGGGCGAAAACCCCAGAGAGAATCCGAAGCAGCCTCAAAATCCTGCCTCTACCACTTGTTAGCTGTGTGACTTTGGGCAATCGGCGCCCCCTTACTAAGGCCTCGGTTTTGCCACCTGGAAAATGGGAATAATAACACTACCCTCCTAGCTCCGATGCGGGGATCGATGGGCTAGTCGGATGAAAACGCCACAGACTTCGATCTCTGCAAGCTACAGTACTTGATAATTAAAAGGCGATCACTTTGAAGTTAGATACACCAGGGGACCCGTTCCCGGTGTTCCCAACTATTTGTGGTGTGATCTTAGCAGATCACTTTACCTCTCTGACTCTTGCTTTCTTCAACTCTTAAGTAAAACATTTCAATGGCTGTTGTTGGGATTAAATGTGTCAAGGTTTATAGGGCACTTGGCACAGGGCCAAGCCACATGTGCCTAGAACCGTAGATCCTCCTGGAACCTCAGTCTCGTCGTCTGTATTCTGGATACAACAATAATGTCTTCCCCTGCCTGCCCCACAGGATAGTCATGAGCCTTAAATGTCTTGCGACACAGTTTATAAATAGGAAAACATTATACCAATGTTAATTAGTGATATGCAAGGCAGTCAGCACACTGGAAAGAGCGTGATGTTGGCCCTGACTCTGCCTTTTATTCTCTGTGTGACCTTGGACATGTTATTTTTTTCTGTCCAAGGGTCAATTTCCTCTCTTGTAATATACCAAGGATATAGGGCCATTGTGGACATTGACAAAATGGTGTGTGGAACATGCCTCCTTTATGCCCAGCACATGACAAATTTTATATTTATTACTTTCCATTTTTATAGTTTATTTATTTTAAAAAATTTCAATCTTTATTTGTTTTTGAGAGAGAGACAGAGTATGAGCAGGGGAGGAACAGAGAGAGGGGGAGACACAGAATCTGAAGGAGGTTCCAGGCTCTGAGCTGGCAGCACAGAGCCCGAAGCAGGGCTTGAACTGATGAACTGTGAGATCATGACCTGAGCTGAAGTCGGACGCTCCAAGGGCCAGATGCTTAACCGACTGAGCCACCCAGGCGCCCCTAAAACTAATGTTTAATCTCATGGGTAGAGAGGCCTTGTCCGGGGTAAGAAGCAGCCCAAATTCAAAGAATAGCCTAGTGTCCACAAATGCTAGAGTTTACCACGGAGAGGCAGAGTCCTGCTTTTTTCCTAAGATCAATGGGAAAATTTCCAAACCCCAACAGGGGGTCACCTCTGCAAGGACTGACCGCCCATCGGTGTAAACATTCTCGAAGCCACTGTGAAGTCATTTTCTATGGAAGGAGATGACCGGGACTAGGAAGACTGGGCTGGATTTCTCTCAGCATCAGAGGTATTCAGGACTCAGGGTGAGTCACTCCTGCCCAGAGGGCTTGCCCTCCAACCCCAATAAGGATGAACACCTCATTCCACAGTATTAGTGTTCCCCCGGCCCCAAGGCCTTACATGGGTATCAGCGAGCCATGGGCCGTCCAGCCAACCCACCCCCAGGTTCCTCCAACTGTCCTGAGATGCCTCTGGTCTTGGACAGCCTTTCTGTTCTTCCTCGTCTGGAGGCCAAGTCCTGAACTGACCGACACCACTCTAGTCTGGAAGCTCCCATTCAGCTGGAGGAAGGCAGGAAGGAAGAACACCAAGGCCCAAGGCCACCTTCCCTCCAGTGTCCGCTGTTACATCTTTACTGTGTATGGCAGTGACCTTGCAGTGCAGATTCTGTTTCTCAGGCTGTTCGTCAAGGCAGCAGAGAGGGCACAGACTTTTACCTGCTTCCCCGTGGTAGGGACACGTGCCACTTTCGCTCACATCTCATTGGCCAGAAGCAGTCGGGGGAACCCGACCCAGCGAAAGGGTGTGGGCCGGTGCTGGGGAGTGACTGGAATATTCGGTGAATGTTGCTCTGTCTGCCACAATCTTTCTGCTCAGCCTTTAGGCCAATAGTAATTAACTTAAGAAAAAAAATTTTAAAAACAATTTTTTTTAACGTTTATTTATTTTTGAGACAGAGAGAGACAGAGCATGAAATGGGGGAGGGTCAAACAGAGGGAGACACAGAATCTGAAACAGGCTCCAGGCTCTGAGCTGTCAGCACAGAGCCCCACGCGGGGCTCGAACTCATGGACCACGAGCTCATGACCTGAGCCAAGGTCGGCTGCTTAAGACTGAGCCACCCAGGCGTCCCCAACATCAATTAACTTTAGAACCAGGGGACGTTAGGGTGGGAGGGACCCCGGGAGTCATCTCATCCAGCGACTTCTGAAGGTAGAAACATATCAGAACCTTTGGGTCGATGTCAAAAATGCAGAGTCCTTGGTTCTACCCCAGAACTACTGCCTCAGAACAGTCAAAGGTGGTGCCAGGGAATCTACATTTTTAACAAGCTTACCGGGGAATTCTCCAGTCTCCGTGTGGGGTGACGCACGGCGGACAGGAGCACCCTCTCTGATCACACGGGCTTCCAAGAAATGGCCCCCCCGCCTGAGTCGCTGCAAGGAGGCCTCACAGAACAGTCTGCAAAGCTGGGGTTTCTGCAAAGAGGTAGGAAATGTGGTTGGGAGTGCTCTCTGGACTCCTGCACACCACACGGAACTGAAAGCAGGGTCTCGAAGAGATGTGGGCACATCCCTTTTTGTAGCCGCGAGATTCACATTAGCCAAAAAGGTGGAAGCCATCCCGTGCCTTAAAGACGAAGGACATTCTGACCCGGGCGATAGCACGGATGAACCTGGGAGACAGACGTTCTACTTAGTGAACTACGCCACTCACAAGGGGACAAATAACTCTATGATTCCACTTACGTGAGGTACTTCGACGAGTTGACTTCGGAGAGACAGAAAATGAGATGCCGCCTGCCAGGGGCTGCAGGGCAGGGCAAATGGGGCGTCAGTGTTCAAAGGGGACAGAGTTTGTTTTGCAGGTGGAAGAAAGTTCTGGAGATGGATGGTGGTGACGGCTGTACACAGCATGAACGTGCTTAAGGCCGCAGAACTATTCATTGAAGATGGCTAAAATGGTAAATTTTAGGTTATGTGTATTTCACCACCATTAAAAATTAACTAATTAGGGGCGCCGGGTGGCTCTGTCTGTTAAGCGTCTAAATTGGGCTCAGGTCGGGGGGTGCGTGGGTGGCTCAGTCGGTTGAGCGTCTGACTTCGGCTCAGGTCGTGATCTCACGGTCCCTGAGTTCGAGCCCCGCGTCGGGCTCTGGGCTGACAGCTCAGGGCCTGGAGCCTGCTTCGGATTCTGTGTCTCCCTCTCTCTCCGCCCCTCTGTTGGCACTCTGTCTCTCTTTCTCTCTCAAAAATAAATAAACATTAAAATTTTTAAAATTAATTAATTACAAAGAGTGGTCCTTTAAAAAATTTTTTTTTCAATTGCTTATTTATTTTTGAGAGAGAAGGAGAGAGGGTGAGCAGGCAAGGGGCAGAGAGAGACACAGAATCCGAAGCAGGCTCTAGGCTCCGAACTGTCAGCACAGAGCCCGATGCAGGGCTCGAACCCTCAAACTGTGAGATCATAACCTGAGCCAAAGTCAGATGCTTAACCGACTGAGCCACCCAGGTGCCCCAAAGTGATAGCTTCATTTCAAATCCTAGCTCTGCCACTCCTGAGCTGTGTGAACTTGGGCAAGTTTCTTTGCCTTTCTGTGTCTCAGTTTCCTCACTTATAAAAATGAAAATAGTAGGGGGCACACGGGTGGCTCAGTCGGTCAAGCGTCCGACTTCAGCTCAGATCATGATCTCACAGTTGGTGAGTTCGAGCCCCGCGTCGGGCTCTGTGCTGACGGTGCAGGGCCTGCTTGGGATTCTCTCTCTCCCTCTCTCTCTCTCTCTGCCCCTCCCCTGCTCTCTCTCTCTGTGTCACAAAATAAACTTAAAAAATAAAATGAAATGAAAATAGTAACGGCACCCAGGCCAGTAGAAGTCTGGTGAGGTTTCGATGCCTCCAGTAACGCACTCAGAACAGTGGCTAGAGCCAAATATGCTCTCACCAGTGTTGCCTAGTATTATTTTCATACTAGTCACTTGGAGCCAGAAAAAGACACTAATGAGCCCTTCTCCTCTAGCTTCTCAGTCTCTTTCCCTAAGTTCCAGCAACCTAAAGAGACGGAACTGTCCCTGCGTGAAGGCACAGAGTGGGCTCGTGGAAAAGACGGGTGTCACGGCCACGCAGGGCGAGGCATCCCCTCAGCCCCTCCAAAAGTGCCACTGTGCAACTTCGGGCCGATTCACTTACCCCCCTCTGCCAGCATTTCCTCATCCAAGAAACGGGTGAACTACTCCACCTCCCAGGTAGATGTGAGGATTCAGAGAAAGAACAGAAGCGCTCGGGTCCGGCCCCCCGCAGGCACCCCACACACACATCCGTCCCTTCCTTGTGCCATTGAGCCGCGGCCAGGGGCCAGCGCAGCGTGCGCCCTCAGTCCCCAGGCTGTGGCTGCTTTGCAAAGGACCCGAGGAGCGTAGTTGCCGAGGACCGCTGCTTCGGTCCATGTGACCAGGATGAGGGCCATTAACGAAAGGCCACCAGCCCTCCAAGGCGTTGGGAAGAGCTTCTGCCTTCCTTTCAGGGCCTCAGATGGGGGTCAAGACATGCTCAGGGCGATAAATAAAGAGGAAGCAAACACAAAACCAAAGTGTTGCCTCTGAGATGAAAATACGTTGCTAAACACTAACCTCAAGGACTGATGTACAGAAACCACATGTCGGGGATGCTCTGGAATGTCACAAGCTCCGGTGGTTTGAGAGAGGCAGGCTGGGCCGGGGTCCAGGAGGCAGGACCAGGACTACCACCCCCCCTCACCCCCTAGGCAGCCCTGCTGGGTACCCTGGCACCTTCACGTCCAGGGTTCCGTGATCTCTCACACCCCACCTCCCACAGCCTGAGCCATCCATACGCCGCCCCCTGTGGCCACCCACTGGCCGTTCCTGTCTCTGCTGCCTCCTCTGTGGGGCCCTTCCATCCACCTGGAGAGCCCTTGCCGCCCCCCCCCCCCCCCCTAGCCTCACGAACCTCGACTCATCCTTCAAAGCTGTGTTTAGACACCACCTCTGCTGGGAACCCTTGGCTGAACCCACCCCACCCCCCAGACCCTCGTAACCCCTACGGTCTTGTCTATCACTACAATTCTACGAGGAATATCGGGTATCTGTGTACTTGCTTCTCATCCCTAAGCTGCAAACCCTTAAAGGCGGTATACCGTTAAGGATGTGGATTTGGAGCCAGACTGCCCTGGTTTGAATCCGGCTTCCCAGCTGTGTGACCTTGGGGGAATGAATGAATCTCCTATGCTTCAGTATCCCCGCCCCCCCCCCCCCCAAGATAGGGACGGTAACAGCGTCTGCCTTATGGGGATTCTGTCAGTTGCTGAGTATGTCTATCTCAATTATGCATTCTGGAACGGGGAAAATAACCACGGGATGGGTTTGGGGGACCCGTTTGGCCAAGTGTCAGACAGACCTGAGCTGACGCTCCTTTGATTGCCCGATCTCTCCAAAAGCCCTTGCTCTGACCCGGCGGGGCCATCGTGATATTCTGGGTCTCTCATAGTTCATGTCAGTTCAGAGTCAGAAAAGTCTGATTATGTCCTTTCCCTAATGCACAGTCCCCGGGATAAAAGCCTGGAGTGCCCTTGGGGAAGAGTGGGAGAAAGAGTTAGAATGTAACTTGTTTTGTTTTTTTTTTAATCTGTCCCTCTTTTCTCCCTCTTTTTCACTGAGCCCCCTTTGAAATTCTTGGGCTTGTTACTTTATTTCTTTTTTACTTTCCATTCGATACATGTGTGGCATGCCCGTTTTTCTTTTGAGTCCTAAATTGGCTAAATTTCTTTTCCTGCCAGAGAAATGGCAAGCCCAATTTTAACTGTCTCGTGTTGCTTTTCTTTTTTACGTTGATCTTTTCTGTTAGTTTTTTAAATTTAAATTCCAGTGTAGTTGACATCCAGTGTTATATGAGTTTCAGTTGTGTAATATAGTGATTCAATACTTCCAAACAATACTCGGAGCTCAGCAGGATAAATGTACTCTTAACCCCCTTCGCCTCTTTCACCCACCTCCCACCCACCGCCCTGCTGGTAACCATCAGTTTGTTTCTATAGTTCAGAGTCTGTATTTCAGTCTGTCTCTCTTTCTCTTTGTTTCATTCCTTAAATTCCACACGAGTGAAATCATTTGTCTTTCTCTGACTTCTTTCACTTAGCATTATGTTTTCTAGCTCCATCCATGTCTTTGCAAATGGCAAGATGTCATTCTTTTTCTTGGCCAAGTAATATTCCGTTGCATAGATATACCGCATCTTCTTTGTTCATCTATCAACGGACACTTGGGCTGCTTCCATAGTTTGGCTATTGTAAATAATGCTGCTATAAGCACGGGGGTGAAGAGTTTATGCTTTCCTTCTTCCTTGGTTCCCATTCGCCTTCCCCAAACGTGCATGAATCTTGTAAAGTTTCTTTTAAGGATTTCTTGCAAGGGTTTGGATTTTCGAAACTGAAATGTTGCTCTGCTTACTGCTTTGAGATCTGCCTCTCTGCATTGCTGCTATGCACGTCTTCTTACTCTTTGTCGATGCTCCAGTGTCCCTAGCATGGATCCGTGACATTTTGTCACCAACTCTTGATAGTACTGACCTTTCTAATAATCTGTGATGGGTGTCAGGTGGTATCTCACTGTTTTCATCACTGTTAACGGCCGTCTTCCCTGCTGGATTGTGAGCCTCTGAGGGTGCCAGTTCCACGCAGAAGGCACGTCTGTGTCCTTAACATTCTGCTCCGTGCCTGTCACACCAGGTATGTCAGTCTGTACCTTCAAAGAGATGAACGAATCAGTCTCGAGAGCCCCCCTCCTGAGGTCGAGTTTGACTCCTGGGGGAGGAGAGACACAGCCACGAGTGAGCAGAACACGGAAGAGCTGATTCGCTAAAGCCTCATAAAGACACCGGCCAGGGCGCCTGGGTGGCTCAGTCGGTTAAGCGTCCCACCCTTGGTGTCGGC
The DNA here is from genome assembly GCF_022837055.1 of Prionailurus viverrinus. NCBI lineage: Eukaryota > Metazoa > Chordata > Mammalia > Carnivora > Felidae > Prionailurus > Prionailurus viverrinus. The sequence continues at coordinate 127,883,321 of NC_062567.1, forward strand.
TCGGGTCATGATCTCGCGGTCTGTGAGTTCGAGCCCCCCATCGGGCTGTGCTCTGACAGTGCAGAGCCTGCTTGGGATTCTCTGTCTCTCCCCTCCCCCCCCCCCCACTATCTCTGCCCCTCCCCCGCTCGTACTCTCTGTCTCTCTCAAAATAAACAAATAGACTTAAAAAGAAGAAACAGAAGAAGGCGGCCAAGGGGAGTTCCCTAGGGACTCCCAGACATAGCTGGAGGGAATGTAAAGGAGGGGATGTTCCCACAGAGCCAGGGAGAGCCACTGGGTTGCAGACGGGTGTCCGCGTTCATCTAGAAAAAAAGGGCTGCGCTGAGATACGGGAAGACCCTGGCAGGAGCTGCCAGCCAGAATCCCCGGAGGCAGAGACTTGAATATCAAAGGGGAACAAAATTCCTGCTGCCAGGTGGTTGGGCCAAAGGGACCTTGCTCACATGTTATTTTAGTGATGATATTAGAATTTGGGGGGGGGGCGCCTGGGTGACTCAGTCGGTTAAGTGTCCGACTTCGGCTCAGGTCACAATCTCACAGCTCGTGAGTTCGAGCCCCGCGTCGGGCTCTGTGCTGCCAGCTCAGAGCCTGGAGCCTGTTTCGGATTCTGTGTCTCCCTCTCGCTCTCTGCCCCTCCCCCGTTCATGCTCTGCTTCTCTCTGTCTCAAAACTAAATAAACGTTAAAAAAAAAATTAAAAAAAAAAAAGAATTTGGGATAAAGTGAGAGCCACATGCCTCTGAACTATCCCGACCAAAAGTCTCCCGGTGGGGTTTGCACAGAACCACTGGCTGGCAAGGGTCTGAGGGATGCTTTTCTGCCGGCAGCTTCCGTTTCCTCATCTGTACGGTGGGGCCAATAACGGTGCCCATCTCGCTGCCCAGCACGTAGAAAGCACTCGGCAAACACCGGCGTTGACTGACTTTCTCACGGGCTTGGGACTAATGAGGGCCAGGGCACGGTCAGGGAGAGGCAGCCGGGCCTTCCTATGACCTCCCTTTTCTGGTTCCCGGAGGACTCTCTTGTCCTTGTAACTTGGGTCTCTGCATACCCTCAGTCAGTCAGTCAACAAACTCCTAAAGCAGCACCGAGGACACAGCCCCTACCCTCAAGGGGTCTGCAGGCACTGAGGTGAGGCTGTGATGAGGGAAAGACAGACCTCCATCCCCCCGCACACACATCCTCTCCTTGCTGTCCCTTCCAGCTCTGTTTGAGCCTTGCTTTTTCCCCCACAAAATGAGACTCACAGGGTTGTTTTCATGTTCAAGGGAGAAAAGAGATTGATGGGAAAGAACTTCCTAGACTGCCAAGTGCATCTAAACAGATGGCCAGGACTATATTAGGAAAGCGGAGACCCACTCATGGAGTGATGCTAATGGTCAGTGGGTTCCAGGGCAGCGTAAAAACCTCCGGTTTTAAGAAGTTTTCAAATAAAGGAATGATGCTCTTGCCCATCCTTTGAGTAGGAAGAGACATGGGGGCAGTTGGTAGGGGAGGGATGGGCTGAAATTTGGTTGCTTACCTTGCTTTCTAGACGGCCAGGACCTGAGCTACGGGAGGGTGGGGCACAGAAGCAGATGAAATCTAATGGCTGCCTTCCCCTCACCTAGCCGCCCAGAGGTCAAGGTGCTGAAGGGGTGGGGACACCAAGCTCAAAGTCTCACTTCCTGGGTGGCTCAGTCGGTTAAGCGCCCGACTTCGGCTCAGGTCATGATCTCGTGGTTTGTGGGTTTGAGCCCCGCGTTGGGTTCTGTGCCTGAATCCTGCTTCAGATACTGTGTCTCCCTCTCTCTCTGCCCCTCCCCTGCTTGGGCTCTGTCTCTCTGTCTCTCTGTCTCTCTCTCTCAAAAATAAATAAACATTTAAAAAATTTTCTTTTTAAATCTTGCTGCTTCAGCAAGGGGACAGTATTGGTTAGGGGGCAAGCAATGTTGCTGTAACAGTGTGGAAAGTATCATTGCTTCAATGACACAGAGACAAGTTTCTCCCTCACGTGACAGTCCAGGGAGGTGGTCCAGAGCTGGCGTGGCAACTCCCCAGGGCTGGGCTTCCATTTTGTAGCTGTCTTCCCTCTTATCCATGTGCCTTCTGCCACAAAACTGCAATTCACTTGTCATTCCAGGCAGAGGGAGAAGAGAAAGAGAGAGAGGGCTGACACATTCCTCTCCTATTAAGGACATGGGGTGGCCAGCCTCCAAGATTGTCCCCGATGATCCCTGCCCTGCCCCTACCCCCCATATTCGTGCCCCCGTGTTGTCCCTTCCCACACTGAACAGGGATGACTGCATGACCGATAGGGTATTTGGGAAAAGACCGAGTGTGACTTCTGAGGCTAGGTCATAAAAGACATTGGAGCTTCCACCTTGCTCTCTCTTGGGTCATGCACTCTGGGGGAAGCCAGCCGCCATGTCACGAGAACACTCATGCCCTGTGGAGAGGTCCATACAGTGAGCAGAGGCCTCCCAACAGCGGCCAGCGTGAACCTGCCCGCCACGTGAAGGGGCCACCTTGGAAGCGGACCTTCCGGCCACAGCCCAGCCTTCAGATAATCGCAGACCCAGCGGACATCTTGACAGCGACTTCGTGAGAGACACTGAGCCAGAGCCACCCAGCTAAGCCCTTCCTCAACTCCTGACCCACTGGAACTGGGTGAGACCCTACATGCCTATTTTTGTTTGCTAAGTTGTGGGAAATCTGTTACTCGACACTGGGTAACTTATCCAGGTCACTCTCAGAAGGCACGCTCATCAGAGTCATTCACATCTATTGGCCTCAACCCAGCCACATGACCACGTGTAGCTGCAAGGGAGTCTGGGAAATACGGTCTTCAGTTGGGCGGCTAGGTGCCGGGCTAAAACTTCAATGACTCGGGTCCTCAACTCAATCACATCTGCAAAGTCCCTTTTGCCCGATAAGGTAATATGATCACAGGTTCCAGGGACTAGGATGTGGACACCTTCGGGGGCCATTATCCTGTCCACCACAACTCAGTAGCTTGTACGTGCATGTTCACAGCAGCTTTATCCATAGTAGCCAAAACCAAAAAAATGGCCAAATATCCTTCTAATGGATGAATGGTTCCGAAAACTGTAGTACATCCACACCATGGACTACTACTTGGCAATAAAAAGAAATGAGCCGTAAATACACACAACTCAGTTAAACCTCAGGAAAATTAGTCTGAGTGGAAAAAAAAAATTTCAAGAGGTTACGCGTCGTGTGACTCCATTTACACGACGCCTGTGAGCGAACATCATTACGGAGGTGGGGCCCAGAAGCTACAAGGGGCCAGCGAGGGTCGCTCTATATAAAGGCGCATCTCATGGTGGTTAAGTGTCTTGATTACGGTGGTGGTTACATGAAGCTCCCCACGTGATAAAATTGTGTAAAGCTCCCCACGCACCAGCACACGAGTGCACGTATCACTGGTAAAATCCAGATAAGCTCTGTGGATCCCACTCACGTTGATTTCCTGGTTTTGATGTTGTACAATGGTTACGCAAGATGTTACCACGGGGGAAGTTAGTTCAAAAATTAAAAGTTGGGGCGCCTGGGTGGCTCCGTCGGCGGAGCGTCCGACTTTGGCTCAGGTCGTGACCTCGCAGTCCTTGAGTTCGAGCCCCGCGTCAGGCTCTGTGCGGACAGCTCAGAGCCTGGAGCCTGCTTCGGGTTCTGTGTCTCCCACTCTCTCTGTTCCTCCCCTGCTCGCGCTTTGTCTCTCTCTGTCTCTCAACGATAAATAAACATTGAAAAAAAAATTTTTTTAACTACAAGTTAAGGGGCACCTGGGTGGCTCCGTCGGTTAGGCGTCCGACTCCTGATCTGGACTCAGGTCACGATCTCAGGATTCATGAATTTGAGCCCTGTGTTGGGCCCTGCACTGACAGCGTGAGACTCGGCTTAGGATTCTGTCTCTTCCTCTCTCTCCATCCCTTCCCCACCCATGCTCTCTCTCTCTCTCTCAAAATAAATAAGTAGGGGCGCCTAGGTGGCGCAGTCGGTTAAGCGTCCGACTTCAGCCAGGTCACGATCGCGCGGTCCGTGAGTTCGAGCCCCGCGTGGGGCTCTGGGCTGATGGCTCGGAGCCTGGAGCCTGTTTCCGATTCTGTGTCTCCCTCTCTCTCTGCCCCTCTCCCGTTCATGCTCTGTCTCTCTCTGTCCCAAAAATAAATAAACGTTGAAAAAAAAATTAAAAAAAAAAAAATAATAAATAAATAAGTAAACTTAAAAAAAAAAGAAAAAAAAAAAGCAGGGTGGGGGGCACCTGGCTGGCATAGTCGGTGGAACGTGAAACTCTCGATCTCCAGGTTGTGAGTTCGAGCCCCACGTTCGGTATAGAGATTACTTAAAAAAAAAAAAAAAAAAAATGCTGGACTCCCAGCCTGGAGACCTGGATCCTGGGTTGTAGTTCTGGTTCTTTCCTTAACTCGTCTTAAGTCGACGGCAAATCCCTGGCCACCACTAGGACTCTACCAGCCCCCCTGTGAAACGGGGGTTTTGGCTTGTGTCACAGGTTTTCACAGTTTGATGTTTCACGGCGATACGTTTTGTTCCAAACATCCTGATGGAGACACGATGGGCACTGGTGCTGTGATCCCCCATGGGACTTCTGTCAGCACCTGCACCATCTCATTGGAGGGCTCTCCCTGAGCTCAGGGGAGGCCGGAAGTGCCGAGAAAGGAAAGTCCTCTGACGGGAGCTGGTCATCAAGTGTCCGGGCGCCTTCGCCCCTTGGGCAGAATGGCCGGGCTGTGTGTCTTCTGCACTGGCTCCCAGAGATCCCCCGTGGAAACCCACATGCTTTGTCCTTGTCTTGCCTTCCTTGTCTCACAGTCCCCTCTCCCTGACCTGATTTGCCGGGGGACTTTATCCAAACAAATGACGCGTATTCAACTCATCGTCTCAGAACCTCTGCGAGCCCCGTGTCGGGCTCTGTGCTGACAGCTCGGAGCCTGGAGCCTGCTTCGGATTCTGTGTCTCCCTCTCTCTCTCTCTGACCCTTCCCCGTTCATGCTCTGTCTCTCTCTGTCTCAAAAACAAATTAACATTAAAAAAAAAAAAGAAAGAAAAGAAAAGGAAGGGAGTCAATAGGGCAGCACGACTAGAGAGGAAACCTCGTGAACCAAGGCCCTAGGAAGGACCCTGAGACGATAACTCGCTGTCCCCATCCTCCGCGCTGACCAAGTCACTTGGTGGCAGTTCTCTCCATATCTTGCCTTTTCACTCAAGACCATGTTCCTGTTTGGACCAAGAAAGTGACCCAAAAAGGACTGTGGTCACTCTCTTATCGGGCCTGTGGTGGGGGTGGAGGACACACGTCAGACCCTTCCCCAGCTGCTGTGGCCCCAAGCCACTTCTCCGGGGAAGACACCCCAGCCCCACTGGAGGCCACCACTGGGCACCTCTCAAACTCTGAGCCAGACGAAGGGATGAGTCCTGAGCAGTGGGCCCAACAGCACCCAGGTAGCCTGGTCCTCCTAGGAGAGAGCACTGGAGAGGGAGTTCAGCAGCCATTTTTGTAGAGTCTGTATCTTTCTGAACTTAGTCTCTTCCACATCCACACACCAGGATCACAGGCAGGAGACGTGCCCGGTCTTCACAGGCCACAAACCGCAACCAGTCGTATCCTTCCAGTGGGGGCGAAGCTCTGTCCTTTTTCCTTGAGAGTCTGGGTATGTCGTCTCGTTCAACCCTTCAATCCAACGTGGTATCGCGAAGGGCCTACTATGTGCCAGGAGCTGGGCAGGCGACCGAGGAAACTCACAAATAGCAAGACGGGATTTCTTACCCTTCCGAGCTCACGGTGTAAGAGCAGAGCAACCTGTCGTCAGGGCCCGTGTGTGTATTCCTGAGTATCCCCTGTCTACTGAACTTGACTCTCAACCCTGGGCCGCTGCTCAGTGTCTGCGGCGGCTGAACTCTGAACTCTAGGGCAGCCCCACGATCCTTCCTCCTGGCGTTCACACCCCTGTGTGATCCCCTCCCCTGGAGTGCGGACAGGGCTACGATTTGCTGCTAACCAACCGACCGTGGCAAACGGGACGGGGTGTACATGATCACACGTATGTGACTCTGTCATACACCTCCTTCTTGTGAGGAGGCTCCGTCTCCCTTGCTGGCTTTGACGAGGCAGAGAGCCATGCTGGGGAAGGAATGGAGGGAGGCTCGCCCCCGACACCCAGCAGGGAGATGAGGTGCTTGGTCTGATCACAGCGAGGAACTGAATTCTGCCAGCAATTGTGGGAGCTTGGAAGTAGACTCTTCCCCGGTCAAGCCTCAGCTGAGACTACAGCTCCAGCCAACACTTTGTCACCTTGTGAGACCCCGGGCTGGTATTTAAGCCGAGCCCATATTCCCGAGCCACAGAAACTGTAAGTTCATAAATATGTGGGTTTTTTTTTTTTAAGAATTGTTTTTTATTCTTTTTTTTTAAATGTTTACTTTAGAGAAAGACAGAGTGGGGGAGGGGCAGAGAGAGAGAGAGAGAGACAGACAGACAGAATCCAAAGCAGGTTCCAGGCTCCGAGCTGTCAGCACAGAGCCCGACGTGGGGCTCGAACTCAGGAAGCACGAGATCGTGACCTGAGCTGAGGTCGGTGCTTAACCGACTGAGCCACCCAGGTGCCCCATAAATGTGCGTTGTCACTGTGCAGATAAAAACCCCACTTTGGAATGGAGCCAATGGGAGGAAAGCAGAGGTAGATGTGGACGGAGACAAAGCCTTCGTGATACTGCTCACTTGAGCACCTGGATCCAGCCGTGCCTGAAACTGGTCATCTACCCCTGGACGTTCCACTTGTGTGAGTCAATAAATTTTATCTTATTATTTCTCTAAGCCAATTGAGTTCCTTGCAAAAGAGGAAGTCTCGATTAATACACTCATCTTTACAGGTAAAATTCAGTAACTTCTCTCCTCAAGGAAGCCTTCCCTACCCACACCGGATGGCTTCTGCCTGCTACACCACTCTCCCAATTTACCCTTTGGTTTTATCCTCTTCCGGCGTTCTTTAGCGTCTTGAGTGTGAGTTGTGATACTCGAGCACGATTTGACACACTTTATTTATTTATAAAACGTTTAAGTTCATTTATTGAGAGAGAGAGAGAGAGAGAGAGAGAGAGAGGCAGAGACAGAAGGAGGGAGGGAGAATCCCAAGCCTGCTCTGCACTGTCAGTGACACGGGGCTCAAACTCACGAACCATGAGATCATGACCTGGGCCTGCTTGGGGCGCCCCAAGAGAAAGGTTTTTAAAAAGTGCTTCAGGGGTGCCTGGGTGGCTCAGTCGGTCAAGCACGAGTCTCTTGATTTCGGCTCAGGTCATGATACGGCGTGTGTGTTCGAGCCCCACATTGGGCTCTACGCTGCCAGTGCGGAGCCTGCTTGGAACTCTCTCTTCCTCTCTCTGCTCCTCATGCATTCTCTCTCTCTCTCTCTCTCTCTCTCTCTCTCTGTCTCAAAATAAGTAAATAAACTAAAAAATAAAAATAAAACAAAACACCTCTCTCTTGTTGGCACATAGTATACACTAAACAAAACTGATCCAAACAAACAAAAAAAATGTTTTGGATCAAAATGCAAGGTTGTCAAGAGGCGGATAAAAGGAATGAGGTTCACGACCCTGTACTGGCCCCCACGGTACGCCAGGAACTTTCAAACAGGCTGTCCCAGTAATTCTCCAGAGCTTTACGGCTTCCGGGCACCGACACACAGAAAACCCAGAGAAAGGCTGCGAGGTCCGGGTATCCCAGGTGGCCTGTCTGGGCCTTGCCTGCCCGGTCTGTGTCCGTTTGTCTGGGCCTCTTTCTCGAACCCTCATACTTACTGTTTTGTCTCTGGGTGTCTAACTTGCTCTCCCTCTCCTGTTTCTCTGTCTCTTTTTCTCTTGCTTCTTTCTCTCTGCATCTGACCCTCTCGCTTCTGTTACTTTCTGTCTCTGGCTCTCTCTCTCCTCTCCCTCTGCCTCTCTCCCCTCTGCCCTGTCCTTCCTCCTCTCCCTGCCTCCCTCCTCCTTTGCCTGCCCTCTCTCCTCCGGGAGTTCAGGCAAGGACCCAGCTGGCCTCTAGGAGACACAAGACTCCCCGGGGGCCCAGCAGGAAGTGCAGTTTCCCCTCTGACCCGTCAGCTGGCCGCGGGGGACCCAGCTTCCCTCCCACTCTGTCCACTCAGACAGCCTGTGCGGGGATAGAGTATCTCCCTTTTGAGGAGCTCTGAGGACAGCCTTTCCCGGGAGGGTAGAGGGGAGGGGGCTGGGCTGCGGCCTGGTGAGCAGGAAAGGAGAACCCCGTGTTCACTGTTCCTGGGTGTTAGCACTGCAAAGGTTGGGGCGCGATGGAGAGAAGTGTCAAAGGCCACAGTCCAGTTCCGGAAAGACAGAAGGACACAGGGCAAGGAGCTGGGGGACGGGGGTTGGCAAGAACTGAAGTTCGGGGGGAAAGAGAGAGGTCTCTGCCGAGGCAGGGGCTTCTGGCCAGCCAGGGAGGATAAGGAACCACCCCCGTGGATTTGCACAGCCATTAATATATTTTTACATCCCCTGGGCGACCCTTAGGAGAGGCCCTGTGGTTCACCAGCATCCAGGGGTCAGAGTCAGAGGCCTGGTTTCTGATTCCATTTCCACCCTGCCGCACGCGTGACCTTGGACGTGTCACGTGACCCCCTCCCAGCCCGTCTCATCATGTATGAAATAGGGGTAAAAGGCCTGCTTATTGCAGGGGTGCAGAAAGCATGGGGGACTAAAGGCCCCGGAGACAGGAAAGGAGCCAGCACAGGACCAGGAGCCTGGCTTCAAACCGCACACACGGATTATCTCACAGCTGACCTCACTGCACAACATCAAGGTGCCAGCAGGGCTCTGTTCCTTCCGGAGGCTCTGAGGGGGGGATGGCACTTTCCAGCTTCTGGAGGCTGCTCACACTCCTTGGCTCACGGCCCCTCCCTCCGTTTCTCCCACCGTCCTCCGTTAAGGGATTACACCGGGGAATCCAGGATAATCTCCCTGTTTTAAGGTCAACTAATGTGAAACCTTAACGACGTCTGCAACTTGAATGCCCCTTTGCAGGAAGCCTAACTATTTACAGGTTCCAGGGATTAGATCATCTGGATGACCATCTTCGGGGGGCCATTTTGCTGTTTGCCATGGGCTTTAACATGCCCCATCTCATTTTAATCTCCCCAACAACCCAGGGTGGGGGGGGGGGAGTAGTGTTGTGAACCCATTTTACAGATAAAGAGATTGAGGTCAAGATCACACCAACATGAAGTTAGTGCTCTGGAGGGACATGCAGAGGGTTTAGATGTGAGCTCTACCTTCTTGGGGATTTTTAATCTAGGGGAGTGGAGGGGGCAGGGCGCACCGCACCCAAAAGCAGAGAAGGGAGTGCGGGAGAGACAGGGGAAGGGCTGGGAGGAATGGCTTCTTGGTGGCCGATTAGGATCTCGCCCCCCTTGACCTGTCCTGCTCTCCCTCCCTCAACAATAAATTCATATGGAGAGCCTCCTCAGTGCCAGGCTGGGCTGGGCATCGGGCGGAGACTCACAGGAATTAGGCAGGGCCCTCCTCTGGGCAGCTCTGAAGACAGGAGCCCAGCCTCCAGGGCGGGAAGCCCCAGGAATTTGTTCTCCCACATTCCTGCCCCAGGGCCTAAGGACTGGGTCTCAGCTCACCAGCCCCCAGATGGCTCTGTGCGGACTTGAACTTGAGTGGCTGTGGGACAGCACATCGGCGGGCACTGGCAGAAGGAGCTGGGAGCCCGGGAGGGGTGTCTGGGTTCAGACTTCATTTTGCTCCTCTGGGTCTGCCCCTGTGCTAAGGGAGAAGAATGGCCCCTGGCCTCTTGACTCAGGAATGCGGAGCATTTCTTAGCACCACTAAGAAGGAAGGGGTCAAGGCCTCCTATCCCAGGCTCTAGGAGGATCCAAATTGTTTGCTAAAACCACAGCCCAGGAGAGGTCTGAGGGGAAATGGAAGTCTGAACTGGGGGCAGATATCCTGGCTCTGATTACCCTAGGGGAGGAGGGGCCTGCTCTTAAAAAGGAAAGTTACCCAAGGGGTGGATGGAGGGAGGGAGGCAGGAACAGAACTCTCCCTCCCACGGCCCCCCTGCAGCGGCTCCCAAGGGGTGTGAACCAGGCCTGTGGGTGGGCTTCCCCCCTCCCTCCAGGCACCCACCTCCCGGCCCTGCCCCCCTTCCCTCCCCTTCTGTGTTCTCAGATGTTGTCAAATGCCTGTTGGCCAGGCCTGGTCTCCTCTGATTTGTTCGGTGACTATTAGGTGCCAGACAGCTCGCCAGCATCCCCAGGGAGGGACAGTGTGCCCCAGGAGGGGTGGGCCTCCTGCTGTGTCCCCAGGCCCGGGGTGTGATCTCACAGCCTGGCCTTTCTCTTCCAGCCCCTGTAGGCCTGCTTTCTCCCCATCCCCCCCGGAAACCTCACCCTCCTCCCAGCCCTGTTCCAGGCCTTGTTCTTCCCCGCAGCCCCTCCCTAGCTCTGCCGCCCGCCCCCCAACTCCTGTGGGGACTGCACCCTATCTCCACCCATCCCTGGAGACCTGGGCCCGACAGACCCCAGCTGAGGGGCACCCGACCTTCTAGATGCTTCCTGAGCTGGCTCTCCTCTGACCCCATTCTGAGTGGTCTCCCACATACAGACCCCAGAGGCCAATTTCCCTTGGGTCCTGTTGGCCTCGGGGCTCAACCAGAGGAAGGGAACCAGTAGGGCACATATATCCTGAACCATTGGTTGACTGATTGTAAGGAACTCACGATGGATTAACTGACTGTAAGGCAAGGCAAGTCCGAAATCTGCAAGGCAGGCCTTCAGGAAGGGCAGGCGGAACTTCCCCCAGCTCCCCAGCCTGAACTCACCCACACCTGGAAAGTTCCTTTTGCCCATTTAAGGTAATGTATTCACAGGTGTCTGGGATTAGGATGTGGCCTTCACTGGGAGGCCAGTATTCTGCCCACCACAGCCCCTCCACACACACACACACACACACACACACACACACACACGGCCACCACCCTGCCCATTCCTTCATGAGCTGTTTTCTAGGTGGTCAACAGACCAGCCCGAGCCTGGGCTGGGGCCTGGGGACGCAGAGGCCGCTGTCTAAGCTGAGGCAGCCACAGAAACAGATGGATGGGATATAGTGACTTGATAGGGGTCAGATCTGAGAAGGGACGAAGGGAAGGCGGTACTCAGGGATAAGAGTGTCCTGTGGGGGGCCATCCCCACAGGGATCGGTGGGGACACTGCTGGGCCATGGTTAGGAATGGCATGCTCTCTGCAGTCAGATTTACTGTGACCTTCATGGCAGGAAGAGAGGGAATCATGATTTTATATACATATATAAAATCCTCCCGGGGCGGGGGTGGGGGTGGGGGGTGGAATCACGTTATATTAAAACAAACACAGATCTGCTAGGGAGTGGAATGCAAAAATCACAAGGTTTCTTAAGAAAACAATGGAGGCTTGAAGGAACCGTTGGGCCAGCCTCCGGTTCAGTTCTCGGAGCCGCCTTCCAGCTTCCCGCTTCGGCTCCCGGAGGGTGGCGGCTGCTGCGCCCGGCGCTGTAGCGGGTTTGAGAAGCTGGCAGGGCGGAGCTCGGGTCGGACCAGCTACCGGGGATGTGTACCCGGACCCTGTACCCGGACCCGGGAGGAGAGAGGCCCAGCCAGCTTCTCCCCGGCCAGGCTGGCGCACACCTGAGCATGGGCGGAGCCAAGTGGAGGCCTAGGCCCCGCCTCCCCCCTTCTCCCCCCCACCCCCACCTCCCGCCTTCTCCAAGTGTCCCAGTCTCGGTCTCTCTCCGACAGCTAGGTGCTAGGGACACAAGGGAGAGCCAGGTGGCCTGGAAAAGCAGACCCTGGGGGCGAAGCCAGGCTCTGACCATTGAAGCCGAGTGGACCAGGGGCAAGTCAGATTAGGGTAACTCCGTGCCCTGGTTCCTGGTCAAAGGGCATAGGCTTGGGGAAAATCCTGCCCTAAGTGACAAAGCCCCAGTTACTTAACCTCCTGCTGCAATTAACCACATCCGCAGCCCTTCGAGAAAGATCTCCAGGAAAGCAGCTACTGGGCCGGCCCATTCACCAGGGTCCCCAGTGTCACCTACAGGGTCTAGCATACGGTGGGAACACCAGAAGTACCCCCTTTCTTCCTTCCTTCCAACGATGCATATTAATTAGTCTCCAGTGAGGTGGGCAGGCACCAGGCTGAGACTTAGACATGACTTCTCTTTACAGCTGAGGAAAGGGAGACTCAGAGAGGTTAAGTGACTTGCCCAAGGTCACACAGCAGGTAACTACTTGTCCCTGGAGTCCCTAGTTCTTCCGCCTGACTTTTTCCACTTGACCGCAGCGTCGAAGCGTGGAAGTTTGGAGGCAAGGAAGGAGAGGTGCCCAGAGGCAGGGGACAAGCCTGGAGAAACAGGCGGGGCAGGCTCATGGCCATCATCAAAGGTCAAGGAAGGGACCAGTGAGAGTTTGGCTTCATCCTGTGGACCACAGGGACCAGAAGTCTGTTCCCGCTTTGGGCCCTTGCAAAACCAATGTGGGCTCAGGGAGAGGGCTTTGTCACAAGTACTCCGCTTTCTCACCTGAAAAAACTGGCACAAATATATCGATAAGTGTTCATAATCCCAGTGCAAAGGATTTGAGCCTTAGCGTCAGACACATCTGGGTTGGGGCGCCTGGGTGGCTCAGTCGGTTAAGCATCAGACTTCGACTCAGGTCATGATCTCACGGTTCGTGGGTTCGAGCCCCGCGTCGGGCTCTGTGCTGACAGCTCAGAGCCTGGAGCCTGTTTCAGATTCTGTGTCTCCCTCTCTCTCTGCCCCTCCCCCAGGCACACTCTGTCTCTTTCTCAAAAATAAATAAAACATAAAAAAAAATTAAAAAACAAGCAACAACAACAACAAAACCTATCTGGGTTAAAACCCTAGCATTGTCACTTCACGGTTGGGGGATCTTGGCGAATGATGAGATTAGTTACCTTTTCCGGGCCTTAGTGTCCAGCTGTGGGGACAGGACTGCTCTGACCCATCATGCAGGACCACTATAGGACTCAAAAGGGACAAGTTGGTTGAACACCCAACACAGTGTAGGTACCTGACAGTGACAGCTATTATTATTATTATTATTGTTACCATTAGCCAGGTGTTGTGGGGATTGGACCCATACTGGAAACCCCCCTGCCAGGGAGCAGGGCTCCCCAGGGTTTTGTGGGCCTGCCTCTCCCCACAGAACTTGGAGCCCTTGGTTTCTGGCTTCCCAAGTGTCTGTGCATGTTCCAAAAGCTTAGGCTTACAACTCATGACCCCCGTGAGTATGTCACGCTAAGCAGCCTGAGAAAAAAACCGTCTGGAGACGGGAGACGGAAATGGCCTAGCCCCATGCTGCCCCAACTGGCTGTGTGATCTTGTGTGAGTCATTTCCCTCTCTGGGCCTCAGACAAGGGGAGGTGGATCAGATGACTCAGAGAGGCTTTCATTTCTCATCTTGGCAATGGGGGCCTGGGGATGGAAATCTAGTGCTGAACCTTCAAAGTCCAGGGGGTGGATGCCCACCAGGTCCCAGGTGTCCCATTCCTGAAGCTTCCAAAGACTTTAAAAAAAATTTTTTTTTTTAACGTTTATTTGTTATTGAGAGACAGAGAGACACAGCGTGAGCAGGGGAGGGGTAGAGAGAGGGCCAGACACAGAATCCAAAGCAGGCTCCAGGCTCTGAGCTGTCCGCACAGAACCCGACGCGGGGTTCGAACTCACGAACTGCGAGATCATGACCTGGGCCGGAGTCGGTCGCTTAACCAACTGAGCCACCCGGGTGCCCCCCAAAGACTTAATTGTAAGGAATCCCCATGAAATACTGCAAGATTGGGCAAACGAAACCACGGGATGCCTGGTTAAATGTTAATTTTTCTTGATCGGAAGTTCAAATAATTCAAATTCAACCGAGAATCCTGTACTTTATCTGGCAACCCTAAACACAGACAAATTAAAAAAAAAAAAACAAAAAAAAAAACCCAGGAAGCTCTTTAGGTGCCGATATGACATGCTCTCAAGGACACGTGAAGGGAAAAAGGAAAGTGAGGAAAAGTGTGACTACTATGCGTCCCTGTATGAGAAAGGGAAGAAAAGAAAAGAATGCAGAAGCCCCTGGAAACACAGGCCTTCTGGGGAGAGGAACTGGATGGCAGGAAGGGGAAGAGGAAAGACTTTTCACTGTGTCCCCTTTGCACCTTTTGAATTTTGTGCCATGTGAATTTTTTATCCAGGAAAAAAAAAACCCACATAATCATAATAAATAAATAAGTAACATAATCCGGCAGTTTTGCTCCGACCCTGCTCCCCGCACCCTTGACCTCCTGCATTCTAGAAATACTCTAGGGCTTGTGTTACCCTTATCAAAATTCCTTTAGGCCTTTGGACTCGTCTCAGCCTGTCGTCAGCATCCCCCAGCCTGCAGGGGTGGGGTGAGTCACAGCCACCCCCAGCCAGCTGTTTGCCATCTGCCTTCCTGAGGCAGAGCCCCTTCCAGATGTGTCTCCTCCCCCCCCCATCCCTGCAAAGACTGGCCTCTCTCTTCATCTCTCTCTCTCTCTTTCTTCTGTCTCTCCCCTTAGCCCATAATCCCAGCGGATTCAACCCCCCCCCATTGGGTGTGCCAGTCACTGTTCTAAGAACGAATCTGAAAGGGAGGGATGGCTGGAGCCAGGGGAGAAGGGTGGGAGGACCAGTTGTAGGTGTGTTGCAGGGAGGTGGCATCTGGGAAGGCTTCCTGGAGGAGATGGCACCTTGAAAGAAAAATACTCTCCTGGGGGCACCCGGGTGGCTCGGGTCGGTTAGGTGTCCGACTCTCGATTTCGGCTCAGGTCATCATCTCACGGCTCATGGGTTCGAGCCCCACGTGGGGTTCTGTGATGACAGTGCGGAGCCTGCTTGGGATTCTCTCTCTCCCTCTCTCCCTGCCCCTCCCCTGCTTGCTGTCTGTCTCTCTCTCTCGAAATAACCTGGGCAAAGCCAGGGTCGCTGGAAATGTATCAGCAGGTCTTTCTTGAGCACAACAGTACGTAGAGCTCAGTGCTTGGTGCAAGGCTGAAGGCAGGACGAGGAGGCACAAACACAGGGCCCTTCCCTCACGCGGGGGAGAACATGGCACATCTCATAGGAGGCTGTGGGAACAAGTCAGCAGGATGCCTTCGCTGCCATATCCAGGAGGACAGGCAGGGCTGCCAAGGGATCCAGGGGAGGGTTACCAAGCTGGGGTGGGAAGGGCCTTTGCACATCTCACTCGTCCTCCAGGCTAGGCCACAGGTCCAGAGAGGGACAGGGAATCGGGCAGGTCACACAGTAAGTCAGCTGCAAAGCCAGGACCAGACCCCGGGCTCCTGACTGCCAGTCCGGGGCTCTCTACACAACCAGAGCTCAGGGCTCAGGCTCGCATCAGAGAAGCCTTCCAGAAGCAGGGATGCTAGGCACTCTGACCCCGGCCATCCCCTCTGGCAGGCGGTCCCAGGAAGGGACCTGCCTACCTTGTAAGGTGGGGCGACTCTGCCCGGTTGGGCTCAGCTCACGGCAACCTGCCAGAGCAATCTAGAGAGGAAAGGGCCACCTGCTCAAGGTTATCGCAGTGGAACCCTGTGCAGGCATCATCCCCGTTTCCAGGAAAGAAAATGATGGCTTAGGGAAATGAAATGATTTACCCAAGGTCGCTAGGCAGTGAGGATCATGACCTAGCCATAGCAGCGCCCCGTACTGTTTCCACAACCATTCTGCCTGCATTTGGGAAGTCCGTAGCCCTCCCACCCAAACACGCACATGATGCCTCCAGACATGCCTGACCAGGTGAAATCCCACCGTGAACTCTCTTCCTTCCTGTTTACCACAGGCACCCCCCCCGAAAAGGAGCACGTAACCCCCGACGGCGCTATCAGCCATGTCTACTCGAGTATAAGTTGGTTATCAGAGCCTCAGACTGGGGCTGAACGCAGGGCCCTGCCCAGAATGACACACGACAGGTGAAGAGAGAGAGGTCCCTGGGCTTGGGCTGTGCCCTGGGAGTGGCTGGGTAGAGCTTCCCCCGGAGCGCTTGGGCACCGGGCCCCCGTGTCCAGGTGGCATTGTGGGGGCGGTGCCCAAGGGTGGAGGTGCACGGTGATGTAGAAAGAACACCAGCCCCGCTCAGGTTCCGACCTGCGCTCTACCTTCTCCTACCTGCACGGGCTGAGGCTCCCACTCACCTCCCTGAGCCTCACAACCACGCCCGTGCCTCGGGGCCACCTTGTGGGCAGGTGAGGGTGCTTGAGATGCTCCATCCCAGGGTTCTCATGCTTAAGGGGGCATTGGCATCCTTTGCAGGGCCCCGGAAAACTCAGACTGAACGGCCCCACCCCAGACCTTCTGCTTTCGTTTGGGGGAAACTAACTACTAACTAACTACTAACTACCTACTAACTAACAACTAACTACTAACTACCCACCTACCTACTAACTACCTACTAACTACCAACTAACTACTAACTACCTACTAACTACCTACTAACTACCTACTAACTAACTACTAACTAACTACTAACTACCTACTGCCTACTAACTACTAACTACGAACGAACTACTAACTACTAACTAACCAACTAACTACTAACTGCCCTGACAAGTTCCGTGGTTCTGCTGCTGCTTGTGCTGGTACCGCTTCTCTATAAAAAGCAGGTGATCGTGGGGCACCTGGGGGGCTCAGTCGGTTAAGCGGCCAACTTCGGCTCGGGTCACCATCTCGCGGTCCTGAGTTGGAGCCCCGCGTCGGGCTCTGTGCTGACCGCTCGGAGCCTGGAGCCTGTTTCAGATTCTGTGTCTCCCTCTCTCTCTCTCTGACCCTCCCCCGTCCAGGCTCCGTCTCTCTCTGTCTCAAAAATAAATAAACGTTAAAAAAAAAAAAAAAAAAAAAAAAGCAGGTGATCGCTATGAAAGCCTAGAGATGGGGGCGGGGGGGGGGCGGTGATACAGAGCAGAGCCTCGGAAAGACAAGTACAAACTTGACATTTTGCAGGGATTTCACGCCCCCGTCGTCAGGGCTGGACAGAGGGTGCCCGGAAGGATGAGAAGAGGGGGGATATAGGGCCAAGGTCAGGGAGCGGGATGCTGGGCTCTCTGCAACGACTGCTTCTGGGAATGTCAAAGTCTTCCTCTAAGCGCCCGGGGGCAACTGCTGGGCACTGTGCCCAGCGCCTCTCACGAATTGTCTCACATAATAGGTCTCCCCACAGGTCTCTGAGGTGGGTTATCGACACCCCATGTTACGGGTACAGGAACCTGTGGCAGACAGAATAACGGCCCCCAGGGGTGTCCACATTCCAAGCCCCAGAAGCTATGACCATTCCCTAACATGGCAGGAGGGACTTTGTGGATGTGGTTTTGATATGGCTCTCCAGGTGGGGACACTATCCTGGATTATCCAAGTTAGCCCGGAGTAATCACAAAGGCCCCAATAACAGAGAAGTAGAAGGTCAAGGTCTCCATCTAGTCAGGCTGCTAAAACCAAACCCCACACACTGCGTGGCTTGTAAACGACAGGAATTTTTTTTTTTTTCCCCTCACAGTTCTGGAGGCAGGAAGTCTAAGATCAAGGTGCTGGCACTTTCACTTTCTGCTACGGTTCCTCTTCCGGATTCACAGCTGACACTTTCTCCAGGTGTCCTCACCTGGGGGGAGGGACGGAGCCAGGGAGTTCTCCGGAGCCTCTTTTATAAGGGCTCTGATCCGGTTAGTGAGGGCTCTGCCTTCCTGACCTAAGCGCCTTGCAAAGGCCCCGCCTCCAGAAGCCGTCATCTTTGGGGGTTGGCATTGCAACGTATGATTTTGAGGGGGGCAGAAACTGCAGACCACAGCAGTCAGAGAGTCAGAAAGGAGGTGGGACAGAAGCAGAGATTGGGGTGATGAGGGTGGGGCTGCCAGCCAGGTGTGGGGATGGCCTCCAGGAGCCTGAAAAGGGCAAGGAAATTGATTCTCTCACTCGGAGCCTCCAGAGAGACTACAACTCCGCTGAAGCTTTGATTTTCGCTTTTTTTTTCCCTTTAATGTTTATTTTTGAGAGCCAGAGAGAGAGGGAATGAGCAGGGGAGGGGCCGAGAGACAGGGGACAGAGGATCCGAAGCGGGCTCTAGCTAACAGCCCACTGTCTGATGCGGGACTCGAACTCACGCACCGTGAGATCATGACCTGAGCCGAAGTCAGACACAACGGGCCGAGCCACCCTGGCGCCCCCAACGCTTGGATGTTAGCTCCATCCGATTCATTGTGAATTTCTGACCTCCGTGAGTGCGAGATAACAAATTTGGCCTATTTTAGGCCACAAAATCTGTGGTCACTGGTTATGGGAGTCGTAGAAAATTCATCCCGAACCAGAGGCTCAGAAGGGTACAGTGATAAGATCGAAACGTAGTCTTTCTGTCTCCAGGAACTGCGCTCAGACTCCTAACCACAAAGTTGACTCAACAGCCAACTGGGGTCGGGAACTGAAGACACCAATACCATTCTCTCCCCCTCCCACCCCACCCCCACCATGGCGAAGAAATGACCCTGGGAGTGAGCAGAGGGGAATTCTGCTGGTTTTAAATGTTGGAATTGTTATGGGAAAGGGGTGGGGTTGGGGCGGGCACAGCAAAAGGTTTCCCTATTATGGGACTCCAGTTGATGAGAATTGGCTGCCCCGAGCTCTGTGCAGAGCATCCTGAGGCTGAGCCCAGGCTCCCGGGGAAAGTGTGCTGTGGTCGATTGGTAATGCCTGACTTGGCCTTGCCATGGCTAATCAGCAGCGAATGCTGATCAGGATTAGATCGGTTCCCTAGGGCTGGCCCTGGGTCTGACTTATCTTTTTATTCCCAGGGCCTAGCAATGTGCCCGAAACAAAGCAAACACTCAATCAGTGTTTGAAGGAGGGAGGGAAAGCCGGAAGAAGCGGGGAAGGGAAGCAGGGGGGGGAAGAGGAATTTATTCTCAGGAGGCCAGGATGAGGGCCGGTGGGTAGAATCCAGGGTGGAGAGCTTCTGATTCCCCTCCTTGTTCTGTTCATAGCAATCCCTTCCTTTGGGGGGATCCACCCCTGCCTCGTTCCACCTGGTGATGGCAGAACGGCCAGTCACAAGGTCCTGCCCCTCCTCTCCAGGGGCAGGCCTGTGACTCAAACCAGGCAAGACAATCTGAACCCCAATGAGAAACACAGGGGCAGGGGTGCGGGGGAGAGAGCGTCTGATGGCCACATCCTGGAAAGGTGGTCCACGAACTCAACCCGTGGAGAGGAAGTGGGCCAGAACCCTGGTCTGAGACTCCTGGGGCTGAGCTCAGACGCTCCTAACCTTAAAGTCATCTCTTTCAGGACGGCCAGCCAGAAGGCCCAGAAGCCACCGGGCAAGAAGCACCCCCAGGAGATGCGGGCACCCAGCCTTTCCGGCTTTGCAGAGGCGTGGCCAATGTGTCCCAATAACCACCTCCACCTCCATTTTTATTCTGCTGAGTTATGCAGAGTCAGTTTCTGTGGCTTGAAACTGAAGAATCCCAGCCTCGTACGGTCTTTCTAGGAGGAGGAGCCGGCCAAGAACCATTGCTGTCCCGCTAGGGAAAGTCTCTTTAGTTGGAGACTTGAGAAAAGAGAGGTTGGTGTTCCCCCAGATTCCTGTGTTGAAGCCCGCATGGGATGGGACGGGATGGGAGGTGGGGCCTTCGGGAGCCGAGCCCCCATGATGGGATTAGTGTCCCCTGAACAAGAGGGGAAACGCTAATGATGATACCAGAAGACAGCCATGTGTAAACCAGGAAGAGGGCCTCAGCAAGGCCCCAACATTGCTGGCACCTTGATCTTGGACTTCCAGCCCTCCAGTCTGTGGAATTCTGTACAGCAGCCTGCCCTAAGGCACAGGGGCTGGGAGGCTGCCCGGTGGGGGGTGGGGACGTTGTGGAGGCAGTTGGGGAATGAATGGGAGGGAGGGTCCGGAGACCTGTCGCCTCAGTGAGCGTGCGTTAGATTCCTTCCCTTCTGGCGTGGCGCCTGACTGAGTCCCTTTGCTCCCTGAGCCTCAGGGAGGTCACGAATATTATTTATCTGATAGGGTCCCCATGGGGCACATAGAGATAATGCAGATGAAGCCCAAGGTTACCCAAGCAGGCCAGCAGGGCACTGGGGCTTGAACCAGGCACTTTCCTTTGAGAACCCCAGATCTTACCCAGTACTCATGCTGCCTCCCCTAGGGAGAGAAGTCCAAATCCCTCCCACTGTAAGCTCTCTTGATCGCAGATACAGGGTCTGAAATCCTGCCCTAAGAAGCATGTGGGTCCAGTTAGGAGATGCCCACGTGGAAAAGGAGAGTGAACTGAGAAGGCCAATCATGCGTATGCACGAGCCCAAGGAGCCAGCAAGCCCAGGGGGAGGAGGGCCCTGCTGCCTGGATTTCAGACCACATCCAATGTCTCCAGAAAGAAAGGACTAGAAGCCACTATCCTAATCCTGAGGCCCCCAGGGGGGAAACAGCAAGTTCCCGGAAGAAGACAGATTCCCACAGGCTTTATCCTCCCCTGTCACTGCTCTAGGCAGCTCAGGCTTGGGGACAGGAGGGAGCGAGGGTGTTCTCTTATCTCATGCTGGGGGAGGGAGGGCCCTCCTCCAACACACGAGAGGAGAAGGCAGGCAGCTGAGGCTCAGAGCAGGAAGGGCTCTGAGACCTCCTGTGGTCCTGTCCCCTCCTTATAGGGCAGTGCCTCGGCCGGGGTCCACAGAAAGAGGATGGCAGGATCACAGCAAGGACGCAAGGACGCAGGTCCCCCAGGCGGGGGGCCTTGCAAGCACACAGCCCAGCTTCTCCCAGGCAGGACATTTCCCCCAAGCCCCTTCCCCAGCCCCCCTCTCCCTTCCACAGACTCTCCACTTGCAACAGTGAAAAGACAGAGCCCTGGATTTGGAGCCAGGAGACCCGAATCTCAGTACTCACTCTGAGACTGACTCCTGCGGAGGAAACTCAGCTGAGTCTCCTCCCCGCTCTGGGCCTCAGTTTCCAGAAAAATAAAACCAGGGGGTTGGACTCCATCTCGAAGGTCTCCTCTGGCTCCAGTGTCCTGAGGGCCAAGGATCTTGAGTTGGGGCCATGCCCCTGCCCCAGGGGAACTAGATGCCAAGTGGAGACTTCTGTCTTTTTTTTTTTTAAGTTTATTTTATTTATTTTGAGGGGGGGGCATGAGTGGGGGAGGGGCAGCGAGAAGGGAGAGAGAGAATCCCAAGCAGGCTCCATGCTGTCAGCGCAGAGCCCCGATGCGGGGCTCGAACTCGCACACCGTGGGATCATGACCTGGGCTGAAACCACGAGTCGGACGCTTAACTGACTGAGTCACCCGGGGTGCCCTGCCAAGTGGAGACTTCTGAGGGTAGGGGTACCGGTCGGGGTTTGGGGGACCCACCCCACCCTCTTGGGCTGCTTTACAAGTGAAAAGAGCCGTGTTGGGGCGCCTGGGTGGCTCCGTCGGCTAAGTGACTGACTTCAGCTCAGGTCATGATCTCGCGGTTCGTGAGTTCGAGCCCCGCATCGGGCCCTGTGCTGACGGCTCGGAACCTGGAGCCTGCTTCGGATTCTGTGTCTCCCTCTCTCTCTGACCCTCCTCTGCTCTCACGCGCTCTCAAAAATAAATAAACATTAAAAAAAGAAAAAAAGGGAAGAAAGAACAAAGAAAGTGGCTGTGGAATGGACTCAGGATGCTGAGCGTTTAAATTCTTCGTGCATCAAAAAGGGCCTCCCAGCCACTACCAGGCCCTTTGGAAGGACGCTTGGATCAATGGTTTTCAACGCGCAGGTCAAAGTGCAGGTAGCTCTTGAAATTAATTTGCTGAGTCAGACTCAGAATTTCATAATGGGGACGAGGATAAGAATGATGGGAAAAGAGCAGAGTGAGTCTCGGGTAGTAAACGGTCTCGTGAAATGCTTGCTCGGATTTTGTGTTTTGTGCCAGGTCGTGATGTAATGTGTGCCTTCGTGCTGGTCGCAGTCAGAAAACCTTGAAAAGCCGCTGCCTCAGACGACGTGCCCTTTGTTCACCAGCAGGGGCAAGACAGCTGGCACGGAAGGAGCTTCCTGTCTGCCTGGGCTCCCTGCTCACACACCCGGACCAAAGGCTCGGGCCACACCCAGCTGGGGCCCCCACCCCAGCAACCGCACAGCCCGCCCATCACACCTCTCTGTCCTCCAGGTTCCCTCTTCTTTCAGCCTCAAGCCCAACCCTGCCTTCACTCCGGGAGGCCCTGTCGAAATGACACTTCCTCTGGCCATCAACGCACAGGGGGCCAGGCAGGCTGTCCCCTTCCGCTGTCGGCCGTCCCACAGTCTGCTGGAGCTCAGTGCTCTCACCCTGCCAGTCAACTGCTCCACCATCAGCGGCTTGGCACGCTCTGATTCACTGGGCGGATGGAACTGTTCGCTTAAAATGAATAAACGAATGATTGATTGAAGGTTGACTTGCTCTGGGGCGGGGGTCCTGGTGCGGAGGCTCGCTGCTTTAATCGTCATCCAAGAATTGCTGTGTACCTACTAGGCACCACGCACCCAAGCGACCGGGGACACTAGACCGACCAGAATAGGATGGCTTCCTTCGAGGAGCTCCCGGTCCGGTGAAAGAGACAGGCATGTGAATTACCACCCAGATAAGAGCCCCAGATGAAGACACTGGCCAGAGGACCCCACCTTGCTGGGAACACTGTATCACAACTCCCCCACTAGCCAGTGAACTCCAGGAGAGATGGCTGGACCCTGCCTGCACTGCACATCACCACTGTGGAGCTCTCTTTCTGGTGTCGCATACTAACGCGTTCAATATTTACTTAATGAATATTCAGGAAGCTGCAAATGGTGCATGTTGACCTGAGAGGAAAGTGGGAGGAAAGTGCTAGGAAGAGGCGCTGAGCAGTCTGTGGGGCCCCGGACCGCGGAAGGCACGTCAGCCCTGCTACGGTCTGGGTCTTTCTCCTGCAGGCACTGGGGAGGCCATGGAGGAGTTTCAGCGGTCTAGAAAATTCCTTTGGCTCTGGTGTGCCGGGTGGGTGCCTGTGGCCCAGGAGGGCAGCTGAGAAAGCAAATGCAGAAGTAACCCAGGCGAGGAGACTTGAGTCTGGAGGCAGCCGGCTGGGGCGCGCTGGCGTGGAGGCATTTGCGTGCTGCAGATGCGTGCCACGACGCGAGGACGCTGGCCAGTCAGGCTCTGAGATCCCACCTCCTCCGGCCACACCGTCCCCTGCTGGGGCAGGGTCCAGTCCCCAGGAGACTCCTGCCAAACGTCAGCCACTGCTAGCAAACTCAAGAGCTTTGCCTTGGCCCTCTTTGTACCCTTATCTTATTCTTCTCGTTAAAAATCAGCTCCTGTTTTGGGTGCCCGGGTGGCTCGGTTGGTTAGGCGACCGACTTCGGCTCAGGTCATGATCTCGAGGTTTGTGAGTTCGAGCCCCGCGTTGGGCTCTGTGCTGACAGCTCGGAGCCTGGAGCCTGCTTCGGATTCTGTGTCTCCCCCACCACCACCAACCCCCTCCCCGCCCCCCCCCCGTCATGCAGCTCACACTCTTGTCTCTCAGCGATAAATAAACGTTAAAAAAATTTATAAATTTCTTTTTAAAAAATCAGCTCCTGTTTTAACGACTTATTTATGAACATTACATGAATCTATGAAGGGTCTATGCCCTTGTGTGTATTTCTGCACATTTTCATACTAAAAAACATTAAAGTGAATATTATGTCACCACCATGTATGGAAAGCCAAGTGCCATAAACAGTAATTCTAAACTCTCAATGGAAACTCTGAAGTCCCCAAAACAAAGCCATGTTATGAAACTTACCCAGCTCCTATCTCCTGCTCCTGTCTTCCAGTCTCAGGCCTGTCTCTCCTTTGCTAAGGGGTGTGAGAGACATTCTAACCAGAGGCATTCTCCTTGCCCCTAACCAGGATTCAGGAAATGTGAGAAATAAGAATCTCAGGGTTTAAGGTTTATCTATTCATTTTGGGACAGAGACAGCGTGTGTGAACAGGGGAGGGGAGAGAGAGAGACAGAGAGAGAGAGAGACACACACAGAGAGAGAGAGAGAGAGAGAGAATCCCACGCAGGCTCAGTGCAGTCAGTGAAGAGCCCTACACAGGCCTGGATCCCACAAACCATGAGATCACGACCGGAGCTGAAATCAAGTCGTAGGCGCACCCAAATGACCCACCCAGACGCCCCAATACCTGCGTGTTTTTAAAAACTGCTCCTAAGCCCCCTAACACTGGCAAAAAAAAGACCAGGACCGAGGCTGAACTTCTGGCCGTTTGGGTCTCAACATCTGAGAAGCAGCCCTTTGGGGTGTTATCACCTCCCCCAAAACCTGCTGAAAACTGCTCACTTATATGAACACATTTGACGCTCAACCCCAACCCCGAGCAAGCAGCCATTATATATCCCCACTTTACAGATGAGAAAACCGAGGCACAGGAGAACCGCTGAACTTGCCCACAGCCCACCAAGGCCAGTATGCAACCTAGTAAATGGAATCTGAGTCGTGTGGTTGCTGTCTTAGCTCTTACTAAGCCACACCGCGCAGGTTGACTGGGCGGTTAACTTTGTCAGAGTTGAGTTCAATGCCAGGCGTTTAGCAGGCACCCGGCGGGCTGGGGAGTCCCGAAGAGGGGCCGATTTTCCTCCCACCCCCACCCCGGCTTGCGCCTAGCCCAGCGCTGCCTCCCCCCACCCCAACTTTCCGGGCCCCCCAACCCGGGGCGCCTCGCCGCGCGGGGACTCGGTTCCGGCACGGCTGGCTGGGAACCGCGCAGGTGCGCGGGCAGGGCGACGCTTCTGGGTACGAAGGCGCAGGCTGGCGCGGCCTTGGACTAGTGCCCCTGGCGGGCGGGCCTAGGCGCGGAGCGGGCGGACGCAGGTGACGACAAGCGGCCCAGACGCGAGCGCGGCGCCGCTCTCACCTTATAAGGCCAGGCTCCGCGCGGCGGGGCGGGGCCGGGCGCGGCAGGGGCGGGGCGTCCCATCCTGCCGGCCCCGCCCAGAGGCCCGACTACCTCGGGGTAGACTTTTCTTGCTCGGGCGGGCGAGGTCCCTCCAGGGATGCCCCTAGGTCCCCCGAGGCCCTTTGGGGTTCCCCGCCGCGCACCTCTCGGCTGAGACCCGCCCTACAGGGGCTGAACTTGACCGACTCGCCTTGTGGCTGTGGGCGGGTTTCCATCTTCCCTCCACTGGCGGCAGGTGTGCAGGAGGTAGGCGGCTTGGGGAGGAGGACCTTTAGCGACTGCGATTTGGAGCGCTCAGACCTTGCGCTCAGATAAGTCAGCCCACTGGTCACCTGGCCTCCACTCCACAGCCCCTGCAGGGTAAGTATGAACCCTTCACTCAATACGCAGGTCTCGGTGAACTTGCAGGTACCTGGAGGCATCGTGCTGGTCCCTGCTTCCCAACGTTTGCACCTGCTGCTCCCTCCTGGAAAGCTGTTTCCCTCGGCACACACAGAGACATGAACCCTTCCTTCAAGAAGATTCCTCTTAATGCCCTCTCCCTGGCTTCTCTACCTTCCTGAGCCTCAATTTCTTCACGTACAAAACGGGGATAGAATCATCTTCACCTCACCGGGTTATTGCGGGGGTCCAATGAGCTAATAATGTCCGCACAACGTTCAAGGCGATGCTTGGCACATAGTAGCTGCTCATGAAAAGTTGTTGCCGAACAAATTCCTCTTTCTGCGTTTCAGTTAACGCCTGCATGCGCTCTGAGTTCCGTGAGGGCTGGGCTCTTCTTTTCCACCCTTGCACATCCAGTGCCTGGCACGTAGTAGGTGCTGATTAGCGTGGGGCAGGGAACGGGTGAATAATAGGCAGCGGGAGGTGGGGGGAGGGAGGAGGAGATCCCTCACCAGGGGGGGCCACCGCTAACAGTGAGAAAATAACTCCACATCTGCTGGGAGGTAACACATTCCACCTTTTCCTCCACGATCTTCTGGGAGCTTCATGAGAGGGATGTTGGTTGGCTATTGACCTCACTTCCCAGCTAAACTTCCGAGGCATGCAGAGGGGAAGTGACTTAGCCACGGTGACCCAATGAGTGGCAGAGTCGAGATGTGACCCACTTTTAGCCCTCGCAGCCCATGACTGCAGGCAACTCCCTTACGTGGCAGGCAAACCAGGATGGTTGGTCACTTCGGATCAAATTCCAAACCCAGGTCTCTGAGGACCACCCCCCCCCCCTTCTCGTGGGACACCCCATTGTCCCCAAGCTTTTTAGTGAATCTCCTGAGGAGACAACGCTCTCCAGCCAGAAGTTCCGGGCAGCTAAAAAAGAAAAAAAAAAATCACTCTCTTTCTTACTTTCCAAAAGCCAGACTCCCAGCACAAGGGGGGTGGGGGACGAGAGCATCAGGACACCAATCCGGGGCTAGGAGTTCAGTTCGCTTTGACACAGGCTCATGGCCACGCCTGTGCCCGGAGATGGAGAAGGCCAACCCCGCCCCCTAGGGCTCCTGCTCCTGGGGGATGACAGGATGCTCACACACAGCGACAGGCTGGTAGACGGACAGCTGGAGAAGGGAGGGATGACTCAGTGGGGGTTCTGAAAGACCTCCTCCTGATTCAGCCACTCCTCGCCGCCCCTACCTCTTCCCCTTTCGGGGCCTGGCTTCCTCTCTAAACCCGGGGGTGGAAACTGGTCTCTGGGGGCTTCTGGCCCTGAGGTTCATGACATGGGGAGAGCAGAGTTCTGGGAAACGCGGCCTCCAGAGAGGAGGCAGCAGAGGCCAAGCCCGCCTGAGTGATGAGGGCGGGAGCCTGGGCCTCATGTGCACAAACAGCTTCACCTTCCCAGGCTGCCCGGCCCTGCCGGCCTCATCCTCCTGGGCCGCTGTCCAGAGAAGCCAGTTCTCTGCCTGGTCCCCCGAGTCCGTGGGGGCTAAACCAGGAGAGGGGGTGCCCGGGCCTGCCCCCCACCCCCAGCGTCCCCCAGGCCTTTGCTGGGGAAGAGACTTGCTCTTGGGGCCTGAGCCCTGCAGCCCTGAATTTGGCCTGGCTGTGCCTCAGCGGTCAGGGCCAGCACTGAGCAAACACCAGGCCCTCTGGGCAGCCAGGCCCACCGCGGCCACTGTTCTGTGTAGTCATTCCTGAGCTGGCCGTGGAAGGAAGGAGGGTCTCTCCTGGGTCCAGGGACTGAGCAGGGGGAAGGGACCCCTGGGGGACTATTTCCTGCCTTCATCACCTCTTTTAGAAATAGTTGACCCCCAGGCAAGGGCCTCTGCCCTCTCTGGGCTTTCATTTTCCTCTCCTCATCCAGATGCGATGGCCCTTCCTCCCTTCTCTCAACACCACCGGGCCCCCATTAGATGGAAAAGCGAATATGGGAAAGAACACGGGAGTCATGAATATGCTTGCTTCATGGGGAGGGAAGGCATGGGTGGCTCAGAGACTCAGTGATGCCTCCGGTGACAGAGGTGCTGGGGCCCCGCCAGGCCTCCTTGGTGTGGAGAGGGGGACCCTGGCAATGGGGTCTGGGCCGTGGAATAAGGATGGGGACCAGACCAGGAACAGGGCCTTGGCATAGAACAACTCCTTGGTAAGGTTATATACTTCATTCATTCATTCATTCATTCACGTTGCAGATTCCTGTGCTCCTCCTCTGTGCCTGGCCCCATGGGAAGGGGGACATGGAAGGGACATAGAAGGGACATGGAAGGGACATGGAAGGCTGCTCAAGGAAGAGGTGCAGTAGAATGGGTTGGAGAGGGCTCTGGTCACAGGAAGGACATTCTCCTTTTTCTTTCTTTCTTCCTTTCCTTTTATTTTATTTTTTTTAATGCTTCTTTTAGAGAGAGAGAGAGACAGAGACGGAGAGAGAGAGACAGAGTGTGAGCCAGGGGAGGTGCAGAGAAAGAGAGACACACACAGAGAATCCAGAAGCAGGCTCTAGGCTCTGAGCTGTCCACACGGAGCCCCACAAGGAGCTCGAAGTCAGGGACCGTGACATCATGACCTGAGCCGAAGTCAGACACTTAACCGACTGAGCCAGCCAGGAGCCCAGCAAGGGCATTTTCTTAAAGTCCAGGATCGGCTGCATCCAAATCACTAGGGCTTTAAAAATGCTCATCCCCGGGGGCGCCTGGGTGGCGCAGTCGGTTGAGCGTCCGACTTCAGCCAGATCACGATCTCGCGGTCCGTGAGTTCGAGCCCCGCGTCAGGCTCTGAGCTGATGGCTCAGAGCCCAGAGCCTGTTTCCGATTCTGTGTCTCCCTCTCTTTCTGCCCCTCCCCCGTTCATGCTCTGTCTCTCTCTGTCCCAAAAATAAATAAAAAACGTTGAAAAAAAAAATTAAAAAAAAAAATGCACATCCCCAGGTCCCACCCCAGAACCAGGACCCGTCCTAGATGCATAACCACAACCTGATCCTCATATGAAGGGCTCACGTTCTCAGGAACGCCAGAATTGGGGGCCTAGAAATTTCTGTATAATAATAATAATTATTATTATTATTATTTTACTTGGAGTATAACTGGTGCCAGAAACTTTCTGAGGCAGATGTGGCTGGACAAAAAGGGGGCCGGAGGTGGGGCAGGTCTGCTGACATTCCTGTGGCTCAGCCTCCCCTCCCCCAAAGTAAACCGGCAGGTAGGAGGTGCGGGTGCACGGAGGGAACCCGGCTCACGTTTCAGCCCTGGGGACACGCCTCCCAGGCCCTCAGCAACAGCAAGAGGCTCCCTCTGCCCTGGGGATCCCGCACCTATAAAATTGAAAACAAGAAAGAAGCTCTACGCTCAAACTCGTTCATTCCAGCCTCGTTAATAATGGACGGAAATTCTGGCCGGAAAATAGCTAAGTGTGGGACAGTGGGGGAAAGGCTAATGATGTGACTTTAGCTGAGGGACTTCCGGGGGTCTGGGTTGCAGGAATGCAGTGAGTTGCCGCTCTGAGGTCCTGGAAAGGATCTAGGGGACAGTGAAGAGTGGGGCGCCCAGTCAGACTGTGGGGTCCACATCCTGGCTCTGCACCCTCCTAGCTGTGTGACTTGGGATCATAACTAAAGCCCTCTGTGCCTCAATTTCCCCACTCACAAACTGGAACCTACCCCCTAGGGTTATGTGAGCATTGAAGGAGTTAATAGCTGTGTTTAGGAGAGGGCCTGGAACCTCCATGCTGTCCATTATTATTAAACTATGTAATGGGCTTTTATGGGCTGAGTGTGTCCCCTCCAAACATCACCTGTTGAAGCTCTAACCCCCAGGACTTTAGAATGTGACTATATTTGGAGATGGGTCTTTACAGAGGTGATAAAGTTCAAATGAGGCCGTTAGGGCGGGCCACAGCCCATTTGGACTGGTGTCCTTACAAGAAAGGGAAATTTGGACAAAGAGACCCGAGGAATCTATGGGCACAAAGACGATGTGAGGGCACGGCGGGAAGGTGGCCATCTGCAAGGCCCCACCCGGCCCCCTGCATCCCAGCCTCCCTCCTTGGACCGATCAGGTACCTTCCCACCTCCGTACCTTTGCACATGCTACCCCGTCTGCTCCTCCCACTGCTCTCTCTTCAGGCTAACTTCTCTTCCGTTCTTCCAGACAAAACCTGTCTGAATGTCCCCTCCTCCCCACGAGGATGTGCAGTCAGTCCACACCTTGTCTTCTTGACATGCATGTTCTGGGGCCTCCACACCAGGCCGAGCGAGGCGCTCACAGACGCCAGCGGGCTGAGGTCGGAGCGGGGGAGGCTGGGGACTGGAGAGACTATTCCGGCCTCAGGAGTAGATCCTGAGGAAAGGGAATCTTCTGCCTCTGGCCAGGGGTTGGTGGGGGGGGGGGGGGGGGAGGCAGATAAAAGAGAGAGGCTCAAAATCCCCACTCTTGGCATAAGACGAGGGATCCTTTGGTCCTCCTGGGGACAGCGGTGTGGCAGAGGGGGAGGATGGGGATTCGGCCAGGCCACCCCGGGGCCCATTTCCTAGGGTATGTCTCTGGGTCTCAGTTTCCTTCTATGTGAAATGGGAACAACAGTGGCGACCCCTGGTGGGTGGGCGTTGGGCGGCTTAGATTTGGGTGGCGAAAAGATCGGTGCTGGACTGCCTCCTTGCTGGGAGGTTGAGGAAGGCTGCAGAGGAGAGAGAGCCAGCTCCTTGCCTGGGGCTACCCAGAAGGCAGGCGGCGGGGGACCAGCTCACCCCCAATTAAGAGTTGGCAGCCGCGTGCGGTGGGGGGTGGGGGCGGGGGGCCGGCTGGCTTAGAGGCAGGAGCCAGAGGGAAGGCCCAGAGCGGAGCGCAGGGGACCAGACTCAGGGCGAATTCCAGTGGGCATTCTCCGAGGGTGAGGTCACCACCTCCAGCTCCTCGGGGCTGCCCGAGCCACAGGCACCGCTGAGCCAGCGCTGGAGCAGGAGGCGGGTGGCGGCAGGGTGGGGGCCAGGACAGGGAGCCAAATGCCCACAGCCTAATGCGAGGACGGGCCCCACCCACGGTGAGGTGCTGGGTCCTTATCTCAGGAAACCTGGTGCTTCCTGTTTAAGATGGAACCGGGGGTGGGGGGTGGGGGGTGCGCGGCAGGGGTGGGGCAGGGGTGGGGCGGGGGGAGTGGGAAGGCAAAGCCACGGACACTTTCTGGGCTCCAGCTAGGGACTTCTACATGCCTCACCGGGACCTCATTCTGGAGTGGTGGTTACCGGCCCAGCTTGCAGATGGCGCCACTGAGGCTCAAAACGGTGCCGCACCTTGTCCCCAAGGGAAAGCAGTAAGTAGAGCCAATGGCTAAGGACCCAGAGACTTGGGGATCAGACACGCCCGAGTTCAGAGCCGAGCCCCAACACCTGTTGAGGCGCAAGTGCTCTGGGCCTCGCCTTCCTCGTCGGTAAAGTGGTGACAGAAGGCCGGGCGTCCCGGGGTCGTGGAGAAGGGCTCAGTGACGTGACGCACGCTAATGTGCCCTCAGAGAGAGCCAGCCACCGTCGCCTCCCTGTACTGATGTCACAGCTGGGCATCACAACGGGGCGGCGAGGCGCCCCAGGCCACGCGACTGGTAGGTGGGCAGGGTCAGGACTTGAACCCAGATCTGATTCTTCCTGCCCTCCTTACACCCCTGCGGGGTGGCCGCTGCCAGCCCTCGGCTCCCAAGGTGGCTGGAGAGGTGAAGCGCCTTGGAACCACCCGTGGTCCCGGCTTCCGGCGGAGCCACGGAAGCCAGCGCCGGCGCCCGGGGTTCAGGGTCAGGCCTGCGGCCGGTGTTCCAGGCCGCGGAGAGGAACCGGGGCAGCGTGCCTGGAGGCCCCGCTGGCCGCACAGCATCCTGCCGGCCACCAAGGCCCCAACATTGTTCTCTGGGCCCTCCCAGGTCAGGGCCCACACATCAGGGATTTCCGGCGGCCTGGCCAGAACTGCCTTCACCTTCCGGAGAAACTTTCCCCGGGGGGTCTGGGGCAGGGGCTGAGCCCCTCGCCCTGGGCAGGGACTGCCGGGAAGGGCAGCGGCAGCACGGTCAACATCCCCTTGACCCGACTGGTCCCGGCCCCAGAGACTGGCCTCCTCAGAGCCACGGCGTGCTCCCCGCCTCTCCCGAAGCCGAGGGAAGGGAAGGCTGTGACTCATTTTCATGTTAGGGCTGGCCGAGGTCGGGGCCCTTGGCCTCACGTCCCCATCACAAATGGGCTGTGACCTGGGTAAGTCACCCTCCCGGTGCCCCTCCGAGGGAGACTTCCGGGGTGGCTCGCAGCCCCTTGCTCTGCGAGCTTCTGGAGGGCACGGTCGGTTTCCTTCCCCATCCAAATGCTTCCGAGACCCGCTGGCGCGCTCTGATGGCGCGCCCTCCTGCTGGCTCAGCCATTCCACGGCCATCACTCCGGCCTCAGTCTCCTCCTCTGAGAAATGGGGAGAACCCCGGCCTGGCAGGGAGCGCAGGGGATCGTAGCGGAGAACACGCGGACAGCACGACAAACGAGCTTCCGTCCCTGACCTCGGGCATCGGGAGGATGCACGTATAGATGCCGCCCCTGGGATGTCTGGGGGGCCCCAAATGCACGTGGCCGTGCCCGCCTTCCCGGAGGGCGTGTGTGCTTCTGAGGGCGGGCGCCGGTCCCCCCTGCCCCGCAGCGGGACCACGGGGCCCTGTAGCTGCACCGCCAATCCCCGGAGCCCGGGAGCCCGAGGAGGCGCCCAGAAGGGCAAGAGTGGGGCCATGATGCAGAGCCAGCAGCGTCCCGGTGAGGTCAGCGCTGTGGAATGAGTCAAATGGGATCACCCTGAGGGTTCTGTGCTCGCAGCCAGTGACTCATGGCCTGAACAGCCGCACCGGCACAGCCTGCCAGCCTGGGATGGCCGAGGCCACCGGCTCACCTCCCGCCGCGGCACACCTTTTAAGGAGAGGGAGCTCGGGGCAGCGCAGAGGCCTTGCCCCCAGGCCCCGAGGCCTTCGCCAGCCTTTCACACCTGCCGGGGGTGGAGAGGCCGGACCCCCACCCGGGTTCACAAGTGGCATCATCACTTTTTAGACATGACCTTGGGTAAGTCAAGTTCTCTGAACTGGCTTTTGCGCTTGTAATTTGGGAATAATGCTTGCCTCACAAGAGAGGAATGGAGTGAGGTAATGAGTGTGGAAACTGCTTGGCAGAGGGCGCCTTTTAAGGAGTGGCAGCGGGGCACGCGGGGAGGGGCCCGGGCGCGGGAGTCACGGCGCCCCGACCCTGAACTCTGAGCCCTGCCTGCCCCCACCTTACTCACCGGGCGTCTGTGCAAGTTATTCAATGTCTGCATCAGCGCCTCTTCTGTCAAGTGAGCCGCCGCCCGGCCCGTCTGCCCCGTGGGCTGTGGGACTCAGATCATACGCTACATTCTGGAGGATGACAGGAGAGGTACAGGTGCAGCCTGCCCTGCCTCGATTCCTGGCCCAGGGGCCCGTGGGCTTCGTGATCTTGGACAAGGGCCTCAACCTCTGAGTCGGTCCCACGTGTAAAAGGGAATGTTGACGAGGACGCTAACCCCGTGCGGCCACCGTGGGGTCAGGAGCCCAGAACGAGGCCCGGCGCCCCGTGAGCGCCCTCCGGGCACTGGCTGCTACTCCCCATTGCCCCGCGGCCCTTGGCCTCCCTCCGCTACCGCCAGGTGCTGGTTTATCTGGCCTCCGCATGCCTGTGACAGGTCCCGGTCTGTGGTTTTGGCCGCTCCCGGGGCGGCCCGGCTCTCCTGCCTCCGCCACAGCGGCCTTCCCCAGGCGGTGCTCACGCGGTTTCGATAGGAACACGAGAGCCATCGAGGGCAAAGCACACAGGAGTGGTCACAGCACCCCAGGGCCGAGGGCAAGGGTATCCCCGGTGTTGAGTGCCCACGGCTCCCAGGATGCCGGCGCCTTGGCTGGGCAACTGAGCCTAAGGGCTGTTTGGCCCCAGGAGGGAGATAGAGGGCGGGCGTTCTGGGCTGGCACCTTGCTCCGCGGGCCAAGGGGAGCCGGGAACAGGAAGGGGCGGAGAGGCTGGCCGAGGCGGAGGGGGTCCTGTGGCACACACAGGGAACAGCCAGCCCGGCTCCCTCAGGGGGCCAGGCTTGCCGCGGGAGTGGCCCTGTGCCCGTTGGCAGAGAAGGAAGCGCTAGAAGCATCCAGGGGATCGGGTGTAAGAGCCCAGGCTTCAGAGGCAACCACGCCTGGGTACAAACCCGGGCTCTGCGCCCTATGAGCCCGTGTCCTTATCTGCATAACGGGACAGGAAGCGCCCTCTTGCCTTGTGTGTGAAGGTGGCACCGGGACAGCGGCCACGACTGACAGCACTGTTAGTAACAGGAGAGGCTGGCCAAGGGCAAGAGGGTGGCGGAGAGTCAGAGGAAGCAGGGACAGCAGGCCAGCCTGGGAAGGGGACACAAGTGCTCCTGGAGCCCAGACAGAACAGAAGCTGTCGACAGAGCAAACCCTGGCTTTATTGGTCCAGTTTGTTCACAGTGAGGCTTCCAGAGGCAGGGGCCTGACTCCCCCCTCCCTCTGCCCAGTGCATGTTCTCCGCCCTCGTGCCTGGGAAGGAAGGTGGCTCTTTGGTGGGGGGGGGGCGGTGGCTACAGGGTAATTTAGTGTGGGGCCCAGGGTCTGTTCTTCACAGCAGGAGGTAGAAGGGATCACATAAAGTTCTTTATTACAGACCTACAAAAAATGAGAGAATTATATATTACTCTCACTTGTTTGGGTTTCTTTTTTCCTTCTTCTATTTTACAAAACAGCAGCAGGGAAGAAAAACTGCAGGAGGCAGATGGGCCAGGCACCGGGGTGCAGATCGGAAGGGGCCAGGGACACGCGGCCGCCATTGGCCCGGCGCACCGCGGGCTGGCTGGCCTGGGGCTCTCTCCAGCATCCTGGGGGAACTGAGGCGAGCCCTGGTGGGAGCAGACAAGAGAGAGTGGGTGGGAAGACGGCTGTCCCCAGGTCAGTGGCAGTCAGCCGGCCCGGAAGCCCCGGAGGCTCCCAGGGTTTGGGGGCCTGGTCTCCAAAGCACGGGTCCACAGGGGCTGGACAGAAGGGAGGAGGCAGGAAGGGCCAGCACAGAAGGTCTGAGCTGTAGCGGGGGCCCTCCTGGAACCCCGGGGCCCAGGTGGGCAAGGGCCGCCAGGATTCTTCCCTGCGTGTCAGCCAATCAGCTTCTTCAGGAAGGCCTCCAGCTGGTCCTCGTCCTTGATGCCCACGAACTTGTCCACCACATCCCCGTTCTTGATGGCCAGCACGGTCGGCACGGCGGACACCTGGGTGCAGGAGACAAGGGGAGGTGAACTCCTCTCGACCGCCACTCTCAAGCCTTTGTGGAGAAGGCTGGTGGCTCCCGCGGGGCACTGATGGCCCAGGCGGCGGGCGCGGCCCCTCCTCTTGGTGCAGGGGTCCTGCGGGGCCTGGAGGTCCACCCGCCGGGGAGACTTTTCCACTGCGGGCTCCCCGCGGTCCCCTTCCTCCCCCAACCGCACGACTGACTCACTGGCCCAGTGGTTTGGCTGCAATGACAGGAGACATGAAAATAACCCGTCCGTGCAGCTGCAGGCCGGGGGCTGGGGGCGGGGCGTGGCTGAGGAGCCCGGAGAAGCTTCCCGAGGAGGGAAGACCCAGAGACTGGGGTCCGTGGCCTGGCTTGGCCCCTCGCGGGTAGGCCGCGCCACCTCCACGGCCCCGGTGCCCTCTTCTGTCAAACGGGGACCAAAGGATCTCCCTTGAAGGTTTAGGACAAACGATCCAGATGCAAAGCTGAGTGGTCAGGAGCTCAGGCTCTGGATGCGGCCACTCCGGGGGAGCCACTTCATCACTGTCTCCGTGTCCTCATCGGCAAAACGGAGCCACCGGCGGCACTCGTGCTGGGCTTGGGGGCTGCGTGGGATAATGCACATGGCGCCCTGCGCCTGGCAGGCACATCGAGTGTTAGGACCTGGCAGAGGGCCTGGTATGCAGTGGCGCTCAACAAACGGTGGCTGCAGAGAGCATGGCAGAAAAGTCTAACGCAGGAGCCACGTCGGCTCGCTGCCGTGGCCGGTTAGCAGGGTCCAGAAATTCACGGACTCCTACTGGACAGCGTGGGAGGAGGGGTTCGGCTACACACGATCCGATGTTTACTTATTAGGGGGGTCGGGGGCAACATTCTTGGCCTGTGAAGCATTTTCTCAAGTTCCCTCGGGGGACCTGTGCAGATTACACGGCATGTCAATGAGGCCCGCTGCACTCTGGCATCTAGCATTTTTGCCGCCTGGGCTCCCTGCCTGACGTTTGTAGACATTTTTTAAAAAAATGGATACACCGAACAAGATAAACAGACTTTTCTTACACATGTTAACTACAAAGTAACAACAGCAATTTACACAAACACACCCCGTCTTCGGGATTCTGAGCGCATCCTGCCCGTGAGTCATCTCGGGAAACCAGACTTCGGGGTTAGAACGTTCACACCGTGCGCGGGTCGCTTACAAGAGAACCGCAGGCCACAGCGGCCCGAGCTCATACCTCGGGCGGTGCTACCACTCGCTCCCGACCGTGTGGCAGGCCCTGACCTCCGCTAACTGGCTCTGGGTGGACAAACGCGGCAGGTAACACGACAAAGTCCCTATTCCGGTTAGTCCCTCCCGGCCCTTTTGAGGGCTGTCCTGGGGCTGATGCGGTGGCAGCTGATATGCTCCTCAGACCTATCCGGCAGGGGGCTGACCACGTGTGCCACTGCCCGTGGCCCGACCACTGGCTCCCGTCCTTGTCGTTCACGACTGTGGCAGGGGAGGCGGCACGAAGTACAAAGGTCCGGAATGTGGCTCTTATGGTCTCCAGGCACAGGCAGGGCGCAGAGAAACTTGCTCCGGCCGGGCCGCACAACCCGTCGTTTGGGGTGCGCGTGTGCACGCATGGAACACGTAGGCTCCATCCCCAGACTGGAGCCCAACGCAGGGCCTCCAGTCACGACCCTGAGATCAACACCTGAGCGGAGATCAAGAGTCAGATGCTTAACCGACTGAGCCGTCCAGGTGCCCCAAACGATTTAATTTTAACTTAATTTAATTTAAAATATGTATTTCTAAACGTTTGCTTATTTTTGAGAGAGGGTGAGTAGGAGAGGGACAGAGAGAGGGGGACAGAGGAGGATCTGAAGTGGGCTCCGTGCGGACAGCAGAGAGCCTGACGCGGGGCTCAAACTCCCGAACTGCTGGATCGTGACCTGAGCTGAGGTCGGAACGCTCAATGACTGAGCCACCCAGGCGCCCCAAGATTTTATCTTAAGTAATCTCTACACCCAACGTGGGGGCTTGAACTCATAACCCCAGAGACCAAAAGTTCCACACTTCACTGACTGAGCCAGCCAAGCACCCCCAGAGCTGTGGTCTTATGCGCCCTCTAGTGGCCTGTGAGGGCAGCTAGGGTGCCTCAAATCCAGCCATTCAACTGAGGCACCAGGCTCAAGCACTCACTAACTGGATCCCCTCCCCTCCCGTTTCTCCAACCGATATAAAAGCTGTGTGTCAGGGGCTAAGTGTGGCTCAGTGGGCTAAGCATCTGACTCCTAGTTTCGGCTTAGGTCACGATCTCTCGGTTTGAGCATTCAAGCCCCGCATCGGGCTCTGTGCTGGCAGCTCAGAGCCTGCTTAGGATTCTGTCTCCTGCTCGCTGCCTCTCCCCTGCCAGCGTGTACTCTCTCACTCTCTAAATAAATAAATAAATAAATAAATAAATAAATAAATAAATAAATAAGCTGTGTGTCATTGTACGAGAAGTAGTCTGATTGCTTTCGCGTGTCCTCTCGGGACAACGCTCACTGTGGGGCCTAGAGGGGGACTCAGTTTTCAAGAACTTCACGAGTCCCACCACGATCACACCTGTGTGTTCACACGCGTGCACGCACGCGCACAGCCACACTGCGGTCAGGTGTACCGCAGACAGTCCGAGGCCTGGTCATTACTGACCAAGGGCATTCTTCCAAGCGTGAGTCCAAATCGCACAGGCGCGCAGAGCAGCGGGCTTGCGGGAAGCCGGTTTTTCCGGGACACTGCTGTGGTACCTGGGGTGTGATGGGACTTCCCTCCCCTGAGGTGGCTTTGCGGATCCGGAGTTTGGCTCACAAATCAGGAGGGGCTGGTGCTTGTAAACCCGGCCTTACATGGAAGTGCACAGGTCCTTGGCACACGCCTGTAGAATGTGATCCAAGTGCAAGAGGGGCCGTGGCGGGCCAAGAATGCTGCTTCCCTCCCAACTCCGGCAGCTCTGAAGGGACCAAGGGGCCAGGAGAGAGATGAACAGATGCACGAAGACACACTGCTTCTCCTCCTGCTCTGTGACACCACCAGGAGCCTTCCAGGCTGGACCCGATGCCCTGAGAATTCAGGGTAGGGTGGGGTGTGTGTGTGTGTATGTGTGTGTGTGTGGTCCGTCCCCACCAACCTGCAGCCCAGTGGCTCGCCCTGTGCGACTGAGCTCGGTGTCCCTGCTCAGTCTCCCCCTTCTCCCCCCCAACCTCCTCCATCTGTGAGGACCTACTGAGGGACAGACACAGCACTAGATGTCACAGGAGGCTGGCCACCTCCTCCTCAGCTAACTGCGGAACTGACGCAAAGGAAAAGACCACTGTCACCGAGGCTGCTACCTACTGGGGGCTCCTTTAAGGGTCAGGAACGACACCAACCGCTTGCGTAGGCTACCTCGTAAGTTCTTGCCTCGAGGTGGGGTCGCTTTGAAGAGAAGACAGAGGCACAAGCGCTGAATGAGGAAGGGCGGGAGCTGGGATCTGTCGCGGGATCTGTCTGACTTTGCTGTCTGTGATCAAGCTGAGCCATCCCTTGGCCTAAGAGCTACCAGGTCCCAGCAGGGCGAGGATGAATGGGCAGCTGGGCAGCCTCCAGCCTGGGAAGCTCCCGGTGGTGTCACACTCCACGTTTCAAATGAGAAGCCTTTGGACACGGGAGGGTTCTGGGACAAAGCTATTATTGAAAAACTCAAATCCAACTCTATGACGTTCTGGAAAAGGCAAAACTATGGGGACAGTAAAAAAGATCAGTGGTTGTCAGGGGCACCAGGGGAGGAGGAAAAAAAAGGAAAAGGTGGAACCCAAGGGGATTTGTAAGACGGTGACGCTATTCCGCACACAACTGTAACGGTGGATGCGTGTACATTGTCGAGACCCATGAGATGGACACCATCTGGTGGGACCCCTGCATGCCCCCAGAAGGTCAGCACAGGACTTTCCAACTTTTGCGTCTCGATGTTTGTTTCCACGCTGCTGGCAGTGCTCACCTAGAAGCTGGTCGGAAGAGCAGAATCGTGGGCTCTTCCTACACCTACTGAATCAGAATCTGCTTTTAAGCAACATCCCAGATCGTACTCATGTTTGCGAAGCACTGATTTAGAAGACTTGCAAAGCGGGGAGACACGGTAACGATCGCTTCTAGCTACATATTCGTAATAATATGAAATAGCAATACTCAGTGAACTATGAGGTTATAAGAAACATTAAAAGGAAAAATAATTCAAATGAAACCTTCGACAAGTTTAAAACACCACCCAAAATGGTGACAGTGGTTGTATCTGGGGCAGTAAGATGACAGCTGACTTTCCCCCTGATTAACTACTTGGCTGTTTTCCTAATGCTTTTAAAGGGCCTTCTCCATACGAGGAGAAAATAAAAGAATAACAGCTCCAAGTGTGAAGCCAGAGGAAAGCATAAAGCTTCGAGGGTCCACATCTGGATCCACTCTCTGCCCCCAGTCGCTGGCAAGGTCTGTACGGAATGCCCAGCCAGGCAGCAGGGACGAGGAGACGGAGAGCAGAGAGCTT
Source organism: Prionailurus viverrinus (assembly GCF_022837055.1). Classification (NCBI taxonomy): domain Eukaryota; kingdom Metazoa; phylum Chordata; class Mammalia; order Carnivora; family Felidae; genus Prionailurus; species Prionailurus viverrinus. The sequence continues at coordinate 127,922,583 of NC_062567.1, forward strand.
TTCGTCTGGCCAAGCCAGGGCAGTGCACGATCGGGTGGTGGGGGGGGGGGGGGGTACCCTAAAACTACCGAAGCCCCGAGTCTTTCGCTTCCCTGTCCTTTGGGAGACCGTGGGGGTCCAGGGTGGTCAGCTGAGCGACGCAGAAGTGTGGTGCCTGAGGGAGGAGACTTGCCCCGAGGGCATGTGCTGGGCACGAGGGGAGGTTCAGGAAAGCCTGGAGAGAGGGACCAAATTCCCTGAAAACAATTTTTTTCCACTTTTTTTAAAGTAGGCTCCAAGCCCGACGTGGAACTTGAACTCAGGACCCTGAGATTAAGAGCCACATGCTCTGTGGACTGAGCAGCCAGGCGCCCCTCCCTGAACACCATTTAAAGCAGTTTCTACCACATGTTCATCCAACACTCGGAAAAGGAGGAAGCTGTCCCAGGAGGTACCCTGGATCTCTCAGCTGAAACGTCTTCGTCCTCTGGCTCTCCTCCAAAAGAACAGGTGTGAAGGAAGGAAGGAAAGGGGGTCAGGAAAGTCCCTGTTGGAGCTTCCTCAGCCCTGCAGTGACCTCTGCCCAGGGCTTGGCAAAATAAGGAGGCTGGGACCAGCTGATGTGACCCACGAGATCTGGGCAGTGGACAGAGGGAGGAGCGAGAAGGTCCTACAAGAGGACCCAAGTCCACATACACTTTCCAGGCTTGACCACAGGACCTCAGTGCCCAGCCCTAACCACCAGGCTCCCTGGAATGCAGGTGGGGGTGGTCTTGGGAACCTCACCACCCGGGGGGGGGCCCCTGTTGGCAGGAACCGGATTATTCTTCTTCCCATCTGTACCGGTTAACCACGGTTCCCGGAACATGGCTGGCGCTCAGTGCATGTCTGCTAAAAAGTTCTACTGGCTGAGGCTGATTGGCATGGCGGCAGGAGTTAGCTGAAGACATCTTATGCCCGCCCCTCGCCCTGGGAATGTCCTGGGAGCTGCAGCCCTCAGCTCACCCCCACAGCTGCCGCGGGCCTTGGGGGAGGGAGGGACAAGTAGGAGAAAGGTAGGGGCATCCAGTAGAGCATGCCACTCTTGATCTCAGGGTTGTGAGTTCGGGCCCCAAATAGGGACGTCGTTTACTTAAAAAAAAAAAAAAAGACAAAACAGAACATCAAAGTAGTAACTCATCCCTCTCCCCTGCGCCAGCCCTCGTAAGGCGCCCTCAGTCAGCGCCATAGGCAGTCCTACACCCCCTCACTCATCTGCAGTGACCATCGGTGGCTTTGCCTGCCTGGCATCTATTTCCTTTCCCTCTGGTTGGGGCAGCCTGATTTCCTGGCGGGGGGATCACTGCCACCCCAGTGCAGCAGGCAGCCAGCCTATGCGCACCCCCGTCCCCTTGGGGACTGGCTGGAGGCGGCATCTCTACTTGAGCTGGGCTCGGGCGGGGGCGGGGGGGCCGCTGAGCCTGGACTTACAAACTCGATCAGCACCCCTTCCCGTCTGGCCACAGTCAACTCCCCCAGTGGCCTGTGCTCTCACTCTCTGCTCAGTTCCCCACGCTGGCCATCCAGCCGCAGTACCTCTCCCCTTTCTCCAGCTGTTGTGGTCTCCGAGGCCCAGAAGATGCCCCCACACCCCACTCATTTCCTGCTCCGGGCACACAGGCACTGCTATTCTGTGAGCAAACTGTGCTCACCCTGACCCCAGGGCCTTTGCATTTGATGTCTGCTCTGCCTCAGATTACTCTTCCAAAGAGCTGCTTGCTTCATTTCCTTCCTCCCTCCAGGTCTTTGCTCAGATGTCAGCTTCTCAGAGACCTTCCCTAACCCACCCTTTTATTTTTTATTTACTTATTTCTATTTTTATTTATTTTTTAAAAAGTAAGCTCCACACCCGACATGGGGCTTAGACTCATGACCCTAGGATCAAGGGTCCCATATTCTATCGAGCCAGGTGCCCCCACACCCTTTCAAAAATGAAACCCTCCCATGGGGCGCCTGGGTGGCTCAGCCGGTTAAGCGTCCGACTTCAGCTCAGGTCATGATCTCACAGCTTGTGGGTTCGAGCCCCGCGTTGGGCTCTGTGCTGATAGATGGCAGCCTGGAGCCTGCTTTGGATTTTGTGTCTCCCTCTCTCCCTGCCCCTCCCCCACTCACACTCTGTCTCACACGAGTAAACATTAAAAAAAAGAGAAACCCTCCCCAGCCCCATGTTCAGCCCCACCTCATTTTTTTGATTTGTTTCCACAGCACTTATTACCTAAAGCAGGGTAACCATAGGCCAGACCCAGCCTGCTGCCTGTTTGTGTAAATAAAGTTTTACTGGCATACAAGTATGCCCATTTGTTTATACACTGTCCCCGGCTGCTTTCAATGGCAGTTAAGTTTTTGCAATAGAGACCAATGCCCTGTAAAGCTTCAAGTATGTTCCTCCTGGTCCTTTAGAGAAAAAGTGTGCCGATCCCCTTTTTTGGGGGGCGGAGGGGGTTAGCTTTGTTCATTGTCATATCGACAACCAAGTAATAGCACCTGGCATTTAAGAGACTCTGAACACACATCTGTTAAATGCACACAGGGGCCAACCAAATGCATTAGACTACGCTGTCTCAGTGTGTGCTGCGCTCTTGGCCTTTCTTCTCTGTGCATCTTTCATGGCCCCAGTCAGAGGTCCCCCAAAACGGAAGCAATCCCTCCCCCGACCCCAACAATCAGTCCCTTCTTCCTTTGTGCACCTCTGCTGTCAGCACCTCTCACCGTACGCTGAAATGACCTGTCTACCTGTTGTTCTCTTGCTAGACTAGACTAGGGGTGCTGGACACAAGGTGTCCATCTTCTTTGTGCCAGAATCACGGATGCCTGGCTCACCGCGGGGCTCCTGAACGATGGCTGACGGAACATGTGCGTGGATGAAAACATGAACGAAGGAGTGCGTCAGTGCCCCAAGACTCAGACAATAACCTGGTGTTTTGGATCATACACTCCACTTCCTAAAGGTGGGCTAGACAGACAAGCGGCTCAGAGGGTCAACAGAGTCACATCTGCAAAGGGCTCTGAATTCCTGAGAGCTCTAGGAAAAACCGAGACACTTCTTCCTGGCTGCCTGGTGGTCCCCAAGATGTGTCCCGCACCTGCTATCCTAGGGCCCAAGCACCGCTCACACCAGTTGCACTGTGGCAATCCCCTGCCGATTCATACCTCATATTCTAGGGCGAGGTCTGTGTGGTCGTCAATATCCACCTTGGCCATCACCACTTTTCCATGCTGCTTGGCCACCACCTTCTCTAACCTTGGCCCCAGGATCTTGCACGGGCCACACCACCTCAGAAGGGGAGAAAGGAAGCATCCAGTCACAAGAGTGCTCAGCAACCGATTTACTGTCTCCCTAGAAACTTCCCTTGACCCACATCTTTCTGAGGGGCCTTTTGCCCTTATTAGCTCTGTTTACAGTGTTTGAATATTAACTTGTAATGTCAACAGGTCAAATGATAAAGCCAGAACTCTGCAGCGGGGGAATTTCCAGGGGTCCCGGGCTTCTAAATCAGTCTTCATCAGAAGACTCTTATAAAGGTTATTTCAATAGATATAAGAGAATTGCACTGTCACAGAAAAAAATATGAGATGTGAAGTTAAAAGGTTTGGGTTCCAACAAAGACTCCTCACCTATCAGCTCACTGTTCTGGGGCCTCGGTTTCCTCTTTTGAGAAAGAGAGATCATGTCTCTCCAAGCAGCGACGAGAAATCTACTAAGGCAACATGAATAAACATACTCTATAAGCTGCAGGGTTACTCTAGATGCTTCACGGACCCACAACTACAGGGAGGACAGACCAGTGGCTGGGGAGCTTCTACAACATGCTAGTCACTGCGCCAGGGCCTTCTCAGCTTTTACCGCCCAGAACCCTCAGCCCCACAAAGGAAAAGAACACGCCTTCCTAAGAAACTGAGGAGCACACAAGTTAAGGAACATGTGCGTGGTCCCAGATCTGGCGAGCGGCACACGGGAACTGCAACCCGAGGTTGTGTTCCAAATGTCTTCCTCCAGCCCTGGTTATCCTGGGATCCCTCAGGCCCCGTGTCAAGTGCTAGCATGGTACCGATCACAGCTGTTCCCCTTCGGGTGGTGAGCTCTTCGGGAACAGGCTGTCATCTCCGGAGCACTAGGGACAGTGGCAGGCGCTGAATGAACAAGCTCACTGTCTTACTTCCTCGTCGAAGGAAATGAGGCATCATCCCATTTATCACTCATTTGGGAAGTCCTCTCTGGAATGCTCACTATACAGGGGAGGTAGAAAGCTCCGCCTTCCACGAACCCCTGGCTGATGACCCCTATTTTATGCTCAGCCTTGAAAACGCTTTCCCTTCGGGGATTTCAATTAAGGAACTCACAACACCTAAAAACCTAGCCTGCAAGAGCTTATCTCCTATTATAAGAAGAAAGGGAGGCACAAGGAGGTCACACGGCCTGACCAAGGCAATGTGGTGAGTCGCCCAAGGCCATGTGGTGAGTCAGAGAGAGTGGGAAAGAAGGCAAAGCAATCTGTCTGACGTTTGTCCGGAAGGCCTCCCAGCTTGTAACTCAGGCTATGCCAGGTCTGTCCAGTTCTTTGGTAGGCAGGTGGCTGCTTAGGACCCAAAGTCTGGAAATGAGAAAGCCAAGCTAACAATTAGAAGGCTAGAGGCATTTAAGGATCCCTAAAACACACTTGTACAGCACTGAAAAGAAAACCCTGCCCATCCCCTGCGTGCTGGGGTATCACTGTGGGGACACTGATAACTTTTTGCCAGCCCTTCCCAGTTTGGGCGGCAAGATGTTAAACATCAACCTATCTGCAGGGCCAGGTATTGATATACACCACAAACCAGATGATGTGATGGTCCCTATTTTTCCTGCTTTGGTCCAAGCTGAAGGGGACTCAGCCATTTGGGCAGCGAGATACAGAACATGAGTGTTTCTCAGCACCAATGACAGGGAGTTTTGAAGACTGTTTACTAGTGTGTGTCTTACCAGATTGCACTCAATCTTTGACGGCAGGGACTGGGTCTTACCAGTCTTTGTAAGGAGACTACATCTGAGAAGCATCGAACATGATACTGAGACACAGCAGACACTCAGTAAATACCTGACCGAGCAACACCCCAGTCTTCTGCTGACCCCTGGGACTCACTGTGCGTGAAAATCCACAACCACTGGTGTTTCACTGTTGACAACTCGGTCTTGAAAGTCAGGTCCATCCTGGATATTAAAGGTCGTCGTGCAGACTCTGGTGGTGTATATTGACCGGGCTTGGTTGGGTGTTACTGTGAGGTCACCAGGACTGCACCGCACGGCCCTGGAGGTGAGGGGTGCCCACCGACCCTGAGGCGGTTTCCTGGAGATGATGGAGGCCAGGAACCTCCTCAGGAGAAGTCGCTGAGCCATCTGTGAGGGAAAGAGGCAGGAACAGTTCGAGAAGTCAACACCGCAGGAAAAGAAAGGTATTTGGGGAGAACTGGGGGGCTCAACATTCAGGGCCGGAAGAATTCCAGGAAATGATATGTAAGATTTCTAAAGGAGGGGGCGCCTGGGTGGCTCAGTGTTTAAGTGACCAACTCTCTTGGTTGCCGCTCAGGTCATGATCTCACGGTTCATGGGTTCAAGCTCTGACAGGTTCCAGGCTGACAGTGCTGAGCCTGCTTGGGATTCTTTTTCTCTGCCCCTTCCCCGCTCGCGCGCACACGCGCGCTCTCTCTCTCTCAAAATAAATAAACTTAAAAAAAAAAAAAGATTTCTAGAATAGAGGTTAAGTGAAGAATGAGAATCAAAAAGCAGGAGTCACATAACACAACTCGGAAATTGGGCTGATGACAAAAGAGAAATCAGGATATTCAGAATTATAACAGAAGGGAGGGAGGAACATATATTCATGGAGAACCTGCCAAGGGCCAAGGGGGCCTTAGTTCTCCCAGATCACCCAGGGGGAAGTTTCTACAGTACTGCTCACACTACAGGTAGGGAGTCCGAAGCTCAGGTAAATTGTGACACGCCCAAAGTAACCTATTAAATGAGAGTCAACACTGGAACCCAAAGCCGTCTGCAGATTCTTTATTACTCATTTTAATGAGTGTTCTAACGGGAAATTAAGGCACAAGGGAGTTATCAAAGGATCAGAAAAGAGGAATCGCAACAATTCAAGGTGGGGGGGAACCAAGAGGTTCCGGACCCGGAGTGTGTGGGGGGGAATAAAAAAGAAGGGACATGCGTTGAGGGACTGGGGAATCGGACGCCGCCGGGGATCCCGGCCCTCCGGAGGACAGGTCCCCCCGCCCGGGGTCTTCGCCCGGTCGGCCGCCGGCCAGCGCAGGAACAGACCCGGAGCTTGCCTCCGCCGCGACACCACCTAGAGCCACCCCCACGAGCCTCCTACCTCCCTGCAGCGCGAGCGGAGGGTTGCACGGCCCGGCCCTCCCCGTCAGTCAAGGGCACTCCTGCCGTCACTTCCTCGGGGGAGGGCCTTTCGAGCATCACTTCCGGGGACAGACAACCTGGAGGACTGCTCTCCGCAACTCGAGGGCGGCTTGGATTTTCCACCAATGGGGATGACGGACGACGGCACAGCGGAAGGGGTGGAGCTTCAGTTAGGGACCGGAAGAGAGGTGTTCTCGGGGAGAGACAACGGAAGAGGGGGCTGGTCCTTGGGAGGGAAAACCGGGGGAAGGGGCGGGCCCTCGGGGGGAGTGACCGGAAGAGGGGGCGGGTCCTTGAGGAAAGACCGGAAGAGGGGTGGCCCTCGGGGAGGGGCCGGAAAAAGGCAGGCGGGCCCTCGAGGAGGGTCCGGAAGAAGAGGAGGAGGAAGGAGGTGGGAGCTTGAGGGAGTTACCCAAGGGCGAAAGGCCGGGAGGGAGGTGTGGTTCCGGGTTTTTCAGACTCCTCCACCCGCCACCCCTTTGCCTCAGTGTCTTCCGAAAATTACAGGTGCGGGAGATTCTTTTCCTCCTTTTTACAAATGAGGCAGCTAAGCTCCTTGAAGGCGGAAGTGCTGGTTAGGGGCAAAAGACCCCGACTGGGAGTAAAGAGGACGGTTTGTGGCCCTTGTCTGTCGCACGCAACTGTACCCGCTTGTGGTTTTGGACAAGTCACCCTGGCCCGGGGGGCTTCGGTTTCCCAATACGTGACATGAAAGGCTGGCGTGGTTCAAGCCTGTCTCCGGAGTTGCTGGGGAACAGGGCTTGGACAAGATGTCAGGTGGTGGTGGTACTCGGCCTGCTTTTGAGGCCCCGGGTAAGGTGTGGGGACCCGTGAACTTGTTTGAGCCTGGGCCTTCCTTTCGCACCCACCGTCGCTGGCCTGGACAACAGGCGCTAAGTATCTGTGTGGCCCAGGCTGGAGTCACAGCCATCTCTTGTCTCCCCCCGCCCCCTCTCCCTTACATTACAACCACTCGTGGCCTGGCGGGTCTATGAATACATCACTGCCTTTTCCCTCCTCCTTGCCTTATGCTTAATTTAAATGCTCTTTTCTCTCTCCCCTTGGCGGAACACCTACTCATCACTTCTCTGAGCAGCAGTAATTGTTTCCTTCTCTGTAGTGCTTTGTTCGAAACTCTTATGTAACACATTGTGGGTGTCTGCCTCTCCCCCTAGACTGTATGCTTCCTGAGAGGAGGAATTTGTAGCTTTTATTTGACTCCATATGCCCACCAATCTGATACAGTGCCTGACTCCGAGGATGTTCGATAGATGTTTATTAAACACTGCCTTTGGATATCTCAGGGAGCAGTTTATAGAAAGGTTACGTGACTTGTCCAAGGTCACAAGGCAGGTAAATTGGCACAGCCCCTTCTTACACCTCCGTTTCAGTCTAGTCCAGCCACTGGGAATCCCATACAGCTCCAGAGTGTGCTTAAGTGTCGCTCCCGTCCCTGGATTTTGTAGTTGCTCTATGACCGGAAGGCGCAGTCCTCTACTCTCCAAGGGAGAGTCTAGGCATCATCTCTGGAGACCCTTTCCTGAGCCTCCTCTAGCGGGGGAGATGCCCTTCTTCGACCTTCCACAGCCCCTGTGCCTCTGTACATCAGCCACCACACTCAGCACTGTGTATTGTTACTGTCTGTTTTGTCTCCACCGCATTTATTACTAATACAGAAAGATGTTAAAAAGAAAAAAAAATTTCGGGACACCCTGCTGGCTCAGCTGGAGGAGCAGGTGACTCGAGATCACAGGGTTGTGAGATAGAGATGGGTATAGAGATTACTTAAAAATAAAAAATCTAAAACAAAATTCATTCTTAGTTTTCCAATGGCTCTCAGCCTCCCCTCTTGCCCACACAGCTCCTGACCCATTTCCTCAGGGCCAGTTCAAAGCCGAACGTGTTCACTCCCAGTTTCACAGAAAACAGCCAGTGCCCGGGATGTGGGGGGAGATGGCAGGAGGGTGACAGCACCGTCCAGGTTCCACCCACAGGCAGGCCGGGTGGAGATTCACAGAATTCAGACGAAAGGGCTGGTGGCCTCACAGTGATGCAGTCTAACTAAAGTGGGCTGGAGAGGAGATGGGTAGACCGTCAGAGGCTTTGGAGGACATCTCGTGGGCTTGTGTCAAACCCAGAAAAACCAACACCAGAAGGATGGAGAGGCCAGGGAAGCAGTCTTGTGGAAAGTTTCACAATCCTCCCACGTTGGGAGGTGTGGAAAGTCTAGAAGGCACCAAGAACCTCTCATTTTGGCAGAAAAACTTACTCTGGTGTTGGGAAGTCCTCAAAGATACCACGGACACTGAGCAAAGCTACGAGGGGGATGCACAGTTCCCCAAAGTGCAGCGATCACAGACCAGAGCGGTGGGGATCGGGCTACTGGTGCGGAAACTACAAAATATTGTCTGTTCTTTGTTCCTCACTCCTCACTGTACTGTCAGCTCCCAAAGGGTCCATCTGTCTCTCCATGGCTTATCTCCGGGCCTGGTGCATGATAGCAGGTGCTCCGTGATTATTTGTCCCATGAACAGACAGCAGGAGCACAAATCACAGCTTCTTACCCCAAATCCCATTGTCTCCACCATATCACGTGGCTCCATTATACCCTTCTCAAATCACTGCCATGTTTTTTTTGTTTGTTTCCCCTTTGTCTTGGCCATAGTACGCTGTTTGTTCTCTGTGCAGTTGACAGGTTCGCTCTCTCACTCCCCTGGCGTGCACATCCTCTGGGGTGGGTGAGGGAATCTTTGGAATAGACCCACAACCCCTGGCCATCACCAGCTCAGTCTTCCACTTTAAATAGATTGTCCACCACAGGCAGGGGGCCAGGTGAGAGCCACGGGCAGGCGTGGCCCTCCCTGCCCTGTCTGATCTCTCGCTTTTGCCTCTGCCCGTGCCCAGGGCTGGAGCCAACAGTGGTAATCCACGGTGGGAGCACCTGAGGTCAGCATCCCTTGGTGCAGCTGTGTTTGCTAGTTCCAGATGCCGTCTGGCTGGGGAGCTTCCGCCTCGTCCGTTTTCACTTCTGTTGTTTCTGTAGCTCCAGCACCTTCTCTTCCAGTCGCCTGCTAATCCTATTCCTCCTTTCCGCTGCATTTTCTGGAAGGCCAATGTCCCTGCTCAGTTCACATTTTGAATTCCGAAGGAGGACCAGTCCTGTTGATCCTCATCCCACAGTGTCTTCACCTCTTGGCCTCAGGCTTCTCATCTGAGAAATGGGAAGAAGTATGCCTTCCCCATAGGGGGCCGGGAGATTGCAGGAAAGACTGGAACAGTTGTTGGTGTTAGGTCTAGGTCTTTGTGTCCTAGGGTTGTGATATACAATGTGTTTCTTACTGTGGGTCATGGTCAGAGGGTTTGAAAGCTGTTGATATACTGAAGAGTTACCCAACACCTGATGCTGTTCTAAGCACCTTACACGTATCAACTCAATCCTACAACCCTGTGAGCCCCCGTCTGTGTCCCCTAATAAGGCACATGGGGGCTAAGTGGTTTGTCCAGGGTCCACCAAACAATAGGAGATAGATAGAAGCTTACAAGTGTTATATTGCCCCTAGCAAGGATCTGATCTGACTCAAGACTGCTTCTTCTTCCCACCCACCAATCCCTACAGACCAGCCAGTTAGTCTAGGCCATCGAAATGCAACATGGGGCTCTAACCCAGCTGTTGGCCGAGCGGGGCAGCAACGGTTCTCAGCAGCCGTTGTCAGCAGAAGTGTCCACACGGTGGCAGTGTGGTTCACACAGTCTCCTCAGCGGACCAGGCAAGCTGGGCACGGCCCTGACGCACCAGCTCCCTCGGGTCCTCTGGGCAGGGGACAGGTGTGGGAGACAGGTGCATCTCAGTGACCACATGTCCGAGGATTTCATAGCGGGAGGGAGGCACTTAATAAAAAAGTCAACGAAGAGAGAGGTAGCGGGCCACAGTCTAAGCTCATAGAGTTTTCAAGAGGTGTTTCTCCTCGAGTATCTTTGTTTTCAGTTTCCATCTTGATGATAATTTGTGTGTTTTTTATTCAAAAAAAATTTTTAAACGTTTATTCATTTTCGAGAGACAGAGCATGAGCGGGGGAGGGGCAGAGAGAGAGAGGGAGACACAGAAGCCAAAGCAGGTTCCAGGCTCTGGGCTGTCAGCACAGAGCCTGACGTGAGGCTCGAACTCATGAACCATGAAATCATGAACTTAGCAGAAGCCGTATGCCTAACCGACTGAGCCACCCAGGTGCCCCCATTTTGCAGGTATTCTAGAGTCCAGGGCCTGGTCCAGTTGTTCTCAGCCACCACAAAAGTCCACTGATGTGTATGTAAACAGAGAGCCCACCGTTGTGGGCTGAACGTTTGTGTCCTCCCCGAATTCATATGTTGAAGCCTTAACCCCCAGTGTGATGGTGTTTGGAGGTGGGGCCTTTGAGGGATAGTTAAACTTAGATCAAGTCATGAGAGTCAGGTCGCCATGATGGGACCTGTGTCCTTACACTTACAAGAAGAGGAAGAGAGACCGGAGCGCTCTCTCTCTCTCTCTCTCTCTCTCTCTCTCTCTCTGCCATGTGAGAACATGAGTAGGTAGCAAGAAGGTGGCCATGTACAAGTCAGAAAGAGGGCTTCCCCCAGGAACTGAATCCACCGGCCCCTTGATCTTGGATTTCCAGCCTCCATAACTATGAGACCTAAATGTCTGTTGTGTAAGCCACTCAGTCTGTGGTATTTTGTTATGGCACCAGAGCTGACTGAGACACCCGCCAAGAGTAAGAAGATACATATTTTTTTCTTCTTTTGAGCCAGGATACGATGCTATAAAAATAGCCTTTGGATTTAATAAACATCCTAACTCTATGATACCTATATATATATTTTTAAAATTTTTAAACGTTTATTTTTTTTGAGAGACAGAGACAAAGACAGTGAGTGGGGGAGGGGCAGAGAGCGAGGGAGACACAGAATCGGAAGCAGGCTCCAGGCTCTGAGCTGTCAGCACAGAGCCTGACATGGGGCTCGAACCCACGGACCACGAGATCATAATAACGTGAGCTGAAGTCGGGCGCTTAACCAACTGAGCCACCCAGGCGCCCCTAGACCTTGTTTCTTTAAATGTGTAGAATGAGTATAAAATTGAAATCTTATACGATTGTAAGCATTAAAATGCCAACATTGTTGGGGCGCCTGGGTGGCTCAGTCAGTTGAGTGTCTAACTTCAGCTCAGGTCATGATCTTGCGGTTCGTGGGTTTCAGCCTGCGTGGGGCTCTATGCTGACAGCTTGGAGCCTGGAGCCTGCTTCGGATTCTGTGTCTCCCTCTCTCTCTACCCCTCACTCGCTTACACTCTCTCTCTCTCTCTCTCAAAAATAAACAAACGTTAAAAAAAACCCTGAACCATTGTTTTTAAAAAATGCCAATATTCTTGGCACATAGTAGGCCCACACTGTGTGCATAGTAGGCACGCACACTAAAGGACATTTCAGAGAGGATGCGTTTGGCTATAAGAAACAGAATGCTTACCCAAAAGTGGCTTAAATGGTAGGGATTTATTACCCTATAAAATGAGAAGTCTGAACGTAGGTAGTTTCAGGTGATTAATTCAGGATTCAGTGATGTTAGGGCACCGGGTCAGCTTTTCTGCAACTTTCTTGGCCTTCTCCCACCTCCAGCGTGGCTCTCCTGGCTGCAAGCGTCATATCCTTCCATCAAATCCTCCCAGAGCAAGTGGGTTTCTCATCCCCCACTTGTGGTGGGTTTCTCATCCCCCAAAGTGATGTGGCTTTTAAAAATCAGGCAGGACAATCTTTCCCTGAAACCCTCCTTACTTCTGCCTGACCAGTAGTGGATGACACGGCCTCATCTAAACCAGTAACTGGCCAAGGGATATGGATTAGACCCATGGCAGGGTTCACTCTCTGGAGCTGGGCCCACCTTCCCTGAGCTCTTCTAGCTGTATACACTCCGAACAAAATCAGGAAGCTGCTAGCCTGCAAGCAGTGAGGGAATGGCTACTGGGAAGGTAGCTGGTGTTATCATAATTAGCTGAAGTTGCTGGAAACTTCTAGAAAGCAGTAAAATAAAGTACACCTAGTATCAGCAAATGAGTTCAGACCACTCAGTGGTTCAGGTGATGGGAAGGTCAGGAGAGAGGAAAGCCAGGGGCAGAACTTTATGGAAGGGTAGGGTGGTGGAGACTGTGGTCTTACACAGTAATAAAATTTTACATCGAGCCCCGGCTTTTTAGCTGTAGACTGCATTTTCCAACCTCTCTGGCCGTGTAACTAGGTTGGGGGAACGGAAGTCATTTGTTCAACTTCCAGGCTGTTCCTTTAAAGTAAGGGTCAGCACACTTTTTCTTTAAATGTCCAGATGGTAAATACTTTAGGCTTTGCAGGCCCTAAGGTCTCTGCTGCAACGCCTCAGCTCTGTTGTTGAAAGCGCAAAAGCAGAAATGGGCAAATGCGTAGATGGATAAGCATGTCTGGGTCTCAATAAAACTTTATTTACACAAACAGGCAGTAGGCCAGATTTGGCCCATGGGTTACTACCAACCTCTGCTTTGCCAGCCTCTGCTTTAAAAGGATGGGGCATGGGGCCACCTGGCTGGCTCAGCCAGGGGAGTGTGCGACTCTTGATTTGGGGGTCGTGAGTTCGAGCTCCATGTTGGGTGTAGAGATTACTTAAAATAAATAAGTAACTAAAAAACAATAAATAAAAGGATGGGGGCACGCCATCCCTTTCTCTCTAGTTGGAATGTGGGTGTGTCGGCTGGAGCTGGAGTAACTACTTTGGACCACGGTGTTCAAGTCCTTTGTTGAAAATGGTGGAGAAAAATGGTAGGAGTTTGAGACCCTCACTCTGTGGAGCCACATACCCGCTCTGCACTGCTCATGGTGACTGTTGCGTTTGAGGAGGACTAAACGCATCTTTTGTCCATCACTCGTGGTTTGGGTCTTGCAATGGCCACCATATTAATAGCTTAGCTCCCTTATTTCAGAGACCCTAAGGGGCCATCAGATACACATTGCGCAATCATTTCACGTGTCACCAAGAAACAAGACCACCGCTGTGTCTCCTATTAAGGTTTGTTTCTTCACTCCAGATCCACTCTGCCATATTGTGCTTTGTGATGTCAGCACTAGAGACCTGTGAACTACACCGTGCCTTTGCCTGCTGGCCAGCTTCCGCCACTCAGGGTCATTGGAGGGAAACAAGAAGGCGGGAGGAGAGAGAAGGGACTTGCTCCTTCCTCTTTGCTTCCCGTTCTTACTACTGTCCGGAGCACTGGCTCCTCTCCCAGGCGGCAGCCCATGGTTCCAGCCTCCAGCTTTCCTCAGGACCTCAGAACTGGATTCATCATATGCCTCGAGAGGTACCGACACTAGGCAGGTCGTGCCTCCTTTTCAGAGGTCTGGGTTCCGGCCCGAGGTGGCAGGGATGGTGCTGGGTTTGCACATATTGTCCCTGAGTTATCTCTGTGTTCCCTTTGCCTTTTTGGTCCTCAATGCCTATATTATAAATTATCTCTCTCTCTCCATATATATACATATATATGTATATATATAAAGTTTTATTTATTTTTGAGAGAGAAAGAGAGCAAGCATGAGCAGGGGAGGGGCAGAGAGAGAGGGAGACACAGAATCCGAAGCAGGCTCTAGGCTCTGAAGCTGTCAGCACAGAGCCCGACGCAGGGCTCGAACCCATGAACTGTGAGATCTTGACCTGAGCCAAAGCCGGATGCTTAACCAGCTGAGCCACCCAGGTGCCCCCAACAAATTCTCTATATTAATTGTCCTCATCTGAAATGCATTGTGTAGCTTGTTTTTCTGATTGACCCCGGAATACTGAAACAATTTTTCTCATCACTTACAGTGCTTATTTTATGCTTATTGAAAGAGTTCTTTTTGACTGATTGATTGATTTTTAAAGATCTTATTTATTTTTTTAAGTTTACTTATTGATTTTGAGAGAAAGAGAGAGAGTGCACAGAAGGGGCAGAGAGAGGGAGAGAAAGAGAATCTCAAGCAGGCTCCATGCTGTCAACACAGAGCCCGATGCGGGGACTCTAACCCACAAACCGTGGGATAATGCCCTGAGCCAAAGTTAGATGCTTAACTGACTGAGCCACCCAGGTGCCCCTTTAAAGATTTTATTTTTAAGTAATCTCCACATGCAACATGGGACTTGAACTTACTACCCCAAGATCAAGAGTCCCGTGCTTTACTTACTGAGCCAGCCAGATGCCCCTCCTTTTGATTTATTTAAAGAAAATTTAATATATGTCTTGTGTACATATAAAAAAAATACTAGTGAATATATTTGATAAGAAATTTCTTTTTAAAAAATGTTTATTTTTTTTATTTATGAGAGAGAGAGAGAGTGAGTGCATGAGAAGGGCAGGGAGAGGGAGACAAAGAGTCCCAAGCAGGCTCCACTCGCTGTCACGAACTGTGAGATCATGACCTGGGCCGAGACCAAGAGTCTGGCCGCTCAACTGACTGAGCCACCCAGGCGCCCCAATGGAACTTTCGGTACAAAGATATGATGGATGAAATCACTGGTTATTGGTGGTTGTACTCAATCTCCAGCCCCTCTCTCCTTCCCCGGAGGTGAGAGGGTGGGGCTAAAAGTTCCAGTCCTCCGATCACCTGGATGGTTCCCCCAGCAACCAGCTCCCATCCTTAGGGGTTTTCCAAAAGTCCCCACATAAACAGAAACTCCAGGGTGGCTCATAGGGCCTTGGTTTGAATAGCAAAAGACACCTTTATCGCTCTTGTCACTTAGGAAATTCCAAGGGTTTTAGGAGCTCTGTGCCAGAAATGGAGACGAAAACCAAATATATTTTTCTTATTTTAAGTCACAGTATCACAGGTGGAAATGGAAGTAGATCAGGGCAAGGAGTTTATGTAATCCCTCAGCCCTGTTCTACTTTCTGTGTCCTGAGGACTCTTACTGCTTAAGTGTATGGTCTGTTTTCTCTGTTGGACTATGAACTCCATGAGGAAAGGGATTCTGATTCTTTTATTCTCCATTTTAGCCCTAGATGCCCAGTAAAAGTTTTTTTTTTTAAAGATTTTATTACTTTATTGCTTAAAAAAATATTTTATTTATAAGTAATCCCTACACCCAATATGGGGCTGGAACTCACAACCCTGAGATCAAGAGTTGCATGCTCCGCTTACCCTGAGCTTGAACATGGTTGGCACTCAGCAGATGTGTGTTAAAAGACAGAGAAAGAAGAATGGAGTGAGAGGTCCTTCAGTTTTGGTGTATGAATGGAAGTCCCTTAACCCTGTCCCCAAGAATGGCCCTCTTTGAGGCTTGGGTTAGTCAGGATTCTTCCGCGTTATAGTAGGCAGTTAGGTTCAAACAAGATACCTGGAGGCCAGCAAGGAGGAAGTTGTGGCCAGCTGTCAGGGCTCTGTCCTGGCAGCATGCCACAAGAAGCCAGATCAAACCAGACAGGCCCAAGATGGCGGGCGTGCGCCATAACAGGAAACCTCTGACCATATTAGGAAGAAAAAGTGCGAAACCCTGTTTCTCTGCTTCAAGTAATGAATATTTTGCCCCCCTAGTTCCCAACTGCTGATAAAAGATAGGAACCCAAACCCCAGGGACACAGCTGTCTTTCTCTCTCTTGAGCTTCCTGGAGCTCACATCTCAATAGCGTACTTTTCCTTTTAATAAACCTTCCTGCTTGTGTTGCGTGTCTGTTGTGCTGCCTGTCTGTCTTTGAATTCTTCTTGTGACAAGACCAAGAACCTTTGGCGACTTTTGGGAGGGGCTGGGTCGAGGCCCCATGGCCGCTCGGTCTCCACAGTTCACCCAGCAAGGTCAGGAACCAACTCAAACCAGCTCATGGAAAGGGACTTATTAGCTCACATAACTGGCATGTTCAGGGATGCAGCTAGCTTAGGTACAGTGGGATCAGGACCCAAATAATGTTGCAGAGCTCTGTGGGCTTTCCATTGCTTGTTTTGATTTCCTCATCATGTTGATTTCATTCTCCATGTCGTGGGAGAGATGCCTACTACCAGTCACAAGAAGTCCAGCTTTGGGTTGACAGTCTGAAAATGGGAAAGTCTCTCTCCCTCCCAGTGTCCATCCGTCAGGTCTCAGGAAAGACTCTGATTGGACCTGTTTGGGTCACACATCCGACTGTAGGGCAGTCTCCGATTGGCCAGCCTGCATTATGTGTCTGACTACCCCTCACCCCCACTCCCTGCCTCCACTGTGATGGGTGGTCCCATAGAGTTGGGTGGACATTGAGTGGGTTCTCCAAAGGAAGGCGTGTGGATCACAAACGTGCAGGTAGTGAGGGCTCTTTGACTCAAGTCCAATAATCCTTCCATTTGCCATATCCCTTCTTGATCAATTCATGCCTGACAAAGTTGGGAAGACTTTGATGCTGGAGGAGAGTCCTTTGATCAAAAAAAGTTGTGTTGGGCCAGTTTCGTTTTGCCTAGGTGAAAGTCCCTTTCAAGTGCAGAGCGTTTGATCTCAGTGGAATACTGGGTTGTCTTGCTGATGCGCACAAATGTACGATAGTTAGCAGGCTACCTGTGGTTTTACTGAGGCAAAGACGGACATCAGACTCCTGAGTTTCCACCAGTTAGTTTCAGGCAACCACATAACAAGGGCTGAGTCTCCATGGACTCGCTTCCTTTATTTAACTGGCTCGTGCTTCTCTTTCCTTCACTTTTATTTATTTTCTTACAATTATTTTTTAACGTATTTATTTATTTACTTATTTTTATTTATTTAATCTCTACACCCAACGTGGGGCTCGAACTCATGACCTTGTGATCAAGAGTTGCATGCTCTTCTGCCTGAGCCAGCCGGGTGCCCTTCACTTTTCTTTTTCATTGATCCCTCAGCATATGCATATTAAATGGTGCAATACCATAGCTATATTTTACCAAGAGTTTTTCGATGAATGTGCTTTGTAATTATCTTTGTAATTACAAAAAGCTTATTAACAATTGCTATTACAGGGGCGCCTGGGTGGCTCAGTCGGTTGAGCGTCCGACTTTGGCTCAGGTCGTGATCCCACAGCTCGTGAGATCGAGCCCTGCGTCGGGCTCTGTGCTGACGGCTCGGAGCCTGGAGCCCGCTTCGGATTCCGTGTCTTCCTCTCTCTCTGCCCCAAACCCACTCGCATTCTGTCTCTGTCTCTCTAAAAAAAAAATAAACATAAACAAACCACAGTTGCTATTACAAATATTGTATCTGCTCTTATAAGTGTACCTTCACCGGAGCCACCTTATAGCCACCCTGGGGTGACTATCCCTGTTATCTATTGCTGTGCAACAAACCACCCCAAAACTTAGTGGCATAGCACAGGGATCATTTTCCTCCCAAGTATGACATTTAGGTGGGACTCGGCAGGGGTAGCTCATCTCCGCTCCACATGGGGAGCCCAGCTGGGACTGGAGGATCTATTTCCAAGATGGCGCACCCATATGGCGCAAGTTGGTCCTGGCTATTAGCTGGAAGCTCGGCTAGATGCTTCAACTTGTCTTTACGTGGGCCTCTCTCAGTGTGCTGGCTGGGTTCCTAGAGAAGTAGTGGAGGTTGCCAGTCTCCAAGGGCCTGTGCCCAGAAATTGGTGGGGCAGCACTGCCACCATGTTCTTTTGGTCCAAAAAGTCCCAGAAGCCACCCTAGTTCAAGGGGAGGGAGCAGAGACCTCACATCTTGATAGGAATTGTCATAAAGTCTTTGGCCATCTTTAACCTACCACAGTGCTTCATAGCACAGGCTTCTGGGCACCTTTTCCTTTCCTGATAGACTGACTTATTTAAAACTTAAACATGGCCGGTGTTAAGGAGCTCATCTCATACATTTTTGTAGTTGCTTGCTTTCTTTCTTTCTTTCTTTCTTTCTTTCTTTCTTTCTTTCTTTGTTTCTTTCTTTCTTTTATGTTTATTCATTTTTGAGAGAGAGAGAGAGAGAGAAAGAGCAGGGCAGGGGGAACAGACAGAGAGGGGGACAGAGGATTCGAAGCGGGCTCTGCGCTGACAGCAGAGACCCTGGTGAGGGACTTGAACTCAAGAACCGCAACATCATGACTGAAGTCGGAAGCCTAACCAACTGAGCCACCCAGGTGCCTCCGTAGTTGCTTCATTTTTAAACTACAACGACAGACTACCACACACTGAAATTTCAAGATAAATTGCATTGCCATTAATTTTTTTCTGGTGGCGAGACTCTTCTGCATCTAATGAATTTATAATAATTTGGAACGACCCGAGAGACTGGTCGGAGACGGTGACATCTCAAAGAGAATGAAAAAACAAGTGACAGACTTCTGAAACATTTTGCACGGAGCACTAAACTTGGGGCCTTCTCCAGAAGAGCAGGCGAATCAGTTTTACTTATGCAGAACTGAGAAAGGAGCGAGACAGGATATTCTGCTGGTCTTTTCTTCCCTGCTTAAATACATCTGTTACATGCTGTTTTTTATTTCAGGGTTGATGGATTGGTCGCGTGATGTACTTGGATTAAATACTTGGGCTAAAGCATCTCATATATTTGCCCATCAGCTTCACTCTGTGGCAGATTTACATTCCGTCTGGGGTGCCAGATTGAATTAAATGCTTCTTTAAAGCCTGCAGTCTGACAAAAGCCTTGCCCCAGTCAGCATTTTTACTGTATTAAAAAAATAAGCATCTGCAGGGAAATGATGCAGCCTACGGTTTCTTTTCTCGGGAAGAATCCAATTTGGCTCTTGGGGATGATGCTGTAATTGGTCAGAGAACTGAGGATCCTAACTGAGGCTGAAGCCTGGAGAAAGGTGGACAGCCCAGACTCCAGGTCCCCATCTGAACCATCCCGCCCCACCTGTATCACGGGACGTCTGGTTGATGGAGGGGCTGAATACTGTTTTCGAGGGTATGTTTTGTGTAACCGGCACTTTGACACTTCTCTGCCATCCTGTGGGACCACACATCCTTCACCGTGTCTTAGGTTTGAAGGATTGTTTGCTCTCTTAATGTCTTGTCACCCAGTGTTCATGAGAAGGAAGCCCACAGGTGATGAGATGGCTGCTTTCATGACTTAATATTTAGAGGACGGCTGGAAGGAGGTGGATTTTCGAAGCAAATCACCTGTGTAATTGTTCTCAGCCTGAGGATGGAGGCTAGGATAGGAATATCTACCCCTTAGGGTCGTGGCAACAGTTAACGCAGGTAAAGGCTGGTTAGTGCATGTGTTAGTTATCTATTGCTGTGTAACAAAACGCCCCCTTCACAAAACCCCCCACAAAAACTTAGCAGCTTAAAATAACAGGCATTATGTCAAAGTTTCTGTGGGTCAGGAATCTGGGAGTGGTTTAGGTGGGGGGTTCTGACTCAGTGTGTCTCATGAGGCTGTGTTCAAGGTGGTGGCCAGCACTGTGGTCATCCAAGGGCTGGGTGGGAGTAGGTCTGCTTCTAGGCTTACGCACATGGCTCTTAGCAGATCTCAGTTCCTTACGTGGACCTCTCCATCCGTGCCTGGATGGCCTGAGCCAGCGACTCGAGAGGGAGAGAGAGAGAGAGAACAGCCTCTTGGTGGGTGAATGCTCTAGTCTTTTTATAAGCTGAGCAAGTGATGAAACAGAGAGAGAGAGAGAGAGAGAGCAAGAGAGAAAGAAAACAGTCTCTTGGTGGGTGAATGCTACAGTCTTTTTATAACGTAACCTTGAAAATTACATCCTGTCACTTCTTTTTCTAAATGTATTTATTTTGAGAGAGAGAGAGAGAGAAAGAGCGAGTGCACGAGCAGGGGAGGGGCAGAGAGAGAATCCCAAGCAGGCCCCGAGCTATCATTGCAGAGTCCGATGCTGGGCTCGGTCTCACAAACCCAGAGATCATGACCTGAGCCAAGATCAAGAGTCGGAGGCTTAACCCACTGAGCCACCCAGGTGTCCCAACGTCCTATCACCTCTGCTCTATTTGCTGGAAGTGAATCACTCAGTTCCACTCACACTCAGCAGGAGGGGAATTAGTCCATCTCTCTGAGGATGTATCAAAGAGTTTGTGAACCTGTCTTTGAAACCACCACGGCACAGTTTTGGGGACGCAGTCAGTACTCAATAAATGACTAGAAGTTGGAATTGGTTTAGCAGACAAAGTCACGTCTTGGTGACTCAATTGGCTACGCCCTCACTTTCATCAGACCAAAGGACTTGGGGGATCTACAGTGGATTGGAGATTACACCCAGGGAACCTCCACAAGAAAACGAGGATTTTTCTCTTTCCTTTTCTATCACTTGGGGAGGGAGGATGCTCCCAGAGATCTCCTCTCTTGTGCTGGGTCAGTCAGTCCAAACACTGAAGGACAGGAATACACATCACTTAAAATTCCCTTCTCTAGACTGGGCATGTCTAGTCCCTTGACACTGGGTTCAGGGGCTTCTCAACTTGGGAGAGGGATAAAACCATGGGCACCCCCCGGGACCAGGGGCAGAGCATGTCCCCTGGGAGGGTCACCACCGCCCCCCCCATCCTCTCACCCCTACCAATTTTAAATCCCAAAAGCAGAGATGATTTTTTATTTTTAAAAAAATGTTTGAGAGAGAGAGCGTGAGAGAGAATCCCAGGCAGGCTCTGCATTGCCAGCTCAGAACCCAACGCAGGGCTCAATCCCGTGACCCGTGAAATCGCGACCTGCGCTGAAATCGAGAGCTGGCTGCTTAACCAACTGAGCCACTCAGGCATCCCCCCAGAGATGATTAAAAAGAAAGAAAGTATTTATTTCACTATAGAGCGTAACCACAAATTTGGACAAGAGAAAAGAAAAAAAAAAAAAAGGCTCCACAAGCCTAATACCACTACTGTTGACATTTTGTGATCTGTCCTTGCCAGAGTCTCCCCTGTGGGTGGCTTTCTAGTTTTATATAGTTCTAAGTAGTTCACAACTGTAATTTCATGTCCTGCTTCTTTTCGTTGGACTTTGTCACACGTGTAACTTCACCGCACGGTCTTCACCTCTGGGTGTTTTTGAGAGCCGCGTAGTATTTTGTTGGGTGAATGTCCATAGTTTGCTTGACTAGTCCTTTTTCTCACTGGCACAGAGCCCAACGCGGGGCTTGAACTCACGAACTGTGATTTCAGGACGTGAGCCGAGATCAGGAGTCGGGATGCTTAACTGACTGGAGCCACTCAGGCGCCTCTACCCTTTAAGAGTCCCATTAATGAAATACGGCTGGGGTGGGGGTGGCTGGCTGTCTTGGTTGGTGGAGAGTAGGACGCTTGATCTCGGGGTTGTGAGTTCGAGCCCCCCATTGGGTGTAGGGATTACTTACGAAAGAAAAAAAAGGAAAAAAGAAATTTCACCTGAAACTAATATTACACTATATGTTAACTAAGTGGAATTTAAGAAACTTAACTATGGGCTGGAAACGTAAAACCTTTTCCTCTGGGGAATCATTTCATGGCTTCTAAACTTGGGACAGTCCTTTCTTTTGTGATAGCACCGCTTCTCCACCTCCAGTTTTTGTGTGGCTTTTTTTTTTTCTTTTGTCTTTATTTTTGAGAGAGAGAAACAGTATGTAAGTGGGGTAGGGGCAGAGGGAGACAGAGGCAGAATCTGAAGCAGGCTCCAGGCTCTGAGCCGTCAGCACAGAGCCCGATGCAGGGCTCGAACCCACGAACCGTGAGATCATGACCTGAGCTGGACTTGGATACTTAACCAAATGAGCCACCAGGTGCCCCCAATTTCTGTATGGCTTTAAAAAAATTCCTCAGGAATTAATTTCGAAGTATAGCATGAACTAGGGGTTTGAAATGAGATTTCTTTCCTTTTAAAATTTTTTTTTTTAACATTTATTTTTGAGACAGAGACAGCATGAACGGGGGAGGGTCAGAGAGAGAGGGAGACATAGAATCCGAAGCAGGCTCCAGGCTCCGAGCTGTCAGCACAGAGCCCAACGCGGGACTAGAACTCACAAACTGTGAGATCATGACCGGAGCCGAAGTCGGACGCTTAACCGACTGAGCCACCCAGGCGCCCCTATTTTCTTTTCCAAATTACTTATCAGTTTTACAAGGAAAATACCAGGGAAGGCATCTCTAATCAGCTAACCCATGAAACCATGTCTTATGAAACACAAACAAGGCTGGCTGAAATTCTGATGGAATTCACGATCTGGCGGATGATGGGAGAAAGCAGATGTCACACAGGCACCAGTGAATTATTTGTTGAAGCACCTTGAACTTTTATTGGCACAAGGAGCTTAGCCGCTGTTGGTAACTGGTTAGGTGTGTGATGTGTGTGACCTTACGGGACAGTCTGAATTCAAGGATTTGTTTTACAAAACGTTTTGGAAAAGGGCGGCCAGGATGACGGGCCCCATATCTGGTTTACATGTAATTTGTACGAACTATGGCGAACCCAGCCCCCTGGGGTTAGAGAGAGATCCTTAGATGGCTCAGCCCTGGACAAATGATGCCAAGTATCGTCCCAGGGAAGTACCTCCCCTCCAGGCTCAGACTGCCGAGTGTCACTACTGTAACTGCACAACTGGAGGGAGAGGGGTCTGCAGACAAGCAGCGGGCCCGGGGGCGGAGGCTGAGGGAGGAAGAGGATGTTCCCAGAAAAGGGCCCTGGATCCAGAAAGCCTGTGTCCCTTGAATTCTGAGCACATACGTGGACAGTAAGAACCAGTGAAGAAGCAATCATTTAGGGTCCTGAGCTTTGAAAAATCACCATGATTATTTTATGTACAAATGCTTTCCTTTCCATGATTTACTCCTAAATGGGACGAAAATGCCTGACAGGAGTGTAGGAAGGGAGCAGACTTCTGGGGAGGAAGAAGAGCGAGAAGAGGTAA
This sequence comes from Prionailurus viverrinus, assembly GCF_022837055.1. Classification (NCBI taxonomy): domain Eukaryota; kingdom Metazoa; phylum Chordata; class Mammalia; order Carnivora; family Felidae; genus Prionailurus; species Prionailurus viverrinus. Next base: position 127,945,795 of record NC_062567.1, read on the forward strand.
GAGAACCAGAAAGTAATCGCATTGTTGTTATTGTACAAATGCAGTTGGAAATGCCTCCTTGCTGAGCCAGGCTCCATACAAACAGCAGGTGAATCACCTCGGAAAGAATCCTCTCTGAAAGATGGCATGGTGACAGTTTTACAAAACGTGCTCGGGCAGGCCAGAGGCAGAGCGTTGTTCGGGATGCCAGAGGGCAAGGGCACGGTGCCGAGCAGGAGGGAAGAGAAGAGAACGCAGAGGTTGAAGATTAAGTTGGGGAGTGCAGTCTTGGGGCAGGCGCAGCTCTGAGTACAGCTGCTCAGGGAGAAACCTGTTTAGATAAGGTGGCTTGGCAGGAGCTGTCCCGTCTCTGCCTGGTGACAGCAGCTGGGCCTAAGATGATAAACTGGGCTGGCCCCCCTGGGTTCTGGGAACAGAGGCCGGGGCAGGGAGAGGCAGTGGTGAGGTGGGCAGGGTGGAGGCCTCAGGCCACCCCAGACAGGGGCTCGTGGGAGTCACCTACCCTCTCTGGGCTGATATCTTCATCAAGGGTGACAGTCCCACCTGCCTGAGATGGTTGAGGACAATAGAGCATCTGCTTTATAAAGTGCCTGCCACAGACCCTTAGGAAGATGAGGACAGTTCCGCCTGTGACACGATCTGCAGGCGGGATCCTGGTTCATCTGAAGAGAAGACCAGAAGGAAATGGAACCGCTGGGTGCTTGACGGGGACAGAACTGAGCCAGCCTGGTGCTCAAGGACAGTCCACTTGCGGATGGGCCTGGCTGTGGGAGGCGACCCCGCCTGGGAGAGGATGCTGTTTTCTGGACCCCGCCTCCCAGGCACCAGACCGGAGGGGAGACCACTGGCTGGCCTCCCTCAGCCTTGACATGCCCCCTGCGCGTTCTCTTGGTCACTGTGACAATCTGAGTGGTCTTCGGCAACCACAATGGTGGGACAGAGGCGCAGCTGTGGGCCTGGGTGGGAGAAGGCTGGCTGTCACAACTCTTCCTTGTTGCTGTCGTGGGGCTGGAGCAGCGGAGGCCCTGGGGCCAGGGGGCCACCCTCGGGTCCCTGGGCCCCGTCCTTGCGGCGCCTGCCCACGGTGGCATAGCCCTGCGGGAACCTGTGCTCCTCTCCGTGCCGCCGGAGGCTCTCAGTTCCCACGAGCCCCTGCGTTCTCAGGTACCCCTGCTGGCAGAAGGGAGGCAGCTTCTGGTGTGTTAGGGCAAACAGGAAGCAGGACTCTACACAGAAGCAAAAGGAGATAAATGAATAAGATGGAAGAGGAGGAGGGGCTGCCGACGTCCCGGGGCCTCACCCAGGCCTTGAGCTGGGAGCTCACTTTTGTGGGTACCTCCCATCTGATCTGAGTAGCCACGGATCTCGTCCCTCCCCGAGGTTCCAAGAATAGGAGGCTTCCCGGACATTCTGGAAGAACAAGGCTCCAAATGGAAAGCAAAAACCACAGATATGACTCAGCTCCCAGGGGTCTGGGTCCAACATGGTGCTCTGCAGGGAGCCAGCCCCAGCTGGGAGCTCGGCCACCCTGAAGCAGACCCCTCAGCCTTTTCTTCTAGAAGCTGGCCCGGCTGGGGCCAGGAGCTAGGTGGTCAGTCCTATTCTGAGCTCAGAGCTGCCTGCGAGGATTTATCCACCTCAGCAATGTCTGGGTTGCACATACCGTGTGTAAAGCACTGTGCGAAGCACTGTGTTCTAAGCACCATGCGGGGCGGGCAGAGGAAACTGGTAAACCCTCGTCTGTACCACAGCAGAGAGTTGGCACACAGATCCAGTCTGCTCTATCAGGAAACAGCTGTGGATGTTTATGATTCAGAGATATGAAGAAACCACCAGAAGAGCAAGAAGCAGTTCCTTCTGGGGAATGAGGGTGTAAGTGAGAAGTCTTTTAGCTAAGCGCTTATATAACTTTCACTTACAAAACAGAAAAGACGAAACAGATAGGGGCTCAGTCTTCTCAGGGATTTAGAGACAAGATGAGAAGGAGCAAATGTCCAAAACTGTCTTGAGGCTTACATCTCAAAAACAAAAACACCCTCCCCCCCGCCCTAAACAGGCACATTACAAAGGACGTTGTGAGGCTTGCATGGGTGAACAGGCTGTAGGGAGCTACACGGATAGTATTTCCTATTTTATTTATGACTTATGCATGGACGGCCCATGGGAGAACGGTCCTGAGCAGGGAAGACCGCAGGTGCAGGGGAGGACGGCAGAGCGGCAGACTTTTGGCAAGCACCACCTTCTGGTAACATACGTCACCCCTTCTGCAGGGGCCAGGGGGCGGAGGAGCCCAGCAGAATCCGGGGCCAAAGCTAGCAGCTGCACATCAGCTAAGGGGGTGGAGGAGAGCCCGCTTCCCTGCCAGCTGGCCCCGAGGCGGGAGGACTCTTCCAAGGTGAAGGCAGTGACGCTCAGTGGCTTGCAGTGCTGAGCAGGATCTGGGGGGTGGGAGCCAGGAGGCTGCAAGGCCCGGATGAGGCACTGTGGTGGCCGTGCCCCAGGGTGGGATACACTCCCTAACAGGCATGGTCGTCTTCGTGTACTCCCAAAACCTCGAGAAACAGGCAGGGATTTTGTCGCTGAGATCTTTAGACCTGTATCACGTAATTTCCCGTGCAAGCGTGTGGTCACGGTTGATAGTCTGCGGATGCCAGCCCTTCAAAGCTGCTTAGCCCTGCGTTATGAATTACCTCTGAGCATCTACGTATATTTAGACTATGAATTTAAACTATTGTTTCAAGCCATCCCTCTCTTAAAAAAAATTTTTTTTAATGTTTATCTTATTTATTTATTTTTTTAAATTTTTAACGTTTATTTATTTTTGAGACAGAGAGAGACAGAGCATGAACAGGGGAGGGACAGAGAGAGAGGGAGACACAGAATCCGAAGCAGGCTCCAGGCTCTGAGCTGTCAGTCCAGAGCCCGACACGGGGCTCGAACTCATGGGCCGCAAGATCGTGACCTGAGCTGAAGTCGGATGCCCAACCGACTGAGCCACCCAGGTGCCCTTAATGGTTATTTTTGAGAGCGAGAGAGAGAGAGAGAGAGAGACAGACAGACAGACTGTGAGTGGGGGGCGGGCAGAGAGAGAGGGAGATACAGAATCTGAAGCAGGCTCCAGGCTCTGAGCTGTTAGCACAGAGCCCAACGCGGGGCTGGAACTCATGAACTGTGAGATCATGACCTGAGCTGAAGCTGGATGCTTAACCGACTAAGCCACCCAGGCGCCCCAAGCCATCTCTCTTAATATATGCATTTTTATTTCAAAGTTGACTGAGGCTGTTGAGAGGATACCGACCATCTCTAACCTGATTTGATAGCAATAGTGCCTGATATACAACTGATGTTCAAAAGATGTTTGCTGAACACAAAAGAGTGGATGTCCTAGGCATTCGGGGGGTTTAAAAAAAGACAAAAATTTGGCTTGTTTCAATTAGTTCTCCCTCTGGATCATCAGACTTCTGTCAATGCTATCTTCCAGTTCACCAATTCTCTCTTCACCTCTGTCTAAAGTGCTACTTTATCTTTCGGTTGAGTTTCTAATTACACATTTTTTTTTACTTCCAGAAGTCTTACTTGGATCTTTCTGAAAGCTGACCAGTCAATCATATTTTTAAGAATCTGTTTGTTTCCTTATATGTTTAATTTTTTAAAAATTTATCTTAAAGTTTATCTATTTTGAGAGGGTGCGAGTGAGTGCACATGCATGAACAGGGGAGGGGCAGAGAGAGACAGAGAGAGTCCCAAGCAGGCTCCACGCTGCCAGTGCAGAGTCTGACTTGGGGCTCAAACTCCCCAACTGTGAGATCACGACCTGAGCTGAAATCAAGAGTCAGATGCTTAACTGACTGAGCCACCCAGGCGCTCCATTTTTCTTACATTATTTTAGACAGACTTTGTCTCCTCTGTTTGTAACTCTTCCAATTCCCACAGTTTTTTTGGTTTGATCCCACAGTTTGTTTTTTCTACTGATGCTCCCTCGTGTCACACATTTGTGTCCTTATATGTTAAGTGCTTTTTGCTTGGTGGGGGAGGGACACGGGTTCACCTTAACCTGGAGCTTCACCTGTGGGAATGTTTTTTTGAGCCCTAGTTTTAAAGTGTGTTTCTTCACAGAAGACTTGCATTTTGGTGTGAAGTTTGGCCCCAAACTCATATGAGCGAGGCTTAGTGGTTAGAAATTCTCAGGAGAGGGGCGCCTGGGTGGCTCAGTCGGTTGAGCGTCTGACTTCGGCTCAGGTCATGATCTCGCGGTCTGTGAGTTCGAGCCCCGCATCAGGCTCTGTGCTGATGGCTCAGAGCCTGGAGCCTGCTTCGGATTCTGTGTCTCCCTCTCTCTCTGACCCTCCCCTGCTCATGCTCCTGTCTCTCTCTTTCTGTCAAAAATAAATAAAACATTAAAAAAAAAAATTAAAAAAAAAAAAGAAATTCTCAGGAGAAATTCTCCCTTACTCTACCCAGAGCCCAAAAGCATGAGCCTCCATCATCTTCTCTTGGGAGTGTTTTGTGCCTCCTAGTGGATCCACTGAGATCCAAGTTTATGTGAGAGTCCCTAAACAGACCTCCTACCCTGCTGCTTTACCTTCCCACCCGCAAGTGCTGTCAGTTACCCGGGCTCTAGGCTACTGATGATTGGTGACAGACCACGTCCAGCAATGGCCTTATGCTTTTCCTAGCATCCGGCCTCTGGAGAATTCCCTTTTTTTCCTGCCGGTTCTTTAAAAGTGACATTTGGGGCTCAGTCAGTTGAGCGTCTCTTGATTTCAGCTCAGGTCATGATCCCAAGGTCATGGGATCGAGCCCTGCATCGGGTTCCACGCTGAGCACAGAGCCTGCTTGGGATTCTCTCTCGCTCTTTCTCCCTCCCTCTGCCCCTCTCCCCCTCTCCCCAGCTTTCTCTCTCTCTAAAATAAATAAAATGAAAAAAAAATTAAACAAAAATGACATTCAATTCAGCAACTTCAGGTGTGCTGTCCTGGGAGAGATTTCTGCGGACATCTAGTCTACGCCGTGGATAACCGAATTCTCAAGTTTAGATTTCTAGATGTGAATCCTGAAACCTCAGGGGAAACGGATCTACCTGGTCTTCTTTCAACCTCCAGCTCACTGACTCTGTCCTTCTAGGAACTTAAGTTACCTGCATAGAAGCTTCGCAGATCGGTGTCCAAACAGTTCTCCAGGAAGCGCCTCAGAGGTAAGATGTGCCCCACCGGGGCGGTCCAGTCCGTCAAGAAATCTTCCACGATGTGGTGGATGGCCGTGGGCCGAGGCAGGGCCCAGTCGGCAGGGCGGAACCTCACCTCCTGCTCTGTGGGGACGAGAGGGGAGACGGGTCAGGGCCCGGCGGGCTCCCGTCCTGGAGCTGACAGCGTGGTTCCCACACATCCCAGGTGCTTCCCACGCTCCCTCACGCTCGGCTCGCCGGCCACACTCCGCGCTGGGCAGCGGCCGGCCTGTTCAACGGCCATCTCTGTGTTTGCAAGGTTGGCACGAGGGAGGGACTGGACCTGTTCCTTGTGGTATCGGAAAGCGGAACCAAGACTAATTACTTGCACTTGGTGTTTTTCTAAGACGCGCATGGACTGAGGGCCACGGTGATTGCTTCAGAGCTGCTCTTTCTCTGAGGAGACTCGGAGGCCCCGCGAGAAGGATCTGGGGGCTCATCTAGTCCAGCTTCCCACCTGGTGTGGACTCCCTGGCAGACGGCCATGAAGTCGCGACTCAACCATCCTCATACCGGGAAGCTCGATGTCCGGGGGCGACCCATTCCACTGCTGGACAGCTTTGAGTAGGAGTCACTCCTGATTCTGAATAGAAGCCTGCGCTCCTGTCACTTTGACCTGCTGATACTACCTCTGCCTGTTTTTAGAATACCTCTTCCCAGGGACAGCTCTTTAGTTTCCGGAGCAGGAATCACATTCCCCAGCGGGGAGGGGAGTTCATCTGTTGGTAGCTACTCTGTGCCAAGCACCGTGCTGACATTCTGTGTTTTCAGTTTTTGTTTTAAAGACTTTATCTTATTAAAAAAAAATTTTTTTTTTTACATTTACTTATTTTTGAGAGAGACAGAGAGACAGAGCATGAGCAGGGGAGGGGCAGGCAGAGAGAGACACACACACACACACACACTCACACACACACACACACACACACAGAATCGGAAGCAGGCTCCAGGCTTTGAGCTGTCAGCACAGAGCCCGATGCAGGGACTGAACCCATGAACTGTGGGATCATGACCTGACCTGAAGTCAGATGCTTAACTGACTGAGTCACTTGGGTGCCCCAAGACTTTGTTTAAAAAAATTTTTTTTAATGTTTATTTTTGAGAGAGAGACAAAGCGTGGGCAGGGGAGGGGCAGAGAGAGTGAGAGAGTAAGAACGAGAGATTGAGACAGACACAGAATCTGAAACAGGCTCCAGGCTCTGAGCTGTCAGCACAGAGCCCAACACAGGGCTCGAACTCATGAGCTGTGAGATCACTGACCTGAACCGAAGTCGGACGCTTAACCGACTGAGACACCCAAGCACCCCTATTTTATTTTTAAGTAATCTCTACGCTCAGTGTGGGGGCTTGAACTCACAACCTCAAGATCAAGAGTCGGATGCTCTACTGAGTGAGCCAGCCGGGTGCCCCACGTTCTGTGTTTCTTTTTTTTTTTAATCTCGCTTATCTTCACACAATTCTATTGTTAGCCCCACTTTACAAATGAGGAAGCGGAGGCTCACAGAGTGTAGGTAACGGTCCAAGGCCACACAGCAAGGAAAGGGCAGCCTGGGAACGCTGCCCGGCTTTTCCGCGCTTTTTATGCTGCACGCCTGTGTTAACCACGTCCGGCTCCTTTCCCTGCGCCCTCTGAGAGTCAGTCTCCAGGTCCCCTCCCCCTCCACGCTCAGCCTCCCTTGGAGACACAGAGCAAGACCGTGGTGCCTGGAGGAGATCACAACACTCCACGTGTGGCCTGCCCAGGTCACGGTACGCGCCAGAACCTGGGAACGTCGTTTCTCATTCGTGGACCCTGTGCCTCGTTTGCTCTGTGGGCGAAGTCCCCAGTGCCCTCCCCGCCCCGTGTCCTCCTGTCAGCTGAAAGTGTTGTGTGAGGGCTTAGCGGTGACAAGGTAACGGGCAGCGGGGGCCGAGCGGTGTCGGGGGACAGCAGAGGTCTGGCTCACCAGTGGGGAGGTGCCTATAGTAGTAGATGACGGGGTGGAGGAAGTTGGACTGCCACGCGTCTTCCGTGTGCCCCACGGACCGGTCATGAAAGAAGACGTCCTTGTCGGGCCCAGAGAAATTTCTGCCATACTCCATGTTGATGACGAAGAGCCCGTGCCTGGCCCTCCTTCCTGTGATGGTCTCCAGCTGGGCCAGCATCTGCACGGGGAGCTCCTCCAGGTACTCAAACGCCGTGGCGTTCCTGGGGATAAGGGCAGCGCGGGTGGCCAAGACCCTCAGTGCCGCGGCAGAGGTGGGGTGGGCGCGTGCGCGTGCCTCTCGTGCAATTGTCTACGGGCTCCGATTATTCTGCACACACCTCACTTGAGCCTTACTGTCACAGCTGAACCCCGACTTACACAGGAGACAGATTCCAGAAAACTCTGAGTAACCTGAAAGGTATCTGGGGAAAGGGTGACCCGGGCTGAGAGGCCAGTCACGGAAAAGCCCCGGGAGGGAGCCTGGGTGTCTTCGAGGGACGGGAGGCAGGCTGGCCTCGAGCGGAGGGGCAGGAGAAGGGCTGGGGGCAGGTCGAGGAGGGCTTGTGGGTGCCATGACGGGAACGCTCGGTTTCACGTGGGTTCTCCCACTCGCTTTCTCCCTGAGAAGGGAAGGCCACCGGCCCCTGGAGAGTGCTGTGCAGAGATGAACGTGTGTGACTCAGGTTTTAAGAGGACCGCCCGGCCGCTGTGTTGAAAGCAGACCACGGGCAGAGGTGCGAGGCTGTAGGTGGTTCAGGTGAGAGATGCTGGGGGGCTGGACCAAGGAGGCGCCACCGGGGCGGGTGAGCGGTGGTCAGATTCTTGACAGAATTTGAAGGCAGCGCTTACGGGGTGTGGGGCAAGTCGGAGTGTGGAGAGTGGGTATGGAAGAGAGGAGTCAGGGTGCGGGGTACCTTGTGCTGAGCACAGGCGAATTCCTCGCGTGTCCTTGAACTTGGAGAGCTGTTGCCCTCCCTGGCTTTGGGTCGGGCTGCTCCCTCTGAGAGATGCCCCCTGCGTCTGACCTGTCCTCTGAGCACCCTTCTCCGTCCCTGCTCTGCTGTGTGTCTGTGATCTGCCACCTGTCACTTAACCGATAAGGAAACAACACGGTCCTGGCCTGAGGGAGACCCTTCACCCGCATCGCTGCGGTTTACTGCCCATCCGCTCAGTGCCAAGTGCGGTCTACCAGTTACCTTTACTCCTGCCTGCAACGTAAGGGTTATTATCCCCATTCCGCAGATGCGAGAAAGGCTCAGAGAGGCTAAGTGACTTGCCCAAAGTCACATAGGCAGAAGGCGGCAGAGCTGGGAGGCACACCCAAGTCCATCTGTCTGTCGAGCTTGTGGTGTTGATTTCATTGATTTCCACCTCCCCCCCCGCCCCCGCCCCCTGAAGACTTCACTTAGGAGGGAACCACTGGGCCACTCCATGCCAGGGATAGGCAGAGAAGAGCTCCGACCCGTGAATGGTGGAGCTGGGCTACTCACTCCTTCAGCAGGACGACATCGGCCAGCACGCCGAACATCTGGTAGAGCCCAGAAGCCTCGTTGATGCGCCGGACGATGGAGCTCGTCAGCTGTGAGACGGGGTGCTCGGTGGAGGGCCAGGCGACGCCGTGGTGGCGATGCTCCAGCAGGCGGTGGACGGCACGCGCTGAAATGGCCAGAGGGAGGAACAGCATGCCATACTTCAGATTTCATCTTTCACCACCCCGAGGGACGCACGGCCCCTGTCAACCTCTTGGGGCTCAATAACGCTTGTGTGCGGGGCTCCAAAATGCCTCCAGAGGGGCGCCTGGGTGGCTCAGTCGGTTAAGCATCCGACTGTTGACTTCGGCTCACGTCATGATCCCACAGTTTGTGAGTCCAAAGGCTGTGCTGGGCTCTGTGCTGGCAACTTGGAGCCTGCTTGGGATTCTCTCCATCTCTTCTCTTGCTGGCCCTCCCCAGCTCTTACTCTGTCTCTCAAAATAAATAAACTTAAAAAAAAAAAAAAAAAAAGAACATGCCTTTGGAGCAGAGTCAGTCAAGGTTTCCCACCAAGGGCCAGATGGGCCGTATTTTGGGCTCTACAGCCCGGTCGGCTGGACTACTCAGTTCTGCTTCCGGCGCAAAAACAGCCCGAGTGGGTACCTGAATGGATGGGAGCGGCTGGATCTGGCTCCAGGCCAGAGTGGGCCCGGCCCCGCTTTAGGCCCCCTGCACGTGGATGTCCCACGCTACCCCTCACAGGTGCTAGGTCAACCCCGGACCTGGAGCCTCCCTCTGACCCCGCTCCCCTTCCCGGGGTTTTGTTCCCCTCAGAGACTCCCAGCTGGGAAACCTTTCAGTGCCTCCCGTCCTCCAGAGTCTAAATCCAAGCTGTCCCTAAATTCTACTGATGGAAGGACAGCACAGTGACAGCTGTCTGAAATGACAGGGAGATGTTCTGCCGCCTATCTGGGGCTGCCGTGCACAGTTGTGGGATCGGGCTTGCTCTTCCAAAACAAATCAACACGATATCCAGATCCGAGAAAGGCAAGAACACAGACAGACCACGCGCGTGATGGGAGACTCAGCTGGCCAACAGTCACGGGAGAAGCTGTTCGGCCTCCCCAGGTACCCGACTCTGGAGGAAACGATGGCTAAGCTGAGTTTTGCACAAGGTCGAGGAACTGTGCAGCCAGTGGGGTCTGGGGAGGGTGCCCTGACAAAAGGGGCCACAATCTTGGGAGAGCCTGGCACGTTCTGAAAAGCAGGCAAGGGACCAGGCTGGAAAGGTGAGCTGGCAGGGGCCTGGCAAAGCTTGGAGCGGCATGCCAAGGAGCTGGAGCCTTCCCCGGGGGAGGAGGGGAGCCACTAAGAGCGGCTTAAGCTGTAAGCAGGGGAAAGAGAAGATTGTTTTGTTTGTTTATAGGAAGGGTGTTTTGGCAGGCAGCTGGAAGAGATACAGGAGGGGGCCGGGCGGGGCGTCTGGCCCGTCCTTCCGTGTGGTATTGGTCTGTGCCGTTCACATTTTATCTTCTGTTGCTTTCCTCTGCCTTACTGTTTGCTTCTGGTCTCCCGTGGGACCTGTTTCTCGGGTCTGAGCAGGATGTGTGGGCCACGTCACCCCTCCCCCAGCAGGATCCTCAGCCGGTAGTAGTGACCACACAGCAACCCAGGACTGCTTCCCATTTGCCTGGAGCTTCGTGGTCGGCTGTGAGCTTTAGAATCAGACACGTGTGCATTCGTATTACCCTTCTGCCAACTGGCTCGGTGACTCTGGGCAAGTTACTTAAGTTCTCTGTGCCCCAGTTTCCTTATCTGGAAAAATGGTGCAGAAATAACAGGGGTGCCGTGAGGATTAACTACGTGAGCTGGGGAAAGGTCAGGGGACCGAAGGAAGGAGGTGGGGGGGGGGGCAGGATCTGTCAGGAGAGCAGGTGCAGGGAGGGTAACATGCATGGGAACAATGACGAAGGCTTTTTTTTTTCTGTAAGAAAATTTTTTTTAACGTTTATTTTTGACACAGAGAAAGAAAGTGAGCAGGGGAGGGGAAGAGAGAGAGGAAGACACAGAATGTGAAGCAGGCTTCAGGATCTGAACTACCAGCACCGAGCCCGACGCAGGGCTCAAACCCACAGACCGTGAGATCAGGACCTGAGCCAAAGTGAGATCATGACCTGAGCCGAAGTCGGACACTTAACTGACTGAGCCACCCAGGCGCCACAAGGATTTCTTATCGGGGAGACACAGCTAAAGGGACAGATGCTTCTCCTTCTGAGTGTGTGTGTTTGTATTCGATCTGCGGATATTTTGGCTTACAGACGGCAAATACTCTCTCTGGTTTCCTTCTCCGATAGCACCCATCACCCGTGGGCCATAAAATACATTGTCTGGAAATCAAACATGGTTATTTTTTCCTGCCAAACAGGAAGGATAGTCAAATGCAAAAATGAACATTAAGCCACTGGGAGTCATCAAATTAAACACGGAAGTGCCAGGATGCGGGAAGCCTTGTGGTATCTATGGCAAAGTCAACTGGTCCACATAACACTCACCATGCAACCAAGCCCCATCCAATAGCCCGCCTGAGGTGCAGAAAATTTATGCTCTCACGACTGATTTAATTCGACCGCAATTTTGACTGAAATTTTTTGGTACCCAGAGAATCTGTGTGTAATGCTTCATAGCTACAGGTCCCCGGGTATTGCCTTATTTAGTCCTTACAACAGCCCCGAGGGCGGAAAGTTCACCTCGATTACATCTCTGATGTCAGGCCGTCCAGATGAGGCTTCTAGAGAGGTCATAAAGCCTCACCTCTCAGACCACCCAGCGGGGGAGGAACCCACATCAGCACCCACCAAGCTTGGCCTTCTCGCCAATACCTGGTACCTCGCTGGCATGGGATTCAAGCATGTAACTTGCCAACTCCCAATGTACTTAACTTTCATACCTTATCTGACACTTTCCTAGACAAATTACTCAGACCACAAAAACATGCTGCCATCTGTCCCGAACAGATCGACCTATCGACTACTGATAAGCAATCTCATCAAGGCTGCTGGAAATCAGGAGTATGTTTATAAACCTTGGGGTTTATTCTCTCTGCCGGGCTCACCTGTGTATCGGAATCCATGAATGAAGCCCCCGGCTGATTTCCGGTAATCCACTGAGTGGCTGGCGGTACCCAGGACAAAGAGACCCCGGCTTCCTTTGGACTCATAGCTAGCTTTCACCAGCGGGTACTTCTTGCTGAACTCACCTCCAGAAGACAGTCGGAGGGACCTGTGAGCGGAAAGTGTGGTTAACAGAAATCACTGCTGTGTATGAAACACGTATGCTGCGCTCAGCCCTGCGCTAAGTCTAAGTGCTTTATATCCCTTGTTGCATTTAAACCACAACATGACCTTGGAAGGTGGGTATGATTATCTCTACTTAACAGACGGGGATAACCGAGGCTCAGGTTGAAGTTGTGGCGGGTCAGGGATGGGGCCAGGATTCAAGCCTGACTGGAGGCTTAGGCTCTGGGCTCTGACTTAATGGGATGGCAGTCTGGTTGAGGCCTTCCAGCTTCTCCTTGTCCGCCCGTGCTCTGGCCAGAGAAAAGTGAGACACTGGACGGATTCTTTAATACCAAACCTTGCCAAGGTACTGGGGCAGCGATGTCTAAAGGAAGGTAGTTCACAATCGTGACGTTGGCAGCTACCATTTTGTTAAGCATATAACATGTGCCGAGTACTTTCTGGATTAATCCTCACAGTGGCCCTGTGAGAAAATAGGATCCTCGTTTTAGTGATGAAGAGACCGGACGCAGCACGGTTAAGTAACTGTCCCAGAGCCCGCAGATTTGCCAAGTGGAGAATCTCAGACCGACACCAGTGCCTGCGTCCTTAGCCACCTTGCAGCAAATTCACCATTTTATTCTGCCTCGGCTCATCTTCCCCTCTCTCCAGTGGAAGATCACAACGCAGACAAAGACCCGCCGTTGCTGCTGCTACCCGATGGAGGGCCTCAGGGCCTTCGGTCCCTGTGAGGACAGACAGCTCATGTCCTGGGTGGGAGATGAGGCAGCAGCTACATCCACTGTGACGGCGCAGTCCTGAAAGCCGTCGCTGGCCCACTGGACGGTGACTCTCCACCCCCCCCACCCCCCCCCAGGGGAGATATCAGAAGGGATTTGCTAAGTGATCCCAGCTCCTCCCCCGTTTGGACTCACTTATCGAAAATGGAGAAGTCGAAGTTCCAGCCCAGGCAGCGGATGACCCGGTCGTAGGCCACGCGCATGGCGAAGTTGTCATTGTCGTCCTGGGGGAGGGTGATGGCGTCGGTGCTCTGGTTGCCTTCCTCCAGGAAGAACTTCAGGGTGACGCGGAACTTGCCCTCACGGTCCTTCACGATGGCCAGATCCGTCAGGTCGGACTCCAGCAACCCGTCCAAGGACTTCAGCTGGTAGGTGTCCAGCAGGCCGTTGTTGATGGCCCTGGGGCCCAAGGGAAATGCCAAGAGAGAGAAAGGAGTCTGTACGGGGGACAAGGAGGCTCAGAGGAAGGGGTGGTTGGTCCGGTGGGGTCAGGAAGGGCTTTCGATCCACAAGCAGCCGCGCAGCATACCTGAGGTCTCCAACATAGTGGGTGGCCCAGGACAGCCGGACGCGGGAGCGACTCAGCATGTGGATGAAGTTGGTGACACCCAAGATGTTCTCTGCGGTCTCAAAGGCAGAGTTCCCCCGCCCCAGGATCAGCACATTCTGACCCTCAAAGTCCTTGGGGTCCACGGAGACAGACTCGTATCCCTCCGTGTATTCGGAGCCCGGGAAGTCAACCTGGTTGGGGACCGACAAACCGGTGGCTACCAGAAGGACGCTGCAGGGAGGGGACAGAGGGAAGATGGCTTAGTCTCTCAGCCGTAAGACTACTACGTGAAAAGCAGTCCTTGGATTAGCTGCCTGGCTCGCCCGCCTCGCGCAGGCTGCTGGCTCCTGAAAGAACACAGGAGAACGTCCATTCCTTCATCCATTTAGGGACCCACCCCCGAGTATCAGAGACGTGACCCCCACCCTCGCTGAGCCCACCCTAGCAGACAGTCTCCTTTCCATGTTCCTGGGATGATCCCAGACATGAGAATCAACCTGACTCCCTGAGGTGACACGTGAGAAATCGAATCGTTCACCTAATTTTGGACACAGCCGTTAGGGCCACTGTCACCCTCAAGGGTGCAAGGGTCCAACCTGGCACTACCCTTCTTTCCCCGGGGCTGTAACAAGCAAGGAGCAAGGCTGGGCCTCCGGCAAAAGGCATGAGAATTTGAACTCTGGGCACCTGCCTGGAGCCGGGTGTCAGGCTAATGGCCAGGAAGGGCGGGGGCAGTCTGGTATAGCAGAAATAGGTTTTGGGGTCAGGAAGACACAGCCTGGGTCAGACTGCAGCTGGACCGCTTATAAACTGTGTGACACAGCGCCGGTTAATCAACTTCTCTGGGCCTCAATTCTTCATCTGTAAAACTGGGACCAGAGAACTCCCCGCCAGGTTCCTTGCGGGGATTAAATAAGGGCAGTGCGGTGCGTGACCCCGAGTTTGGGCTGTCTACACAATATCGGGCTTTGTCCCAAGCCAAAGCCAGCCAACACCGAATGCTGGTGGCATTGCCTGTTGGACCTCTCACTCTTGTTCGGTCCTGAAATCCCACCGAGCCCATCCAACACTTGCTGGATGTTTTTCCCACAATGTATTTTGGGGAACACCAGTTCTAGGAGATGCTCTGCCAAAAGAGCTTTGTGGGTACATATGTTTAGGCAATGCTGAATGCCCAGTGCCAGAGTGCCACAGTGAACACGAAGATCTTAAACACTGACAAATCCTGCAGGAAAGAGCTGGTAAGTACCTTCCACGCACATTCGATCATAATTTTTTTGGACACATTTGGGCAACGTTGGGTGAGCTGAACCTCTTAGCACTGGATTTCAGTGGGAGCAAGGAGTGGCAGAAATGCGCATATTCTCTCATTTCTTCCAAACCTACCCGCCAACCAAGGGGTGGCAGCAGATCGGCTCCGGGGCCAGGTTCCTTACCTGCACCGGTGTGCGTGGCCCATCTGGTCCGTCAGGATGAAGTAATGGCCGTTCCAGGCCTGCCGATCCTTGTTCAGAGTGACGTGGGCAATGGTCGTGTTGTACAGCACGTGGAGCCCCAGCCTGTCTGCGAAGTCATCCAGGTAGCGCACCATGTCGCCCGCATCGGGGAAGTAGGCGCTGGAGTAGTGTCTGAAGAGCAGCCGGGGGTCGTGGCTGAGCAGAGAGTTCCAGTCGTGGCGGAGGTTGAACTCGGCGTTGGCCTTGCCCGTGTGCCGCTTGTTGATGCTGATGAGCTTGCGGTGGCGTGGGTAGCGCGTGAAGAAGCTGCCGGGCCGCGGGGCGCGCTCAAACACCGCGTAGTCCCTCCCGGCCCGCTGCAGGAAGTAGGCCATCTGCAGGCCCGCGGGCCCGGCGCCCAGGACGCAGTAGTCCCGGTGCAGGGGCCCCGAGGTCGGGGCTGGGCGCAAGCACAGAGCCGGGTGCAGGGCGAAGGTCAGGAGCAGCCCGGGCGGGCCCCACAGCCCGGCCGCGGCCAAGAGGCTCATCCTGTGGCAGACCAGGGATGTGGGGCCTTGCACCCTGGTTGGTCCCTCCAGGACCGGGGAGATGGGCGAAGGGCTGGGGACCGAGAGAGGGGCAGGGACTCGCCCACCGCAATCTGAAGTCGGGCCAGGACCACACCCCAAGGCCCTCTGAGCTCATCTGCCTGCCTTCATCTTTCAAGCTCGAATCTGGGGCTCCCCCCAGGCATCCCTAACGCCTCCATCTCCTCCAGGGCCTCGGTTCCCAGGGGCGCCACCCTCTTTCTTATTGCCATAGTAGTACGAGGGCGGGTGTTCCCCCATTCCTCCCCTAATTTGAGGGTGCCCAGCACCCTTCCCGGGCCCTCCCCAGCTGAGACCCTCGAGGTACGCCTCTTTGGCCACGCCCCCGTCCTCAGGTCCTGGACCGGAGGAGGTGTGGCCTGCACGAGCCCCGCCCCCTCCAGGTGCTGGGCGCGCCGGGCTCCCCGGTCACGTGACAGGGATGCCCCAGAACACCTGTCGCCACGCGGCGCTAGGCCGCAGTCCTGCCGGCGCGGGCTCCCCGGGGGCCGCTCCCCACGCGCGCGCGGTGCCCACGTCTGCAGCACCCACTTCCCTGCACAGAGCGTGAACGTCCCAGCCGCACGGGAGGCAGCCCGCAGTCGACTGGGGCCGCGCTCTGCCCGCGGGCTCCCCGGCGGCCCCGCCCCTCCCGCCCGGCCAATGGCAGAGGGCGGGGGTCACGTGCGCGGCGCGCAGCACGCCGGGACGGGCGGGGGGGCCGCGGGCTCCCGGCGGCGCGGGACGGGCGCGCACGTGCTGCCAGCGGGCTGGAGCCGCCAGAGGCTGGTGGCGCTGGGGATCGCGGCGCTCTTGGGGCGCCGGGCTCTAGTTTTAAAGCTGTACGTCTCCACGTGTAGGTGAGGCACAGGGGCAGGTGACTTTTGGAGATAAACCCAGTTCTTACACTCTGCTATTAACGTCGCCAAAGCCTTGTTGGCTACCCAGTTTGGGGAGTCTGGAAGCCAGGTTAGTGAAGTCAGGACAGAAAAAAGAAATTAACAGGTGTTTGCTACAGGGATTTAGTCTGTTGTTTGCAAAGTAACATCCGTGATTGGCTGACTGTCCCACCAACCCGGAGAAGCAGGCGATTCTGTTTCCTACGTTGTGTAGCCACTGGCCAAAATGGAAGTTTAGGAGCGATTTGCTTGAGACCACCCAGTTCGGTGGAACCTGGGATTCACCCCTCCCCTTTTACTCCAAATTATGAGCTCTTTCCAAAAAGTTTCTAATTCATGAGTCATGTGTTGTGTTCTTGGTAATGTTGTAAACAAAGGGGCCTGTGATAGGCCAGTATAGACGCAAATCCACTGCTAATTCACTGCAACTGGGTGTGGCTGAAGCACGCAACGTGGATGGCCGATGATGGAGAACCGCTTTTCGGGTGAACTGGCTGATGGAGGTTGGCTTTGCAGAGGTGGAATGTGGATCCTGCATTAGATCAACAGGGCAGAACATAGGCAGTTTTGAGAATACAGGAACCTTCAAGGGGGGGTTAAGCAGTTCGGTGAGACGGGGCCAAGAGTGCTCCTGGTTAGGGCAGCCATGCCTAGTGTGGAAAGAACTCTGCGGTCTAGCTTCGCATGGCTGGAGCCTCTAGTTAAAAAGTGGCCCTGGGTCCTCTAGAGAGTCTCCCTTGATCTCTCAGAACAACGTATCCACTAAGGAATGCCACTCATCTATTTATAGGTTGTATCCACATCAGAGAAAAGTTCCATAGAGCAGAAATGATCTTATTCACTCTGGTGACCTCAGTGCTTTCTCCAGTATCTGGCAAACAGGGAGCCATCAGTAAGCATTTGTTGACTAAACACCAAAACCAGACGGGCTATGCCAAGTACCTAACCAAAACTAAGGTAGGAAGGTCTGCTTCTTACTGGTTGTGAAGACTTGAGAATATGTGCTGGAAAGTAACGAAGTACCTGAAATAGTTACTGGTCTTATTTGGGGAGCAGTGGGAAATCTGGCCTGATAAAGCAGGGCAGGGCCTTGAGAGTAGGCTGACCCTGAATTACACGCAGCAGTGGAAGGTTTCAGAGTCGGGACTGAAGCAGTGCAGCTTGATGGCCCCAAGCAGGATGGACAGAGGTAGGGGATAGAGAAAATAAATGAAGCGTGTGGAAGCCGGTGCCAAGGTTTCAGAGACCAGGGCTGGAACCGACTTCCACCTGCCCCCCTCCCCCAGTGAATCCCGCTGGACTGCATCATGGGGCTGCAAGAGGCAGTTTGGGGGAGTACCAGGCCCAGGTCTGAACGCCCATGGCACTTGTCACACCACTTTTAACAATCTGCCTATTTCACAGACTCCCCAGGAAGCATGTTTCATGCACTAGCTAATGTGAACAGGAATAAACGTTTCATTGCCTTCTGAGGCTCAATTACTTTGGTTAAATGGTAACTTCAGGAAGGTTACTCAAAAGCTGAGCCTGTTTCCTCATCAGTACACTGATCTCACTTCGACCAGCATTACAGTTTGGGCTCAGGCTCAGATGATGTATTTATAGAAAGCTTAGTATACCTGGCAAGGTAATTACTTCCTAGTGTCCAGAACAGAACACTATTCATTTATAAAAACTTTACAGGGATGCCCGGGTGGCTCAGTTGGTTAAGTGTCTGACTCCTGACTCATCATTTCAGCTCAGGTCATCGTTTGTGGGACTGAGCTCTGTGTCGGGCTCTGCACTGACAGGGCAGAACCTGCTTGGTTTTCTCTGTCCCTCCCCAGCTCGCATGCTCTTGCTGTCAAAATAAACATTAAAAAAAAAAAAAAAAAGTCTGCATACCCTAAGCATCTGTGGCAGATTTATGACACATTGCTTTGAGGGTGCCGGCTTGAGACTGTCACCTGCCTGAACCAAACTTCAAAATAATTTACAAACCATTGAGCATCACCCACTGGAACATCCATCAGAGTCTTGTGGGGCAGTCTTCTTCATAAGCAGCACACCCACCTCGACCTTCCAAGACCGTGCCCTGCTTTACCTTTCACTAGGGAGTTATGTCTCCCAGGGGCAACAGACGGGTCTGGTGCACAGCCAGCAGGCACCCACGTCTGTGGAAATGGATTTCCTACGGGGATCTCCAGGAGGCACCTCACAACTGACGACACTCCCCAGCAACGGTTTGTGTCAGGGGGGTCCAGGAACGAAAATACCTAGGGTGCTCACCCTTTAACAACGGTGTGATGCGAATAACTCTCAAGAACAAACGAAGGAGCCGTGATTATGAACTCCAGGTAGAAAACTGCTGTATCTCACCTCCCTCTTCCAAGGGCTATGGGGGGAGGTGGGGGGGGGGAATGGCTGCCGGTCACAATGTCAGCACGTGATGAAGGTAAGAGACTGAACAGTTACACTTTATTCTCCCTGTTCAACTCCAGAGAGCAAGCAAGCAAACAAGCATCCTGCTAGGCATCCAAGGCCCTTCTAGGCTCAGTGGGACAAACTCCAGCTCCGCGTCACTGTCTGGTTTAAGTTTCTTCCTCTGAAAGACACAAAAAGGTTAGAGAAATGAGCCATGCCGTATGGTGAGCTGCTTAGGACTGTCACCACCTCCACTCCGAAGCCTTTCGGTTCCTTGTGGGGCCAACGCGTTTCTGGTGAAGCAGGGAGAGGCGGCTCTGGGCCCACGTGAGTAGCCCAGAGCCCATCTCTCCTCCTCAGACCCCTGGGATCTAAAGGCTCCTGAAAGCAGCTCCCGGTGCCAGACTGGAGGCTGCCCCAAAGTCCGGTCTTGGAACCGTCAGCAAGTTTTACATCAAGGCTACAGAGAGATTGGTGGCCACGAGGCTCGGGCCCTAGCCAGCCTACAGCTCACTCCAGGCTTCAGAACGAGGCCTGCCACACACCTTCTTCCTCCTCCTCCTCCTCCTCCTCTTCCTCCTCGTCCTCATCAGAGCTGAACGTGCCGTCGGGCAGGCTGTAGACGCGGATGACCTGCTTGTTGGGGTCCTTCAGGATGAGGTACTTGCCCTCCTCCAGCTTCATGCAGATGTCGATGACACAGCGCAGGATGCCCCAGGCGTTCTCGACGCTCAGGTTGATCTGGCTGGCAAACTCATTGGGCTTGAACTGCTGGGTGCCCAAGATGACGTGGCGTGAGGAGTCTTTCACGTGGTACCGGGACACGTAACTAGCGGGGTGGGGGGGGGGGAAGGGGTGTTAGTGCCGTGGGGGCGGGGCCACACTGAGACACAGCAATGCCTGGGGCCAAGTGCCGGTTCTTCCCAAGGCAGGGGGAAAGGCAAGCACGGGTCTCTCCGCGCGCACCCCTCCTCTCGGCAGAAGACTTCACGGCCCCCAGACGGGAGTCTCACCCAAGCTTGAGATACTCCGACCCGGCCAGCAAGGCGCAGCAGGTCCATCGGGCCAACTTGTAGCTGTTGTTCTTTAGCTCGGTGGCAATGACAGCCCCTCGCTGGGAGTCCAGCTTCTGACGCCAGTCTACGCCGTTACAGTGCTGCAGGAGGAGAGCCCAGGCATAAGAATGAGGGTGGGCTCCTACCGCCCAAGGACTGGAACCTCCTCCGGCCGAGAAGGGACTCCCCGGGGGCTTGACTTGCAAGTGGGTGAGTCTGCACGTAAATCACAGGTAGGACTGTCATCACCGTAAAGGCAGAGACGTGCCACCCGGCAGACGGCAACTCCTCTCTCCACAAGAGCTTGTCTAGACAAGGACACAACGCACGCACAAGCCGACCGAGTGCCAGATGAATGGCGGGGACAAGGGTTCACCGTGCGTTGTGTGGTAACGAAGGGCTTCGTGGGGGGAACGGGCTAGCTGACCAAGGGGAGGCCAGTGACAGAGGCTGGGTGAGGCATGACCAGAGAGGCACAGAGGGAAAGACAGGCCGGGTCAGCCCTGGGTGGGGGTGGAGGCTGCAGAGGGGAAGGAGGTCGGTCTGGCCTTGTGGATATACATGTGCCCACGAAGGAGGGACCATCTTCCCCAGCCACCTCTTTCTGAGATGTGGGAACTCGAGACCCAGAGGGAAGTGACTGCTGGAAGTTCGCGTGGCACAACGTGTTCAGCCTGTCTCGGTTCATGGCAACCATAGGCGAAAAAAAAACACAACTACTAGAGTTCAAGTAGTTAGACCAAAACCATTCAGGAGCAGTATTTGGACAGATGTGTTTCTTCAAAATTACCCTTGTGAGTTTGCTCTGGCATTTGAAGGGCCTCTCCACAAATCTGTGCCGCTCGACGGAATTAATTGGCAGAGATCAACTGGGTGGGGTGGGGGGGGGTGGGATGGAGGGCACAAGGGTCAGTCAGGAGACAAGTCAATGCACAGTAACAGGCATAATCAACAGCGTCGGAAACTAGGGTGACCGAAGAGTGTGTGTGGGGGAGGGGGACGCGGCGGGGACCATTCGAGGCTGAGCCTAAGGGAGTAGGAGAGACCCAAAGCTGGTACACAGCCGAGCCAGAGATGTGAGGAATCACTGTTAAGAGTTCAAGGCTGAGGCCTGGGGTAGGCCGAGTTCTACGGGGGCCCCCTACGGCGCCTACCCGAGTGCGGGTGGAGGCCGTATGGATGAGGAAACCCTGCTCCGGTGCTTACGCTCCCTTCTGCGTCAGGGATTCTGCACGCGTAATTAAGGTCCCTTAAGGAGACTATGGGTGGGCCTCACCTAACCCCGAATCTCTCAAATCTGGGCATAAGCCAGACACAGAGAAGTCCAAGACCGGAAGAACCTGCCGTGCTGTTTCTGCCTGGAAGACGGAGGGGACCTGTGGCGCAGGATGTGGATGACCCCCAGGGCACGGGGTGTGGTGACCTCTAGGAGCCGAGAGGCCCCAGCTGACGGTGGCAAGAGAACGGGGACCCCAGTCCCATAACTGCAAGAACTCCGAACTCTGCCAACTAGAATGAGCTTGGAAGTTTCTTCCAGAACCTTCAGATTCACTTTAAGCCTCTAGGTTGCTATCATCTGTTATGGAGCAAATGGAAACTAATACAAGGCTGTATGAGGAAGTCGTTATGGCAAAAACAGCCGCGTCGGGAACTGACCCTGAAAGAAAGCTCCACTGGTGTCAAAACAAGTGAAGGGAACCAGGAAATGTACGGGATTAGAGTGAGGGAACAGCACAGAGGGCAAGGCCACACGGCTACAGCGACGCTGAACGCTACAGGGAGGCCTGGAGGACAGTCAGAGAAGAGGCCACTGGCCTCAGAGTTAGGTCTGCAAAAATGCTTCTGGAGTGCTCTTCTGTC
Organism: Prionailurus viverrinus; assembly: GCF_022837055.1. Classification (NCBI taxonomy): domain Eukaryota; kingdom Metazoa; phylum Chordata; class Mammalia; order Carnivora; family Felidae; genus Prionailurus; species Prionailurus viverrinus. The sequence goes on from NC_062567.1 coordinate 127,967,323, forward strand.
AGGTGACGGAGGCTAAGGAACACCCGGGGAGTGGGACTCAGCAGCAGTTAACGTTAATCCCGTGGCTCTAACGAAGTCAGCAGGAAATGGCCCACAGGCTCCATCTCATTAGACCCTTGTTCAACACTGGCTTAGCCCGAGCTGTCCTTCCCTCTGAGGACTCTTTGTTCTATAGCAGCACCCAGGAGCACTGCCACCCACTGCCAGTTCAGGCACAGAAGCCCGGGCAACTTCAGAAAGGGAAGCAGCCCAAAACTCACGGAGCACCAGCACGAGAGGGAAGTAGAGAGTGGAAAAATGAAGGAAGCACATTTCTTTCAAGATGCCTCCCGAAGAGCCAAATCTTAGCTAACCTAACACTCTCTGAGCTCAGTATGTGAAGGAGTTGGAAAAAGGAATCAGAAGGCTGAAGAAGGTAGTGGCTGCAGTAAATGAAAGAACAGCTCAAAGAGCTCCCAGGCTTAGAGGAAACCCGCCAGCCCAGATGAGAGGTCAAAACCAGACGCCTGCAGGGAGCAGACGCCAACGGGAGGTCGGCGTGGAATAGAGAAGGAGAGAGTCCTGTAAGAAGGTAGTTCCTACTGGCTCCCATGTGCAAAGTAAGCAGAAAAGTTCTTCAACCATAACCATGTTCTACACACACACACACACACACACGTTCTCTTTCTCAATGAGGAACTCGGTGGAGAAAAACTCTGAAGACAAAAAAAATCTTGGAAGCTCTGTAAGTAACGCACGGGGAAACGAAACCGAGGTTCGCAAACACCAGCCGGGGACAACACGCTCGCAGGAACTACAGACAGGGTGACGAAGCACGCCTCACCCGGGAATCCCACTCGTTGAGGGTCTTGATGTTGATGAAGGACACTTCCCCGTTGGCTCCGGTCATGACACCATCATGCTCACAACGGACAATAAGGTCGATATCGTCCCCAAGCTTCCACCTGCGGTAACTGCAACGAACAAGGAGCTTATCTGGTCACTGGAGACCCCGCGTTTCAGAGAAGCCACCCCACGCAGGTGGGTTGACATACCGGTATGCGACGGAGGCAACTTCATTCTTGTCCATGTCGTCCTCCACGAACGGGTTTGGGTTGGGGAAGTTGTATCTCTCCTTTCCCTGTAAACAGACAAAGGCGTCACTAGACAGCAAGTACTTGCTTCCAAGCCCATCGGCCAGACCCTGCACTCTGCTTAGTTACAGCCCTGGCCGGCTCCCCGGGGCCCTCGAGGGGGCTGTGGGCTCCCTGCGTGGCGGGTGGCTATTTACCCCTCCTGACTTTAAGCATGAACCCCGATGGATCTCGAATGCTTATACGTGTTGCCGGCGAGCTTCGAGTATCTCATTTAATTAGCAGCCACGCCCCTCCTGTTTCATTTTGCCCCACAGCACACATCACCGTTTGTCACAACCTAGGTTTACAGTCTTTCTTCCTCCACGATAACTTAGCCTCCTAAGGGCAGGAACTTTGTGTACTGCTATATCCTCAACACCTAAACGCTGTATTTGTATAGATCAGCGTTATCTGTCCGACACCGAAGGTATCTATACGGCTTATCTGTGGAAGGTAAGTATTATTAGTATCCTGACTTTCCAGACAAGAAACCTACCCCACACCCCAAAGCTCTAAAGCACTGGATCTAAGGTTCGGTCAGGCAGCCTGACCTCAAAGCCCCAGCCTGGAGCTCCTCTGTGACAGGCGGGGACCCTGTCTGTCCTGCTCGGTCCCACAACCCCGGAGCCTACCACAAAGCAGACGTTCAGTAAACGGTAGCTGACGAAACAGAAGCCGATGCCCAGACGCTCTCACCGCCTCACCATTCTCAAGCACTGCTGGGAGAAGTTGTGGTTGATGTAGGTCGCTTCCATGGCCAAGTTGCGGGGCGAGTTGAAGGAGTTGCCTTCGTCTTGTGGGGGCTCGTTGGCGGTCTCACTCACCGTCAGGAGGTCTGCAAAAGCGGCAGCGTGGTCACGCACCCGTGAAACCGGGTCGCCCATGGTGTGCCTGGCACTGCAGGGAGGGGCCAGTGACGCAGGCCTGTCCTTCCAAGACCCACCACCTACTCATATGGCTCCGTCAAGTGTGGGCAGGCTGGGGAGGGAGTGGGGAGTGCTGCCGGGTAACTTTAGATCCCCTCTAATGTCACAGTCGAGCGAGCTGTAAGAAGGCTACCCCATTTCAATCTGTTTGGATTCTTCAAGAGCCTGTCTGATTTTGTTAGCTTTTTAACAAAGAGAGGGCCCCAAGGCTCAGGCGTAGAATGTAATTGTATCATTCTGTCTCACTGCCGTTAGTTCTCAGCGACCTGGTTTCCCCCCATGGCGTGCGCGCACACGTCTGTGTCGTGTGAAATACAGGCAAATGTATTTTTCCCTATATAAACACACCGACGTGAAGAAGAAAAAGCATTAAAAAAAACGTGAAGGTAACGTTAAAGGTGCTACGGAGAGCTGGAAGTCAGGAAAGTGCCATTCAAACGGGTAACGCTTGCCAGCACAGTGCTGGGGTCCCGGGAGGACTCAGGAAGCTGGCACCTCGAGCTGGGACAGCAGGGACCGTCCTTCCCTCTGCCAGGCCTCTCAGGGGGCTGGGAGGGCTTTGGCCACAGCTGTCACTGCCCGTGGGGAGACAGGCCACCTCCCAGCCCCGCTCCAGGACCAGGGACTTGCTCTGAGCCCTCAGAACACCCAACCCCGTCGCGTCGCTCCCAGACAGGCTTCTTACCAAAGTCAGAGTTGTCCCTCTTGTCGAAGAAGAGCTTGGACCCGACTCTCTGCACAACGATGTCCCAGGAGTACACAGAGCGGGTGCAGCTCATCAGCGTGGCCAGAATGGCATCGGTGGCAAACACGTTCCCCTGAGTTTTTGCCAGCTGCAAAGAGGGCAGAGAGCAAGATGTGAAGACACTCCAGTCTCACTGCCCATTTGCACGGAGGACTCGTTTGCAAGGGGCCCTCACACCCTCCTGCGCGCACGCACCCCTCTAGCCATGTGAGGAGCATGTGTGCGGCAGATCTGCCTGCTGGCAGTCCCCACCTTAGGGTACGAGGGACCCTGCGGCTCTCCGAGCGCCCACGACGTTCCAGGATGGCACCTCACACCCCTCACCCCGGTGGCATGTGGTAAGCGCCTCCGACCCACTTCAGAGGTAGGAGATGCGAGGGGGTGGTGCCGGGAAGAGCGGCAGGGCTGGGAAGCGGGCCCGGCTCTGCTCTATTACCAGCATCAGGGGCTAACCAGCAAGGGGCCTGTACTTCCACCTAATCCTGTCTGATTCAGGAGCGTCGCATCTAAAGGGCTTTCCGAGGGGCGCCTGGGCGGCTCAGTCGGTTAAGCCGGCGACCTGGGCTCAGGTCATGATTTCGTGGTCCGTGAGTTCGAGCCCCACGTCAGGCTCTGTGCTGACAGTTCAGAGCCTGGAGCCTGTTTCAGATTCTCTGTCTCCCTCTCTCTCTGCCCCTAACCCACTCGCATTCTGTCTCGGTCTCTCTCAAAAATAAATAAACATTAAATAAATAAATAAATACATAAAAACAGAACTAAAAACATGGAAACTGGGGGTACCTGGGTGGCTCAGTCGGTTAAGCGTCTGATTTCGGCTCAGGTTATGATCTCACGGTTCGTGGGTTTGAGCCCCATGTCAGGCTCTGTGCTGACAGCTCAAAGCCTGGAGCCTGATTCAGATTCTGTGTCTCCCTGTCTCTCTGACCCTCCCCCGTTCATGCTGTCTCCGTCTCAAAAATAAATAAACGTTAAAAAAAATAATAATAATAAAAAAATAAAATAAAATAAAGGGCTTTCCAAGGCTCAGATGATTCACGTAGGTCCCCGCGGGCTCTGTTCCTCCTGAGGCCTCAGCTGTAGAGGCCGGCGGCACTCCCCACACAGGGGGGTGGCGAGCGGCGGAAGGGGGCGCCCACCTTTCGGATGACCGGGTCGTCCGTGGTGGTGACGGTGTGGAAGATGCGCTTGATGCTCCGCAGCGGCTTCTCACTCCTCGTGGTGATGCGGTCAAAGGCCTTGTCGTAGTATTCCAGGGCCCCACAGCACTCACTGAGGGGAGGCGGGGAAGACACGCAAAGCAAATGGGAAGGAGATCAGCTGTTTGTTTGAATCTGCTTCAGGTAAGCAGCTCTTTGAAACATCAGGGAAAGCTTTCCTGTGGACGACCTGTGGTCTTTCTCGTCCTGCGGAAAGAGCTCTCTTTTGCTCATGAGGTCAGGAAGCGGAAAGAAATCTCAAGTTTAACGTCAGCGAACTCTCTGCTGGTCCCCTCTTGGCCCTGAGTTTTAAAAATTGTATCTGTTGGGCGCCTGGCATCTGACTCTCGATTTCGGCTCAGGTCATGATCTCACCGTTCATGAGTTCAAGCCTCGCATCAGGCTCCGCGCTGGCAGTGTGGAGCCTGCTTGGGTTTCCCTCTCTCAATCTCTCTCTCTCTCTCTCTGCCCTTTCTTTCCCTGCTTGTGCTCTCTCTCTCTCTCAAAATAAAATAAACTTAAAAAAAAAATTAAAAAGTGTCTGTTAATCTTATACAATGTATTTAAACGCCTGCCAATCCTTTTTGGAAACACTAAGGTTTGAGGAAACATTCACTGCCAGCTGGTCCACACAAGTGCACGGGGGAAGGTAGCAAAAGACGCCACTTACATGTCCTGAGGCTCTGACACTTCCAAGTAGCGCATCTTCATTAACTGAGGAAAGTCCATTTCCTCTTTCACCTCCCAGTCACTACGGACTTCCACTGAAGAGTCTCGGGGTTTCTGCAGTGCAAAACCAGGGGAGGGAAGAAAGTTACAGCCAGTGCGAGGCAGAAGCAAAAGGCAGCTTAGCAGCGCGAAGGGCTTTTAGCCAGTAAACGTGTCCAGAACGTTTACCACGTGCTGGGTGCTGTAGGAGCCAGAATCCCTGACCCTGAATTCGGAGTTTACAATCTCGAAGGGGAACGAAGGAGTCAAGGGGTCAAAAACAACCCGGGAACTTGACTCCCACGTAATGCCGGCGCCCAGGGAACGTACGTGTTTTCCGTGTGTATGGGTTCTTCCTAAAGAAGCCGTGGCAGCTTCTTTTATTTCTCTCTGGACGTCAGCTATTTACCCTTGACATAGAAACATCACATCCAGAAAAATCTAACCGCCACAATCTGGAGCTCCTCACTTGCCCTCACGTGTTCTTCATTTATCACAGTGTCCGCACGAGCATTTGTACGCGAACGTTCATGGCAGCGTTTTTCATAATAGCAACAGGTGGAAACCACCCAGACGGCCATGTACTGGTGAACGTGTACGCAAAACGCAGTGTGGGGGCACCTGGGTGGCTCAGTCGGTTAAGCTTCCGACTTTAGTTCAGGTCATGATCTTGCCTTTTGTGGGTCCGAGCCCGGCATTGGGCTCTGTGCTGACAGTTCAGAGCCTGGAGCCTGCTTCAAGTTGTGTCTCCTTCTCTCTCTCAAAAATAAGTAACGTTAAAAAAAAAAAACAACAACAACCAAAAAACCAGCCACAAAAACGCAGTGTGTCCACACAACCAATTCAGCAATGTGCCGACACACGCCACAACAGGGATGAACTGTGAAGGGAGCTACACAAAAGACCACATGTCGTAGGATCCTATTTATGTGAAATGTCCAGAAGAGGCACATCCAGAGACAGAAAAGACCGGTGGCAGCCAAGGGCTGGGGAGAACCGGGGCCGGCTGCCGAAGGGTATGTGTTGTTTTCACAACGATTCAAACGTTCTGAAACCGGCGAATATGTGTGAATATACCAAGAGCCACTGACTTGTACACTTTCAATGAGTGGATGGTGTGATATGTGAATTACGTTTCAATAAAGCAGTTACAAAACCAAACACATACGTGAAACTGAATTTCTAGACAGAACTCTGGTGTGGATACACTACCTGTGACTTCTGGTCCCATTTTTGCCTCACTCCGAACTGTTTCTGAAATTTTTTCTGCAGTCGTATGCGTTCTCTAGAAAGACAAGAAGACTGCTTTTGGTGCAGATCTTTGAGTCACTGGCTTTTCAAAAGGCAGAAAAGCTGCCATTCTCTTCGGCTGAACCTCAGCATCATTAGTGACTTCTCTGAACTAAGAAAACAGGGACTTCGTGAAAAAGAGGAGACCTTAAGAGTGTTATAGGAGGCATACTGCCCCCCAGCACCCACCAGCTGGGTTTTACTCGCCCTATGGACGGTCCAATGGCAGCACCAGCCTGGGTGTGGCTGCCGCACCGCACAGCTGACAGGGCCCAGCTGAGCCCCAGAGCTCATCTTACCTACCCTCGCTTCTGGCCAGTGCACATGGCCACTGCCAGGGACCTTCCCGCCATGCTATCTGCCAAGAACTGGCCCTTGGAAAATGAGGCCAGGCTACACCAGTGGCTTAACGGCCTTCAGGAAGGAATTTTTGCTTGTTTGGCAGTGACGGGGAAGACCACCGTTGGCCTAGTGATTTCAGAGCACAGTTGGTCCCGGAAGAACAACTCAATCCAGGAGGATGTGGGAAACCTCACCTCTCCTTCTGCTTGGCGCTCTTAGGCAGGGTCTGCAGGTTGAACTGCAACATGTTCCGTCGATCTTTGTCTCTGCGGAGGTTCCGCTGGGAATCAAGAAAAAACATCCATGCTAAAACCTTGGGGATCTGACCAACAGCAGGGAGCGCCCAGCGGGAGGTCTGTACTTGGAATTGGCTTAGACGTTCACATGACATTTTTTATTGAAGTAGGTTTATGGGCCCTTGTTAGAGTTGTAGTTTGCCTCTTTATACATAGGAAGATGCAGCCCGACCGGACCATCTACTTAATAAAGCCTGCACAAAGCAATTAAATGAGGCATCAGGCATCTTTTTACCTGGCACAAACACCCCACTCTCAGCACAGAGGCATGAGGTCCTGGCCACTGGTCAGCAGAAAGCTAAACTATTTAGACCATCTCTGGACCCAGCCCACGTTTACTTTAGCGCAACGTGTCACCGGTCAGCTACTTGGGAGTCACTGGAAGACCTAGGAGAACACACTTTCCTCCCGTCACTATGTGCAAGGAAGCACTTTTAGCGGTGGCAGCCACGGGTAATGGCCCCAAGACGGTCAGATTGCCGGCTCTTGGCCTACCTGTGCAAATCGCATCCGATTCCGCTGGTAGGCGGTTTTCTGTGTGCGTGCTGTGTCCACCAGCTGGAAACTGGTTTCATCCTCCTCGTGGAAATAAGCATACTGACTTCCACCACCGAACTGAGAGGAGTACTTATCTGCAGGCAAAGGGGACGACGTGTAACAGATACTACCTACAGACTCTGCACACCTGCTCTTCTAAAGCCCTGCTAAAGCCCTGCTAGTTCTTTTAGAACTTTTTTTTTTTTAAACATTTTTAGTTATTTTTGAGAGACAGAGCACAACTGGGAAAGGGGCAGAGAGAGACGGAGACACAGAATCTGAAGCAGGCTCTGAGCTGTCAGCACTGAGCCCGACGTGGAGCTTGAACTCACGCACCGTGAGATCATGACCGGAGCTGAAGTCGGATGTTTAACCAACTGGGCCACCCAGGCGCCCCTAAAGCCCTGCTATTTCGAGTGTGCTCTCAGGACCCTTAACGGAAATGCACGTTGATGGACTCCGCCCAGCCCCACTACGTCAGAATCAATGTTTTCAGAAGATCCCCAGGTGATTCTTGTGCACATTCCAGTCTGAAAAGCTCTGGTCTAAAGAAATTTCTAAGTCAAGACAGAGTCTGAGTTCCTTAAGATAAGCCCATTTCACACCCTGCTTTACTCTATGAGGACAGGAATTAAGGTTTACTACTCCAGAAAGGGCAGATATGGGGTATGTGTTATGCAAATATGCAACCACTTACATCATCTGGTACCCCAAGCAGACAGGTCTAATGGGTTATGATATACTTTACTGTTGACCCTAGCCTCAGATCATCCTAACTGGTTACTCACTCCGACTAAGCCACTTCCAACAATCTCAACCAGTACAGGAAAAAACGAGACGACAACACCAACACCACCAACCCATCTACTGTATCAAGATCTTAAAATCAGGGCTTGTAGACCTGGAGTCCACCGATTGGCTTCACAGGTTCGGTAAATCCCAGGCACTAGGGTACCAAATGGGAAGGAGTTCAACAGATCTGTGAAAGGGTTTATGTCTCCCTAAACGCGGAAGGAAAAAAAATCCCACTGTAAAGGTTAAACCTCCTTAATGACCAGTCTTTAGTTTGGGGACCGTTTCAAAAAAATGTATGTGGTTATTGTCTACAGTTCAGCTCCTGCCCCTAAAAACTATGTGTTATCGTTAGCAAAACATCCTGGAATGTTTTTGGATGGAGGTCACTGGAAAAAGTAACAATCCTCCCAAGGCCTTGATCTGGGCGGTCAGTTGAACACTTACTCGTGTACCTCTTATCTTGATATGTGGCACCTGTCCAGTCTGCAACCTGTGAGGCAACAAGAGAAGACAGAGCACGCAGGTCAATCAGGCAAGTTTCTGCTGACCCAGAAGCCCCCGTACGCGAAGACGCAGTCTGGGAAAGTGTAAGGACTGGCTCACGATGCCTCTGCCAAGTGCCCAGCTCTCCCGTGACTACTGGAAGGACCCAGACGTTATAGCTGTTCCCAGCCAGCGTCTCCGTGAGGAGCACAGGAGTTAAATTCTTTTGAGAGAATAAAATCGAAACGATCTAACGACGACAGCGGTCACGGCTCGAGAGAGTCACCGTCACTGACGGGCCAAGTACCTTTCCTAGTCGATCTCCTTTGCTGAACGGCTGGTAGGGCATATCCCGAAACTGCTCAGGAACCGCACAGGGACCCCAACCCGAGGGGTTGTCCTGGATCACAGGTGTCATGAACTTTGCCATCTTCTAGAATCTTAAAGATACAAATAATGTGAGGAGATTTGTGAAGAAAGGCCTCCAAGCACAAAAAGCCTTCCATTCGAGGTAAGCTAGGACAGAATGATAAAATCAGAAAAGCGACACACAAAATGGAAGTCACAGATAATACTGTGAGTACTTAAAACTCAGAGGACAAATACGAAGACTCATTTACCGTATTGTGCTGCTTGTGACACCCACTTTTTCCACTATAATATCTTTGAAACAAGGCTGCATCTTCCGCTTGATGGGCTGTCTCACCTTAATCGGCAGTTTTTCTTTCTTAGTCTACATACGACAGTGGTGCTTCTTAAACTCAGCGGGGTCTCAGATTTGATGGAATGTAGTAACCTTTTCTCAAGCGTAATAACCACGATCTAGTTTCCAGAAACACCTTCACCAAGGCAAACAATCCGTAGCATCCCTAAGCCTCAGTCTTTTCATCTGTAAAGTGAGTGAGACCCTTGTCTAATTCATAGCACAAGACCAGGGTCAAAGACTTAATAGTTACGCATATGAAAATGCCTTCGCTGTAAAATGCCACACCATTACTACTTAGACTTGCAAAAATACATTTACACACAGTGCCGGGAAAGAGTCCGTAAGTATATCCCACTATTCAACTTTTCTTTCTCATTCTCCCAATTTTCTGCCATCAGTGCAAACCCTCACGCAGAGCAAGTGGACAGAGCCTGTCAGAAAGCTGACGTTACCATGAACCTTAGGTCGTAGAAGTGGCCTATCATCACATGTTCGTAATATTACGAGTACCAGGTATTGTTCTTAGTGTTTACTCTGCACCAATTCAGTAAATCCTCCCAATGATCCTGGCGTAGCGGCTAGTATCATCCCCACTCTTCAGGTAAGAAAATTGAGGCACAGAGAAGCTAAGAAGTTGTTCAAATTTGCAATGCTAGTCGACGAAAAAATCTGAACCAAAGCAGTCTGGCTGGAATTCACACTCTGTGTGAGGCTACAGCTCCTCTCGAGAGAGAAAAACCCAGGGGCTACAGAGCACATCTCTGCCTGACGGTTTCTATCAAAAACCTCATCATCCATCATAATCCTCAGGTGAGCTCCCAGAGGAAAATTCACTACACGAGTATTTCTGGAGGCAGCCATCAAAGCACACAGGCACAGTGACCTTAGTAAGTTCTCAGTGTCCCATGACAGGGAGAGAGATTCAGGCTTCCTCCAGAAGTGATACCTGGGTGACAGCAACAGGGACCTTCGTCCTTCAACTCTACGCTTAAGCTACACTACAGAAAGGGGACTGAGGGCAGGCGTGGCAGTTTCAAGACAATTCACACTAAAATACGTATTTATGGAGCTCCTACAATGTCAGACACTATGCTAAATTAAAAATTTGCAGCTCAGCTGTCGATCCGTCCATTGTTTCAAAAACAGACTTGATTTCCAGGGTGGTCTGCACCAAGTCCAACATTCTTGCCATTACGTTATAGCTGGGCAGCAGGCTGAGAAAAATGGGGTGTTACTTTTTACAATGTTTATTTTTGAGAGAGACAGCATGAGTGGGGCAGGAGCAGAGAGAGAGAGAGACACAGAATCCGAAGCAGGCTCCAGGCTCTGAGCTGTCAGCACAGAGCCCGATGCGGGGCTCGAACTCACGGGGTGTGAGATCATGACCTGAGCGGAAGTTCGATGTTTAACCAACTGAGCCACCCAGGCACCCCGAAAAAAATGGGGATTTAGACTATACCTAGTAACCCAGTAATGATGTTTCAAAACGTTTAAGAAATCGAGTCCTCTCTCACAGCTCAAGAAGGAAACAGACCCAAGGCTTGGCATACATTTCTCCAGGGGGAGGAAGTCCCCTGGCTTCAACCCATTCAAAATAAGAGCGAGCAGAACAGAACCAGAAGCAGAAAGAGCCACTCTGTTATATCGAAGTGACAGCTGTACTGGCTACAGGACAGGGTGGGGAGGCCACCACAGGGCAGTCAGAAGGGCCCACGGCTGGCAGGGCACGGTATTGTGCAGATTACCGTGGCCACCACAGATCATATGCCATCAGTCCCTGGGGGGAGAGTTTCAAATCAAAGATCACACCTGCTCCACCACAGCCTTCCATTTCACAGAAAAGGAAAGAAAACCTAAGGACTGCGGACTCCTCAGAGCAGGATCGAACACTGCTCAGCTTGGTACAGTCAGTACCTCCTTCCACGGCAGCTCAGAGAGCCTCTGATCGCTTTGAAAAGACCCTGAGACCCAAAGGGGTTAAGTGGTATTATCAAAGTCGCTCAGTCCGTGGCCGCAAAGCGGAGCCCAAGGTCAGAGAACCTTACCCATAAGGCCGTGCCCCGCATCCCTAAGTGTGTCGGGCCTGGGGTCCCCGAAAGGCGGATTCGTGCCCCGCCCAGCTGAGCAGAAGTGGCCGGAGACGTACGAGAGGCCTCTTCCGGAAGGCCCCCGAAGGCTGCGCTCAGCCCAAACCGGCTCCAGAGATACGGAGAACCTTAAGGGACACTCCACTCACCTGTAAAGGCCTCAGGCGGCCCCGATGGCGAGAGATGGTCCAGGCCGAAGACCACACACCCAGCAGCCCTCGGAGGAACAGAGAGGGAAAAGGAGAGAAGATGCGCGCGCAGCGGCCGGCGCCGTAAACACAACCGACGCCGTCGTAAACTGCGTTCTTGCTTCCTCCGGACTCAAGGGCGGAACGCACGAGTCGTAAAGCGACGGCAGACCCGGAAGTTCGTCACAACTCTCTGCTAGGTGGCCCGATGGGTCTCCGAGGAGCCGAGACTCCGGAGGTGTGTTTACAATTACGTCACGGGCGCCTCCTGCGAGGCCCCGAGAGGGCGTTCCGAATTATTGAAACGTGGCTGCCCGGCAGTGGAGGTTGGGGGCGGGCAGCGGTGACCGCCCTTCTGTGTCCCCCCCCGTGTTTCGCGGACGCTTCGGCCCCTCTGTATCGCACCGTGACCGGGGCTCCGGTCTTCTCTAGCTAGTCGTGTGGCTCGAGTGTCACAGCTGGGGGCAGGTCGAGAGTCGGGGCAGAGGTTAAAGTTACCATCCCCTACCCCCGCCCCCTGTACCACCCCCGCCCCCCGCCTTTTAGTCTCGGTAACAGGCCCAGAGGGGGAGGTTATATTGCTAGTGTAGAGGGCGGCCGCCAGGATTCCAGCCACACTCCACGGTTCTCAAATTTTGTAGGGCAAAGATTTCTGGGGCGCCGAAGTGTAGGATGGAGACTGCGGGTCTCACCTCCACGGACGGGTTATTTAACTATGTCTAAGCTGGAGGCCGGGAATCAGCAGCTTAGCGATTGTGATTCTGAAGTGGCGACCGCTTTGCTACGAAGGGCAACCGTGCTGTCTTTTCAATGACTGTCGGGTCTCCGGAGTTTGTCCTGAAATCTTATTGGGGGATTTCAAAGCATTGAAAGAGGATCCGAGGACGTGCTTTTATTCAAACCTCACATCCTTTTCTACCTGGTCTGGGATTCCTCCCAGCGTGTCTCTTCTGTCAGAAAATGTATCTATTGTTAGATCTGATATCTGCTTGGCTCTGCTGCTACTTGCAAGCTGTGTAGGCTTCTCATCTCTGGGCTCAGTTTCCTCATCTGTAAGTTAGAGGTAATAAAATTATATTGGGTGCAATGAGAGTAAAAATACATTCGTGTGAGAACAGTAATTCCACTTACGTGAACTTGGGACAGGCTATTCGATCTCTCTCTGAAGCTGCTTACTCATCTGTGAACTGAAAATACTAACAGCTGTTGGGGCACGTGGGTGGCTCAGTTCGTTAAGCGTCCCACTCTAGTTTTTTTGCTCAGGTCAGGATCTCAACGGTTTGTGGGATGGAGCCCCCAGTCAGGCTCCTCGCCGAAAGCGGGGAGCCTACTTGTGATTCTCTCCATCTCTGTCTCTGCCCCTTTTCCCTCTCATGTGCACGCATGCTCTCTCTCTCTCTCTCTCAAAATAGTAAAAAATATTAATAGCCTTGTTTGTTTCTATCACTTTTCTCCCAATCTGCTCCTGTTCCAGTTTTGCTAATTTTTATTGATGGCACCCAGGTAATGGTGTTCAGCCAAAACCTTGTAGTCCTCATTGGTAATTCCTTTTCTGTTTCCCACCACATTCCCACACTTGGTCCTTTACCAAGTCCTCTTGATTCTGTTTTCAAAATCCACCATGAGTGCTATCACTTTGCCCCAATGTATCCAGGCTCATGCTCAGACTCCCAGCGTCCACTTCCTGCTCCTCTGGGCTCCTTCTCCACATGGTGCCCAGAGCAATCTACTCAGTCTTCTAGCAGCTTCCCATGTTTTTTTTTTTTTTTTTTTTAATTTTTTAATGTTTATTTATTTTTGAGGGAGAGAGAGAGAATGAGCAGGGCAGGGGCAGAGAGAGAGAGGGAGACACAGAATCTGAAGCAGGCTCCAGGCTCCGAGCTGTCAGCCCAGAGCCCGATGTGGGGCTCGAACCCACGAACTGTGAGATCATGACCTGAACCGAAGTCGGACACTCAACCAACTGAGCCACCCAGGCACCCCTTCCCATATGTGCTTAGGGTTGAAACATGAATGGGTTCCTGTGGCCTGTCTGGTCCCTGGTTACCTTCCAACTTTACATCCTGCCTTCTATACTGACTCGGCTGTGGGTACCATGATCTTTCTGTGCCTTAAGTACATCCACCTCTTATCTATCCCAGCAGGGCCTCTGCACTTTCTGTGCCTCCCGCCTGGAACAGTCTTTCCCGGATTTGCCTGTGGCTGGCTCATCATTCGCGTCTCCGTTTAGACTTATCTCTTCAAGGAGATCTTCTCTGACCACCGTTCCTAAAGAGGCTTCTTCTCCCTCCTCCCTCCTCACCCTCTTACTCTGCTTCCTTGTAGTTCTTATCATGCTCTGAAGTATTTTTTTGTTTCCTTGTTTGGGTTCTGTCTCTGCCTCTAGTGTATAAGCTCCGTAAGAGTAGAGGTTTTGTCTGTCTTACCTAGAGCAGTGCCAGTAAGACATATTGGTTGAATTGTTGAATGAATGGATAGGGGTTTTATGAGAATTGAATGAGAAAATAAATTCAGTAGATTATCCTGGGCACATAAGTAAGTACTCAGTGTCAGTGTAGGGAAGATCAATATTAATTGTAATATGTTCTCAAATGTGAAGGGTGGGGCACCTGGGTGGCTCAGTTGGTTAAGTGTCTGACTTTGGCTCAGGTCATGATCTCACGGTTTGTGAGCTCGAGCCCCGCGTCAGGCTCTGTGCTGACAACTCAGAGCCTGGAACCTGCTTTAGATTCTGTGTCTCCCTCTCTCTCTGCCCCTCCCCTGCTCATTCTCTCTGTCGCTCTGTCTCTCTGAAAAATAAACATCAAAACATTTTTAAATGTAAAGGGAGATGTATTTTTTTAAGTTTATTTATTTATTTATTTAGAGGGAGCACAAGCAAGGGAGGGGCAGAGAGAGAGAGAGAGAGAGAGAGAGAGGGAGAGGGAGAGGGAGAGATTGAGGCTCACAAGCAGACTCCATGCTGTCAGTGCAGAGCCTGATGCGGGATTCGAACCTGCAAACCGTGAGATCATGACCTGAGCCAAAATCAAGAGTGGGATGCTTAAGTCACTGAGCAATCCAGGCACCCCAAGGAGATGTATTTTTGCTCAATTGCTTAATTTCATTTCATTTCTTTTCTTTCTTCCCCTTTCTTTCTTTCACTTGGGTTCACAGGCCATCTACTGCAGTCTCTTCCTTGTGTCAGAGTTTAATCATCTTTCCCATATTTTGGCCTCAACATGTCCCCAGATGGAGGAGGGTTTGGAGAGTCCTGCCTCATTCATTCTGCACAGTGGGTCTCTGGCCTTGGGTGGCAGATCTTGCCTTCATTCCTTCTTTCAACGGACACCCTTGCTGCCTCTCTTTCTCTCCACCCCGCTGTCCACACGCAGCTGGAATGACCCTCCTTTACATTAAGTCGGAGCATGCCTGGCCTCCCCCTCCCCAGCTGTTTAGTAGCTTACCTCTAGCCCGAGGAGAAAATCCCACACTCTGTTCTGTGGGCTGCAAGTTTCTAATGCGTCTTCTCATTGGCAGCATTCTCTTTGTGCGTCATACCCAGGTTCATTACTGCCTGGAGACCTTTTTACCTGCGGTTCTTTGGGGCTTGGAATGCATCTCCCCTAGATCTTAATGCCCTTGTGTCTTCATCAGACAGACATTTCCTGATCGCCCCTCTGTGTTGCCTCACCCTGTCCTCATTGACTTGCTCAGTGGCCCCGTGCCTGGCACTATTCCAAGTATTTGCATTAACTCACTGAATTCTCACCACAGCCGTGTGAGGTCAAGCCTACTGTCCTTCCCGTTTTAGAAATCAAGATATCGAGGAATGCTCTAGGCTCAACAGTGCGTAGTGAAACTGGGGTTTCGAACTCAGGAGGCCGCCTGGCTCCTGCTTCCTTTGCTTCTGCTTTGGTGTTTTGCTGGATGACTAACATTTGCCTCGTTTATCTAGTTGTTTGGGTTTTTGTTGCTGTTTGTTTGCTTACTTACTGTCTCCTTTAGAATGTAAGCCTCATGACAGGTGGGATCTTACATGTCTCGTTCACTGTCGTATCCCAGCGCCTCGAATTACCACGTAGTTGGTGCTTGGAAAAGGTTGGGGGCACGAAGGACCTCTGCAGACGGGTCCTTCCCCTTACGTGTCTGCAGCACTTGGTGGAACCCTCCGTGGCTGTGCTTACAACATGTCTGGTCTGTTACCAGTGTCCCCCACCTCTGGTACTCCAGACCCCGCGTTCCTCTAACGTGGGGTCGCGTTATTTCTGAGGAGGCCTCATGGCCCAGCGCAGTGCCAGGTACACAGAGTGTACCCAGGAAATGTTTATTGTATTCACGGCCTCTGGATACTGCTTTTAGAGGCTGTAAAATAAAAACCTTAACATTCTTGCCGGAAAAAATGCAGGTTTGGGGGCAGATGCCCACTTCTCAAAAGATTTCACGGCGTCTTCACACTTTGAAGAGAAACAGACACTGTCTTTGGGCAATTGAGTGACTAATTTTTCATTATTACTAACAATGGCTAACATTAGCACCGCAGTTTATAAGTGACAAGGTCCGTAATTTCATTTGAAGATGAAATGTATATTCATGACTCACGACTGTGGTCTTTTAACACGAAATTTGCCGTTGGTAGAATGAAGAAGCTCAGAGAGGTTAAGTCACTAACACAGGTCACACAGCGAGTGGGAGACAAAGCTGGGATTTTATTTACTCATTCAACAGACATCTGTGGAGCACCCTCCACGTGCCTTGTATAGGCCAGGTGTGGAGGATGCGGCAGGGAGCAAAGTGACCGAGGGTCTTGCTTTCAAGGAGGGTGCCTTTTAAGCAGGGGAAGGTAGACGCTGGGCAGGTGTACGGAGAAGTGACAAGGAGGTGAAGACGCCGCACCAGGGATCTGTGTTAGAGAATGATCTGGGGTGCAGCTCTTACAAGGTGGGAGTTCGGGGAGGCCCCTCTGGGGAGGTGACATTTGAGCAGAGACTGGAGGATGAGAGGGAGCAGGCAGGGGAGAGGCAGGGGAACAGCTTTCTGGCAGAGAGAACAGGCCCTTGCTGTTCCCTTATGTGACCTTCCGAGGAGGAAGGACCCATTCTTGTGTGCTGGGGCGTCAAGGGACCCTCTTAGTCATTCATCTGCTACAGCCTTCACTCCAGACCAGGTGTCTCCTTGTCTGGCTGATTGCCGTTCTCTCTGCTTGGATGCACCCTGTGACGGGGAGCTCATTCCTCTGCCGATGCCACTTTACCCTCTATGGACTTCTGTGTGGTAGACATTTTCAGCTCCTTTGTCTATTTCTTGGTGTCACCTCAAGTGCCACTTGGTCCTCGTTTCCCCATTGTCAGCATTCTAACAAAACGGCCACTTCGGAATCGCTCTTCTCCTCTCCTCCGGGACCTCTCTGATTCCTGCTTGGTTTCCACCCTCCTTTTGGGGATTTCTTAACCTCCTTCTGTTCACACCCGCCCTTCACGCAAACACACTCTGTCTCCTCTAACCTCTCTGGCAGCCCCATCTTCTTGGAGCCAGGACGGATGAGCTGCTTCTCAGCTGCTGGCTGGGGCATCTTCTTTGAGTCGGCCAGCCCACATTCTTTCCAGGGTCTGGATTCTGGAAATTCTGGATTCTGCCATTCCTTCTTCCTCAGGGCCTCCCCTCAGGGCCTGCTTGGAAGGCATGTATGTTCTTTGCTGAGTTTTCAGCTGTGGGTCAAATGTCACTTCTTCGGGGGCATCTTTCTTCCTCTTCCTACCCTGTGCTTCCCCTTAACACTTGCGGCAATGATAATTAAGTGATTATATATGTACCTATTTGATCCACGTGTCTCTTCCATCACACGGAGCACCCCGAGAAGATGGAGAGAGGACTCGTATCCCCAGTTGCTAGAACAGGGCTTGACATGGGGTAGGTGCCCGTAAATGTTTGTTGACTAAGTCAGTGGGTAAGAGGGTCAAAATTGGTATGAGATCATTCATTCAATGGGTGTCACTGAGAGCCACCCCTTTGCAGCAAGATCCTGTGTATGTAACGATTGGTAGTGAGATTCTTGTCTCCTGGTCTGAGTCAGTGACTGCAAAACAATTTCTAGACTGGAGAAAGGGAAAGCTGTAGGTGACTGCCGGACCCTCCATACACCTCCCCCCATGTCATGTCTAGAAGTGAGAGGCGCCCTTGTTACTGTTTTCTGATCAGCCTTTTGTGCTGTCCTGCCCTGTCCCTTCCAGATAAAGCAAAGGTATTTTCTTTCTTTCTTTGTTTTCATTTGAAAGAGGAAAAGAGAGGGAGAGAGGCACAAGGAGAGAGAGAGAGAGAGAGAGAGAGAGAGAGAGAGAGAGAGAGAGAGAATCTTAAGCAGGCTCCATGCTCAGTGTGGAGACAGACATGGGACTCAATCGCATAATCCTGAGATCATGACCTGAGCTGGAATTGAGTCAGATGCCCAACTGACTGAGCCACCCAGGGGCCCCACAAAGGCATTTTCTAATAGGAACCTCTAATATCTTAAAGAGGAAAGTAGTATTTTTGACTGTTGACTGTATATGCCAGGCGCTGTGTTAGTGCTTTACGTAATTAATTAACATGAGTTTTTTTTAAGATTAAAAATTTTTTTAACATCCATTTATTTTTGAGAGGGAGAGAGACAGAGCGCAAGTGGGGGAGGGGCAGAGAGAGAGCCACAGAATCCAAAGCAGGCTCCAGGCTCCGAGGCAGCTGTCAGCACAGAGCCCGATGCAGGGCTCGAACCCACGAACTGTGAGATCATGCCCTGAGCCGAACGAAGTCGGACACTGAACCGACTGAGCCACGCAGGCACCCGTGATTAATTACATAATTAATCATCTCTTTGATTCTTTCCAAGAGTTCCACCCTCCCATCAATGTGGGTGGGGAGAAGCAGGCTCCGCCCAGTTGGATACTTGGTCCGAGGAGTAACAGCCACTGTTTGAGAGCAGTTTTGTGGCTTCAAAAGCTCCCATCCCTGGGGCGCCTGAGTGGCTCAGTCGGTTAAGCATCCGACTCTTGATTTCAGCTCAGGTCATGATCTCAACAGTTTGTGGGTTCAAATCCTGCATCGGGCTCTGCACTGACAGTGCAGAGCCTGCTGGGGATTCTTTTCCTCCCCTCTGTCTGCCTCCCTCCCACTCACACTGCCTCTGTCTCTCTCGAAAATAAATAAACATTAAAACAACAACCACCATCACCTCCCATCCCTTACGGGGTGGTGGGGAAGACCTTCCCTGAGGTTTGGGAGGTTCTCTTTCTCGCTCCCTCCCACTGTCTGTTGCCTCTGCGATCTCTAATTTACTCAGACCCTTCCTATCTTGAAGATCAGTGAGGGCTCCAGAAGTTCCCCACAGGAGGGGCTGCACAACAGGGATCTGGTCTGGAAGCTGTGTTTGTACCACAGAGGCCCCGTTTTCACTGAGGCACACTTACCGGGGAAGGCACTCTGGAGCTTGTGAAGGGGCTTCCCCCTAAGACATCTCTTTGGCAAAACTGCTGAGCACCCAGGCAGAATGAAATTGGAAGAAGAGGAAGGGACGAGTGAACAACCATTGATTTCTTGAATGCTGCTTCCGCGCGAGCATCTTGTGTGTTTTGATCATTCTGGACTGTGAGGGAAAGAGTTGTCGGGGATCCGTGGTGTGCTCCGGGATCTCGACTAGATATAGGGTGAGCGTATAATTTACCATCCATGTTGGGGCCCTCCGGGGAGACAAAGGGGCCACTATCGAAAATTGCACCAGACCAAAGTATAAATTGGGACTGCCCTATGCCAACTGGGAGGTCTGGTCACCCTCGGCAGGAGGGAAATCAGATGCCCTCTGTTCCAGTTATCTATTACTGGGTGACACCTCCCTCCAAAATTTGGCAGCTGAAAGCCACAGTAATCCTTTTGTTGTCTCTGTTGGCTTCTGTAGGCCAGGAATTTGGGAAGGGGTTGTCTAGTTCTAGCCTGGGGCCTCCCAGGCCGTATTAGTTAGGTGCAGGTGGAGCTGGAGTAGCTGGAGGCTAGCTAGAACCTTCTCTCTCTCTCTCTGTGTCTCTGTCTCCATTTAGCCTTAGAGCCTCGCTATATGGTGAGTCCACACAGAGAGTTGAGCTTTCTTACAACATGGCGGCCCCGGGGCAGTCAGACGACATACAAGGGGGCCGAAGATGTCCGGAACAGGTATTCTGACTACCAAGCTGGCAGCTGCATGGCCCTCTACAACCCGGTCTCAGAAGTCAGGCGGCCCTTCTGTTGGTTACCAGCGAGTCATAGGCGCGAGGTTCTAGAAGAGCGCGTGGAGTGAGAGACGTTGTTGTGACCGTCTGAGGAGCCTAAAATCTGCTACAGATGCACCTGGCCTTTTCTAAGAGTAACCAGTTGGTTGTCTGCAAAGGTGTGACTGAAGAGTTTAGGACAGAGCAAAAGCCAGAGTTTCGGAGGAAGTCTGGTCGGGAGGAGGCCTGGGCTGTGCTCGTGGTTTATCAAGGGAAATCTGCTCAGAGGAGTGAATGAACTTGTGGGAAGGGGAGAGTCACAGAGCCAGAGGCCTGGCGTTGTCCAGGGCATGGGTTCTTGGCCGCACTGGCCGGAGCAGCAGCCACCGCCCCCCGCCATGTCCCTGGGCAAGGCCGTCCCCTCAAGCCGCCTCTGCTGAGAAATGCTTCTTCTGAATAATCCCGTTACTTGTTCCCACTCCCTCCCACCAAGCAGCCCCGCAAGACCATGAACCCATATGGAGCTTTCGCTGCCGGGAAGCATAGGCTGGTCAGGCTAACATTTCTTGTGCTCTCCGTTAATAGATGGATCGTCTGGTGATGCGTCAGCCTCACAAGATTGGCTAAGGGGAGTCTGGCCCTGCCTGGCGTGCGGGTGTATCCCAGACTGTTCTGACGGATTCACCAAGGTCGGCTGGTGGTGATTTGTCCGTGGGGCCGGCGCTTTTTCCAGCGCGCATCTACCTGCACCTCCTCGTGTGCCTTCTGTGAACCACCACGGGGGTTATCACCCCACTTTCTAGATGAGAAGGCCGAGGTGCAGTGAGGAGGCACGTTTTGCCCGCGGTCAGGCTGCCGGTAAAGGTGCAGTTGGAACAGCGGTCCAGGTGTGCGTGCAAACCGCAAACCTCTTCATGAAGGTCGGGGCACGCACCTGATGGCAAACCCGTCGGACGGTGTGCTGGGAGGAAGGGAAGCCTTGAGTCACCAGCTCACGCCAGCCTCCTAAGAGCCCTGTGGCCCCAACAAATTCGTAAAAATAGAAAACCTGGAGGGATTAAAGCCCCAAAGGACGCTTCAAGTCCCCCGCGGGAGAGGGAGGCTTGCCGTATGTTCTGATGGTCTGCATTCAAATTTATTTTTTTTTTATCTCAGCTGGATGTACACTCACCCATCACAGGATCAGCTCTCAGAATAGAGAGGTACCTGTTGAATCATCCACCCCACTTCCTGCCTCGTGCGGGCATCTCTCCAAGTGCTGAGCCATCCGCTTCTCTGCTGGGGCCTGAGATATATCAGGATTTGCAGCCCTGGTGACAGGAGACAAAATAGACTCCCATTTCCTTTGGAACCATTTAGCTAGTTGAGAGAGTGCTTGATTGTTTCAATGGGATGAGCAATGAGCAATAACCAGGTCTCTCCCTGGCTCCTTCTCTCTGCCCTGTGCTTGCTCTTCTTCCGGAAGCTGGGAGGTGGTGGGGACAAAGGCACACACTGGTTTTGGCTCAGTCTGGCTCTTGAGCTAATAGGTGCCCCTCCCGGGACCTCAGGCCCACTTTCTGCAACACAGACGTCGTGCTCTTTCCTTCTGCCCGCTTTGGCTCCCGCTGGCCTTAGGACTAGAAACTGTGCCTGGTGGGTGCCTGGAGAGACTTGTTGGGGCTAAGTGACTGCAGGTGATATTTAAGGAGGTCTCATGGGAGATACGGTTTCAAGGCAATGAAAACAGACATCCGTGGGGACAGACTGTCTGAATTTGAATCCAGGTCACCGCTAGCTTCATGGCCTTGGGCAAGTCAGGCAACTGAGTCTCGGCTTCCTTGTCTGTTAAATGGGTGGAATCAGAGGAAGTAGGTAGTGAGAATTAAGTCAGATAATACGTACAGTGCTTGAAAGAGTGCCTTAATCCAGGCCAGCTGAATTAGCATGGTCACCAGAAGCCTGTGGGGCTTTGACTGGAGCGATCGATGGCCACTTGTGGGGACCCCGGCCCTGAGTTGGCCACTCAGAGTTCAGAGAGAGAGCCAGTCATGAGCTCAAGTAGCTCAAAGTCTAGTGGGAAAGCAGATGTGGCTGATGCAGGGGTGCAATACCTATCAAGTGCTTAATGAAATATGTTTTGAGTAGACTTTTAAAAAGCAGATTTCACATGGAAATCCAGATTTGTGGCTTCTCTTATGATCTAGCAACACTGGGTTGGCTTTCCTGCACGGTGATAAGAAGCCGGAGCAGAATAAGTGTTGTAGCCTAGGCCAGGGTTTCTCTACTTTGCCCCAGTCCCCACTCTTCCCTCCTGCATCCTGTCTGCCCATATTCATGTTTAAGTGTGCTTGCTGCCTGGCCCTTTGGGAATTTTCAGACAGATTACGATGCAATGCTGTGAATGCACTGGGAGCACGATGAGAGATAATAACTCATCCGTGGGCAGTCGGGAAGAGCTTCCCAAAGGAGCCGAAGTCCCAGTTGCCTCTCTGTAATACCCGCCAATGCTGCAGAACATCCTTGTCTTTATGGCTCAAGGATGTGAATAGAGGACACAAAGTCCTCCGAGCTGGCGGGATCTCTTCCATAAAGCAACCAAGGCTCAGTGGCTTGTGTGGTCATACAGCCAGTTCGTGGCACATCCAGGCTGTCAATCAGAAGCAGCCGTGGGCCTCGGGGGTCTGCAATTTGTACTCTGGAATCTTGATTCCCTCTCTGCCACCCTCCTGCAGCGTGGCCATGGGTAACTCATTTCATCTTCAACCTCGGTTTCTTCATCTGTAGGGTAGGGCTGGGGATTCTGACCTCAAGGGAGTGCTCTGGGGCCAGATAGTGAGAAAACGGGTAGGGGACACTCATAAGCTCCGAAGCACTCTAGGCCTGTGAGAGGCATCACGATGGTGGAGAAATAGCCACCTTCTTCGAACAGATTTGGCACATCTTTTCGATGTTACGGGGACCTTGTCCCCCACCTGCTTTTGCCATTGTCTCTCCTTTGCATGTAGGAGTGTGCACAGCCTTCTTCTAGGCGTGGACCCAGAAAGGGAACGTTTTGGGATTCTCTGGCCTTGGGTGTGAACAGGACTCCAGGCGCAGAGCCCAGGGGCTCCCCTCTTTCATGAGGCTCCCACATCAAAAGGAGATGCTGAGATAGAGAAGGAAGCCGACCTCCCTGGGCAAAAGAGGAGAAATGTCGGTAGTTACTTTGTTTCCTTTAAGGCACCTGCCGCTGCGCATCAGGGGCTACGTTCAAATCCCCGTTTAGTGCCTGGAACTATTGAGACAACATGGCATTGTGGTCGACTACTGGATTTGGGAATCCCGCTGTCCTGAGTGCAAATATTGACGACTCCTTATTAGCTGAGTGTGCCTTTAAACTTTAAACTTCTCTAAACCTCAATGTCTTCATCTGCAAAATGGGCTTCTTAAAAGTACCTGGTTTTTTTAGGGCTTTGTAGGAGTTAAATGACATTATGTGGTGAAGGGTTTAGCATATAGTGAACGGCTTAATAAATGCCAGATATGAATTGCTGTTATTGGAAATGGTAATAAACGTACATCATGTTTGTACAGCGTTTTACCGTTTAGGAACTGGTCGTGTTTTCCTTGGCCCATTTGACATTCCCAACAACTCTTTGAGGTGGTCAGGGCAGGGATTATGACCTCGTTGCACAGGTGAGAAAACCGGAGCCCAGGGAGGGCAGAAGTCTGCTCAAGGTCACACAGCTTGTGAGTGGTAGAGCCAAGCTCAAGTCTCCTTGGATGAAGGATGCGCAGTGTCATTCGCAGGGCCAGGCCAGACCACCTGCACGTGCCGTCGGGCTGCTCCTCGGGCACTCTGGTTCTTCCAAAGACCCGTTTATAGAGAAATAATCCCGTGGGTTTACCTATTGAAACCCTTGTCATACCTATTTATACGCTGAGCCTGTACCAGCTCCGGGGGCGAAGAAACTTGTCCTTGTGCCCTGGTGTCAGACTGGCTTTCTTGGCATCTGTCCCCAAATGACCTCCGCGGGGGTTTCCAGCTGCCCCCTCGCACCCTGATCCGTTTACCAGAATAGCTGCGTGTTCTGAGTTCTGGCCACAGGATGGCGCTGCTCCCCAAGGCATGAAATGTCCAGCCCCTCACCAGGACTGCATTTCCAGGTATGAAACCTCTAAACAGCTCCTATGTGCAAGTCACTACGGTTGCTGAGGAGAGGGCTTCGCTTATCCATTATTGTTATATAAACGACGGCGGCAAAACCAATAACACCCGTATGGGTTGTCACAGTTTCTTGAGCAGTTTACAGAGATCACCCGGTTCCATTTGCTAAATAATCCTGGTACGTGAGATGAGGCGAGTCTTTCTACCCACGTCTGAGGAGGAAATTGAAGCTCAGCGAGGTGACAGGGCTTGTGTAAAGGCCCCGAGCAGAGTGGCCGGCGGCAGATTGAATGGGGGAGACCATGCCTCTGCCTCCTCCGTGCCCGTACTTGTCGGTGAGGACAGGGGCTATCTTAGTTGCCTTTCTGCCCCCATTCCTTCCTGTCCCTCTCGCTGAGGGCTTCAGCTGACGTCTGTGGCGGGCAGGGGAGAGGCAGGCGGGCTCCCTCAGGCCACTCAGCCTCTAGAAGCCGCAGTGCCGAATAGCTCACCAGCGCTCTCCAGAGGCACTCAGGCTGAGAGGTGCAGCGTCTGGGTTGGAGCCTGTGAAGAGACTTCAAAGAGAGGCCTCTGCTTTCACTCCGAGGCCCGGGCAGGGTGTGAGTGACTCACCGTGATTTAGCCCCTGAAGGCTGCCGGGTGACCAAGTGGCCAGGAATGATTCATATTCGTTCACTCATGTATTCGTTCAACAAACGCTTCCTACGTGCCCGCCGTGTGCTAAGTACTAGGGACGCAGAGACCAAAAGCACAGCCCGTGTCCTCCTGGGACTTTCAGAGCAGCGGGGGAGACAGAGGGCAGAGAGCGAACAATACAATACAGTTTGGCAGGCATTTCTCGGAGGTCTAAGTGTCATGGGGTTGAGTGAGTCTACCAAGGGCAGGGGAGCAGGCCACACAGAGGAGGAAGCCTTTGGCGGGATCTTGAAGGATGAGACAAGTTTGCAGATGACCAGGCAAAAGGAGCCTGGAGGTGGGGGGGGGGGGCGGGGGGAGAGTCGGGGGCGATGTGCAAGAGCTGTCAAAAGTCATCGGGCACTTGATGGGACAGGGGGGCAGCCAGAAAGATGGGGGGCAGCCAGAGACGGGCCTTGAAAACCATCGTGGGGACAGTGAATTTGTGTGTCATAGATGGAGGAAAACACATCAAGACTTTGAGTGATCACTCCAGGAGCTGCGCCAGGCTTGAGATCCAGAGTTGAACACTGTGGTTCTTGCCATCAGAGTTCAGAATTTCAAGGAGAACATGGCCAAAGAGAAGACCCTCGGTCACATTTGTTGAGCGCTGACCCTTTGCCAAGCATCGTGCCAACTGCTTCCTGAGCATTGGCTTGTTACCTACTTTGCAAGGCAGGTACTATTATCATCCCCACTTTTTAGCTGAAAAGCCTAAGACTTGAGGTGCTTAAGTAAGTTGTCCAAGGTCATAGAACTAGTGATAGTAAGAGTCAGGACGTGTCTTTTTTTGCTTTTTGTTTTGTTTTTTAAAGTTTATGTCGAGGGAGAGGGAGGCAGTGCAAGTGGGGAGAAGGGCAGAGAGAGAGGGGGAGAGAGAATTCTAAGCAGGCTCTTTGCTGTCAGTGCAGAGCCCGATGTGGGTCTTGAACCCATGAAACTGTGAGATCACCACCTGAGCCGAAACCAAGAGTCAGACACTTAACCGACTAAGCCACCCAGGCGCCCCGTCTTTTTTACTTCTTAATGCTCACCTTTGCTAAAACTAATTCATTAATCTTATGTAGATTTTTTTATGCATGTGGTACAAAATTCAGAAGGTGCCCAGTGAAGGCGCTTGTGGTCACATCCCTGCTTCCAGCCCTCCCTCCCCAGAAGTGAACACTCTTACTGGTTTCTGGTGTTTTCTTCTAGAGAGGTTCTATCCAGACCCAAGCCCAAAAGGTAAGAAAAGACAAGTGCGTGGCTAATCACAAGCATGGGCTTTGGGAACAGCCTGCAGGGAATTGAGTCCTGACTCTTTTGGGTGATCTTGAAGAGTGTTACCACTAAATTGTGGTTTGAGCAAGGGTCAGGAGGTCTTGGAGGGAGCGGGGGACATGCCAGAGGGCTGGACTTGGTGGGGGAGGACGCGGTGACAGGATGGAGATGAGAGAATGAGGACCAGTGGGGCCTGGAGAGAGACTTGGGTGGGGGCCAGGCTGTGGGGGGGGGGGGGCGCCACGACACGTAGGTGTTTGGCAGGACTGGAGGTGCGCTGAGAGGGAGACAGGTGGCCCGTGGGTCTGGGACAGTCCCTGTCTGAGGTCTCATGCTGACGCCTGAAGGAGTTCCAGCTCATCTGGTGCACCCCGGAGCTGGGCCTCGGTCCCTGGGCTGACAGCAAGGCCATGGACTCAGGAGTCCGGGAGGTCTGGCCTGAGTGGCCAGCAGGGAATTCTGGGCAAGCCACTTCCCTCCCGAAGCTTCAGTGCCAGTGAGCGCTTCCCAGAGGTTCATCTCCCCGTTGTTCCTCACCGTGGAAGTAAAGGCAGGGTCCGTGGCGGGGATGCGGGGTGGGGGGGGGGAGCAGAAGTGCCCTGGCTGGAATGGGCTGGGGGCACAGGATCCTTCTCCAGAGGTTTCCAGGCTGCATCTGAACAAGCATTCACAGTGTGCAGAGTTCTCCCAGGCAGGTGGGAGCCTATACGTAGATACAGTCTTACATGTTCGATCTAATATGTGTATAATGCGTGTAATAACATGTAGTACATACATTATTTTGTTTGACTGTCCCCTGCTTCTGTTTTGAAACCAGTTTTCAAAATAACAAGCAGGTTCTCTGGTGTCCTCCCTTTTTCAGTGCTGAGATGGTCTCATCTCCGGCCCTGGGAGCCCCTTCAAGTCGACCACTGAGCCTTGTGACCCAGCCTGAGTAGTCTTTGATAACTTCCTGGCTTTCTGGAAGAACAAAATGTTCCAGATTCATCTTGTACTTTCCCTTCCCAAGTCCTGGAACCTGCCATTTTTCCGAGGAGCCCTGGCCCTGGTTCCCTTCCATGAGAAATGCCATTTGGAGGCCCCAGTCTGGGCTGGGGGGATGTGGGAAGCAGCAAGCTCGGGGCCAGGAGCCTACAGTCTGGCAGCTCCCTCCTCCTCCCCTGGGGATGGGGGATTAGAGGTCCAGTTACGTCTTTCCAGACTCATCCGAGGCTGAGAACAAGACATGGGAAATATTCATGCTGGGCACCCCTGGGCTGCGATGGCATGGTGGGAGCCCACGGACCTGGATTCCACCGCAGCTCGGCTGCTGTGTGTCGGAGTGACTCTGGGCAAGTGACTTAACCTCTCTGAGCTACGGCATCCTCATCTGTCAGATGGGGACAGTAGCACTCACCTCATGTCAGCTTGAGGATGATGTGAGACATCGCATTTAGGTTTCCGACATACGTCGCCTAGAGCAGGTACTCAGTGAATGTGAATTCCCTTCTTATCCCTCCTCGGCCACGTAACTTCAGCATCCCAGGAGGTGAGAACTGGGTTACTGGATGATTTGGGAAAGGGACAAGGGAAGAGGAAGAAATTGGGAAATAGAAGTTTGTGGACAAATAAATGGGAGGGGAGGTTCATTCAAAACAAGGAAGGTGATTTTAGTGGTCAGATCTGTCCAACAAAGGAAGGTTCTGTCTGCTTGGGGAAGGTGGGGAGCCTCCTGTTGCCGGAGGTATACAAGTAGAGGGAGAGGGACCATCGCCAGAGAAGCGTTCTTTTGAGGACTCTTGCATTGGCCGGGAGGTTGGTCCATTCACTCGGCACACTTTTGGAGTCCTACCGGTCCTCGCCCTGCCCTGTGATGGGACAGGGGATGCCAAGGTGAACGGGATACCATTCCTAGCCCAAGGAACTCCCAGTCCAGGGAATGAACTGATCTCCAAGGTCCCTCCTACTCTGCGGTTCTGGGCTTTAAAGTGTCCAAGCCTTGGAGGGAGTTGGCTGAGGATTTTCAGTGTGCGCCTTTTGGTATTGATCCACTGGAGCCGGAGCTGGCAGAAGAGGACTCCGCAGTGTTATTAGTGCGGGAGGACACGCTGTAATCTGTCAGTGTCACCCTGGTCGCAGCTGGTGGGGGAGCCATCCCGCTGTTAACTCCTCCCTCCCCAGCAGCCACTGAGCGCACAACTTGTATAGCATCCCCCACCCCCGCCCAGCACCCTTTAGGAGGGAGAATTTATCTATCCCTTTAGGAGGGAGAATTTCTTTTTCTATTTCTCCTGGTATGAGCCCTCTGCCCCCACCAAGGACATTCCTCTGTACCTTTAGTTACCAGATTTCCCTACCAGGAGCCCGTGGGAAGAATCCTTCTCTTTCATGGCCAGCTTTGAGTCTTACCTCCGTGAGCCCTTTGCCAGTCTCTCAGGCAGAGCAATAGACTCTTAAAGGACTGTCCTTGGGGAAAAAGTTTAGCCTGGTTTTCCAGCTAAGACAAGGAGAGAGACAGAGCATGGGAAGGAGGTGTGAGGTGAGCAAATGGGTCAGGGATTTGGTTCTATGGTAAGTGCTCCTTTTCAGCTGTGAGCACTCTAGCAGACTGAGTGGGTATGTACTGGGGGCTGGAGATGAAGTGAAGCGGGCCAAGAGACCACTGTAGAGAAGTGGATTAGAACGGGGTTAGAATCGAGGTGCCAATAGACTGCCCGGCTTACTCTCCCAGCTCCACCATATTCCTGCTGTGTGACTTTGGGCATTGATCTTAATCTCTCTGATCCTCATTTCCTCTTTTGTAAAATGGGGCTAATAAATAGGACTTACCTCACAACGTTGCTGTTAGCATTAGAATGTAAAGTGTCTACATTAATGCCTGGCGCGGAGAGGGGGGCTGGATAGATTTCAGTCGTGATTATTATTACTCTTCATTGAGCACCACCTACATCCAGGCACGACACTGGGAGCTTTCACGTTCAAGGTCTCCTTGGAGCATTCCAGCTGCTAATCCGTGTAGGGATTATTAAACCCATTTTGCAGATGAAGAAACGAAGGCTCTGTGAGGCTATCTCTTGCTTGCATCACACAGCTGGTAAAGGGTAGGGCTGGGCTTCAAACACAGGCCTTTCTAACTCTCCTGTCCGTGCTCTCCCACCTGCCCTTTTCTGCTGCCCTCTAGGGACGTCTGCCCTGAGAGGCAAGGATGCTGAGACTTCCATGTCGGCTCTGGCTGGGGTGCTCTTTCGGCTTTCTCTACTTTTATTTTTTATTTTTTTATTTTTTTTAACGTTTATTTCATTTTTGAGAGAGAGAGAGAGAGAGAGAGAGAGAGAGAGAGAGAGAGAGAGAGAATGAGCAGGGGAGGGGCAGAGAGAGAGGGAGACACAGAATCCAAAGCAGGCTCCAGGCTCTGAGCTCTGAGCTGTCAGCACAGAGCCCGATGCGGGGCTTGGACCCACGAGCTGTGAGATCATGACCTGAGCCAAAGTCAGACACTTAACCAATTAAGCCACCCAGGCGCCCCAACTACTTGTATTTTTTTAAATATATATTCTTTTAATCGTAATTTTGTTTATTTTAGAGGGAAAGAGAGTTCGTGAGCAGGGAGAAGCGCAAGGGTCGGCCGGGGGGGGGGGGGAGAGAGAGAGAGAGAGAGAGAGAGAGAGAGAGAGAGAGAGAGAGAATCTTAAGCAGAATCCACACTCAGCAAGGAGCCTGACATGGGGCTCTATCCCATGACCCTGGGATCATGGCCTGAGCCGAAATCAAGAGTCAACCGACTGAGCCACCCAGGCTCCCCTGGAGTTCTCTACTTGTAGCCTCGAGTTGTTAATTATTATTTCATGCGTGTTTTCTCTCTTCTTCAGAGAGCGTGAGATCGAGAAACATTTTTTCCTCTCTCTAGCAACTGAAATGTTGACTTGGACCATGGAAGCTACAGAATTGATGGTGTTTCCCTTCTTGCCTTGCTTGCCAGGAAGCTTGTACTTTTTGTCATACTGCTTCTTTCTCCCTTCCAGGGTTTCCATTTTCTACCTTTAATATTGTCTTTACTTATGGGTTTTTTACTAAAAGCTGTTCCACTCACAGAAGGAGCTGTGTAAATAGAGCCTAACCGAATGGAAAAGGGCAGATTGCAAATCCCAAGTACATAATTCAAGTAAAACTATGAGCTTTAGGAAAGGGACGTACCTTCTTTTTTTTTTAAATTTATTTTTCATTAAAAAATGTTTAAAATTCACATCCAAGTTAGTTAGCATATAGTGCAATAATGACTTCAGGAATGGATTCCGGTGATTCATCCCCTACATATAACACCCAGTGCTCCTCCCAACAAGTGTCCTCCTTAATGTCCCTTGCCCATTTAGCCCATCCTCCCACCCACAACCACTCCAGCAGCCCTCAGTGCGTTCTCTATATCTAAGAGTCTCTTTTGTCCCTCTCCCTGTTTTTATAGTATTTTTGCTTCCCTTCCCTTATAAACATAAGGGAACATTTGTATCTTAAATTCCACATATAAGCGAAGTCCTATGATATTTGTCTTTCTCTGAGTAACTAATTTTGCTTAGCATAATACCCACTAGTTCTATCCATGTTGTTGTAAATGCAAGATTTCCTTCTTTTTGATCGCCGAGTAATACTCCATTGTATCTATGTACCACATCTTCTTTATCCATTCATCCATCGATGGACATTCGGGCCCTTTCCATACTTGGGCTATTGTTGGTAGTGCTGCTGTAAACATTGGGGTGCATGTGTCCCTTTGAAGCAGCACCCCTGTATCCCTTGGACAAATGCCTAGTAGTGCAATTGCTGGGTCGCAGGGTAGTTCTATTTTTAGTTTTTTGAGTCACCTCCATACTGTTTTCCAGAGTGGCTGCACCAGCTTGCATTCCCACCAGCAGTGCAGAAGGGTTCCTCTTTCTTCGCATCCTCACCAGCATCTGTCATTGCCTGACCTGTTCATTTTAGCCATTCTGACGGGACATACCTTACTTCTATTCGCCCTGGCTCTGGCATGGTAAATTTTGCACAGAAAGCTCAGTGGTGATTCTCCCTGGCATGTGTGGGTCAGCAGCTCTCCTTGCACTAGAATAAAATCCAAAGTCCTGCCCCCCGGGGACTGACCCCTGCCCACCTCTTCCCACTCATCTCCTGTCACTTGTCCCTTGTTTATCAGAGATAACCATCTGGGTCATCTTTTAGGTCTACTCACCCGCCAAATTCTTTTCTGTGAATTTCTGTGAAAGGAGCTTTGCACATTCTGTTCCCTCTGCTTGGGACGTTCCCTCTTCTCCCATCCCCTGTGTTTGCCGGGCTCACCCTCCTTATGCTGCAAATTTCAGCTGAAAGTATCAGTGAGAGGCCTTCACTGACCTCTCTATTTAAAGGGGTTGCGGTTTCTGAAACCACAATTACACTATATGTTAACTAACTTGGATTTAAGTAAAATTAAAAAAAAATGAAAGCACTGCTTTCAAAATTAAAAAAAAAGGGGGGGGGAGTGGTTTGCAGTATCTAACCTTCAAAGATGGTGCCTAATGTTTCTTCACCTCTCAGCTGCATTCTACTAATCCCATCAGGAGGAGGAGTCAGTTTCTCCTCCCCCTGGAACTAACCTTGGGGATTTGCTTTTTGTTTTGTTAAAAATTTTTTTAAACATGTTTGTTCATTTTTGAGAGATGGAGAGAGACAGAGCATGAGTGGGGGAGGGGCAGAGAGAGAGGGAGACCCAGAATCCAAAGCAGCTCCAGGCTCTGAGCTGCCAGCACGGAGCCCCACGTGGGGCTTGAACTCATGATCTGCAGATCATGACCTGAGTTGAAGTCTGACACTGAATCGACTGAGCCACCCAGGTGGCCCCGCTCTGATCACCAGAATATAGCAGAGGGACCTGCTGAGGCTTCTGAGTCTAGGCCCTCAGATGGGGAGCAGCTTCCAGTTTCTGCCACCTGGAATCCAGCTGCCATGCTGGGAGAGGCCCAAGACACCTGGAGGGGCCGCAGGGGGCAGAGATGAGGGGTTCGGGTCGACAGCTTCCCTGAGCTCCGAGCCAACAGTCAGCATCCACAACAGCATTGTGCGTGAGCCCGTTTGTTCGTCCCAGCCCAATCAAGCCCTCAGATGATTGCATCCCCAGCCGTCATCCTGTGGAGCAGAACAACCACCCAGCTGAGCCCTCCGAATTTTGAGGGATAATAAAATAGTTATTATTTTAAGCCACTAAGTTTTAGATGACTGAAGGAGAGGTCAACTCCTGTTTTGTTTTGTTTTGTTTTTTATATCCTTGCCCCACCTGGGTGGCTCAGTTGGCTGAGCATCTAACACTTGATTTCAGCTCAGGTCATGATCTTAGGGTCATGGGATCGGGCCTCCGTCGGACTCTGCACTGGCAGCACGGAGCCTGCTTGGGATTCTCTCTCTCTTTCTCTCTCTCCCCCCACTCTCTGCTTGTTTCCTGCTCACACATGCATGCGTGCACACACACTCTCTCTAAAAAATAGATAAATAAACTTGGAAAAAAGAAATCATTGCCCCAATGCATTTACTTCATAGCCCTCATGAAAATTTGTGATTATGTAATTATTTGATTCTTAACTTGCTAATTTTCCTGCTTCCCCTCTGGAACAGGAGTTACAGGAGGTTGGGACCGTGTCTCTCTTGATTACCACCATCTCCAGCATCGAGCACAGAACAGCATGTAATGGGAGCTGAATGAATGAATGACTGGAAAGCATCAGGATGGTCCTCTAATGCCTCTGGGAATCAGGCTGGGGCATCACCAGGAAGGAGGTGGGTATGACTCAAGCCTTAGCTCTGGAGGGCTTTCGCAACTCAGAACTGCGAAGCCTTTCCTGACACGACCCTGGCACCCCAGACCCCCTGGTCCCTGCCAGCGAGAACTGCCCCTCCCTCCTCCTTGCTCTTCTGTGCCCTGTGGGGCCGTCCATTAAGGCACCTGCGACTCTGTGTGCTTTTGTGTGAGTAGATGATGCAGACAGGACAGAGTAGTCGGTGTGGTGTAGGACTCTGGACCCAGAGACCCCGATGTTTGACCCTGTGCTCTGTCACACTGTGGTATCTCTTTGTGCCATGGCTACATTTTTTTGAGTGTTCACTTACGTAAGTGTTTATAGGTATCAGGCACTATTGTAATGCTTTTAATTCATTTATGCCACCTAACAATCTTATCAGATAGGTGCTGTTATTATTATTTTCCTTTTAGAGATGAGGAAACGGACTCATAGGTAATTTGCCCGAGGTTAGGCTGAGAGTAAGTGTCTAGAGCCTGGCAGTGGCTTGAACCTGGCAGTGAGAATCCAGGACCTACCCTCTTAACCCGCATACGTTTCTGCCTCTCTGGGCCTCAGTTTCCATATCTGTAATGGGGGTAGTAACACCTGCTTCACAGGACTGCGATGATACATGATTTGATAGTGCCAGGCGTATTGTAGCTCTCTATAAATGCCAGTTTGCTGTGGTAAGACAGATAACTTAAGCTTCCTGCAGGAAAGTTCCTGTCCTTGTCTTGTCTGTACGCTCGGGACCAAGATCAAGGACTGGTAGAGTGGACGTGGTCAATAAACCTGACAGACCGAACGAATATGTTTGTGTGAGTGGTTCTAATTCCAGAAGCGCGTGCCGTGTGTGTGCACACACCCATAAAAATACGTATGTGGACACACATAGGCTCACATGCTGTGTGTGTGGGGGGGGGTAGGGTTGCGTCTTGAAGGTGTGCATGAGTGAACCTATATGCACACACCATATCTACACATTTGTGGAATGATATGCCAGCAAATGTTTGATAATCAGCTCTTTATTAAAAAAAAGAAAAAAATCCCTGGGGCGCCCGGGGGGCTCAGTTGATGAAGCGTCCTGCTGTTGACTTCAGCTTAGGTCATGATCTCACGGGTTGTGGCTTTGAGCCCCGTGCCGGGCTCCATGCTGACAGTGCAGAGCCTGCTTGGGATTCTCTCTCCCTCTTTCTCTGCCCCTTCCCGGCTCATGCTCTCTCTCTCACAATAAATGAACTTAAGAAAAATCCCCCATTTACAGCAGTTGCCCACTCCCTTTTCAAGGTGCCAGGGTGGCCTCCTGGAGAGCTGAGAGGGGATACGCGTGGCCCACCTGTAGGAGGCAGTCCCAGCACACCACTGGCTGCTGGCTGTCCGTCTGTGCCAGCCTGTGGCTGGGAAGGCAGCCGGCAAAGTTCCTCGGGCCTGAGAGAAGTCTCCACATGTGGCCCAGAGAGGCCTCTTTCCAGAGCCCGTGCACCAGGGGAGCCAGTGGTCGTTGGCACCCAGCCAGCTCTCTCTATGATTGGCCTGGAAGCCAGTCCAAACTGACCCTCCTGGTTAGTCAGGTCTCCTGAGACAGCAGCCTTCCCTCCCCTGCCTCCATTGCCCTCAGAGTTTGGTGAGGTCAGCACTCTAAGCCTGGAGCGCGAATGGAGAAGGGAGGAGAAGGAGCCCTTCAAACCTCCGTCAGGAGGGGTGGCGGGGGACTGCGGAGGCCAGGAGACCAGGGCCTGGAGCCTGCGTGAAGCGAGTTCCCTGCGCAGGTGTGGACACGTTTCTTGCCCTCTCTGGGCTTCAGCAGTGCCCTTTTGCACGAAAGGATAGGTCTTCTGAGCTCTGGGACCTCTTGCCTTGAGGGCTGGACCTGAGGATTTGAAATCTACATTGAAAAGCCAGAGAGAGTCTGTGCTGACCTCAGACTTGGGCAAGAGGGGCCCCTGTTTTGGGCATTGGGCTTCGGGGAAGCTAGCTGTGGCCCTCTAGGCCATGCCCCCCTCCGTAGGGGGAAGAGTCCATAATCCAAGGGCATGTGCTTACCCTGAGCCCACACCCCTCTCTCAGAACTCTCTCTCTGGGGCCTGCTACTCAAGAACTTCTGCCCAAAGGATCCTAAGCCAACCTCCAGGGTTGGCTGCCATCTGTCTTGAGGTTGGGTTGGTGTGAGGGATGGTCAAGGAGTTGTTGTTTGGGTGTCTGTAGCTGGAACTCAGGCGTGCAGGCTGGGATGGACACCCGCTTTGTGCTGAACAGAGCTGGAGGTGGGAAGGGAAGGGGGCCAGGCTTGGGCTAGGAGCCAGGCTGGGTTTGCCCCTTGCCACTTTTGGGTATAGCATCCAGACCAGGCTGAGAATTCCAAATTCCAATCTAGTATTTTAGGTCACCACGAAGAGATGTTTGTCAGGATGGAAGGATGGAACATATTTTAAACTTTGTTTGATTTGTAGCCTTTAAATATTCAAGTTTATGCTTTGGGGGCTCTGTATCTACTCCTACCCTGGGGCTTGCAGATGTTAGGGGTGATCTTGGGGGAAGAGATGTTTGGGGAGGGGGTGGCTTGGTGGCGTGGCCTGACGGGACCTGAGCTGAATGGAGCAGGGAGTTCTGAATGTGGGCCAATTCCAGAGTGGAGTTTTCTGGGGCCTCGTGGTGTGGGGATGGGCTTCTCTTAGGTCTGGGTCACTTGGGTCTCCTTTGTGTACATCTCCTTTCTCTTGGACCCCAAGGAGACCTGTACAATGACTATGCTTCCTCCCCACGTCTTATGCACTGTCTCCCCTCCCAGGGACCCTGCCTTCCAGAGCTCATGAAGAATCCTTGATCTATGTCAGGACCGGAGTCGTGGCATCTGGGACATCGTGACATCTGGGATCCTCCCCAGTTCCCATCCCTGTGTATTATCATGGCTGTGTCAAAGATCACATATAGGTGACTCTTCTGGCTTTCCAAATGAAAATATTCAAATAACCAGGCCAGTGAATCCCAGCTATTGTAATGAATGAGATTTCCGTGGGGTTTTGTTTGTTCGTTTGTTCGTTTTGTTTGTTTTTTTGGTCTGCAATGTTGGATATCAGTAGGACAGAATGAAGCTCTTTTCTCTTTTCAGAACAGTGTGTTATAATGTTTTCATTTTAAACAAGCTTTGGTTAGCTTTCCCTTTTCCTGTTTGTCACCCATTTGGTTGTGAGTTTGTACCTGACCTTCCTCGTTAAGGATAATAAATTCAGCAAGGTGGTGATGGGCAAGGGGGCCCAGAGAAGCAATAAAAAGAGGAGCAAAATAAAAAGCAAAAAAGAGGAGGAAGGAAGCGGTTTACAGCTTGCCAACGGATGAGTTCCTTTTTGTTTGCTTTTTAAATCTTGATTTGATTTTGGAAGACCTTCTTTCCTCCCCTCCTATTCAGTATGACAGGTTTTCTCAAAGTTAAAAGGAACTAAATGAAATGTGTTTAATGGATTTTAAGAGGTGTTTACAGTGCTCTTTCAAATAGCTGATGTTGGCAGTTTGACCAGACCAGGGCTGGACATCGGCAGGCTGGCTCTTTAGCTGCCTGCAAATGGGGCCTTTCTCCAATGCCAAGGGTCAGATTCTCCTGTTGGCATCTTGTTATGGGCTGAATGTTTGTGGCCTCCTGAAATACATGTATTGAAGCCCTAACCTCCAGTGTGAGGCTATTTGGAGGTGGGGGTCTTTAGGAGATAATGGGTTAGATGAGGTTAGGAGGGCGGGGCTTCCATGATGGGATTAGTGATCTTTAAAAAAAAAAAAATTTTTTTTAACGTTCATTTATTTTTGAGATAGAGAGAGACAGAGCATGAATGCGGGAGGGTCAGAGAGAGAAGGAGACACAGAATCTGAAACAGGCTCCAGGCTCTGAGCTGTCAGCACAGAGCCTGACGCGGAGCTCGGGGCTCAAACTCATGGACCGCGAGATCATGACCTGAGCCAAAGTCGGACGCTCAACCGACTGAGCCACCCAGGCGCCCCAATGGGATTGGTGATCTTATAGGAAGAGAAAGAGAGACCAGAGCTTGGTGCCCTGTAAGCACACAGAGAGAAGGTGACCATTTGCAAGCCAGCAAGAGGGTTCTTACTGGGAAGAGAATCTGCCGGCACCTAGATCTTGGACCTCCCAGCCTCCAGAACCTGGAGAAGTAAATGTCTGTTGTTTAAACTTCCCAGTCTAGGCCTTGTGATAGCAGCCTGAGCAGACTAGGACACTCCCCATTTTGTCTCTCCTGTTAGGAGAGACCCAGCGCTTCCTGCTAGACCGTTCTCATTTGCCTCCCAATCCACAGTCCCCTCGGAGGAGCAGTTCCATGCAGGGAGCCCTCTGAGTTCACCTGCAGGGTCACGTTCATTCCAGGCTGTACACCTTCCTGGAAAAAAATTGAAACCCTGGAGTGTCACTGGGATGTTGAGTGGGGCTGGTTTGTTCTAAAACAAAGAACTCAAGGACATCATGCTTGCCATCTTCAAATATCCAAAAGGACGATTATGTTCGAAAGGGAAGGCACTTGTTCATTGTTGCTGGATTCAAAGGAAGAAGTGGATTGAAATTCATCTTGCAGAGGAGACTTTGACCAATGAACGCTGCCCAGCCCAGGCTAGGCTGCCTATGGAGGGGATGAGCTCCCTGTCGCCAGAGGTGTGCAAGTATCCCTAAAGGATACTTACAAAGAGACTCATGACCTGTGGAGTGGGGACATTCTACTGCATGGCTTCTAAGCCTCCCATCCCCCAGCTCTGAGACTGCACAGCTTCAGGATTGTTTAGTTGGGAAAGCAATTAAAGAAATCCACTGACGTGAGGACCAAGCTATAAAAAAAATCTTTATTTCATGTACCAGGATTTTTTTCTTTTTTTTTTTCTTTTTTAAGTTTTCTGCTTTTTAAAATTTTTTTTTTCTGTTAACAGTCTGAAAAAAAAAAAAAAAGGACCCACCAAGAAAATAAATCGGAGGTTGGTTTCTTGAACTGGTTTGAGCTGGGCATGAGCAATCAGCTGCCCTGGCGAGCAGTGCCCTTGACAGCCCCCCTCCCCGCTCCCTCCCTTCGGGCCCCCTAGCCCTTTCTCCGCAGTGCTGGCTTCACCCTGCACCCAGATGGCCTTCTCCAAGCGACCCAGGCCCCAGGCCCCAGCCTGGAAAGAAGCGCCAGTTGCTACCCCACAAACACTCTGCCAAAACCCAGAGAACTGGGGCCAATTTTCCTCTTCCGACAGCACCCGTTTGTCTGCTGTTTTCCTGGGGCCTCTCCTTCTCTCTAGTCCTTCATCTTTTTCAGGTTTGGAAGCTGGTGGGGTGAGGGAGGGAGAGAGACTGCGATTTCTGCCCAGACCGAGAAGGGCTGTGTTGCCACCGCGCTAGCCTTGGCCGCCTTGGCTCTGCCCCCGGGGGGGCGTGGCCTTCTGTGCGCTCGGGGACCTGCAGATGTTCTGCCCTGTGGCTCAGGCTGTTTAGGGTTCCAGCTGCAGCTGATTTGAAAAAAGGGCTTTCCTTTCCTACTCCCCGCAACTCTCCAGAGCTCAACTTTAGGAACTTCAGGCCAGGTCAGTGCGAAGCAAACCAAGCAGGGGCCAGCAGGGGCCCCCCACTTTGAGCAGAGTGGCTGGCAGGCTGGGCTGAAATCCACACTTGAGAAAGCTGTTGGGTTTCCGTTAGTCGGAACTGGCCTTTGATGGTCTGGGAAGAAGGTGGAGGAGCAACACGGGACGCCCCAGACTTTAGCCCATGGTGTCAGCTTAATTTGGGGGGTTGGTCCTCAACCTGCGATCCCCTCCGTCCCCTCAACCTTAACCCCCTCCCAGCAAACCTCAGAGGATCCTCTTTTTCTCTGACCCCCAAAGGCAGTGGGGAAGGCCTGGTGGTTGTTAATCTCTTCTCTCAGAGAAGCCCCCTTCACTCTCTGTGACTGGGTTATGGCACTAAAGAAAGGGGACACCAAATGAAGAGTGACTTTAGGGACCTCTGGTGCCTTCTCCCTCTCTGTCTGAATGGCAGGATATGTTTGCTCACATGTGTGTATTTTTGCTCTGACATTGGATGTGGGGGCAGGGGCTTGGGAGCACAGTGAGGAGGCATATGGGGTGTGGTGTGTGTGTGTGTGTGTGTGTGTGTGTGTGGTTGTTGTCAATGGCTTTGGAGGGCATGAGTCTGTGTTCTCTGAACCCTGCCTCTGGCTATGTATGGGAAGGAAAGGGTTTAGGCTGAGAGTGTATCCCAGCGTGTGATTGGAGCGCAGGGCCCGGAGGAGTGTGTACGTGTGCGTATGTGAGTGTGTGTGAGTGGGTATTCGATCTCCTTCGTGTAGACCGGGTTCTCCATCGTGATTCTCTCTCTCTCCCACATTAGCAGCACCTTCCTGGTATAAGGAAGAGATCTTTCCTCACAGAACCCTCCCACCCTGTCTCTCCCCCCAGGGCCCTCCTCCTCTCCCTCCCCCTGAGCCCAGCCCTTATATCTTGCAGCAGTTTGGTTTGGTTTTGTTTTTTAATGGATTTGTATATTTGTTTTCTGTTTTCTCTTTACAAGTTCCCTGCTAAATTTTAAGTCCCCCACCCCACCCCATTGTTTTGTTTTCACAGTTTAAAGCTGGAAAAGAATTAAAAGAAAAATACTGTCTGATTTTCTTGCAAGTAAATCCACTTATTATATATTTACATTTATTTATAGTCTGTGGTTTTTTTATTAAAAAAAAATCACCACTTGTTTTTCCTTTTTCTTTTGTAAAAAGAAACCTTTTTGCAGTGTCGTTGTTGGACTCGCTGGGCCCCCGGGAGGGGGGGCTTCAGTGAGTCCAAGGACCCCCAAAGGGTCAATGAGCCCCCCTTCCCAGGGGGCAGGGGGCCTATGAGTCTGGGGGTCCACCATCGCCCCAGGGTCATCAAGTGGCCCTGAGGTGAGAGGTGAGGAGGGAGAGCTGCTTTATAACCCCCCGGGGGGTGAGCATCTCCCGCTCCTAGGGACAGGAGCTTGGGGTGGTGACCCCAAAAGCTCACCCTGAGGATTCCAGGGTTTCCGGGCATCTTGCAAGCCAAAGGCAGCCATCCCCTCTCCTTCCCCTCCCTCAAGGCCTAGGAAGTCATCACAGTGGGTTAAGGACCATTAAGGACTGGGAACTTGGGCGCTACGCAAGCCCCAAGTGCACCCCCCTCCAGGCACCTTTCGGACAGGAGGGACCAAGGACTCTAGGGTCACCTGGAGGCCTACAATTGCCCCATCGATGCTGGGTGGAGCCGGCTCGCAAGCCTCGCGAGCCTCGGAGCTTGCCCAGCGTTCCTGGGGCAACCATCCAGAGGCTCCAGGGACCTGGCAGTGACCGAGGGGCTCACCCGGCCCTGGGGCCCCTGAGTCTCCACCCCCCCACTCGCCCAGGGAGGCAGAGCCCGCTTGGGGTTAAAGAGAACAGAAAAGTTAACTCTCCCGCATTAAAACAAAAAGTAACATAAACCCCTGATAAATGCAGAGAACATCCCCCTTCCTTTCCGCTCCTTCTCATTTTTTTGCTTTAATGTTATCTTGGTTCCCTTTTATTTTTTCGTTTAAATTGGTTTTTATTAAATGTTAAAATAATGGTACATGGGAAATCATGCATTTTCTTTTAGATTTATTTTCTATTTTAAATTTTTTATCCTCTCTCGCTTTTTTTTTTTAAAGTTTGTTTTTCTTTCCCTCGGTTAATATTTTTTCACATTTCCTGTCGTTTTGCTTCTGTGTTCCTCTTATATTTTGTTCTTTTTTTTTTCAAATTTACTTGTTATATTTTTCTCTTTTTTTGTTTTTTTTTCCTTTTTTTTGTTTTTTTATTTTTTTGTTTTTTTGTTTTTGTTTTGTTTTGTGTTTTTTTTTTTTTGCTCTTGGAAGGTCTCCCCTTCCCCTTGGATGGTCGGGTTCCCGCCCCCTCCCCTGCTCGCCCCACCTCCCGGCGCACGCGCCCCTCCTGCGGCGCTGCCAGGCCCCTCCCCCACCCCCTCCCGCGGGCTTCATACGGGGGTGGTCCGGCGGTTGGCTGTGTTGGAGTGGAGAGAGTCTTTGTTCTCCTTCTGGATACAGTTGTGGACTTGGAGGAAGCTGTTATCCCTGTCGGAGTTGTAGGTGGCGGTGGGCGTGGTGGCGGCCTTCAGGGGGTCCCTGCTGAGGGTGTACATGGAGATCTCCGTGGACGGCAGGGTGTTGAAACCCTTGATGCCCACGGGGGAGGCGTCCCTGGAGTGTGAGGGCTCGGTGGAGCGGGAGCTGGAGCGGCTTCGGCGCTGGTAGCGGTAGCGGTAGCTGGGGATGCGGGTGATGGCGGAGGCCTGGAGGTAGTCCGTGGCGCGGGCGGTGGCCCGCAGCTGTTTGTGCCGGTCGATAAACATGTGCACCGCCAGCACCCCAACCATCTCGGCGATGATGAAGGACAGGGCCCCGAAGTAGAAGGACCAGCCGTACGAGTAACTATTCTTTTTGGAGTCGCTCTTGGAGGGGTCTCCGGCATTGGCAGATATATACACGATGATGCCAATGATGTTACTCAGACCTGCGGGGCACAGGGACGGGCGCGGAGGGGTGGGAGTCAGAGGGGGGGGGGCGTGGTTAGTTTCCAGCAGGATATCAGGCCCTGGGGAGGGGGGAACCGAAGGGCAGGGGCAGCTGGGCGGGCTCTCCCTGATCCGGAGTTTTCAGGGTCAGTGCTCTACAGTGACATAGGCAAGCATCACCTTAATATTTTTGTCACGCCACTGAAGAGAGCCACAAAGGGGAGGGCAGTTGGAGACAAAGATGCGGGAGTGGAGGGGGAGAAGGGAGAGGCATTCTACCGCGCGTTGAGTCATGATAATGGACACTGTTTATTGAGCGTCTGCTACCTGCCTTCACTATTGAGCGCTTTCCAAGGGCGTTGCAAACTGAGGAAAGGGATCACAGAGAGGTTAGGTGACTTGCTCCAGGCTGCACAGAGATTTGAAGCTGGGATTGCAGGAGGTTCAGACTGGCTCCTGGAGCCAAGACTGCCTGGAATCAAAGCCCTTGGCAAGGTAACCTTAGAGTTTCCAGATCTGTAAAATGGGCAGAGGGATAGGACTGGCTCTTGTGGGAGTGACTGATTAAATGACTTAATACCTGCGAGGCTCCTGGGGGCGGGGGTGTGGTAAGGACTACTTAAGTGTTCCTCATTCTTGTTAAATGGCTCATCCCACAGCCGTGTTCTGTCTCTGGCATCTGTAGCAATGTGACTAGTCCTGTGATGGGGCTGAGGGACGTGGTTTTAGGTGCCTGCCTGCACCCAAGTGGGACAGTGAGGGGA
This sequence comes from Prionailurus viverrinus, assembly GCF_022837055.1. Classification (NCBI taxonomy): domain Eukaryota; kingdom Metazoa; phylum Chordata; class Mammalia; order Carnivora; family Felidae; genus Prionailurus; species Prionailurus viverrinus. The sequence goes on from NC_062567.1 coordinate 128,009,056, forward strand.
CAGGGCAGTGAGGACAGGCCCAGTATTCTGAGAGGGACCTGGGATCCGGGCCCTTTGCTAAAAGGTAGGAGGAAGATGGGCCATTTGGGCTGAGAGACGGGGTCTCGGGATGTTCCTGGGGGACTCCGTGGCGGCGGGGGGCTTGGACGTTGTTATGGGGCGGGAGCCCCAGCACAGCCCACCTCCCCTATGACATGACCTGTTGCCAGTCCTGGAGATCCCTCTTCCCCCTCCCCCCTCTCTGTCGAGTCCTCCCCGTCGCTGAGCACCCCAGCCTCAGCCTTTTCCCCCGAGGCAGGCCTGGGCTCTGGCCCAGCCAGCGCAGTGGCCATTACCTGCAGACACGAAGAAGATGCCGGCACTCAGGATGATGTTGTGTCGAGTCTTGTAGAACTCGCTGGCTGCGATGCAGAGTCCACCCATGAAAAGCAGAATCACACTCAGGATTGGGAAAATGCTTGAGGCCCTCACGGCCCCTGCAGAACACAGAGGGTCAGGGAGAGAGAGAAGGGCACAGCTGTGAGCCAGAGGGACGCTAGGGGGAGAGAGTGGCCCGTGGGAGTGGGGAAGGGGAGGGGGAGCAAGCCACTGCCCAGCTCGTGGCCCTTCAGGGGCTCCTCTCTGCCTACAGGACCAAACCAGGGCCTCATGAGGCCCACAGGGCCCTGTGTGACTTGACCTCTGCCCCCCTCAGGCTTCATGCCTCCTGGTCCCCGTGTCTCCTCTTGTCAAGCCACAGCACCCTTCCCATGTCATGTAATTGCATGCTTCTGACTTTTGATGCACTGACTTTTCTTACTAGAATGTTTCTCCTGTTCCTTTTGACTCAGCAAATTCTATTCATCCATTAAAACTCAACTCAGGGGCGCCTGGGTGGCTCAGTCGGTTAAGCCTCCGACTTCGGCTCAGGTCGTGATCTCATAGTTCGTGAGTTCGAGCCCCGCGTCGGGCTCTGTGCTGACAGCTCAGAGCCTGGAGCCTCCTTCAGATTCTGTGTCTTCCTCTCTCTCTCTCTCACTCTCTCTCTCTCTCAAAAATAAATAAACATTAAAAAAATTAAAAAAAAAAAACCCTCAACTCAAATTCGCCTCTTCTGTCAAGCCTTCCCTGACTTCCTTAGGCAAAGTTATTTGTCCCTTCCTCTGTGCTTTGGGGCACAAGGAGAGGCAGCGTGTTAGTTACAGTGGTGAGGGAGTCGCACAGCCTGGATCTGGATCCGGCTTTACCATGCGTTAGCTGTGTAAGTTTGGGCAAGCTGTCGCTTTGCGCCTCAACTCTCTCATCTATAAAATGGGGACCGTAATAGTGCCTACCTTGCAAGACTGCTGTGAGGATTAGATGAGTTGATTCTGATAACGCACTGGGATGAAACTCGGAACGTATGTAGTAAACACTGGTTAAATGATACTTATTACAGGAAAAAATTGTTTCTACATATGCTGCTACCATAAAAGCCGTGGGGTCCCGTGAGGGCAAGGACTGTGGCCTTTTTTTTTTTTTTTTTTTAGTTCTTTCTTTTTATTCTCTCTGTCCCCACCACACCTCTGTGTCAAAGACGCAGTAGGTCCCCAGTAAAGGCTCACTGAGTGAATAAGCGTGGGGAGGGCTTCCAGAAAGAAGCAGCAGCAGACATGTTACCAAGAAAAGAAAAAGTGGGGCGCCTGGGTGGCACAGTCGGTTAAGCGTCCGACTTCAGCCAGGTCACGATCTCGCGGTCCGTGAGTTCGAGCCCCACGTCGGGCTCTGGGCTGATGGCTCAGAGCCTGGAGCCTGCTTCCGATTCTGTGTCTCCCTCTCTCTCTGCCCCTCCCCCGTTCATGCTCTGTCTCTCTCTGTCTCAAAAATAAATAAATGTTAAAAAAAAAAATTTAAGGGGCGCCTGGGTGGCGCAGTCGGTTAAGCGTCCGACTTCAGCCAGGTCACGATCTCGCGGTCCGTGAGTTCGAGCCCCGCATCAGGCTCTGGGCTGATGGCTCAGAGCCTGGAGCCTGTTTCCGATTCTGTGTCTTCCTCTCTCTCTGCCCCTCCCCCGTTCATGCTCTGTCTCTCTCTGTCCCCAAAATAAATAAATGTTGAAAAAAAAATTTTTAAAAAAATGCCTGAGAAAATAACAAAAGGCATTTGCTAAATTTATAAAAAAAAAAAAAAAAAAAAAAAAAGAAAAGAAAAAGTAAAAAACAAAGAACAACAACAAAAATGCCTTCAGGATAAGATAAGAAGCAAGGACTGACAAACAGGCAAGAGAAAAGAATACCTTCAGGAACATTTGCCACCTGCAGGTGAGAGGAAGGAGGACAGAGGGACGCAGGGTGGCTGAGGGCAGGGGAAGGCAGCTGGGGGAGAGGCAGGCCAGGCAGGCAGGCTGTGTATGTGGGGGACAGTGTCCGGATGAGGTCCTCCCTAAAGGGTCTCTGGGGAGGAAAAGAGCTTTCTCTCCAGATTCAAATAGGCAGCGAGTGACCTCAGAACCCTGATTGCTCGTCCCCGGAGCTGTGGGCCAGGCGGAGCCATCTGGAAGCTTGTGTGAAGAAAAGGAAGTTTTCTTTACGTGTTTGGGCTGTTTAAATGGCTTCTGAGGAAGTTGGGTCCTATTAGAGGGCCTGTTGGCTCAGCCCTGGGGTGGGGATAAGGGTTGGCTGGGGATGTGCATCTTGGAGAGGAAGGTGCCGGGGGTCGAGCCTCCCCTGGCTCCCCACCCCTCTGGGGGGCAGTGTGGCAAAGAGAGTTTTTCTGTATAGAACTCGGGGCATTTTTCTAAGAGGATTTTAGGCAGTGTGCTGCAATGCGTAGCATAAAACCCCCCTTCTCTCTTCCCCTTGGATCTTTAGGAAGTCTACACTGCTTACTGATGCTGTTGGGTGAGTCGATTATTTTAGCGGGACTTGAAGAAAGGTGAACCTGAGCGGCGCTAGAGGAGGAGGCACACAGAGGGCGCAGTTGGGTTCCTGGGCAATCGGGCTTCCCTTCTCCCGCCGACGGACGGGCCACCTCCCCCCAGACCTGAGCGTTCTCCCCCAGCAAGTCATTTCAAGAGAACCGTTCTGTCCCCAACCTGGTTGCCCTTCCCGCACATCCCTACACACGCGCACACATGATTGCAAGGTGCCTGGACTTGCACAGTCAATGCTGCCTGAATCCTCATCTTCACAAGCACAAGGGGAGAGGGGAGAGAATCTCTGATAAGCACCATTCTGTGTCGAGCCTTGAACGAATACCTGGCATACATTCTGTAATTTAATCCTCATAACAGCCCCATGGGCTGTGTTTTTTAGCCCCCGTCTATAGACAAGAAAACTAAAGCTCAGAAAGGCATAGTAACTCGCCCAAGGCAGCCCAGCTAGTGAGTCAGGATTCAAGACCGGATCGGCCCAACTTTTGGGCCATCCTGTACTCTCCCTCTGGGGCTTCCAAGGAGCCTGGGAGGGATGCTGCAGAGTCCAGAGATCTGGGTGTAGGGTCCCACCTATGCCACTCACTTGCTGTGTGGCTGAGACAGGTGCCTCGTCCTCTCTGGTTTGCCCATGTGCAAAGCGGGTGTGGACCATCAGATGATTTCTCACGCTTCTGCCCTCCCTGTGTGGATACGATTCCTGACCAGCTGGGAATGGGGGGGTGATGGCAAGAAGGAAGAAGGACAGGTTGGTGTGACTTCCAAGGGGGCAGTGGCAGTGGCTCAGATGAGCAGAGCGAGACCCAGATGGAGGCTGGGCAAGGAAGCTGCTTTAGAGCAAGCAGGGACTCTTACATTGGAGAAGTTTCTCGGAAGAGTTCTTTCCCGCTAGGCAGTGTCATAGGCTGAGTGGGGATTTGGGAGTTCGTCACATCTGAGCTCAGACCGGGCCTTGTCCCTAACAATGTGTCCTTGGTGCCAAGGGTCTTTACCTGGCTGAGTCTGTTTCTGCATCCTGGAGAATGGGAAAAATAACCCTAATACCCAGCTCCCGGGAATGTAAGGTTTGCTGTTCACAGGGCAGTCGGAAGGCCAGGGGCCTGGGCATCGCGGGGGAGCTGGTTAGAGCCTGCAGATTCTTGGGTCTTACACTGCCAGCTACTGAGTTAGATTCTACATTTTTGCAAAAGCACGTAACACAAGTCACGTGCACGTGAAAGTTCGAGAGGCACTGTTGTCAAGGTTACATTGCATGGCTGTCCTGTTTCTACCCTGGAAAGGGTACAGTAAACGGTACAATCATTATTTCTATCGTCCTGCCCCCTCCATCCAGACACTTCTTCCCCACGAATTGCCTTGATTCCCACTGAAGCTGGGGGTGGTTTTAGTGCTAAAGTCTATCGCGAGGAGCAGAAAGTATCTGGTTTATTCAATGAACAAATATTTATCGATCTCCTATGAGTAAGCATATGGAACTCTGCAGTCCCTACCAACAATTCTGGAGCTCTCCCTACAGCATCCTACGTGCCTTACACGGATAAACCCATTTAAACCTTACACCAGCCCCACGAAGCCATGGCCTTGGCTTCAAGGAGGTTACAAATACCTAAAGCAGGTATTGGCAGACTTTTTCTGTAGAGGGACAGGTAGTAAATATAATCATTTCTGGCTTTGCTGGCCATATGTTCTCTGCTGCAACTACCTAATTTAGCTGTTGTAGCTTGAAAACAGCCACAGGCAATACGTAAACAAATGAATGCGCTTCTATTTCAATAATACTTTATTTACAAAAACAGTGGTGGTGGTGGTGGGGGGGGGGGCGGCGCAGATTTGGCCTGCGAGCTGCAGTTTGGACATTTCCTGGCTGAGAACATAATATGCTGTACTGGGGAAGGGCCGCATGGTCCCGGAGTGGGGAGATGCTTCGCTTTTAACTAGCTGTGGGTCCAATGAATAAACACAGGTCGAGTGCCCGCCGCTGTACCAACTTCCAGGCTGGGCATGGAAGACACAGGGGTTCAAAAACAGGCCTGGGCCATGTCTTTATGGGGCTTACATTCTCATGAAGGAGATACATGTCATCAGGTAATAACACAGATATTATGTAATTATCAACCAGGATAAAGTGCTATGGAAGAAAGGTATCCATATGGCACCCTGAAGGTATGTGACAGGCTGATGTCACATATAGATGGCCAATGCTCATCGAGCGGTTCGTGTACCCCAGGGCTGTTCTAAGCACTGTGTATCTATTAACTCATTAGTTCTCATTACAGCTCCGTGAAGTAAGTACTTTGGTTAGCCCCCATCAAGCGGCAGCTAAAACTTGAGGCACAGAGAGGTTAAGCCATTTGTCTGAGTCCGCCCAGCGAGGAAGTGGGGAAACTGGGTTGTGAACCCAGGAGGTCACCCTCGAGGGCCTGTGTGTCTTCACCACCGCCCTCCCCTGCTTTCAGACATGCACGTCTTGCCCCTCAGAGCATCCTCTGAGCTCACGTGGGCATCAAGGAGGGCTTCCCCCAGGGAGTGAGGCTGGGGCTGGCATCTGAAGGATAAGGAGAAGCTAACAGGGCACAAGAGAGGCGGGATGTGGAGTGTTCCAGGGAGAGGAAGCAGCGTGTGTGCGCTCCAGGGCTGGAGAAGCATCCTTGCTCAGGGAACTGGAAGATTCTGGATCGCAGAGAGCCACGGGGGAGCTTGGGGAGCCCTAAAGGGAACGAGGCAGGCCAGGGTCGGGGGCTCACGAGGTACAGGCTTGGGGCACAGAACTGCGGTGGGCTGAAGCTGTAATGGGGGGGGGGGGTTGTAGACACAGAGGTGGGGCACAGATGCACCTGCCTGTGGAAGAGCAGAGGGCTTAACTTTGAGGCTCCGGGCACCCTGGTGTGAAGTGATGGCCCAGCAGGGGCTCGTGCAAATCATGTGGTATGCCTGGCTTCCGCTTCCTTGTCTGGATTAGGTGATCTCTAGGGTCTTGCCTGTCTCTGATGGCCCTGTGTCCCCCAGACCTCCCCGCAGGGTCCACTCAGCCAGCCAGGCCACAGTCTCACCTGTTCCCTGTGCCAGTTGTGGCCTTTGATTAAAATGGTAGTCTTACCAGGTATATGGAGGGCGGGCTCCCTATTTTCCGGGTGCAGTGCTCAACCCTTTATGTCTGTTATCCCACCTGGGTTTTTTTTCCCCTTCTAAGCGGAGAGGATCAGCGAGGAGCTGGCTCAGGGGGGGTTGCTGGGCTCTTGGGCTTTTGTCCCTCACTCCCCTCCCCGCTGCGCTGGATGGGGTGGCCAGGACCACAAGTGTGTGTGTGTGAGCATGGGTGCGAGAGAGGTGGGGAAGGGGAGAGAGAGGAGGAAGGACAGAGCGAGGGAGAAGGAAGGAGGAAGCGGATGACGATGGATGAGGGGAGAGAGAGAAGCTGAGAGCAGTGGCTTGGGAGCCCGGGCTCCACACGGGGCCTCCTTGGAGCCCCGTCCCAGCCTTCCCACCAGCAGTGTGGCCTCCGTGCCTCCAGTTTCTTGCCTGTGTAATGGGGACACCAACAGCACCTACCTCCCGGGGTGTTGTGAAGGGGAACACAGGTAACATATAAAGTTGTCAGGTGTGTTCTATCTAATGACATAAGGAAAAGAGTTCCAGAAGCCCCGGAGCTTCCTTGGGGAGTGCCATCTGCGCGGTGCCAGATGCTGTCCCATTCCCTGTTGTCTCCGGGGCTGGTGATCAGCTGCACCAACCCAGGAGAGAGGCGCCCTGCGTGCCTCCGCCGGCCATGCCCCCTGCCCTTCTGAGCCTCAGTTGTCCCCCCTGCCAGAGGGAGGTCACGAGCACACCCAGCTCATAGCCTGCGACGAAGAGTAAGGAGTAAATACATTTCAAGCAGTTAGAAGAGTGCCCGGTACGTGCCAAGCACCAGGAAATGTTAGTTTTGTCATCTTGGCAGAAGGCACCGTTGCTGTTTCTCACGGGCCCCGGGTTGGTGTTGATCACAGTGCGGCTTGTGAGTCAGGACTAGGTGGGGAAGTCAGAGTGCTGGGTGCCGCCAGCACTTAGAGAAATGAAGGGGGACAGAATTCAAAGTGTCAGCGTGCGTGGAATGCACGAGGTCGGAGCCGTTTTGAGAAATGTTTGCTCTGGCTGCATGGATGTGAATGACTAGGGGTGGTGGCTTGGGATGGGCCCCAATCACACTGTGACCAATGGGAAATACCAGCTCCCATCTCCTGGACACAACACACACACACACACACACACACACACACACACACACGCACAGCCTGCAGGGACCTGTAGACACGCAGCAGACACGAGCAAACACACATTCAGACAGACGCTCAGATGCGCGGACACACGGGCACCGAAAGACACAGAACACAGCACAGACTCACACACTTGTGCACAAAGACCGACACACTGACAGTCACAGGAAGTCACACCTGGGCCACCTCTGCCTCTTCCTCACCCGCTCGCAAGCTTTGGTAAGGATAAGGATGGGCGGGGGCTGGGGCACCGTGGCAGACACATCGATGGCCCCCCAGAGCGGGCTGTGGGCAAAACAGGTCTGGCCATCATTTGTTCCTGGGCAAGCTAGTGACAGGTGGGCTAGAGCCACACTGGCCACACCTTCGTGGGGCCCAGATGTCAGGAGGCTCAGGGTGGTGGCCAAGGCCTGTCACCAGAAAGTCCCTGGACTCTGTGTTCAGGAGAAGCTTTGGAACTCCTTAAATACCCATGGGGGTTGGGGGTAAAAATGTACATTCATTCATTCATTCATTCGTCCCATTAGATATCTATGGGGCGCCTTCCTTCTGCTGGGCCCCCCAGGAGGCCTGAAGCTTGGTCTGATGGCTTGAGAGCAAGTGAGCCCCACTTTCTTGCCATCCCAGGAGATGAGCTCTGCGTTCCTGTCCAGCCCTTCTGGCATGCTCTCTCCTCCTCCTCTGTTCTAGGTCCTCCATCCAGCTGGTGGAGCAGGGATGGTAGGGGTGGCCTGGGCCACCCACTTGCCACCCCCTCAGCCCCCTGCCCTGGGGCCTCCTCCTCTTCCTGGCCTCTAAACCTTGGCATCCTGGGGCTCAGACTCTGCACCTCTTCTGTGCACCACCGCCTCGGGCCATTCATCGGCTCGTGGCTGTAAATGTCCTCCACCAGCTGACAACTGGCAAACTTCTCTCTGGGCCAGGCCCTGTCCCGTGAGCCCCAGACCCCAAGGCGTCTCCCCAGGGAGTCCCATAGGTTTCTCTGACTTAATGTGGCCGACACTGAGCTTCCGATTCTTCCCAATCCCAGCCTTGGACTCAAACCTTGACACCTTCCTTTCCTGCGAAATCCACAGGTAGGCTCTCAGGAAAGCTTACATGCAATCCCTTGGGAATATTTTCAGGCTCCGACCCCTTCCCACCTCCTTCACTGCTATTACTTGGGTTCAGGACGCTGTCTCTTGTCTGGATTTATTGCAGTAGGTTCCTAACTGTTCTGCCTGCTTCTGTCCTTACCCTATTTCAGTCTCTTGTGAACGGAGCAAGCAGAGGGTCCTGTAAAGTGTGAGATAGTGGGACTCCTCTGCTCAGACCCTCTGATGGCTTCCTGCCTCAATCAGAGCAAGACCCAAGCCCTTTCTAGGACCCACAGGGGCCCCCGGGCCTCTCTTCCCTGGCTCTTCCTTGGCTTCCCCTTGCTCACTCCACTCTTGTCTTTCTGGCCTCACTCCTGCGCCTCAAACATTCCAGGCTCCAGTCTCAGGGCCTTTTCACTTGCTGTTCCCTCTGCCTGGAACATTCTCCCCTCACATTTCCACATGGCTCCCTCTCACCTCCTTCAGGTCTTTGCTCAGATTTCACAACAAGGATTTTATGGACAACCCCCTCTCCCCGGAATTTCCTATCCCCCTTTCTTGCTGGATTTTTCTCCGTATCACTCCTCATAGTTTCACAGACCATATAATTAACTTGTGAATTTCGTTTGTTGTAGCTTGCAAGCACCATGAAGGCCCGTCTTAATTTTGTCTGCAGGCAAAAAGGACCCATGGCCCATGGGTAGCTCAGATCTTTCCTGGCCTCCCGAGTACTGGGACCTCAGGCCCAAAGAGCCAAGGAGAAGATACTCAATGGGTTTCTCGGGAGCTATAGCTCTGCCAGGAGAGGCCCACAGCCCCATGCTTACACACGGTCAGGCCTCTTTCCGTCCATGCCAGCAATGTGCTGGCCCTGTGTCAGCCTCTGAACAGATCCTGCCCTTAGGTTGAGCAGAGTCCAGTAGACTGTGCCCCTGACCTTGGTAATAGCAGGAGCTCCTGCCACCTTTCTGGAGCCCACCCTGCCCGCCCCGCTGCCCTCCGAGTGTGAGGCGGGCCGGGCACGAACAGTCAAAGCCAGAATGTTTGGCTGAGCCCCTTTCCACCCTCCTAGGTCTCCTGCCCCCCACCCTGCCCCTCCTGCCAGTCCTCTGCTGTCCTCTGGAAACCCCTTGGGGTCCGGCCCCAGGCCCCACCCCCAAGCTCCTGCTCTCCCCTCCCCCCCCCCCCCCAGCTGTGTCTCCCAAACAGCCCCTCACTTCTGGCGGCCACCACACCTATCGCTCTGGTCCAGGCGCCATAGCCTCTCAGCAGGATGCCAGCAGCAGCGGCCAACTGGCCTCCCTGCCCCCGCCCCGGCCGGCGGCCAGAACGGACCTTCCACATCAGTGTCCCCTGCTCACAGTTCCGTCACACTTAGAATGACACCCGATTGGGCTCCTCCGCCGCCTCTCGGACCTCGTGCTGTGGAATGTCTTCCATTCCTGCACTGCGCTCAGCCAGCCGGGCCTCCCCTCTGACCCCCACACCCCCCGCCCCCCCTCGCCTTAATAAGGCCCTTGCTTTCTCACCAGTCCCCCCTCGGGCACGCACTTCCCCCAAGTCCTCTCGGCTCTGTCCTTTTCCTCATTTAGAGAAGCTGTCCCGACCACCTGTCCTCAGTAACACCCCCCACCTGCCCTCCGCCCACCGCCTCACTCTCCACCCCCTTACAGCCAGTTCTGGAACGGTCTCAGGGGGCTATTTGTGGTCTTGCCCATTGCTTCTTTCCTCCGCGAGAGTGTCACCTTCACAGAGGCACCGGTTTTGTTCTGTTCACCCTTGGATCCCCTGTACTGACAACAGGGCTCTGCACGGAGTGAGTGCTCAGTGAATGTCTCAAGAGTAAATGAGCGAATGCTTCTAGAGGCCCAGTCTCAGCCTTGGTGCCGCTTTCTCAAGGGGACCCTTCTGGAATCATCTCCCGTTTGGGGGTTAGGGGCCAGGCTCCCTCAGCACCACACACTCCATTTTATCCCTGCCTGGGTCTTGGCATTCATGCTACCTTCAGGGGCCTGTTTCTATACAGTGAGCCCTCAGGGACAAGGGCGGCGTCAGCCCCTCTCACGGCCTCCCACGTGGCAGGTGCGCTGTGAGAATGGGTGTAACCGACCTGAACTGGAAGCCGGCTGAAGCCCCGCCCATGGGGCTGAAGCCCCCGCCCACCTCCAGACACAGCCCCGCCCCCCTCCCCACTTCAGTGGGGCTGGGGATCGGAATAGAAGAACGATCGAAGAACGATCGATCCCTGGCTTCTAGCGTCTCGAGAGCTTATTAAGAATGAGACCATCTAGTTAGAATGTATTAGGATTTAGACTCTATTGATAAGGATAGGAACTCCCGTCTTCCGGCTTTCCAGAATTACTTTTGTTGCCTAGCCCAAGATTAGCGTAGTCTAGATCAGGGGTCAGCAAACTATGCCAAGTGCAGCCTGCTGCCTGTTTTTGTAAATGAAGTTAAGTTTCCTGGGAGCACAGCCACACTCATTGGCTTCCATTATGTCTAGACTCCACGGGCAGCATTGAGTAGTTGGGACAGAGGCTGTATGGCCTACAAAGCCTGGTATATTTGCTGTCTGACCCTTTATAGAAAAAGTTTGCCGACTCTTGTTACAATGCTCAAAAAATACTGTTGGGTTAAGTAAGCTTAAATCAGACCCTTGGAATCCTGCCCTGTTAACAGCAGTTAACCAATTCAGGTCTTTTGTCCGGGGACACCCCAGTGAACCAAACACTTTCTGTGATTCTCTCTTAAACAATGAGGCTATGGAGGTATGGAGTAGGTAGAAACCGCCACTGAAGACTCCTATATCTGCCCTTTATGTAACAGACAACATTTATGGAGTATCTGCTGTATTCCAGAAGCTGTTCTAGGCACAGCAATGAAGGAGACAAAGTTCCTCCTTTGAGCCCTCTAGCTGATTATCAGATCCTTACTGTGCTCAACCAGGGTGGCTCCTGGCACGAGGCTTGGGCTGTGGTCCCCCTACTCCCACCGCCACCAGCAGGCCGCATCCGTCCCGCGCCGTGTCTCCCGAGGCCAGCTGTTTCTCTGAGGGGCCTCCCGGCCAGGCTGGGCGCTGCCTGGGGCCACGAGCTGCGCCTGTATTTTTCACCTTGATCTCCCCAGCACCGAGCGCAGGCTCTGGCCTAGGTCTCAGCCCGCTTTTATGCCACCGCACTGCTCCTGCAAGAGCCCCGGACGTGGTAGTGGGGAACGATAGCCCAACCCGTCTTTTAGGACTTCCATTTAAGAGCAGTGCCTTTCGGGAGTTCATAACCGGAAATGATGAGCATTGTAAGATATTTTTCTCCCTTTCAAAAGAAATCTATAAATTACATCGTGTTCCCTTCCTTTCTCTTCCTCGCCACTGGGCTGACTTCATGTTCCATGGGCTTTTCAATGAAACCAGGTTGATTCTAAGGCTGACCCGAGAGTTGGCTTTGATGTGAAGAGTAGTTACTGAAAGAGGGTGATCCATGTAATGAAATGCCTCCTATATTTTCCATAAAAGTGATCAGAGAGTGATGCTAGCCATTCTGCTGGGGGCGGGGGGGGGGGAGGCGGATGGGAGGGAGGCTTTAGCGGCCTCCGTGCGGCTGGGAAGGTCACCGGGGACAGAAGGTGGGGACGCTCCTGGTGGAGAGCAAACCTCTTCTAGAAGAGCCTCTTGAGAGCGTGGAGCACAGCTTTCACCCACTTCTGCTTGGGTGGCTTTGCTGTCCCAGGTGTCAAGGACCCTCAGCCCCTCTCCTGGAAATCCCTTTCTCAGGGAGCATTTTACCTTGTTAGTTTTTGTTGGTTCTTGAGAAGTTTTCTTTGGGACTCAAAATGCTTTCTCTTGATAATATGCCTCAGGTGGATTTAAGGTCACAGCATGTACCTCAGGATTTAACCGTGACTTGATTGCGGGGGAAGAAAAAAAATCTCATGTATTGTTCTCGGTCGAAGTTCCAATCTGAAACTGCCTGATGAGTTTCTTCATTGAGTTGGTCAAGAAATATTTACTGAGCGCTTATTATGTGAAGGGCATTGGGCTGGGAATATGAACACGTGAACGAGATAGGGTGGGTCCCTGGCCTAACATAATTGGTGGGACTGCCAGGGAGATGTTTACTCAAATAGATCAGGACCCCACAGCATGATAAATGTGCTGTGCTCTGGGAACCCGTTAGGGGCCCAGAGGACTTCCTGGAGGAGGTGATGTTTCAGGCTGGGACCTGGAGGATGAATAGGAGTTTATCAGACAAAGGGGAGGGAAGAGGGTTACAGGCAGAGGGAACAGCATGCATGAAGGTTTGGCCTCCAGACAGGAGGAAAGGAGTGAGGCTCAGCTTTTTCCTGCCCTCTGCTGATACAGGGATCTCTGGATAGTCCTGGCCTTTGGTGCTCTGGAGGTTAGAAGGACTGGACCCACCACCAGAAGGGAGAAAAAATTGCATGCACTCACGGAGGAAATATTCTGCTGTGTCAGCTTCGTAATCTGCATCCTCTGGGAAGTGATCGATTTGCTTGCAGAGACCTTTGAAGTTCCCTGGAAAACAAGAGGAGAAAGGACACGTGAAACATCAGAGTTTCCAGGGGCTCAGCACCCACTGGCCTCTTGCTGACTTCTGGCTCTTCTGAAGCTGGCTCAGCCCTCTCCCCGGCCCCTGAAGGAAGGTATCACTTTGTCTGTTTGGACATCTGCCTGGTGAATCAAAACACACACACCCGCGGTGCAGTGGAAAGGATCTAAGGCCTAAGACTTCAAAACCCAGCCTTCCGTCCCTGCATCGAGGCTTCTGAGGATTAGCTGAAGCTTGGCGGGCAGCAGAGGTTTGGCTCGGGGCTGGGGACTGCCGAGGAGGAGGAGGCTGATGAACCCGTCAGTACACCCGCCTCTGTGCCCCAGCTCCGCTGGGAGTCACCTCGCATTTTGCATGCCAGAGAGCAGATCGCTTTGCAAAGAAGACAGACCCCACACGGATGCCGACAAACGTTCTCACAGCCCTTAAATGAGCTTGCAAAGTGCCTTCCCATCTGCAGGGCCTGGAATCCACTGTGCCCAGCCCCTGGCTGCTCTGGGCAGGGGAGGAGGATGATGGGGGGATGATGGGGAGGGGTTGAGCCCCCAGTGGGGGCTGAGCCCCACTGCCAGGCTCTTGAACTATGACTCATTCTGGCTCTACCATAGGCCTGTGAGAGGACTGTTATCTCTTCCATTGCACAGATGAAGAAACTGAGGCTCAGGGAGGCTAAATGATCCGAGTAAGTACTTGTGGTCAGGAAACGACAGATCCAGGGCTCCAACGACGGCCTTTTGACTCAATCTTTTCTGGCAGATGGCCGGGAAGGTGAACACAGGCTCAGATGAAAACCCAAGGTCCCAGCTGGCTCCACCAACGACTGTGAAGTGAATGTGGTCTTCGTGAAGGACTGATTTGTGGGCTGGAGCTTGCCAAGCGGGTCTGCTCCGCCACAGTAGAAACCTCTGTCAGTTTCACACACGGTCGTACCGCCTCCCCCCCCCCCCCCCCCCAATGCAGACGAACTTTCTCTGAATGAATAAACAGGCAAACCCATGCTGGCAGCTCCTGTGGCCTGGGTCCAGCCTGGCATTCCTCACCTGAGAGGTGGAGATCAAAGGAGTTCTTCCTTCGCGGATTAAATGAGCTGACACATATAAAGTGCTCAGAGCGAGTGCCTGGCACATCGGTAAAAGTGCTTGGGGGCATCGCTGTGAGGGAGAATTGGATGCTGACTATATTCAGCCACTGACATTTGGGATTTTTCTGTGACAGTAGCTAATATAACCTAATTAATACAGTTCTCGGTCCGTGTTAGCAATCTGTTTTCCTATGGGGTGCTGAACCTTCATATCCCATAAAGTAGGTTTTATCATGTACTACGGATATGATTTAGGAATTTTAGGGCATTCTTACATAGACCTGTGTATATATCATATACACCTGCTTCTATACGATACAAGTGTACTTCTATAAAGGGAAGCGTTTTAGGCATTTCTAAGGCTATTATTTTATGCGACATATTGCAGAGAAGATGGTTGATCGCCCCGATCACTGTCTCTGTACCATATTCACCCCCTTTCCTGACTTCTGCAAGAAAAACGATTCCCCAGAGGATATGGAGACTTCTGGTAACTTCACTGAAGCTCTGTGGGGACTCAGGAGCACAGCGTTTCGCTTGAAATGCTCCCCTGGGGCAGAACCCTTCTTGCCCACCCACCCTGCTTCTCTGCCCTCTCCTCAAGCATCCCCAGGAGGCCTCAACTCCCTCTAGGACCTGAGAAGAGTCTACTGCTAAGAGTCTAGCTGCTAAGAGGATAAAATCTCCTCCCTACTGGTAAAATTACAAATCAGTGTATTTGAAAAGTGCTTTGCAAAGTGCTTTCATTTGCTTTCAACTCAAGCTGGCAAATATCTCATCAGTGCCAATCTGGTGCCGGGCATCTTTGTAAGCAATCCGTGCAGGAGGTGAGATGTGGACCCCGAGACTCCTCACAAACTGGGGACACGGGGCGGCTGGGGGGCTCTGTCGGTTAAGTGGCTGACGTTGGCTCAGGTCATGGTCTCACGGTTCATGAGTTCAAGCCCCGCATCGGGCTCTGTGCTGATGGCTCGGAACCTGGAGCCTGCTTCGGATTCTGTGTCTCCCTCTCTCTCTGCCCCTGGCCTGCTCACTCTCTCTCTCTCTCAAAACTAAAATAAACATTAAACAACAACAACAACAACAACAAACTGGGGACACTGCTCAATCCCAGACTAAGGGCTTGTGGGTGGTGCCTCCACCCTGTCTTCTAAGGGCCCCACGTTTCATGCTAGCAGCCCGCACCCATACCTGCTTTCCTTGCAACCTGGCTGTTTCTCTGCACGGGCCGTGCCCCAGTGATCTTTAGACCATGAGCTCCTAGCGCGGTGCCTGGCACACAGGAGGGGCTCAAGAGATGCTGTATAGGGGCTGTGTGAGGTCACCAGCAGCCCAGACTCTCCCGTGAGGGCCAGACCTGGTATCCACCTGCCGATCTGATGTCTCCTGGTGGATGTTTTAAAGGCACTGTGTATCCAGAAGGTCCAAATCTGAACTCATGATCATTTCCCCTCAAACCTGGTCTTTTGCAGGCACCAACCAGCTTAGTGAATGCCTCTCCATCGCTGCCGATGCAAGCCTGAGCCCAGTTGTCACTGCCTACATTTCTTCTTCCTGACTGCAGGTCCCTTCCCTTAGGACGTCCTGCCTGCATTCACTCGCAGTGTCTCTCAAAACTGTCAAGTTCTGTCCATTGGCAGCAACACCCACAGCCAGGCCACCATCCTGGCTTCTCTGCATGACAGCCTCCCCACTGGTCATTTTGCACTCACTCTCATCCTTGTCTACAGAGTAATCGTAGCGATCCTTTGAAAATGCAAATCTGATCAAGCCACTTCTAGCTTGAAATGCTCAATAGCTTCCCAGTCCTGTAAGGAAAGCTCAGCATCTTAAAGCGGCCTGATCCCCACCTCTGTCTGGCCTTATTTCCTGCCCGCTTTCCTCTCTGTGCACATGCCATC
This sequence comes from Prionailurus viverrinus, assembly GCF_022837055.1. Classification (NCBI taxonomy): domain Eukaryota; kingdom Metazoa; phylum Chordata; class Mammalia; order Carnivora; family Felidae; genus Prionailurus; species Prionailurus viverrinus. The sequence goes on from NC_062567.1 coordinate 128,024,822, forward strand.
TCAGCCTTCTGTCACACATGCTCCCTCCTACCACAGGACCTTTGCACATGCTGGTCTGGCTGCCCCAGCCTCCAACATATCGTTTGTTGTCTCTTTCCCTCAACCCCCCTCTGCCCCCCCTGTGCTGTGCTGGTGGGGTGTCTGCTGCTCTACTGTCCATTCTGCGTTGGGGGAGATGTTAAGGCATGAGTGATCCTGGTGGGAATGTTCCAGAAGAGAGGGAAGGCATGATAGCTGGAGAGACGAGGGAGCAATGCAGGAGCAGTGTGAGAGGGGATGAGGCCCAGGTACATCTAGGGTGTGGCTGAGTCTGGCTGGAGGGTTGCCTTTAACCAGGGTGGGGGTCTGTGGAATGAGTCCAAGAGCAGGGGTGGGGGAGGTAGTGATTATGAAGATGGTCAGACTCTAAGCTGGGAAAGGAGGCAGTGAAGAGGTGATGGGGTCAATGCATTGGAAGCCTAGGGTGGGGTGGGGGTCAAAGAACTGCCAGAGCCGGGGGCTCCTGGGAGTAAGTTGGAAGACTGGGGCATGAGAGTCAGAGAGTGGGGGCCAGCGATTGAGATCACTGAGGGGACGTGGCTATTGGTCATGTCACGGTCAAGGATGAGACCATGAACTGGGTGCCTCGGGTCGGGTGGAGGTAGGGATGACATTCGAAGTCTCTAGCAATCGGAAAGGTCATACCAATAAATATAGAAGACAAAACTAAGCGTTCACTTTTATTTTCTATACGTAGTTAAGTATGTATTAGGAAGCTGCCTACCAAGTTAAGGATGATACGCAAAGCATTCATCACATTATTCTGATAAACCCCAAATCATTGGTTGTTTTTAGAAACTATTGGTGTGGGGCTCTTTCTAGCTAAATGATGGTCCTGTCTGGACCACGATTTGACGCAGGGAACCATGCCAGCTGCTTCCAACATGTCTCTATTGGAGTAAGACTTACTTTGTCTCAGTAAATACAGAATTTTCTCCTACCCTGTCCCATGCCATCGTGTTGGAGGCCTTCTCCAAGCAGATAGCCCTCCTGCTGGGCGACCTAGGAGGCCGGGAGGGATGCCCCTGTGGGTGGTGGAGTGGGGGGCGGGGAGGAGAAGAGCGGAAACCTCAGAGGTAGTGCTCTCATGGGTGATGGTGTGTGCCCAGCCTGGCCCAGCCACTCCGGCTGTAGGAAGATCCTGTTCTTCTGGGGCCCTCGCTGGGCCCAGGGCTTGGAGAGCTGCCAGGCCCAGGGCACAGAGCTCAACCCCCCCACCAATTGTTGGCGAGTGGGGAGAGAGATGGGGCCTCAGTTCCAGCTGCTCCTTGCTCTATCTGTCACAGCCGGGAGCCACCCCTGTACAGCCCTCTTCCTGCACTTAGTGGGGCTGCTTGAAATCCCGGGTACACAGGATTTCAGCAGTTAACAACCAGCAAGCTGGGACTGGGATGTGCTCGCCGAGCAAGGTGTTCAAGGCCAGGTACTGGGAAGGCTGTCTGACTGCTTGTGAAATCCAAGATGGCTGCAGGGTGGCCTGGGAGAATGAGGTGGGCCCGTGCTTACCTCCTCAAAGAATGGGGGGGATGCCAAGTTGGGACTGGGCAGGAGAGAGTCAGGGAAGAGAAGACTGGATGAGTTTTAGACAGGGCTTTTGGGAAGAGGCAATAAAACATCCCCTGTGAATTATCAGCCCTGTGACTGGTGTCTCAAGGGACAGCCAGGTTTCTATGAGTGAGCACAAAAGAGGTTAGGAGAGGGGGTTCCTGACCTCTGGACCAAATGCCGAGGACCCCTGGGCAGGGGTTTGAAAGGCCCGGGGCGGGGGGTGAGGTGGGAGATTGGGGCAGATTGGGAGGTGAACAGAGTGAGGGACAAATGATTGGTAGTGAGGACTAATGGAGGTAAACGGAGACGCGGGCCATGACGGGATGGGTCCCAATAGTCCAGAGGCTAACGGTAGCAGTGAGGCGGTGAGGGTGGGCTGGAGGCGTAAAGGGTCTCCAGGAGCACTTGAAGCTCTGTGGCCACGGATTCAGTCCGAACGAAGAGGTGCTGAGGTTCATGAAAGGGAGGTGGCGTCAGCAGCACTCAGCCACCTCTGTTTGGAGTTGAAATGTGGTAGAACATCTTCAAGACGTCACAACAGTCAGTGCAGAGTGGCGCAGTCTGGCTTTCCTGATGCCAGCCTAGGGTCCTGCTGTGTTTTTTTCAGGTTGGTGCTCATCAAGCCCAGGGACTGATACAGCTTCAGGCACAGATGGATCCAGGTGCTCAAAAATCTGGGGTCTCTCTCCCCATCTCTGGTTTTCCTCTCAGTTGGCTTCGTCCTTAGGCAGGCTCTCTCCCCAAGGTAGGGACTAAGGGCTGACCATGTGACCATGACCACTGGGGTGGTGGAGGGAAATCTAACCTGATTCCCTGCCTTTTGGGGGCTCTCAGTCTGGGGGGAGGGGAAAGACAGACAGCATGGAATTTACTAGAATGTAATGTCCCACATACTCTATAGCCAAATGTATGAGGCCTTATGACAGCAGAGTTAGTTGTTCAGCTAAGATTTGTGTAGCGCCGACCGTATGCCATGCTCGGTGTAACCTGCTGGGGACACAGAGGAAAAACATATACTTTCTGTCCCCACGGAACTTGTAGTGTGCGGTGGGAGATGGATGCCAGACGCTGTGGTGTAGCAGGGTCTGTGCGGCGACAAAGCAGAACGTGTCTTGGGGCGCACAGGAGGGGCACATGTGACTGTGAGTGTGAGTGAGAGTGAGCATGTGTGTGTCGGAGAGTGATGAGGAAGTCGGCGGGGGGGGCGGTGAGAAGAAATTTGTAGGACAGGGATCAGCAAGAGCAAAGGCAGGGAGGTGCGGGGCACACAAGAGGGGACAGACTGTCTCGGGGGGTTGGGGAAGGTCCTCTGGACCAGAGTTGGGGGTACAAGGGAGCCCAGAGGCAGAGGTGTGCGGGAGCAGGCTTGCACTAGCTTCCGGCAGCTGCTCGTTAGAGTCTCATGGTCACTCACGCGGGCAGCCACGGTGGGAGGATTTGCACCCCGAGAATTGGCACGTACGATAGATCGAGGTCCCCTTTCCCTGCCTGGAGAGCCAGTTGCTAGACATTTACCAGCACACCAGCTGGATGAAGGGCAACCCGTGTGAGGGGTCGGCCGGGGTGGACGTGTGACGTCAGAGCGGGACTGGAGACTTACAAGAAGATGGGTCCCATGTAGAGGGCTGGCTGGGTGGGGGTGAGGGCAGAAGAGGGGACAGGGACCACGTCCCCAGGGGGGCTGGGGGTCCAGGCTGAACTGAGGGGAGAGCATCTCACTCCCCACTCCCCAGAATGGCATTGACTTTGAGCTCTTAGAGCAGGAGGATGTGGGAGAGACTCTCCCACTGTGAACTAGAAAGGATTATTCTGCCAAGGCCCCCAACAATCACGAAATCTCTACTGGACCCCCACCCCAAAGGGCAGCAGTGCCCCACCGATCCCAGAGCCGAATGACTGCCCGCCCAGCTGAGACAGAAAGGCCAAGGGCTGTGCCTGAGGCTCTGCCTCAGCTCTGCCTCCAGGAATTTACTCTCAGACTGGAAATTTCAGCTTGCAGGTATTAAGTAGTTTAAAGGAGGTTTCATCAGCTTTGTAAAAAGCACATTAATATCTCACAACACCAACTGCTGTCTCGTTTCTTTGAGATACAATAAGCTCTTCATAAACCTGGTCATTAGGGGCTGAACAGACGCCGTTTTATTTCCCACATATTCATGAGAAGCTGAAGGAGAGCGGGGCGGGTGCTCGGAGGGAGGGGGGGAGGCACCGGCAGGAGGCTGGCTAAGTAATTTTTTAAGTGAAGCAAATGAAGGGTTTGGTGGGAGCTGCTTTCTCTGTGTTTTCAACCTTTTCTGCTCCTGGCTTTTCGCTTTGCTGGCTGGGCCCTCCCTGCCGGCGGGGATTCAGGAGACCTTGGGGTGGGTGGGCAGTGCCGGGCTCCTCCCTGGCTGGGACCCCCAGCCGCCAGCATGATGCCAGCGGCAGCCGGTGCTGGAGGGTTTGAAGCAGCCTGTGTGGCTGTCTGTGAGCTCGCTCATTTGTTCATGCACTCATTGGATTATTTCAGGCACCCACCATGGGCTAGGTCCCGTTCAGGTTCCCCTGGGGCGGGAAGAGAAGGGGGTAAGGTGTCTGGCCCACCGACCGCCAGCTCACCTCCCAGAGGTCCTGAGCACAGCAGGGAGTACTTGCTTCTATAGCCTCTAGTTGAATCCTGTCCTGATTCTTGTCTCTACAGCTACTACCATAAGTTCTTTCCATGTGATGCGGGAGAAGAGACTGGACTCCAGACTCTGAAAGATCTGCTTTCTAAGCCTGGTTCTGGTAGCTATTAGCTGTGTGGCCTGGAGCTCATTATGTGACCGCTCTGTGCCTCTGTTTCCTTAGCTGTAAAATAGAGATATGAATCCCTGCCCCCTGGGGTGATTCTGAGGACTCAAGGAGAGAGCAGAAGTGAGGTTCCTGGTGCGGTTTCTCACCCAGAGCAGGCACTCAACGAATGTAGTTTTTCCTCTTCAAATGATGCCTCTTTCAGGAAGCCTTTCTTGATTGCCCTCAACTGGAAAGACTCTTTCTCTTCCCTATGGGTCTCTGCCTGCTTCTCAGATTTCAATGGGCATGGGAATCGCCCGGGGTTCATGTTAAGCCAGATTCTGACTCAGTGGTTCTGAGGCGGGGCCTGAGACTCCATTTCTCACAAGCTCCCAAGTAGACCACAGTTGGGATTGGGTAGCAAGGCCTTCAAGCACCTTGTGTCTGCTTTGACCATGACCTCTGTTAGAGTATTGTTGGGAACAAGTAGCCTCAAGTCTGTAAGCTCCTAAGGGCGGAATTTCCTCTAGAGAATTGCCTGAAGGTACCATATTTCCCTTGACTCTAAGATGCTCTCACACGCACATTTCAGTGTTGCTGAAATTAGAATGTGTCTTATAATTGATGGATTCATTTACTGCACTGTGTTTCTTTCCTCCTGAAGAATCATCATTACACTGATGGTGTGGCTTCTAATTGATGAGAATGGCTACATGACAAATGTTTATTGAACAAATGGACAATAAATGAATGAGTCTGTGTGTGCATATGCGTGCCCACCCAGGTCTGCGGGCAGGCAGTGTGTTACACATTTCCATCCTCCTAAATGGATGAACACTTGTCTCAAACCATTGGAGCCCCTGGGGCATCGCCACCACCTTTTGCACCTGGCTTTTTAAAAACCTATTTGACAATATGAAAATATGTGTATCCCCCCCACAACCCAGCAGTTTCTCTTAGAAACTTGCCTCGGAGAAATTCTTGCATGTAGGCATGAGGAAACGTGCGTGCGAATGTTCCTCCCAGCCCTGCTGGTAAGGGCAAAACACTGGGACGAGCCCACGGTTCTGTTGTCGGGAGAATGCTAACTCCTTGGAGTATGTTGATAAAACGGGATACTACACAGCAGTGAAAACGAATGGATTACAGCTACCCGTGTCAACACCGGTGAATCCCACACCCATAATACTGAACAGAAAATCAAGCTGCAGAAATATATATATATATATATATATATATTTATAATTATATTTATATTTATATTTATATTTATACTTATATATTTATATATAACATATATATAGCTATGACATATGTATAACATCTAGATGTTATGTATAAATATATAAATATATATATTTATGGTATGATTCTATTTTCACAAAGGTAAAAACTTGTGCAACTAGGCTGACGATCGTTTACAAGCGGTGAACCGGTAAAGCCAGGCAAGGCAAGCCCGACCACGGAATTCAAGAGGGTGTGGACCGGAGGTGGGGGAGTTGGGGGGGGGGGTGGTGGCAGCAGGGAGGGCCCAGGACCGGCTTCGACGCACTGGATGTTCTAGTTCCTAGTCTGGTGCTGAGTGCACAGGGGCTCTTTTCACAGTTCCTCTCTACACCTCGCGGTGGCGCAGCCAGGGTTCCCTACCCCAGCGTTTGCCTTGCCTTGCCATATTTTCCGCGCAGACGTTTCCCCGCGGATTTGCGCGGCTGTCCCAGCCACGGGTGGCCACGTGACCGAGTTCTGGCCAATGGGATGGCAGCGGCAGTGGGGGTGGGAGTCACTTCTGAGAAAGAACCCTCAGCGGGTGGGACGCGCCCTCTGTGGGCCCCTGGCTTGGGCGGCTCCGGTGCGGTCTTGAACCACGGAGCCACCCTGCGGATGGAGAGCGGCATGATGGTAGAAATAGGCTCAAGGCATGGGGGCAATGCCGCCACGGAACTGCAGCAGCCCTGGGCCTCTTACCTCCAAGGTTGTGTGACGAGGAGGGAGTAAACCATCCTTTACATTGGAGTTGACAGGATGCCTGGGTGGCCCAGTCTTTAAGCATCCAACTCTTGGTTTCGGCTCAGATCATGATCTCACGGGTTGTGAATTCGAGCCCCACATCGGGCTCGGTGCTGACCGTGCGGAGCCTGCTTAGGATTCTCTCTCTTCTCTCTCTGCCCCTCCCCTGCGCTCTCTTTCTGTCTCTCTTTGAAAAATAAATTTAAAAACCTAAAAAAAAAAAAAAAAAAGCCTCGGGAGCCAAGACTATTCCTAATGAACATAATCATACGTGTTAAAATAGTCTTTTGTGTGGATTTAATGCTAACCACAGTCGGTTGAGCTCTCAGTGCTTACATATAGCAAGTGCTCACTAAATATCACTAAGAGTTACTGGAGGAAGGAATGAATGAAGGGGCGTCTCAGTGTTTCTCACAACGTCTGTGGGGGGGGGGAATGAGGGGAGTCGGGACATTGTGGGGAAGTCGGCCTTGGACAAAGGGAGCCGGGAAGGAGGGGCAAGAATGGGGGTTCGACCTCAGGCAGGAAGAATGTGATGGATCCAGGCGAAGACCAGCGGGCCGAGGTGCTTACGGACTGGGCTGGGGTGGGGAAGCTGGAGATGGTGGTCAGGACCCTACACTGGACGGAAATGGGCTTGGCTTCTGAGGAGGTGGAAGGATCTGGGTCCTGAACGTCAAGCGCCCTCACTGCAACTTTGTCCCCCGTCCCCCGCCATTGTTGACACTGGAGGCGGCCCTGGAGACGGGAAAAGCGCAGACACACTGCATGCCACGTTGTGATGGACAGCCTGCTCCCGATGAGGTTAAGGACCCTCTGCTCAGGTAACGAGCCCACCTAAAAGCACCCTGTGACATGGACCTGTAGGCCTGGGTGTTGTCACAGGCCGTGAAGGAATCTTCCTGAAATAGGGATCCATTAGTGCAGCTCCTGCTATTAGGGAGGCCGTGAAGGTCAGTGGTTAGCCCAAGTCTGGAGGCAAGCTGGGTTTGTATCACCGTTACACCACGGAAGCCCTCTGAACCTCAGTCTCTTCATCTGTAAAATGGGGAGGCAGTGGGACCTGTCTCATAGAGTTGTGAGAATTTCCCAGAGCGCTGTATTGAGAGGCCTTGTTCAGTGCCTGCTACCTAGTAGGTGCTGTTGTCTTTGCTGGGGCCCATTGGGGGTGGGGGTGGGGGACACGGGTGGAGCACACACAGCTCCTGCGCTTGAGAAGCTCACAGACTCATTGAAGAGAACGGGGATTACTCTGCTGTGGCAAGAGAGCTCCCTGGGGGAGGCACGCCCAGGGAGCATAGGGAGCAGATACGCATAGATCCTACAAAACAGGATTGTTCAAATGACTCTGTCAACCCCGGGACCCCAGGGGCAGGCGGGTGATGAATGAATACCCTCATGTGTCAGCAGCTCTGCCTCATCTTGAGAGGCCTTACGGTGTAGTGGAAAGGTGGCCTTGCCACCGAGAGCACTCGCATTTGGTCCCTCTTTCTGTCATCCGTTAGCCATGTGATCTTGGGCAAGTTGTACGCTTTTTGACGCATTCAGTATTTCCGCTAGTCCTCAACTTTTACTGAGAGCCTACGAGGTGTGGTGGTTTGAACTGGGCACCGCAATAGAGGGGACATTGATACAGCAGGATTCTCTGTCCCCAACAACTGAGTCCAAGAGGCACCGGGACAAATAATTAACTTGTATGACTCAGGGGTGGTGATCACTGGCCTCTGGGAGAAGCCGCCATGAGCCAGGCGCCAGGCTTAGCACTTTATATTTAATCCTCAAAAAACCCCTTTTGTTATGTTCTCCACTTAAAAAAATTTTTTTTTAATGTTTTATTTATTGTTGAGCAGGGAGAGACAGAGTGTGAACAGGGGAGGGTCAGAGAGAGGGAGACGCAGAATCTGAAACAGGCTCCAGGCTCTGAGCTGTCAGCACAGAGCCCGACGCGGGGCTCGAACCCACGGACCGAGAGATCATGACCTGAGTCGAAGTCGGCCGCCTAACCGACTGAGCCACCCAGGCGCCCCATGTGCTCCACTTTTTAAAGGCATGGGAACGGAGGCACAGAGGTAAAGGAATGCATCTAAGGATTTACTGCCAGTGTGATCAAAAGAGCTGAGATTTGACTCCAGGCAGTGGATTTCTAGGTGACCCCTGTGTGATATTGTCACAGCAGAGCATGGAACCCTGGAGGGTGCACAGAAGCGTGCATAGCTCAGTCTGGGTGCTGGTGGGTTGTCAGGAAGGCTTCCTGGAAGAAGCCTCATCTCAGAGGAGCCCTGAAGAGTAAGTAGAAAGTGGCAGATGAAAGAGGGGAGGGAAGAAAGGTGCTAGGGAGAGGAGCAAGGGTTAACCAGAGACAGAGGACGAGATCCTGAGGCCAAGAGCCTTTGTCTGTCTGAAGGACAGATGGTTGTGCTGGATATAATCGTGTGTGTGTGTGTGTGTGTGTGTGTGTGTGTGCGCGCGCGTATAACCAGTTGGGAGAGATAGTGGCTGCAGTCAGATTATTCAAGGCCTAATAAGCCATTTAAGGTATGAATTTAGGAGCAGTGGGGAGCCAATGAAGGGTTTTAAGCAAGGGGGACATGTGACCAGACTTGTATGTTAGGATGTTGGTACTGATGGCCAAGTGGGGAATGTGAGGGAAGGGTGAGACTGGAAGCCACCAGCCCCATTGGAGCCACCAGGACCCCTTGCCTGGATCGCTGTGGCAGGCGTCCAGGGGAGGGATGGTGGCGGCCCGGGCGGGGTGGGGGCAGTGGGGATGGAGAGAAGGGATGGTCGTGAAGTCAGCGGAGGTCTGTTGATCTGCCGGGTGGGAACAGGGGGCGGTCCTGCTTCGCTGATGGTAGAAGTGAATAGATGAAACGAGAACTAATAAACCCACCCGGGAAATTGCAAACCCCGTGCAGAGGTGCAGGCCGGTGAGCACGGGCATCCCGTAGTGAACGAGACCGGGCATGACGCACGTGGCTCCGTCCCACTCCCCCCACCCCCCAAGCTTCTATCTCCTTCTGTGAAAAATGGGGTAAGGTTGTTGTAAACCCCAACAAGACGTCAAAAAGTGCTGGATACCGTGCCTGCCGCCTAATAAATGCGAGGGAAATAAAAATTCCCGCAGAGATAGCGTCCCTTCCCCTACCTCGTGCACAAAGATCATGGGGCGCGGCCCCGTGGACATTGCCATCTGAGGGATGCTCCTTCCCTTTTTTTATTTTTGAGAGAGAGAGACAGAGTGTGAGCAGGCGGGCGGGCGGTGGGGGGAGCAGAGAGAGGGAGACACAGAATCCGAAGCAGGCTCCAGGCTCTGAGCTGCCAGCACAGAGCCCAACGCGGGGCTTGAACTCATGGACCGTGAGATCATGACCTGAGCCAAAGTCAGGCACTTAACCGACTGAGCCCCTCAGCTGCCCCGGTATGTTGTTCAGATCCCTCCTTGGAGAGAAAATGCCAGCGGCCTTTTCTGCTTTGCATAATCCACCTTCATTTTCTGACAACTGCTTTCTCCGAACCCCCTATGGTTCATTTTCCCTGCTTTGGCACATTCGATTTCATGGCAGAGATCCAGGCCAAAGTGGTCAAATGCCATCTAAACCACTGACCCAAGAGGACAGAAAGGTTTCACGTGATGAGGATCCACAGGACCGGGGATGCCGCTCATGTGAGCACACTCTTGTTTTCAAGCCAAACACACTCCCTGCCTTGGAAATCTTCAAGACCCCCAGCGCCTGTCGCAGAAAGGGCAGACATCTGGACAACCAGACATCCCAGCGATGTTCAGTGGGACCCAAAGCTTTTCACCTTCTCTGCCCTGACTCTCCTCTCCCTGCTGTGCCTTTGCATCTTGCCCTTGCCCCGGTGCCCACCTTTGCTTACAACTCCCCTCCCCGATGAATCAAACTCTTTCCTCCCCTTCACCTAAAACAGTGTATGGTTTACTCCAGAGGGACAGCTGGGAGCCATGGGTGGGGATGTTCTGGCAGGGCCAGGAGTAGATGAGGTGCCTAGGGTCCAAATCAAAGAGGCAGTCGCTCTCAGGGTCATGCAGGCGCAATGGGCATCTTCAGTTTTGCACCTCAACCTTGCCTGGTCCTGTGTAGGGCAGGAGATGTCAGGTGGGTACCCGAGCCAGTGTGGTAGTTTTCAGCATTGCCTCCTAAGGTAGTGAGCTACCCGTCACTGGAGGCATTCAAGCTGAAAGTGGTCGGCTATGTCTTAGGGATGCTGAAGAGAGCATTTCTTTAATGGCTGGAGGTGGACTAGATGATTCTGCCTTCCACCCCTGGAAGCTAGGATCTAGGGAGCCTTTCCTGATGGTGCATCTCAGAACTGCGTCTCTTTCCTTCCAGCTCTGTTTTTACCTCCAAGACCACTCATCCGGCCGTCCACCGCAGGCTGCCTCGTGACAGCTCTCGTACAGCTGGCCTGTCTTGTTATTTTGGATTTCACGAGTTTCTGTGTCATTGTCCTAACGGCGTTCCACATGCATCAAGGACAGGGATCGAACTGCACACTTTCTGTTCTCTCGGTGGGTGCGGGAGACTCTCTAATATTCACTAGAAATCCTGCTCCAGCATTTTCCATATCATGCGATTCAATGATCGTGTCAACTGGTTGAGTGGGTTCTATTCACGAGCCCGTTCTACTAGAGGCTTGCAAGTCTTGCTAAATAGTAACTATTGGGTAAATGTTACCTAGTTTCCTAGAAACTCAGGACCGAGGCCGTCAGAATGCCTGGGTGTGTAGCCTTGGGCAAGTTGCTTAACCACTTTGGGCCTCAGTTTCCTTTCTGTAAAATGGGGTAAGGAACATTACCTATTCCAGAGTTCCTTGTGTGGGCTCCATAAGTTTAATGCACATGTAAGGCTCTTAGAACAGTGTGTGTTGTGAGCTGTCGGTACACATGATCTGTAATTATTGTTGTCACAGGACTGGTGGGTCTTGTCATGCCTAGAGAAAGGAACGATCGCAACTCGAGCCTTAGTATTCCCGGGTGTTTAAAAAGACTTGGACTGGTCACCCAGGTGGGAGCTTCTCATTGCTCAGAAGTGTCTACTCCCCAGAAGAGAGTTCTGCCCAGGAGACACTTGTAGACGAGGGAAAGGTGAGTCTCCCAGGAGTCTGACTGGCAGGGATCAGCCTGCTAGAATTCGATCACCTTTGGGGAACGTCCAAAGAGAGTTCTCCAAACAACAAAGCGGAGGACAACACTTGGTCTTTAACTATCGAGTCACTGATCAATGAAGACACCTTGCCAGCCTTCTCTGTGCTAGGCACTCTGCTAAGGAAGCAGGGAAGGACGAAAACACTAGAATCTGTTCCGAAGCCTTCAGAGTCTGGGAGCGGGGTGGAGGGAGGCCAGGGGTGGGATCCAGTGAGCTCTGCCCCCCAGAGCCAGCCTGTGCTCAGAGAGGAGCAGCCGAGATAGCCGGGCCACCTTCCGTCTCTCCGCCGCAATCCCCAGGAGGAAAGGGGTTCTGGAAGGCTGAGGAAAATGACTGAGAGAAGTTGCAGCTGATCCAGACAGCTCAGCGAGGCTGGAGATCAGGAGGGAGGCGGGCGTGCCGAGGAACCGGGGGCAAGCTCGGGGCAGGGGGACCGCCAAGGACCCCGCGCAGGTGGAGGAAGAGAGGGCTCTGGAAAGACCTGGCTGTCGCTCGCGGGCTGCTGAGAACAGGACTTTGGTTGCTGTGGGAAAGGCAAACGCTATTTTCCTTTCTGTCACTTAAGACAATGGGGTGTTGTGACACTCCGGAATCTGAAGATAAATGTTTAATAAAAGGATTCAATTTGAGATGATGTCAGAACTTAATTAGATCCACACCGCACAGAGGGCTTTCGGTTAGGAGCTCCTTTGGGGTCTGGCGTGTGTGTGTGTGTGTGTGTGTGTGTGTGTCTGGGGCCGCCGAGGGGCCGCGTGGGCTGGGTGGGATAGCATCTCCCAGCCTCCAGGCCTGCAGTCTGCAGATTCTGGTTCAGAGGCACTGCTTTTGGCATCTCTGGAAGAGGTGCTGCAGAGTCCTGGCCATTTGGGGCCCGGGAATCTGCATTTGCAGGATTGGGGCTGCAGCATGCGACTGTAGAAAGGTGCAGATGAACTTGACCTACCTCAGGTTTAAGGCCATGACTCCAGGTCAAAGGAGGGAGGACTCCTCAGAGGAGGCCAAACTTGCACAGGGGAACTGTCTGTGAGCCTGCTTGGCCATTGAAGGTCAAGGGTGCTGGAAATTGGTAAACAATCATGGTTTTTGTCCCAGCCTGGGCTGACATTCCTCAGGTATGTCCTGACATAGCCACGCTGGCTGTCAAATACCGGTCGGTAAAATGACTTCAGTCCAAGCCCTCCCGAATTCCCCTTCTCCCTCTGCCCTGGCCATGCTGGCCCCTCCTCTAGGACCTCCTGGACACCGCCCTCCCCGCCCCCCCGCCACCCCAACAAATAAGGGGTTGGAGCCTGACACGGCGTTGTGTCCAGGAGGCCGTCTCATCATAGCCACTGTCCATTCTGCCTTGTCAGGCCGCCAGGCCTCCGTAGATGCGAAATATGCTATCACCTCAATTCCAACCTGTAAAAATGACAGCAGTCTGGGCGGCAGGATGTGATAGACCTAGGAGCGTGAGCTTTGGAGTCAGACCCCCGCCCCTGAGTTCAAGAGCCTCAGCACTGCCTGCCATGAGCTGTGTGAAAGTTGGAGCCTCCTCTGTGAATGCGGTTTCTAACACGTGCGGCAAAATGCGAAGATCAAAGAACGTCAATAATGTGGGTGGTTCCAGGGTATAACGGTTGGCACTTCAGATTCAGACTCTAGCAACCCAAGTATCAGCGGGATGTTTCCAAAGGGTGTAGAATGTAGAGTTGAAGAGTATAATATCTGGAGCAGACTGTCTAGGCTCAGATCCCTGCTCTGACACTGCTAACCTTGGCCTTGGGTGAGAAATGTCACATCTGTCTGTCTCAGTGGACTTATCTGGTGAAGGAGATAATAAATATCTCCCGGGTGGTTGGAAGGATAAATACGCTGATGGACTTAGGAGACTATCTAGTGCAGAGTAGGAATCCAATAAATGTTAGCCGCTCGTTCATTATTATGGAGTGTGCCTGGCACACAGTAGGTGCTTAATAAATGGTAGTGGTGGTGTTCCTTCCCTCATCCTGCCACGCTGGCTGGCCAGTGCCTGCCTGGTTATTTGGCTGGCCATATCCTCTACCAAGAACATGTACTTCCTTTTTTTTTTTTTTTTTAATTTTTTTTTTCAACGTTTATTTATTTTTGGGACAGAGAGAGACAGAGCATGAGCAGGGGAGGGGCAGAGAGAGAGGGAGACACAGAATCGGAAACAGGCTCCAGGCTCTGAGCCATCAGCCCAGAGCCTGACGCGGGGCTCGAACTCACGGGCCGCGAGATTGTGACCTGGCCGAAGTCGGACGCTTAACCGACTGCGCCACCCAGGCGCCCCAGGAACATGCACTTCCAAAGAACGCCTTCCTCATGTCTCCTCAATCTTCGTCTCCCCAAATGTGCCAGCCCTTCTGGCTACGCCACCACCTACTAGGTGCCCAGTACGTTTTCTTTATTTTTATTTAAAAAAAAAAAAATTATCTTGAGAGAGTGAGAGAGAGTGCAGCGCACACACAAGTGCATGGAGAGCAGGGGAGGAGCAGAGAGAAAGGGAGAGAATCCCAAGCAGGCTCCGGGCTGTCAGCACAGAGCCCGATGCGTGAGATCATGACCTGAGCTGAAATTAAGAGTCGGATGCATAACCGACTGAGCCACCCAGGCGTCCCTACCCAATACGTTTTAAATCAGTGAATGAATGAGGGGGACCCAGACCAAGGACGCCTTTCATCCCAAGCTTGGGAGAGGATGCTTTTCGCCAGGGGGTTACCAGCTGTAGACATTTCATCAGTTAGACATGCCCTTTTCCATCAATGCTGCCATTTCCAAACGCCAGCCCAAGAGATGTTAGTAGGTAATGGGGTTCCATTGCCAAAGAGGTTTGGGAAATGCTGGATCAAATGAAGTTAAACAGGTTTCTTCACCACTGGGCTGTTCAGAGGGTTTGCTCTGCGAATTGCATCATCGGACCCTGATGTGAGACTGTGGTGCACGACCTTCTAAACATTCGGTCACTACAGACAGCATATGTACATGGATGTGCGTGTGGATTTCATCTCACGGGGCCGGGTTCCTCAGACCATCTTTGAGAAACGCTGCACTAAATGGATCTAGGATTTTTCTACCCGCCCTTTCACGGAGAGCAGAGGGTAATGAAAAAGTAGGGCGCAGAGGTTTCCAGTACCTTTCTCTCCCTTTGTGCACTAGCCTGGGAGGATTTTTACGCATGTCTGTGTGCCTCTGCCGTGCCCCGTGGGCATCATGTGACCCAGCCCAGCACTCGGACCTCCTGATGTGCCCTTTCCCCTTGGCACCTGGGACAGCCCTGTTGCTCTTTTCTTTCTTCTCATTTTCAGACTCCTTTACAAACTCCTCTTCTTCTGCTTGTCTTGTAAATTTGGTGTCTTTGGGGCTCTCCCCTTGGCCTCTTCATGTTTCATTCTGTAGGAATTCCTTGCGAATCTCACCTGTGGCCGTAGTTTTCATCCTTGCAGGGGAGGACCTGAGAATCTTAACTCTGTCCCAGACCTGTCTCTTACCCCTGACTTCATGGTGCACTGGGTCCCCTAAATATCCCACAGATACATGGACTTCAGGCTGAACTTAGCTGTTTCCCCCACAGACCCTTTTCCCAGCTGCTCTCCCTTCACATGCCAGGCCTTCATCCAACTGGTTTCCTAAGCTGCAAATCTGGGAGTCGTCCTTGATTTTGACCTCTCCATTCCCAGTCTGGTCTAATTGCCAATTCTTTAACAAATCTGGAATCACCCACGTCTTAGTCTGGCCCACTGCTAACTTCCCCTGTATTATTAGAACACCTCCAAGCCCCAGCCGACTTCTCTGACTCCCTCTTACCCAGTTCCAAACTATTCCCCACTCTGTAGCCACTGTGATTTGCAAAAGGAAAAATCTGGGCTTCCTCTTCTCTGCTCCAGGACCCTCAGTGCCTCCCCATTCCTCCAGGATGGGATCGGGGCTCTGTGGCAAGGCCTGCTGTGGGATCCACTGGATTTGCTGCCCCTTAGCTCATGGCTCTTCAGACTCTACTCATCAGCCATCCTGAGCTGCCCGGACTGCCACCCCCACCATGCTCACTCCTATCTCGGACTTTCTTTCTTTTCCTTTCCTCTTCTTTTTTTTTAATGCTTATTTATTTTTGAGGGGGGGTGGGAGGGGCAGAGAGAGAGGGAGACACAGAATCCCAAGCAGACTCCGAGTTGTCAGCGCAGAGCCCGACGCAGGGCTCGAACCCGTGAACCGCTAGATCATGACCCGAGCCAGAGTTGGATGCTTAACCGACTGAGCCACCCAGGGGCCCCCTATCTTGGACTGTCTCACCTTCTGCCTGGCCTTCCTTTGCCACTTCCCTACCACTCCCTCCTCTCTACCTCCCTGGATGCCTCCCACTCATGCTTCAGCTCTAGGCTGACACATAATTTCCTCTAGGAAGGCTTCCTTGAAGTCTGCTCTTTCTCCCAGGCCCCTCTTCCCTTCTGTCCAGCCCAGCCCAGCACTCCACCCTGGCCCACACCACCCTGAGACGGCGCATTGGCCTGTGTCCTTGCCCACCCCCTCCAGGGCAGTGCAGGCTGCTGCGTTTATCGTCATGTCCATAGGCAAAAGATAGCCTGTCTGCCTTCTGTGTCTCCAGATGTGCGTATGCACCCCGCCCCCCTTGCCAGAAAGCAAGGGGTGGAGAGCTACAGGTAGTGTGATCTCAGGTGCCCAGGCGTTTTTGCCGGGCTAGAGGAGCTTGTGAAAGCTTGCAGAGGACAGTGATTCCAACTATGGACTCAGTGAGGTTTGGGGATTTTCTGTGGTTGGCAGTGGTTCCGTTTGCCCATCACCGGCTGTGAAGGAGCCTGGGGGCAGAACCGGTTCCCCCTTCTCCAGCTTCTCTCACCTCTTGGGCAGGGCCAGACTCGTGGCAAGGGCCTTTGTCCCCAGGCAAGGTGACTCAGTTTACTTCCAGTCTTCCTCACTAGAGGATGCCTGGCTTCAGAGCAGGGACTCTGCATGTTTTATTCATGATGTATCCCTGCCACCCAGCAAGGGCCTTGGCTTACGGCAGGTGCTCAGCGAATGTCTGGGGAATGAATGAATAGAACGCATGTGCTCACAGCCATATGCCCACTACAGCACGTAAGTCCCGCCTGACTGTTCAGGAGGGGAAGTGCGTGCACAGGGTTGGCAGTGACTGGCTGGAGTCTCACACACAGAGAAGGCCGGTGAGCAAATGGCGTGAATTCCTGCCCGCTGTATACATTTTGTGTATCTCATGGGTACCCTGCCCACAGGACCCCAGCTGGTTTAGTCTGGATTGCGTGCTGCCCTCCGCTGCCTCTCTGCCCCATTCACTTGACTCCAGCCAGCCCGGCTGCCAGTTGGTCTCTAACCACACCAAGCAGGCTCCCCACTCAGGGCCCTTGCACTTGGGGCTCCCGCCTGCAGCGCCCTTGCCCTCCGTCCACATGGCTGCCTCTCTTACTTCACTCAGATCTCTGAACAAAAACTGCGACCATCACCTTCTACTCCCTTAGCTGGATTGATTTCCCTTCTTATTTAATCACTAGCTGATGTCTGATTGCATTTTTATGGATTATGCGTTTACTCCTTGACTCTCTCGTTGGAATGGAAGATCCACGAGGGCAGGGCCTTACTTTGTTCATTTTGTAAGCAGGTGCTCAGTAAATCCCTGTGGATTGTGGGAATAAGTCTTTCACATGCTCTGATTTAAACTTCTACTTTCTTTTTAAGTTTTTTAAAGTATTTATTTTGGAGAGAGATAGAGAGACAGAGTGTTGCAGGGCAGGGGCAGAGAGAGAGGGAGACACAGAATCGGAAGCAGGCTCCAGGCTCTGAACTGTCAGCACAGAGCCCAACGCGGGGCTCGCACTCATGGACCGCAAGATCACGACCTGAGGCAAAATCGGGCGCTTAAACAGACTGAGCCACCCAGGCGCCCCTAGCCTTCTATGTTCTAAAGAAACAATATCATAGTAGAAATCAGTTAAAAAACAACAACCACAACAAAAAGACTTGGGGTACCTGGGTGGCTCAGTCAGTTGAGGGCCCAGCCTCAGCTCAGGTGGTGATCTCGCGTGAGTTCAAGCCCTGCATCTGGCTCACTGCTGTCGGCCTGTCGGTGCCGAGCCCGTTTCCAATTCTCTGTCTCCCTCTCTCTGCCCCTCCTCTGCTTACGCTCTCCCCAAAATAAATAAATATTAAAAAAAAAAGGCTCTACTGGCACACTGCGTTTAAAAGTAAGAAGGTGTGTTTATGTTCGTTCTCCTATTCATTCTGCACAGCTACCAAGGTGGCTGATAGAATTTTCATTTCCCGTTGCCCCCACCCAGGGCTCAGAAAAATAGTCCTCTGCCCTGGCTCCGAAGCTGCTACCCCTTGAATGGCAATGTCCTTGAATCACTTAAATGCGTGTTACCTTGGTTTCCCCGTCTCTGATAGGGAGATGGGAAAAGTACATGCCTCGCGGATTGCCGGGGAGAAGCTAATTTGGTTAAGTGCTCAGAGAAGAGCCTGGCACATACTAAGAACTCTTTAAATGCAGTTATTATTGTTGGGTCATTCTAATACTGAATTTTTATTGAAATTCCCCCATAGGAGAATTCCATCCTTGAATTTTTGATGTCTTTTTCATGCAGTTGCATTGGAGATTTACATTAAGTAGCTGTCTTTTACTGTTGAGTGTTATCCCGGTGAGGCTGCACCATAGAAAGTAAGGCCTTAGGATTCACTAGATATTACTGTCTCCAGTGGTTCATGTCACTCTGTCTTCCCAGTGAGTCCCCAAAGGGGAGAGAGAGGTATCACTACTAGAAGTCTGGATGAAGCCTTGTGGCCTTCCCTTTCTCCTTCAGATCTGTAATCTATCAGGGATTGATTTTATCTGTATGGTGTGAGGTAGGGGTTGACACATACATTGTCCCCATAGGGATATCCAGTTGACACAGCCCCATTTGCCCTGCTAGTTTGGCTCCCTCCCTGGCTTATCATCTCCCCTCTCATGACCCATTTGAGCCTTCCCTGATCTTCAAGGCGCAACTAAAATCCCTCCTCCTTCATGAAGTCTTTCCCGACCAATTTCATTATTCAGTTATTGCACCATGATTTACTTATTTTCGACTCTTCTTTCTACTCTGTATATTTATTTTATACTCCTTTCAGGCATGGTGCCAGGCATCGGGGATGCTAAGCACTGGGGAGGGAGTGCATGAATTAGGGGCCACCTCTGCACTCAAGACAGTCACAGGCTGGTGGGGGATGCAGACATTGGACAGGTTATGGTGCATGTGTAGGGTCCTGGGAAGGAAAGGTTCTGAGAATCCTGGAGATGTGTTATTAGAACCTAAACCAAGGTGAGCTTTCAGTGAAGTCCTCCCTAAGGAAGCTGCATTGAGGTGGAGATCTGCAGGATGACCAGGAACTAGCTAGGCAGAGGACAGGGAAGTGACGAGACTGATGTTTCCCCATCGTCTAGTCCTTGAGAACACTGGCATATTTACTACTCTCTCTTCGTGTTTTCATGCCTTATCTGCCCGTCTGGATGGGTGTTTCTGGGGGGCTAGGAGTAGAAACTATTTAAAAAAATGATTACAGAGCCTAGCACAAGGCTGGAAGCAACATAGGTACTCAATGTGAGTTCCTTGATGGTGGGTAGAGTTATTATACTATGTTTTATGTTGAAAATGCTTTAATCTGGCTAGTTGCTCAGAGGAGGGACTTGAGGCGGGGGGAGTGCATGGGCTTTGGAAAGCAGACAGACCTACCCTGAACCTTGGCTTTGTCACTTACCAACTAGTTCATGTGGAGCCTCTTACCCCATCCATTTAAGTCTTAGTTTCCTCATCCAAAAAAAAAAAAAAAAAAAAAAGATGTATAGTGACATCTACCTCATAGACTTATTATGGAGCTAAAAGGAAGAAATCCATGTAAAATCCCAAACCCCGGCACTGAGTAGGTGTTTAATAAAACACCATGGGGTGCCTGGGTGGCTCAGTCTGTTAAGCATCCAACTTCGGCTCAGGTCATGATCTCAACAGTACGTGTGTTCGAGCCCTGAGTCTGGCTCTGTGCTGACAGCTCAGAGCCTGGAGCCTGCTTCAGATTCTGGGCCTCCCTCTCTCTCTTCCCCTCCCCTGCTCATGCTCTGTCTCTCTCTCTCTCTCTCTCTCTCTCTCTCTCTCTCTCTCTGTCAAAAATAAATAAAAACATTAAAAAAAAACCCCACCAGTCTCTTTTCCCCTCTTAAATGCAAATGGTGATACGATGGTGCGATGGGAGGCATAAGGGCTTGGGAATCAGACAGTCCAAGGACTGAGCTGAGCCTTCATCACCTCTCTCAGTCTGTTCGTTCACCTGTCGAATGGGATAATAGCTGCTGCTTTTGAGGATTTCTGAAATTCGTTGAGATAACTTATGTTGAGCACCTGCCGCATTCTAGGGTCTGGTAACGCTGTTAGCCATCATTCTGAAATTTAGAAGCCCTATATGTTTCGGCTGCTTGCCACGGGTCTAAGCATGAGAGCCTCGCGGGGTCTCTCTGGCCACAGCAGCCGACCAATACACATGCGCCGAATGACTGTCTCTGCTTTTATGTGGCTGGAAGCCATCCTCTGTGGAGGTGGAGGGCACAGGGGAGGGACAGGTAGTGAAATCCGAGCTGTGTGCCAGTGACATCTTGTGGCCCTTGGATGGGTTCCGGGACTCCAGGCCCGGGACACTGCCAGCCTCTCCTCTGTGACTTTGTTCCCTTGGGTTTTGGAAGGGCCAGCCTCCCTTTTCTTCCCAAAGAGCTTGCTGCCATATGGCCGTGTCTTCAGCTGGGCTGGAACCCGGGCGGAACCCAGAGGAGAGCGGCCAAGTGTGCCTGCAGGGGCTCCTCGGAGGCAGCTGCTCCTGTGTCACATCCCAGGCTGCAGAGGCTGCCCCAATTCACTGCCAGGTCTGCTCACCACCCTCTCACCAGTGACCGGCTTTCCCCTTCCTGGGGAGACAGGTGGCAGCTATATGTGCTTGGTCTCCCTCCACCTCTCTGCCTCCCTGATGGCCACCAGGGCCTGCCTGCCCCTGCTCCTAACAAACAAGACCTGTCCCCGACAGTGGGTATGCTTCCTACCCCCGGCCCAGCCTCTATTTTTCAGAGGGGAGAAGCAACAGAATGGCATGCGGATGGGATGAAAACTTAAGAGAAAAGCGCAGGGAATTCACTCCTAGTGTCAGCTACATGCCTGGCACTTTCCACAAAACATCCTTTAAAATTCTCACGGCCCGCTTGGGAGGCCAGTGTTCCTCTTCCCATTCGGATGAGGAAACCGAGTCCCAGAAAGGTGAATAAGGGATCGCCCAGGACACAGTGGCTTCGCGGCCTAGCCAGGATTTACCCTGTATTTGGTCAGGCCCCCCGTTCGGTGCTCATTCTGTTAAGGTTTCTCAGACTTGACTAGTGTAGGGGTTGTGTTAAGTGAATAGAATTCCCAAGGCTCTGCGGGATGTCAAATTTTTAAAAATTCTGATGTTTAAAATGTAAAAGCACACTGCTAGGTTGCATGTTTCTTATGCGCACGGCGTAAGAGTTTCCAGGTCTCGTACCATTTGTGAAATAGAGACAGCATTACCAGGGAAATACAGAATTGCCGTTACTAATCGAATTCGAATCAACAGCCCTGATTTAGTGTGATGGGTGACGTTGTTTTGCTCGAGCCTCTTTTGAGTTCATTATGCCTTGGCCGGTGTGTGCCAAGTGATCACTCTGCCTACCAATGAGTTCACTGTGACTTATCTCAAGGACCTGAGACACAAAGACCACCACAGTGTCACCGGACCTCGGCTGCCCATCAACCACGTCTGCTTTTATTCTTTTCCCACTAGTCTGTGACAACGAAGGCAGTGAATTTCCTGCCCAATGATACTGCTCTTGTGACATAAACGCAACGTCTCCATTTCTCAGATAATTTAAGTGAAAGCGATATTCTGCGAACAGAATATTTCCACTGAACAGATGGCAAGAGAGAAGTTTGCAACGCAGAAGATTTCAAGCTGAGGACCGAAATCACTTGAAAGTGATTTCACTTGAAGTTGTCACTTCAGTGTTGGACATAGTTGCCACTGTAGTGGCAGCTGGATGTGTTTATCAGCCTGTTACAAGTTAAATGGTATCACTCGGGTCATTGCTTTTTTTTTTTTTTTAATGTTTATTTATTTATTTATTTTGAGAGAGAGAGACAGAGACAGAGAGAGACAGAGAGAGAAAGAGCAAGTGCATGAGCGAGCTGGGGAGGGTTAGAGAGAGAGGGAAAGAGAATCCCAAGCAGACCCCATGCTATCAGCATGGAGCCAGACGCGGGGCTCGATCTCACGAACGGTGAGATCACGACCTGAGCCGAAATCAAGAGTCTGCCGCTTAGCCAACTGAGCCACCCAGGTGCCCTTCAGGGTCATTGCTTTGTATAAAGGCAAGCCCCAGCGCCGAAATGGTGTTCAGAGGGGCCTCTACAGATCTACATAAGCCAGTTATGCATAAGTGGATTTAAAAATATTATTATCCCCTGGAAGACACATCCCAGTGTGTGCATACACGCGCACGGTGCCTGGACCGTGAGTCTAGGAAGACCGCCACTCTGGGAAACCCTCCCCTGCCTTCTGTGACTTTGCTCAGATTAGCGCCGCAAAGACAAGTAATTGGACACTCCGCTTTCAGCACAAGCCTTCCAGATCTGTTTGCAGAGGACGAGCAGCTCCGAGAAGCATTCCCTTCCTGGCATGATAACGTAAGGCAGGTGGTCCTCTGGGACGCAACTGAATGACTCTCAACCGAGTGATAGCAAAATCCTCAGTCCGGAGTGAGGCTCATGGTGTAGGGAGAAATGTGTTCACAATGGGTACACTCCAAGAGAAAGGATACTGTATTTTTCTCCTTTTCCTTTAAATAACCAATCCCACCTAGAAAACCTCTCTGGCCTCTTCTGCCAGTTCATTTGTTCTGTGGGGTGGAGCGTTAAAGAGCATAGATTCAGGAGCGAGGCTCCCCAAATTCGAACGTCAGCAACACCGCTTACTGGCTGTGTGACCTTGGGCAGGTACTTCACCTCTGCGATAGTGCGATTGATAAGAAATATATATTTGGTCGCTGAAATGACCACAATATAGTTCTCCCGTGTATTTGGTCTTGTCCAGGGTTTCTGGCTTTGGGCTCCTGATACCCTGGGAATTGCCCACGGTAAGGGTGAGGGGAAAAAAAAAAAGTCTTTTGTTATGTTAGTGAGGCGACCTTTGGAAAGCCCTAAGGTAAGGGTGGGAGTGGCTGCCCAGAGAACCAACCATGTGATTGGAGGGTTGGAACTTACGGTCCCACCTCCCGGACCTCTGGGAAGATGAGGGTGGCTGGAGGTTGAATCAGCCAAAGACCAGGGACTTGGTCTTGACTGTGCAAGGAACCCTCCAGAAAAACCCAAAAGGACTAGGTTCTGGAGCTCCCTGGTTGGTGAACACATAGGGGAGCGGGGACAGTGTTGTTCCTGGAGAGGGGATGGAAGCACCACACCCTTTCCCCAGACCTCGCCCTATGCATCCCTTCATCTGGCTGTTGTCCTTATCCTTCAAGAAAGCCCACTTGGGTCACGGCTCGTCTGGGAAGCCTTCCCCACTTCTAGGAGCTCAGAGTGAGAACTGCCTGTACCAAGCCCACTTCTGGCTGCTGGATGGGCCTCCCAGCCCAAGCCTGTCTTTTCCGGTCGTATATTTTGTCTTGAAGAATTTCGTATCTTCTGCGATGGGAGTGATTTGAGGACAAAGATGACTTTTGTTTTTGGATTAAACGTGGCGTGTGAATGAATGACTAATAATGATATTGCATAGGTATTGAGCTCATCCCTGAAACTGATAAAAAGGAAGTCAGGAGAACAGAATGAATTCCATCCCTGATGCCCATATGTGCTGCATATTTAAAAAAATAAATAAATCAGTGATTAAGTAGAGTCTGTGTGTGTGCGCGCACACACACGCATTCTCTCCAGGAGCCTTTCCTTTCTACTCCATGCACACACAGGTACTGTGACACAGGCCTGTTCCCCACCCCTCCCCACTTGTCTGCTGGGACACTGTCTTACTCATCCTGGCATCACAGACTCGACAAGTCCCTGGCGAATAATAGCTGTGAATATTTCTTGAATAGCTGAGTTAAAAAGACAACTTTGTGGCTTTGCAAGGCAAGCCACACGGTTTTCCGTGTTAAGTATGCACGTTGGTTCATGTCTTTGCCTATGACAACAACAGTCAAGCAGCAGGTGACATTTACTGAGTACTCGTTATCTGCTGTTCACCCTCCTCAGTGCTTTATATCTGTGATCTCGTTTAACCCTCCAGACGTGATTACAAAACAGGCACCGCCCTCCTTGTTTAGAAACCGGGAAACTGAATCACAGAGAGGTTAAGTGACTTGCCCAAGATTGCTTAGCTGTGGAGGGGCAGGATTCAGACCTGGCCAGTTGGCTCCGCCTACTTTTCCAGAGTCCCCCCACGAAGCCCTGGGCCCAGACCAGGTGCTGCATGAATCACTCCGTTGGTAGTTCCTCCTTGTTAGCATACCCCAGAATGTCTTGGAGGGCTTGTTGAAACACAGACTGTTGGATCCCGGCCCCAGTTTCTGATTGACAGAGTGTTGAGTGAAGCCAGACAGTCTGCCTTTCTCAAGCTAGGTGCCGACGGTCTGGGGACACAGTCTGAGAGCCGTTGGCCCATGTCTGACTTCCTTACCCTTAGAATAGGAAAAGTGGGTTCAGTAAGGTATGTAGACACAAGCCATCTATGAGTGGGGCTGGGTGCCCAAGAAATGCTCCGTGAAAGCAGAAATTCAGCTCTGAAGTTCCAGAGGGAAGAAGGAACACGTTTTAGGCCCCTACTATATGCCAGCCTTGCCCTGGCACTAAATTACTTAAAAGGCAAGGCCAGACATCTTCCTCACTCAGTCTTCGAAATTTGGAGAAGTAACAGAGGCTCACTCCTGGAGAAGGTTTTGAGGTGTTAAGAGTATAGCATTTGGCATTCATATGCTGGGACCAGATTGTCAGTAAGAGTTACAGTTCTGCCCCTTCCTGGGGGTGTGATCTCGGGCATGTGACTTAATTGCCTTGTGCTTAGTTTCCCAATTTGGGAAATGGGGTAACAGGGGTATCTACCTTATCACGTTCATCGTGAGGGTCAAGTGAGTTAGAATAGCACTGTCTGGGGGCGCCTGGGTGGCGCAGTCGGTTAAGCGTCCGACTTCAGCCAGGTCACGATCTCGCGGTCCGTGAGTTCGAGCCCCGCGTCAGGCTCTGGGCTGACGGCTCAGAGCCTGGAGCCTGTTTCCGATTCTGTGTCTCCCTCTCTCTCTGCCCCTCCCCTGTTCATGCTCTGTCTCTCTCTGTCCCAAAAATAAATAAACGTTGAAAAAAAAAATAAATAAAACTGTTTATTAGAATAGCACTGTCTGGCCCAGAGCTTGTCAATGACTTTGTCAACTGTTAGTTAACACAGAAAGGGTGAGATTCAGGCCAATGAAAGGGAGCTGGACTGAGAGTCTAGGGAACTGTTTATAAACTGATTTAATAATAATATCGATGATGATGATGATGGTAGTAATAATAATAATTGCTATTAGCATTATTCACTGAGACATTTGTGGGTCAGTCACTATGCAAAATTCTACTGAGTTCTCTTAGTAATGTCAGTTGTTACTTCTGCTGTCTGGATGGGGAGACTGAAGGTCTGTGGGGTTAATCCCCGTAACACTCTGCGTGACCTTGGGCAGGTTGCCTACCCTCTCTGGGCCTCCAAGATGGGATTGACCTTGATGTTCTCTAAGGGCTATGCTGCTCCTGTGACTGCTCACCCCAATCGTTAGGACACATCAGTTCTTAAGGCCTTGGCAATCCCCGGAGTGGGGAGCTCCTCTCCTTTGCGTCTTGGGTATCAAAGGAACAAAGTCCCTGGAATTCTAGACACCTCACGAATCATATCTGCCATACAGCTCCTTCCAACGCTGGGCGTCCGTATGGGAGGTGGCAGGGATGGCCCAAGGTGAAGCTGTGAACCAGGAGGAGGCTTCTTGGCACCTTGTCAGCTCCCCCCCCCGCCCCACCCCCTCCAGTGGTGGGGGCAACCGCTGTCCTTTATGCAGCACTGACTGCGGGCCCGGTGCCACGTGTCCTCCCCTTGAGCTCCCTGAGCCTGGTAGCAAGCCCGGGAGGTGCAGAGTTTCCCTTTCACAGAGGAGAAAACAGGCCCAGAGAGGTCAGGCTGCTCACCCAAAGTCACCCAGCTCAAGGGTCAGAGTCAGGATTGGAATCCAGACCTATCTGCCTCCCAAGCACATTACCAGTGACCACCACCCTAAACTGTCTCTCTGGTCTCTTTCTTCCTCTTTCCCCTGATTCCTAGTCCTTCCTTCCTTCTGCAACTCACCCTCCCCCCCACCCCCCACCTGCTCCTAGTGTCCCTGGAAAGGTCTGATAAGTGCCTTCTAGGTACTAAGAAGCAGTAAAGACATCCAACCCTCACACTCTGATTTGGTAGATCTGGGGTGATGTGCCCTCTTGATTGTAAACCACAGTCCCTTCTGGGTCTAACCTTCTTTGAGGCTAGGATCCTAAATGTGTTCAGAAGGGACTCCTGCAGCCGCACTAGCTGGAGGAAGTCCCGGGTATGATGCTGCAGCACATTTCAACCACGCAGCTCCAATCTGTTCTTTATACAGAAGAAAGAGCACTGGATATGGAGTCTGAAAACGCATTCTGGCTCTCCCAATTACTCACTGTGTGACCTTGGGCAAGCCCTGTCCTCTCTCCGCACCTCATGGATGAGATGATTCTGGGCTCTATAATTTTGAGGTCACATTCTGCCTTCACGCTGCCTGGAGGGCAGGATCCTTCAGGGCAGGGCACTGGCACCCCCCATTTGCCTCGGTAGGTGTCCCTAAGGTCTAGAGAGCACCTCTCACAAGCTCTGCGCTCCGTAAATACGGTAGAATGGGTGACTGGCGCTCCTAAGCATTGAGTGGGGTGCCCCATTCCGCAAACTGTAACATATTAGATCCAGATAATCACCAAGACGGTAGCTAATCTCGGTTCCTAAAAGAAACCGTATTATGTTTTGTCTGATGTGATAACATAGCTCAGCTTTGGGGAAATTTTTGTTTATCTTTAACCACAGTTAAGGAAAAAAATTTTTTAAGCAAAACCTTCTGAAAGTAATTTGACTACAGGGGTTTTTCTACCTCTAGTCGTTTTCTTGGAGAAAAGCAAAAAAGGCAAACAAGCGGCTACTTAGTAATAGGCAATGCTGTTTGGGAATTTAAAGGGACAGACATGAAAAATTTAGCAGAGTGAGCTAGCTGCCCCTGAAAACCTGGTTATAAATTTGCGCTGACAGCTTTACAATTGGCGTCAACTGTAGACCAACCAAGAGCTCCAAATTCTAATCCTATTTCTGATCTTGACTTGTTTTGGTCTCTGAAATGAGTCACTAAAATGCTAGAACCAAGCTTGCTCCTCTGGCAAAGGATGACAACATCGACCTACTTCATTCTTTGCCTCTTGTTTGTTTCTCTTTTCCTTTATTTGTCTTTTTATGGAATCATCTGATCCGTATCACTCTTGCCCATTTTTATTCTCTTCTTCCTTCCCCCTTTTGCATCTTTACCCCCGATTCCTCTGTCTTATTTTTTTTTTTAATTAGATGAAATGTGGAGTTGGAAGATAGAAACCATCAGGCTTTTGTTAGTGTGTTTCCTTCTTCATCAATGAGGACAATGTGTACAGAAGATCTTGTGGATTTCACTGCAAAGGCGAGCTGAGAACTGTAACCAATCAGGAGAGAGCTTTCTCAAGAGCTCCAGAAATATTTTGGTTTTCATGTACTCACTATTTTGCTTTTGAAACCAGATTCCCAGCCCTTTGCCAGAGTTCCTGGCTCCAGTGTTAAAAGGTGCCCCTTTGTGCAAGCAGAAAAGTTACAGTTGATTAAGAGTCTGCAGCTACAGCTAAGCCATCTCAGCCTTGGCCTTGGCCAGAGGGAGGACTGGCCCCAAAGATGGTCCGTGAGTGTGTGAGGAAGGCATATATTTGGTGCAAGCTTTTGTCAGAGATGACTTCATTTAATTATGGTATAATTCTGCAAGCTGGTGTCCTTTCACAGATGGGGAAACTGAGGTTCAGAGAGCATAGACGACCTGGCCAGGGCCGCATAGATACGAAGTGACCCAGCCCTTCTGACATCCTAAGCTTGTTTCCATCAGTTAGTCTCCTTTCGGCTCAGTGGTGCTGCCTCCTGGCATCAGGCTTGAGATGAGCTGATTGCCGCGGGATGGGAAGGGACTGGGAATCGGGTGAAAGCCCCTCACACCCACTACTGCCTTCCCGGGGACTGGGGCCGGTGGGTGGGAGTGGGGTGGGTAGGTATGAGTGGGGGTGGAGGCTGTGCCCCTGGAAAAGTGGGAGGGGCAATGGGCTCAGGGTGGGGCTCCTGTGGGGTGTATGTGTGTGGAGAGAGAGAGAGAGAGAGAGAGGGAGAGAGGGAGAATGATAGAACCAGGATAAATATGTAACTAGGTGTTTGCTTCCAAAATGAAAATAGCGTTATGATTTATTTCTGATTTTAAAAGCAAGGCATGCTGGTGGTAACAAATTTAGTCTGCACAGAAAGGAAGAGTAAAGGAAGTGAAACCAGCCTATAATTCCACAGACTAGAAAGAACCATGACCCGAAGCTAGGCTTTGAGTTCTGCATTCCAGGGCTTAGCTACCTTAAATTCACCTCAGTCTTGCCCGTTGGCGAGTTTCCATGGAGACCACCAAAAAACGGCTAATATGAATAACTCTGATTTTTGAATTTTGGACTCACTTAGGGGTAGCTGGGTTGATGTCACCTGATAATTCCTTTAGGGTTTATTTTCTCTAAGATGAATTTTAAAACTCACAAAATATGGTTAGCTCATTAAAAGTCATGCTTTCAAAAACGAACCATATGAGAAAAATTTCGATATGATGTTTAGACAAAAGGGAACGTAAAATTGGGCATCCAACATGATCTGAGCCTGGATTAAGATGTGTATCTAGGGGCACCTGAGTGGCTCAGTTAAGCATCTGACTTCGGCTCAGGGCATGATCTCACGGTTCAAGGGTTCAACGCCCCCGCCAGCAGGCTCTGGGGCTCTGTGCTGACAGCTCAGAGCCTGGAGCCTGCTTCAGACTCTCTCCCTCTCTCTCTGCTCCTCCCCTGCTCACACTCTGTGCCTCTCTCTCAAAAATTAATAAGCATGAAAATGAAAAAAAAAGACGTATATCTATATTCACAGAAAAAACAAAAGAATTTGCAGTAGTTCTCTTAAAATGTTACCTCCTAAAATGTTATCAATGTGAATTATTTTAATTGTTTTCTTTATATTTTTCTGTATTCCTGAAGTTTAAAAAATTTTTTTGAATGTTTATTTTTGAGAGAGAGAGAGAGAGAGAGAGCTCAAGCAAGGGAGGGGCAGAGAGAGAGGGAGGCAAAGAATCGGAAGCAGGCTCCAGGCTCTGAGCTGTCAGCATAGAGCCTGATGTGGGGGTGGAACTCTGGAGGTGGAACTCACGAGCTGTGAGATCAGGACCTGAGCCGAAATCAGATGTTTAACTGACTGAGCCACCCAGGCGCCCCATGTATTACTTTAGTTTTTATAAGGGGCATGTTTTGCTTATAGAGTCAAAGAATAATATGCTATTTTTAAAAAAGGATAGATGTTTGGGGACAAGATGTTTTTGAAATACACAGTGACTAGTATGTGCAGAGACAAAATAAAGCAGGGTATTAAGCAATTTCCTGTTGACCTTAATCAACATTCTAGCCTGGATGGATGTTGGAGAAAGAGGTGGGAGTAACTGGCTGAGGGAATGTTCATCTGAGTTTCTGAAATATTCATTTCCTGCAAATCCTCTACTCTGCAGCCATCTCCAATGGAAATGCCAGTTAAAATGAGCAAGAGAAAGATTCTGTCTGTAGGAGCCCTGAAAGCCCTCATTTAGAGTTAGGGTTCTGCTTTCCCAGGGAGACTGGTGGTTTTACCCATGGACATCTGCCAGAAATCAAACAAAAGGGACAGGTAGGAGAAAATAGTCTGTAATTTCGGCTCTATGGATGTATGTCATGTAGTAGATTTCCTCAGCTTGGTGTATGTTTCTGGTATGAAACTATCAAAAACTCCCACGATAGCGCCCACTGTTTGGGGCCACCGGCAGGGACACTGTGAGCCCAAAGATCCCTCCTGGGTGGAGCTAACAAGCTTCTCCAGCCTCCCACTGCTCTGTCCTTTCCAAATGAGTGGTAAAGACAACAATAAAAACCAAGAATCCTTAAATCTCAGGGGAGAGTGGAGAGGTGAAGGGAGGTCTGTTTTATGGCACACCTTCAATAAAAAAGATTTACAGGTAAGTCATTTTCTCTTCTTTCTAGGTGTTATATTGAGAGGGTCCAGTAAACTAAACCCCAGAGAGAGCTTGGTATAAATAAAAAAATCCGACAACTGTCAAAACAAATAGCAACCAATCAGAAATACAACATTGAGGGAAGCTCTGGTTCTCAAATAATTTAGAGAAGTGTTAGCCTGTTACAGCAAGAGTAAAGACTTAAAGGGACCTTGGGAGGCAATTTAGGATGTCTCCTGAATCTCAAACTTGGAGATTTGATTGAGAGAAATGGGTAATACAGGTCTAGTTTTATCTCTAAGGAATAATCAAAGCTCTAAGTATCAGTGAAGAATACAGTCTTTCATTCGTTCACCTGGCAGTCACCGAGTGCCTTCTCTGGACAGGCTGTGAACTGGGTGATGGAGAAGCAGATTGGAAGGACACAGACCCATCCCCATGGACCCCAGAACAGGGAGGAGCCATAGCTATCGTGCAGGGTGTTCTATACAGGGATAGATGTAAATGCTGGCTGTTATTGTGGGAGAGAGAGGAGAAGCAACACTGTGTGTGTGTGTGTGTGTGTGTGTGTGTGTGTGTGTGTGTGTGTGTGAGTGAGCTGATGATTGGCAGAACTGAATTTGAAAGACACAAAAAGTTAGGCAGGTAAAGGGAGCCGGGGGTTAAGTATATAAGCCAAGAAAGATACAATAGTCATTTGTTCATTCATTCATTTGACACATATTGAGTTCCTACTGTGTTCCAGGCACTTTCCCAAGAACTGAGTGAACAAGACAGACAATGCCCTTGCCTTCAGAGTGCTTATAATCTAGGGACCAGGCAAAGAACTGGTAAGCAACAAATCCACGAAGAAGAGGCTTTCAAAGAGTAACGTGTTGTGAAAATACAAGAAAGTATAATGTGATCTGAGGGTGTGGTGGGCCTGAAGGTGGCCGAGGACCATCTCAGAGAGATTACCTTCCATGCTGTGCCTTGAGTCATCAGCCCAAAGCTCCAGGGAAGAATATCCAAGGAGGCAGGAACAGCAAGTGTAAGGGTTAGAACTTGGTATCCTCAAGGATCAGAAGAAGGACAATGAATGAGGGGGACAGTGGAAGGGGAAGGGGGTGTTGTGGTCAGAGAGGTAAGCAGGGGCCAGATCATGTAGTGCCTGTGGGCCCTTGTGAGGACTTTAAGAATTGTTTGTAAGGGGTGTGAGTGGGTAGGTAGACCAGTTGGTCAGCTATGGTGATAGACCCTGGTGGGAAGCCATGGTGGCCTGGGTGGAGGTCGTAGTTGTGAACTTGGTCAGAAGATGACAGTTTGGGATTATGTTCTGCAGGTAGAAGCAACAGTTTCTATGGAAGGATTAGAAAAGTGAGGGGAGAAGGAAAGAGGAATAAAAGATACCTTCTGGGATGCTTTTGCCTGAGCAGTGGGTAGATGGTGGCCATTTATAGAGGTGGGGAAGAGGAAGTTTATTTGTTTTGTTTGAAGGGGGGGGCAGCAGGCATGGCATAAACCCACGTTTATGGACAGGGATGAGAGATGGCAGGAAGGGCAGGCAAAGGTCTTGAAGGATCCCGTTGGCCCCATGAGAGCACCACATGCAACACCAAAGCCTCAGGTAGTCAATGAAGACTTTTGCAACCGGGGCGGTGGGGAGGGGGGTGGGTTTCACACTGTCTGGTTTCATCATTTGAAAGATGATGAGCTTCCAGTGTAGGTGTTTGCTTGGGGGGAGGTGGCAGGAAGCAGAGATTAGTCAAGATGCTGTTGTAATAGCGCAGGTAGAGCTGGCGGTAGGTCAAGTAAGGGGGAACAGAGAGAAGGGACAGGTTCTTGAGCTATTCAGCGCGTAGAAGATGCGGGACACAGTGTCTCATTAGACGTGCGAGGTAGATTGTGAACACTCATTTTATGGGTTCCATGGAGTTCATGGATGGTTTCTGTTCACTGCAATGCAGCACAGAGCGTGGGGAGGGTTGAGGAGGTGAGGAGTTAAGTTATAGACTCGCAGATGTGTGTTATAGTCAAGTTATAGACTCGCAGATGTGTGTTATAGTCAAGTTATAGACTCGCAGATGTGTGTTGCTTGCCTCGTAGCCATTTGGCTCCTCCTTCTTCCCTGCCCCTCCTTCAGCACAGTCCTGTCCTTCAGGGGAAGCTGACCCAGCGCCCAGCTCCAGGGGTGGTCCCCCTGTCTAGGCAGGTAACTCACCCCCCGCCAATGAGTAGTATGAAAGTGGTCATGTGACTCACTTGGGCCAATGGGATGGGGGGACAGGTTTCCGAGGGCTTTTGGGAAAGCAGCTTCATTGCTTTCACCTGAGAGTGTCTGGAAGCAGCCCAGCCTGGTCGCCTGGATGTGCAGTCCCAAATTACTGCAGCTGTCTAGCCACCTCTCTAAGGATATTGAGACCCAGGCAGACAGGCTGGAGCTGCCCAGTTATGTGAGGAAGCTGTTTGCGTGTCGTGCAGCCTGTTTGCATTTCCCTTACTGGCAGCTCGGAGCATCTGGACAGATACAAGGGCCAGTGGGACATCCGGTGGAGATTTCCAGCAGGCACGTGGGCATTCCGTGTGGGCCTGGAGCTCAGGGTAGAGTCTGAGGTGGAAAAAGAACTCTAGCTCGCACTCCTGAGGGTTGGTGTGAATAGGATTGTTTTCCTATTCAAATAAGACTTAAAAACAATTTTTTTTTTTTAACGGGGAGAGAAGTAGAGTAGTGGAAGGAAAAACTTCCTTGAAGAGTGCTCCGTGGTGTGGTAGTGTAGGGGTGGCTTATGGAACCTCTTTAATTAAAAATCTGAAGGAGAGATGCTAATCATTAGAATGATTCAGACACTGTTCAAAGAGAAGCTGAATGACCTATTTTCTGAGATTTTTTTAAAAGTGGAAATTCATTTTGTGTTCGTTGCCCCAGACGACCTCTAAGAGATGGAGACTAGCCCAGAGGAAAGAAGATGGGAGCTTTGGGGTCTGGCACCCACAAAGGCCAAGTCCAGATTTCACACTTAGGAGCTGAATTCTTTCTCTCCCTGAGCCTCTTTGTGAAGCGCAGAAAACCAGTCCCCTCCCTCCCCCAAGGTGGTCCTGTGAATTAAATTGGAAGCTCCTATAACGAGCTTGTACTGTGCCTGGAAAATAGTAGTGGGGCGGGGAAGGGGGAGAGGGAGGAGGGGGAGGTCCCCCTTCTTTCCATTCTCTCTCCATCTGTTTCCCATAAGGCTTTTTTTAAAAAAGTATTCTATTATAACTTTTAAAAATGTTTATTTATTTTTGAGAGAGAGAGAGAGAGCCTGTATGAGCGGGGAGGGGCAGAGAGAGAGGGAGAAAGTATCCCAAACAATCTCCAAGATGTCAGCACAGAGCCCGTCTTAGGGCTCAAACTCACGGGACCGTGAGATCATGACCTGAGCTGAAACCAAGAGTTGAACACTTAACCGACTGAGCCACCCAGGTGCCCCGCTCTCATAAGGACACTTCCTTATTTTCAGCATCCTCCGCTGACGGACGTGGTTACCAGTGAGCTCTCCTTGTCAGATCTGACAGTTTGTTCACATCTTCCTCGATCAATCACTAGGCACTTGAACTGGCCCATCACTCTCCTTGAATTTCCTCACTTGCCTTTGGCATCCCCGACCCCGAGTTTGGTTCTCTTCCTGCCCCTGTGGCTACTGCTTTCTGTCTTTGTTGGCTCCTCATCATCTTCTAGATGCTAAGAGGTAGAGCGCCCTGGGACTCGATCCTCAAGCCCCCACCTCTAGCATCTCACCCCTCAAGTGGTCTCATCTCAGCCGAAGCAGAAAGCCCAACGCCCTTACCGTGGGCCATCAGTCTCTGCCAATCTGCCCCTCCCAGTTTCCTCTGCTGCCTCCTACCATTGTCCCCCGGCTCACCAGAACTCCTTGCCGTTTCAGGAAAATGCCATGCACCCTCTCTGCTCAAGCCTCCTCACTTACTGTCCCCTCTGGCATGGCGTCTCCCTACCTCACTTGTCTCAGGTCCTTGTTCCAATGTCACTGTTTCAGAGACACCCTCCCCAGCACCCTCCCCAGCACCCCAGACACCCACCCCAGCCTACCGTCAGGCTTCATCCTGTCTCCTGAACCTGCTGTCACAGCGCTCAGCACTGCTTAATGCATTATATATTTATTCGTACATCTCCCCCATTAGAATGTCACCTCCTTAAGGTCAGAGATCTTGTTTTAGGCACAGAATCTCCAGCTTCTGAAATGGTGTGTGGCACAAAATGGGTTCTCAGTAGATCTTTGTTGAATGAACGCGTTCACTGAGGATTATGGCTATAGCCATTACCAATGTCATTATTTTCCCCAACTTTAAGATTCTACTATATATGCGTGCAAAGAGGGAGTGCCAGTTGACTTCCCGACATCCCTCTTGGTTTTCCAAGTCCAGTGGATGCTCTGTAAATGGCTTACATGGGAACAGATCCAAACAGAATTACTGATGCTCAGGGGCCTCAGATCACCGCACTGCTGGGCATCCTGTACTTCCTAAAAAGCCATCCTGAGCGATATGGTTAGACAGCCACTTAGACATGTCTGTTTTGGAAGCAGTCGTCTGACCTATGGTGGGAACGTCAAATGAAACAGAAACATTCTGACGTTTTAAGAGCTTTAATTTACTCACGATAAAAGCCATGGCATCCGAATATGTCAAGTTTATAAGGCATAGACTTCAGAACAGGAATGTGCCTACCTAATGTGAGGGCATGTCAGCGAATTGATTGACTTGTTGAAGGAGGACACCGGGAGCATCTTTGGAAGACACAGAAGATGTATCTGGAAAATACATCTGAAAGTCGGTTTTAGGGTGAACCTGTCTTGCTCGCTAGCAGTATGAAGTTAGGTTATAAGTGGAATCGAACAATTGCCAAGGTGATTCAGGCAGATGCATCTCAGAGGCCCCGAAGGACAGCACCCCCATGACCGTTGTCGATCAGTGGGGTGCAGTGGAGAAAGCATGGACTTTGGAGTGACACAGACCGGAGTATGTATCCTAGCTCTGCTGTGTGACATCAGGTAAGTTACTTAACATCTCTGGGCTCTGGTTTCTCCTGTCACGTGGCAGAGACTACTATGAACCATCCCATCTGTTTTCCCGGGAGCCCAGCACTCAGCCCGACTGCATTTCTGAGCCTTCCTCGCAGCTGGGTATGATCGCGTGCCTGAGTTCTGGGCCGAGGAACGTGATGAATGCCATGTGTGTCGCTTCTGAGCGTAGCCCGTAAGAACCTCTCAAGGGCTCTCTGTCACGCCCTTTGCCCTTCTGGCCTGAGGCAGAGGAGCCTGGGAACTCCAGAAGCCATGTGCCAGGGACGGTGGAGCCACAAGACCAGAAGGCATAGGTCCCTGCATCAGTGCCTCTAGGAGAGCCGCCTGTTTGGGACTTTGAGTGACTGAGAAACCAGGTGTCGACGAGAAAGACAGTTTTGTGTTTCCTGCCCCTGGGATTTGGGGGTTCAGTTGTCCTCTCAGATACTACCTCCCTAATAAATGAGGAGAAACATTTTTGTTTTTGGAGACTTGAAGTACGTTTTGTGTCTGAAGCTCCCAGAACACGTCTTGATGTGCAGCAAGGGATCGATACTGGTTCTTACGATCCTCTTGCCTAGCTAATGTACGTGGCCATCGCACGTTGGCCCTCAGAGGGTTTTGTTGGCCCTGGGGGGAGTATCAAGAAGTATAAAACATAGTCCCGGCTCTCGAATTCTAGGCACGGACGACAAGGAAAAACAGTTACGCTCTAAGTATATACACAGTAGTCTCCCCTTATGCGCGGTTTTGCTCTCTGCGGTTTCTGTGACCCGCTGTCGACCTCGGTCTGGATGCACACGGACGGCATGTCAGGTCAGTGATAGCCTAACGCTGTGTCACATGCCTGCGTCCTTCACCGCACCTCACCTCATCAAGTAGGCAATTCATCATCTCATGTCATCACAAAAAGAAGGGCGACTACAGGACAATAAGATGTTTTGAGAGAGAGAGAGAGAGAGACCCCATTCGTGTAACTTACTGTCCTATATATTGTAGATTGCTATGACTGTTCTATATTATTAGTCATTGCTGTTAATCTCTTATGGTGCCTAATTTATTTATTTACATTTTTAAAAGATTTTAATATATATATTTATTTATTTTGAGCAACCTCTGTGCCCAGCGTGGGGCTCGAGCTCACCACCCCAAGATCAAGAGTCTCACGCTCCACTGACTGAGCCAGCCGGGTGTCCCTTAGGTGCCTAATTTATAAGTTGAACTTTATCATAGGTATGTAGGGACAGGAAAAAACATAGTATATAGAGGGTTCGGTACTGTCTGCAGTTTCAGGCATCTACTGGGTGTCTTGGAACGTGTCCCCACAGGGAAGGGGGACTACATAGATCCTAAAATATCAGATCTCTGAAGGACAAGAATGGAGTGTCTCTAGGATCAGCCATTAGAATTCAGAGGAAGAAGTTCCCTTTGGTTGGGCTCGTTAGGGAAGACTTAACAAATCAGCAAGTATCAGGAGAGATTGGTTACATGGGCCACCACAAATTATGGTCAACTAAAAAATTTCTGTTTCATTTCAGACACATGAGATATTCAGTCTCTTAGCACTTATCCGTTGCTAGCCATGTTAGCAAGGTAGGCTATTAGAAAAGTAACCTAGAATATGGAAAAGCTGTAAATTAGGACAAGGGTGTTCATTACTGGGACACTTAAAATGTCAAATGATCAGAAGTGACCCAGATGTGAAGTAGTGGGAAACGGCTGAGGCAGATCAGGGCTCCTCCTTTTGATGTACTCTGTCCCTGTGAAACTTCATCGTTTCCGCCTGCATAGGGTGGCTACTCCATCTGTGACTTTGGACCTGACTGCTCCCAACTCCACTCCCATATCTCTAGCTGCCCACAGGGTGTCTCCGTTTGGGTGTCTCCAAGACACCTCAGACTCAGTGTCTCCAGCCTAAGCTTAGGAGTCACACGCTGTCCCCACCCCTCTGCCAGGCCCCTCCGCCGTCCGGCATCTCCTGCCTTGTCATCTTTGTGATGAAGAAGTTGTGAGAATCAGGATTCTAGACATCTCTTTTAAAGCCATCCTCTTCTCTTTATCTCTGCCGCTGCCCCTCCCTGGGCCGAGCTGTCATTTCTATGTGCCTGGACTGTGGCTCACCTGTCTTCCTGCAGGCAGCCTCAGCTCTTCTCCAGTCTTTTCCACCTCATCTCTGAGCATTCGCCCCAGCTATTTCCTCACCCTGAAACTCCTCAGTGACTTCCCCCTGCTTTTATTTTTTGAAGTTTATTTATTTATTTTGAGAGAGAGGGAAGGAGGTGGGGCAGAGAGACAGAGAATCCCAAGCAGGCTCCGCACTGTCAGTGCAGAGCCTGATGCAGGGCTCAAACTCAAGAACTGGGAGATCATGACCTGAGCTGAAAAAATCAAGAGTCAGTTGCTTAACTGACTGAGCCACCCAGGTGACCCCCCACCCTCGCCACTGCTTTTAGAACAAAGACCCAAATCCCTCACTTGGGCCGCCCGTACCTCCTTGTCTGAGCCTTGCCTGTCTCTCCGCCTTCTTGTCCTGCTGTTCCTCTCAATTCCTTCCCCACAATCCAGCCACGGGCCATTGCTCAGCTCTTCTCTCTGCTCCGAATGCACTGTCCAAACCCACTCCCCCGCCTCCGAACGCACAATTGCCAGGCTCGCCTTTGGCATATCCTCCAGATGCCCTGGACCATCACCTCAAGGTAGCTGTCCATGGTTCTGCATCTAGGTCAGGTTCCTCTGGGACCTGCTTTGTAGCTTACACGCAGCCTGGGCCAAGGAAAAGATGGCTCAGGGGCCTTCTGGATGCTGAGAAGCCAGGTGTTAAAAAACATTTGTCACTGATGATGCAGCGTGGGTATCTCCCTTTCTACAACTGAGTGTGAGACCATGGCACGTAGTTCTGATACCGAGTTTGAACCAGGGCTAGTCATTTCGTGCCAAAAATATTTACCATGTGCCGGACACTGTGCTCTTTCCCCTGCTCCCCAGGAGCCTGCCATTTGTTGAACACATTTCAGAAATCTGGGTATCAGGAGAGCAAATCTGTCTTCAGGGAACTCCCGCGAATGTGTTTTATTTCCTTGAGTAAGACATTTCATTTTCTGGGTCTCAGTTTTAATAACAGTCCTTGCTGACTGCCCCGTGGTGACGGGGGCTGGCGTTCATGCTGCTAAAATACTTGGACACCTTCAGGCCTTGGGTGTGATGCAGAGGGGAAGTCGGGCTTTGAATCTGAGCAGTTGAAAGTGCGACTTTCCCAAGACCCTTCCTTCATCCCTGCCGCCCCCCCCCACCCCCACCCCCAGAGGACCTGTGCTATTCAACCAGAGAGCAGAGCAGGTCCTGGCTGGCAAGGACCCAGGGATTAATGTCCAGGGCGTTAACATCATAATTGGCCCGGCTTTGAAGGCGGCAACATCTGCTGTGTGAGGCCCTGATGCCAGAGCCCATGTGGCACCTCCCGGCTGGCCAGGACCCCCTGTCTTGGGAGGTTGGGAGGCAGCCGGGGTGGCCTGATGGCTGTACTTAGCACACGCTCCATGGCTACTGTCAGGTGTTGAAAAGCTCTCATTAGGGCCAAGGAATTGACTTGTGTCCGGGGCTTCTCAGGAAGGCAATGGGGACCCACGGGAAAGGCTTTGTGCCGGGAGGCGCCCAGGGACTGGTAATTGAGTTACTGGTAAAGTACTGAGGCGCCGTGGCCGTGAAAAGTATTAGCGGCGCGAGGCTGGCAGACTATTGCAAGGCTATTCTGCACTTTTCCTTTGGCATGGAATACTTGGAGATTAATTCCTTCTTGAAAAATGTTTACTGGGGCAGTAGAGCCCGGTATTCAGGAGGGCAGGGGGGAAGTTGGACCACCAGTATCTGGAGGTGGCAAGGGGAGAAGATCACCATGCCCCACATCGTGGCATGCATTGTCTCAGCAACAACATTCCTGGGACACCTCGTTTTCCGGATGAGGAAACTGAGGCTCCAGCAGATTGGATGGCCTGATGACACAGTCATAAAAGATAGATTATGGATTAGAATCTTATCTGTTTTCACGCCCCCACTGCCCTGACTACATCATGGGTGCATTTGTGGACACAGCCCAGTTAGGTCCATATAGTTTCCTTTGCTCAGTTTCCTGCTTCCAAAAGAGCTCTCAAATGCATCCACTTCCTAACGCTTCTGGCCCAAGCGGCTCTTATCTGCATGACTGCAGCCTCCTAACCAGCTTCTCTGCTCCCCTTTGCCTACTGAGCGGGAACAGATCTCAGGATGTCACTTGCATGCTTCCCATCCCTCGAAGGGTTGCCATTGCAATGAGGCTGGATTCCAAAATACTTAACAAGGCCTGAAAGGCCTCCCCACCCCCACCCTGCCTCATGTCTCCTTCCATCTCTGGACCCTTGGCTCTACCCACATAGTCTTCCTGTACTTTCTGGAAGGCTCTACGCACTTAATCTTACCTTTGGCCCCTCTCTTATGCCATTCATTCTGCCCGAAACTCTTCCCCGACTTTTTCCTGGGTGACTTCTAGTCAACCTTGAATGTTTCTTCCTCAGAGGACGTTCCTGTCTGCCAAAGCCCTCTCCTTAGTGTCCCCACTCTCCCTTCTTCGCTTGTTAATTATTTGCAAATATTTTTTTCTTCTGTGACTTTGCTGGTTGCTTGGTTTGGTCTTGGTCTTTTCTCTCCCTCTGTTTTATGAGCTCCTGGAGGTTAGGGACCAGGGTGGCTCTGTTCCCACAATCTCCCCGCATCAAACACATTGCCCGGCACTCAGTGCATTTCCAATAAGCACATTTTGTATTTGTTGAATGAATAAATGGTTCTCAAAAACTGTTGGCATTGTCTCTGACAGTGTAAGTGCATGTGGCATATTTATATCAGCCAGTTCATTCTAAGGCAGTTTTCATCCATTTATTCATCCATGTGTCATTTCCATCAATATTTACTTAGTACCAACTGGATGCTGGGGATGCAAAACTGAACAAGAAAAGTTGCCAGCCCTCCAGTAACTTAGTAACTTGGGGGTAGGGCGGGGCGGTGGAGACAGAGCCTGGGCTGAGTCAGGTGTGGGTGACTGGTCCTCCAGTTACTCAGTGTGTGACCTTGGGCAAGTCATTTGTCATTTCACTTCTCTGAGCTCCGTGCGGGCGGCTCCTCTGTAAAATGGAGATAAGCAGACACATCTTGCAGGGCTATTCTGATGCGAACATGAATGAGCTAAAGTGCGTAAAAGCAGAGCTCAATAAAGAGAAGATGTTATTTTTATTTTTATTAGCTGGGTGGGGCATAAAGGGGGAGCCAGGTCATCTACCTGGTGGGGGGGGGAGGGGAATTAGAGAGGCTCTAATACATGATGAAGTGCCTTTGAGGCAGGGTGGGTAGAGGTGGGGGCTTGTTGTGTGACAACAGAGGGACTTTTGGGGGGGATCTGGATTGCGGTGTTTTGAAAATGAGCATCTCCTCATGTCTCTCTCCCAGGGGTGGAGGAGGGGGGCGCACACCACCTTCCCTTCTTCTGAGAACAGTTCAGTTTGTCTTTGGAAAGCCCGAATGCACCACGCCTCCCCCACTCTCGTCCCTGTTCCCATGCTGTCCCATCCCCACCCCACCCCAACCCAGCTGCCAAGCCTATACCTCTGTTTCCCCTTTCCTCTCAAAACTCAGAAGAAAGGAGGATTGGAAGCGTCTCTGTCATCCATCCAATGAAATTAGGAGCTGGCGGCTGTGGTTCTATTGATCACCGCTCTCCCCTCCCAACCTCTGGGAGACTTATACCCAGGATGGACAAGGCAGGGATACGAGACTTAGCAACGACTTGGAGATGGATGGGGACCCGGAGGCCACCTCATGTGGCCTCCATCCTGGCAGCGCCCTTGAGGAGGGGCCCTGGTGGACACTCTCTCCAATGTGCCCCAAGGTCATGTCAGTGGGGGCCAGTTTCAACGTGTATCAGTGGTGTGAACTTCAGTCTCTAAGCCCACGATTCAGTAGAAAAACACTGCAAAGTAAACATCTCTTCAAGGAAGAAGTGGCAGGATATTGAAGGGTTGGGGCTCTGGGAACCTCACCGCCGGGATCTACATTCCAGCTCTGTCATCTTGGACTGATGAACACAGCTCAGCCTCAGTTTCCCGATCTGTAAAATGGGAATGATAATGGTAGTTCCTTCCTGGGAGCTATTATGGGGATCATTGCAATAACAAGGGGGGAGCCCTTAGAACACTGCCACGTCCAGAGTGCTAACATGGTACGTGTTGACCGTTATGATTAAGACTTGGTGGAACCCCGCCGAAGCAAGGGCTGGAGTGAGATGACAAGGGTCCAGAAAAATCGCCAACCTCCCTAAATCCCTCTTTCTGCTCTCTGAGGACTCAAATGCCTTCACCAGGGAGCAGTACCTTTCACTGCGTGGCAACAGAGAAGCTTGTGGCAGAGTAAAGAGAGCCGGGTCTCTGCAATGGGCAGCCTGTGGGACTCTCAGCAATCACCCGGCCATGGGTAATTACCTACCCTCGCTGCACTTCTGTTTCCTCACTTGCCAGACCGGGACCCCCGTCTCCACAAGAGAGGGTAGGACCTGACATCTCAGCATCACCTCCCCTGGTTCGCTCTTGTCCAGGCCACCCCAGTGACTGGTTACTGCTGCTGTCTCCTGACGGGCCTCTGTCTCCCTGTTTGTCCCCATATAGGCACCATATAGCTTTCCCCATATAGCTTTCAGAAGCTTGCTCTGAAAACCCAAGTCAATGAACTTCCAATGTCGCTGCTTTCCTTAGACCCTCCAGTGGCTTCCAATATCCCCGAGTGGGTCACTCTCATCCTGGCCTACAAAGCATGTCTCTCCCATTCACTCGGCTCCCTCCCATGTGCCTCCTGCTGGGAACACCCCAGGGCCTTTGCTCATGCTGTTCCCGGGCCCTCAGCCTGGAATGTGTTTCCCCCAGATAGCAGCATAGCTCATTCATTCTGCCCAACTGTCCCCTCCTCTGAGAGTCCCCGTGCGGCCACCCTATCTCTCACGGCATTTCCTTTTGGGCGCTCCCTGTCCCCTTCCCCTGCTGGATATTTCTGCACAGCACTTATCAGGGCTTGACAAACGTTTATGTATTTGTTAGTCTATTGCTTTTTTTTTCTTCTCATCAGGCTGCAGAGCCCAGAGAGGGGAGGATCCGACTCTTTGATCTCTGCTGGATCTCCGGCACCCGGCACAGTGCCTGGCTGGGTGTAGATAGTAGTTTTTGAATGAACAAGTGCAGAGTGTGTCCAGGGATTAACATTGTGAAAATGGGCCTGGTCCATTGTAGGTGTTTGATAAAGGTGAGTTTTTAATCCCTTCATTATCAAACTAGAAAGAACACTGGAAAAGCAAATACCCTTGGGAGGGGCAACACATTGATTTCAATTCACCCGGGATTCCTGCAGAGGGGAGGACTAAGCTGGAGGGTGGGGAGGAAGGCAGGCCGAGGGCCCCAGCCACTCTTCCCTTGCTAAGCAGTTTTGCCTCTGGCCAGCTTTGTTTATGCCTGTGTAGGATGATTCTCCAGGCAATTGAATTGAATTACCCTTTTCATTCTAATAATCTGAACAGAATTCAGATGTGGTATTTGATGATGTCTTGTCTATTGAACGACCGCAGGACTGCCTGGCACGTTGCAGCAAACGACCATCAACTTGAGGGCCGCCGTGCCTCCACCAAAGTGCCAATATTTCCGTGGAAAATCCCGGTCATTTACAGTTTATGTCTCAAAAATGAATTTTTATTTCATTGGCTTAATCTTTAGAGTTATCAGAAACGTGTGTTTATTCCCAGGGAGACTTCAAATGCAGGATTCTTGTAACGAGACCAGAGCTGGAAGATTTCTTGAAGTGGGGGAAAGAAAAGCGCTCCCTGCCTGGCTGGAATTGCTGTGTGTATGATGCCCTGCAGAGAGAGAGAAGAGAGCAGGCTGGATGCCTTCCAAAAATCAGAAGGGAAGCTGATTCCTACTTGGGAGGGTGTTAAAATCTTAAGGGCAAGGCCAACAGACCGAGGGGAGAAAGTGAAGGAGAGAGAGAGAAATGTGTGAGCATCTTTTCCCTTTTTTTTTTTTTTTTTCTGTTTTCTTACAGCCAAATGCCTGGAAACCTGCGGCATCCGGCAATTCCCTGGCCGCGGCGTATAGTAAGCACTCAGGAAATGTAAGTTAAATTGGAGTTGAATTTGGCTGATGAGGGTTTGGAGGCAGTGTGAGCTGCTGTGATCTGATTCGACCAAGTCTCTCCCCGCACTCCCATCCCCCTGGTGCATTCATATTGTCTAATAATCTGTCACAAATAGCAACAGCACTGAAGCCTTTCACTGTGTCACAGGGAAGGATCCAGCCCTTCCCAGGGGATCTCCCCCGGCACAGGAGCCGGCCCAGCTCTGCCCACACACTGGGTCTCTGAGTCAGAAGGGCATGTTTTTGCAACTAATTTTACTACTCTTGTTTCTATCCCATTGGTCAAACCCTGCTAGCTTTTTTTGGGAAGGGGTCTGCACCAGCTGAGATCCCAAGATTAGTTATATTGATAAGGAGAAATTTCTCTGACCAGCCTCCCATCCCGCTTCCTCATTTTCTGCCCTTAGACAACTCGAGAAAGATAGACTGCACTGTAAACAGCATCATCACTGAAACATCTCCTGGCAAGAGCTCTTGGAATCATAGATAATTAGTGAACTTGTAGCAGCCAGCTAACTCAGCGCCAATGCAAAGCTACTCGGTTAGTCACCGTAGTATCTCCAAGTAAAGGGATTACTCCAAGCATCAGTTATGGACAGATGCGACTGACTTGTACTGTCCCAGTCTTTTGTGGGCATAGCAACAAACAAACCA
The DNA here is from genome assembly GCF_022837055.1 of Prionailurus viverrinus. Taxonomy (NCBI): domain Eukaryota; kingdom Metazoa; phylum Chordata; class Mammalia; order Carnivora; family Felidae; genus Prionailurus; species Prionailurus viverrinus. The sequence continues at coordinate 128,068,632 of NC_062567.1, forward strand.
GACCAAACTCTTTGCTCACTTGTGACTTATATTCTAACGATCCACATTTGTCTATCTATCTTATGCAGTGACCTGAAATGACACAGACAATAAAATTACAAAAAAAAAAATATCAGGATCAAATAATATGTCAATGAGAAGGGAAGGTCAGCATCAGAGGAGAAGAAATACCACTAGGCAATTCATAGGGTCCTATCGAGCTGCCAATGCCAAGTGGGAGCTTTGGTCTGAAGCTCCCTGATGGCCAAGGTAGAGAGGGAAAGTATATCCGTAACACGAGTCTCATTTGTTCAGAAAGGGATATCAGTACTTTCCCTATTTCTTCTTATAATAAAATCCATTATCTAATCATATGACCTTATTTAAGCCTTAGAATGATCCTTTGACTCAACTATCATTCATCTTAACCCCATTGTACAGATGGAAAAAACTGGGGCTTAAAAAGCTGTGTACCTTTCCCAAGGTCTTATCTGGGAAGTGGCAGAGGTGAGGTGAATTTTCAGGCAGTCTGACTTCAGAACCAGTGCCCTTAATACATACGGTTGGCCCTTGAACCACGCAGTCAAAAATCTGAGTATACCTTTCGACTCCCCAGAAACTTAACGACTAATAGTCTACTGTTGACTGGAAGCCTCACCGATAACATAAACAGTTGATTAACACAGTTTGTATGTCATATATATTATATACTAAAGAAAAGAAAATGTTAAGAAAATCCTAAGGAAGAGAAAATACACTTACAATGCTGTACTGTGTATGTGTGTATACATACATGTACTCTGTGTGTGTGTGTGTGTATGTGTGTGTGTACGTAACTGGACCCACACAGTTCAAACCTGTGTTATTCAGGGTTGACCACTTCACTGTCTCTCCCCCAGGGCAAACTGAAAAAGTACATGAATGGCCCTTGAGCAAAAGCCTAATTGCCCTGGGAGATGGTCTCCTGCCAGAGATCTGGGAGGAAAAAAAGAGAGAGGCACATCCATGTGAAGTGGGAAAATAACAGTGGGTATGAAATTCATCAGCTTCTAGGCCCAAGACATCCCAAGAATGGGAAAACCAGAGCTGTTAGGTCCCAGGTTCAAGACGGCCCGGGCTAAACTAACCTGATAATCTTGTACCCATTTCCTGTTGTCATAAAGGCAGAAATAAGTGAAAAACAATCCCCGCTAGGTTGGCTCTGCCTGTTCTCAGGCTCCAGCCTTGCGAGAGAGCCTCAGTAGGTCTGAAAGAGGGGCCGTAGTGCTGGGGTAAGCAGTCGGGGGGCGCTCTCCAAGGTGCTGAAGCAAGAGGCTCTTCCTTTTCTTTCCAGATTGGCTGCTTGCCTTCAGAGTCACTACTCCTGGTAACCACATGAGTGGAAAAAACAAACAAACAAACAAACAAACGAAACAACCCCTCCTCGAAATAGGAGACAAACTGCATGACCAAGTTGAGAAAATGTGCCAATTTGTAAACGTTCAAGTTTATTTACGGGCGATGCCAACCCTGAGAGGTAGCATAGGGTAAAGGTACAGCATGCGTTCTGGAACCAGACTGCATTGGCTCAGCAACTCACTAGCTGAGGGACTTGGGGCCAATTTGTTAAACCTTCTATGCCTCACTTCCTCACCTGTAAAATGGTGGTAGTAGTAATAATAATAATACCCCAGGAAGATTTGCTGTGAGGACCAAATAAGTTCTAAGTCACTAAGCATTGTCAAAAGTGCCTGGCAAATAATAAGATCGATATGTGTGTTTGTTAAGAAACATCTCTTACAGCAAAATTGCTTGGTAATGGGGTCATTTCTGGGATGATGAGCCCAGCAGAGTCACTTCATGCCATTGGGTGAATCCAGCCTTAGGGGATGCGGTGATGGCAGATGACATAGAAAATAGTATCTTGCTCTCATCCCTCTCTATCACATTTACATGAAACACGAAAGGCCTGTGCACCAGATGCAATTGCCTCTTGCATCTTGGACTTCTGAGCCCAATGATTTTCTAAAACGTTGAATTCTGTTTGCTCTACAGTTTTTAAACAACAGCTGTTCATCCACCCCAGAGGTGGCAGCGAGTCTGTGTTGGGGGATGTTCAGTGCATACCCACCTCCCTTGGCTCCTCACGGGGATGTTAGGGGGTCTAATTAATTACTGTTTGTAAAGCATTGAGAAATTCTCTAGTGAAAGTTGCTATAGAAATGCAAGTTGCTGTATTATGATTACATGTACTTGTAATTGTTTGCAAAGTTTACTTATTGGGCAGGGAGAGAGGGAGAATATAGTTTTTTTTTTTTTCCTTGATGATAGTGGATAATGCTTTGTAAATTGGCATTTATGGATGTCAAATCACTTTATGGAGATGTATCTTCAGAGCTACAGGGAATCTCATAATAGGAAATGTACATTGAGGATTTCTTCTTTTGCTTTTGTGCCTCTCCCTCTTGTAACTCCTTATTTCCACAGTGAAACTAATGTGAAAAGAAAGAAACATTGTAAGAAGCAATCATGTGTATCCAAACTTAAAAAAACCCAGTACATATTTCTATACAAAATTTCCTACATAGAGCCAGGTGGTTTGTTTTTTTGTTTTTTTGTTTTGTTTTTTTTTTTGCCTAGAACACTCCTCCCGTTAATTTATGCTAAAGGTTGAAATAAAATTTTGAAGGAGAAACGAAGAAAGTTAGGGATACATGTAAACTCCAACAATTAAAATTTTGTGTTGGGTGCCTCTAAGTCTTGGCTTGGCTTTATTTTGTTACATTGTGTGAAATGACTAATAGCAAGCTAACATCTGAGAAATGTCTTTCCATGGTTATACATGCACTTTTTTTTTCTTTATTATCTACTTTCCCTGAGTTTATAGGGAAATACCTATTTTATGGGTATGATTGACCACTATATGAAACCTACCCACCTTCCTCTAATGTATCTGTTTCCTAACTCAAGTGTGAGATTAGTGATACCAATCTTGACGTACTAAAAAGATAAAGCTGACTGGAATTAAAAGTTAGCATTATATAGAGGCAGCGCCCAAGACCTTGTTTGCGAGCTGTTTACATGGTGATGAAATCTGCATCAGATAAGAATGCTATCAATGCTGCCATTAGCGACTCCCCAGCCAAGTTTTATCTATAGCCTCACAAAAATTGATTTGCAATCAGTTATATTTGTTTTTTAAAATCCCATAAAATCTAAGAAGCCTATTTTAGTCTGTAAAATGGAGCAAATAATTGCCTCTTTTACATGAATAAAGTGTAAAATCCATACCTGGACTAATGGCCATTTTCTTATTCCTCAGGAGGCCCTTTGATCTCCAGCCACACCATACACCCTGTAGATTTTCTACTTTTCTGCTCGTTTACGAATTTCTAAACTGAGTTTGGAATTCTCATCGACAATCCCTGCCGTGTTCTGCTACCTAGCCCCCACCCTTGCCAGCTGCAGACACTGACCTTCTCTGCTCCAGGGTCCCCTAGTATCTTGTAGGTGATGAGATTTCTCACACACTAATCCATAAAGAAAAGAATGAATGAATGACCTGGGGCTTACTTCTTGAGGGCAGGCACTCTTGTTTTTATATTTGCTCGTAGCCCTTGGTATGGTGGGCTGATGGCAGGGGACAGATAATGACACTACTTATCCAAACCGTCCGGTGCACGTCCGCTCACGATGGCTTTTGTTCCTAGAGGATTAGCCATGTTGCAAATGATCAATAAGTCAAATAATCCTGGCAGATCTTCATTTAAAATTCTTAGAGATGCCATCACTTACTTAACTGCATTCAGTCCTATTGATTTACCTCTCACATCCTTCTGCTTTTCTCCCTCCCTACTGACCATCCTAGTCTGGGCCACCACTGTCTCTCACCTGCACAGCTGCGGTGGCCCTCTCAGGTCTGCCCGCAGTCATTCTTGCTCCTTCTTACCTCTTCATCTTCATTGCAGCAGAGGGGTCATTTAAAATGCAAGTCTTATCATCCTGATTATGGGATCCTTAAGACCCTTCAGTGGCTCTCATTGCTTTAAGGAATGAAATAACCATCTGCCTTTGTCTCTCCCTCCACAAGTCTTGCTTCACTGTCTTTACTCTAGCCACTCTGCCTTCCTTCCTGGTTCTTAATTATCTCAATTTGTCCCCCCACCCCCACCCTGCCTCAGGACCCTTGCACATGCAGTTGCCATTGCCTGGAACACTCTTTTCTTCCTCACCTTTCACCTGATTACCATGTCGTCCCTTAAAGCCCAGCTTCCCCAGGCTAGCTAAAGTTTTGCTTACACACTCTTTCTAACTCCCAGGGCTTTTTCCTTCCTCACAACATAGTTTGTAGGGGTGTGTGCGTGGGGGTGTATGTCTAAGCTCCACGGGAGCAAGAGCTGGGTCTGCTGTTTGCTCCCCACTCTATTCCCAGAGCTTAGAATCCCCTGGGACAACATAAGGATTTAGAAAAAAAAAATGTTGAATGAATGAGTAACTCTAGAATAAATTTAAGATCTTTGTCTAATAAAGTAGGAGTCAAGGAAGAAATTTATACGCTCAAGTGTCTGCTTTCCAGCTGCTGGGAAGGTGTGCATCACCCAGCTCTACTCTCGGCGAATCCTTGGTATCAACCTCAGAAATGATGCGATATTTTTCCCAGTATAAGTTCAGCCCTTTATAAAATAATTCCAGCACACCGTGGCAGGTGTCCAAGAGGTCCATAATTGAATGCAAATAATTAAAAAAGAGCACGTGATTTCCAAATTAAGCAACAGAAAAAACAGTACCGTACAATTGTACAGTGATGATTCTGTATCGGTGAAATAAATAGCCCAGAAACCATCGATGTGGAAATGTCCTAGGGCCCAGCGCTCTTGGGAATGTGAAACAAGCCTCCTCCCTCACTAGGTTCCCGCTGGCGTCTCTGGTTTGTCTTGCCGTCCACCCCTCACACCTTCTGTCCAGCACAACCTTGCTCAGAGCGCCCCCCACAAGTCCATGCCGGAAACGTGGTTCCTTCTGCTCAAACTGCCTCCCTTTCCCATCACCTTCTTTGCGTTTCCATTTCTGGGACCCCAGGGCAAACATCCATTCATCACTTCCCTGTCCAACTAACCCCTTATCCAACAACATTTCCTTATCCAGTTGAAATTTTAATGTTTCCTTCGTTGTCTGGGTAAATGGCCCGTCCACACCGTCCATCAGCTCATGGCAGAATCCAGGGGATTGTCCTTGCTCCTTTCTTCTCCCTTCAATCCCAGGCACATCCCATCCATCAGCAAGTCCTGACGCAAGTCTGGTCCTTTCCTCCTACCACATCCTCCTGATCTTAACCACCATTTTCCCTGCAAAGGTTTCCCAATGGGCCCTCTCTCCTTTGCTTGCTTCATTTCAGCCACACTGGCCTCCTGCTGTTCCTCAACACAGCGGGCACACTCCTGCCTCAGGACCTTTGCACTAGCTGTTTCCTCTACCAAAAACACCTTCCCTAGATAGTTATTATTTATGTATTTATTATTTCCTAGATATTATTTGGTCTCTCGTCTCCTTCAGGTAGTTTTTCAAACATTCCTTCCCACTAAGACCTTCCCTGTCTATTCTATGAAATATTGCAAATTCCCTTCCCCAGAAACACTCTAGCCCATGTCCCCAGTGTATTTTTCTCCTTAGAACTTGTCTCTGCAATGTGTAGGCTCACTTCATGGGTGTCCACCCTGTGCTTAGAAGGAGTCTGTGCTTGGCTTAGTGCTCCGTGTTGCCGACTCTGATTCCATTAGTATCTTCCTAATTTTTTAAATTAAGTAGGCTTCATGTCCTGCATGGACCCCCAACATGGGACTTGAGCTCACCACCCTCAGATCCAACCCTGAGCTGAGATGATGAGTTGGACGCTTAACCACCTGAGCCACCCAGGCACCCCAAGATATCTTTTTTTAAACAAGGGACCCTGCAAGTTCATTTTGACCTTGGTCCCACAAATTAGGTAGCTGGTCTTAGCAACGTGCTATATCTTTGACTTATTTTGTTGCATCAATCCCCACTGGGGAGTGAGCCACAAGGGCAGGGGTCCTCACCTCTTTTGTCCATCACTGTAACCTTAGACCTAGAACAGATCTATGTATGGGACAGATGCTCAAGAAATATTTGTGGGGCGCCTGGGTGGCTCGGTCGGTTGAGCGTCCGACTTCGGCTCAGGTCATGATCTCGTGTTTGTGAGTTTGAGCCCCGCGTCAGGCTCTGTGCTGACAGCTCAGAGCCTGGAGCCTGTTTCGGATTCTGTGTCTCCCTCTCTCTCTGCCCCTCCCCTGCTCATGCTTTGTCTCTCTCTCCTTCAGAAAGAAATAAAAAGAACATTAAAAAAAGAGAGAAATATTTGTCAGTCAATGAGTCCTGGTTACACCAGCCAGAAATTAAGGGAGTCACCCTTGACACTTACCAACTTCCTTGGACTCCCACATGCAAGTTCCATCCGTTTTGTTCCTTAAATGTATTTTAGATCTGTCTACTCCTCTCCATTTTCTCAGTACCACCCTCAGCCAAACTACTTGGATGCTTCCTTGTAATGTGCTTCTTAACTGGTCTCCATCGTCCCCATATGTCCCCTCCAACCACTCCCCATAGTTGCTACCTTCTACTTGTAGAGCCCAGGATGAAGGTCAAAGTCCCTGGCATGACCTCAAGGGCCTGCTCGAGCTGGCCCTGTCTGCCTCTTCTGCCATATCCTGCCCTCCGTCTTGGCAATGCAGCCTCTTGGGCCTCCTTTTGGCCCTGCGAATACACTGTTGTTTGCATGCAAACCCTTCTGTCCCCTGTTTCCAGAACACCTTTCACTCCCTCTAGCTCTTGCTCACTCTCATCCCTTTCCTGAACCCCTGAGTTAAATCTCCCCATTATTCGCTATCACAGAGGCACCCTCCACACACCCCTTCTCTGTAAGTCTTACAATAGCAGCCACTGGACAATGATTGGTGTGCTTTCTTTTCTTTTCTTTTCTTTTCTTTTCTTTTCTTTTCTAGAGAGCGTGAGCATGGGAGAGGAGCAAAGGGAGGGAGAGAGAATCTCAAGCAAGCCCTGTGCTCAGCGTGGAGCCCAATTCGGGGCTCCATTCATGACCCTGAGATCCTGACCTGAGCCAATATCAAGAGTTGGAAGCTCAACCAACTGAACCACCCAGGCGCCCAGATGTGTTTTCTTGATTGTTTTTTTTTTTTTTCTCTCTCTCTTTTTTAAAATTTATTGTCAAGTTGGCTAACATACTGTGTAGCGTGCTCTTGGTTTTGGGGGTAGATTCCCATGATCCATTGCTTATGTACAACACCCAGTCCTCGTCCCAGCAAGTGCCTTCCTCAATGCCCATCACCCATTTCCCCCTCTCCCCTCCTTCGACCACAGGATTGTAGGGTTACAAGGGCAGGGACGGCACCTCTGAGGTCTCTGCCCAGCGGGCCGTCAGCAAGCACACGGCAGGTGCTCAGTAATGCTGCTCAAGTGAGTGAATGTGGGGCAAGATGCCCTGCTGAGCAATTAATTTAGGTCGGGTCTTCAATGGCTAGTTAACTTTCACTCGAGTCCCGAGGAGGCAGACAAGCCTCAGGCCATGTTCCTGGCGTTAAGTTAAGCAAGCGGTAGGGCCAAGAGGCAAAGTTGCCCCCATGCGGGGGCACGGGGGCTGGGCTGTCTGCAGAAATCTTTTGTTATGCAAACACAAAGTTGGTCCCCATGGTATTTCTTTCCTTTTTTTTTTCTTTTCTTTTAAAAATGTGGATGAGTTGCTAACATGGATAAATTGGGAGGTTTCACATGAAAAACTGAATATTTGGCTTCTTTTGAAAAGTTGAAAGACCCAGCCTTTGTCAGATTGGCCCGTGGATCCTTACTGTGCAGGATGAGGAAACAGTTGAGAGAAGCAGAGAGGCAGGCAGAAAGTGGGGGGAGGAATAGCGAGGGAACCTGAGTGCATCACGACTAAAGGCAGCTGTGGCTGGGGAGAGGAGAGGCCAGAATGCTGGGGCCTGGGCCCGAGACTCCTGGGGTCTGGTGTAGGAGGCAATAGAAGTGAGAGCTGTTTCTGTGGGTTAGGAATTGGGTCGTCTCTAGGGATTCGTGTTCTTTAAGGATCAGGAGTAGACATTGGATTATTAGAATTCTTTTAATTCTTTGACTAAGGTGTGACTTTTTTTTTTTTTTTTTTTGCAGAGTTGAGCCACTTGGAGCTTTATGATGTTTTAGGACTCCTCAAGTGCATGCGTTTATGACAGAATAGTTCCTGTAAGGAGAATGTTGGCGCTCCTACCCGAGGTCTTGGTTAAATAATTCAAGTCTGGACCAGGTGAAGCTTTCCTCCACCCCTTCAGCAATTGCTAGCTTCTTGACATCCTGGCCATCAGTTTGGTTAGGTCCTATTTTGGTACCCCACCCCCCCTCGACGTGGTAATTCACAGTTTACATTTTGTCTCCCTTCCTTGGCCAAAAGATTCTGGAGGATAGGGACCAGCTATGTTTTATTGTTCTTTATAGATCCAGCCCAGAGCTAAGACCATACCTGCTGGCACATAATCAGTACATGTTTTTTTGAACAAATGAAGGAGGCTTACCAATGGCCGTGATTTACTTAAGACTTCCAGATCTCTCTTTAGCTAGGTCCACACCAAGGGCTACCGGAAACATTCAAGCAGCATAGGATGGAACAGTCTGACAGATAGACTCTAACTTGTTACCTCTGGGAACTAATTTAACTGAGGAGCTGAACGTACCCAGGAAATGGTGCTGGGCTCTTGCAATTGACTTTCTTATAAATGATTCAGGGACTGGAAAGGCTGCGTACTGGTGTGTGTGCTCATGATTCTAAGCTGGCCCCCAAATTTAGACTCATCCTTGACTCGTGTTATTCTCATAACCCACATTCAATCCACAGCAAATCTTGTTGGTTTTACCTTAAACACACAGCCCAAATCCAACCACTTCTCATCACCCTCCCCATCCCCCAGCGTAAGCCGCGTCCTCGCTCATTGGGACTGGTATAATGGCCTCCTGACTGGCCTTCCTACTTCCACTCTGGCCCCTGTGGTCTGTTCCCCACCCACCAACCAGATCACTACCCTGCTCCACTCAAAGCCCTCCAAAGGCTTCCACTGTGCTCAGAGCAAAAGTCAAAGAAAGTCCTTTCAGTCTGGCCCCTGCTGCCTCCCTAGCCTCCCCTAGCTCCAGGAACTCTGGCCTGTTTGCACTTCCTCAAATGCACAGAGCACATTCCTGTTTCTCCTGCCACACGAGGCTCTGCCCCAGATATGTGGCTCTTCTCCTCACTTCCTTGATGTTCTTCCCACTGAGGCCGCCCTTCTCCAGCCTTCCCTACTCAGATTGCTCCTCCCCTGGCTGCCTGTCCCCGGCCTCCTTCCCTGTTGAATTCTCCAGAGCACTTACCTCCATCTGACCTATATTCTGCTTTTTTGTTTGTTTCTTGTCTATCTCCTGTAGCATGAGGGCGCGTCACGAGGGGGAGGACGTTTGTCTGCTCTCCTCACCATTGCAGCCCAGCGCGGGGCACAGCGCCTGGCACAGAGAAGTGCCGGACAGCGACTGTGGATAATGGGGGCCGCGCCATGTGGCACGAACCTCGTGGCGAGATGACCGTGTATGCGTATGTGTGTGGAATGTCTGCGGCTTAGTCGTGGAGGATTAGTGCTGAATTCTTGCCTTGGTGCCTTCTTTAAGGGAGATCAAGTAGCTTTGGGCAAAGAGAACCCAGGCGTCCACGTCTGGGGTCCCAACAGCGTGCGGAGAGGAGGTTAGGCTTTGCGGTTAGACCTTGGGATACACAGAACCTCAAAGCAAAAGACTCTGGTCCCGGAGAACACGTTTGGCTCATGTGTCAAGGACAGAGGAGCATAGTCTGGGTTCAGGAAGCCTCTGCTGGGAGGCAGAGGGGGGATGGGGGTGGGGAGAGGGGTGTGGAGGCTGCTCCAGAAGTCAGGCTGGGGGACGCTGGGCTGGAATTGCCTGCAGTTGTATAAATGGTCCCTGGGTTGAGGAGCTTTTGGGACTAGACATTGGATTTATAGTCTGTGCCTAGAATGTTTTTTCAACTTGTACAGTGTTTTTCATTTTCATAATCTTAAACCTTTTTTTCTTTTTTTAACTGGATGATAAGATTGGCCTGGGGATGGGCAGTGCTGTAACAAGGAAGAATGTCCTAAAGTTTGTGTATTTCTTCTGCCCTGACCCAGGGAGCCGAGGCTTCTGGTTCCAGAATATCAAGCCGGCGCAGAGATCTCTGGGACCCTAATGAAGCAGGCAGATGGTGAAATCCCGGTATGGTTCTGGTGCCCGGGGGCACAAAGCAATTCTCAAATTCTTGTCCTCTTCCAACTGCTCTCAGTGCCCACGGCCCTACAGAGATTCAGTGAGACCAGGGACTGGCATGGACTTTGTGCCTGCGGGGAATGAGCCCATAGACTTGTCATTTCTAGGGGGCCGTCCAGATGTCCCGCTTGGGCTGTCATATGTAAGTGTATTATGATGGAGTATTACAGCATGTCCTGGTTTGCAGTAGGGTGCCAGCACGGTCCCTGGGAATCCTTACAGAACAAACGCAGCGAATAAGAACAAAGACTTCACAAAGCCACAGGAGCGAACCAAAAAAATGTCCCATGAAGTTGAGTGCGGGCAGGTGTAAAGGGAAAATACTCTGACCTTTATTGGGAGGAAGACGGGCACTGGGATGTGGATTTCAAACCAGGACAAGAACCACGGTCAGGGCGGATCCCTCCCGTAACATGAGGGGACCTGCTGTCCTTGCCAAAAAAGCAGGGGAGGGGTGGGCACCACTGGACAGACTGTTAATGAGGCGGGGGGGAGGTAAGCCAAGCAGAAGGAAACACTCACCACGTACTGGGCATTTCATGTCTGAGAGCACAAGAAAAATACTTGGAATGGTTACTATTGTTCCCATTTTACAGATGAGGACAATGAAGCTCAGAAGCTAGATAATTTACTATCTTGCAGCTTCCGAGTGTTGGGACGGAGTTCAGACTGAAGCCTGTCCTCATCAACCATCTCTCATCTGGTCCCTTCCCTCTTCTAGCACATTCATACCCAGGGCCTACCGTGTGCCAGACCCTGCCCAGGTACTGGGTACCCGGCCAGTGGCCAAAGCAGGAATGTTCTGCCCTCATGGAGCTTCCCGATCCACGGAGGATGTTGACAATGAACAAAGCAGAGCTGATAATCACAGCTGGGATAGTGCCACAGAGGAAGTGGTCAAGGTGCAGTGATGGGGAGAGAATTGGGGGTGGGCTCTCCTTGGGCTGGAGGGGGGGCGGTCAGGGACAGAGATAAGATAGAGCCCAGCGTGGGAAGGGCTGAGTGGGGGATGCATCTGGGCTGGGGGAGCAGCAGTGACTGCCGGGGAGCGAAGGGGTCTGCATGTCACAGGAGTGAGCAGAGGGGAGAATGAGTCGCAAGGTGTTTCTCCAAAATGCACGCCCTTTCTGCCCTAGCGCGTGGCTTTGCCAGAGAGGAGCTCCTGTCGGAAGAGGAAATACCACCCTGCCCGGTGGGTAGGAAACTTCGGGCCTTTGGGAGTGAAAGAGACGATGGGGGACGGAAAATACCCACTGCTTCCCAGTAGATGTAGACAGAGTCCCACTGAGAGACTCCTAACGCATTGTTAAGGCAAACCGGGAAGGCAGGGTTCCATCCTTTTGATGGGGAGGTCCTAGACAGCAACCTGACTTCTCCCCAATCGGAAAAGAGGCCGGGATGGGGCCGTGTGGGAGAGGGCGTGGGCAGAAGCCCATCTACCATGGAGATCCCGCTGGCATTTCTCGAAGAGGAGAAAAGGAGAGGAGGAAGGGAGTTAACGCTGGTCAGATGGCTTCTCTGCGGAGAACTGTATGCTAACGTTCCACAAGCCTCACTTCCTAGAGGCCCTCCAGGTCTTCATCTTACAAGGGAGAAACTGAGGCTCAGAAAGGTTAAAGTAACTTGCCCAAGGTCACTCAGCTAGGAAGGGTGTGCTGTGCCTTCTTGACTCAAAAAGCCACACTCCTTCCTGTGGACCAGGCTGAGTAGCAGCAGACCAGCCAGGCGAGGGAGGGAGTGAGACCAGAGCGGCAGGACCCAGGGCCACTGTAGGGAGGGGGTTGATGGCAGGGTGGGGGGAGAGAGACGGTGAGGGGACAAGGGGACACAGGTGGAACTCTGATGGACTGGGCTGGGCTTTGGTTTCTGCGCCAGACTGACTTGGGTTCAAATCCCCCCTATCCCAATTCCCCGTGCTGCCCCTCCCCCAGCCTGCCGCCCCAAGAGGAGGCCCCCACGGCTCCTCTTGCCTCGGCCGCCTGAGTAAGCAGTCCTCCAGAAGAGCCTGACTCATTCGCCTTGGCTCCCTTCCACCAGAGCTCCAGGGAGGACAGTGGCCCAGTGGCCCCGTACCTTCTAGCGTGGTCTGACTACCCAGCCTCCTCTGGGAGCCAGAAGGGGACAATCCCCTCGGGACTCTGCGGCTGGTACCTGCAGAAGCCTCAGCCTCCCAAGTTGCCTCTCATCACCCAGCACGCAGCTGTGCTGCCTTATTGTATGTGCTTGTGTGTTAATGTGTCACTGTCCCTCATCAGACGGTGAGCTCTTGCAGGGCAGGGATGAGCCTGAGTCATCTCCCGTCCCTGGTGCCCATGACAGGATCTGGCATAACACGCGGGCCGCTCAGCAACTATTTGTCGAATTCCCTTCCTAATCGAACAGGAAATTTCCCTGCCCTTGCCTGGGGACGATCACCAGGGGGGAGACAGAGTCCCGTGGCCTCGGCTTCTGTTTGCTACCTTCACCCCGCTGCCGCGACCCTTGGATGCGAGGCGCACAAGGCATCTGCCACATTCCGGCATTGTTTCCTTCTAGTGCTTTCGTTCCAGCCCATTCTCACTCTCTGTCTGGGAAAATCACAAGGAAACTCCACGTTTTGCTCCTGGAATTCTTGCCAGCGTGATTCAAGCCGAATGGAGCACATGGCACCGAGTTCCCACACAAACAAAGACGTTGCCACTTTCAGCGCGGTGGCTTCCTTCCTTCTGCCGGCCCGGGCCCCCGTCTTGCCCAGGCAAGGGGGGCAGAGTGCACGCGGCCCGGTTCTCACCTACAAGGCCCCCCATGGTGGGTGCACCTACAGTTGGGCGGTGGGTGGTGAAATAAACACAGAGGCCATCTGCCCAGGGAATGCATCCCGAGCCCTATCCACTCCCCACTCACCCAGGGTTTCCTGGATCAGATGTCTTACCAGTGTTTAACTGAGCTGTGCGCCTTGGAGTCAATTACCTACTCTTTCTGTGCCTCAGTGTTCTCATCTGGAAAATGGAGATGGTCACAGCACAAGATGATTAGAGGATTAAGGGAGATACAGTGAACGTGCCGTGCAGCGCTCGGTAGACAGTGGGCACTCAATAACTGCTGGCCACGATGCTGCTGCCCTGTGTCGGTGTTAGCACATGTTCTCGGAGCTCAGGCCTTCGCGGGGCCGTGCGTTCCTCGGCTATAAGCCCCGTGACCGTGAAATCAATCACTTTCGTGCTCGGCGCTCCCAGGCGCTGCGTGTGAGAGCAGGATTGCGTGGAGGCTCCCGTCCAAACCCAGCGTCGACAAATGGAACAGGGAGCTGGGCGGACACATCGATTAGGCACATTCCTGGCTCGAGTGTGGCTCTCTCCAGTCCCCTCCCTGCAGGCTGGCGAGCAAAATTCAGGTGCTGACCTCCTGAGAACACCCCTTAGGCTGAAACCTATCGCCCCCTTTGTCAGAGATTATGTGATCTCCAGGGAAGAAGAGGTGTGGCATCTCACCTCTGCCACTTCTGAACTGAGTGACTTGGGACAGAGGACTCTCCCGTGCCTATGATGCCCTCGTCTACGAATGGGGTTGATCACTGCCCTCCACGAAGGATGTCGGGAGGGGGGCTCGGCACCGACTCGAGTGTCAGGGGCTTGGCCGGGGTCTGTGCTTAAGAGCAGCTGCCCCTTCACCAGTGATGCTGCTGTCCCCAAATCTCTCAATTTTAACTAGGGTCCCCCTTGTGAAGTCCTGGGTTATCCCCACTGGAAACCTGTTTTGGGAACTAGCCCCCCTGCATGTCACCGAGGGAAATGGGCGTCAAAACTGATGGCGCCCTAGGTGGGGGGGAGACCTGGCCCAGACCTTGTCACAGGATGAGCACCTCTGGGATGAGAGGCCAAGTGGCCTAATGGGCCGGGGACTCAGACCGGCTGGATTTGAGCAGTGTTTCCACGCTCACTCCCAGTGGGGCCTTGACAAGTTCCTTAACTGTTCTGAGCCTCGGTTTCTTCACCTGAAAAATGGGTGTGATGATATCCCTCTTTGTGAGACCAGAGAATTAATGGCAGCTTATTAATTATATTCTAAGGCACTATTCTAAGCCTCCCTGTGAGGTCATCACATCTATAAATAGCCTCACCTGACAGTTGGAGAAACTGAGGCACAGAGCGGTCACTAACTTGCTCAGGGCCACTCGTTCATCCCATTTCCTGGCGCGGTCCCTGCTCCTTCCTCTACTCTCCTCACATTTCCCCAAACTCGCCGGGCGAACCCACGCCTCTTGGCCTCTGTGTTCCTTCTGCCTGCAGTGACTGTTTCCCCACTTCCGCCTGACTCAATCTGGTGTGTCCTTCAAGGCCCAGCTCAAGTGTCTCCTCCTCCAGGAAGCCCTCCTGCCAGGGCACTAGAGGTAGGTGCTCCTGTAGCCTGGCATCCCCTTGACGCAGGCTCACACCCCCTGCACAGTTACAATGGATTCAATCTCCAGAGCACTTTCTTTCTCCCGGGCACGTGCAAGGCCATTCGTGCCCCCTCTGCAGTGGGGTTGGTCTTTTCTCCACCTCGTGGCTGGGGAGACGGGAGCCGAACTCAGGTTCGCTCCCCAGGAGGCAGCTGGGAACGCATCCCTTTTAACTCGGCTCTGTTCTGGGACCCTGGCCTAGGTGTGTCTATGGCCCCAGGGCCCTACACCACGCGGCGATTCAAACAATAGCTGTCGAATGAATCCTGAGCCCTCAGGATGTGTCTCGAGAATAATAATAGCTAAAAACCAAAAAGACCTCAATCAAGGACCCCAGGTTCCCATCCCCCCGGCTGGTTCAGGCAAGTCCTGATCGGAACAGAAGCCCCGCAAGAGCAGACCCCTGGGTGCATCTGTCAACACGTGCCTATTCCAGGGTCTGGCTGGAGGAAGTGCTCAGAACGTACGAAGTGACAGGGAGATGTATTTCCCCCTCGCGGGTGACATCCTGGACGGCCCTGCTCTCTGTGGACCCAGTCTGCTTTGGGGCCCCTAAATCTGAAGGTCTTTGCTTTCGGCCAAGGGGTACGTAGAGGAAAGAGTGATCCCTGCACGCCCCCAAATCAGAGAAATTGGAGGTTTGATGAGTGCTTCACGCACACAGAGAAATGACAAAGCGATATAAGAGTGAGAGCCTTCAGAATACCCATCTTCTCCAGCATCCTGCGTTTTTTTCTTTTTAGAGCAAAGCCCTGTAATATTAATAAACGGCGGCGAGAAGGGAAAAGTGACTGTTTCCTTTTGACATGGCGAAGATCACAGGGCCTGGAGGACCTTTAATCTTTATTAATGTGTCTCAGGGGGGCCTCTCCCACAAGCTGTGGGAAGCAGACATGCAACGAGTTTGCTTGCTCGCGGTCCTCAGCATCCCTGGGCGCCTCAGATGACTGCCTGGTACTGTTCAGAGTGCAGCAAAGCCACGTCACGGGGACCCGCTGTGTCCCAGGCAAGAACAAGGCAGCCCTAACCCAGCTCCCATCTGTGGGGGGCTGGATGACAAGGGAAATTCAGGACACGGGCCTCAGTCACATGGGCCCGCTTCTAACCAAGGGCACCGATGCCCTGAAGAGGCTCAGAAGGAACCAGGCTGTCAGTTGCAGGGACGAGCACAAATCATGCCTAGGAGGGGCCACACCTGAGTCCATTAAGGAGCACGTCCAATAACCGACACCCTCATTTCCAAGGGCTCTCCTCCGCACTGCCTGGCCAACCGCTTCTTTCCCGCCCCTCCTTCCCTCTGGCTGGGCTGTGCACCAGGGGGCCAAAAAGGTCTGTAACTTGACACCGTGCAGACCTAATTCCACAGACCTAGTGAGCCAGGAATTGCAAGGCGGGTTCGGAGCGCACAACAGAATTGAAAAGTGTTATAGTAAGGATAGAAGAGCCCAGAAAGTTGCAGGGTCTCTCTGTCTCTCTCTCTTTCTCCTTCTCTTTCTCTCTCTCTCTCTCTCTCTCTCTCTCACACACACACACACACACACACACACGTGCGTGCATGCTGAGAAACCGAGAGGCATATTTTGACATTCATTCATTCATTCAAAAATTCTGAAAACCACTCGGTGCTAAGCACTATTCTGGGCACTGGGGATCCAGTGATGGGAAGGACCGCCAAAGTTCCTGTTCCCCCAGAGCTTACGTTCATCCCAGTGTTCTTGGGGGGAGTTTCTCCAGTGGCCAGGGTGGCCCAGGTTAATCTCAAAAGGCATGTTACAAGACAGAGGGGGCGGGCACCATTTGCACCCTCACTTTCCGGACACGGGATCTAAGCTCAGGTCAGAGGCCAGCCTGTCTGAGGCCACCCGCTAGGGTGGGGGACCAGGATGGGAGCTTGGTTTCCAGGCCTTTTCTCTTCCTACTCACTGCTCAGAGGCTGCGAAGAAGCCCGAACTGAGAGGCCGGTGCTATCTGGGAGGAAGAACCCGGTGAAGTGTGCTCAAATAAAGCATCACCTAATTCGATTATGTTTGCTAGACTGCAGTGTAATAAAACGGAGTTCCTCATAAGCATCATCTCCTAATGTTTACAGAACAAGAAAGCAGAATTAAGATAGGAATTTCCAGGGAGAGAAGCATGTGTTTTAGGCTGAAACGTAAAGAGAATAGACCCGGAAGAAATCGATTCCTGATTTTACAACTCAGCTCGGATGAGGGGGTACACTGGGTCGCTGGCTCCTTGGGGAGGGCCTGGAGGATGCCCCCAGGTGGCTGCTGGGGGTGGAGGTTCCCACCGGAAGGACCCCAGGACGGGGCAGAGGGGCCAATGGGAGGAGACGCCTTATCGGGAAGAAGTGTTGGCAAAGAGAAGCCTTGGGGACCTGCCTGGGTTTGTTCCAAACGCCTCCTCGCTCCTGTCCTCCCAGCGCCCACCGTCACATGCAGACAGAGTGATTTTTCTAGTAAGAGTAGAGCCTGGTGATGAGCATGTGGGTCCTGGGGCTGCCTACGTTCGAAGCCTGGTGTGCCCCTTCCCACGCTTTGTGACCCCAGGCAGATTACTTGCCCATTCTGGACATCCATTTCCTCACCCACAAGTCATGAAGCTAGAATGAGCCCATGTGCATGAAGCACTTAGAGCGGCACCTGGCCCCTAGTAGATGCTGACTTAACAAGAGCTGCTCTCATTATTTTAAATCTGCATATACCCCTCCCTTTTCTAAAATGTTCGTCCGTTGCCCTCAGGGGAAAGCCACACTTCCCAGCCTGGCAGTCAAGGCTTTTGGTGATCTGGCCTCTGCTTCGGACCCCTTTGTCCACCCTGGAACTCACGACTCCCTCTTTTGTGCCTCTGCTGAGCCCCCTGTAGAGTTTGGTCCCTCGAACTGATTTCATTGTTCTGCTCCCGTGGCCCTTGACCTCACTCGACAGTTAGGGCCTGGCCCTCGTTTCTAAGCTCTGAGTCCTGTCCAGGACGTAGCACTGCGCCTCAGGCAGTGGCTGCTGGGTGAATTTGGCCATTTAACGGGGAGAAAGTGCAGGCCAGGAGCGCTTGCGACCAGTTATTATTATAAAGTAAGCACATGCCTGGTGATGGGGGAAATGTTAAGTCCACGCAGAAGCTTGAGAGGCTGTTCAGATGATTTCCCTGGTTAAAAACCCTTTGAGAGGAAGAGCCTGGGGAGGGAATACTGTGTTTTGCCATCACATCGCCTCTGGATCAGGGAGGAATAAAGCGAGGGTTCATGTTTCTCCTTCGAGAAATTAGGTCACTGGGTGTTGTTAAAGTGTGCCTTACAGAGCTATGCTAATCAGTTCTCTTCTGGCCTAAATATCTGGTAATTATCTTGGTTTTTTTTGCTTTGCCAGACTCGGCTTCCTAAAGCAGTTCATCTACGCGGCTACTTGTCAAGATCTTCAAGGGTAATGTTAACTACGACCACCAAGTGGCAAAGCCCGCCCAGTGCCTGCCTGGTGCCGGGCACTGTTCTAAGCGGTTCAGGCGCATGGACGTCTCAGATCTCTGCACAATCAGGAGGAAGATGATACTACTGCTCGCTGCTTCCGGGGCCTTTGCTGCCTCTGCTGAGTTCCCGGCCCTCTCTTCTTCCTCGCCCCTGGCTCCCCCTGCCCACTCCACCAATTGTCCTGGCTACGCGGGGGCACGTGGCTTCCTCGGTATAAGCCAGAGCTCCACGGGGATCCAGCTCCCTGCCTCCCCACCCACCCCGTGACATCGGCCTGCCTCGGGTCCTTCCCCCCCCGCCCCCCACGCACCCTCTGAGGCCTGGCTGGAGTCTCGACTCTGCCAGAAAGTTCTGTCTGAACTCTCGTGGCACTCGGAGTCCAAACCACCTGCTTTACTCTGTGGCGGACCAATGGTCGCCAGCATGCGTGTGCGTGTGCACGTATGAGCACGTGTGTGTCCATGAGTGTGCGTGTGCGTGCACGCTCCTGTGATCACGTTCTTTCTATACTTAGATTATAGACCATTTGAACACAGGGATCAAGTCTCCCTCTGCCTCTCAGCCTCCATAGAACACTGATCTAACTATAAGATTCTCCTTACACACTTTGTTCATCCAAAAAAAAAAAATCAATAATAAGCCTATATTAAACACAGTCCACCGTGTGCCAGGTACTGTGACCAGCCCCGGGGTGTTGGCCTAGACGGTGATTGACTATCTATGGGAGGGCAAACGTGGAAAAAGAATTTAAGGAAAAACCCAATCGATCCGGGGCAGTTCATCATTTGGCGCTCAAAACTCCACAACCCAACTTTTGACCTAACATACGAGGTTACATCAATTACAAATAACATTTACCTTGACATGTAAATACAGGTTCTATAGGCTTAACATCTTCTGACTAGTGGGTGTGTTTGGAGGGATCTATTTTTAAGTTTGTGTCTTCACAACCTGATAATCGAAAAGAATGATGATCATAGTGGCCAAATGATTGAGCTTTTAAAATAGGCTCTACCTACAACGAGTTCAGGGTCCGGAACACTCTCAGGGTAGGCCCTCTCATACCGACTTCTCTGAAGGAGAAACAGAGGCTCAGAGTTTAAGTCAGCTGTGAAAAGGGCAGGCCGGGCGGCCGGAATCGCCAGCCGGGTCCAAAAAGTGTCCGTTCTTTACGGGTTTCTATGTCTATGCTTCTGACGTTCTCAAATTATAGAGAAAGAAAGAAATGTTTTGACCTTGTGCTAATACGTTTTCCGTAAGGTCAGAAATAAATAAGTGAAAATTAATCTGACAATCTGCAAGCAGGCTGAAAAATACCACTTCACTTTCCCCTTGGATTCGACCCCCGTAATTGTTGGGCTCATTGACAGCTGATTGGTTTAAATAATTCATACCCTTTCGTGAGGCCTGTTGCTTGCAATTGGCATTTGCTTGATGAGGGCTGTGACTGACGGGCGATTACAGGCTGACATGTTCCAGAGACAGGCTCAGAGCTGCCACCCCCACCCCCCAACCCCGGCGTCTTAAGGCAAATCTGTGTATCAGGACCTCACTGCTCTGTTAAGTGTAGACTGGTCAACAGACAGCTTTTTTTTTTTTGGATATTCTGACCACATGCACATTCTCAGCCTTCTTGCGGGCCAAAGGGGGAGGGCCGGCCGTGTGTCCTGGGACACTTGTGCTCTAAGTTGCAGACGTGACTGGAGCCTGTGTGCTCCAAGGGTCTGCCTGGAGTCCCTGCCTCCACGTCCTGCAAGACAGAGCTCTTGTCTCTTTTCCAGGCCGTCAGGAACCCAGAGCTTCTGCTGTGGAGGGTGGGGGGACTCCAGTTTCTTCCAGCCCCTCACCCAGGAAAGAAGCTTCCACTAGTGGGAAAAGTGACCAGCCTTTTTGAAGAGAAGAGAGGTATATTCGGAGATAAGAGGGTACGGACGGGGCTCAGAGGGGCAAGACAGCCGTAACCCCAACAAAAGGCAAGAAAGAAGGGCACTAAGGAATCATGGGAAGAAGGACGCAGATGAAATTCGCAGGAAAGCTAGAAACCTTTCCTCGCTAGGAGAGGCAAAGGGACACGGACCTTACTTAGAGCCACACTGGGAATGTGTGGAGGGGAGGCCAGGAAGGGGCCCAGGAGGGGCAAACTTTTGCACAGATGGGAAGGGGCCAGGCAGCTGGAGGAGGCCAAGAAACCACAAGCATAGAGGCGGCTCCCACCAGGCCATCTTCAGTGCTGCTCTATGCGGATAAGAGAGCAGCGGCTCCCATTAGCTGGGTCTCAGGATGTCAGATTTCCCCCAGCTTGTTGGGGTGACCTTGAACCCGGGAGCAGTTTTGGTTGCCTTCTAGCTCTTAGGTCACATGGCCAGTCCTCCTTCCCCACGCGTCCAGCAGACATGGTACCTCCCACATCGTCACCGCCATCAGACCTCACTGGACCCCTGCATAGCAGAGGCCCACCTGGGACCCCCTGAACCTGAGTCTGTATTTCAACCAGACCCTGGGTGACTTGTGCACATTGATGTCTGAGAAGCAGACCCCAGGACCGTAAGCTTCTGGGCGGAGGATGGCATCTCCCTTGCTGACTGCTTTGATCCCCGAGCATGGGGCCGGACACATCCTGGGACCTTAACAGACACGTGTTGAAGGAGTGAAGTAATGAATCTCTGCAGACACCAAGACAGTGGGGTGGGGAGGGGGCCCAGTGATGGGAAAGAAGGCGATCGATCAGCCCGAGTGGGCAGCAAGGATTCGGAGAAGGTCGAAAAGACCGGAAGTGGCATTCTCTGAACTCCACCGACGGCAGAATGATTGGTAAAACTTTCACGTGGAAAGCAGTCCGCCTATGAAGACAACGTCTTGCAGCACACACACGGATCTCTTTGGTGGATTCTCGAATGCCGTGGAAAAGGCATCTCCACGTGGAAACAAGAGGCAAGAGCCCTGTGTGCGGAAGAAGAGGCGGGCAAGGGAAGAAGCGAAGGAGGAGGTTTGATCCCAAGAGCCGGGGGGGGGGCGGGGGGGGGAGGAGAGCAGAGAGAGCTGGCACCCTTCTGCCGCGCGGCGCTGGAGAAAGCCGAGTAGGTGAGCTCCGATAGGGGACCGAGGGCTTTGGACTCTACCCAGAGGTTCCAGTCTCCATGCCAAGCCCTCACCTGAGCAGTGTGCTTTATGGTTTACTGCACTGGAGTTTCAGCAGATGTCGTCTCTACCTGTCACTTCCAGGAGCTGACAACACCCAGGCGAGAGGGAGAGGGCAGTGTGCGTCGGGAGGGGAGGGGGAGGGGATGTGCGGAGGGAGTGAGGCAAATGCACTTGACTGCTGGTGGGTTGTGGGGCTTGGGCAGCTGGTGGCTGTCCCTCCCTCAGGATCAAGAAAGGCCTGGTGGTGCCCATGCTTGTCCAGGTCAGCCCTGGCGACTGAGGAGCTCGGGGGGCTGGGCCCCTCCCTGAGGCTGATAGCTGCGGGCTGGCGTTGGTTCTGGCGGATGGTGCCATGGGGCCAGGCCGCCATCTTGGTTCTAGCATCTCTGAGCAGGGGGAGGGGCGACCACGGGAAAGTTACTTCACCTCTTCCCTCACCTTGGACCCAGGACGAACTCATTTGACTCTTAATGCTCAAACCACACCTGAGATAGGGACCCTCTTAATTCCCATTGGGCCCCGGAGAGAGCTGGATGGAACGCGGGCAGTTTGAGTCCCTACACCACGTGCTGACCCACTGTGCCCTGCGCTGCAGGGGAGAGGCAGGGAGAGGCTCCAGGTGGGCACTCCGGAGCCAGACTTGCACCCTAACTCGCTACCGATGGGCTCTGTGAGTCTCCCTCAGCCTGTTTCCTCATCTGTATGACAAGTTTAATTATAGGAACATCTCAAAGGGTTGTTCCGAGTGAGGGTCAAGATAAAGTGACAGCAGCTGGTCTTCTAAAACAGTGCCCGGCATAAAGTACTTCTTGCTTTTGGTATTTGTCAGCTGGGGGGGGGGGGGGATAAAATACAGTGACTTAGGAGGTGAGTGACTGGAAAGTCTCAGTCCTTTCCCCTTCTCTCCTCCTCTGACCCAACAGGTAGGCTCCGGTCAGTTTCTGACGCCGGGTGGGAGTGAATTCCATCCTGTGACACGGGCGTCTTTTTATGTTGACTTTTTTTTCAAAGAGCTGGGAGTACGTCCAAGGTGGCAAGTCTCATTTGTATGGATAACGGCTCTAGGAATTACGTCCCATCAAACAACCCCCGGGGCCTGCTGGGTTACATTAAGTTCCTGATGTCACCTTGCCAGTTGAAGACATGGCTGTCGCTGGAGTGTCAGGGCTCCCGGGTGCCCCGCTCACCGCTCCCTCCTTTTCCGTAGGGAGAGGTTTGAGAAAGAGAGAGAGGGAGGAAGAGAAAGGCTGGCTTGAAGTTTCTGTGACCACTGCCGACCACAGTGACGGTCAACAGGCATGACAAGATGGTAATGGCAGCCACCGTCCTTACTGAGAGCGCTGTCTGCGCCATCGGGCTGGATCCTCACGGCGACCCTCGGAGGCGGGCGGGCCTGCCATCCCTCGTTTTAGGAGGCAGAGAGCTGAAGTGGATTCGTGTCCACGCAGTGGGGAGGCGGTGGGTGCTTACCAGTCACACCTGCCCTGTGGGCTACTAAGCCCCCTTGTGGTCTCACCCCAACCCTTTCGGAGTGGGCTTGGCCCTCGCTACCTTCTGGGGAGGCCAGACCCGAGATACCTGCTTCCACCTGTGAATTTTCACAGGGTTGATCTTGCCCTCCCAGCAGCTGTAAACCACACGCCAGCAGCCTGCACCTTGACCTTTCTTTAACTACCACGGTCTCGGAAGTGCCTCCAAACCTGAATCTTTAGTGGCAGCGGAAGATCCTTCTCTGGTTGAGACCACGGCCCTCTCTTTAAGGGAAGAGTCTTTGCCACCTGGAACCGCTGACGGTGCACCTGCCGTGTGCCATTCACCGCGCCCCCCCCCCCCCCCCCCCGCCCAGGTCAGGAGCTCGCCGGAATAACGATTTCACTCGTTTTGCCAATGAGAACCTTGAGGCCCAGAGAGGCTGAACCACTGGCCTCAGGTCACCAGCCGACTCCTATTTTAAGTCGCTGGAGTCTCAGATCCACCCTGGAAGCCCAGGCCTTGTCAACACCCTTTTCCTGGGAGACTGCTCGGAGGAGGCATGAAGTGAGCCGATCTGCCAGAAGTTCCTTTGTCTGCCATGGCTCACCACGGAGGAGGCAGGAATCACCCGCCCTCTGTTTCACAGAGGGACGCACGGCCTCAGAGGGTGAAGAAAGGGCCTCGGTCAAGGTCACGCCGCCCAGAAGTGGAAGAGCAGACCGCCGCCAGCCCAGATCCTCTGCCCCCACATCTGGTGCCATTTCCTCTACCCCACGGTGTGGGAACATCTGCCGGCCAGCCTCAGCGAGGGCCCTGGAAAAACGGCGGGGGCCTCGATTCCCTCAGCTGCCGGTCGGAAGGCTTGTCTCCCTTTCTGCCTCTTGTAATACGAAGTGCGCGCGCGCGCACGCGTGTGTATTTTAAAAATCTTTTGTCAGCACCAAATTCATCTGAAATTGCAGCAGGCATAATACTTCCGTGTCCTCTTTACGCTCTTCGGTTCTAACAATCTTGCAGGTATCAGCCGGCCTCCGCTTCAGAGGAAAAATAATAATGAATGACTTAAAATAACTCTGCGGAGGAAAACGAAGGTTTGATTTGAATTGCAGAGGGAACGGCTCGCTTTCAGTCCCTCTCCCTCTCTTCGTTTGCTGGCAAAGGCTTTCAGACTCTGCAAGATCCTTGTACATTTGGAGATTCCAAGGCTCCGGGAAAAACCAGAGTCACGTTGTTCGATCCACGAGGGTATTTGTCAGGCATCTTTCCCCGTCACTCCAAAATACTACCAGTATCACCTTAAGAATAGGAAGCATTTAGTTCTTTGGTCTGTCCTTTCTTAAACGTCGTCCGGGGCATAGGGAGTGATACGGTTTCCCTACCACTGTGCTGCCTACATCTTCCTCGGGGCTGCATCAGAGTGGCCCATAGGCCACAGAAGCCTGTCTCATTAATCACGGTGATCCGTATCAATACAAGGGAATTCTCAGAAGGAGGTGAAATGCAGATTTAACCAATGAGGCCCCATCTGAGGAGACTCATTATAACTCCTTACATCGGTCCCAAGAGGACATGGCAGGTCACGGGTGTGCTGAACGCTTTAATAGAAACCCTACTTAACCCACATGGGCATAAATGAAGCTGAAATTACGAAGAAGTATGTGCTGGCGTGTGCTGACCCTGTGGCTCGATTCAATCGTAATAAAGTTCTGCGGATTTAATACATTTTCTCCGTAGAGTGTCACAGCCGACGGAGTTGTGAATAGCACGTTCTGTTTTTGCCTTGAGAACAGTTCTCGTCAACCAAGTAGCCAATGGGAACTCAGTTAATTAATAAAAGTACATCCCTTTTAAGTACTGCTGTGGCTTGACTGGCCCTTGATCGCATGGATTTGAACAAAGCCAGTTTGGAGGTCGCTAATAGGAACTTGTTACTGAGCTGTCATTTACAAAATGTACTTTGAGGCTCTGAGTCATCAGGTCACGCAGTGATGCCAGGGGTGGGGACGGAGGGAGGCTTAGGGTGGAATCTATTGATGTGCTGGAACCCAGAGGGGAGGGCAGCTGCTCCCCAGGCTTAGACCCCAGGTCAAATGGGGCCACATCGAGTGATGGGATTGTTACCTCCCCAGGTGCCAATTGGGGTTGGCTTGCAAAGCGCTGAAGAATGAATCACACCCTGTCCTGGCTGAGGTTTATGACACGCGATTTGGGGGCGGGCGGGGCGGGGGGTAGGAGCAGGAAAGCCTGACTTTGTCCCATGTCACATGACTTTGTCCCATGTCACATGACAGGGGCCAGCAAGTCACCAGAACTGGGAGAAGATGGCCATCAGTCAGAATCTCAGTTTCTAACCCTTGTGTGAACCAAAGGGGCCCCCTCACCCCCCTTCCCCTCTGATCTTAGAGAACCAGCCCACTCTCTCTATCGCCTTCTACTACCCTCTTTCCACACACGTTCACGTTTGACCCAATTCCCCCTTCTATCCAAAGACGCGACCCAGTTCTCGAGCCTTCTCCCCCACAGTTCTGACCCAGTTCTCTCGTCATTTCCACAAAGACGCGACCCAATTTGGCTGCATCCTTCCCCATGCACATGCGATGACATTCCCCCTACGCCTCCCCACACTACAGATCTGACCCAATTTCCACCTCCATGCTAGTCGTTCACACCTGTTCCCCTCCCCCGCCCCACTGGACCGGAGCCAGACGGCTACCTTCCCTTTCTACAGGTGACACCAGCCCCTTCTTTTAATATCCAAGACAGAGCTGCACCTCCGACAGCAACCTCTTCTCTCCCCAGGTACGTCCCCAGGCATTTGACCTGATTCTCCCACTCCTCAAACCCTGCTGGGGACGTCATCACACCCCCTCTTCCCAAGGACATGTGGTTCGTGTCATTGCCGGAATGTCCAGCCCTCCGACACAGCCAACATGCCCAAAGTTTTCGGCGCAACCAGAGCAGGCAATTATTTTGGCACCTGGCATGGCTAGAGGAAACCGTACAGCTGCCCGTGCCTTAATCTGATATTCAGTTATTAGGTTATTTTTGAAGAAATCATTTTGTTGGCAGCGTATCCGTCAGCATTTTAAATTTTCTTAAAAAAAAAAAAAAAAGGATGTGGGAACAGTTCCGGTGAACTGTGGTGGGCAGTCAGGGCTAAAGGCCTTTACAGGAAGATGTGGAAACCAGCCACGGACCGCCCCCCTTGCTATGTCTGTGGGACTCCTTAAGAGGTTACAGAAGATTGCTCTCCATGGATTCCTCATTCTCGGCTGCTACCTAGTTAAAAAGTAAATACGTTTCAATGATCACAAATGATTTTTACTTAGCCACCAGGAATCAGACCACAATCATTTTTGCATTTTGTAAAAGCCCCTACACAGCTGTCACATGACAAAGGTATTAGGTACTATCAATTTTGGGGACTGATTTGAGTGAATGACCTTGGGCTGGGGGCGGGTGGTTGAGGGAAGGGGGGAAAGGGCTTTTGCAGCCTTGCCCTGGCTTCTGTAACTGTTCCTTTGTCCCTGTCCAGTGGTCCGCTTGTGTTTGAGGCAGGAAGAGCCCGTGGCTCTCCTCCCTTTTCTCTGAACTCTGAGCTGAGGTGACACTCGTGGTGGAACTAGAATTAGAAATAGTTGTTGTTTTGACAAATCCAGCATATTGCTGTGAATAGGGTTTCTCTTCTAAAATGAAGCACCATGAGTTCAAAGCCTTTGGACACCGTAAAGAATGTTCCGAACGTTCTTATCATGATGACAATCCCTTTGATCATCACTGTTGTCACCATCTCCATCATCACCACCTTCATCACTACGTCTTCATCACCATCACCACTAGACCCCCACTGGCACCACCACCACCACCACCACCACCGCCATCATGATCATCAACATCACTAACATCATCACCACCACCACCATCACCACCATCACTGCTGCTTCCACCATTAGCATCACCATTGCCACCACCATCACCGTCATCATCGTCATCACTAACATCATCATCACCACCACCATTACCGTCATCACCACCATCACCACCACCACCATCCCCACAACCACCACCATCACCGCCATCATCATCATCATCACTAACATCATCACCACCACCACTGACGCCACCACCATTAACACAATCACCACCATTACCATCATCATCATCATTGCTACCATCATGATCATCACCACCACCATCACCACTACCGCCACCGTCATCGTGATCATCTCATCACCACCACCATCAGCATCACCTCCTTCACCACTATGTTCATTGTTACCACCATCACCACCACACCTAATAACTCTGATTCTGTCCTGCACCGTTCCATTCTTTGTCTCCTGTCAACCTTTATTTATTTATTTATTTAGAGAAAGGGAGAGGGAGAAGGAGAGGTAGAGAGAGAGGGAGAGAGAGAATCTTAAGCAGGTTCCATGCCAAGCATGGAGCCCCACATGGGGCTCAATCTCACAACTGGGAGATCATGAGCTGATTCAAAATCAAGAGTCAGATGCTTCACCAGCTGAGCCACCCAGGTACCTCACTCCTGTCAACCTCTTTATATATTTATTTATATTTTTATAAATAGGAATGAACATGGAAAAATCACTTCTATGTTTTTTATTTACAAATTTTTATCTGCTTTATTCATAAATAAGTTAGAAACTCAAGATCTGCCGATGTATATCTCATTATTGATTGATTGATCAATCTATCCATCCATCCATCAATCAGTCTATCCACCCACCCATCTAACTGTCCATCCATCCATCATCCATCTATTATCTATCTATCATCTATCATCTATCTATCTATCTATCTATCTATCATCTATCATCATCATCTTTTTCTTTCTCTTTTTGGTGGTATTTCTAGGACTTTCTCCTTTTTCTTCAGACCTCCACGCTCACCTGTAGCTTGTTTGGAGCTCAAAACCTAAAGCGAACCAGTACGGCAACTTAGCACATAGAGAATGCTTCCAAACACCCTAGTACAGAGACCAGAACTTTCTTATTTAGAAAGAGAATGATGAAGAGAAACTAAACTATTTTATCTTTCTGTGGGAAAAAAGAGTACATGTCTTTATTCAGCATCAAAAGTTTCTAAAATGGAAGAAGTCAGCAAATCCGAACCTTTGGTTCGTAGCCAGTGCGTTAGGGCCATCATGTGCACATTGTTGACATCCGGTGAGTGCTTGTTGAATTGGATTCGAGTGTCAGCTTTTGGACCAAAAAGGAATTAAACCCATAGTCCCTCGGGCCACCACCTTTATTCTCAGTCTCTTTTTGGGTCACATCCCTAATCTTTCCCAGTCTTTCCTTTTGTCCCTTATCAAAATTCATGACCCTGATGCTGAAGTAAAATTGATTATTAATGTTTGGAATCCATTGGGTATACAGGATTTAAGTCCCAACTCTTCCAACAACTAGCTTGAAAAGGTCATTTTTCTTTTGGCCTCAGTTCTCTCATCTGTGCAATGGGAATCAATGCCATATAGGAAACACAGTAGGAATTGAATGAAAGAAGGTCCATACAGTTGTAGCTCCCAAAGCACCCGGCTCATGGTAGGCATGTGTATGGTACATGTACATTTCCTGTGGAATATCACGTCCTCCTCTCTGTCCATTTCTGGTACAGCCAAAGGATGCCTGGGCTGCATGCTCTTAGGGATCAGCTCTCCTTCTGCCATCAGCTTGTTCTTACAATCCTCAGCCCTTAGGAGAACCTGATCGTTGAATTAGGGAAGTGTAACATAGGCAGACCAGGGGGCAGGATTTCCCTGTGAACTCACTGCCTTTTTACCCACCGCAGGAACACTCTGAGACAGCCCATCACCATGGACAGGAATGGTTTCCACAGCGTGGTGATGCTTGAGAAGGAGCTGCAGGGTGGGAAGCCCCGCTGTTGGAGTGAAGAGGGTGAGGAGGGAACCCTGAACCTGACTCCCACCAGTGCACCCATTAGCTGTGTGACTTAATCTCTAAGCTCCTTAATCTCTCCTTCCTGCTACGGGGGCTCCTAAAATAGATGCTGTGTATTGTTCTGAGGAAACGATAAAAACACTTGGCACCTAGGAGTGTCCTCAGTAGATGTTGTTTTCCTCTCTTCCTTCTCTCTCTATCCTCCCTTTCTTTTTGAAGACATTCTTTTCTTTGCATTTCCTTTTCATCCGAGGTTTTGTGATACCAGATTTTGAGAAATGCTGACTGCTCACCGGTGGCTTGTATGGAACCCTACAGTTATTAGGAGGGTGGACACTAAGAAATCCAATAAACAATAAATATTTGTTTGTATAAATAAGAATGGCAACAACATATTTATTTGGGATCATTATTAAATTGTGAAATCAAATGAAGCCAAAGTGATAATAATTGCACTGAAAGTCAGTGGACAGCTACACCCTCTAATTTGTTTGAAAATACTACCCTACTTTGTTATTGATGCTTAATCACGCAATTATTAAAAAGAAGACCTCCAAGCTGACAATACTAATAATGGTGATAAATCTTCCTGACGTGGAGGGCTCTCACTTTGTTTTAATTGAAGGGAAGCTATGGAAGTGTTTTCCCTCATTTGAAAAAAATCTTCCTTTTTTTCTCAGGCCATCTGTCTGGCTATTAAAATCCCATCAGCTTCATTGCGAGAACGCTTACTTCCCCCACGCCTGCCATCCCAAAGGGGGCTCTTAGAGCCAACTAGTTCACGACAGCTCAGGCCCCTCCAAAGGAAAAGCATGCTGCTCTCAACTCGTCCTTTGAGGCATCCTTTCTTCCCTGGCCTCTCTGTACACGGCTGCATAGACGGTGATTTATTTCCAGGCCCCCACAGTAATACCCAGCAATCAGTTTATACCTTCGATAATGTGTTGATTTGTTCAACTGTTTAAGAAGTAACTGTCTCTTCTCAGCAGGCTAGGCTGTAACGAGACAGTGCTGGATGTTCAGGATAAACACGCTTGGGGTGAAGTTCAACGCTACGATTTCAAGACCATGCTCTATAGACGAGCCTGTGAAACTAAGTGGTTGAGTCAGGATCAAAGGTAGGGAAGGAAATACCTGTGTCCCTCTGCTCTGATCCAACACCTGGTGTCCTAACCCACATTATTCCCAACCTGTCCTATGTCCCTCTAAATCCTTTCTCCTGTGATGGTCATGCAAGATGGTCATTACCATTATTACAAGGCTGGCCTCAGCGCCCCCCCACCAAGGACAATCATTACTGAGAAATCTC
The DNA here is from genome assembly GCF_022837055.1 of Prionailurus viverrinus. NCBI lineage: Eukaryota > Metazoa > Chordata > Mammalia > Carnivora > Felidae > Prionailurus > Prionailurus viverrinus. Next base: position 128,098,679 of record NC_062567.1, read on the forward strand.
ATAGCACCTCTTCACACTAGGGGCAAATCCCTCAATGTTGGAGAGACTCTAGAAAGAAATCCCTTCACTTCTGGGAGATGCAGAGGAAAGGGCTAATTCCTCTCACCCAGGTGGTCCTGGGAGGGACATCTCCTCAAGACCCTGCAGGAAAACAGAGGGAAGGTTCTCCAGCTCCAGCCAGTGTGTCAACAAGGGAGTTAGGCTCACGACCTCTCTCTGGGCGATAGTCGATAGTCCGCATCATTGTCCTTCTATAGATGTGAGAATGGGTCGCATTTTAACTAAGAGCTGAGTGTTCCTGACGCCATAGAAAGGCTCTTGGAGTCCAAGCAATTTCTGTGGATTGACCCTCTGACCTTCTCTTCACTTTCCGCCCCTTTATCACTAAAGAAAAAAAAAAAGCTGTGAGTAATGGGGGTAAAGGGACACCCGTCTCTCCATCTTTTTCAAACCTGGGGGAAGGTTTATAGGTCAGAATGGTGCGTTTGCAAAGTGAATGATGGGCTATTGTGGTATCTGAGATGAATTTAGTTGGTAGAGGGATGAACATTTAAGCAGACTTAAGTGGAGTATTTTTAATATGTGTTAAAATTTTAACTAGTGCATTAAGCCAGTGATTCCTTGGCTACTATTGCTTAGGATGAGGCTAAAACAGGGCCAATTAAAGATAAGTGTTAAGTTAATAACAATACAGGTGGCACCTGGACACGGCAGACATAATGAAGGCGGAACCCAAATGGCTGAAGGGTGGGAAATCTTGATTTACAACATCACCGGTCTTTTGAGCGCCTTCTCTGTGTACAAGCCCTTTATAGAGATTATTTTACAATTTATAACCCACTGCATGACAGGCATCATCATTCCGGTGCCCTGTGGCAGATAAGAAACAGCAGAGATGACCCCCCCTCTCCCTGAGGTTACAGAAGTGGTGGGGACTCAAACCCACGCCCGTCTGATGCCCCAGCGGGGCTCTTTCTGTTGGATGGCGCTTAGTCAATCAGTCAGGGAAAACTAGGGTAGGATGTGGTTGGGTTCTAGGGAAGATCTACGGTCCCAGGCTGCTCGGGTGTGCGGTCCTGTCTCCCGGTCTGTAATTTTAGCCCGAGTCCCGGCCACAGGCTTTGCGGCTTCATCGCTCAGTCCACAAATACACCTCTCCTGCCTGGTTGTTTGCTGCGATCTCTGGGTCTCGGTGAGTTCTCCTCCCTCAGTGTCTTCGGGGCTGGAAGGGGGTGTCTGTCCCTGCCTGGGGTGAGGCGGGCCGCTTCTCTACCCTCCGACCAACTGCCATGGACCCTCCGGCTCCAAGGTTGCGGCTGCTCCGAGAAGGGATGGCCCCCTCCCGTGCTCAGCCATCTTCCCTCCCTCCCAGCGGCCTCTGCCCACCCTTTCCACGTCCCCCTGCCCCAACACCAACCTCGTTTTGCTGAGCTTCTGGTCCCGCCTCCTGCTCTCCCCAGCTCTCCCTTTTTAAGCCACTGTCTTAGCCTTGGCATGGGGTGTGTTGGGGGGGCGGCTTCCTATCCCTGCGTTAGTGTTCCCTGTTCCCTCCCATCAGCCACCCCACCCATTCTGCCTCAGGCCATGTCCTTGTAACCCTGGTGCCATGTACCGAGGCCCACGGGGAAGCCTGAAAGGCACAGTGTTCTCAAGCTAGAGGGGAGGCCCTTTGAAACAGACCTTCCCGGCCAGGTTCTTGTGTTCTCCTGTGAATTCAGTCCTGGGGGAGGGATTCTGCTATTCCAGGACTGAGGCCGGGAGAGCGGCCTGTTCTCTGAGCTGCTGCTTCCATGGCAAGCCACGACTCAAACCAATGTATCCCTCCCTTCCTCCTTCTGTCTTTCCATCCTTCTTTCCTTTCCTCCTTTTCCCCCCTTCTTTCCTTAAAAAATTTTTTTTTTGCTGAGAGTCGACTATGTGCCAGACCCTGGCTTAGCTATTTCATCAGACCGAATGGCCGATTTCCCACTTATTGACCAAATGCCCATCGTGTGCCAAGCACCCTGCCAGGCAATGAGACACACAGGCAAATCTGACAGCCCCCTGTCTCAAGAGCCTTCCTGCCTGGCTGGGGAGACAGAGACTTGAAAATAGAGAAGGCTGGGAAAGTAGAAAATCTTTGTGCACGTCGGAACTGGCAAGGACAGGAAACGCCACACCTCTGGCTTTTGCAGCCCGTGGGGAAAAGGCTTCGCGTTTCGATCAGCCTCCATCCCCCGCTTCGCTGTGTCAGCGTGAACACCACCACTGTGAATGCCAGACATAACACCCCATCTCCAAGTAGATGTCCCCGTCCCTCTGTTTCTCACTGCCATCTGAAGGCTCTCTTTGGCCAGATCCTACCGCCCTCCCATGTGACTTTGTGGGACAGGTGGAGAAGCCCGGAGCTCACCCAAGGGTGTGCAGGGGTGTAAGCGGGAGGAGGGGGCTAAAGAGATCCATGAGTGCTGGTGGTCCTGCCCAGAGAGAGGTGGAGCACGTGGTCCCCGGGGAATTGTCCCTCTGGTTCCACCGAGCATTACTGAGCTCCTGCTGTGTGCTAAGCGCCCTACTGGGTGCGTGAGGTTCTGCACTGATGCTGGGATGGGACCGGGGTCACATGGATGCTGGTCCCAGCACCATTGCTGGCTGGTTCCACGCCGCTGGCGGAATCCCCTCCCTCTCTGGGCCTCAAGTTCTTGGGGCCCAAAGTGAGGGTCTGGACCAGATGAGCTCCCTGGATGCACTGCTAGATACCCTCCTTCAATCTGGAATAAAGATTATGTTTTCCAGACTTCCTTACAGCCAGTGTATGGTCAGGTGGCAAACTTGTGGCCAATGAGACCAAAACAAAAATGTTGTGTGATATCTTTTAGGACACTTCCTTAAGAACCATGGGACAGGTGCCCTTTTGCCTTTGTCTCTTCGTGCCATTCTCTGCCTTGAAGCCTGGAATCTGAAGACAGTGGCTGGAGCTCTGGCAGCCATTATAGACTGTGGGGTTGAAGGCCACACCACAGGGATGGTGAGCAGGTAGGCACCTGCGTCGCTAACCTGCTTGTGGTGCCTCCAGACCAAACTTGTCTCCAGATTGGTTTACTTCAGAGAGGAAAAACTTTTGTCTCATTTAAGCCTCTGTTAATTTTCTGTTTCTGTTACTTGTCAAATCTGATCCCTCCTGGTACAAGCCCTAAAATCCCTTCCAGGAGTACCATTCTGAGGCTGTGACGTTAGGGCATCTTTAAACACTTGCTTCCCCGTGCTAGGCAGAATAACAGCCGGCTGCAGATGCCCCCCATCCCAATTCCTGTAACCTGTGAATATGCTATGTTGCATGCCAAAGGGGAATTAAGGTTGTAGATGGAATTAAGTTTGCTAATCAGTTGATCTTAAGAGAGGGAGATTATCCTGGATTATCCAGGCAGGCCGACTGTAATCACGAGGGTCCTTACATGTGGAGGAGAGAGGCAGGAGAGCCAGAATCAGACAGATGCAGCATGAGAAGGACTTTGTCTGGCACCTGCTGGGCTTTGAAAATGGAGGAAATCTTTCTGCCCCAATGGAACGCGGCCAGTCTCTAGAAGCCGGAAAAGGCCAGGAGACAGAGTCACCCCGCCCCCCCGAGCCTCCAGAAGGAACACGGCCCCGTTGACAACCTTGATTTTAACCCAGTGAGACCAATTTCAGACTCCCGACCTCCAGAGCTGTAAGGTGATAAGTTGGTGTTATCTTAAGCCATTGAGTTTGTAGTGATTGGTCACAGCAGGCCGTAGGAAACTAATACACTCTCTCTGTTTCCTCCTGGGAAGATAAGATCATAACCCCCACGCTAGAAAGTGCTGTGTGGCCTAAGGAAGATGGGTCCATAGGACGCGACCCAACACATAGGAGACCCTCAAACACCGACCACTCTCAGGGAACACCAACCATTCCCGTCACACCTGTGGACACCACCTTCGACCATCAATAACAACATTAGCGGCAAAGGACCCTGGTCTCCCAGAGTTTCTATTCTTGTTGGGAGAGAAATAATATGCCCTCCAAACAAATTCAGAGAGCAGGAGGCTCAATGGAGAAAACAAAACAGGCAGGGGGAGGTTGGGAGGAAGATGGGTGATGCCAGCAGGGGGGGGTCAGGGCAGACCCCCTTCCCCCGGAGCTGGCTTGTTTCTGAGCCCCGCGCATGAGCACAGAGCCTGGCATGCCAAACATCCAACACGTGTCACGTTGGATCATGTGACCATCCTCCCAGATCAAACTGCACGTCTAGAAGTTCATATCCTTTCTGAGCAATTGCCGGGCACCTCCTGTCCACCCTCCCCACCCCGCAAAAAAAAAAAAAAAAAAAAAAAACAAAAAAAAAACCCCTCTAGAAATTTCCCTCTTCTCTCCGAAGCTCGCTGGGCAAAAAAGGAAGAGAACCCCCGTGCTCCAGCAACACCCCCTCCCCTCCCTCCTCGGCCAGGCCGACAACATGGGTTGTGTCCCTGGTGCCTGCCATTTAGTTATTGAATAAAGCAGACCACATGGCCTGCACGACGGGGTGCGCTTCCCGAACCGGGGTCAAGGTCAGAAAATGTCAGCCTCTGAAAGAGACGCTGTGGGGGTGGTGGCATATGGGTGAGAGGCTCTCTTTAAAGGCGGCAGCGTTTAGCACACGGATGGGATGCCGTGTGGAGGGAGCCGGCCGGGCTGGCCCTCCACCCGGATCTCATCAGCAAGCACTGCCCTGGGGATGGGAGATATTCACGCATCTGTTCACGGAGGCGCCGCCTGCTTCGCCCTGTGAGTGGTTTTGCCCTGCCCGGGCTGCTCTGGTTTTGCTTAACATTCTCAGCATTTTTGGCCACCAGGAGACAGAGACGCTGCCTGCGATTTGCCGTTGGCCTTAGAGGAGCGGCTGCGAATTCAGATGCGCTGCGGAGGGAGGCCGGAGGAAGGCCACAGGGGCGAAGCAGCCACGGAAGAAACGTGGGAGCGGCGGGGACCCCGGGGGAATGCAGAGCACCTGCCACGCCTGAAGGGGGCCACCTACTGTCCGCCCGGCCCCTGCCATCGGTGGCCAAACAGGAATGGGGTCCCGGGGTTACAAAAAAACCCGATTTGTTTTGTTTCGTTTTTCTCCCAAGTGAAGCCATGACTAGGAATTTTTATAGGAAAGTTCTTCGTTTGCAGAAGATTCGAGGGCTAAACACAACTTGCTGGCAGGCCACCGACTGCAACTGCTAGGGTGACCACCATCGCCACACTACGGATAAGGACAGTGGCACTTACTATGTATCAGCATCTCGCCGAGCACTTTACACGAGCATTTTGCTAAAATCTCATGACCAACTCAAGAGTGACATACAACGTTTCCCACTGACACATGAGAAAATCGAGTCAGAGAGGTGACACTCCTCATCCAAGGTCACCTCACTGATAAGTGATAGGTTTGGGGTTTGAACCCAGGCCGACAAATGCCAGAGCTGACTGGAGCTCCAGGCCTGGCTGGAATATCCTGGGATTATGATGGTGCTGGGAGAAAAGTCTGAGATTAAATATGTATCCTAATATCAGACGCGAAGCTACGTTCTATGTCCTTTTTCTATAGTCATCCATCCATCCATCCATCCATTCATTCAACAAACACTGAGTGAGCTCCTACTATATGCCTGGCACTGGGCGAGGCCAGGGGGACAGAGGTGGGAATCACTCTATCCAAGATGAAAGGTCTCGTCTTCTCCCAGCAGATGTCTCCTGTTTGCTCGTACCGACTCAGACAAGGTCACTCACGGTCACACCTTACTTGACACAACGACAGTCCCCAGGTCCTGTGGATCCTCTAGGGTCAGTCCCCTGCCCTGGGCCAGCTGCTTCATCACTTCCCAGACCATGCAGTCCCCTCCTTCCTGGAGTCTCCGCTCTGTCCTCCCCGCCCCGTCCCCATCTTTACTTCCCGAACGATCCTTCCAAAGTGCGAGTTTGACCATGTCCCTTCCCTTCCCGACATTCTCCTCTCTGGGCTCTTTGCACAGCACAGCCGTCCCTCCACGATGTGGGCTCTGTCCAATCTTGTCCCTCGGGTACTAATACCTTCCCTTACCTCCCCGCCCACACCTGGCGCCCAGCAATACCAGAAACCTCTTGTGCTCCCCTGAACACTCTGTGCTATCTCACGTCTCTTCCTGGAGCAGGGTCCCCACCCGGAGCGTGGCTGCTTGTGTCCCTCTATCCCCCACTAGAGCAGAAGCTCCTGGAGGGCAGGGGCCCCGTCTTTTCACCTTTTTAAAATCTGGAGCCTGGGATGGAACTTGGCACATTGTAACCGAGTGAATTTTGTTGATGAAAAGGATTAGGGAACTCATGGTCTAGAAGCAGAGACAGAACTGGGAACAAGCAACGGGAAGAAGGAAAGTGTGTTAGAGACACATGTGGATGCTGTGGAAGGAAAGAGGGAGGGGTTGTAACCTAGTGGGAGGCAGCTGAGGTGTTGGGGAAGTGACAAGTTAGCTGAATCCTGGAGACAGGTGGAATGTGGTTGGGAACAGGCCCTTTTGGCAGAGGGTGGGGGAGAGGGAATAAATAAATAAATAAATATATATTTTTTCACCCCTTTCCCCCTCCAGAAACTGTAGCTAGCACGATGTCCATGCATTTTGAGGCATTCTTCTGTCTTCAAAGCAACGAAAGAAACTGGCAGTCCCTCCACGTCCCCCCACTCTGCCCTGTGTAAGGAGCATATTCCTAAGGTAAGCTTCAAAGTTCTGAAGACTGCATCACGCATGGAGTTCAAGTTCTCCAAGAGATTTATTTATAAACTTGGGGGCTAGGGGATGATGGGAAATATAACAATTAGTGCACTAGGAAGGCTGTGCACTGGTTTGGGGGACGGACAGACTTGGGCTGGAATCCCAGCTCTGCGACTTGCTGTGTGCCCTCGGGCGAGTTACTTAACTTCTCTGAGCCTCTTAAGATGGAGATAATGGGCATCACCGCATGTACCTTCAGAATTGTGAAAGTTACGCAAGAGCTAGCCTCTGAAAAGCATCTAAAGAGTGCTTAGCGCGAAGGAAGCACGCCACGAATGATCAGCTATTATTATTTATGTTATCATTACCGTTGACGTGATGCCAGGGTTACCTGCTTTGCCAAACACGTTGGAGGAAAACCTGGGGAGAAGAGTTTCCAACCTTAGGGAGACTTCAAGGAGGATGAGGGATAAGACTCGTACAGACAGAGGGCTGGGGGCAGAGAAGTGACAGAAAAGACTGATCCTTTAGGCAGAGAAAGCAAGAGAGGAAAGCAACGGGGCAAGACTGGAAGAAAGGCTAGCAGCCAGTCACCAGTGGATCGTGCCCCACAGCCAGGGCAGAGAGAGGCTGGCACCGAAACTGCACGGTGGATGCTGTAGAGCAAAGCAAGGTGCTGAGTCCCCATACAACGAGGCCACAGCAACCGTGCACCTGGGATCTCAGAGCTAATCCTTGGCACTCTTGTTAGCAGCTGGAAGACTACCCAAGGTCAAGGAAGTTCAGAGAAGAGTGAATAAATACAGCGTCAGGAAGGGAAAGGAGTGGTGACTCCTCAGAGCAGACTCAGGGCTGCTAAGTCAGTACCTCTGGGCCGGGTGATAAGAACCAGGATTTAGATTAAGAGAAAAGGCTGGCGGTGGCCTTATCGGCTTCCTGAAGCTCATTTATGGCAAAGCTGTTGCCCTGGGGGGGGGGGTGGGGGAGGGGGGTGCAGGGTGCCAGGGAGACACCTGCCTCTTCTCGGGTCTTTCACCGAGTGGCTCCAGCCGAGCCTAGGAGAAAAGCGCGGTCTAGAGGATGCTCCGGGTTTTTCTTTGGAAGCCAGGTCCCTGCCTCAGTGGGAGCCCCTGGAGGGCAGGTTCACCCAACGCTGTTCACCCAACGCTGGCTCCTCAGCATTGTCTCTGTGCCAAGGCAGACCCGGCCCCCCCGGCACGGAGCATACAGCCCCTAAAGGGGCACACGGACCACAGGCAAGTGAACGCTAAAAAGGAAAAAGTCAACGTGAAAGGCGGAAAAGGGAAAGGAAAGAGGCTCACGGGACTGGGGGCTCCAGGGGAAAGGGTGACATCTGAGCAGAGACCTTCTGCATCTTTGTCACCGGAGGGGCTACACCCGGAAGTCAAAAGAGAAGGGGGGCGGATCCCGATGCACCTGTTTTGCGCATTCCCTAGGATCTTCTCTCTTCTCTCTGTTTACTGCAACCAGCTCCGCACAACTTACGTGCTCACTCCCTTTCCCAGGAGAGAGCTCACCACCTCTGGCCCCTGATGCCTGCCACCCCCCCGCCACCCCTGCTGTGAGAGACTCAGCCTCCGGGGAGCTCACTGGGGGGCCAAGCCCGTTGCTGCCCTTGCTTCCGCCTTGCTGGGCCTCCCTTTCTCCCAGGTGGAAACACACACCGCCCCGTGAGCCATTTCTGTCCCTCTGGAAGGCGGTCCCGCCACCTCCCAGACTCACCCCTCCTTGCCATCTACCTTCCAGCCGCGTGGGAGCCTCTGCACGGTGGCTCGGGCGTCTGTTTCTGCACACGGCCCTTCCCTCGGTCTGAGGTGCTCACCCTCTCCCCAGCTTGCTCACCCCTACGCATCCTTCAGAACCCGGTCTCCCCCGGCATCCACCCCTCCCCGGTCTCTGCGCTCCCAGAATCCCCTGTGCTTATGCTTCCTGCTGTCCCGTCATCTTCGTGTGTTCACCGTTGTGTCTCCCCTGCCAGATGAGAAGTCCCTGTGCCCCGAGGGCAGAGACTGAGCCTTTGACTCTGTCCTCAAAGCTCGTACCCGCTAGTGCTCCGGGAACAGCTACTGAACAGAGATCAACTATTGCCCTCTCCCTTGTCGAGAAAGGTGTCGGTAGGACCACACTGTTCCGCCCTCTGCTGCTCCCGGAGTCACGGGACAGGCACCAGCTGCCTGCGGGCAGAATCCCTTGGGCTCTCTCGGCACCTTGCCCGCAGGCCAGAAAGCTCACCACCTTCCTTTGGTTCGAAGGCACGTAATTCGGGTTGCAAGGTTTCTGAAATTAGAGCGCGTTTGACAATTGATGTGTCCATCAAATTTGTCCTCCCCCCCCCCCCGCCCCCAAAAGCTATTTTTAAGAGGATGGTCCACTTCGTAAACTAACGGTTCCCCGGGAAGCGAGGGAAGACGGGACCGGGAGAATACGGCACCTTTCGTAGCCAGGAGAGAGGACCGGGATGCCATGAGGTCATGCGACTCAGCCACGATCGCACAATGGTCGACCTGCATTTCTGGGGGGTCGGGGAACACACTTAACGTCCCTCTTCTCTCTCGTTCCTCTTTTCCAAAAGTCTGCTGCATAGGACTGAGCCGCATTCAAACTCCAACGCAAATTCTCCACGGTCCTAACTGATTGTAAGGGGCGCCAGGAATCCCTCTGAACTTGCGGGAGGGCGACGAAGGCAGCAACAGGGCCATGTCACATAGCCTGTTCCTCAGGATCCCCCACGGGGCCTCACCGGGATGGCCCTCAGGCAGGTGGGAGCTTGCTCACCACTGCTTTCTTTTCTTTTTTTAATTAAAAAAATTTTTTTAAATTTATTTTTGAGAGAGAAGGAGAGAGAGGGAGAGAGAGAGAGAGAGATTGAGAGCAAGCAGGGGAGGGGCAGAGAGAGAGGGAGACACAGAATCCGAAGCAGGCTCCAGGCTCCGAGCTGTCAGCCCAGAGCCTGACGCGGGGCTCGAACTCACGGACCACGAGATCATGACCTGAGCCGAAGCCGGCCGCCCAACCGACTGAGCCACCCAGGCACCAGGCACCCCGCCACTGCCTCCTTATGTTGGCACAGGGCTGGCACCTGCCGTCAACACCTCCACTGAGTGTATTTTGAATTTAGTTGATTGGAGTGGAGTATTATCTATTCCCGGCCTTCTCTGCGCTGTCACGGGAAGTTTGGAGGCCTTGACGGCATTGGGATGGAGACGGGGGGGGGGGGGGGGGAACACGCCGAGAAGAGAGGAGAACGGCGCCCGAAACCTCGCAACAACCTTAGGGGCAGGCACTGTCACCTCCACCACGTGGATGGCACAAGGGAGGCACAGAGACAAAATTCACTAGCTCAGCGTCACACAGCTTATAAGCAAGAAGCCAGAAGTCAGAGAGCAAAACTCCGCAAGACTAACAAGGCCTCGCACCTTTGAGTCTTAACTACCTCTGAAGCCCTCTCCCCACACCGTCCAGCACTGCCCCCCCCAAACTCTCCACCTGCCCCCCCTCCCCCAGCCACCAGCCTCACCCAGGCCTCTGTCTCGTTCTTCCTCACTGATCTCTGCCCTTGCTGCCCTCTGAACTGGAATGATCTTTTTTCCTCTCTTCACCCCCATGAACCCCTACTCCTCCTTCAGATAATCGTTCTCACCTCACCTCCTCAGGGAAGCCTTCTCGGATTAGATACTGTCTCAATATTGCGAACTCACAGCCCCATGTGACCTCCCTGGGGAGCACTATCTTAGTTGTAATGTACATATATATATTTTTTAATTTTTTTTAACGTTTATTTATTTTTGAGACAGAGAGAGACAGAGCATGAACGGGGGAGGGTCAGAGAGAGAGGGAGACACAGAATCTGAAACAGGCTCCAGGCTCTGAGCTGTCAGCACAGAGCCCGACGCGGGGCTCGAACTCACGGACGGCGAGATCGTGACCTGAGCCGAAGTCGGATGCCCAACTGACTGAGCCACCCAGGCGCCCCTGTACATATATTCTTTGAGTTAGGGTCTCTGAGGACCGGGGGCCGTGACCCTGAAGGCACCACCTCAACCCCTGGCCCAACCCTTGGCCCTTTGCCGAACTTCACCAAAGGTTTAACAAATAAATGAGTGAAGGAGTTGCCTGACCCGTGACTGTCAACCAACCCAGAAGCTTTAAATGCGTATTTCACTTGAATACGGGTATTTTGGCCAAAACACTCATACCTGAGGCGAAAGGGAACAGTTGTATTTTGCACAGTCTAAAACATCTCTTGTGTTATTAGTTTGGATTTGTGCCTTCTCCCCCCCACTGACCTGAAAGCGAACGCTCGTGGGAAGCCCTCCCCAAGGATCTCGGTGACAGCCGCTGTGGGTGATGTGGAGGCAGGAAAACACGGCCACCGTCTATTCAGAGGACACTCACCACCCGGCACTTCCTTCCCAGGCATTCGGTCGTTCTCCCAACTCTTTTTTATTACCTTTCCTTATTCTCATCCCTTGCGTGTGGAACACCACCCTCCCTTGTCTCTCTCCCCCTCGCTCCCTGTCGCCCCTCCTCTGTGTTGAGTTCTCCATTTCCTGGAACGTCGGAAAGAGGATGCTGTTGCCACCACCGCTCACCGTAGATCAGTTCGAGAACGATCCTTTGCCGGTATGAAGGGACCACGGGCTCCGAATCCCCGCCCCGCTGAGCAGGCAGTCGCGGTTTGCTCATTCACCAGCGAAGGTGGGCTGACGTCGGGCACGTCGTAACCGCGGTGGCTGCAGCAACGAGCAAACCAGACAGAAATCCCTGCCCTCGTGGAGCTGACTGGCCGGTGGGGGAGACAGGCGGCAACTATCCCGAGTAAACTATGGAGTATGCTAGAAGGTGGTAAGGACTCCGTAAAGGAAAAGGAGGCGGAGTAAGGAGGATCGTAGGAGGGGTACAGGTTGGGCTTGTCGATCTTGACCGCCAATAAGATGGGCAGGGAAGCCGCCCTGTGAGAAAGCTGTTTTGCTTTCCTTTTACAGAAAAGGAAACTGAGGCTCGGAGAGGTTAAATGCCGTGCCCCGAATCTCGCCGGCTGCAGGGCTTGGAACGAAGCCAGGCCCGAGTGGCTGCGAAAGTCTTTCAGCTACACGACATGCCACACAGCTCCATCTGAAAATGTACAGGGGACATACGTTTGCTATTTTCTGAAAGATGCTTGCAACGATAAAGCTGAGGACACTTCCAGACTTCCAGACCGGAAGGGCAAACCCACAGAGGCGCGTGGCGGGTCTGGCCTGAAGCTCAGGGTCGCGTTCCCTCAGCCTCACGGGAGTGAGGGAATCACGGCAGAACCGTCACGCTGCGAGGTGCGGGCCCGGTGGGCCAGAACAGGCTCAGGCTGGGCCCTGGCTGGGGGACACTTCAAGGGACACAGACAGAATAAAACCCAGTGCTAGCAGTGAATATGAGCCTAGGGCCACAGCAGGCCAGGGTATGTGCATAGAGCCCTCTGGAGGCTTGCGGGGTGGAAACGGGGCCCTGGATTCAAGTTCTGGCTCTGTCCACGTGGCCTTGGTGGGTGGTGTCACCCCTGTGTGCCTGGTTCTGCTCAGCTGTAGAGGGACACGGGGGCGGGAAGGGCTGCACGGGTGGGCAAGGGCTCCAGAGTTCGTGCCTCAGTAAAGCACTCAGGTTTGCCTTGCTGGGTGAGGATGCTTAGGTCTTGGCCCTGTGGAAAACTGGTCAGCACCTAAGACCTCGGGGACTGTTCTCAGGATCCTGGGGACTGGGTGGGAGGTTTGCTAAGGCATAGAAGATTCTGGGGTAACTAAATGGGGACGGTCCCTAATGCCTGCTCTCTACCCACAGTGTCTCATCTGGTGCCTCTTACAACCCACCTGGGCTTGGATGTACTTTAAAAGCAGGAAAGGGGGGCGCCTGGGTGGCTCAGTCGGTTGAGCGTCCGACTTCGGCTCAGGTCACGATCTCGCGGTCCGTGAGTTCGAGCCCCGCGTCGGGCTCTGGGCTGATGGCTCAGAGCCTGGAGCCTGCTTCCATTCTGTGTCTCCCCCTCTCTCTGCCCCTCCCCTGTTCATGCTCTGTCTCTCTCTGTCTCAAAAATAAATAAAACGTTAAAAAAATTTTTTTAAAAGCAGGAAAGGGAAGAAAACCAATGGGTTATTTATTTATTTTTCCCTTGCTTGCAGAGACTGAGTTTACTGACAATTTTCCGTTGGCCAGTTAGGAGCGGCACGACCTTAAACACGGACTCCTTCTGAATCCTCTTAGTTTGTGATGATGAGTTCCATGACTCATTATTATTCTTGTAAAAAAGAAGCACCAGGAAGAACAAACAGACCATCCTGACTTCCTCGCCTCCTTCTTTCTCGATTACTCGACTGTCACACGTCCTTATGGTGCTTGAGTGAAGTTAAATAATCTTAAGGATTTCGGAATCAATCCACCCATCACTATGTTTATGCCCCCCCCCCCCCCATTGTGCGCAAAGCGCCTAAGGAGAGTCGAACGGGGAATCTGACTTGGGAATTCTGGAGTGATGGGTGCAGGGTGTGGAGCGACTTCCACAATCAGCTCGCCCGAGACGCGAAAAAGTAAGATGATCTGGGAAAGGCTGTTGGCCTTCCTAAAATAAAAGAGACATACTTTCCTTCTGGAGAAGCAAGGCAGCCATGGCTGAACCCAGCCTGGAGCCCTCACCACCTCTCAGGCCGGGCAAAGGCTACGCGACCGGGAGGTGGGCAAAGCCAGTTCGGGCAAAGCGAGACACTTCTTGCTCAAAGGGAGCAGGGACGTAGAACCAGTGGCAGAGTCACCGTGAGCAGGCAGCACGTGGAAGCAAAGACAGGAGGAGCCGTGGATGGAAGAGGAGCTCAGAGATTCAGCAGAGAGAATGTTAACAGCCCAGACAGAAAGAGTTCTGTGCTGCCTCACAGCAAGGAAAGGGACGCGCGCGAGACAAGGGAGGGCGGTCTCTGCTCTAGACCACGTTGCACGGCTGTTGGTTCCTCCTCTGCAGGGCCGGAAATCCTCTGGGGGAGACGCGGGGGGCCCCCCCCGCACAGAGGGGAGGAAGGCGAGGAAGGCGCAGGGGAGGATAAACACAGAGTGAATTTCTTGCTGCCCCTGGAGACCATGATTCCTTTCGGTGACAGCAGAGGTTAATATCCTGAGCAGCAAGCCACCGCTCGGCCCAGAGACACCTCGCTCGGGGCAGCTGTTTTAGTGTCCTGTCATGGGTTTTATTGAACTCTATTCCCTGAAAGGGCCAATCCCTCTCTCCATTTGGAGGCTCTTAGAGCAGCTTTCCTGAAAAGTTCAAGGACTTCTCCTATCATGCTCCACCTGTCTGTATCCACGCACAGACTGTCCCACCCCCTCGATCCCAGTAAAGACCCCAGTCTCCTAGGAATTTCAAGTTCGCACAGACGCTCCTATTTACCCTGCACAAGGGGGAAAAAAAATTAAAAGGTTGTAATTTCTTGATTTCCCTTGTCTCCCGCTGTGTGTCTACCCCTAACAGGTGGCCCTGTCCCTCCTCATTCTTCAGCAGACTGATTCACTTCAAAAGCAGCAATGGAGGCAGGCAAATATTTGCTGATTCTTATTTTCATCAAGAAGGGAATGGGGGTGGGGGAATGGCGGCGGGGGGAAAGCATGTCAGGAGACAAAAAGCCCGAGTGAAAACCCGAAAAGCCGCAGAGATCAGAAGCAGACGGGGTTGTCTTTCCCTCTGGAGTCATCAGGAGCATCTTGGGGAGATTTGAAGTCTGTTCACAAACTTTTGGGGTATGGGCAGGAAACACAGTAAAGAGGCGACGGGGGAATCTTTCCTGAAGGTCCAAGTTTCCACACACAAAAAACATAGATTGGGAGAAATGTAAAGTGCCGACAACTGGATCTCCATAAAGGCTGACCCTATTTTGAATGCTCCAAAAAGCAAGCACAGAAACACCTCACAAGAGCCATCTATGCTAACCTGGAGAGATAAGTGCTTTTCCAGTCTGTGGAAATCAGTGCATTCTTCCAAAATAAATGGGTGGCTTCAAATCTTCCAGCCACTTCCTAAGTGGCCAAGGCCCGACTTCCTGGGGGCAGTCCCAGGTCCGCGAAGCCCCATATGGACGGACGCGTTGGAAAATGCAGGCGAGGTTGCACGGTCCCCCACCCCCGCTACCCCGAGCACCCACCCTTCCCGCCTGGGCCTTGGCCACAAGTGGAAAAGGAATAGCATCCTGGAGGGAGCCTGGCCCAGCCCCCCCTCACTGCCCGGAGGCCCCAGGCCTGGGAGAAGGGCCAAACCCACAGCTCTGGTGCGCACCACACAACCCTTGGGAGGTGTTGTAATCCTAACCCTTTCTGGGAGATGATTCGGGGGTGGGGGGGTGGGGTGCCGTGTGGCGAGAAAGCGAGGGGGGTGGGCGGCACATTTGGGGACGCAGACACCAAACAGATGGAATTTAAATGAAAATACTTAAGCCTTTTAATACACAAGTGATCCGAAGCCACCTCCAGTCCACTTGCCTTCTGGGAATTATAAAATGTTTCGAAGATCCCAGTACATGAAGAATTTGCAAGTAAAGCCCTGATAGGAAAGTATGTTTATACCAACTTACCAATTTCTGAGTATATTTCTCCTAAAATAACGTTCCGTCTTTCCTCTAATTTCTTGGCTGCCTGTCTCCATCCGACTAACATCCAAGGAAGGCAAATTGCTCCTATGATCATTTCCCTAAAGCAACTCTCATTCACTTTGCTTTTCTTCTCTTTTGGAATAAAAGTCTGCCATAAATGTTTAATTAAATGGAAGCCTTTCCACTGTTAATGACAAGCTGCTCGAAAGGCTTTTCATTCTTTAAGGACGGGTGTGTTTAAAACGGTCCCTATTAATTTCCTGATATTGATTCTCTGGCTGGGGAAGAGCATAGAGTATTCAGCCTACAGCTCTCCTGCAGACTATGTTCAAGGCAGCGGTTTGGATTGAGAAAGGGCACCAAATGCAGTATGCGTCAAATAGACCATCGCTCAATGAAGTCACTTAGCTATTCAAAACATGTTCAGCCATCACTCAACTGCTTGCACCAAGAATGTTGGGAGGGGGCACGAAACTGGTGCTCTTTCCCAGACATAATCGTTTCCCAAAGAGCGGCTTTGGCTCAGTTTGGGTTAGACCCTGGGGCCACATCAGTTTCTCCCTCTGCTGTCTGTTTCCCTCTCTTCTCCCCCATCTCCTGGCTTCAAGTCCTTGCATCACCATCCCATGGTGAGCTTAACAAACAATTCTGCAGTCCCCGCTTCCCAGCGCTGCCTCAAACGGCCTCCGGTATTGGTTCATGTCAGAAGCAGAGCACATAAGCCTTTCTCTCCACGCAGAAACACGTATCTCTCTGTGCACATCCTTCCACGGGTAGCTGTAGCTTGTACATACGGATATCTCTATGTATGTATATATACACACATGGCCATTCAAATGCGGTCCCTCGTATTAGAGTCTGTTGCTAAATGCAGGTTGTATGACCTGCAGGAGTTTTTTTCTGTGCTTATGAACGTGGCTCAGAAGCACATGCCTTTAGCGGTACCCCGAGCTCCCAGGCTTCTCACGGTGGGGACCCCTTTGGCCACAGCACATGCACAGGCACACACGTCTCAGTGACCCTGCAAGATCAAGGCAAACAGCTGACACCCCCAGTCCACTGCCCCCCCCCTCCACTCCCTCCCTCAAGCTCTCCAAGCCCTCGCCTCTCTCTCCCGGCCTCCCTGCACAATGTCTGATGCTCAAGCTGGCTGCAATGCTGACCGTACTCGCTTCTGGATAACAGACATGTCACTGCGTGGAAGTGAACCGGTTCTCAGCCTAACCCGCAAGTGAACTGCTGTTTATCAGAACTTGGGCTTGTTTCCTGTGAGAGACGTATGTATTTTTGGACTTTGTAAACGTTAAAACACACACATACACACACGCAGCCAGTCGCCCCGAAAGATATGTGTGGGTTCGTAGACATTACGAAATGCTCTTGAACTCAGCTTGCGATCCTGGAATAATTAGGATTTACCAAATAAGGATTCTTAGAAACAACAGATTTTTTTTTTTTTTTAAAAAAGGAGATTTGCAGATGATGATGTGTCTGGGACTTTTGGGGAGTAAGGGGAGGAGGAGGGGGGAAAGGAAGCACATTTTTGAATTCTTCATTGCGAAAAGAGGAGCAGTGTTGACAGAAACAGCTATTTCCCCCCCTTGTAGATGGCAATGCTACACCAAATGGCAAATCCTAATGATTCCAAAGCAGGCAGAGCTCATTTGACTTTAAAAGACAATCTCTTGTTGTTTTCATCACATCACAGATCATTCCAATGAAGAGGTTTAGGGGAAGGGGGGGGTGGTGGTGGAGGCTTGAGAGTTGAGTATGGCTTTTGCTTATTGATTTTCTTTCCTCTGAAACTAACCCAACCAACCTTGATCTGTGGTAGGAAGGAGTGAAGTAAGAAAATGGTGGAATGTGAAGGGGACTTATTTGGAGGAGGGTGGGGAGGGGGAGTGAAAAGGGGAGGGGTGAGGTGGAGAGGGGGAGGAGATGGGAAATCAAATACCTTCTAGACAGCAGGTTCTCCATAATCCAGAATGGGTCATAACTTCCTCGTTCTTTTTGCTGGTTTCATTCTCACTGACACTTTTGGTCTTGCAAACCCCTCTGGAGTAGAGCCAATAGTCGGTTCCCACAGCTATGGTCATCAGACTGAAGGCAGCGAAAGCACCAACGGTGGTTAAAAGCATTTGAACACCTCGATCAAACAGCCCCATAATTCTTCATTATATAAACACCCAACCGACTTCTGGTTCTCGGGAGAGTGTGTGTGAGGGTGCGAGTACTAAAGCAAAAAAATAAAAATAATTCCACCACTAATATAATGGATCTGTGTGTGAATAGAGAATATGGAGAGATATAAAACCAGGGAGGTAAGAAAAGCTCACGGAAAAGAGTGTAAATTATAAAGATCACACGGGAAGAGAGGCTTGCCTTTTGAGATCAGAAACTGTTCCAGTTGCAGTAAAATTTTTTTTTAAAAAAAGGAGGAAAAAAAAAAATAAAAAGACACCCCCCACCCCCCCAAGTGAGATGCCTTAATCTCTTTTCCTAAAATTCTGGTCTCCAGTTTCCATATGTGATAGCTAATTTGGAGATGGCTTCCACAGTGAACCAGGGAACAGCCGCATTCTCAACACAATCTCTCATGGTCGGGACCTAGACAGTTAGAGATTGTAAAAGCCGGGATGCAACCTTCCGTCTTCGTTCTCGGCTCTGCGGCCTGCGCCATGAAAATCCTTTGCTTCGCCAGTTCTCTTCCTTGGGGGGGGGGGGGTGTCTCGGGCGCTTTCGTTTCAGACCAGACTTCCCAGTATTCTGTAAGCCCTTGATCTCAGCTGAACAGGTGCGGGGGTCTCGCCTTCCATGGTTTTGCCCCGGCAGCGGCAGCGGCGGCGGCAGCAGGGCGGGCAGGCACGGCGGCGGCGGCGGCGGCGGCGACGGCAGGACGAGCAGCGGCGGCGGTTATTGTTGTTGGCGGCGGGGGTAGTGTTGGCGAAGTGGGGGAGGGAGGGGGTTTCTCCCGGAGAATCGAGGCGGGTTTCCCTCCCCCTATCTGCAAAGCTCCTGGAAACAAGGGAGCCGGCGTCTTGCTGCAGGATGGGCCGCCCGCCTGCCCCCCCACTCGCTGCCGGCTCGGCCCCCGGCGGAGGCGCTCCCACCTACTGCATTACCGGGTGGTGCTGAACTGGACAGCTCCCTGCGCCGCCCGCTCCGCGCGCGCCCCGGCTCGCTGGGCGGCCCGCCAGGAGGGGGGCGCGGGCCGGAGTCCTCCCTCCCTCCGGGGGGGCGGCAGGGCCGGGGCAGAGCCGGGGGCTGCCTTCCCTCTTTTTACCCCTCTCCCCAAATCCTAAAATGAGCGCTCTTCTGGGCTCCCGGAGCTCGGAGGAAGGCGTAGCTAGAGATAGCTTGCTCCCTCTCCCTCTCCCTCTCTCTCTCTCTCTCTCTCTCACTCTCTCTCCCCTGCCCTCCCCCCTTGGTGTTTCTTCCAGCTCAGCCTCCTTCTCATTCCATCTCTACGTGCCCAGAGCTTCAAATACAACCCTCCCATCGCAATCAGATGGGCACAAAACTTCAAGCAGCCGTTTCTCTGCCTGGAAGCGGGGAAAATATAGCCTGGATGGGTAATTACAAACACGGTCTATCTGTGTTTTTCCAATCGTCGTTTTCACTTTGCTGTCTTGGGGGGATTTGTTTTGTGTTCTGTTACTGGCACGTTAGCCGCGTCTCCTTTTAGTCGTTCCTCTCTCCGTCTCTTTGTCTCTCTTTCCGGCTAACGGGGTGTGCAGTGCACCGTGTGTGTTTCTCTGTAGTTTTCCGTGAAATTCCGACTCTGCTCCCACAAGCAGACATTTTGGAAAGATTATTCATGGAAAAGGGTGCGAGAGGGTGGCTGGTAGCTGGGGCTTGGGCAGTGATTTTCATCTCAAGGATAAACCTGTTTGCAGGGGAAGTGGGTGAAATGGAATCCTTCTAAGTTTCCGTGTCATTCATAAACTGGATTGGAAGAGATAAAAAATCTCCCTGCTGTGAACACTGAAACACATCACAGCCCTCCCCTCTTCCTCAGCAGAATCGTTCTGCTGGGTTAATTACAGCGTTACCTCTCATTCCTATATGTGCAACTTTTCCTTAATGTGACTCCTGGAGACAGGAGCCCATCAGATTCCTGCTGATATTGATTACATTTTTCTCTGATCAGTTTCGGAGTTAAGTGAGAGCGCATGAGGCATGATGTAGGTGCCCTGTTTTTCATTTTTGGGGGGAGCGCCCTAGAGAGAGGGGTGAGTCTGGTGGGTCCGTTGGGGGTTAGAGGTGTTTGAATTTCCTAACTCGGTTATTCCGTACTTTCTTCTCTTTCCCTCCGTTTTTGTCTTGAGATAATTTGTCTCACAATTTCTCGGTGATTTGGTGATTACCAAAGAGTATATGATAGATGACTAGATTAAAAACAGACTTTTTTTTTTTTTTTTTTGGTGTTGTCTAACTTCTTTCCCTTAGCTGAGAGCTGGTCTGCAGGGGTAATTGGTGCGTACTTTTTGATGTAGAAAAAACGACCTGTTTCTCCACCCTGCATAAAACTTCCTTTTCTCACTCTCTGGTCCTTTCTCAGAAGGGAAGGACCCTTACGAGGGGCGATTGCTGTGCTCCTGGCACCCGGGAGAGGGTCCTGGTGTCCAGAGAACAGAACCACAGTTTTGGCAACCTCTGCTAAGGTACCTTGAGGGTATAGCAAGACATTTGCAGACTGAGGATTTCTCCAGTGTTGTGTCTTGTCCTGTGAGGACAGGGGTGGGAATTGAGGTGGGAGAGGGGCTGAAGTGCTGATGCACTGGGCAGGGAGCTTAGCAATTTCCGCCAGGGGTTCAGGTGCGGGATTTTCTTGGCTCCGGCCCATAAGGCAAAAGTGAAGGGCAGACGAGAAGGCCTCTTAGATGGGCTGGGTCTTTTGGGGGGAGTGGAGACAGGCTTGTCTGAAGCCACATGAGACTGAGAAGCTTGCCCTCACTCCTGCCTGTCCCCTTGGTTGCTTCTGACCTATCCAAGAAGTCCCTTCACACTGGAGGTAGAGCCCTCCTTCTCCCCTCCCATCACATTTCAGACCGACCCCTGAATCTTTCGCTCAAATGGAATCAGTAACAGAGGCTCAGAAACTTCTGTTTGTCCACGGAGGCTGCTAACATCTTAGCCACTGACCGTAGCTGAGGATCTGCAGCATTTGATTAATCTCCTGGCCAGATAATCATGGAGGAAAGGAAAGGGGGCTTAGGGGAATGTAACAGCTTTGGCCTATCAGTGTGGACGGAGCAGACTTCTGGGGACAGAACAGGCCTGGGACCACGGGTTGCCTCTGCTGCAAACACACTCCAGACAAGTGGGTTTCCTAGAGCCTTGGCTTTACCGTAAGTAAGATGAGCACACGGGTACCCGCCTCTTCCTTTTCTGAACTTCAGGGCTTCTCCCTGCTTCTCACCACTGCCGCCGCCAGCGGGCCCGGGCTTCTTCATCCCATTTCTAGCGCTTACTTGTGCCTGCATCGTCGCCCTCACTCACTTGTGAGCCCTTGAGGTCGGCGCCCGTGTCTGGTTCACCATGTTGTCCTGGGACCTCGCGTGCAGGCCTTGGTACATGGCCGGTGCTTGATAACAACGGCTGAGTGATTACGGTGAGGATTAAATGGTAGGAGACAGGGGATGTGCCTGGCACACAGTAGGCTCTCGATGAACGTGGCTTTCCTCCCTCTCCTCCCCACTTTTATATCCACTTTGGTCTCTGGCTTCCTTGATCTAACTCCGGTTCTGCTCCCCGCCCCCCCCCCCCTCGCCGACTGAACCCACCCCTGCGGCCCAGATGAGGCTGCCTGGGAAGAACTGGCTTGGTTGAGTCCCATTCGATGGCTTGGACCCACCAGGCACACACACTTAGCAGCTGCTGAATGGGTGCTCTGAGGGGAACAGCTTTGTGTGCCTGCAGTTGGTTACTTGGGAAGGGCTTAGAGGAAATTAGCTGAAATGCCACAGGCCTATTTTGAGCTCCTTCTTTGATGGAGTGGAAATCACACGGGATTTGGGCACAGCAGACCTGGCCTGGAGGCACAAAGCTGCCTTCTCCTCCTCTTTGACCTTGGGCAGTCTCTTAACCTTTCTGGAAGCCTCTCTTCATCTGTCAAGGAGGATCGTGGAGGAACCTTACAGTGTGGTTGTCACTATTACACGTTAATAGCAGGAACAAAAGCCAACGGGCCAGACAGCGGTCGAGGCCGAATCCCACAATAACGCTGGGATTCGGACGATCCTTGTTCCCATTTTACAGATGAGGACACGTAGCAGGTTAAGTATCCGGCCTAAGGCTGCCCAGTTAGTGAGTGGCAGAGCTGGGAGTCAAGTCCAGCGGCCGAGCTTCAGAACCACTGTGCCTTGACCCGAGATACGGACTTCCTAAATAAGGGTACTACACCCAAGTGTGTTGACTTCTCATCCGACTTGGTGAGCATTTAAGGGAGTGACTTCTAGGTGCTTGCTGTTTTCACAGAGATTCTTACACTTACCTTCCCAACAACCCTACAAATACGTATTACTACCTTATCCTACGGGCGAGTAAGAAGAGGCCCAGAGAGGTCACATATCAAGTCCCAAGGTCATATAGCCAGTTGACCGGAACAGCAGAGGCTTGAATACTTCGCACTGCTTCAAGCTCTGCCGGCTCCACGTCCCAAAGTTTATTCGCCTGTTCATTTATTCGTTCAAAACACCAAGCACCTACTAGACGTCAGGCACCGTATTACTTCCTGAGGATGTTGGGCAGGCAGACAGGGTCCCTTCCTCCAAGGACCTGAAGATATGCGGGAGGAGCAGACAGGTAAGGAATAGCCACATCAAAGGTGAGGGGGATGGTAGGAGATGGAGACTACCGGGCCTTGGAGTAGGGAGACGAAACCCAACCTGGGGGGTAAAGGACATCCTCCCAGAGGACAAGGCATTTAAGCTGAGATGTAGGAATCAGAGTTAGCTAGGCCAGGACGGGGGTGGCTGAGAAGGCGACGAGCCTTCTAGGCTGAAGGGGAACAGGCACGTGCCGAGGTTTGAAAGTACACACGGGTTGGAAAAGACGATTGGCGAGTCTTAGGGAACTCAGGCTAAGTATGGCCGATCTAAAGACAGTGGCGGGGAAACGTTTTAGGCTAAGAACCTGGAGGCCTCGGAAAGGAGGTTGGAGCATAAGGAGCCTCCCGGAGGAGGCTGGTGGGGCAGGGAGACAGCAGGGCAGTTGTGGTGGGGCTCCAAGCAATAGACAGGGGTGGCCTGGATCCGTGGTGACATTGGGCATGGAAAGAAGTGGAGATTCTTGGGGGTATCGGGGGGAAAATTGATGAATATTGGTGCGCGTTATAGAGACAGCCGCTCTGAGGGAGAAGCAGGCTGGAGGGGGGTAGGGGGGCAAAGTGTGGGGAAACTGAGACTCCTGCTTCGGTCACGGGTGGGATTTTGCTACCTTCTATTGCCTCTGCACTCCCTGCCCCCATCCTTCCTCTTCTCCTCGTGGCCATTAATTAATTGGGACAGTAAATCATTCATTCAATTACGTTCTACCCCGCCCCCCGCGCCCCCTCCCGGAAGTAAGCCTCACAAAGGCAGAGATTTTGTGTTCACGTTGTATTTCCAACACTTACAACAGTGCCCGGCACACAGTAGGTGCTCTATAAAGAACAAGTTCCTTTTTTGGTCTAAAAATCTAAGTGCATGCATCCAGATGCATAGCTTCTCTGTTTTAGGCCATGAGCTGAGGTGCTGGGGAGGCAGATGAGATGGAAAATACCCAAACCTGGGAGTCTGGCAAGCAGACAGCTGATTCCAAGAGACTGGGCAGTGTGGTCCAGCCCAGGGAAGATCTGGGGTGTGTGGCATCCCCTGCTGCGAGCTCCCACAGCCTCCCGGCGCTTCTCCTCTTGTGGTTTGGAATTTCTGTTTAATGGCCGGCACACAGTAGGTCCACGAGGCCCGTCTGATGAAGGAAGGAGGGGACAAAATGAAGACACGCGCTATGGAAGCCCAGGGAAGGCACTCTGTGTGACATCGGCCCGTTTTGTTTACATCATAGCGCTTTGCTGCAACTTGACATTTCTTGTTTATTATCTGAAGTCTCTCCCCCACCCCCGCTGGCCGCCCCCCCACCCCCGGCCACCAGACCTCATCGGTCTTGTTCATTCCAGTCTCCCCAACGCCTAAAAAGTGCCTGAAGTGCTCAGAGAATTTTTTTTTTTTTTAATGAGTGAATAAGGTTCAGGCTATGGGGGATAAGCAACAGGGACCAGATATAAGCATTTGGGGGACAGTCGGAGCAGGCCTCCGGAAGGCCCTGACACTCGGCAGGTGGGGGTGGGTGGGAAAGGTGAAGGTGTCCCTGAGGTGCGATGGGAGGACTGAGAGCATGTGGTGGGGAGGCAGTACCCCCCTGGGTCAGACTTGGGGAGGCAGCACTGGCCTGGCTTGTGCACACCGCTCCTCCCGGGCCTGCTCTGCTCTATTGGTCCCACACAGGCCATCACGGTGACCAGAGACTTCTAGCCTGGACAGCTGTTGAGCCCCATGCTGGAGCAAGTGCTCCAGAGAGGCCACGATGGGGCCGGGAGGAATCGAGATGCTAGGAGACTTGGGGTTTCTTACCTTGCAGCACTGAGAACAGTTGAGAAAGCCTCAGGGAACCCCAAGAGTCTGCTGCCAGAGGGGGCTGGCAGAGTGGGGTCAGCCCGGCTCGTCGTGGGGGGATGTGGTTCCTTCCAAGCCTGGTGAGAACCAGGAGCTGAAAATCCACACGTGGAGGTGTCCACGGCCACAATTCCCCCAGACACGTGGCTTGCCCACACCCGGGACTCGAGGCCCCATTCTGCACTCTGAATCACCAAAGCTCTGCCCCACCCCACCCCCAACCCCCGGCTGGTGTGGGATTTCACCAGGAACTGAGTCACAGTAAAGAATATTATGATAGAAAATCAATAAGAAAGTTACAGAGTAGAACAAAAAATAATACAATAAAGAGGACACATAAAGATGCAGAGGCGAAGCAAGAAATCGAATGTTAAAGGACAGAAGGGCAGGCAGAAAAGGTGACTTCCAGTGACTTTTCAGGGAGAAGGAATCCAAGGGTGGATGAGCGAGTTTGGGAGGGGACCGAGAAGGGATCCTGGGTGTCCTTCATGACCAGGTTCGGCCACCTTGCGGCCCCTCGTCTTCCATTTCCCTCCCAACCTCCCCTCCTCCAGTCAAACCAGACTCCCGTGCCTGGATCCCACGGCCCCAGGCCTACCCCAGGGCCTTTGCGTCACAGTTTTGGTGTCTGGGATGCCGGTCTCCTGGCGGCTGATTCAATCCCTCCTTCCCGCAGCTGTCTGCTCAGAGGCCCAACTGACCACCCGATAGAAATGCCCGCCTTCCCCTCCTCCGTCACTGTCCATTCTTTACCTGCTGAATTTTCTCCTTAACCCTTAACAGCCACCCCCACCCCCCACCTTGGCAAAGTTCACCCTGCCATTTATTTTCGGGGTTATAGTGTAAGGGTCAGGGTCTGGTCACGTTATTATTATTCCCCCTGCCTCTCTCACAGCATCCGGCACATAGCAGGTGCTCACCAAAAATGACCCCCCGGGCCAGTAGGGAGAGAAGCGGAAACCCCAGCCCGCAAGAGGAGGCAGGAAATGGGAGTATCCCGGAAGAGCTGGCCTGGAACTGTGCACGGGGAAGCCAACTGCGTCTTCAGGAGAAGATGCTGGAGGTTTCTGGGAGGCGGGGGTGGGGGTGGGGGTGGTCTTCCAAGGTTCCGGAGCAAAGTAGAACTTGGAGAGGTGACGAAGCTGCAAGGACAAGGGGGGGCACTCCTCTCCCTGCAGATTTCAGAGGAGGGGCAAAGAAGGAGGGGCTGTGGAGACTGAGAGTCAGGGCAGGACAGACACGGGCCCCTCGGCAGGGAGCTGGGGGCCCAGGTTCAGGCCTCCCGGCAGCATGGCCTCGAGCGACCGATCAGACACTCCCGAGTCTCAGCCGGCCGGTCTGGAAAATGGGGCAGCCTTGCCTGCCTCGAGGTGCTAGTCTGATAACAAAATGAAATAAAAAGGACTTCCAGCCCCGCCTCCACGGTGAGCCCTAAATAAATATTAGCTCCACGTTGAGCTTCTGTTGGGCGTTACGTGCTTTGACTCGAACACAAAAATGAAAAAGACATGGTCCCTGCTCAGTCGAGTGGAGAGAGAGGGGGGGAGAGAGGCCTGCCGGTGGCAGTTTGGTGTGGATGGAAGGCGGAGGTGGCCACGCGGGCACCACCAAGAGGGCAAGGACATTCAGCGTGGGCATCAGAAGTTGGTGGCTGCTGGGCTGGGTCTTGAAGGGTGAGTGGAAGGTCAGGAGCAGAGAGGGCCAGGCAAAGTTTTCGGGAGGTCCAAAGACAGGGGATGTGAAACGCCCACTCAACACCAATGTGTTGAAAAAATACAAACTTTAAAAGAAAAAAAGATTTAGAAAGTCAATCTCCAAATCTTTTTTTAAAAAAGCTTATTTATTTAGTTAGTTTTGAGAGGGTGGGGGAGGGAGGGACAGAGAGAGAGGGAGAGAGAGTCCCGAGCAGGCTCCGTGCAGGGCTCGAACCCACGAACTGTGAGACCGTGACCTGAGCCGAAGTCAGAAGCTTAACCCACTGAGCCGCGCAGGCGCCCCTTAATTATTTTTAACGGAAGAGGTTTTCGTGATTTTTGCAAACTACGTGTTAAAAACTACGTTGTCTAAGAAAAGAATGGGTTGAACCCCTACTGGGTGTCCAGACACATCAGTAAGACTGGCCTGGTCCCCGTCCCCGGGATCACACACGCCCAGGAGGCCGACACTATGTAATTGATTATAAATTGGTTAATTGCAATCAGGCGCGTTTGCGGGCGCTGCAGGTCAT
Source organism: Prionailurus viverrinus (assembly GCF_022837055.1). Taxonomy (NCBI): domain Eukaryota; kingdom Metazoa; phylum Chordata; class Mammalia; order Carnivora; family Felidae; genus Prionailurus; species Prionailurus viverrinus. The sequence continues at coordinate 128,124,888 of NC_062567.1, forward strand.
TCTGTTTTGCCAAAGTGCCTGGAGGAACTGGCAGAGATCAGGCTGGAAGGGGAGGTGGGCCAGGTCAGGGAGGGCCTTGAATCACGCACAGCACTTACTAGGTGACAGCTCTGTGCGATCGATACAAAGGGGAACAAGACCGGGTCCTTCGTTGGCAGGAACCAATGACCGAATGTGGAGTGCTGGAGGGAAGTCCGTGGTGTGACAGGAGCACAGCATGGGAAGCGACAGCGAGGGAAGGCTTCATAGAGGAGGTGACATTTGCCTCTTTTTCCAACTGAATGGCAGTCCCAGAGCTGACTGTCCTGCCTTTCCGGCGGGACTTCCGAACCTGCAGGCTTAGAGGGGCACTAACCACACCCAAGAATGACTCAAGAGCAACGCGTTCTGCGCCTGGCAGAGTTCCTTCTCTAGGCCTTGGATGTAAGGGAAGGAGGAGTTGGCATCATACTGAGACATCGACCCAAAGACCAGAATGTGGGGAGCACCGACGGGCTGCTGCTACGCCCTGGTGGCTCGAGGGCCAAGGGCTAGGAGTCCCAACTCCACCCTCCCTCATGCGCTATGTGAGCTTGAGACAGGTTATTCTACCTCTCCGCCTCTGTGTGCTTATCTGTAAAATGGGCATCATGGTGGCTTTATGGAGCTGTTGCCATCACGATGATTGAGTGTGTGTCTCCCCCTTGGTAAGTTTTAATTACGAACGATTTGCTATTATACCCTGCCAAACGTGCCACCGATTCTCTAAGTGTGGCTGACCTGGCTCCTTGTAGGGATGGTCAGAATGTGGGCAGCCTGTTATCTGAGCCAGGTAACTCACTGCATGATAACACCCCAGCTCACTCCAAGGGCCCGTTTGGATAGAGGGACTATCTCCCAGAGGGACATGGGACTGCTTCCGGAAGCCGGGCTGTAGCCATGCCCCCAGACCAGGCTAGGCTCAGTGTCCTGGCCAGGCTCTTCTGAGCCACCTACCCTGGCGCCTCACGTCCTTGTGCTGCAAACGCTGTTTCTAGTCTTTTCCTGAGAAGTCCTGAGTCCCGAGAGGCTGGATCCTTGTCCCTCGTGCCCACCACTGTGTCCTTTGCATTGTGCACAGAGTTTGGCACGAAACAGGCTCTCCATATGTGTTTGTTGATAAACGGGGTGGGGGTGGGTGGGAGGAGAGAGGAGAGGGGCAGGAGTGATAATAGCATATGTTTTTCCATGGCGGGGGAGTCCCGTTGACCACCCAGCCCCCACCTTTGTTGAGTGTGGCCTGTGTGCCGGGTGGGGCTTCCCATCGTGTGAACTCGCGTGATCCTCACAGCAAGGCCTCCAGAGAAGTTCGGTTATGGTTCTCATTTTACAGATGGGGAATCCGGGGCACAGAGAGGTCAAGCCGCTTGCCCAAGGTGACTCAGCCAATAAGTGATAGAAGCAAGATTCCAGCCCTCAGGCTCTCGTGCGGTAGAGCCTCCTATTTGCCGATTGCCTGTTGTGTGCCCGCCTCTTTGTCCTCTAATATCGCGGGAACCTTGGGGACCCTGAGGCTCAGGGATGTGAACGTGTCAGGCCAAAGTGCCAGCAAATGGGCAGATTCACCATGGTTTGCACACGGCGCTCTGCCTGTCTGTAAAGTTTCTGCCCGTAGTAATGAGGGCCCCAGAGTGGGGAGAGGTCCTGCGGGTCGACTGTCCCTCCCCTGCCCTGTGTCAGTGATGGGAACGCCTTCTTTCTGGCCTGTCACCTAGGCCTGCCCCTGCCTCCACTCAGCTGTGGAGGCCACACTGAATGGGGTAGTGGAAAGAACCCGGAGTCTGGAGCTAGAAGACTGGGTTGAATCCCAGGGACCTTGGGGAAGGTGCTTCCTCACTCACAGCCTCAATGTCTTTAGCTTGGAAATGGGAAAAATAACATGACTCCCCCAGTACAGTATAGTATGAGTTAATTTAGATCGCACACCTAGGACCGCATGCTACACAGACGGTGCTTGGGAAACGTGTGGAGACAGTAGCATCTCCCTGGTTAGAAACTTCAGTGAAGTCTGCACACTGGAAGGCCGGACCCCGTCTCCTCCAATCTCGTCCGTCTTATTCCCTCCGTCATCCCCGATCCCCACGTCTACACTGAGCTCCGGCCCCGCTCCCGTTCTTTCTCTGGACAAGCCAGGCTCTTTGGTGCTACCCGTTCTCCCCTATCTGCTCTCATGTGTCCACCTGCATCCCCGTGGAGATAATCTGGGGAAGGGCATAACTGGGACAAGGACATACCCGCCAGCTCCTTCTTGGTCTTTCCCTTTTCTCTTTTGCTCGTCTCCCTCGTCCTTACACATTCCTCTCTCCCATCCCGTTCACCCCCGTATCAAAAACCTGTGTATTTCCTTTCTTTCCTTTTTTAATGTGTATTCCTTCCTTCCTTCATTCATTCAGAGCGCGCACTAGTCGGGGAGGGGCAGGCAGAGAGGGAGAGACAGAATACCAAGCAGGCTCCGAGCTGTCAGTGCCCAGCCCGATGTGGGGCTCGATCTCACGAACCGTGAGATCACGACCTGACTCAAGATGGGGAGTCGGATGCCCAACTGACTGAGCCACCCAGGCGCCCCAACAACCTATGTGTTTCTACATGTTCACACAACCGTGAACAGAATACACCTGTGGCTAATGTTCACAAACACATGCCTTCGTCTAGTCCTGTGCACGTGCACTTGTGGGGCTTGGCCACCTTGTCGCAAAGTGGGGCCATAGGAGGCACCCCTTCCGCATGTTGCTTTATCAGCCAAACAACAACCCCCGTGAGGCTCTGTCTGCGTCGGCTGCAACAGCCCTAATTCATTCTTTTCATGGTACTGTTGTATTTCACAGTGAGGAATCGCGACCATTTCTTCATCCAGTCTTTTACTGGCAGGCATTCTCCTTATTTCCTGTCCTCTCCCCGCACCCTGAGCCTGTAAGCGGTCCTGAAGCACACACCCTTCTATATACATCCGCTCACCCGGTGCTTTTATTTTGATGGACTAGATCCCCAGGGGCAGGATTGCTCAGCGGAAGGGTATCTGTATTTTTTATTTCAGGCCGATGTTGCCAGATCGCTTTCCAACAGTGCTGTAACTTGTCGCCTTTCCTCCAACAACTTCACGAGTCTCTTTCCCCGCATCCACTCCAGCCATAGGTGCTAGTATTATTTTTCGATTCGGTATTTGTATACATTGCAAAATGGCAAGTGGTTTTAGACTTGCAGTCCTTATTTTCATATTGACTTTGTGAGGGGGCTCTGTGGCTACCAAGTAATGTTGGGGGGGGGGAGGATGTCTTTTTATGTACAACTTTCTTGTTTTCTTATGCACTGAGACTGACCCTGTCATCTTCCACATTTTCTCCCAAGATATTTATTGTTGTAGTGTATTTTTGGATGTTAACTCTTCAATCCATCCAGCGGCTATTCATGTATGTGATGTCAGATGAGGTTTCAACTTTTTTGCAAAAGAGAGCTTTTCAAGTTTCATTAATTGAACAGTTCTTCATTTTCCAACTGAACTGAAATACCATCTCTGCGCCATATCGGATTCCTGCGAATATGTTGACCTAGTCCTGCTCTCTTGGGCTGTTCCGCTGATCTGTGCCTCACTTCCCTGCCGGCATCACCTGAATTTGGTAACAGGGGCCTTAATATGGTCTCACCTCTAGTAAAGCCACATTTCTCCCCGATGTTTTCTCTTTCGTAGGATCTGGTTGTGATTAGGTCTCCCTTCTTCTATGTGAACTTTGAATTATTCTATTCAATGGCGTGTTGGTCACCATTGGATCCCAGTGACTTACCTGGGGTCAAGCATTCAATTGGGGAACAGAAGATATTTGTTGAATGTTTTGAGGCTCTTCTCCTTCCCCAGTTGGCCCCATCCCTCTACCTCTAGGTCTATAAAAGGTATTAAAGAGCAATATTCAAGCCAAAAGTAAGTTAACATGAAAACGTGTGCAGAGTAGACGGCTCGAACCAGAGAAAGCTTCCGAGATGCTGAAACTCTCAGTGCATTGTTTTGTTTGAGACACTGGAAGCAAAGAGAGAGAAGCATTGATTTTTTTTTCCCGCCTCTGTTTATTAGACACCGACTGTATGCCAGTAGACTTATTCTAGGTCTGGGGATATAGTGGTAGCCAAGGCCAAGGCAAAAGTTTGATTCTTGGGGTGTGACGATGCTACTGTGTTCATTATTTTCATTATTTTCCAGTGTGATGACGATATTGTGGTTATATTGAAAACAGAGGGTCCCTGTGTTTTAGGGACACATACTGAAATATTTACAGATCCAATTACATGAAGTCTGGAATCTGTTTTTAAATAAGCTGCGGGTGGGAGAACTGAATGGAAGTACAGGTGAAACAAGATTGAATTGATCATTATGGGAGCTTGGTGATGATTTCACAGGGTAATATTTATTATACGATTCTCTCTACTTTTGTCTATGTTTGAAATATTCCATAATGAAAAAGTTTTAAAAATGCATACAGAGGTTATTATGTTTCAGGCATCATTCCAATTGCCTTAACATCCAGGAATTCATCAAGTCCTCACAGAAGCCCTGTCTTAGTCACCTGGGGCTCCTATGACAGAATACCATAGACGGGGGGGCTTACACAGCACACATTTATTTCTCAAAGCACCGGAGGCCGGGAAGTCCAAGATTAAGGTGCCAGCTGACTTGGTTCCCCGTGGGAGCTTTCTTCCCGGCTTGCATACGGCCACCTTCGTGCTGTGTCCTCCCCATGAAGAGAGCGAGTGAGCGAGCGAGCAAGTGAGCTCTCTGACATCTTCGTATAAGGGCAGTGATCTCATCATGAGAGCCCCTCCAAATACTGTCACCTCCAAATACTGTCACATATGGGGGTTAGGGCTTCAACCCACGGATTTGGTGGTGGTGGTGATGGTTGGGGACACAGTTCAGTCCATAGTAAGGTCTGCCCAGTGGCTATTGTCATCCCAGTTGAAAAAAACAAGTCCCCCCAAGTTCCAAGATTCGGGAACTTGCCCAGGATCACAGCTGGTAGGAGCAGCGCTGTCTGGCCCCGGGGTCCTGTTGTCAAGCACTGTTTCTGCTTTGACGCCTATTTGTTCCAACGAACCTACACACAAAGAGTGATATGTGTAATCTGCAATACAAAGTGCTATAATTTGTATACAACGAAATAATTTCGTATGGCAGGATGGCAGGAAAGGCTACGAAAGATAAAAAAAAAAAATAGGATTGTGAGAGAGAGAGAAAAAGAAGACCTGTCATGGGAGGAGGGACCGAGGCTGCGGGGGTTGGGGGTGGGGGTGGGCAGGGTCCTCGTTCAGCAAGTGTGACCAGAGAAGGACCCTCTGAGGAACTAAGACCTGAGCGAAGATGGGGAGGCTGTGTGGAGGTCTGGGAAAGACGTTCAAGCAGAGGACTGACAGGTGCAAAGACCCCGAGATAGAAACAGGAGGCTGAGTGGGGCTGGAGCACGGCCGGCCGAGAGGGATGATGGCCATGTAAGCCAAATGGATCATTTAAATACATTTTCCTACATCTTGCTGTGCTAAACTCATCTGTAACAGAGGAATAATTTAATTCCGAAGCCAAATTAACTGCTCTTTGCCTTCTTGCAAGGTCACCTGCCTTAATTTTTTTTTTTTAATAACTCGATTCAATTTTTCCACTCTTGCCCCATTTTCTCCATCTCCTACACGCTTTTTGAGGTGGTTATAACGTTATTATCTTATTATTAGTCCCTAGCAGGGATAATTCACTTTCCAATTGATCTCTGCTGCTTATAAAACGCCAAATCAACTGGAAGCATAGGAAGCAAGTGGTTAGTGAATCCTGAAAGCCGGTGTAGACAGAAAGTGGTGCGTGAGAGGCTGGGGGCCAGGCACGGCGGACCTCTGATGAGTTGAACTGACCTGTGGTTGAGCCGTCCAAGCGTCAGAGGAGCGTCCACGAGGCAGGTTATCAAAGGTGCAGGTGGAGGTTCCTGCTTGCATCAGACTCACCTTGCTTGTGCTTTAATATTTCACACGGTCCTTGCTAGTTTGTGTTTGTTCTAAGTAAGCATCTGACAATGTCCAGTTCAATGGATTCTGTAGGTAAAATGTGTCCAAGCACAATGTTTCCCTTGAAAAAAAATGGCTGGCGATACACAGATGTTTGTCGTGCAGCCTTCACACTGCTGTTTTGACTCGAGCCTGGAGAGTGTCAACTGTGGACCAGCGAGGTTCAGGGTATAGATGGTGGGATCACCTGTGATGTTGCCAGTTGGAAGAAAAGAGGCCAAGGACGGACCATTAAATGGACAAAAAGGAGAGGCTATAAAATAAAACTTATTCTTGGGGTAACAGGATGCCATTGAAAAGAACAATTTTCAATTGTCCTTGAGAGAGAGAGAGAGAGAGAGAGAGAGAGAGAGAGAGAGAGTCCCAAGCAGGCTCCGCACTGACAGCCCAGAGCCCAACACGGAGCTCAAATTCACGAACTGTGGGATCATGATCTGAGCTGAAATCAAGAGTCTGATGCTTAACCAACTGAGCCACCCAGGTGCCCCCCACCTTTTTTTTTTTTTTTTTTTGCTGATTCTTGACTAGTTTATTTGGAGGGGGCAGTTAGGGGGATACAGAATCAAGAGGACAGGGGCGGAAGGGAATGGACAAGAAGGCTTCCATTGAAGGTTCGGGGGGAATTTTTCGGGGTGTTGGAGGGAACCCTGGAGAAGCAGCTGTAGGGGAGATGAGACAGGAGCTGGGAATGAATGGAAAAGTGGACTTTAAGAAATTTGACAGGGGTGCCTGGGTGACTCAGTCGGTTAGGCGTCCGACTTCAGCTCGGGTCATGATCTCACAGTCCGTGAGTTCGAGCCCCGTGTCGGGCTCTGTGCTGACGGCTCGGAGCCTGGAGCCTGCTTCAGATTCTGTGTCTCCCTCTCTCTCTGTTCCTCCCCCACTCATGCTCTCTCTCTCTCTCTCTCTCAAAAATAAACAAAGATTTAAAAAATTAAAAAAAAAAAGAAATGTGGCTGCAGTTTGTGTCTCTTTGTGGTGTCGGAGCAACATAATTAGGGAGCTTGAATTATCGTGAGTGTTTCGGTGGTTGGATAGATTCTTTGACTATTTCAGCTCCTTGTAGACTGGACCACATGGGCCACGGGGGCCATGTGCAAGGCTACAGGGAGCAAAGGCCAGGATGTAAGGGAAGCTTCTCGGGTAAGATGGTACATTGGCTACCGATTTGGTGAAAGTTCATGCCAAACTATACAGCTTAGACGTTAGACATGTGTCTTTTGGTTTCAGGCGCTAGGTAAAAAAAAAAGCCAAAAGACATAAACTGCTCTAGATACGGGGTCAAGAGACCTACATATTTGTCCTTGCTTCACCAGATGGGCCCTTCCTGCATTCCGTAGATTACTGGGTGAGCAGTTCTATAATACCAGCCCCTAGTTAGGTGCTGGGCATGTAAAGGTACAGTGTTCATCTTTCTGGGTAATTTTGTGCTCCGTTGTGAAGGGTGGGCAAGAGTTTATAGACAGACAGTGGAGGGAAGGGAATTTAAGGCAGAGGGGTGTGCATGTGCAAAGACATGAAGGTTTACAAAGGCATATCTTCCAAAAGCAGAGAAAAGTTTAATGGACCTCAGATCTAGAGTATGTGCGGTTGGGAAAATATGTGATTGATTTCCCTACTGTTGGTGTTAAAGATGTTTCTATTTTTCATGATTATAAATAATGCTGAGATGGACATCTTTTTTTAAATGTTTATTTATTTTTGCGTGCGCGAGAGACAGAGAGAGACAGAGAGACAGAGCACGAGCAGGGGAGGGGCAGAGAGAGAGGGAGACACAGAATCCGAAGCAGGCTCCAGGCTCCGAGCCGTCAGCACGGAGCCCGACGCGGGGCTCGAACTCACGAACCGTGAGATCATGACCCGAGCCGAAGTCGGACGCTTAACCAACTGAGCCACTCAGGCTCCCTGAGATGAACATCTTAATGCATTAAATGGTTTCTGCAGTCGGCTGTATGCTAGATTCCTACAAGTAGGGATCACGGGGAGTTTCAGTGGGAGAGTAACCCGGCGGGTCTTGCCCTGTGACTTTGTCCAAGTCACTGGCCCTTCTGGGTTTCCATTTCCCCACCTCAGAACGTGGATCCCAGGAATGAAAAGAGCCTTTCTGGCTCTCACATTCACACATCTAGTGGCATCTTCAAACCGTGCTTTGTCCAGGACTTGCGAGAGAGATCTAGATTCCTACTGACTGAGAAAACTACTCACTATTTTATCTCAAGTAAGTCACATCCCTCCTGTATGCCTCAATCACTCTGTTGGCTCAGCAAGGAGACTAAAAGAGACTTAGGGGGCCACAAAGTGATGCTCGTGAAGCTTTTTTAATAAAAGAATTCTATGGTCCGGAGCATGGAGTCTCCTTCCACACCATCCCTTGTACGCAGACTTCTCCTTTTCTTGCTCTCCTGTCCCCTCTGGCTCATTGGTTCCCTCCCTCCTCCTTGGAGGGGGGGGGGCTGGAGGAGGATCTACCCTGTGAGTGACATCCTCCCTGGGGGTGGCCGCTAACTTCATCGATGTTCAGCGACTGTTAACACTGATATGCCCTGAGCTCCTGTCCATGGAACCCACTCTCCAGAGCCAGCACCCCTTCTCTGGGCGGAGCCCCCGAGGCTCTAATAAGGGCAAAACTCCCCTCCTTCATGTCTCTTTAGTCTTGGGGTGCCCCTGCCGTGTTCAGACTCTTGCCTGGAGGTGCTACCTTCTGTTGACTCTGCACTGAAAGCTAGTGGTCACTTACCTCTCTGGGTTTATTTGGTGAACGAGCTTTGGGAACTTACTCTTCAAGATTCCCACGCCCTCCTCTGTGCTCCTAGGGCTCTGAAACCAGACTCCCTGGGTTTAAATTTTCGGCTCTCTCATTGACTAGCTATGTGAACACATCTGAGTTACTGAATCTCCCGGTACCCCCGTTTTTCCATATGTAGCACAGAGCCCAGTGCGGGGCTCATACTCACAAAGAACCATGAGATCATGACCTGAGCCGAAATCCAGTTGGACGCTTGACCGACGGAACCTCCCAGGCACCCGTAAAAGGGATAATAACTTTTAAGTGCTTACAAAAATGCTTGGCATGTAAATGTATTCAATGACAATTACACTGCTGTGAATTTCAATATGAGGGGTGATATTAATCTCGGGGTGTGGGTTAGTATCAGATACTCTTCCAAATACACATTTGTACTACAGTGTAAATGTCTGATACGATAGTGTGACACAGACCTCAAATGTTTATCTCGAACAGCAGATGTTTAAGCCAAAGGGGCGAATGCTTAGACATGGACTTTTGACGATCAATAAGATCGAGCAGCTCAGAAAAAGGGGTTCTAGAATTAGTCAAATTTGGGTCATAGTTCCTGCTCAGCCACTTTATTGTTGAGTGGCCGTGGGCTGGTTTCTTACCTTCTCAGTGACTCATAGGGTTGTTGTGTGAACATGAGAAGATATTGTAAGTAAAGCATGTGATGATAAGGTGCCTGGCACATAGTAAGGTCAATAAATGCCCATGGTGGAAAAGTTCTGGAGTGGAGGAGAGGGTGGTGGCAGGAAGTCTCCCACGGAGCCCTGACCCTTGCCAGCCTGTGGGCTCTGCTTCAGCTGTGTCCACTGGTCCATCCCGTAAACATTCGTTAAGTACCTACCGTGTGCCAGGAGTTCCTCGGCTCGATCAGTCCGTTCCCACAATTCGCTTCGTCATTGTAAATTCTACGGACATCAGTCCCCCTGTTAACTAGGGTGTCTAAACAAAAATGACAATGTGACGGCAAATCAAGTTTGGGAACCAGAATTGGAGAGCACTCAACGGGTTCCGTGGCTGTGGGACCTGGAGCTTTGCCTACCCTCGTGCGCCTTGAGGGATGACTGCGGGTGTTGAGTCTCCTGTGACCGCAGACTCTTCTTAACATGTCCCTTGTGTGCATCTTCCTCTCCACTGTCTGCTCCAGGCATGACCCCACCTTGCCGGCTGCTATCGCCCCGTCCCTCGTCTCCAGCCCAGCCCCAGGGGAAATAGAGTCAGCTTTCCAAAACTCATGTCCTTTGAGCCATATACTGTCCCCCCTTGCGCATGGTGCGGGGACCTCTTCTCTCCTCCTTTGCCTTGCCGGTTCTCTTCCCCCTCCAGGATGCCTCCTGCAGTGCTGGTCTGGGATGGGGGCCCCTTTTTGACTCCTCCTGGCCTCCGCAGGGAGCCTCTCTCATACTTGATGGTACTTCCTGGCACCCGCATGCTTCCCGCTGTCCCCTTCCTGGCCTCTTGAGAGGGCGTTGGAGTGGGGACTGCCGTGTAGCCCCGTGGCTTGTGGCCAGAGGGTGGGCGTTTGTGACTGTGGACACCTGTCTGGGCCTCGGTGTCCTGCTCTGCGAAACAGGAATCGTGACTGCAGCGGCTCGAAGGACGCCACATGGAGGGAGAAGTGGCCTTTGCTCTCCCCGCTCTGTGCCCTTTCGTGGCGGGGAGGCCACGGACTGTCATGGAAAGAGCTCCCACCTGGAGCCTGGGTTTGGATCTCAGTTGTGAGACAAAGGGCAAGTGACTGTACACCTGAAAACCGAAACTTCCCTCTCTGCCATATGGGATGCTTCTATTTCTCTTTCACTGGGTTGAACTGAGGTTACCCGGGTACAGGAGGACACAGAGTAGGTGCTTGATAAATGTATTTGCAAAAACGACACGGGCTTGCAGTTGAGCAGTCCCACGGTCCTGGGGCATGTGACTCCCTGGGAAGGCGCTCTGGAGGACAGGGGAGTCTACGGCCCCATTTACGGATGAGAGAACCCTACTTTGGCTCCCAGCTTACCCTGAGGATGGCGTGAGGGTCACCTGCCCTCAGACGCACCTGGCTGGGTCTAGTACGGCTCAGTGCCTCTGCACGTGGCTAAGCGTGGTGGCGGTGGGAGTCGTAGAGAAGCCACATGCCCTGCCCTGCCTCCCCCCCGCCCCCCCCCCCCCGCCCCGGGCTGTGGGTGCTGTGCTCCAGGCTCGCCACACCAGCTGGCAGGCCAGAGGGCCACTGTGAGTCCTGGGATCGCCCCGCCCTAGCTGTGTGACCTTTGGCAAAGTCCCCTCGCCCTGCCAGGTCTCCGTTTGCGCATCTTGTCAATGGAGGGGTGAAGGAATCTTGATCAGAGCAGTGCTGTTGCACAGACAGAAGGAGATAAAACATATGAGGCACCTTAGCAGGCCAATGGCACTCAGGGTCATCATTATTATCTCGTTTAATTCTAACCCTTAAAGCTGGAGATCCCAGCTGAAAACACCCCCTGGTGCCTTTGGCCTCCAGGTGGGAATAGTTGTATTACCCCTTTGTCTCACGCTCCCGCTCCGGGCCCAGTGGCTTGTCCACACTCCGGTGGGGGGGGGGGGCGGCATTCTCTTGACATCGTGAAAGGTACAGCCCCACAGGTCCCTGGTGTTTCAAAAGCACCAACGCCTGGCCCGGGGTGGGGGTGAGGTAGCATTTCACAGCCTACAAAGCCCTTCCTCTTTGTGCCTCTCTTACTTCTGGCATTTTACAGTTGATAACATCACAAAGTGCCCGGGAAGCAGGGACGCTGGCCCAGGACTCACAGATGAGAACATGTAGGCCGAGGGAGTCACACGCGGGCCCAAGGCCCTGCCTCTGGGGCGGCCCTAGGAGGAGAGGTTGGGGGGGGCGGGGAAGAGGTCCGAATCCGACTCTGCCCCAGTGCCCTGGGCTCTCCCTCCTAGCCCTCCCTCTGTATCCTGCAGAAGATAGAGCCTTCCTGAATGAAGCTCGGGAACGCTGCCACCGTTCAATGAGCTAATGGCGAAATCGGAAACTCAAGGGCTGGTAGCAGAGGCAAAAAAAAAAGAAAGAAAGAAAGAAAGAAAAAAAAAAGACAAGCTTTGATTCATGGGCAGGAGGATCAGTGAATGGGGAAGACGGCCTCCAGTAATAGAGGAAATGCCTGAGTGGCACATCCTTCCAGCGGAGTCTCTCCCCGGGAGAGGAAGGTCAGGTTAGCGGAGGCCTCGGTTAGCGTCGGAGCCTGATAGGGGAGGCGAGGGAGCACTGCAGTCAGAGCAAGCCTGGTGAGCCCCATCGGTGAAGTGGAGGGGGGTACGGGAGGGGGGCAGGTACTGGGGATCACAGGGCTCCCCCAGGTAGGGGGTGTAAAGTCAGCAGGTAGGAGCCAGGCACATCACAGGGGCTCACCAAAGAAAAACACCTGAAAACTCTTATTTTTATTTTTAAATTGTTTTTAGAGAGAGAGCTCGAGTGAGCAGGGAAGGGGAGGAGCAGAGAGAGGGAGAACCAGAATCCGAAGCAGGCTCCAGGCTCCGAGCTGTCAGCCCAGAGCCTGACTCGGGCTCCAACTCACAAACGGTGAGATCATAACCGGATCCGGAGTCGGACGCTTAACCCGCTGAGCCACCCAGGCGTCCCTGCCGCCACCGGTCTTGAACGCACGAACGAGTTGATTTTTACACTCTCGGATCTGGTCTCTAGTGTGTGTGGGCACTACAATCACAGTACAGGTGGGGACTCAGGGATCAGAGAGGGGCCGTGATTTGTCCCGGGTCACACAGCTGGTAGATGGCAGAACTGGGCCTCCAATCCCCAGCTCCCTCACCTGCATCTGGGAGGAGGTCGAAATGCCTGATGGGGGGGGGGGGCAACATTCCAGTGTAAGAAGGAGAGTATTAGTGTACCTTGACTACTTCTAGAACTTTCTTTGACCCTGGTGAACTTCTCTGCAAAGGGACCCTTTATAAAAAAAATTTTTTTTGTTTTTTTAGTTAATTTATTTTTGAGAGAGAGAGAGAGAGAGAGAGAGCGCGCGCGCCTGAGCGGGGGAGGGGCAGAGAGAGACTGGGAGAGAGAGAATCCCAAGCAGACTCTGCACTCTCAGGGCAGAGCCCGACGTGGGGCTCGATCCCACCACCCGCAAGATCAGGGCCCGAGCTGAGACCAAGAGTCCCACGTCCCACCGACGGGGCCGCGCAGGCGTCCCTGCAAACCAACTCTTTGATAGGAGAGCGGGTGGGGCCTCCCCCTCCCCCAATATTTGGGGTACCTGTCAGTTTCCCAAGTGGACGGAGACTTTCTCTGTGGGCAAGGAAACACCCCGGCCTGAAACAGGAAAACGAGGGCAATTAACGAAGCCGGTTTGCGTGAAGGGCCTTGGCTTTCCGGGTAACCCGGAAAAGGGGGCACTGTATTTTATTTTTTCTAATCACCGCCCCCACCGTGCTCTGTTGGGCTCCGCCTCTCTTGCTGGCTCCTTCGGGACGACACCCCAGGCCCCTTCCATAACCCTCCCATCACTGTCGCTCATTAAAAAGAATAATCTCATCTTCGTTATTAAGACTCAGCCTGGTTCATTTTAAAACGTCGCTCTCCCACGGAACGCGGAGCTCCCCCGTCTGGGGTTGTGTGCGTGCGTGCTCGTGCGTGCGTTCTCATGCACGGGCCTACGTGCGTGCGCCCGTGCAGGTGTGCTCCGGTGTGTGCCTCTTCTGGAAGTCGGGGCCGGGAGGAAGTTGCGTCCTCACGTGACTGCATCCTGCGGGCGGGCTGTGCCCGTCTGGGCGGCTCAGACCCGCCGTCCCCTCTGGAGACGGTCCTGTGTCCGCGATGGCGGGTTTGCTACGCGTGTGCCCCATGGTTTTTTTCTGTGTTTCTGGCCCCCCGCACCGTAGCTGCTGGCACCCTCTGTGAGGCCGGTGCCTGAAGGCAGGCTCTCTCGGGAGGAGGTGCCGGTCGATGTGGCTCAGACTCAAACTCCGTCTCCTTCTCAGCTCACGGGCAAGTGGGGGTCTGCCCACAGCTCCGACTCCTAGGGACCCTGATCTTGGCAGTGGGCCAGGACATTGACTTAAGCCCTGAGTTTCTTAAAGACTTTTTTTTTTGAAAAAATTTTTAACGTTTATTCATTTTTTGAGAGACAGAACATGAGTGGGGGAGAAGCAGAGAGAGAGAGAGAGGGAGACACAGCATCTGAAGCAGGCTCCAGGCTCTGAGCCGTCAGCAGGGAGCCCGACGCAGGGCTCGATCTCACAGACCGAGAGGTCGTGACCTGAGCCGAAGTCGGATGCTCAACCGACTGAGCCACCCAGGTGCCCCAAGCCCCGGATTTCTACTTGGATGTCTGCTCACATGCTGGAAATCTCCGTGACTGCGGGAGAGGGCAGGGGAGGGGTGGTACGGGGCATTCCAGATCTTCTGGAAGGGCAGCCGGTGCCACGTTCTGCGTTCGTCCCCAGACTTGCACATCCCACGCGTAAATGCTGTCCGCCAGGCTGGCGTTCCTGCCCCTGGCGCCGTGGGAAGTCCCAGGACTCCAAGATTCAGACCTTTGAGATGGTCCTGGAGAATGTAGCGACTTTGTCCTCTATGGTGAACCCTCCCTCTCTCTTCAGCGGGAGGGCGGGATGGGTAAGGCCCAGACCTCACGGCATCCGGTTCCATGAGGTTGTGGACGGCGCCAGGCACCACCGGGGGCTTCAAGGGCACTGGCACGGCGGGTTTCGAGGCTCACACATAGGCTGGCTTGTCAGAAGTGGCCTGGACAGCCCGTGGCAGAAGCGAACGTGAACCTGGGTCCGCCTGTCTTCCAAGACCGAAGCGACGGGTGTGGGTTGTCTGTGGCTGCCCAGAATCGATTCCTCATTCTCTGGTCACAGCACTCGATGTCTTTAGGGAGCAGTTACCTCTTCCTCATCAAACAGCCCTGTCTGGTACCCTAAGCAGGATGTCAGGGGTCCTGCTCTTTGCCTGATGGGAACCCCTCTGTTGTCTGTGTCGCAGGGAGTTAGGCCACGAGGAGCGCTCAGGCCGGCACCTGACAAGTAACCATTGCCACTATTCCTCCTGTTCTCTTCTTGGGCTCTGGGTCACGGTCAGGGTCCAGGTGGGCACGTGGCCACCCCTGGGCCTCCCGGGCCTCAGGCTGTGGGGGATCCTCACGCGGCCTCAGCTGACAGGCTCTGGTTCAGTTCCTATGGGGCAGATGCTCATGTCGCATCAGGTGGCCGCTCACCCCAGCTGGCACGAACTGACCGTGTCATGGCCCGGTGGCCGGTGAAGTCAGTGGGGTAGGGGCATGGGGGGAGGGGGGTCGTCTGCACCGTGTTCTGGGGGCCCCTGCCCGGGGCGGACCGTCTCGTCCTGCGGGTCTGCAGAACTGGGGCCTCGGCAGGGAAAGCCCGGACTCACCACCCTCCTCGTCACCGTTGTCACCCTCAGCCGTTGCTGTTAAGAATGACCATCCTTACTGTTCTGAGCACCCGGAGTGGGCCAGGCCCTTTGTGACAGTGAGGACCGCCCTACTCACGAAAGCAATAGCCACGCACGTTGCCAGGGTTACTCTTCCCGGAACCCGCGGGGAGAGGCGTGTGCCCATTTTACGGATGAGTCAGTTGAGGCGGGGGAGTGTTGCTGGGCACGCGTGGGGAGTCCTCGGGTTCCACTCGGTGTGGTCCCTTCAGCGGTGGCAGCGGCTGCTTTCTCCCGGTTTATACTTCCAGGCAGACACGGACGTATCTGATCCTCGCAGGGACCGCAGTTCGACCCACAGGAGACACACACACGCTCCTCCTGGTAAGGTGGTTTGGATCCTGCTCCTTGTAAAAATCATCCTGGCCCTGTGATTCTAGAGGGAAAGTCACCGCCTCCCCCGGGGTCAAGCCCGCATCCTGGGGACGAGTGGCACTGTCCTCACCAACGCTCTCTAGGCATCGGTGACTCCCAGGTTCCTACCTCCCGTCGGGCCCCTGTCCCGAACCCCAGACTCACGCCTCTGGCCAGCTTCACCCCTGCAGCTGCATGTGGGTGGACAGCTCAAACTCCACGGCCCTCGGCCCCCTGGTCTTCTCCATCCTCCGGTCCTACTTCTCCTGTAGCTCCTTCTACTTTGGTTACTGGATTCTCCACTCCTCTCACGCTCCGTCCCGGAGCCCTGGAATCATCGTTGGCTCCTCTCCCCCCTCCTTTACCCCGTATCTAACCCATGAGGAAATCCTATATTCGCCATCGATCATTTCTCTCTGCTTTTGTCCTGGTTTGAACCGCAATCCCCCGGCTTATCCCACTGGCTTCCTAATCGGCCCTCCTGCCGCTCTCCCTCCTCCCCCTCCCTCCGTTCCCACTGCAAAGACTGAAATGATCCTCTTAAGACGTGAAGTCAGACCTTCTCCCGTCTCTGCCTGAGCCTGGGTGGTGGCTCCCCATTTCACCCCAGGTAAAAATCAAAGGTGTAAGGTAGCCTCCGGGGCCCTTCCTGACCTGGCCTCGTATCTCCCAGCTCTCCTCTGCCCACACTGGCCGCCTGGCCATCCCCCAGCACACCAGGCACACTCCTGCCTCAGGGCCTTTGCACTGGCCGCTCCCTCTGATCCCTGCTAAACGCACAGCTCACTCCCTCACTTCCTTTGAGTCCGTGCTCAACAGGCAGGTTCCTTCCTCCCCAGCCACACTCAGATTGCATCACCCAGACCCCACCCCCAAAACTCCCGAACCCCTCACCCTGTCCTACTTTGTTTCTTTGTTTGTTCCATAGAACGGATCGCCTTCTGGCATCTTCTACACTTGACTTAAGGAGAGTTAGCTCTGCCGTTTATTGTCCCACTCCTGACACCAACATGTTGGCTCTTCAGGGGCGAAGCTCTTTGCCTGTGTTGCTCACCCACGTGTGACAGGCTTCTGGTACCCTGCCTGGCACATAGTGTGTACTCTATGAATGCCTTCCTTATAGCTTCCCTCTGAGCCTCGACTTTCTCCCTGAAACTCCCACTGTACTAGGTATTGTTCAAATCCCCAGGAGACAAAATCACCCGGGGGTGGGGGGGTAGGTTGCTGACCCGGTCTCTGTCCCCACTTCTAGGCTCACTCTTAATCTTGTCCTCACCTTTAAGCTCTATCATCCTTAAAGCCCTCCCAGGCCCCTGCGCTGTCATACCTCCGGGCCTTTGCACGTGCTGCGTCTCTTTTCACCCCGCGGACTCCCGGGTGTCATTCAAAGCCCTGGTTAGGAGTTACCTCTTCCCTGGGGTCCTCCACGATACTCCCACCCCCCAAAGTCCTGAGAGACTCCTCCCCTCCTTCCTCCGAGTGACTTCCGTGCCTCGTGTGCGTTTCTCAGCGTGTGGGGCCCCCGTCTCACTGGGGCTCGTCTGCATGTGCGTTCCGTCATCAGACTGTGAGCTCCTTGAAGGGAGAGGCTGGGCTCTGTGTCCCCGGCTGGCCCAGAGCCTGGGACACGGCAGCCGCCTAGCCAAGTGTGTGCTTGTTGCACACGACAGAGCAAATCTGACACGAGCCAGGACAGAACAAAGACTATGCTGAAGACCCTTTCAAGGTCACCGGCTGGCAGGGAATGAACAATGTCTTATTATTTGATCATTTATTTATACTCTGTTTTTGAGTAGGATTCGAGGCGGCCCGGGGTGAAAGGCACAGATGTGACAAAAACAAAACCCCGTGTCTCGAACGCCTTCTCTCTTTTCCGCGACTGGCTCTTCCTCCTTGGCCTATGAACAGGCCCGGGTCTCTGTTCTCCTAACAAAAGCACCCCAACTGTCCTCAGGTCTCTGTCCCTGTGCGGCCAGCCTCTCAAGCCGGGCCTCTGATGCCTGACCCCCCCACCTCCGCTGCCCCCCCCCGCCTCACTTGCTCACCTGTCACGTGACCAGCTCCTAGGTCAGCGGCTACCTCTGTGACTATAGTGGACACAGAGCTCTGGTGGGACCAGACCCCTCGCCACATCTCTCCCCTTCTCCGGCCCCTTGCTTCCCCTGGCTCTCAGGCCACCACACTCTCGACCTTTCCTTCTATGGCTCGGCTTCTCCTCCCCAGACCCCCTTGTAGGTGGCCTTCCTCTGTCCGTCCCAGGTCCCCCCGCTCCCGGGACCATCTCCTACATACTTCCAATGTTCCAATGACTGCGGTTACCATTGGGATTCATTGGGGTCATTCTAGAAACAGATGATCCCCCCCCCTGCCCCACCCCTGCCCCAACCTCAGTGGCTGAGCACAGTGTTTCTTTCCCATTTACATAAAAGGCCATTCGGCAGCAAGGGGAGGGAAGGGGCTCTGCTCTCTCTGGTCACCTAGGAATGCAGGCCCCTTCCACTTGCCTGCCATTGACCCTGGCTCTGTGCTGCGGGAGGAATATGCCTCTGGACAAGGACAGGTGGACGAGGCTGTGGGGGAGAGCACAGGGCGAGTCAGGTGGCCCTGAGTCCCTGACTCAGCCTGTCCGCTTGGTGTCCCCACCAGCGGGCACAGTCAGCCTGTCTCTCTGAGCACCCTTTTTCTCTGTCCCTAGGGGAATGTGCCCCTCACCTTTAGACTGTTACGAGGCCCCATGAAAGCATGGACTCATCCTGTGCTGATAGGGAAGTCCTCCGTGGGTGGGGACAAGCTCCCTGCTCCCACATTCGCACATTTCTTGGGCCCAGGAGACCCCTCCCTGTTGGCTGAACCCAGGAGTCCGGCACGTGGTTGGAAGAAGGAGTCAAGATCCAGCCGTGGGTGGCTTGCTGCTGGGGACTGTGTGGGGACATCCCGGCCGGAGGGCAGCTGTGTGCCTGGCTCCTCCTTTATAAATTCATGGCCGAGTGTGGGGACTCACCCAGGGGACCGAGTCAGCCTTCCGGCCGGCACTCAGAGCCTATGCCGATTGTCAAATCCATCACCCTCGGTCAATGGCATGACAGTGGGCATATGTCACTGGCTCTTGAAGTCAGACAGGCTGGACCCTTCTGTCCTCTTTAAGGAAAGGGGCGCTGACATTGATGGAGCACCTACTGGGGGCCAGACATTCTCCTAAGTGTTTGACAACCACACTCCCTGAACTGATAGCCCTGGAAGGAGGGGTGGGTCATCACCCCCATCCACAGACCCGGGCACCAGGACTTGGGAATTGCAGGAAAAGTACGGCGACGAGGAGGCTTCCCAGAGAGCGAATGTTTCCAAGGCGCAGTGGCTTAGTTTTGAGCTCTCCGCTGACCCACATTGTCGACTCTCTTAGGACCACAAGACCGAAAGGCAAGAGGCACGGACTCGGGAACAGGAACACCTGGGCTTACCCAGCCTCGAGTCCGGCGCTGGCCAGCTGAGGCATGTTGTACCAGCCACTTCTACCTCTTGAGGTCTCAGTTTTCTCATCTGTCAAATGGGCACAGCTATGCTGCTCTCTGAGGGGCGAGTCAGAGAGCTTTTTAGCAAACCGTCAAGGTCTGTCATGTAAGCTGTCGTCTCCTGCTTAGACGCTTCGTAGGGGCTTCTCCTGTTTGCTCTGGCTCCTTCCTCGGCAGCCTCTTCTCCGCACAGCAGCCAGAGGGACTTTCTGGGGGGACACAGGATCAATTCACGTCACATCCTTGCTTAAAGCCTTTAAGTGGGTTCACATGTGTGCCAGGTACCCTGAATAATCTGGCTCTGCCTTTAGCTGTCTCTCTCTTCAGCCCCCCCTTGGCCTCCTTTCTGTTGTTTCAACGCACTATGCTCTCTCCCGCCCCAGGGCCTTTGCACCTGCTCGCCGCGCTCCCTGGAACGTGCGTTTCTCTCGCTCTTTGCCTGGGCAGCACCACTCCTCCTTCGGATTGCTGCAGAAACCTTATGCTCAGGGAGGTGTCTTTCTTGCTGCCTTTATCTAAATTAGGTCCCCTGGTTTTCTTCTCTTGTCACGCTCGGTATGCCTCTTTCACCTCGCACGATCCATCATTGGCCGCCACCATGGTGCCCGGCACCGAAGGGCACTTGAACGAACGGAACTGCTTCCTGCTGTTTCCCCAGGCCGCCCGCAGCGGCCGTTCCCCGTCCTGGGCTGGAAAGTGTGAGAGTGAGCGCGAGTCTGGCTCAGATGCGGCGGCCGACAGGCAGCCCAGAGCTCTTCCCACCCCCTACCCCCCCCACCCACCCCAGATCTCATTTCACCCTCGTGACATGTAAGCCTCGATTTCTTCGTTCGTGAAACGGAGAGCTGGGTTGGAAAGTCAGACGCGATAAGGGATAGAAGCATCCGGCGCCGTGAGGGTATTTTAAAAACGCTGCTCTGTCCCCATTTGACCAACGTCCTCGGTCCCTCCGGGACTGGTGTTTCGCCCATTTTGCAGGTGGGGATGCCGAGGCCCAGAGAAGGTGAGCAGTTAGCCCAAGGGCACAGCGGCAGAGCTGGGCACGAGACGGGGTCCCCCGCATTCTGCGTGCAATCAGCCTGCCTCGTCCACCTGCCAGGCGACAGCACCCGCTCCAGGATCCTCCCTGCAGGAGCAGGTGCAGGGAAGGCGCTCCTGTGCTCACGGGCCCCGAGGAGAAGCTGGACGCGTCTCTCATACCCTGGCCTCTGGTCTCATAAGAGCAGCTGGAGCATCTCTCTCTCCTGCCTCCGTCCCAAGTCCCCTCCTCGCAGCCTCCCAAGACGGGACTGCAGCCACCTCCGCAGAGCCAGCCCCAGGGGACCAGGTCTCCTCTCCCCGGGACCACTGGGACACCGCTCGCCGACTGACCTATATTCCGCTCCACTGCTGTTTGCCATCTTTGTCCCCTCCCGCCCAGCACGCAACCCCACCCTGCCCAAACACTCCCGTCCCTCCAAGGACGTTGTAAAAATAAAACGATCACAACCTGGCCCTCGGGGAACCTTGGCTTTACGGTACGGTACGTCCTGTTCGCAGTGGGGCGTGGCGTTCACAACCCAGTTTGCAGCCAGGGAAGAGGACCCAAGGCAGGGGGGCGTGGGGAGGGGAGGGGAGAGGAAGGTACTCACAGGCGCTCGCGGGGGCGGGTGGATGCGGTGCAGAAGACAGCGGGGAAGGCCAAGGGGAAGGGGAGACACCAAAAGGGGTGAGAAGTCACAGGGACCCCAGGGTAACGAGGTTGGGGGCTCAGATGCCCCCCGGAGCCAGTGGAGCCCCAGAAAGGGCGGCGGGCATGTGGAAGCAGGGCAGAGAAGGTCCTGGAAGAGAATCCGTGGAAGGGAAGGGCCGGACGGGAGAAGGGTGCAGAAGATGCGCCAATGGCTGAAACTGAGCTCCCGGGACATCGGACCGGGCCGTTTGTGGGAAACAGACACCGCGGACGTGAGAGAGTCCAGGAGGAGACCAGCCTGAAGGCTGCAGAGTTGGGGGGGGGGCGGGGGCTGGGCGGCAAGACAGGAAGCAAGTTCACCTTGAAGTGGGAGGTCGTTGCCCTGAAAGGGGGCCCAGCTTTCATCTTCGCCGGGATGTCATTTCTCCCAGAGTTTTCCGGAAAACTCTTCAAGCCCGGCAAGTCCGGGCTCCGTTATGTTTGATGGTCTGTTCTTTGACTTCTCTTACTGACAGAGGCAGGATTTGCACCCGGGACTCTGTGTTCTCCAAGCCCGGGCTCTTACTGAGCCCCCCCACCCCATTGCCTCTACAATGGAGAGCGTGGGGATTTCAGCCAGTCCTGAAGGAGGGGTGGGGTTGCTGAAGCAGGAGTGGGGAGGGAGGGCGTCCAGGAGGGCCTGCTGTATGGACCACACGGAAATGGAAAATGGAGGGAAAGGCAGCTGTGCGGGGTGCAGCACTTTCGATCCCTGTGCCTTACTTATCTGCCAGGGCCCAGGATGAAGGTCGCCTCCTCCAGGAAGACTTCCATAGTTAGTTAGGCTATGCTAACTGCTAGCAAAGCACTCCAGGGCCCCAGCGGCTTCACAAAGGAAGTTTCTTTCTCACTCAGAGCGTCAGGTGAGTGAAAGCTGGCTGGGGCGAGGCGGGCGGGCTCTGCCCCACGGTTACATGGGGGCTCGGGTTCCTCCTGGGCAGCGGCCCCATCATCCTCTAGGACAGAGGTTGGCAAACTATGACCGGGGCTTGTAAATAAAGTTTTATTGGGACACAGCCACGCCCACCTAGTAACATATCCTCTAAGGCTGCTTTAGTGCTGCTATGGCAGCAGCATGAAGAAGCTGAGACAGGGGCGCCTGGGTGGTTTAGCCGGTTCGGCATCTGACTTTGGCTCAGGTCACGGTCTCGAGGTCTGTGAGTTCGAGCCCCGCATCAGGGTCTGTGCTGATGGCTCAGAGCCTGGAGCCTGCTTGGGATTCTGGGTCTCCCTCTCTCCCTGCCCCTCCCCCGCTCATGCTCTGTGTCTCTCTCTCTGTCAAAAATAAATAAACATAAAAAAAAAAAGCTGAGACAGAGAACTGTGGCCGTAAAATAAGAATATTTGCCCTCTGGCCTCTCTGGAGAACATTTGCTGATCCTTGCTGTGGGGCTCTGGAGGCCTAGGGAGAGAGAGCGGGGAGGTTTCTATGGGCCAGGCTGGGTGTCCTTTGGGCCCACATTCCACTGGTGACAGCTGGCCACGTGACCCCCCCGTGCTGCAGGCAGCTGGGACCTGCGTTCTTCCTGGTGCTTGGGACGAAGAGGACGCAGGGTCTGGTGAACACATAGCCTCGTCCCTCCACACCCCTCCTCCTTGGCTTTGAGCCTCTTCTCCCCCTGCTCCCTGCACACCTGCCCCCGTGGGATGGGTAGCCCTGTGTCCACGAAGGCTGAGACCGTGCCTGTCTTGTTTATCGCTGTCTGCCCCAGGCTTGGTGCAGAAGAGGTGTTCTAGAAATGGTATTGAAGAAAGGAATGAGGGGCGCCTGGGTGGCGCAGTCGGTTAAGCGTCCGACTTCAGCCAGGTCACGATCTCGCGGTCCGTGAGTTCGAGCCCCGCGTCGGGCTCTGGGCTGATGGCTCAGAGCCTGGAGCCTGTTTCTGATTCTGTGTTTCCCTCTCTCTCTGCCCCTCCCCTGTTCATGCTCTGTCTCTCTCTGTCCCAAAAATAAAAATAAAAAAAAAAAAAAAAAAAAGAAGAAAGGAATGAATTGTTTCTGTCCAGTCTGCTCCCGGCACTGACCTCACTGTATTACACGCATTCTGTGCCTGTTTTCCCCATTGCCAGATCCTGGTCTCTGTGCCACCGGTTTCTTTCCAGGTGTCGCCTGTGTGGTGACAGCATGCCAGGCCCTGGGCATGTCTTTGGGAACAAAGCCGCGTCCTCAGGGGGCTTACGGTCCAGTGGGAGAGACGGCCAACCGGCAGAGAATCACACGATCGTGCAAATAAATTTAAAACGACCTTGGTGATCACATGCTCTGAAAGAAAGGGCCCGAGTAGCTGCTCCGAGCGCATCCAAGGAGGGATGAGCGAATCCGTGATTCAGGGAGGGCTCCCCTGAGGAGGTGACGTTTGGGCTGTAACCTGATGCACACGCCAACGTGAACCGGGTGGAGGGAAGACGGGCAGGGGGAGCAGCCTAAGCAAAGGCCCAGTGGTCAGGGAGACCATAACCTCACCCGGGACAACGGCGACGTCATTAATGTTATTATGGCTCAGACCACAGAGCGCTTGGTATGTGACGGACCGCGGATTAAGCTCTTTACGTGTATTATGTCAGTTAATCTGCATGATGCTATGAGAGAGGCACTCACCGGAGCCCGGGCTGTTAACGTCCAGCCCACACTCGTTCTGTCCGCCCCAGAGGTGCCCCGGGCACAGGTCTCCTTCTTGTCTGCCGCCTGCGAGGGGTGGGCTGGAAGGGCCGGGGGGTCCACACTACTTCCCAGGAGTGCCCTTGGCAATGACACATGAGAACTGGGGGGCAGATATCCCAGCTACCTCGCCCCTGGGTGGGGGATTCTGTGGCAGCCCCAACAGCGGGGGTGCCCGGCTGATAGGTCGGCCCTGTTGCCCACAGGAGTAGCTCCCCCCTCAAGCCACACTTCATTGGCTTTTGTTCCCTCCCCGCTGTGCTCCTGGGGTCACCTCCAAAATTACTTGCTCCTGAACATTTGTCTCCGGGGCTGTTTGTGGAGTTAGCAGAGCTGAGCACTGGTTTGTTTTATATATATATATATATATATATATATATAAAAATTTTGTAAACGTTTATTTATTTTTGAGACAGAATGCGAGTGGGGGAGGGGCAGGGAGAGAAGGAGACTCAGAATCCGAAGCAGGCTCCAGGCCCCGAGCGGCCCGCACTGAGCCCGACGCGGGGCTCGAACCCACGGACCGGGAGATCGTGACCTGAGCCGAAGTCGGAGGCTCAACCGACCAAGCCACCCAGGCGCCCCGAAACTAAGACACTGTTAAGGATCCCATCTAATAGATGAGGAGTTAAGTAAACACAGAACGGATGGAGGGTCTCTGAAGCCAAAGCACCCACTGTGTGTAACGTGTGTGTGTGTGTGCGTGCGTGGGCCTGTGTGGGTACGACACCACAGCGGAGGCCGGGGAGGCGTGTGCGCGGCCAGGACGAGGTTTTTGGGTCATTGGCTTCAGGGCACAGGAGGCTGTGGAAGGGCTTCATGCAGACGGGCGACACGTTCTGATGGATGCTGAGACAGCGTCACCGTGGTGACCGAGGCAAACTTGGATTCGAGGAGTTTGAGCACATGCAAGGGGATGGCTGGCGGTCTCTGGGGGTGCCCTGGGGACCTGCCATGGAGCTCACTCACAGGTCTCTGGAGCTCTGGGAGGGCACCACGAAGGCCAGGGAGGAACTGGGCGTCAGGGGCCGGGTTCCCTGCACCCGGCCCACAGTGTTCATCTCAGAAAGGGGGACGCACACTTGGTGTCTAAGCTGCTCGCCTCCCCACGCCCCTTTCCTGCCCTCTTAGGTCCCAGGGTCCCCCCCGCCTGCCCCCTGCCCCGGGACCTCCATTAGGGAAGGTTTGTGCCCAGGGCCCGGCACCCCCCGCAGCCCAGCTGGGGGCTGGCGGCTGCAGGGGCAAGGCCAGCCGGGCCTCCTGACCGGGCAGGCCCCAGAGGCCAGCACGTGGCTGGCCGGGTGCCGGCTGTTTCTGTCCCAGCACCCTCTGCGGCCCGCCACCGCCCGAGCAGATGGTCTCGGAAGGCAGCGTGGACTGATCGGGGTCAGGAGGGTCCGTCGGCCCATCTTCTGCTCTGTCTCTGCGGGCGCCTCTGCCCTTGCCACTGTCCTGGAGAGGCCGACGAGCTCAGCTGGCCCGGGGCACACTGCACAGCACGGTGAGGGGTAACGTGACGCGGCCCAGGCGTCCAGGAGTGCCAGGTCTGGGGGCCGTGCATCCTGGGGGCTTTGGTGTAGCCGTGGTGGGACTGGAGGATGGGAGGGTGGCGGGAGGGTGGCAAGGGCTGCGGGCCACCCTGCGGATGCCTCAGGGAGACAGCCTCTCGCTGGGTGGCTTGTGGACCCCAGTGGAGGTCCCCATCGGAGGGAGTCGAGGGAACTCACGCTTGCTGAGAGCCTGGTCGTCAGTTAAGGGTTACCTCGGGCTATTACCCGCCCCTCACCACCCCGTCGTAACCCCCGCGTCCATCCTTCCTGGGGGACCTTTCCCCAGCCCCCCCCCCCCTTCCTGTGGGTTCTAGTCCCCAAAGTCCAGTGTTTACTATGCGGTCGTCCCTTGCACACCGTCAAGGACAGCCGCTTCCCTGCAGGCCCATTCTCGAACATTCCCAGCTGCGGTGTCCTTCCTGGGCCTGCCCCCCCCGGGCTGCGTCTCAGCGACCAAAAGAGCACGGGTTCCGGGTGGATTCTAGTCCATGACTGAACTTGAGTGGTGGGCTTCAGTTAAGCCTCAGTCTCCTCATCTGGAAAGTGGGGAAAATCATGCCCCCCCCGGCAAGGCTCTGAGGCTCGAGACGTGGGTTGTGAATGCTGAGCACAGAGAAGAACAAGCCTTCCCTCCTTGTTAGCCATGTGGCTGGGGTAGGTCCACTTCCCTGGGCCTCAGCTTCCTCGGCTGTAAAATGGGCTTGGCCTGCCCTGTCTGGGGAAGGGAGGGGGAGGGAAGGGAAGGCATTGGCTTGTTAGCTGCAGGGGCTATGCACTGGGACATCTCGCGATGAGAGGTTTGGGTAGATGAAGGTGCCTCCCCACCCTGGCCCAGCTGCAGTCTGGGGTCTTAAGAGCCTCTCCTGCCCCACGTGGCTCTCGCACCCTCTGTCTCTCATTTCCAAGGGTCAGTGGAAGCCTCCCTCAGGCCCTTGCTCTGATTTTGCAGCCCACTGATGGGTCCGGTGCTGGGTCAGTCCTGCGTGGGGCCCTCGGGGCTGCCCCTGCTGTGACCGAAGTCGGACGCTCAACTGACTGAGCCACCCGGGCACCCCTCAAGGCTCATCTCTGAGCACCTGTTCACCAATGCGTTGTATCTGCGACCCTTTCAGGGGCGGTGGTCCCAGTGCTCGGCAGAGAAGGGCAGGTGGAAACCCCGGGAGACTGAGGGCAGGGGAGGAGGCTCTGTGGAATCAGGGCTGCTGCTCCTCTCTGCCTCAGGACCTTTGAACGTGCTGCGTCTGCTGGCTGATAAGCCATTTCCCTGTTTTGCTGCGGGGCTCCTGCTTGTTCACACCTCAGCAGAGAGGCTTTTGCTAGACAGCCTCCTCCCCAAGGTAAACCAGGCCTCCTTGAAAATCTTATTCAGAGGGCTTTGAATTCTTATACCTCCTCGAGCTGCTTTTACAACCTGGTTATACGTGTGTTTGTGAACCTGCTTACTGTCTCTCCCTCATGAGACCGTACGCTCCATGAGGCAAGGCGAGGGGCCTCTCCAGTCCTGTTCGGCCCAGAAGATCCTGCCCGTAAAACAGGGCCTGGCACGTGGCTGGTGCTCAAAAGGCCAAGGTCCGTGGACACATACTGTCCCCGTGCCTGGTGCTGTTCACTAAGCCCTCTTGCCCGCGGGCTGTGCGTTAGTCCAACCTTACAATTACAGAGGCCCCTGAGGCTTGGGCCCTCCCCTGGAGGCAAGAGGTAGGCTCGAACCCAGATCTCCCGGCCCCCAGTCGGGTCCCCCCAGTCTTCTCTGGACCACGGTGGGCCACATCCCAGGGCTCACTTGTGGGGGGACTCAGGCCTCCCAGCCCCAGAGCTCCTTCAGATGAAAGATGGGGGGCAGCAGACTCGGACCCTGGGGAGCGTACAGGATGGGCCGAGAGCAAACACAGTCGTGGCAGGACGCGAACGGTGACTGTTCCAGTGTGGCTGAGGGTTCGTCCGGTACGGATGGCCAGGTCATGAATCCTGGCCAATCGGGGGAGGTGATATTAAGGCCCAGAGCAGTGAGGTGACTTGCGCAAGGCCATTCAGCGAGGACGCGCCTGAGCAGAGATCTGAACCCAGAGCTGTCTGACTCCAGAGCTAGAAGGTTGGTCTCGGGGCTGTTGCTGCCTTCTGCCTGGAGAGCAGGCCGGGGCTGAAGGACGGCTGATGCGAAAGGGCCAACCTGGCACAAAGCGGGGCTCTCAGGGCCAAATCCTCCTGCTGCACCCTCTTCCACTTTGGCTCCAGAGCCCCGACACCCCCCCGGAAAGGGAGCCCCTGTTGGATCCATTGAGGACGCAAAGGGCTGGGGACACAAAAGGCTCCCAGATGCCGAGAAGGTGGCCTGAGGTCACAGAAAGAGGCCTGAGTCGGAGGGACCCCAGGTTGGAGTCCTGACTTACCGGCCAGGTGAGTCACCTCACCAGCTGGGCTTCACTTGCCTCTTGCCTGACGTTGGGCGCAAAGCGTCCGCTTCAAAGAATTGCCGTACAAAGTGACATCGAGAACCCGTGTGTGAATTGCCGATACATGGCTCCTGGCGCTGTTTCTCGAACTTCGCTTGAAAACTTTCTTTTGCACCGGCAGGGATCCACCATGACCCGGGTCCTGCGTGCTCCCGGTTTGAATACCACCTTGCAAATGATACCGCGCCCAAGAAAGTTCTGGACTCGTTCTGAGCCCGCGAACTCGCCCTAGTCCTGGGCTGCCATAGTCGGTGCTTCCAAACGGAACGCGCTGCCAACCGAGGATTGGATAAGTTTGATCCTCGGACAGCTCTTCTCTGAAGACTCGTACTCCGCATACGGACATCAGGGTGGGGGGCGGGGGTGAGTCAGAGGCAAGCCAAGTGTCGCGATGTCCACCTACAGACTGAAGCCCCGACTTTACCCAGCCTGTGGGAACCAGAGCCGGCCGGTCCTCCAGTTCTGTGTGTAGGGCCAGGCCTCAGCCTATCTTAATTTTATTTACTCCTCCCAAACCGGAAATACATTTTAGTTTAGTTTTTTTTTTTTTAACGTTTATTCATTTTTGAGAGACAGAGCGTGAGCAGGGGAGGGGCAGAGAGAGGGGGAGACAGAGAATCCGAAGCGGGCTCCAGGCTCCGAGCTGTCAGCCCAGAGCCCGACACGGGGCTCGAACCCATGAACCGTGAGATCACGACCCGAGCCGAAGTCAGACGCTCAACCGAGCCACCCAGGCGCCCCGAAACAACATTTGAGTTTTTAAGCCACAACGGAAAAGCAGCAGGTGCCAGGGAGGTACCTGCTACGTGGGGAGTGTGGGCCTCCTCCCCGCCCTCCCCCACCCCAAGCATCCCCTGACCTTTGATGGTGGAAAGTCTTGCCCAAGTCCAACCTATAACCTTCAGAACAGGGTCCCCTGGACTGTGAGTGCAGTGGACGAAGCTCTTGGGATTTGAGGAAAACAGATAAGCTTTGAGCACAGCTGGGCTGTAGCATCTTTTTTTCCACCCCCCCCCCCCCCTTCAGCTGTGGCAGCTTGCTCCTGATTTCTCTGGAAAGGCAGCTCCTAATTAGAATGGATCGAAGAGTCTTTGCTCCAGCTTTGTTCTCAGTCTCGATTGAATCGTTGCTTTAGGATTTAATCTGCTGCAGTCGCTGGTGGGCTAGGACCCTTGGCTCTCTGGGCTGCCTCTCAGGCTCAGGCAAGCTGGCACCCGGAGGTGGGGGGGGGTACCCTGCTGGCACCCGGAGGGGGGGCCCAAGAGCTCTGCATCACACCCCTGCACCTCTCCTTCCAGCTTCCTTTTCTGCTCTATTTTTCTCCACACCTGCTTTCTCTCCCTTGAATTTCCTTTCATTAACAACCCAAGGCTGTCCAGGGTGCCAAGTCCCCGCTGGTGGGAGTGCAAATTGGTACAATTGCTGTGGAGGGCAATTTGTCAAATGCTATTAAAAGCCTTAAAAAAAAATGCATAGGCTCTGACCTGGAGAGGCCCCTTCTAGGAATTTGTCCTAGAATATAATAATTGGACAGGGGTCCACAAATCTGTGCAAAAGGCTGTTGCCCTCAATGCTTTTCATGAGTGACAACTTGGAAACCTGCAACTCATCTCCAGGGGGCCGTGAACAATGACCATGTGATAAACCAACCATAAAAGAACCTTTTGGAGCTGATCGGAGAAATCTGAGATGTTGACTATCAGTGGCTCCTAAGGAACGACTTATTAATTTTATCAGGTGTGATAATGGCCTTGGTATTGGTTTAGAGACACGTGACAGGAGGGTCGGTGTCTGGTTTAAGCTGTCGTAACAACAGGGTTGGGGAAGGGAGATAGGAAGAAGCAATTCTGGCCAAATCTGGCAAGTTCTGAATGCGGCTGACCGGTTAGTGCGTCCCCACCACGCTCTTCTAATTTTGGGCACGGTTTAAAATTTTCATGATTTTAAAAAGAAAGAAAATGGCCATGTAAAACCCTATTTTTTTTTTTTTGACCTGAAGTGATGTCCACAAGATACTGCTAGGTGGGAAGAGAAAAAAATCCCCAAGAGCATACGTGGCATTATCTGATATTTTTGGTTTCACAAATATACATGGAACGTTATATGCAGAAGAAAAAGGAGGGAGCACAACCCACCGGAATGTTAATGGTGGCCATTTCCGGTGGGAGGATATGAATAATTTTCACTTTCTTCTTTATACTTCTTGAGCGTTTCTGACTTGCCCTTTTGCAGTACGCATACATTATTACGCTTATAAAAAAAAAAAGCCACAGTTACTAGAGAAAATTTGGAAATCACCTGCTATACATTGGGCATTACTATCCACCAGGCCTCGCAAAAGGAGGTTTGACATATCTTAATTCACACGCGGTAATTGGCCAGGTTGATGCTAGAACGCCCATTAGATAGATGGGGTAGCTGACCATCAGGGAGGGTGAGTGCTTTGCCTATGGACACACGGCTGCATTTCTTGAAAATAATTTTTTTAACCTTTATTTCTGAGAGAGAGAGAGGCAGAGTGTGAGCGGAGGAGGGGCAGAGAGAGAGGGGGACACAGAAACCAAAGCAGTCTCTGGGCTCTGAGCCATCAGCACAGACCCTGATGCGGGGCTCAAACTCACCAACAGTGAGATTATGACCTGAGCCCAAGTGGGATGCTTAGCCGACTGAGCCACCCAGGCGCCCCCTCGCGCACTTGGATTTCTAATTCCACTCTTCTGATGGGAAGCCGGTGCTCTTGCCATAGAAGCCCAGCTTCTTCTAGAGGAATTTAAGGAGTATCAGGCAGGAGCCCTGCCCTCCAGGAACCGACACGGTCTTGACCCCTAGTCTCCTGCTTCCATGCTGTGCTCTGGAGTCACCCGCCTCTGCCCCGAGAACCAGTGACACAGCAGCTTTCCCAAGGACGCATCCCCCCCACCGCCGCACACCTCCCAGGTGAAACTTGAACGCTGCCCCTTTGATATTTTCTCCTAATGAGCCTTCCCGGGCTTCTTGCCTTTTTAGGGTGGAAACAAGCCCTCTGCTATCTGCTTCATATTTATCAGCTCGCTTTCCTGGCAGAGCGGAAGAGTGAACGGGCATTGTATACATAAATATCATAAAATCCACAGAGGGCTGGCACGGGCCTGAGTTCTTAATCCAGGCTCCAGCGCTAACAATTTGCAACCCAAAGAAGTCACTCTCTCTCTGTTTTCTCTGTCTCTAAAAGTAAATAAAGGATAATCCATTAGAAGAAATCAATTGGCATTCTGAGGAAAGGAGAGGGCATAGATGCTCCAAGTTGGGCCGAAAATACAATGTTTCCCAAGGTTTTGTCAGTGGTGGATGTGGACAAAGCCGTCTCCACCCCACCCCACCCCATCAGACCTCAGCTGGGGTACAGTGACATCTCTTACCTGGTCTCCAAGCTCCGTGGTTTGTCTGCCTTCTGCCCAGCTCTCCCCTGCCGGGCACCCCTCAGTCCTTGCCCTACCCTGCATGCAGTTTCCAAGAGGGGCCCCAGCGTCATGCCTCAGGGCCTTTGCACATGCAGTCCCCTTTGTCTAGAATTCTCTTCCCCAGCTAGCGTCAGGTATTTTCCTGCAAGGTCCCTGGAAACTCTCCCTGCTCACCAGAGCTGAGCTCCTCAAGGGCACAACCTCAGTTATCTCCAATATGCAGCCGGGCCCTGCACAGAGGCGGACGCAGGAAAGGGGCAGGCGAGGGCAAAGCCAAAGGCTTCTCTCTGTATTTCCAGGATGGGCAAAACGTGTCTAATAGATCTGGGTTAGAATTGCTTCTTTTTAAAAATTTTTTTTAATGTTTATTTATTTTTGACAGAGAGAAAGACAGAGCATGAGCAGGGGAGGGGCAGAGAGAGAGGGAGACACAGAATCGGAAACAGGCTCCAGGTTGAGCTGTCAGCACAGAGCCCGACGTGGGGCTCAAACTCACAGACCGCGAGATCATGACCTGAGTCAAAGTCGGACGCTTAACCGACTGAGCCACCCAGGTGCCCTAGGGTTAGAATTGCTTCTATCCCCGGGATACAGTGACTCTGTGCTTACTGCCACCACGGTTTGGGACGGGACGCTGTTCAATAGTCTCTGTGCCAAAACCCAACGTTTTATCACCAAAACGAATGTATTTTTACGTGGACGCTGCAGGTTACCTCCTGCCCCTGAGTCCTTGCAGAAGATGACCTAACCAAATCACCTATCTCAGCCTGGAAAACCACAGGGCTGGTTCTCATGGCGGAAGTGTCTCCATGGTGAACTGCGGAGTCTGGGGGCCACCCGCCCGGGGGCTGCCTCCCACACCATCCACATCAGAACGGGGAACCTTTCGTGGCGGGCCCCCGGCAAAGGACTCAGCAGGGGAAGTGCCTGAGTGTCACGGAGACATCGCGTTTATGTTTCTGAACACTGACTCCCGAACTCTACTGGCCCGTGGGTCCCCAGCCTCCCACTGGCCTGGCCTTCCCCTGCCCTCTTGGTGGGTGAACCCCAGCCAGGTCCGCAAGCAGCAGGGCCTGACGGGGGTGCTTTTTCTCCTTCCCTGGCTCGCCCTCTGCTCTCTCCTGCTCTATGGCCATTTGTCAGACGGTGATTTCCCCGCTTAACTGGACCGCTCTCCCTCACGCTGCTAGAGGGAGGGAAGGGGTTTTTCTTGTACTCAGTGACTGATCCCCGGTTCGCAGAACAGGCACCGGCACACAGTAGGTGTTCAGCAAGTGTTGACTGACTAAATCTGCAGACCTGGCGGGCGTCTCCTAAATGTTTGCTGAGAATGGGCTCTCCAGGCAAGTGAAGAAATTGATAACCACCGACGAGATTCCCCCCAAATAGTGTGTGTGTGTGTGTGTGTGTGTGTGGGCACTGGGAGTCCGTAACAGCTATGCTGGTTTCCACTGGCTTCCTGTTGCCTTTGCAATAAAATCCAAGTTCTTTCCCGTATGGCCTCTGTCTTTGTACCTCCTTCCGCTCTTCCCGGCACACACCGGACTACACCTCACAAGCCTTAAGTTCGTGGACGCTCCGAGCTCGTTCACACCTCAGGGCCTTTGCACTTGCTGTGCTTGCTGCCTCGTCCCTCAGACGGTCCCATGGCTGTGGGGCCCCAGCTCAATGTCCCTTTTCCTTAGAGTCCTTCCTGCTCCCCCGCCCCCCAGCCCAGTTACCCCACCACGGATCACAGCTGCTGTTTTATTGTCTGCCTAGCACTTAGCAAAGGTGGGAAACCATCTTGATCATTGATTTACTTGTGCTACCCGTTTCTTGGAGAATCTTGACCATCTTACTGCTCCTAACTGCTTTATTCTGTCGCGCTCTGTTGAGCCCCCCTTCCCGCTGGGGCTCCACGCAGGGCGATCCCACACCTCTCAGGGGCTCTTGGTGATCGGAACTCAGACCGGACCGGTTCAAAACTCGGCCTGGACTCCGAGCTTCTCTACAGGAGGGGCGGGAAGTGGGGAGCAAGAGCTTTCTCTTGTCCTCTCTCCGGGGGGACTGGGAGCAGAGGGGTCAGGGGAGGGCGGCTTCTGTCTCCCCTGCCTGGTCTCGATCGGTTTCCATCTGCTGCGGTCTCCGCGGAGACGGGTGCCTGGTCGTTTTGGGACCTCCTCCGCGGCGGCCTCTCCTCGGGAGGGAGCAGCCGTCTCCCCCTCCAGCCCTGCCAGCAGGCCAGGCCCCAGCCTTTTCCAGGTGGGAAGCAGCGCCCTTTGCCCAGGATCTGTCCGGAAGGGGCCCGCCGACTCTGCCTCTAAGAGCCCTCCGGGGGGTCGTGCGCAACTGAGTCGGGAGATTCACAGTCCCCCTGAGCAGGCGCAGCTCCGGAACGTGCGTGTCGAGCTCCCCCAAGGACACCCCCAGCACCCCGTGCCTGCAGCTGGCACTAGGTTCTTGCAGCTCAGCGGGCATCCAGCAGGGGCGAGCGAGGTTCCAGCCTCCTGCTGGCGGTGCCCTCTGCCTCGGGAGGGTTCTCTGGGGGCGGTACCCGCGTGCCAACACCACATCTACCCTCGCTGGCCGCTCAGCTTTATCTACCAGCAGGGAAAGGCAAGGCACACAGAGGTTGGCAGTGGGGGCGGCGGGTTCCCAACAGCAGGGCCAATTCTGCCACCTCCCATCGTGCCCTGGGGAAGGCGTCTGGCCCCAGCCTTTTGTCCTCTCTTAACACCTCTTTGTCCCCGGCTGAGGGTCCCAGTAACCAACCCTGGAGCAACTGGAAACGTCCCCTCCACGGCTCCTTGGTTGTTTTTCGTAGGTTTCCCTTCCGGGCCACGTGGCCCGAGATCAGCAGCTCGGCATTGCTAGAAAAGGCGCCTAGAAAAAAGCCCCATGCGTGGTAGGTCCTCCACGACCACCTTTGGAAGGAATGACTCAGTCGGAAGCCTGCGGTGGCTGCTTTGGGTTCATGTGAAATGACCCTTAGAGGAAGGGGCTGGGGCCGGGCGGGGCCTGACATGGTGCCTCCACGTGCCCGATGCCTTTCACCTGTTACTTCGCTTCTCGTGGTCGCCTCGAGGGGCAGCCTCTTTGCAGATGGGAAGGCTTCCACCTGCTCCGGGCCAGGCCAAACCGGGGGGAGGGGTGAGTTGGTGGGGGGGGGGGGGAGGAGAGGGAGGTGGAAGGGGCAGCGGCTGTGAGCAGGGCTCTGGAGTCCACGATCCTGGCTCTAACACCCCTTGGCTAAGTTACTTAATTCTGACTCCAGTTCCTCAATCCGTAGAAGTGGGACGAGAAGACTGCATGGCAAGGATTAAATTAGCTAATATACGTAACGTGCTTAGCCCAGGCAGAGACATGGCCGGCCATCAACAGCACCCAGAGCAATTTTCGTGATCATCGCTGACATTGGGACAAACCCAGGTCTGTCCACCCCGAAGCTGGCGCCCTGCACGAAGCGGGGGGGGGGGGGGGGGGGGGTGCGGGCTGAGGGAGGGTGATGAAGCCGAGGGCCCCTGGGGTGGGGGGGCGCGGTGACAGGCGGCTTTCCAAGCCAGACTGCGGCCCACAGCCCTGATGTAAGAGGCTATGAGGAACCTCTGTGGGTCTTTAATCAGGGGAGTACAAGGGTGAATATGGGGTTTTAGGAAGATTAATCTGGCAGCAGGCACAGGGTGGAAAGAGTCAAGCTTAGTACAGAGAATTATGACGGCTGCCAGGCTCCGAGAGGCAGGTCAGTGAAGGAAAACGGCCTGGTTCTCGGCTTCCTGGGCACCCAGGGTTCCCGGCAGCCGGGAAGGGCTGGGGGCCCCGAGGGGGCCGGCAGAGGGCACCATGTGGTCAGCGACAGTAGCCACTGCAAGGGACCTCTGGCGCCTGCACAGAACAGGCAGCAAAGTGAATGCATGAGAATGAGACGGCCACCGGCCCCTCGGCCGTGTGGCCAGTTCCGAGCTGCCATCCCACTGCGGGCTGCGCTCGGTACAGACCCTCCAGGGCGGGCGGGACCGCCGACTCGGGCAAGTGCCAGCTGCCTCCAGCGAGGGGCCACCAAGGTTCTGAGCGCCGCTCCCCAGACCGGGGCTGCCCTGGCCAAGAACGGAAGGAGATGATGCTTCTTTACCTTCTTTTATTTAAAGCCGTCATGAAGCTGTGGGAGGGCCGGGGCAGTTCCAGGGTCTCTTGGCCCCGAGGAGCCGCGGCCGCCGGTGGCTCCCCAGCAGCACGGCGCCTGGTGAGGCGCAGCCCACCCCGGCCCTCACAGCAGCGCGTGGAACACCTCCACCTTCTCCCGGTACAGGTGGTGGAACTGCTTGGCCAGGCAGCGGAAGGGGGCTTCACAGTTCTCCAGCTCCTTCTGTAGAGACAAGAAGCCGGTGGTGTTACCGGATCGCTGCCGTTCACCTCACCGGCAGGGCTGGCGACAACCGCACCCTCTGTGTAGGAAGGAAACGGAGACGCCGACAGGTTATGGGAACTTGCAAAAGCCACACGCCTGTCAGTGGTGAAGCTCAGTCTGTACCGGATGTTTCTACAAGGCGTGTACTTTCGGCCATGCTCACCACGTGTGTGACGGGAGATTGGAATGAGACGCGTCCTCCCTTAGGTTTGACTGGGGCCCCGAAGGCCAAAGCAAAATCACAGACGGGCAAGGATGCCCACAGTCACCTTGAGTCAGGCAAGGCCGTGGCACTGACCCCTGGGGTGCCTCTCCCTCACCCCGAGCCCAGTGGGAGGTTCCGAGATGAAGACCGAGGCCCGGGGGGCTCAGGCCAGTGCCGGGGCCAGGCCTGGGAAGCATAGAGGTCCAACTGGGGCTGGCTGCTTTGATGGCCCAGCCAGGAGAAGGTTGCAGCAGCCCTGCCCTGGACCAGCGGTGGCCTGAGCGGGGAGCCGGCCTGGTGTGGCCTTGAAGGGACTCTGCACGGACGTGCTCCAGGAGGGCGATGGCCCCAACAAGAACAGAGGGAGCCAGGCTGCGGCGGGGTGAGGGGGTGTCACCTGTGATCTGCAGGTGGTGGTGGGGGGTTCTGCCGGTGGGCCCGGGAGGGGGCATCATGGCGGTGCTCCCAAGGCGCCAGCCTGAGACACCTGGCAAGTCCAGAGGGACTGTAGCAGGTCCCAGCAGGGCCACCTGAGCCGCCTCTCCCGCAGGCTGCGGGCTTGCGAGGCAGCACAAGTGTAGGACCTCGGACCAGCGGCCCGGCCTCCCACGGCAGGTGTGGCAGGAGGCATGGACGCTAAGTCATTAGGAACCTACAGAACCCGGCACAGTGCTGTGCATTTTCATCACTGAAGTGAGTATTTTGTGACTAACGGTGCCCAAAGGACTTTTTGTTCTCGGAGAGATGAGGCAAGTTCCGGAGGTGGCCCTAGACTTTTCTCTACGGGGTGGGAAGAGCCGGCCCTCCAGGGTGAATGCGGACGAGCTCTTGGGGAAAGAAAATGGTAGCCTCTCAACGTAGCTACCGCCCTCGCACTCTCTGTGTGCACGTGTGCATCTGTGACTTACTGACTGTTTTGCAAAATAAACTGCCAGAAGAAAGAGCCCGCTCCTTTCAGGGCAGAAGCTCAAGCTGGGAACGCATGAGAACCTGTTTCCAAACAATCCTAGGCAGCGGCCACAAGTGCAGCCTTGACAAGAGGCAACGATACCTCCCCAACGAAAGGGAAGGATTTCCAAACTGAAGAATGTTCCGAAGTCATCGAGCCCACTGCCCTCGTCTTGTAGGGGAGCGGTCTGTGGCCCGGGGCGGGGGGGGGGGGGGGGGGTGTGCGGTGGCTCAGCTGGTGTGTGCAGAGCCGGGCTGGGGATTCGAACTCCCCAACGGGAGAAGAGCGGCCTTTCCGCTCCGCCAGCTGGGGCGACAGAAATGCACAACGGAAACCAGTTCTCACGGAGCGTGTCACCCAGACTTTCTAGCAAGGGACATCCCAAGGTGAAGGAGACAAGTTGGCCAAGAGCCGACACAGAGGGGGCGGTGCTGAGGAACGAGGGGGGCCGTCTGTAGGCGAGACGAGAACCCCCACTGTCAAGGACCAGCAGCCCTCCAGTCGGACAGGAGAGAAAGAACATCGGCAAGGCAGATGTGTGTTCCGGGCAACGCCAATGTTAAATAGCAAAATGTTACATTGGCTGAAAGGATCATTAAGTAAGGAGCGGAAAGAGAACGAGGCCTACGCAGGACACACACAGGGATTTCCAAATGAATCTGAAAGCTCCCAGAAGCAAGATGTGGGGAAAATGCAATGTTCAATAATAATATAATATATATATAAAATAGAAACATTATTTATATAAATATATATTTATATTATATATTATATATTATACAAATATTATTTATATAAGTTTATATATATTTACATATAAATTTATTAGCATATAATATATAATACATATAAAATATAATTTATATTAATATATAATATATATTAATATATATTTAACTTATTTATAATATTTATTTATAATATTTATTTATTTAAGTATATATTGGGGCGCCTGGGTGGCGCAGTCGGTTAAGCGTCTGACTTCAGCCAGGTCACGATCTCGCGGTCTGCGAGTTCGAGCCCCGCGTCAGGCTCTGGGCTGACGGCTCGGAGCCTGGAGCCTGTTTCAGATTCTGTGTCTCCCTCTCTCTGACCCTCCCCCATTCATGCTCTGTCTCTCTCTGTCCCAAAAATAAATAAACATTGAAAAATGGGGGCGCCTGGGTGGCGCAGTCGGTTAAGCGTCCGACTTCAGCCAGGTCACGATCTCGCTGTCCGTGAGTTCGAGCCCCGCGTCGGGCTCTGGGCTGATGGCTCAGAGCCTGGAGCCTGTTTCCGATTCTGTGTCTCCCTCTCTCTCTGCCCCTCCCCCGTTCATGCTCTGTCTCTCTCTGTCCCAAAAAAAATAAAATGTTGAAAAAAAAAAAAAAATTTAAAAAAAAATAAAAAAAAATAAAAAAAGTATATATATTTATATATAATATATAAATAATATTAAAAAGTTAAGAAATACAGTGGAGATGAGCCTCTCTGTATACCAGGGAGCACTCCTGAAGTAGCAGATGTAGACGGAACCATTTTCCGAAGGCATTAAGAGGGTTT
Source organism: Prionailurus viverrinus (assembly GCF_022837055.1). Classification (NCBI taxonomy): domain Eukaryota; kingdom Metazoa; phylum Chordata; class Mammalia; order Carnivora; family Felidae; genus Prionailurus; species Prionailurus viverrinus. Next base: position 128,162,937 of record NC_062567.1, read on the forward strand.
GCCAATGACAAGAATCCTGGAACCCTTCTGTTAACCGATCACAGTGTCACTGACATACCCCAGAGGATGTCCGCTTTGTGTGGAAGATCCTTAGAACAGGCTCTCAGACCAGTGCTCAATCTGGCCTATAGTTCTGCCCTTGAGAGTCCCAAAGTTGGTTCTGTGGCAGGCCAGAGCTCCTTCTAGAAGGTTCTCATGCTAGACAGGCCTGCGTTCTAGTCCTGGCCCGACTGCTCATAAGCTGGGCAACCAGGGAGAGCTATGTGACCTTTCGGAGTCTGCTCGGCATCTGTAAGACAGGGACAGCAGTGGCTGTCCGCCAGGGCTTCCAGAAGTGTCGGCAGAGAACGTGGGCAAACACCTAGCCCATAGCAGGCCCTCAGCAAACGTCGGTTCCCTCCCTCACCTTCCTGCAAGAGGAACCCTCCTCAAGAAGGAGGGGATCCTTCTTGAACTTGCTTGCATTTCATACTGTCCTACACCGATGGACACTTTATGTTTCTATTTTAACGTGCTTAAAACAACGCTTAATGTCAAATACTGAGGGGTGTTAGAAAGTCTAAGAGGAACCGCAAAAGACCCCAAATGGCCAAAGCAATCCCGAGAAAGAAGAACCAAGTTGGAGGGGTCAACGTGTCCTGATTTCAAACTATATTATGAAGCAGCGACAATCAAAACAGGATGGCCCTGGCATAGAAACAGATACAAAGACCAACAGAACAGAACTGAGATCCCAGAAATAAACCCCTGCATACGTGGGCGATAGTCTCTGTGATAAATGATGCTGGGAAAACCAGATATTCACATGCAAGAGAATGAAGCTTTTATAGCATTCACAACAATTAACTCAGAATGGACTCGAGGTCTGAACTTAAGACCGAAAACCATAAAAGTCCTAGAAGAAAACGTCGGGAAAAAGCTCTTGGACACGGAACTTGGCAATGATTTTATGGATATAACAGCAAAGCACAAGCAGCGGAAGCAAAAATCAATAAGTGGGACTACATCAAACTGAAAAGCTTCTGTGCAGTAAAAGAAACAACAAAATGAAAAGAGCAGGGGCGCCTGGGTGGCTCAGTCGGTTAAGCGTCCGACTTCGGCTCAGGTCATGAGCTCGCGGTCAGTGGGTCCGAGCCCCGCGTCGGGCTCTGTGCGGACAGCTCGGAGCCTGGAGCCTGCTTCAGATTCTGTGTCTCCCTCTCTCTCTGCCCCTCCCCTGCTTGTGCTCTACCTCTCTCTCTCTCTCTCTCTCTCTCTCCAAAATAAACACTAAAACAAAACAAAAAACGAAAGGGCAACCGATGGAAAACGAGGAAATACTTGCAAATCACACATCCGATAAGGGGTGAATGCTCAAAACATATGAGGAACTTAGATAACTCAATAGCAAAAACGTAAATAATCGGATTTAAAAAAAATGGGCAGAGGAGCGAACAGACGTTTTCCCGAAAAGGATATTCAAGTGACGAACTGGTACGTGAGAAGGTGCCAGACGCTTCTCACCCGCTGGGGAAGGCGAGTCAATACCACGACCAGACCCACCTCACGCCTCTTGGGATGCCCGTTACCCTAGAGAGATGGCAGGTGCCGGCGAGGACGTGGAGAGAAAGGGACCCCCCCCCCCCCCCCGGCACTGCTGGTAGGAACGCAAAGGGGTGAGGCCACTCTGGAAAAGCGTGGAGGTCCCTCAACTGTTAAAACTTGAACTACCGGATGGTCCAACAATCCCACCTCTGGGTAAATACCCAAAGGAGATGAAATCGCTGCCTTGAAGAGATGTCTGGACCCTCATGCTCACTGCATTATTCATAATAGCCAAGATGTGCACACAACTTAAGTGTCCATCAACGGATGAATTAGAGACCGTGGTCTGTGTATGTGCGTGATGGGATATTGTTCAGCCATAAAAGGGAAGGAAATCCTGCTGCCTGTGACACCGCGGCTGAACCTTGAGGGCATCACGCTAAGTGAAAGAAGGCAGACAGAGAAGGCAGGCAGATTCTCGCTTACGCGTGGATCTGAAGAAACAGAAGTCACGGCAGCACAAAGCAGGTGGGGGGGTTGCCAGGGGAGGTGGGGGAAATGAGCGAAGGGCGCCAAGTTCCAGTTTTGTTTTTTTTTAATTTTTTTTTTCAACGTTTATTTATTTGTGGGACAGAGAGAGACAGAGCATGAACGGGGGAGGGGCAGAGAGAGAGGGAGACACAGAATCGGAAACAGGCTCCAGGCTCCGAGCCATCAGCCCAGAGCCCGACGCGGGGCTCGAACTCACGGACAGCGAGATCGTGACCTGGCTGAAGTCGGCCGCTTAACCGACTGCGCCACCCAGGCGCCCCTAAGTTCCAGTTTTAAGATGAGTAAGTTCCGGGGGCGCCCGGGTGGCTCAGTTGGCTAGGCGTCCAACCCTCGGTTTCTGCTCAGGCCATGACCTCAAGGTTTCGTGGGGTCGGGCCCCGTGTGGGGCTCTGCGCTGATGGCGTGGAGCCTGCTTGGGATTCTCTCTCTCTCCACCCCACCCCTGCTTGCACTGTCTCTGTTTCTCTCAAAATAAATAAACTTTAAAAAAAAAAGAAACAAACAACGTTTGCTTGCCTTGCGGAACATTCGCAGAACAAGTTACTCGCAATCCAAGCTCTTACCGTATGGCCTGATGTGGGTGGCTCAAGGGCACACGACACCAAAGATGAGAAAACCCTATCCTCAAAAGCTCACGAATCTGAATTTCATTAGTTGAGCATTTGCGATGATCGGGCCAGAAGGTAAGAGGGACACTTATCTCTGTAGAATCTAGGATTGAAAAACTTTGAGGCGACAACACTATCCAGAAGATGACCAGGGGGAAAATTCCATGTGAAAAGGCAAATATTTATCGAGCGTGTGTTACGCACCGGGCTTTGTGCCAATGCTTTCGTATTCGCCATCTGACTTAATTCTCCTATTTGTCACTCAATGAGGAATGGGAGTTTATTATCTCCATTTTACAGGTGAGGAGCCTGAGGCACCAAGAAACTAACGGACCCGCCAAGGGTCCCACGGTTCAGTCCTGCTGCTTCGCCATCGCTGGGCAGAGCGCTGGCCTTTACCCGCGACGCTTTCCCAAGGGAGCAGGCCGCTTGGGGGGGATTTAAAAGGTTCACATCCGCACGGCAACTGAACAGTCGTGGGACCTTGGGCGAGTCCCTTCACCTCCTCAACACGGAAGTGGGGCTTATTAAGGGCCCGGCTCCCAGGCCCACGGTACCGTGAGGACCGTGAGATAATGTGCCGGCAGCACCGTGATCCATCCCGTCTCAGGCAAATGCCAACGGTCGCTACGATCGAACCCAACGCGCTTGTGTTTCTTATTAAACTGAGATGCAACTTTTTCCAGGGCCGGTCGGCCGGCCGATCTGCTTTACCGTAGCGCACGAGTGGCTCCTGAGAGAAGGTCCTGGACTAGGAATGGGAACATCAGCTCCAAATGAGAACCTGGGTATGGGAGCATACTGACTCCATGCCTACGAGGTCACGTGAGAAACCACACCCAGCAGGGGCCCAGTCCAGACGTGGCCACGGGGCAGGCGGAGGTACTTACCACGGATGTTTCAAAACATTCCAGGCCTTGGCCCAGGGCCCACGCCCGGGCCTGAGCCGAATCCACCGCCCGTCTGCCGGCCAGGTCTGTCTTGTTCCCCACTAACACACCTACTCGAAAGAAACAACCAAAGCATCACATTGAACTGTGGCAGCCTGGGAGGACAGCTGGAGAGAGAAAAGAGCAAAGCACACGGATTTTGAGGGGTCTGAAACGCTGGGGGAGGCTGCCTGATTCGAGGTGGTGAGCACCGAGAGAGAGAGAGGGTCCAGGGCCGGCCCCCGAGGGCCCCAGGAGAGGAGGCGGGCTTTGCTTTTCCCACACGGCTCTTGTTCAGCCCTTCTTCTAGACTTCACGTGGATCTGTCTGCCTTGTCTCCTTAAGGCTGCAAGGCGAGGGCCAAATTTATGTGAGCATTTGTGATAATTCCTAGCACATGGAGCAAACGTTAAAAATGGTCATTAATACTAATCTAAGGGCTGGGCTCAGAGTCAGGGACTCAGAGGTAATTTAGTTCCATTCCCAGCTGCATCAGCTGCAACTAATTTCTGAGCCCGTCTCTGGAGATCGCTTTCCCTGGTCTCTAATGAGGGGAATTTGTTGATCTCACATACGGATGAAAAATAAACTGATTTAAAGCATTCAGAAGTGACAATAGGACTTGAATGTTTACTTGCGCCCCACATACAGGAGAAAATGAGGAATTCATCCCCAGGGCTGGCTTTCAGAAATAAAATCTCATTCCTATCACTGCACCTTCCCCGTATTATCTTGAGTCTCCTCTCCGTCACCCTGCAAGGCTGGGGGTGGGGGGCGAGGGGCGTCATCTGCCCGTGTTACGGACTCACGGAGGTGTGTGGTGACTGTGCTAAGAGGCAGAGCCACTGTTCAATCCAGACCACCATACTCAAAGCCGGGGGCACCCTGTTTTACACTCGTAGCCACCCCTGCAATGACCTCGCGCCCGTGGACTTGAGGGACGGTGGTGCTGCTGGAAAACGCAGACGGCCGCAGCTCCTACCTGGGAGGGACGTGCCTGGGATCTGGGACCGAGCCTTCTCCAGCCACTTGCTGCAGTTGGTGAAGGACTGCTCGTTGGTCACGTCATAGACGAGACACAAGACGTTGGGACTCTCCCACTGTGCGGGACGGGCCGGATGAGTGCACGTCAGTAACGGTGACAGCGATTTCTAGGCTGGGAGAAAAATCTGGCCTTCCGAGGGAAGGGACAGGGGGTGGGGAGACAACCTCTAATAGGGATGAGAGTCAGAAAACTGAGCCAGCCCGCGGGAGAAAACAGTTCACCCAAAGGAACGAAGGGGAGGGCACGGGCTCACCTCCGCGCCAGGCTGCCTGCTGGGCGCGTTCTGTGCATGGCTGAGAAACCTCCCGACCCTGCAGGGCCCGTCTCAATATCCCTGCTGCCTAGCTAAAGACACTGGGTTCAGAGAGGGTAACTGACTTGCCCAGATCAGACATGCTTTAATGACTGGGGTAGGACTGAGGCTTTTTTCTACCCAGAAAAGCTCTGGCCTGCCACTGGTTTCATTCATTCGTACTTGGTCGCATTCCTATGGAGGGCCTGCTCGCATGCAACTTATTAGGTTTTTCTGCTTTGCAGGCCTAATAGGCATCCTTTCTTCCATTAGCCAGCCACGGGAAACCTGTTTGTCCCGCATCTTCCTAATAAGGGCTGGCTGTTCCCAATGCAAAGGGCACTTTCTGCAGTCCAAACCAGACCAACAACTGGACGGGGCTCACTGTCCCAATTAAGAACCAGGGCCGTGCCCGCGAGGGCCGTCGCCTTCAGGGGCCGCTCGGAGTCCTGGGACATCCTGCTGCCCGGCACAAGGGCACAGGACAGCCCTGCTCAGGCTGTGATGCCCGTCCTGGTGTGTGAGGCTCTCTTACCCTGCCCTCCCCTCTGGGCACCCCCGTCCTGCACAATTACAGTTTATTTCTGGCGTGTCCGTAACCTCCAGGGTGTGGGGAAGAATCCTTCCTCCTTCCAGTTGTCCTGGCAAGGCCAGCCCAGGATTGGCTCTAGAGGGCTCACTCCTTCCCAAGGCTAGGCTGCCACTTGGACTGAGCGGATGAACCCCTCACACCTTCTCTCTGCAGACTAACTCAAGAAGTCTCGCTTGATCTCCCCTTTTGTGCGTGAGGGAGACACCTCTTTCCTCCAGGCCTCAGTGAGGTGACCCAGGATAGGCCTGGGATCGAGCTGGAGCCAGCGCAGGAGCCCCGAGTCAGGGTTTGGGCCGATCGGTACCAGGTGGCCCTGACTTGCCCAGACACATCCTCCCTTTGCCCCGCAGGCCAGCACCCAGGGCGAGGCCGTGCCCACAGCAGGCACGCCGTAAACATCACGGATTGACGCACGAAGCCAAGCCCGTGAGAAATGACAATCATCAGATCTCTTTCTTTTAGACCACAAAAAAGGGGCAGGAAACGATTTCTATTAAAATGTGGCCGTTCTTGGAAAGGCAGGGGAGGGCTCTGGAGAGCTCAAACCTTGTAATTAGCTCACTGGCCCAGATTAGCAGAACTGTTACCTTGGAAGGGAAGGCAAGCGGGATCCTGAGAGGATGGGCGGGTGGGCACGATACGCCTGGGGCGGCAGTTGGCACAGGGCCCAGAGCAAACCCCGGGGACTGGGCCAAGGTGAGTCTGTCGCTACAGGGAGAAGGAAATATTTGCTCCTGGCATCACCAGCGGGGGCTGTCTAAAGAAGGGGGGCCCAGAGTGCTGCGGGGACGGAGTCACACGGCTCCGGCACATTCTGAACCTGGCCATTCCAGAGCTGGGGGCGGGGGAGTCACGTGCACGAGCCAGTCCCGCTGGCCAAGAAGCCGCCAAGTCCCAAGGCTGGGAGGAATGGCCCTTGAAGAACTCTGCCTCGGTAGCATTCTCCTCCGGGCAGCCAGGTTGCAGTGACGTTGCCGGGAGAGCGGCGAAGGGGTCGGCTTTCTGGTGGAAGGGGGCGGGGGCGGGGGTTAGGGAAAAGATGGCGGGCTACTTGCCAGTTTATCCAGCATGTCCGCAAACAGCTCCTTGCCGGCAGAGTCAAAAATGAAGAGTTCCTAGAACCAGAAAGGCAAATAGAGGGGAAATCGCTGGCCGCAAGTCCCCGAGACCTGAGACAGCCGGCACAACCAGCACTTTCTGTGCGGCGGCTCACCTCTCCTCACCCCGAACCCCAAAATCCCAGGAGTGCTAAGCAGGCTGACACGTGCTCTGGTTTCCAAAAGGTCATCTGCACCTTGTTAACCAAACTGATTTTCAGATCTTAGGACAATTCTTTTTTTTTTTTTTTTTTTTTCAACTTTTTAATTTATTTTGGGGACAGAGAGAGACAGAGCACGAACGGGGGAGGGGCAGAGGGAGAGGGAGACACAGCATCGGAAGCGGGCTCCGGGCTCCGAGCCGTCAGCCCAGAGCCCGACGCGGGGCTCGAACTCACGGAGTGCGAGATCGTGACCTGGCTGAAGTCGGACGCTCAACCGACTGCGCCACCCAGGTGCCCCCTTTTTTTTTTTTTTTAAGACAATTCTTTTTTAAAGCAGGTCACTGAGTAGGCCCGGGGAAGGCGCTTAAAGTAGCACAGCCTGCCGTCGGTCTCCGATGGTGGGATTCAGACAGAAGACGGAGGATGACCCTTCCTGCCCCTGACCGAACCTCGGCCAGCCCATGCGAGAGCCCCTCCCCGCTGCTGCTGCTCTGGGAAGTCTCCCCCTTCGGCTCCCCTGGGCACTGATGCCCCCTGGCTGGCTTCTGACCCCGGCACACGGTCTGAAGGTCAGTGCTGTAATCTGCGTTTCATGCTTTCTCACTGCATCGGGGGTACCTAAAACTGTGTTTTCTCATGGATCTCTTTAAGAAGGCGGGGATTCTTTTTTTGTTGTTGTTAATGTTTATTTTTGAGAGAGCGAGAAAGAGACAGAGCGCCAGCAGGGGAGGGGCAGAGAGAGAGAGGGAGACACAGGATCCGAAGCAGGTTCCAGGCTCCGAGCTGTCAGCACGGAGCCCAATGCGGGGCCCGAACCCACAAACCGCGAGATCATGACCTGAGCGGAAGCCGGACGCTTAACTGACTGAGCCACCCAGGTGCCCCGTGGAAGGTGGGGATTCTTAAACCTTCTCTCCAGGAAAGCACATGCAAACATAATGCCTTGCGATTCAATTTCCAGAGCTGTGGACTCCCATACAGGGCCCCGGGTTAAGGACCCTGATACTCCAGTAAGTTCTGTGAGAGCAGGGCCCATATCCCAGTCCTCCCAGCCCGTATCAGCGACTCTTCCCAAGTGCTCAGACAAGCCTAGGCCAAGTGCTGGTACGGTATTCCCTCTCAGGGAGAAAGACAGTGACCACAGGGACTCTGGACCCAGCTGGAGGAGCGGTGAGCTCTCTCAGGTCAAGGGCACTACTTACCACGCTGTCCCCCGTGTCAGGGACTGGCACCGTCTTCACCACCAAATCCACCCCTGTCGTCTGCCGAGGAAAACCGAGAATACGCGCGTCAGAGGCTCCCAAGAGGCGTGTTACAGGACATGATGAACATCTGATGCCCAGGAGGCAGAAGTGCTATGTTCTGGATTCCCCGCTGTAGAAGTCGGACAGGACCAACTAGGCTCCTCCCACTCCCGGCTCACAAGGAGGTGTATATGGTCACCCAGTGGGCCACCAGCCCATCTGCGCCACAGGCAGCCTCACGCCCTGAGGCTCGTGGAAAAGTGATCTCCACGTGGCCATTCAAGTAGCCTCCCATCAGATTGTAGGGCTTCTTAAGGAATTCTGGAAAGTCACTCCCTCAGGGCTGAAGGATGATCATTTCTCTTTAAATTCTTTTTTAAGTTTATTTATTTATTTTGAGAGAGAGACAGTATGAGCAGGGGAGGGGCAGAGCGGTGGGGGAGAGAGAGAGATTCCCAAGCAGGGTCTGCATTGTCAGCACAGAGCCCGGCGCGGGGCTCAAACTCACGAAAACAAGAGTCGGGTGCTTAACTGACTGAGCCACCCAGGCGCCCCCGACCGTTTCTCTTTAAGCCTCGGCCAGCCTACGACTCCCACGTCTCACCAGGGTGTAGTTCTTCTGGAAATGGGCTCCATCGCTGCGGAAGATCTGTGCCAGGGCAGTCTTGCCCACTGCCGGGTCTCCTGTGAGGTCAGAGGAGGAGAAAATCATCATTTCTGTCCCGATCTGGCTTGAGAACCACCCCCACCCCCCCACTCCAGAGCGCTAGTTAGAAACCAGAAACTTCAATGAGTTTTCAGAGAAAACGTACTTGGCTCTCATGGGGACTTGGGAGGTGGCCGGCAGGGCCACGGGTCCGGGAGACCAGTCTTCAAAGCCCGGTTGCATTTCTTCAAGGGTAATCCTTTCATCCAAAAGAACTGACCCAGAAGGTAACAGAGCTTAAGGAAGGCTTCAGAGCACTCGGAACAGAGCTGACACACTCTTTCACTGCACACACCCCATGGGGAAAAGCTGTCACTTTCAAACTTGAACGGACTTTGAAGTCTCGAAGGTAAAGGGCTCAGTCTCATAGGCTCACCTGCCTAGCGGAACCAATTTGAGTTCAGAGCTCCCATACTTAGGACCCTGCGTGCTTCTTTCGGGGTGGGGGGTGGCGAGAGCTGGGAGGGTTTCTGCATTTACGGGAAGCAAGGAGTCCGCCTGCTACATCGGCCAACCTGAAATCCACTTCCAAGTGACACGTTCCACTCCGGCCTCGGCGTGCCCAGCAGCACTGCGGATCCGTCATCCCAGGGGCCTCCCCACGTCTGTCTACAGTCTATCTACAACAGCCACCGTTTCCCCCGAGCTTGCTTTACGCCTCCCGGGGTTTACCTCCCCGCCTGCCTTCGTGGGTCGACAGCCCCATGAATCGGTATCTCCAAACTAAAGGTTTATGTCATAGTTTCGGTTTGAGATCTGGACCTTTCACAAGACTGTGGGGAGCAATTTTTTTTTTTAATATTTCTTTTTGGGAGACAGCGAGACAGAGTGCAAGCAGGGGAGGGGCAGAGAGAGAGGGAGACACAGAATCGGAAGCAGGCTCCAGGCTCTGAGCTGTCAGCGCAGAGCCCGACGCGGGGCTCGAACCCACGAAGCGTGGGATCATGGCCTGGGCTGAAGTTGGACGCTTAACCGACTGAGTCCCCCAGGCGCCCCTGTGGGGAGCAATTTAATCTGGAGGCTCTCCGTGCCCACCCCTAGTCCCCCTGTCCCACCCCCAACCGCTTCCCCATGACCCTGCTCTGTCTCTGGCGATGCCAGCCTTGTTCTCATTCGTGAGATCTTCTGGGCCTTGAGTGTTACAGATTCTCCTTCCGGTCCAGGCTCCTCAGCAAAGCCACCAGGGCGTTCGTGTCCGTCTGTCTTGTGCCCTCTGGGGCGATCGCCTCGCTTTTGCTCTGTTTTACAGTCGGCTTCCAGGTGCCTCTTGACTTCTCCGCAGCCCGCTGCCCTGTTCGCTTTTCGGTTTTGACTTTTCCCACCTATATAATCTTCTCTTGCGAGGCCATTACTTGCCTACTTGTGGCATTTCTCCTGTGCACCCGTCCAGGGCTGAGTGAGCTACTCAGTCTTGCTTTTCTGTTTACCAGCGCGTCTTAGAAGGGAACCGTTCCCACGGTCCTGTTCCCTCCTTCCCAGCCCCCACCCCCTACCGTGACCATCAGCCTCACTTGACAGATGACGCTTCCGAGGCTCAGGAAAAGCTGGGTAACCGGGCGCAGGATTCCTACATCTCACTCTTCCCGCCGGACCCCACTCCTCTCCTGGCGCTCAGGGACACTCCTGACCCATTTCTAACACTGCCCCTGCAGGCCCCCATCGCCGCAGCCTTGCCTGACATCAGAGGCAGCCACGGGCTGCACGGTGGCCGGCTACCCATCCATCTCCGAACAAACAGAGCATATCACTCTCCCTCTTGTGCTCTGTCTCCACCCGCTTGACTCCAATTCTGCGTCTGAATCCAGTTGGAAATTGGCTCTTCCTGCTCGTGAAATCCCCCACAGATTTGTTCTAGTTAATTTCATAAATCTTCCTTCCGACTGTCAGTCAGAGTCACCCACACTTATGGAAAACCTCGAGCGTCGGCTGAGGAGGGATCCGGCACAAGGAAGGGAAGTAACTGATAAACACATTTGCAGAGCAACATGATGACAAGTGCAAAGGCAAACAGCGCCAAGCTGAGAACCAAAGCATCTGAGGGTGCGTCGAGGAAAGGAACGAGTGAGCAGTTTCGGCAGCGAGGCCGACTTCCTCGGGGTGGTAGGGGGGAGGGGGCTGAGCCTGGGGGACAGAGGGAGGGACGCCTGCAAAGGCACCATGCGAGGTCACTGCCAAGTCCAATGGCTTCTTCTCGGCTCCCATGCTCCTTGGTGTCTCTGAAGGATGAGTCGGCCCGAAGCAGCCCCCTCCCGCCTGGCCCCCGTGTCCTCCCACTGGCCTGGTTCTCCTGCCTCCGAACGTGGGCGCTCCTGTGGGTCTGTCTGCTCCCAGTTAGTCTGTCCCGTTTACTCTCTTTCCCCTGTCACTTCTCTCTCCCACGCTTGGTCTCTATCTCCGACAACCCGTGGATGTTTCCACTAGAATGTCGGGCCTTCAGCCGATCTATCTGTCGACAGCCGGGCTTGCGTCGCACCCCCAGGTCCCAAGGGGTCTTGCTGACCTAACCCACTTGTTCTGCCCATGTCACCAGGTGCTCACGCCTCCCGGCTGTACCCAGGCTCCTGCAACTGCCGTCTCTATCTGCAATTGCCTCTGCTCTATCTCAAGCCCGCGCTGCCTTTGTCGTCCCTGAGGACAGCGCACTGGTTACCTCAGGCCTCAGCCGGGGCTCTGTGTCCCGCCCCGGGACGTGGGAGCCGGGACTCTGCTAACGGGGGTCTCCTCTGCCAGGGGCTTCCTGTCCGGCTCTGCCAGTGCACGTTCTAGAGAAAGACTGGCAGGTGGGGGAGGGCGGACGGACTTGCCCCTTTCCCACGTGCCTGCTGTGTAAGCAGTACTTTGGCAATGGCCTTTACTCCAGCAGTAGGTATTTACTTCTCTCCAGTTTATTACTGGACCAGCCTTTTTACTCCCGCTCGGAGACGCCAGCAGCGGGGGGACAGTGCCCTCTTCTCAGGTCTGCATCTCGGCTCCTCGGGGAGCTCTCTTCCTGAGCTCCCGACGACCTGTCTGCCTCCCTGCCTCCCTCAGCCCGGGGCGGGGGGACCCTTCCTGTAGTTGCTCTAGGTGCTGCCTTCCTGTCCCTTCATCCTTCCAGGACCTGTTTGACGGACATACCACAGGAAACGCTCACATCCCACTCGTTCCCCAGCTGTCCCTTACGCCACATCTGGGCTCCACGCCCCTGCGCTCTTGACCTTCGAGAAGCCCTCGGAGGGAACCTCCCTCCAGGTCTCCCTCTTGTCGTCACCCGTGAGGCTCACGGCTGGTAGCATGAGACTTTTCCGAGCCACCTTCTGGCGAGGCGCTATTCTCATCCCCACTGCTACCAAGGGGCAGTAAACCCAAGTCCCCACCCCAGCGCCATCCCTCACCAGCTGTGTGACCTTGGGTCAGCGATCTCTCCGGGCCTCGGTTGCCATTTCTATAAAAGGCGGACAATAAGCACCTATCTCGTAGAATCGTTAGGAGGACGTAATGAGCTTAATATGGGCAGTGCCTGACATGCTTCAAGTCATATTTAAGTGGTTTTTAGGTAAATACAACAGATAAATGTCAAGGGTTGTCCCCTCTCCTCATCTGAGCCAGAACAAGGAGCAGTTGTGCTCTGAGGACACACTGGTATCTGGGACACAACCGGCATTCTCTTTGTGTTTGCTTGATTATAAAGTATTATGCACGTCTCAGCCCTTCCGTGAGTGTGGGGGCTGCCCTGGTTCACCCCCGTAGTCCCACTGTACCTTGCACGATGATTCACACACAGGTGCTCGATAAATATCTGTTGAATGAATAAAAGCACTTGAACTGAATATCAGGTCCCTCACTGACTAGTTATAAGAGAGGGAAAAAAAGACAGATAAACTCAATTTAAAGAGTAGGCCTGGGAGGGGAGAGGAAAAAAGAAAACCAGTGTGGGGGGGGTGGTGGTGTATGTGGTGGGGCCAGTGTAGAGAATGAGACTCTGGTGGGTGGTGGGGTAGGGGGGCCTGATTCGCTGTGCTGAGGTCTTTCGGGTCCTGGAAACTTCCAAGAGGAAATGCCCTCAAGGCCCTGAAAGGAGGCTGAAGTTGAGGCCTAGACTGGAGTTCGAGAATCACTCAGGCAGCGGCTGAAATCAGGTGAAATCGTACCTGGGGGCTCGGTGTCAAGAGGGGCAAAGAGTCTAGCATTGAGGCTTGAGGACGGTGTAGCCGGAGGCTAAATAAACACAAAGCCCTGGAAACCAGATCACCTGGGTCTGGAGGCCAGCTCTGCTGCATCCAGCTGTGTGACCCAGGGCAAGTGTCTTACCCTCTCTGGGCCTCAGATGCCCCGCCTGTAAATAGGATGCCAAATAATACCAGTCCCTCAGGGTTCTTGCGAGGACTCGGTGAGACACCTGTGTTGAGGGTTCGAGTACAGTGTTGGCACGCAGAAGGTGCTCTGTAAGTTAGCCCCGCGGGATGGAAATGGAATTAAAAAGGAAATGAGAGAACAGTCAGAGAAGCCCATTTAAAAAAATACACAACTTCAGAAAATAAAAACCTCATCCGCAAGGAAACTGAGGCTTAGAGAAATGCTGTGCCCAAGATGACACAGCCCTTCAAAGGAACAGTCGGAATTACTTTTGTTACACAATACTGCCTCTCCTGGCACTCTGGAAACTACAGATCTCTCTTGAGAACGACCAGTTTTTTTGCTCCAGTGTGATCTGAGTTACTACTGTCAGGCATCTTTCTGTGTCACCCTTTTCTTTTCAGATTAGAAAGGCCATTAAAAATATCATCAATTTCAGTCTGGAAGAGAGGAATCAAAAGGGGAACTGTTTTCTCCTCTACTCTATACCATTTCTTTCATGGGCTGGTCGGGGAACCCTAGAGAGATCCCGGGGTTCAACGGTAACACAAGTGAAGAGTTTTGCAGCTGGGCAGGTTTGGGGGGCTGAGATCCTGCCTAGGACTTTCCTTCACGAGGGGGTGACCCCGGGCAAGAGACTTGACCTCTCAGTGCCTCGGTAAGATCAAACAATACAGCCCCGACCCCAGTGTGCTGCGGTGAGGGGACTGAATGAAGTGCCTGTGTCCGGCATGCACTAAGGACTCAGTAAAGCACATCTGTGTTCAGGGGCCCCAGGTCAAAATCCTGGCAAATATTTTCCTGAACGTGCTGACATACAAAGGGAACAATACAAATAATACAAATGGGAATGCCACACTGGCATTCATTCCACAACTAGTTACCGAGTACCTCCTGGGTTCCAGATATTGTTCAGGATGCTTGGGACGCGGGAGTCAACCAAACAGAGATTCCTGCCTTTGGGGGATTCAACATTTATAACCTCCTGAGTGCAGGGCAGCATGGGAAGTCTGGCTCTTAAAGACAACACACATGGCCCTTTTGCAAACTCTGGTCGACTGTACATTACGGTTTCCCATCCCTGTTACCAGAGGGGGTGCGATCAGGACAAAAAAAATCCCACAACTACTGACTACCAAAGTTACCGATGCCTAACACTGGGATACACCACATGGTTTGGATGAAGCATTTATGGCGTGCGTAGCCTGATTTTTTTTTTTTTTAACGAGTCTACTCCTCCTGAATATAGTTTAAACTGGTGAAGGTGGTCTCAGAGTATGACAGGGAGCGGGGATATCTGCTGGAGCTACAAATGTGCCCTGGAAGAGAATTCTTCCACCCCTAGTGGCATTTACTCTATCAGTAATCGCATTAACTCGTCTCTGGAAGAGAGAAAGGAAAAGAGGGTAGGCAATTTACGCGAACAAAAGCTCTCAGTAACTTACGAAGTCTCTGGATTCTGGAGACTAAATTTCAAACTCACCTGCCAGGATGCATTTGGCCGCCAGCTTCACCATGGTAACCAACCACCTCCGCGGACCGGACAAGGGAAGAGCCGCTGCTAGAAGCGTCAGGGGGGGCCTGCCTGGGAAGGGAAGTGGGGACGGCAGACACTCAAGGGGCCTGGGGCCGCGGTGCGGACAGGGACAGTGCGGTCCGGACCCTCTGGGCTGGGGGCGACTATCGAGCGCGAGGGGTCGGGGCGGAGGCGCAGAGGAGCGCCAGACGGGGCCCGGCTTCAGGCCTCAGAAGGCAGCCTGGAAGGTGGGAGCGTGGCGACGGGGCTCCCGCTCGTTCCCAGCCTAGCTCCTGGCAGTGGGGATCGGGACGTGCGACGCCGCAGCCATCCGACCCCAACCCCAGCACGGTGCCAGACGCGCTCCCCCGGCAACCACTGCCCACCTACCCCGCCTCCTCCTCCTCCTTGCTGACCCTCGATTGGCTGCGGCCAAAAGCTCCCACCCCACCCCAGCTCTCGGAGGCCAGTGGGAGGAGGGGGCGGGGCCCATAGCTCCCCCCGGCCAGACACTTCTTAGTGGTGTCTGCCCGTCAAGCTCACTCCGCTAGACGAATGGCTACTGGAGATGTCAATCATTTCCACCTCCCGCCCCCGCGCCGCCGGAAAGTTCAGGGAAATGAAACTCCCAGCCTCCTCCAGCCAGAAGCGGTGAAAAGAGAAGCTTTCTGATTGGCCAGAGGCTGGCTCGGACCATCTTCGGGAGGAAGGGGGATTCGTCGCTCCCCCCGCCCTTCCGGAAGTGAGTTCGCCCAGGAGGGGCGCGTCTGGCGCGCGGGAGTTTGCAGCGGCGCCTGCGCAGTAACGTGGCCGCAGCTGCCGGAGCGGAGCGGTGAGCTGGTTTGACTTCGCAGAGGTTTTTGTGGTTCCAGGTCGCCGGCTCCTGGGAGCAAGACTGTGTCGTGCATCAGGAAATCCGATTCTTGCCCCGCATCCCGCAGGGAAGTCTTGTTTTAAAGCCCAACGATATTATGCGCTGCAAAATCTAAAATGTGAAAGTATTTCTAGTGATGTCTGTGAAAAGGAGGGAGAACAAGGCAACTTTGATCGGGGGGGAGGGGTTGGACTCGGGACTTCGAAGTGCTTTCCGCCAAACCCGTTTCCTCGCTTGTAAAATGGAGAACCTATGAGCTTGCACATAATGAATGAAAGCCGGCCTCCAGGACGTTCCCCAACACACGGGGAGGGTGCACCCATCTCCGCTGACTTTCCGGGGAGGCCCCTCTTGCTCTGTGGTCCGGAAACCAGGCTGAAATCACGGCCGTCGTCCCGGCCTCTTCGCTCCCCTTTAAAGACGGGCTAGCAGAACCCGCCTCTGGGGTTGTCCTGAGGAGTCAAAGAGGGAAGTGTGTTAGGTGCTCAACAGTGAGTGTTGAATGGATGAAAGAGAAGAAATTTATCAGGACATATTTGGCTTATCACCATCATGGTGATGACATCATGGCTAGATGTACCCCCGTTGTCACTCCTGCTGCCCCTCCCCAATCTGGGATGGCTGGCTGACTGAGAGGGAGGAGCAGCCCCTGGGTGAAGACGCCTGCCCAACGGGTATTCCCATCACTTACGTTCAGTGACCAGGCACTTTTCTCAGCTGCCCTGTGACTTTGTGTGGCTGCCAGCCGCGTGCAGGGCAGTGAACACACACACAGTCGCCCAACTGCTATGAAGGTTTCGGCCTTCATAGGGAGTCAGAATGCCCCTGCCTGGCCTTCCTGCTTCCCCCTCCAGGCTGTGCTGTCCATCACGACCTGGTTAATCCCTCAAAGGACCCCTTGACTGAGTCACCCTCCTGAGGCAGGTGCGTGGAGCTGAGACACAGAGACACATCCAGGGGTAGCCTTCTGGAGCCTCCGTTTTCTCGTCTGCGAGGGGGTAATGGTGCCTGTCTCGTAGGCTGTTGTCCTCTGCACCACATCCACTCCTCTCGTGGTTGCTACTCTGTGATTTTGGTCAGCACCATTGTAAGAGCATTTTGGATTTTTCCAGTGAGGTGCTAAACCCCGTACAGCGAATTCTACTCCACTGCCTCCACGATACCAAGGGCCTTCTCTATATTCTTGATGACTAATGACAGCTGCCTGACTGTCACTGGGTTCAAAGAGGTCAGAAAATTTTGGAGCCATGAGGGCCCCTGAGAAGTTCTAGTCTAACCCCTCCCTGAGCAGCTGTAACAGCTAGGGCTGGCATATGTTGAGCACGTACTGAAGGCTGGCCTTATTGGAAGCACTTTAAAGGATTAATTGGCTTAATATTCATGTTCCTATCTGATACGCACAATAACCCCTGTGGGGCTTGTATCATCCCTGTTTGTGGTGGGGAAACTGAGGCCCAAATAAGGGAAAGTCTAATGCCCAGAGTCACAAAGCTAGTGAATGGCAGCACTGGGGACTGAACGCAAGTAGACTGTCGACCCCTTTGGTCCCAACAGGGAGCTGTCCAGCCTCCAAGACCTCTCACACTTTCTCCCATCCTAGAGAGTAAATATTTATTGAGTTCCTCGCAGTGAGAGTGGAGTACCGTATGCCAGGCATGTGCTAAACCCTTCACATCCTCTCTCTTGTTCAATGCAGTGACTCTGGGAAGAAGGAGTGCTCGCTGAGGTCCATAGACAGCCCAAGGTCATGTAACACGTCAGCGGGAGTCAGAACTGGCCTCAGGTCTCCTAGCTCTTGAAACTGATGTCCTCGTGCATTTCCTGGGTGCGGTCTTACCGGTTTCATTAATAAGCTCTCTTTGAGTGCCTACCCGAGGCCAGGCGCTGTGCCGGTGGCTGGGGTTACGAAGTCAAGGTGACAGAGCCCCAGGCGGCTCTGTCGCATTGTGGCCCTGTGGGAGGGGCGGCCAGTGCTGCAGACCTGTTTTCTAGAGGAGGCAGGAATCTGGATTTTGTGTGAAGTCCCCCCCTGACTCTCAAATGTTGGCAATGCGCTTAAACATAAAACACTGCAGCCTCAGTAGAAAACCTCCTCTACCCAGCGTGGAGGCAGGCGATCAAGCAGCGACGATCCGTGACTGCTTGGGGTTAAGTGTTGGGGAGGAAAGGACTTGTTGCATTAAGAAAAAATACTCTGGGGGCGCCTGGGTGGCTCAGTCGGTTAAGCGTCCGACTCTTGATTTCGGCTCTGGTCATGATGTCCTGGTTCGTGGGATTGAGCCCCACATCAGGCTCCGTGCTGAGCATGGAGCCTGCTTAAGATTCTCTCTTCCTCTCTCTCTACCCCTCCCCGCTGCGCGCACGTGTGCGCACATGCGTGCACGCACGCACACACACTCTCGCTCTCTCTCTCAACAAATAAATAAACATTAAAAAAGAAGAAGAAAAGAAAAAATACTCTTTGCTATGGTCCCTGGACCAGCAACATCATCAGTACCACACAGTGACTTGTTGGAAATGCTCATTCCTAGGCCCCACCCCAGGCCAACTGGACGCTGCGGGTTGGAACCACGATCTGTTTCTGGCAGCCTTTTTGGTGATTCTGATGCATGCTACTGTTTGAGAACCTCTGCTCTTGGGTCATGCCAGGACCTACCTTTATCCGTTTTCTCTGCTTTACTGCTTCTCAAACTCCCTAAGACCCTTTCTACCCCGGGACCCCTCTACTTACTGTTCTCAACGTGGCTGCGTGACTCTTTCCCTCACAACCTTCAGATCTTTGCCCAAACGTCGTCTCCTTGGAGAGGCCCTCCCCAAGCACCCAGTTTAAAGAGTCACCCCCAATCTGTCCGTGTCCCATCTCTTTGCCTTTACTTTCTTCAGAGAGCTCCCCACTCCCTGATATTATATCCTATACTTACTTGCTTATTTGTGTAGTATCTTTCTCCCTCCCCTAGAAGGTAAGCTTCACGGGAACGGGGACTTGGTCTCTTTTGTCCTCCCAAGATCTGGGACGGTGCCCAGCCTGGTCAGATGCTTGGTAAATATTGTTGAGTGAAGGAAGGAATCTTGTAGAGTTTACCCTTCTGGTCGTTCATTCAGTCTACAAGCACGGACCCTTGAGCAACACAGTTCCTGTGCAGGCAATAGGCTTATTGCTGGAAGGGGTGCCAGGTCCTCGGCCGCCTCCCGCCCCATCGTACACCAGCTCCAGACCAGTAGAACCCCCAGAGCCTCTAGACTTTGTGGAGGCGAAGGGGTTAACAGCACTGCCCTCCCCCCCCCCCCAACCCCAAAGCCAGGGACTGGGCTGTTTGGGCTGATTTGGAAGCGAGGGCTTTGGGCGACGCGGCTGCTGACAAGTTGTTCCCAGGGACTGGGCCATCATTCTGGATGCTTCCCGACAGCCCGGACAAACGGCGTGTGCCGCAGCTGCGGCTCAGTGCCAGGGGCAGCCACGACATTCCACGCGCACGAGCCCGCTGCGTGGCCCAAGCCCCTCTGCCGCTGCCCCAGGGGGTTCTCCTTTGCTGGGGCCGCTTCTGAGAGCCTCATTCCTCGCAGAGTGTTCTTATTAGCAGGATTGCTGAATGCAACGTAATCCCTTTGGGTAAATAAGAGACTTCAGGAGAAATCCTCTGGAGAGTTACTCAGCATGAATCTTCGAGAAGCATACCTTTCGTACAATACAGCAGGTTTGCTCTAATGCCCTCCTCGTGTCGGGGGGCAGTGCAAAAGAGAGGGCTCGAAGATTTGGGAGAATTTTACGTATTTCGATCAGGGCTTGTCCCCTTTGGCACTTCTGACATTGTGTAGCTGTTGCAGGGGGTTGTGCTGTGCATTATAGGATGTGTGGTGTGGCAGCATCTCTGGCCTCTACCCACCAGGTGCCAGAATCCGCTCCCTCTCCCAACGAAAAATGCCTCCAGATATTGCCAAATGTCCCCTGGTGGCCCAAATCATCCATGGGTGAGGACCGCTGATGTGTGAACCCAATGAGCAGGGAGTATTGATTGCTAAGTTGAAATTTGCAAGGGCTGGTACTCAGACTCTGGGTTTGAGTCCTGCTTTGCTTCTCCAGTTCTGTTTCGTCATCCCTGCCCCTGTGGGTGCCACAAGGATCAGCTGAGATAACGCACACGAGGGGTCTAGAACAGTGCTCTAGAACTTCCTGTATCGCACTGTGTCGCATCTCCCTTCTGGCGCACGGCCTTCTGATGGTAATGACCTTTGCTGTTCGCTTTGCGACTTGTTCACGTGGACCTGGTTGTTTACGCCAGCACCGAAGCAGTGCTTGGCGGTGGCCATCTCCAAAAAGGGCGGAGGAAATGTGACGGACTCGTCTTAGTGCGCGCCCGGAATGCAAAGTGGGAGTCCTAAGCAGCGGCCTCAGAATCACACGGCGGCTGCGATGTCCCGAGTCCCCCAGCAGGGGGCAGCAGCAGCTGGGAAAAGGCCCTTGGCGGGAGGGAGCCAAGGGCTGCCTCCCGTTTGGATTGACTTAGCCGCTGCGCGTATTTAAAGTGGAGCAAATCATCCCTCCAGAGCCACGGCGCCCTCCTTTAACAGCCCACGATAGCTCATCTGTGGGAGCCAAGGGCTGCTTTTCTAGAACATTCCACATTTAGCATTTCTGTCCATTTCCAGATGGCTCAGGCTGAACCCAGGCCAAATTCTGCTTCGGGCAAAGTTAGGCTGGTCCCTGTTGCTCCGTGTTCCTCCCCGGCTCTGCTCATGCCGCCCCATCCTGCCCCCTTGCCTGAGTGACACAGTGCCTTGTCCAGGTAGCATCCCAAGCAGCTGCACCCCGTGCTCAGGCGCCATCTCCCTCATAAAAACAGCATTCCAGAGTCTCATTCTCTCCATTTCTCGGATTTCACTCTTGACCCCCTCCCTTGCATTTCCTCCCCAGCAGCCAGGGGCGTCTTTACAGTTTTGAACAGACAGTCTCTTCCCTGGGTTTAAAATGTAAAAGGTGGAAGAGGATATACAGAGAGCATTGCCTCCTACCCTTGACCACAGGCCTGCAGTCCCCGTCCCCAGGGGCTACTGCTCTTACCAGATTCTTGCATACCTTTCAGATATTTTACGTACCTGCAGCCCACGAACATTCTTGCTTATCCTTTCCCCTATGAATACAAGCTGTCACACGCACTCTTCTGCACTTGGAGTTTTCCGTCTGATAATATACTTTGGAGAGGCTCCATGTCAACCCCCAAAGTGCCCCTTTCTTTCTTTTTTTTTTTTTTTTTTAATGCTTGTGTCCTATTCGCTTGCAGAGAGTGGTCTTTCGAAATCTTGTCATATTTCCAATGCAACCTCCTCAAATGCTTCCTCCTGCTTTCCCCCAAAGAGCTGTCAAGCCTGGTGAGCAGGTCTTTGCCTGCCTAGCTCCCTTTTTGTGTCTAGGGCAGCCTGGCTTAATCCGTCCTCAAACTTGTCCTGCCTCTCCTGCCCCAGGGCCTTTGCCCCTGCTGTCCCCTGCTAACCTAGTTTGCTCCCGCTGTGCTTTTCGTAGCTCAAACATTTACTTACTCCCCGTGTCCTGTACCTTCCATAGCAGCGTTGACCACTGTTTGTAGCACAGTGATTAAGTCATAGGCTCTAGCGGCACCTGGGTGGCTCAGTCAGTCAAGTATCAGACTTTGGCTCAGGTCATGATCTCATGGTTTGTGGGTTTGAGCCCCATATCGGGCTCTGCCGTCAGCACAGAGCCCGCTTCAGATCCTCTGCTCACCTCTCTCTCTGCTCCTCTCCCTCTCTCTCTCTCTCAAAAATAAATATTAAAAAAAAAAGAGTCATAGGCCCTAGGCCACAGTCCTGGGGTTCAAATCTCAGCTTGGGCACTTTGTAGTTATGTGACCTTGGGCAGCTTGCCACACCTGTGGAAGTGGAATGGGAACAGTAATAGATCCTTCATCCCGAGGCTTTGGTGTTGAGGATTCAGTGACTGGATGAGTAAGCACAGGGCACGCCTCCGTGCCCGTGGTGACAGGGGCACATCTCTCACCCACTGGGTGCAAACCCCGGAGGGCAGGGACCATATCTTTGCAGCATCATATCCCAGTGCCTAGTATAGAGCAGGTGTTCTATAAATATGGGCCAAATCTACGGGGCACGTTTACAGATTAGAAAGAGACTCTGGAGGAATCATCGTAGGAACCCGGCGGCTTTTTAACTGTGCCCCCTGTGATACTGGCACAGATAATAACTGCCGAGAGTCATCGGCCCTGGTGCCAGGCTCATCCTTAGGTGATTTCACCTCATCCCCACAACAGCCTCGACAGGTAGGTAACATCGTTATCCCTGTTTCCCAGGGGAGGAAACTGAGGCACACCGCAATCAAGTAACCTGCCAGAGGTCACACGGGAGCAGAGGCCGGTGGTCAAATCCAGGAAGCTTTGTAGGAAACGATAAACATCTGAAACACATCGTCCTAAATCCGAGCCGGTTATATCCGTGATTGAGAGGGGGCTGTGCTCAGGGACACCCGTCCCGTCCCTCTCTGCCTGCTTCAGTTCTGGGCCGGTTTGGAGACTCGACTCAAACACCGGCTCCTTCCTCCAGCCCAGCAGTTCGTGTCCTGATCTGCCTCTGGGCCCTCAGAGAGGGGAGGCAGCCAAGCCCTTCACCTGGGTCTGGGTCCCCTGCTATCCCGTCCGCCCGCTTGCTTGCAGAAGGGTGGGTCCTTCTGGCCCTCCAAAGGAGACCGTTGGTCTGCCGCACTCCCCACACCTCCCTGCAAAGCTTCCCGTCCTGCTTTCCTTCCCTCGCCTCCCCCCTGCTCTGCAGTCTGCTGCAGTCTTCCCCCCCTGTCCGGAGTCACTCACGGACAGGCGGTCGGCTCCCATGCCAGGCTGCGGGGACGCGGGACCCTGCCCTTCCTGCGCGCCAGGCCCACGGTAAGCAGTCGGGCCTCATGGTAGCCTGGCGAAGTGCGGACCGTTGCGAGCCTCCTCCTGCAGACAAGCAAACGGAGACACAGACAAGTTTAGCAACATGCCTGGGATCATATGCTTCAAACAGCGGGGCAGGATTCAAACCCAGGCAGGACGGTTCCGTGAGCCACAGTCCTGGTCATTCGGCCACACCGTCTCCGAGGGGGCCTCTCTGCCAAATGGCATGGCCAGCCTCTGCCTTGCTCCGCGAGGCCCTTTCTCCTGGTTCTTCTGTGCCCCGCCCTGCCCCATGACTGGTCTCTCTCCAGTGCATTTCGTCCATTTCTCTGCTCCCTCCTCCTGGAATAGCAGCCCCCTAGGGCTTCCTGCTCCACCTCCCTTCCCTCTCGGTGCTCCCTGGTGACTGCACTCAGGCTGTGACTTCCCTCCCGCGACAGAGGCGGCCTGACACAGCCGGACTTGGGGATAAAAACACCCCTACTTGCTCTCTCAGAGAACGACTGTGAGGGTCCAAGTGTTGCTTTGCAAACTGTGAAGTGCAGGGCAAAGGTCAGGGCTGGCACCATTACCATGATGGGCTCTATCCAGAAGTTGGATCCCGGTCCCCTGCTCCGAGTAGTCTTGGAGTGTGTCAGCCCCTGAACGACAGCCTGCGACTAGGCTGTGAAAATACCCGATAGCCGTTCCGAGTGAAATAGTTGAGAGGCCTTTTCCAAATGGAGCCACAGAGATAACACAGGCTGGCCAAGCACGTCACCTGGCCGGGCTGCTTCCGGGCCACCTCCCGAGCCTCTGGTGGCTGTAAATGGGCATGATTGCTTGGGGCGCAGGCCTCCTCCACCCTAGAAAAAAGGAGCTGGCGAGATACAGCGGCACAGAGCCCCTCGACTTATCAACCACCGTGGGCCGTGTGCCCAAGGGTACAAGCACCTGGCTCTCGCAGGTGCCAGAGGGACAGGAGGACAGATTTTTAAGTCAGCAGATCAGGATTCAGAGTGTGACTCTGAATAAAAAAATGTCTCTGGTCCACTGATATGGCCCTCAGCATCCCCAGAGAGAGTTAGACACCCTGCTTCCTGGGAAAGATTCTTAAAATCTCACAAATTTAATCTTTGTCGGGGGGAGGGGGGAAAACAAACCAGTTCTGGGACGTGCGAACTGCAAATAGACACCAGGTTGTGTCCAGTGGTTCCTCAAAGCACGGACACTTCACCCGTCTGCTGGCTCTGTCCTGTTCTCTCAAACTTCAGCAGCTGGCACGTCCATTTTCCAGGTGAGGAAACCGAGGCTCAGTTAAATGAATTCAATGACGCGTCTGATTCAACATGACTAATAGGCGGGGAGAGTGGGATTAGAATTCACATCTCTTTTCTCCAAGTCTCGCTCCTCCAACTGCTGTCTGGCTGGCTTTGGGAGAGCTAATGAACTTGGCCGAGCCTCTTTGCAAAACGGGACAAATGACCCACCTCCGACAGCTGGGGGATTAAATGAGGTGATGCACAAGAAACACGTGATCCAGCCACAGCGTGAGCCCTCAGCAAATGCGGGGGCCTGTGGCTACTCTAGAGCACGCTGTTATGGAATGAATGAGTGAGTGACAGAATGACTTGGGTGTGCTCCTGCCCTCTGGGGGCGGGGGTGAGAGCCTTCCTTGCACACAGATGCTGGCGAGGATGCAGAGAAAGAAGAACCCTTGTGCACTGCTGGTGAGAACGCAAGCTGGTGCAGCCGCTCTGGAAAACAGTATGGAGGTGCCTCAAAAAATTAGAAATAGAGCTACCCTATGACCCAGCAATTGCACTGCTAGGTATTTATCCAAAGGATGCAAAAATGCTGATTCGAAGGGGCACATGCACCCCCATGTTTATAGCGGCACTATCAACAATAGCCAAAGTATGGGAAGAGCCCAAATGTCCATCGACTGATGATAAAAAAGATGTGGCATATATATATAATATATATAATACATAATATATATTATATAATGCAAAATATAATATATAATATCATATATCAATCATATATAATATATGATATATATTATATATTATATATACTATATACATATATATACTATATACATATATACTATACTATATATACTATACTATATATATATACTATATATACTATACTATACTATATACATATATATAATATTATATATATTATATGATATATAATACACACACACAATGGAGTATTACTCGGCACCAATAAGAATGAAATCTTGCCATTTGCAGCAACATGGATGGAACTGGAGGGTATTATGCTAAGTGAAATAAGTCAGAGAAAGATAAATATCACATGATTTCACTCGTATGTGGAATTTAAGAACATACGAGCAGAGGAACATAGCGGATGGGAAGGAAAAACAAAGATAAAAACAGAGAGGGAGGCAAACTCTAAGAGACTCTTAAATACAGAGAACAAACTGAGGGCTGCTGGCGGGGTGTGGGGTAGGGGGATGGGCTAAATGGGAGGTGGGCATTAAGGAGGGCACCTGTTGGGATGAGCCCGGGGTGTTGTTGTAAGTGATGAATCACTAAATTCTATTCCTGACATTATTACCCCACACATTAACTAACTTGGAATTAAATAAAAATTTTAAATTAAAAAAAAGAAAGAAAGAAAGAAAGAAAGGAAGCCTTCCTTGCAAGAAGCCCAAGAAATGAAGGCAATTTCCTTTAGACGCAAATAAAGTGCCCACGGAGGCAGTCGATAGTGGCAGAATCGGCCACCACTTCCTCCGTGTTATTCACGTTCTGGATCTTTCCCAACGCAGAGAAAGGACTGGCTCCCGGAGCAGACCATCCATCCGCGAGCGGTCTTTTTGGCAACGCTGACAAGGTGGCGTTTTGTGATGATTATGCAAGAAACCTTCCAATAACTGACCCTCTGCTCCAGCAAAAAGCTTTGAATTTTGCAAAAACTGCTGGGGCACAGCAATTTCTCATCTGGCTCCGGCTCGCCCGGCAAGTGTCACAGCCGCCCCAGAATTGTCTGGGAAGCACTCTGCTGAGCCGATCGCCCTCTGCTCGTTGCTCGAGAGTGAACAGATGTGAGCACTGGGTGACAAGTGGCCCGCGATTTGCAGAAGCTGGAGTGGTAAAGAGGTGCGGGCGTCTTGCCGGGGCGCGTCCAGGTTGGCGCCGCACGCACTGCGGTGAGCACAGAGAACGTGAGAACGTTCAAGAGCCGGTCCCTCAGCTGCCACCTCCCTGCCGCGTCCCGCTCTGGGCTGCAGGTAGCTGGCTACTTGTTATTTGCGCCCCTAAATGTGGATGCGCCTGGGGTTGTTATGCCTCTAACCCCACAGAACAGAGGAGTTTAGTGGGTCCGAGCTCGGGCTCTCGGGTCCGCTCCACCAGAG
This sequence comes from Prionailurus viverrinus, assembly GCF_022837055.1. Taxonomy (NCBI): domain Eukaryota; kingdom Metazoa; phylum Chordata; class Mammalia; order Carnivora; family Felidae; genus Prionailurus; species Prionailurus viverrinus. The sequence continues at coordinate 128,188,687 of NC_062567.1, forward strand.
ATGGGCCCGGACTCCAACACTGTTTGGGTTTGGGGTTCTCCCAGAAGCACACCCCAAGCAAGGACTTGGGTACAGTGGTTTGTTGTGAGCTGGTTCCTGGAAGCCTCACTTGCAGTGTGGGGACGTGAAACAGGCAGGGGAAAAGAGGGGATGCCACTAAGCCCACCCCCGCTCAGCCCTGCTGGGGACTTGGGGAGACTGCATGGGGCATGCCTGGAGTCACCCCAGCTGAGGGCGCTGGTGAGTTCTTATCCAACTCCCCGGCCAGCTCTGAGGGCTGTGCAGCTGGTCCCCTTGCACATCAGCCTTGCCCTGGGGGGGGGGGGGGGGGGGGGGGCTGGAAGTCCACAGCCAGGAACAAAAACCCCTTGGACAGTGAGTCTTGGGTCTTCAGAGTGAGGACTGGGGTCACCGCAGCATCTGCTGTGATCACTCCCCCAGCACATCTAACCTCTCTGTGCCTCAGTCTCCCGGGCTATGAAAAAGGGACAGTGATACCATTACTGGGGCTTGGCGTAAGGATTAGGGGAGAGAGGATATAAAGTACAAGGCAGGGGTGCACCTGGGTGGCTCAGTCGGTTAAGCGTCCGACTTCGGCTCGGGTCATGATCTCACGGTTCATGGGTTCAAGCCCCGTGTGGGGCTCTGTGCTGACAGCTCGGAGCTGGAGCCTACTGCAGATTCTATGTCTCCCTCTCTCTCTGCCCCTCCCCCTCTCACGCTCTGTCTCTCTCTCTCAAAAATAAATAGCATTAAAAAAAAAAATTTAAAGCACGAGGCAGAAGACATGCCCAACAAGCATTGTTGTTATCATTATAGTTTGCTATTTACTCATGTTTCTGGAAGGTCCTTCTCCTCTTAACCAAAGAATTCCTATTTATCCTTCAGATGCCCAGCTTAGATGTTACGTCTTCTACTTTTCTGCATATATTACTGTCCTGGGGCTACCATAACAAATGGCCACAAATCTGGTGACTTAAAATGGTAGGAATTTATTCTCTCACGTTTCTGGAAGCCAGAGTCTGAAATCAAGGTGTCGACAGGCCATGCTCCTTCTGTAGCTCCGGGAAAGAATCCTTCCTTGCCTTTTCCAGCTTCCCGTGGCTCTGGGTGCTCACTGGCTTGTGGCTGCGTCGCTCCAACCTCTGTCTCCTTCTTCACGTGACCTTTTCTGTCTCTTCTGATGACACCTGTTGCTGGATTTAGGGCCCACGCTAATCCGGGATGGTCTCATCTTGAGATCCTCACCTTCATTACATCTGCAAAGACCTTCATTCCAAGTAAGGTCACATTCTCGGGCTCCTATTGGACATGTCCGTTCAACCCACTACACTACGTTTTTCTAAGCTTTCTTTAGTTCCTGCCGGTGGGTTAGAATTATGTTTGTGTTATGTACTAACTACAGCAAAACTCGACCCAACAGGGACTTGCTGTGCTGTTGTCAGAACCTCTCAAGTTTGGCAGCTCCCAGGGGCCCTCGGGGACTCCCAAGCGTCCCATCACCAGCCATGACTTTCCTCTCTATGGCTGTAAGAAGCGTAGACAGGGCGAAGGGGGACGGTGAAAGCCAAAGACTAAGGGGTCTGCTTCTCCAGAAGCTGCCCTGCAAGCCCCACCCAGGGATATATGTTTACATCTCATAGACCAAAAACATATTCCCGGCCAGGTGTCTTTCTCAGGGCACATTGCTATCCCTTCCCCAAGGGGGATTGTGGTAGAAAGAAGGAGGTGAATTGGGAATAAATAGACAAATTAAAATATAGTATAGTTTGGTATCATGTCATATCATATCATATCATATCATATCATATATCATATCATATAAATGTGTCACCTTTAAACAAAATTCACATCACAGATCTTCCCCACGTTATTATAGAATATCCACGTGTTTGGCTTAAATAAGCAAATAGTTTATTTGTGGGTGCCCATACTTTCTTCAGTCTGTCCCTCCCAGTGGACTGCAGCCCCTTTTCTGGACACAGTGGCCCCGAGGGAGAGCAGGGCCAGGATGTGGGGGTTCAGCTGAGCCCAGCGGAGTAGAGCAGCATAAGGCACGGCAGGAACGGCAGCTTGTGGTGATGCTGCTGGAGCGAGTCAGCGAGGGGACCAGGAGGTGGTTAGCACACCTAAGGGACAGCAGAAACCCACGGGAGGGACATTAAGTGCGAACCAATCTCCTTTGAGCCTGGCGACCCCAGCCCACGGCTTTGCCCAGGTGGCGTTCTGAACACTGGGTTGCGTCAAGGGGGAGAAAGTAAAAAGGATGATCTAGAAACTTCTCTGCCTACTTTAGGACATGGCACCCTCTTGGGGTCCGTCCTTGGGTGACCAAGGTGCTCAGTGGATATCTGGTGAGTGAGTGATTCGATAAGGTAGCAAGCAGCCAGCGGGAGGTTCAATGCATTTGTAGGGGCCCGTAAGATCAATGCATCTCAGAGTTGGAGGGAACCCGCTGTCTTCCTGCTGATGCACGAGTTCTTTCAACAAGTTCCCTCGTCTCTATTTGCATGCCTCTCATGACGGGATGCTCACTGCCCTGCAGTGCCCAGGAGCTCAAAGAGCAGATAGGCTTTGTTACGTTTAGGTGAGAGCTGCCGTTTCATGAATCCCACTTAGTCGGTCCTGATTTTGTGCCTGTGGAATGCGGATTTCTGTGTGTATTTACTCCCCAAAGGTATATTAAGCCCCTCGATTGTGCCAGGAACCGTGTAGGTGCTGGGGTTACAATGGTGAGCCAAGTACGTGTGGCTCTGAGGGCGAGGCACAGCGGCTGGGTGGGAAAGCGGGAGACTGGGGTCAGGTCCCCATTCTGCTCTGCACTTGTGGCCTTGAGGCAGTCATTGGCCACGTTTGGCCTCTGTGGCCACATCCGCATCATGGCACCTTTTTGTGAGCCAGGTCCCCGGGATCCAGCAGGGGACCCCCCCACCCCCAAGGGACATGACCTTGGGAACCTTATGATCGGAGACATGGGCATGAATTAGGTTGTCACACCTAATTCCCCATTTCACCCGTGACAGGTCAGTGCTTACCTGCGGGGAAGTTCAGAGGCTCGAACCCTGGCTGGGGGAGTCCAGAGAAGGAAGAGGACTGAGGCAGGGAAAGCAGTGGGGAGGGCAGGATGGTCGAAGCTGAGAGAACAGCTTGGTTGGGAGCGAGGGGGGCTGGGGGTAGAAGGCAGAGATGCGGGGGGACGGGGTGGAGAGGGGGACTGGGCGCCTGTGGGCAGGGAAGGCTGTGCTTTGATTCAGGGCTCTACCGTGGATGGGGCAGTCACAGGACAGTTTTAAGCAGAGCAATGTGACCTGACCTGTTTTGGAAAGAGCCCTCGGGGCCTCTGGGTGGAGAGCAGATCGGGGAGGTGGGGGAGGCCCGGGACCCCGGCTAGGAGGCTAGGAGGCCACCGTGGCGGTCCAGAGGCCCGGGAAGCTGCCACCAGCGGCTCTCAGAGCCGGCTTGGAGCCCGCAGACTTCCGCGTGGCATGGGTCCCAGTATAGAGAAATGCCAAACCTGAGTTACAGCCGGCGACTAGAGGTCTGGCCTCCTCGGAAAGTCTGAACTGGAGGCTCTTCACGCATGTGAGACCCTGGTGGCAGGGCTCTGTGGAGGCAGACCCCCTACCCCGCCCTCCCCACCCCTACCTGTGATTGGGCCTGGATCAGGTGGGGGTGGGGAGGGTGGCGGAGTGAACTGAATCAAAAACTACGGGGTAGGAGGCAGGAGGAGGCTTGGTGAGGGATGGCCGCTGTGGGGTTACTTGTCGTTCCCACGCCCCCCACCCCCAACACCGCTGTGCTCCCCAGTCCCCCGAAAGGCGTCCTGCCCTCGAGGAAGCCTTTTCTCCTTGTCCCGCTCGTGCTCCAGACAAATCCTTTCCGAGTTGAGCGCCCCGCAGCCCATGTCCTGTGTCCCCTGAGAGGTCGAACAGCCCTGCTTTCAAAGGCGCTTTGCTGCCGGGCCACGTGCTGCCCTGAGTCTGAACTGTGATGTGTGCACTGTCATTTGGGGGTGGGGTGACAGGCACCGAAAGCCGCCTCGGGCCAGTGAGGCCCTTCCGAGCTGCTGCTTCCTGGGTCTGATCCCAAGTCCCCTGCTAAGCCTGGGTCAGCGGACGCTGCTCGGAGGCCACCAGGGAAGGTGGCCTGTCCCTACCTGCCGCTCAGCCTGACTCCCGACGGGGTTGCCTGGCCCCGCCTTACCCTGGCTTCACTACTTATTCGTAGCGTAACTGGGGGCAAACATGAGATAATGATAGTACTCATTCATAGGGTTGTTGTACAGATGGAATCGCGTAAAGGGTTCCGTCCAAAGTAAGTGCTCAATAACCGTTAGCCACTGGTATTAACGGGACTAAATTCGGAATCTCCTGATGGGGTGACTGGGAAAGAGAAGCTCTTTTTTCACCGGCATTGAGATGCTGGACGAATCTTGCCACCATGAGGGAGGGCCTGCCCGATAATGCATCCAGCAAAATGGAACACAGTGCTCAGCGGGAAGAAGGACTTAATTCTGATGATAGCACTCGGGTCCCTTGATCCAGCTGTTCCTGAAGACCTAGCCCTGGACCATTCAGGCATAACCAGATCTTTGTTTTTTCCTTCCTTTTTTGCTTAAGGTACTCTGTGTTGGGTTTTTGTCGTTTGTAACCAAGAGTCTTAATGGGTATCCATCCATCCATCCATCCATCCATCCATCTAGAAGTCCTAGCTGTGCGGGGTTGACACATCACTTTCCTAAGACTCAGTCTCTGCATCTATAAAATGGGAGTTTCATCACCTACCTTATGGGCAGTTTCAAGGATTAATGGGCAACCCATGCAGAGTACCATTCTCAGCACCCAAGGCAGAGGAGGGCTCAGTAAATTTCCCTCCGATCCCCTTTTCTGTCTAAATCCTGCCCCACCCCTGCACAGGTGGGTCTGGAGAGCCAAGGCAGGATCCACACCCCAGCAGGTCCACAGCCTCCGGAGCAGTAGAATCTGATTGGTGCAGCCTTTATTGTTTCTCCAGCATTTTCCAGAAGAATGATGTCGTTTGAGGGCCACAGGGGGGTGGGGGGAGTAAAAAATAACATAAACACACTGAACAGAAACGCAGGAGGGCAGCTCGAGGGGCTGAGATTGGGTGTTTGGGGCAGAGAGGGGGAAGGCCTGGGGTAGTCACAGCCTCCTAGCTTTTGGCCACCAGAGAGAAGAATTCTGCAAAAGAAGAGGAAAGAGAGGTGAATCAGAGGGGGACGGTGTGGAAGGACTCGCCATGGCCTGACCGCGGGGCCCTGCACGGTGCTTCCTCCTGGCTCTCCCCTCTGCTGCAGGCCTGGAGTGATGGAATGAGTGAGTGTGGGCATGAATGAATGAGTGAATGAAGTCAATGAGAAGCGGCGAGCCTATCACCGTCTCTCTTTCGTTTGTTTTACTTAGAAAAAAGTTTTACTTCCAGTGTCGTCGCCATACGGTGTAGGTCTGTTCGTTTCAGGGGCCACAATAAAGTGATTCAACACTTTCGTGTAGTACTCAGTGCTCATCCGGGTCAGTATACTCTTTTTCTTTTAATGTTTTTTTTTAATGTTTATTTTATTTTTGAGACAGAGAGACAGAGCACGAGTGGGGGAGAGGCAGAGAGAGAGGGAGACACAGACTCCGAAGCAGGCTCCAGGTTCCGAGCCATCAGCACAGACCCCGATGCGGGGCTCGAACCCACGAACTACGAGACCGTGACCTGAGCTGAAGTCCGAGGCTTAACCGACTGAGCCACCCAGGCACCCCTTTGCTAGAGATATTCTTTGGCTGCAAATCTCCTCCTCCCCAGCAGCGAGGTGGTCAAGGAAAGAAGGTGAGGCAGGGGAAAAAAAAAAAAAACAAAAACACCCTCTCGACCTGCTACGTCTTTATCAGCCTTTTGTATTTCTTCCGTAAGTTTTCTGCTCATCTATACTCTCTCTCAAAAAAAAAAAAAGAAAAAGAAAAAGAAAAGAAAAGAAAGTAAAAGGCGATTCCAGTGAGCAACCTGATTCAAGAGCCATTGTGTGTTTTTCCTCCTCGGGGGGCTCAACAAGACCAAGGAGGAGACTGGAGGAGGTGACATCTCCGTGCCGCTGAGACATCTCCGTGCCGCCGAGACGGATGAGTGCGTACAGGTGCTCAGAATGAGCTGGGCCCTGTCTCCCACAGCTCCTATTTAACTGACCATCACGCAGGAAACTGGGAGTGATTCCCACTTTACAGAAGGGGAAACTGAGGCCCAGAGAGACGTGGCTTTTCAGAGCCTCCAGGGCTGTAAGGGGCTGAGCTGGGACTTAAGACTGGGGGGGGGGTGTCCAGCTCCCTCCATGTGACTTGCGGTCGAGTCCACGGTGGGGTCACGTGCCCTCCCGCCCCAGGAACATCCACCTGCCCCGCTTCGCCGAACACTAAGTAATGATGTCAGAGATTGGTGTCAGCACTGGGAGGAGATCCAGTGTCCCCCACTGAATCCATCCCTACCTAAATAAACAAAGGGGTGTCTCCGACACCCCTTCCAGGGGTGCCCCTGGAAGAGGCACAGGGGAGCCAGAGATGATTCTTGCCCTGAAGGAGCTTCTGGTCTGGTCAGGGAAGAAACAGTACCTGGCAGGACATGCTCCATGCCGCTGGCCTCTTTTCTGAATCTCAAGCTCGCTGGGGGCATTCCCACCGCAGGACCTTTGCACCTGCCATTCTCTCGGCCCGGTGGGCGCTCAGACTTCCTCACGGCCATGTTCCCAACTCAGCTGTCCCTCCTCCTGGGGCCTTCTCTGGCCATTCTGGTGACGGTGGTGACCCTCCCCTACCGTGATCCTCTTTGCCATCACCATTTCTTGCCCTGCGCACAGCGCTTACCACTCTTGAAACACTTCGGAGTACGTTCCTGCTTAGTCCCTTGTGATCTGCCTCTCCCGCTGGAACAGAAAGCTCCAGGGCCCGCCCACCTTGTTTCCTGCCCCACCCACCACCCGCCTCTGAGCCTGACCCTGAGAGGCCGCACGTGTTTGTGAACAGTTTGCCGATGGATGGCTGGCCCAGAGACTTCGCTGTCACCGGGAGAAGAGGTGCCTTCTGTTTAAGGCGTCAGCAAAACTTCAGAGGGCATGTGGCTTCTGATAGAGTCCTGTGAGAAGATGTGGGGTTCCCACAGGAGAAAGCGGACGGCAGGGAAGGGATCAACAGGCGGGGGCCTTTGGCGGGCAGGGGCTCAGAAGGCAGGAAACAATGGGCTGGATTTGGGGAACGCCCAGTAGCCATTTCTGGGCTGGCACCCCCCAAATCTGGCTCTGCCGCTTATGGGCTGTGTGACCTCAGACAAAGCGCTTGGCCTCGCTGAGCCTCCCTGTCATCATCCATAAAAGGAAGAGAAGTCAGCGCGCTTCTTGAGTTGGGAGACGGCGAGAAGAGCCAGCAAATCTCTGCCCCCCACCCCCAGGAGCTCCCCTGCCCCTGGTTCTCCATGCCCCTCACCTGGGGCGTCCTTGCTGCGGCAGTCTTAGGGGCTACTGCCCCACGGCCAGGTCTTCTGAGACCTTTATTTGGAATAAAGGGGGGCCCAGGGGATGTCCGCCCGGTTGTTTTTTCTCTCCGGGAGACAAGAGAGGACAGGAAGGAGTTTGCCACCCTCTGCCACGAGACGTCTCTGAGATGCTGCGTCCCCAGCCCACCAGCGTGTGGGGCCCCAGGGCCGTCCCCATCACGTCTAGAAAGGATTGAGAGTTAGGGTTCCAGGCCCAGCCTGGCGCGTTTGCTGGGAAACGTGCCGCTCTGGGTGTCGGTCCGGGTGTCGATCTGTCGGTGTGTGAAGGTAGGGGGACACTAATGACTTCTTGTGAAAACATGGCTTCAGGGTATCAGAAGTACGTGGTCTCCTCGGGGCGCGTCCCCCCCTCCCCAGACCTTGTACGAGGCACGTACGTCAACCCCCACCACGCAATCTCTTAGTTTGCATCCTGTGCCCCTACGGTCACGTGAAATGTCAGCCCTGGGGGCCGCTGGGGGAGGGGTGTGTAGAACTCACCATGCTATTGTCAAAGCTCTTCTGTAAAGCCAGCATCATGTTCAGATAAAAAAGCGAAAAAACTGATCCCTGCCCCGCGGAGGGACACGTGCCTGGGGTCCTTGCTTTTCTGGGGTTTGAGCTGGGAAATGGACGCCACCCTCTCCTGTCCCCAGGCTCCCTCCCTGTCCCCGAGGACAGGGAAGGCAAGGGACCTGGGTGTGGGCGTCTAGGTATCGACTGGAGGTGGGAGAGAGGGGGAGGGGGTCCTCTAACTGGTCCTGAAAACCCCCGGGGCTGCAGGCTGAGCGATGACAGCGAGTGGCCGGGATGGACCCAGAGCACCAGGTACTCTAAAAATCCCTCCCGTGGGCGGGGACCAACGCGTCTGCTTCCTCAGCCAGGAGCTCCTGTGACCCTGTGACAGCACCTCGGCGAGACAGGTGGTGCTTGTCGTCAGTGCTGTGATCAGCATTGTCCGTTTTTATAGGATTTAAGAATTCTTGGGGCGCCTGGATGGCTCAGTCGGTTAAGCGTCCGACTTCAGCCAGGTCACGATCTCGCAGTCCGTGAGTTCGAGCCCCGCATCGGGCTCTGTGCTGACAGCTCAGAGCCTGGAGCCTGTTTCAGATTCTGTGTCTCCCTCTCTCTCTGCCCCTCCCCTGTTCATGCTCTGTCTCTCCCTGTCTCAAAAATAAATAAAACGTTAAAAAAAAAAAAGAATTCTTATGCATGGAATGCAAAATGCAAAGCATTCTGTATATATTATGACATTGGATTCTCACAACTACTCCGTGGCAGGGATGCTTCTGTCTGCATTTTACAGATGGGGAAACGGAGGCCCCAGAGGTGATTAGCTTGGCCGAGATCACACAGCACGTGTGAGTCAAGCTACTGCTTTTAGGCTCCTTTCTGAACCCCGGAGCTTTCCGACCTACTTTGACCTAGGCATAGAGTGACACAGGAGCCAGCTCAGATATCGCCACCCCCGTGACTCTGTCATATCAGCCCCTTTTTATTTACTTCCTGGTACTTAGCACTCTCCGAAATGAACTTATTTAGGGACTTACTTATTTTTGTCGGTCTCCCCCTACTAGAGCATAAACTCCAGGCTTGTCCACCAGCCTCCTAGCACACAGTGTGCCCACCGGCCCACAGCAGGTGCTAATAAACAAATGCCAAATGGGTGGACTGATGGAGAGATGGACAGATGGAAGGATGGATGGATGGATGGATGGAAAGACGGAGGGATGGGTGGATGGGTCACGAGTCCTCCTTAGGGTCCAACAAGTTCTGACTTGCCTCATGTCTAGTTTTCACAAAGCCCTGGGAGCTGAGTGGGGTGATTCCCACTTTATAGACGGGGAACCGGAGGCCCGGAGAAGTGAAGTGTCAAGGCCATGCAGCAAATAAGAGGCAGAGGCAGGATTTGGCCTGTGGTCCCAGGAACACCCTCTCCATGAGTGCGAAGAGGCCATTCCTGCTTGGGCTAGCGTCCCAGATCGGGTGGAAGCAGGGACTCCCTCAACCTGCCATTTAATCTGGAAAGCTGGCCAGAACCCATATATCCTGTCCTCGGGCACTAAGTTTGCTCTGCGCTAGACTAAAAGGAGACATGAGTCCGTCTGCCAATACCAGCTCATGGAGAGACTGTTCAAAGGGGAAGCTGATCCTTAGCAGTTTCCCGACCCCCACTGACCCCCCCCTAACCCTCACCCTAGAAATCAAGGGGCGCCTGGGTGGCTCAGTTGGTCGAGCGTCTGACTTCGGCTCAGGTCATGATCTCACGGCTCATGAGTTGGAGTCCCTGCATCGGGCTCTGTGCTGACAGCTCGGAGCCTGGAGCCGGCTTGGGATTCAGTGTGCGGCTCTCTCTGCCCCTCCCCCCACTCACGCTCTTCTAAATATAAAAAATAAAACATAAAAAAAAAAAAAAGAAATCACGGGTCCTGGGACTGCTCATCCGCAAGGAGCCAGTGAATGCCTTCACCCGGAGTGGCATTTGGTGAGGTCAGCATGAGGGGGACCGAGGAATGCCAACCACGGGTCTCTCCCATGGCAGTCAGGCCACTTGGACTGGGATATATCTTGGACCTGCGGGGTTTTCAAAAGCTTCTGAAAACAGACTCCTTTGCCCACCCTGGGATCCACTCTGAAGCAGCCAGCACGTCACGAAGGCCACACGCCCCGGCTTTTTGCAGAGAACACTAGATTCTAATTTTATCCTCCCAGAAGCTAGCAGGGCATTTTGTAGACAAATTGAGGGCAGAGGTCACCTCTTCCGTACCTTTTGTTTGTGCCTCAGGGCAGAGTTCTTAGGAATCAGCCAATTAACGAACAGCCCTCTTATCAAAAGGAAAAAAAAAAAAAGTCTCCTCTAAAATGTCCAGGTTTCCCCTTAAGGAAAAACAAATGAGCAAAACATCCAAAGCCTTGTGGAAGTCTAGGTCAATTGATTTGGCGGAGGGATGCTGGGACGACCGATGGGGAGGAGGTTCTGACCTTGGTCCTGCCTCCCGCTCCCGCCCCCGTGCCCTCACCCCTCCAGGTCTCAGTTTGCTCCTGTGTGCAATGTCAGGTCCAGGAGACGCCTTTCCAGCTCTCGCAGAGAGCCTCGAGCAAGGGATCTGGGCGTCAACTCCTGCCTCCCACTCATTCTTGCTTCCATGACCTTGGGCCGGACACGTCGCCTTACGGTGCCTCAGTTTCCCCATCTGTAAAAGGGAGCTCCTTGGCTCCTTTAGAGGAACCGGCGCTAAAGCCCCTGTCACCGGCCTGATCCGTAGCCGGCGCGCAGCATTTGGTAGGCTGTATACAGGTTAATTCCACCTCCCTTGGGTCTCCTCTCCATCCGACACAGGTTGGAGCTTCGAAATGTCAACAAAAATCCTGAGGCAAAGACAAGGAGGGGGTGGGCAGCAGAGGGCAGGGGGGGCGGTCCAAAAGATCGAGAGCCGACCTGCGGCAACTTGCCCGCACCACCTACGCCATCCGAGTTAGGAGCCCGCCTCCAGCACGCCCATCTGAGGACACTCGGGCTCTGCCCCTCAGTTTCCACGTCTGTGAAGTGGGGATACCGAGAGCACCTCCTCATAGGGTTTCTGGTGAGGACTACATGAGATAATGGGTGAGACGCGTCTGCTGTGTCGGTGCCCGGCACACTGAGGGAGCACCTCTAAATCCAGATGGGAGGGAGAGCATCCCTCTGCAAGGATGCAGAGCCCCACCTCTGCCCCCTGAGTCCTCCCTGGAGATCCCCAAGGGCCAGCCTGCAGTTTCTTCCTTATCCACTTAGAAAAGAACGAGGGGGTGGCGACGGGGAGGCTCAGAGGGCGAGAGGGCTCAGCCTTCTCCTTTCCCATAGGAAACTGCAGTTAGCCTAATTAGGTCGGTCCCAGTCCCAGGGCCGTGGGGATTGGACAAATTTAGAAGCTATTGACAGGTGAGACCAGCACATGCTGACGGCCCAGAGAGAAACTGAGATGGACCTTGAGTCAGCTCTTGGAAGCCTCTTTCCTTCCCTCTGTCGTGACCACCGGGATGCAGGCACCGGCCTCCTGGTTTATCACCTCGCCTCTAAATAGCTCCTGGGCTAGGTTGCTTATAAATCGGTATTGCAAACAGGGATCACTTTCCCCCCCGGGGGGAGCGGGAGGCCAGGTTATTTGGGGTCAAGCCAGACGGCGGCAGGGAGTGGCCTAAACGGTCCTGGGGGCTCACTCCGTGCCAGGCACTGCCCTGGCTGTCACCCCATTTCCTCTGCACTGGCTCTCTCGTCCCCATGTTACTGACAGGGAAACTGAGGCTGTGAGTCACTCGGCCAGGAAGATTCTAATGCCGGCATGGGGTGCATCTCTCTCTCTCTCTCTCTCTCTCAAAGGCTGGGGCTCTGACTCACGCCAGGACCCATGGAGGCAGGAGAGGGATAAGTGGAGAGGGGACATCTTCCCGCCCCCTCCCTACTGTCCCTTCTCACAGGAGTGCTGCTGCCTCCCCCTTAGCGCCACACAGGCCGGACTTAGGGCATCCGCTGGGGAATTAAAGCAAGCATCCCGCTAAGCCCAGAAACCATTTATAACTGGAATGTCTCGGCCCAGCCTGGCGGAGGGAGTGACAGAGTCAGGGGACTCGGGTTCCCTGCCACCACGGATTTCTGTGTGACTTTGGCGCTTAACGCCCACTGGGCCTCAGTTTCCACAACTCTCAGTGGGGGAATCATAGACTCTGTCTCCCCCGCCCCCTTATAGGGCTGATGTGACGACGAGGGGAGACGGGACAAAACGCCACACGCCTTAGGGCTCTGCCACCAGGACTGCGGCTGGCCCTGAGGTGCTCATCCGGCCTTGCCTGGAAATCAAATCCCGACCTCTCCTTCCGTCCCTCTCACTTTCCTCCCGTCCTGGACCCCATTTCGTCTTCTTTGAGGGCTGGTATTCGTTCTGCAAGGGTTTCGAGGAGGCTTCCGAGAGAAAGCACACATACAAAATGGGAGAGAAGGGGTCGTTTCCAGAACACTCACTTAATTCAAGCAACGGCCCTTTGAGATGGGTATTTTTATCCCCACTCTGGGAGGAGGAGATAGATGGCCAGGGAGAGAAAAAGGCTTGGCCGTCCACACTGCTCGCGGGGTGCGCAGGTCGTATTTTCTGCCTGATTTTAGGTGTTTCGGCCCAAGGGCGCCCGCCTGCCCACCACGTCAAATGGGCTGCTTACGGATGAGAACAGATTTCGCCAGAAGGAAGCAGAAAAGGCAGATGCCTCGGGGCACGCGAGTGGAGCAGACTGCAGTGGTCCAGGGATAATTAAGACTAAATTTTTCAGCCACCGAAGCAAAAAAGCAAACCACAGGCTCTTGAGCTGGAATAGCCTGGAAGCATAGGAAACAGGACCCATCACAGTGTCGGGTTTCAGGGAACCGGTAACTAGATGGCATGTGTGTGTGTATGTGTGTGTGTGGGGGGGGGGGGGGTGACAACCACTCGTCCTCAGCCTGCACGGTCCACACGGGCAGGCATTGGGAGTGGAGAGCCCAGGCTGGGGACACGTCCTTGTGAGAGGCAGGGTGGCGGCGGGGGGAGGGGGCGGAGAGGGGTCCTGGCTGGACCTCTGAGCCTCAGTCCTGCCCCTGCTACTGAGAGACCCTGGACACATAACCTCCCCGTGCCTCTGTTTCCTCATCTGTAGAATGGGAAGTGTGATAGCACCTGCCTTCTAGGATTTTTGTAAGGCAGTGGTTCTCAAAGTACGGTCCCCGGAGCAGGAACGCCACCTGGGAACTTGGTGGAAAGGCCCACACCTGGGCCCCACTCCAGGCCGAAGGACTCGGGAGCTCTGGGGGTCGGGCCCAGCCAACTGTGTTGTGAAAAGCCCTCCAGTGATCCTGCCGTTCGCTCCAGTTTGAGACCCACCAATGTGAAGGGCAAACCGTTCAGAAGGAGCCTGTCACTTAGTAGTGTCACCTGCCATTTGGGCCTGGGTCTTGCAACTGTGGCTGGGTTTGGGGGCGCCTTCCCTCTGTCCAGCTTCTCCTCCTTTTCCGCCTTAAAACCCTCCTTTACCAGCTCTAAGGGTGGCCTTCGAGAATCAATCGACCACATCCATAAAAGCCTTTGAGCTTCCTGGAGGCAGTTGGCCCAGAGACGGGAATGCAAAGGGTTGTTATTAGAACTTTGCCTTCCCATCCCCTCCCTCCAATCTGGGGGTCCTCAAGGACCTGGTAAGCATCACTCACCTTCAGAGGGCAAACAGCGGGCCATGAGGGTGGTCCTGCTTCTAGAATCCCCCGGCACCTGCCACATGCAAGCCCCCAGCCCACACGGGTCTCCTGCCTTCGCCTGCAGACCTCTCCCTCCACACCACACTTGCCCATCACTGCGTCCCCAGAGCCGGCCACACATCTATCCATTCTTTCATTCATTCTTTCAACAAGCTGTCCTCGTGCCTCCCATCTCACGGCCTATCGGACACCATCACATTCATCCTCGCCGGCACCTTCCAGAAAAAGTACCGTGTTTGGGGTGGAGGTGGGGAGGGGAGGTATCTGCGTCTGTCCCACCTCCGAAGTGCACCGTGTGGGGCCCTGCTGCCTCAGGGGGATCTGTCCTCCCTGCCCATTTCTTCTCCTGCCCCTCCCCCCCGTTTCATTCTGTGCTGACCCTCGGGCCTCCACCAGGTCGTCCGGAGCTTGAACCGTGTGGGCGGACAGACCTGGCTTTGCATCCAGCGTCCCTTAGGCACTGGCCCTTCTCTTTCCGCAACTGTACCTCCGTCCTCTGTCACAGGTGACGTGTGCTCAGAGTTCAGCACTGGGCCGGGCACACATCGCCACCTTGGTGACGATTCGTTCTTCCTACCCCCAGCAAACCAACCTTCTTGCCCCTTTCTAAACATCCCTAAACTTCCCAGCCTTACAAGCCTTTGCTAAACTCGACGCCTTGCCCGGGGCTCCGCAGGGACGGCCCCCCACCCCAGACTCCAGCCTGTGGCTTCCTGCCCACAGCCTCCAATCTGCCGAAACGCCTCTGTTCCTCCCTCTCCAAAAGGCTTCTCTGCACCTCCCTGGTGTCGCCATTCTTTCGTGCACCTGTACCTAGAGCTGTAAGCGACGCGCGGATGAAAGGGAAATAGTGTCACGGCCACCGTTTGCCGAGTACTCACAATGCTCTGGGCCCCGCACTCAACGTGCACGGTGTCATGGAATCCTCACAAATGCCAGTGACCCATGCGTTGTCCGTGCCCAGTTTATCAATGGGCAGCTGGGGCTCCGGGTGGCTGAGCCACTGCTCTGGGGCACCCGGCCAGCAAATAGCGCCGCTGGGAGTAGGGTCTAATTCATCTTTGCCTCCCTGATAGCCTGGCACAGGCTTAGCACTCGGGAAATGTCTGTTAGATCAGTTGCAAAAGTTGAGTTACCTCTTTAAAATATGAGTTCGGCAGGGAGGGAGGGAGGGAGGGAGGCAGGGAAGCAGCCTAGGATCTGACCTGGTTTTTCTTTATCATGTAGGTTATTCCAGAACAGCCAACCCGGGGGCCCCCGCCCCCGCCTACAGTGGCTTCTGAGCGGTGGCCTACTGGCTGCAAATAAAAACAGGAGACAGGTGTGGCGGTTTGGGTTGGGGTCAGGGCGGGCGCTGGCTCAGGGTGGAGCTAAGTGGCTTGCTGAGGAGGGGGTGTGGGGACAGGTGCCACTCACTGGAACGCACCAAGACCAGTCACCCATTTCTCTCCCGCACTTTCGGCTTCGGCTCCTTTCAAGTCACCTCCCTCCTTTGCAGCCACGGGAGAGACGGCTGGGACTAGAAGGCCAGGCGCCCGGCTGCGTCTGACCCTGTCTCCATTTTGGTCGCGGACAGAAACCTTTAATACACGACACCCACATTCGGAAGCGTTTTAACTTTCCCAGAGCGCTTTTGTGTTGACAGCCACTTAATTTTCACAACGAGCCCGAGCAGGTCCTAGGATGAAACTATGCACCTCGCCTGGACCGTTACGAGCTGCGGGCACAGCTTGCGGGAAAGAGTTCTTCCAAAGCCTTGTTCCCCCACTTATGTCCTAGCTCTTTGAACAGGCTAAGCACCTTCAGCCTCAGTTTGCCCATCTGCAAAACGGAGATCATTCTCAAGGCTGTCGGGATGCTAAGGAAGGCAACGCTGCTGGGGGGTGCTCTGGGGGTGCTCGTTACACCTCAGCGGGGAAGCATGTGGGGACCACCAGCCTCTCTGGAAGCCTGTTCTGAAAGCAAAGCTTGAAAAGCAAGGCCCAGATATCCCTTTTCCTAATTCCTAGCTGATTGCTGGCTGGCTCTTTTTCCTGGCTCCCCTTCAGGGCTGGAACGGTATGTTTGGGCAAAGCCAGAACAGGTCTTGAAACCTGAAGTTACAGGATACCAGGACAAGATGTTGAGGAGGATGGAAGATAAGGAATTTCCATCTCTGGAATTTGAGAACAGGAGGGCCCACAGGGCCCTTGGGGGATCAGTTGGCCTCATCTCCTCGGATTACAGATGGGAGACTGAGACCCAGAGAAGGAGAGAGACGGCCCAAGGTCACACAGCCAGTTGGGGCAGAGCTGGGACCGGAACTCAGGCGAAAGTTGCAGGCAAAAGTCAGGGGAAAAACAAAATCCCAAATCATCCTTGATTCCCTATGCAGCAGGGAGAAAAAAAAGAGAATCTGTTCCTTTCGGGTTGTTCAAATTTAGAAAAAAATGTACCAGTTGTGTGTGTGTGTGTGTGTGTGTGTGTGTGTGTGTGTGTGTGTGCCTGGCTTACATGACAGAGCTCTCAGACCCAATGCATTTGCCTTTTCCTTCTAATCCCGGGGAGTACAGGACCACCTCTCCTCTCCCCTTCACGGGACAGCGATAGCTCCAAGCTTTTAGCATCCAAACATCCCAAGATCCATGATGTGCTCAGGCCCCAGGTCATGGTTACTCACCATCGACATCGATCTTGCCGTCCCCATTCTTATCGCCAGCGGCCATCAGCATCTTGGTTTCTTTCACAGACAGGTCTCTGGCATCTGGGTAGAAGCCCTTTAGGATGAATCTGGGGAGCAAAGCCAGGGAGGGAGTCAGGTGGAGGTCACCTTGCGGGACAGGTACGGGCCACCGGGCTAGGCAGCAAGCGGGGGACACGTATGCAGCTGGGCTGGGCGTCACGGGTGGGTGTGCAGAGAAGGACAGGCTGTCCTCCGCAAAAGGTGGACCCCACGCCAGGCAGGGCACCTGCATTTGTTTATTTATTCGGCCAACACCACAAACGCAAAAGTGTCTTCTCTGCGCCAGGGCCGTGCTGGAAAGTGGGAGCACAGAGCAGGAAGGCACCTAAAAAAATGAGGCGGAGGTCAAGACCGCACAGTGTGATGGGTGCGATGGTGAGGAACTAGAGAAGGGTGCTCAGAGGACGCATCCATCCCACCTGGGGTGAGGGGGAGAGTCAGGGAGGCTTCCTGGAGAAGGTGACATCTGGAGAACAAGCAGAAGTCAGCCCGTGGTGGGGGGGGGGGGGGAGGGTGGCGGGGGGGAGGGGGGGTAGAAGGGGAAGGTTCTAGGCAAAGGGCACCCTTGTGGGATGATCTGGGGTGAGACTGAGACTGGATGGAAAGGGAAGTCCCTATTGCGAGGCCTCTCTCCACACCATCTCCCTTCTCTTGAAGACGAAATCCAAGGCAGTCTTGGCCAGAGAGTGACGTAAGACGAGCCTGGTGGGCAGCGACGAGCCGGGTGCGTGTTCCTAGTGATGACCTTCCCCTCCTCCGCTTTGCTCCCCGGACTCCTGACCCCCAAAGTTGGTTCTGCATCCCCACCTTGCCCGGACACTGCTTTAGCTGCACTGTTACACAAGTGCAGGGGGCGGGGTGGGGAGGGTCTGCGGGATGGCGGAGGGTGCCTTTTAGGCAAATGACAATCAACGAACTAAATACCCGAGGCAGCGCTCCCTGTCTTGCGTGTGGTGTGAAGCATCCAGAAAACCTGCCTCTCCACGAGTATTAAATTATTAAGGAGCACCCTTCCGTTAGCCATATTAACTGGCTATAATTTAACCTAGTTAGTTGCACTTTCTGCTGCGGATTCTATTCCTCCGGAAGCAACGGCGGTCAGGCAGAGTTATTTTCTGCCAACGGTGCAGAGACAAGGACAGCCCTGATGGGAACTCGGCAGCAAGAATCCCAGCCCCCCACGCCCCCTCAGCCGGGGCCGCCCCCTCAGGCCTCAGTTTACCCCAGCTCATCCTCCTCGATGAAGCCGCTCTTGTCTTTATCCAGGATGTGGAACACCTTCTTTATGTCATCCGGGCTCTTCTTCTTCAGGCCGACCATTTGGAAGAACTTTTTGTAGTCGAAGGAGTCGACAGCTGTGGGGGGTGGAGAGCAGCGGGTTAAAATGACAAAGAAGGGGCGGTAGGGAAGGGCAGGAGAATGGGGGTGCCACAGCATTTGCCGATTGATCTCCCGGTGCCGGTGCTGGGGGGGATAGAGGGGTGTACCTGGGTGGGAGGGCTGAAGGAGCCCAGACCAGGGGACGGGTGCTTTGCCCAAGGTGGATTTGCCCCCACGCTCCGCCCTACCCTTCGCTGATGGCAGAAGTAGCCTTTGAAGGCAGCGGGGCGTCCCGGGTTCCACGAAGGCTTTTGGGTGTTGGCTGAATGGGGGCGGGCAGGGGAATGGGGGGTGTTGTGAACGCGGTGTGGTGTATCTTGGTGGGGGGCGGTGGTCAGCCTTTTTTTTTGGCCACAGATGGTGTTGCCAGAAAATCGACAGGGGGAGGACAAGTTTTTCTCAAGGTCACACAGCGGGAGGAGGAGGAGGAAGGGGGAGGCCCCAGAAATGGTGGCTTTCCTGCAGATATCCATCCCCAGCGGGAGTTGGGGGCGTGTTAGAAGTCTCCCCGGGAATTCCCAGTTAAGTTCCTTCTCAGAGGGGGAAGGTGGGCCAAGGAGAAGAGGGTGGGCTATCGCAGTATCCCAGGAGCGTGGTCTCCCAGAGTTTCTTACCCTGAGGAAGGGACACCAAGCAGAAAGGAAACGGGAGGCCCCCTCCCCAATTTTCTATGTCCTGTGCTCCCTTTCAGGACCCTGGAGAGGGTAATTTGGGGGTGTGGCAGGGAGGGGTCCTGCTGAGAGTCACCTTCTCCCCTCAGCCTTTGGCCGAGGGAAGTTGCTCTGTCCACCTCTGCCACTCCAGTAGGGGACTGAGACCGGAAGGTGACCTTAGTTCTAATCCCCCTCCTGCCCTGCTAGGTGACCTTGGGCAAGTTTCTGGCCCTCTCCCAGCCTCAGTTTCTTCACCTGGGTGAGGGGAGAGAGGAGGCAGGTAGCAGCTAAGAGCTCAAAAGCCCAGGGCAGCTCAGAGAGGTGGGGATGCCTGCCTGCTCCCCGCCCTTGGCCGCCTAAGGAGGCTGGAAGTTGGAAGCGCTGAGGATGCTGTGCGCAGGGCTGGGCAGAGCAGAGCGCCAGCTGCGGGAAGGTCACCCCGCTCGCGGGACAGTGGTGGTGGCTGGGGGGAGCTGTTGGGGGGGTGCTCTGACTCCCAGAGAGGGGCTTGGACAGTCAGGGAGCCAACAACCGCAAGCCGGAAGAGTCCTGTTCTAAACGGGGGGGGGGGGGTGTCTCCGAAAGGGGCTGCTTGGAGAGAAGGCGGGCGCACCTGCAACCCCTCCAAGTGCCTTAACGGGAGGTATCGAGCGCCCACAAGGACCCGAAGGTCCGCTTTCCATCCCGGTCTTTGCCCTTGGTCCCGGATCCCGAGTCCTCGCAGCAGCGCGGCCACCCGGCAAGTTTCGCTGGGCCTCCCCACCCGCTCCCTGAGCCAAGTCCCGCCCGAGAGGAGTTTGGGAAATGGCGAGGAGCCCCCTGCTCCGTCCTGCCAGCGCCCCGCAGGAAGCGTGGGCAGAGGAGCACGCGGGAGCACTGGCCCTCCGCGGGGGTGCCGGGGCCAGGGTGGTGGATCCGGGGAGAAGTCTGGGGAGGGGAGCGCGCTTGCTCACCGGTAAAGGCCTCCACCGCCTTCTTGATGTCCTCAGCGCCGAGCAAGTCTGTCATCGACATCCTGCAACTGTTGGAGCGGGCAGAGCAAGTGCGAGAAGATTAAAAAGTGCTTTTCTTATCATTTCTGCTCATATGACCAGCGCTGCAGTGCTGCGCGCCGGGCGCACGCCCGCCGGCCTGGCGCAGAGCCAGGGGGCGCGGGGCTGGGCGCGCAGCCAGAGCCGCTCAGTCCCGCCGCCGCGCTGGCCGGGCAGACGCGCGGACCCTCTGTCGCTCCCGCACCGCCCCCGCCGGGGTCCTCGCGATCCCAGGGGGCCGCGCGGCCAGGGTGCCCGGGGAGGGGGCGACCTCTGGAATTTATGGGGCTGGAGGGTTCGCCTGCCGTCAAGGGCGCGCAGGAGGCGCCAGCCTGGTGCAGCGCAGCGTCTCGGGTCGGTGCACCTCGGAGGCTGTCCCGCCACCTCGGGGAGGATACAGGACTGTCGGGGGCGGGGGGGGGGGGGCGAGCCCAAACCCCCGTGGGTCCCTCGGCCCTGCTCCCATTCTCTCTCCGCTCCTACCTCAGCCTCTGCTCTTGTCTGTCCTGGATGCAAATTTATGCTGCAAAATCTGAGCGCTGAGGTCTGGAAATCTGACCCCCACAGGGGATGGCCGGTAGGAGGTGGCAGGGATGGGCGGGGCTGCTCAGGCCCTCCTCCCGGTGCCCCATCCCACATCTGGCCAGGGATGCCCTGAAACCTTCTTCTCCTTCTTTCTTTCCTAGTCCGACTTTCCAAAGAACTGCTTTCAGATCTCCACTAACTACTCGGCTTCTCTGGTCTCCTGAGCCACTGAACATGGGAGTACAGGGGGGGCTCAGACTGCTGCCCCCGCAAACCCTTTGGGAGAGGGTGGGGCGGGGAGAGGCTACTTGAAATCCTTATGTCCCCTGTCCCCACTTGGAGACCAGAAGACTCACATTTGGGGAGAAGGTGGTTACCTTCAGACCACACTTTGGAGACAAGCGAAGCAGGTTTTATGGCTTGAACTTCACCTCTGGGAAATGTGGACACTTCCCAATCGTAGGCAGCCAGAGACCAGTTGCGTTCTTTCCCACAGTCTCCCAAGGATTCGGGCTGCAACCAGCTGCCTCTAGAGTGTGAGGAATGCTGGACGGGGAGTCAGGATGCCTGGGTTCTGGATCTGCGGCTGTGCTGAGTGCCTGTGTGACCTTGGGCAGTGACCTTCCCCTTTTCTGGTCTTCTGTCTCCCTGTGTTGGTGGTATTGATGGTCCCTTGTGGTGGGATCTTTAGACTCCGGCGGAAGGTGTAGGCGGGTGTTCAGAGGCTGAGGCTGGTGACACTTGGTAGGCGGCCGGGGAGAGCTGTCCAGCTGCTGGAGTTCTGGCACGCTGGCTGTCAACACTGTCTCCCTCGGCTCAGCCCTGGACGGCTGCCCTTCCTGGAAACCTTAGGACAACACTGCTCCGGTTGCCCCCTGCCTGTGAGTCAGCTCCTTCAGTCGACAGCCCTCCAGCCGGCTTCCCAGGAGCAGAGGCTGCAGCTCCCGACATGCTGTCTCTTGCCGCCAGGTCTTCCGCGGACCCCTCAACTGCCCCCGCCATCCCTGCCCCCGGACGAGCTGTTAACGTGGACGTGCTGGGCTTCTGTGCTATCATTTCGGCCCTCAGGCTCAGCTCACTCCAGGGGCCTATTTGGAGAGTCTGTTTCCCTAGCTGAAGGAGCCTCATGCTATGCTGGTGGGGAAACTGAGGCCAGAGCAAGTCAGTGAATGGCCGAAGGATGCACAGCAAGGCAGTGGCAGAGAGGGAGCCCCTCCCGGATCTGCTGGCTTGGAATTCAGTGACCCTTGTCCTTGGAGCCCCTCCCCGTTGCCCAGGACCCAGCCCTGTCAAGTCCCACGAGTGTGCCACAGACCACGCCCAAACACTGACCCCTGTGGCAAAGGCTGAAGCCACTGGGCAGGCCCATCCTCCCTCCTTTCCCCTATCTCTGCCTGCTAGACAAGCCTTCCAACAACCTGACACCCTCTCTGGGCCAGATCCCACCCGCCAGAGCACCAGATGTTATTGGGTCGGCCTGCCAGCCCTCCATCCCCTTCCTCCTGCCTCCACTGCCCACTCATGGGCCTCCTCTGATGGCATCACCAGAGTCCGCAGACGTCTGGCTCCACCCATCTCATCCCACAGGTGGGGAGCCTGAGGCCCGGCCACGGGGAGGGCTCGGCCCCAGGCCACACCAGGCATTAGGCTGGAGAGCCCAGGAATTCGTACTCTCAGCCCTGGACTCCACAGCGGTGGACCTTCCAGCACCCCCCTCCCAGCCCCGTGTGGCTGTGGGAAGGGGCAATGTGGCTGTCCTGTCCAGCTGGCTTCCTCCCCACGATAGCCCCCCCCCCCCCCCCACGTCCTCCTCCAACCTCAGTCCCTGCCACTCACCTCGGGTCGGGGTGGAGGGCTGGAACCTTCGCTGAAAGGCTGGGCCGGTGGGAGGTCCTGCAGGGAAGTGAGCCTGGTGGGGGGGTGGTGGCCACCTATATAGGCTTCTGCTCTGGCTATTTTGGGAGGTGGCGCTGCCCCCAGCCCTCGGCCCCCTCCCCTTCCGGTGTCAGGTACTTTCCAACTACGGTGCTGGGTGTCTGTATCACATTCACCCTCCCTGGTTCCATCAAGCCAGGCCTATTAATAACCCTTGGCCCCTGCCTCCCTCCAGCACCCACAATCGAGGCCTCGGCAGGGCTCGCCTCCTCCGTGAAGACTTCTGCGACCACTTTAGATGGAAGCCCTGTCTCGGCCCTCCAAAATCCTGCAGGAAAGGAAGAGAAGAAGTGGGCAGATGAAGAAACAGGAACAGTCTCTGTGCACAGGGCGGGGCTCGGTTCTTGTATATACATCATCTCCGCATCACAGACTTGCTGTCCAGGCCTGGTCACGTCTGGATGGACGAGGAAATGACACAAAGACATTAGGTGTTAGGGAAGTCACTACCCAAAGCCATGAACCTGGGGCCCTGGAT
The DNA here is from genome assembly GCF_022837055.1 of Prionailurus viverrinus. Taxonomy (NCBI): domain Eukaryota; kingdom Metazoa; phylum Chordata; class Mammalia; order Carnivora; family Felidae; genus Prionailurus; species Prionailurus viverrinus. The sequence continues at coordinate 128,211,191 of NC_062567.1, forward strand.
CCCGGAGTAGGGCCCAGCACTTTCGGGACACGATCCAGTGCCTGGAGATGTGTGTTCTGGGTGTTTTCTGACAAGCCCCTTCCTCTCTTTGCATTCCTGTCTCCCCACCTGGAAAATGAGCTCAAGTAGTTGCCAACTTCACTCTGTAGATGGGCTTGGGAGGGGGCGGGTCTAGGAACTGCCCTGAGATTATACGCGGAAAGTCACATGCAGGTATGTTCTTGTGAAACGAAGGCCCACAGCTTTTATGAGACGGTCAAAGGGATCTCTGGCATGATCTGTCTAGCATCAGAGATGACCATCCACGGGGTGTGTTTTAAAAAGCACAAATGAATGAATGGGTGAATGAGTGAATTTAGCAAATTACTTATTGAGTATCTAGTGTGAACACCATAAAAGTTTCCTTTCCTCATCCCCAACCTGAAAAGAATCTCCAGGGCCCTGACATCATCCACAGGGAAGTTCCGTTCTTAACAGTGACGGGAGGAGGGCCGGCCTCTATGCAAAGTCTGTTTGGGAGAGAGGCTGACCGTCACTGATCACTGGAGCAGAGGCTGGACTGACCGGGGAAGCCGGTGCTAGAGCCTGGATATGGAGTTCATCCAGCATGTCCTGATGGAGGGGTCTGGACTCTGGCCTAGCATGACAGTAATGGCAGCGGGGAGGAGCGAGGAGATAGGGAACAGCTTGGAGGAGACTCTCCCTGACTTGGTGGCCGTGTCGAACAAGACGGACAAACCCAAGTTTGCAGGCCGGGGGTTCATCGGGCGATGGAGGTGCCCCCTCGGAAGGTGGCTAGTCTGGGGAGATGACGCGGAGTTGAGAACCTTAGTATGTGAGGGCTGAGGGAGGCTCCGTAGTGATCTACTCCGACCTGCTCACGGGAAAGTGAAGAAGCCAAAGCCAAGGTGAGAGACCCAAATCACGCGGAGAGCGGTGGACAAGCCAGGACCTTGCGTTGGATCTGGGATGCCTGGGGGACATTCTGGTGGAGATGCCCAGAGGTCCGCATTCTGGGGAGAGGTCGGGGCTGGTCACAGGGCTTTGGTGGTCATCAAAGGTGGCGGGGGTGGGGGGTGCGGTCAAGGACTTGAGGTCACAGGCATGGCTGAGCTCAGCAAGGCAGGAATGAGACAGAGTCTTAAGGACTGAATGTTGAAGAAGATCCCTCGCTGGGGTCTAGGAAAATCATGACCCTCATTTGTTGAGCACCGCGTTGATCACGGTGTGCACAGCAACCCGCTCTTACCCTTGGCTTTGCCTTCCCTATTTTACTAATGAGGGAACAAGGCTAAGAAAGGTTAGGTGACTTGTCTAAGGTCACACAGCGGAGCTAGGACTTAAACCCAGGTGTCTCTAACCCCAAAGCCCTTGCTCCTTTCTATTCTACCATCTTCCTTTTTAAAAAAGTAATATTTATTTATTTATTTATTTATTTATTTATTTAGAACACAGGGGAGGGGCAAAGAGAGCGGGAGACAGAATCAATCCCAAGCAGGCTCCACGCTGCCAGCACAGAGCCCGACACGGGACTCCATCCCACCAACCGTGAGATCGTGACCCGAGCCGAAATCAAGAGTCGGACACTTCACCCAACGGAGCCACCCAGGCACCCTTCTACCATCTTGCTTCTTGAAAAGACTAACAGAAGATACGTGCTGGGGTCAGAGCCCGTCACGGCTGGATGCTTGGGAGCCAGGATGGCCTTCCTCTCTATCCCCACGTGTCTTTTTCATGTGCCTGTAATCAAGCAGATCTACATGGGGCAGACCATAGTGTGGGGGTTCATTTGTTGAGAACCTACAGTGAGCTCTGTGCTATAGGCGTGCTGTTTTATGTTACCCTCATTTTGATCCTCAGAGGTTTGAAGAGATAGACGCTGAGAGAAGTTTAGTGACTTCTCCCAGATCACACAGTGAGGTCTATTTTCCCAGCAATACCTTGCGCTACGACTTGGCCACCTTCCCAGGCTGAATGTGTCCCCTGAGGGTTACAAGATGGCCCTCCCCTGCGGTGCTATAAACTTGCAGTCCAAGTCCCTCGGGGACAGGGGAGTCCACTCCCCCAAGATCTTGGTCAAAAGTCCCAGCACTGAGTGTCAGTGGCTATGGTTATCTTGGTTTGGTCAAACACTGTCCCTGAAGCAGTCCAAGCAGCAGCCTGGAGGGCGCAGAATGTCAACACCATTGGACCTACGAGAGGAGGGGGCCTGTCCCTGGACCGAGGGGCAAGGGATTCAGGTGGTCAAAGCCCATGAACTGTTCACTGGGTGAGTCTCCGAGGCGGCCAAGTAAGCCAGGTGCAAGGGAAGGTTGGGCCCTAAGTCCTCGGTGAGTTTGATAACAGTATGCATTAGCCTTCTGTAATGACTCACTCTGGGGCCCAAAGTGGCCTTCCTGGCCTTGAGATCCCCTGCCCCTCATCGAGGCCTGACAGGCCGCCACTCCCATCCCCATGGGCATCTGCTTAGAGACAGCCACCCCACCCAGTGGAATTTCCCCCTAGCTGCTGTTTCCTACTGTGAACAGCCATGAGGCAGCCCGATGGATAGGTGGCTGTCATATCCCCACGCTGATTCCACTTCTATCCTCTGGGGCCCAGTACTGTGCGGGGCCTTCAGCTGGACCCGTCCCCGTATATGTTTCCGAAGCGGATCCCATGATCCTCTTTTTACAGATGGCAAAACTGAGGTTCAGAGACAGGTCCCAAGGCACACCGAGGCCGGAGCCTGGTCTGTCTGCCTCCACGCCCGTCCAGTGTCCAGTGCTCTCCCCCAAGCCCGCTCTGGCCTCCTAGCTGGTGGAGGGCAGGAGGCCCCGTGCGCGTGGGTCAGCAGTCTCTTGGCTGCTGTCTGCCAGGAGACGAAGCATTCAGCTGTTCGCTTCGCTGGTGATATTTCATTCGTTCACACTATTTCCACCTGCTGTGGCCGGGAACAGGATACAGAGTTCGTCACATCCAGGGCCCTGGCGGGCTGGGTGGACGCGGCAGGATCTAATCATATTTATGAGGTCAGCCCTGTGATATGACATGTATTAACTCGGAGGAATCTGGGCCCGTTCCTGTGCCTGTGGCCTTGTTCCCCTCCTGCCTCTCGCCTGTATTTAAGCACAGTTTCGCCACCGAGATGGAGGCCAAGTGGTAGGGGGTCCTAAGGGTCGTAAGGGCACTTAGGGTCCCGACAGTGGCACTGCCACTTTACCCACTGTGTGACCATCAGCCAGCTGCCTCACCTCTCTGGGCCTCAGCTCCTTCGTGGGTAAAATGACGCTGAAGAGGAAGTCTTAAATGAGATCACGCCGGAATAGGGGTTCGGCGGCTACAATATCCTACACCAGTGAAAATCAGGGTGGTTATCGTTGTGAGGAATGTACCCTTGATCCTGTCCTGCCGCTGGATGATGGGACCCTGGAGTGGCCTTATGGAAAGAAACCAGCCCCTGACCACCCCTCCCTGGTTTTCCTGGGACGGTCTCTGACCCCGGGGATGCAGGGCCTTGCTGGGGAAGTCGGGAGCCACAGATGCTCGGAGGAGGGGGAGAACGCAGAGTGGGAGGGCGGGAGGGGCTGCGAGCGGGTGTCCCCCCCCACCCAGTGCCATCTTGGATGAGGCCGGGATCTGAACGTGAGCCAGGGTTGAGCCCATGAGCCGAGGAGGTTGTGGCTCTTGGCCACCTGGCTTTGGTTCCTTTTCTTGAAAACCCCATCCCGTCTCAGTGGTGCTCAGGGGAAGCCAGCGAACAGTTTGGTCCCTGTGTGGGCTGGAGCCATTAAGGGGAGCAGGACACCCCGCGGCCATGGTTGTGGAAATTGGAAGAGTTGGGGGAAATACGTGACGGGCGGATTCTGGGATTCTCCCTTCTCGCACTGTGCTGGGTGACGTGCACGGAGAAGCAGACAGAGGATGGTCTACCGAGGTTGTTAGGGTTCTCTTGGCTCCCAGATACCCGCTGATATCAGGGGAGCAGATGGCATGGAGCCTTGCGCCCAGCTCAGATCAGTAAGGCGGCCCGAGATTAGACAGGCAATGGGCTTTCTCACAGTATCGTCTCTTCCTCAGCTTCTCCACTTCTGCCTCAGCTTCTCCTGGCTCCTGGCTCCATCACAACCCACATCCCACAGCAGAGTCAGAATGACCGTCGGAGGGTGTGTGTGCCTGTGATGTGTGTGGTTGCATGTGTATGTGTGTGCGTGTGCACCTGGGCACGTCGGTAGCTGCAGGGGGCGGGCGATGAGTCCCCGTGTGTTGGTGTGGGACCACGGACCAGCCCTTCTTGCTTCCTGCCTCTCGGGATGGCCGCTGCCCGGCGCTGCCCTGGGTGGCCGAGGGGCTCTGACAATGCACACATGTGCTCTCCAGCATCCTGATTTTGCGGCCAAATCAGCCAAATACGAATGTCCGGAACTCTCATAGCCAGTGGGAGAAAGAAAGGACTCATCTGGAGACATGTATCTGTACCCCAGTATCATGGACCGAGTGTGGCCCCCAAATTCATCTGTCGGAATCCTACCCCGCAGGGCCTCGGAATGGGACTGTATTTGGAGACAGGGCCTCTGCAGAGGTGGTGAAGGTACCCCGAGCTCAGCAGGGTGGGCCTAATCCAACGTGACTGGTGTCCTTAGAGGGAAAGGACACAGGCACGTACGGAGGGAGACACGTGAACACGTGGGGTGGGGTGGAGGGAGGGAGGGCAGTCATCTCCAAGTTCAAGAGCCAGGCCTCAGAAGCAGTCTCGAACTTCCAGCCCCCGGAGCTGTGAGGAAGTAAATGTCTGTCGTCTAAGCCTCCGCCCCCCAACTCAGAGGCTGAACCAAGTTCTTGGGGACAACTCTCCAGGTCCCTTGAAATGGCTCCCTTTCCTCTCTTTAAACATTTTTTTATTTAACTTCTTTTTTTTTGAGGGTAAGTAGGGAGAAGGAGCATTTTAGCACCGAGGTATGTGGATTATATCCAGAATAGTTTAACACTCAACTGCCCAGTTTTATCGAAGCGAATTTTCCCCAAAGTTGGCACTGTTCCCAGCTGCAGGCGGTCCTTGCCTTGCCCAGTAGCGTCAGACCCTAAAAATGGCCATTTAAGAAACACTCTCAACAATCGATGGGGAAAGCGACCTTTAAAAATCTGTCAAAATATTGAAAACTCCTACTGTCAGTTGTAAGTATAAAGTGAAATGGAAAAAAATGTAAACAAGAAACTTTTATTTCAAAAGTGACATAGGGGCGCCTGGGTGGCTCAGTCGGTTGAGCGTCCGACTTCGGCTCAGGTCACGATCTCACGGTTTCGTGGGTTCGAGCCCGGCGTCGGGCTCTGTGCTGACAGCTCGGAGCCTGGAGCCTATTTCGGATTCTGTGTCTCCCTCTCTCTCTGCCCCTCCCCTGCTCACGCTCTGTCTCGAAAATAAATACACACACAAAAAAGAATTTTCTTAAGTGACATATACTGCTTAGGGAAGCGATGGAAATAGAGGGTCTAAAGGGGAGAGAGAGTCACCAATAATCTATCACTCCCTGAGCACAGCCGGGTAATGTCATCATTTCCGGAGGCTTGTGCCTTCTTCCTCCTGTGGGCCCACCTCCCGGGGGTCACCCTCGATGACTCAGCTTGGGTGCCCCTGCTTACCGGAAGCCCTCCTGGGTTTCTTCCCCCTGGCCTCACACCCTTCCTAGTGCTTGTGTTTACCTGCACCCCTGCCTCAGTAATGGCCCCATCATTCTGTGTATATTCTGTTTCCAGCCGCCTTTCCAGCTGGGACTTGGAGGCATGAAGACGGGCATCCAGCCTCCGTCTCCGAGAGCCTCCAAGGAGAATAAATCAAGGTGATGTTTTTATTTTTGGTTGTATGTGGACAGTGGTTGTTCTCAAAACCATTTTTGGACTGCTACTTATAACGCTGTCTAAATCCATTTATTCACCTGCGTTTTAGGGGCCACTGCCGGTGTATAATTAGTCTTTCAGGAACTGTGGCCTCCCCTTGGGGTTCCAGACTTCCTCCTGACCTGAAATTGCGGCTCGTGTTCTGATGAGAGCGGGTGCTCTGGGGAACGGGGCACTGGAGATGTGAAACCAGGTGAAGCAAATCTAGAATGTGTGGTCCCTGCATGTCTTGGTGTCCCTTCAGCTAATGGGGGGGGGGGGGGGCTTGACATTGAGACCTGGTGCGAAAGTCCTTGGCGACGCGACCGATGTGTTTTAAGGACGTGGCTGAAGCGTTGCTTTTTCTTATCAAATATTTATTGCTTTCATCCCGATTCTGGGTCGAATTCTCTTGGGGGGAAAGAAAAAGTTTAGGTGACAGAAGCTGAGTCGGTTTGGAAACCAGACGGTGGCCATCTTGCTCCAGGAGTGTAGACTCCCCCGCAGATGACGCTGGAGGTTAGAACTGAGGTTTGAAGAATGACAAGGATGAGAATGGGGCAGTTAATGCACGGACAAAAGGAGGCAGAGAAGGACCGCTGGTCGGGACTACGGGAGGGTCCTCCCTCTCCCTCCTTCATCCCCCTCCTCCTCCCAGCCCTCCTCTCCCCTTCCTTTCTCCCTCTCCCCTCCTTCTTCTTCTCCCTCCTCTCTCCTGTCCCTTCTCGTCTCCCTTTCTCACTCTCTCCCTGCCCCTTTCCCTCCCCCTCCCTTTCATCCTCCTTCCCACTCCCCTGCACCTCCCTCTATCTCTCCTTCCCTCTCCCTCCCCCTTTCCTTCCCCCTCCCCCTGCCCTGCCCCTCTCTCCCTCTCTCCCTCCTCCTCTCCCCATCTCCCTCTCTCTCTCTCCCTGCCCCCTTTCCCTCCCCCTCCCTCTCCCCTCCCTCTTCTTCCCACTTCCTCCCTCCTCCCTTTTTCTCTCCCTCTCCTTTCCCCTCCCTCTGTTTCCCTCCTTCCCTCCTCCCCACCCCCTGTCCCTTCCTTGGCCAGATTGCTCCTTTCCTCTCTATTTCTTTGCCTGGCCTTTCTTCTCCCTGATTCTCAATTCTCAGTGCTTTAGGATCGAAGGGTCCTGACTGATCCATTGATGGATTCACCCGTCTCATTTTGTTTGTTTTCCCTCATCATGCTTTTTTTGAAAAGTTGTGATAAGAGCCCATAAAAAAATGTGCCATTTTAGCCCTTTAGCAGCATACTGTCTGGGAGAGTTAAGTATATTCCCATTGTGGGGTCAACCATCTGGTTTACAGATGGAAACCCGAGGCTCAGAGGGGCAGACTGAGTCAGGGAGATGGCTGAGTGAGGACTCACACTTGGGCCTGTGATCGCCTTCTGGGCCCCTGGAGGAGGGTAGGACACGTCTAAGGGAAGAGCCAGGCTTGGGCAGGAGACGCCGGGTCATATTTAGATCGTAGTCTGAGCTCTGCTGGCTCCTTCTCACCTAGAAAAGTTGTGAAATATGAAATGAAACCTTGAAAACGTGACACTAAGGGAAGAAGCCAGGCACCAGAGTTCACATATTGTATGATTGCGTTTATATGAAATACCCAAAATCCACCGGGACAGAAATTGGGTTGGTGGTTGCCAGAGGCAAGCATAGGGAGTGTCTGCTTAATGGGTAAGTGTTGTTGTTTTTTTAATGTTTATTCATTTTTGAGAGACAGAGAGAGACAGAGTGCAAGTGGGGGGAAGGGCAGAGAGAGGGAGACACAGAATCCGAAGCAGGTTCCAGGCTCCGAGCTGTCAGCACAGAGCCCGATGCGGGGCTCGAACCCACGAACTGTGAGATCATGACCTGAGCCGAAGTCTGCCGTTTAACTGACGGAGCCACCTAGGTGCCCCGATGGTAAGTGGTTTTTTATTTTTTTATTTTTATTTTTTAAATTTTTTTTTCAACGTTTATTTATTTTTGGGACAGAGAGAGACAGAGCATGAACGGGGGAGGGGCAGAGAGAGAGGGAGACACAGAATCGGAAACAGGCTCCAGGCTCTGAGCCATCAGCCCAGAGCCCGACGCGGGGCTCGAACTCACGGACCGCGAGATCGTGACCTGGCTGAAGTCGGACGCTTAACCGACTGCGCCACCCAGGCGCCCCGGTAAGTGGTTTTAATACGAGGTTACAACATGTTTTGGAGCTAGCCGGAGACGGTGGTTATTAAATATTGCTGAACTGTTCACTTTAACATGGTTAATTTCTGTTATGTGTGCGTTACCTCAGTTAAAAAAATATGTTTTCACAAGATTATTAGTGAGTCTTGTAGGTGACAGAATATCAGATGATAGTTGTTTTTACTGATTGAGTCGCGCGAAGCACACTCAGGGAGACATTACCCTCACTGTGCCTTGAGGGGTGACCCCGACCCCCACCGTCACCAGGGCTGGTAGAAATGGCTGAAGTGACCGTGTTCCCTTCTCTGCGCGTTTTCTTGCTTTTTCTCTCTTGCAAGCTCAGCCCTCGTGGCTCGGCTCAGGCATCCCTTCTTCCCAGAAGCCCTCCTTGATTCCTTCTCCCCGATTTCCTGCCACCCACATGGCTAGAAAATTACATCGTCGGTCTCGGTGCCACATGGACCTGGGTTCAAAGCCTGACTCGGGGACCTTGGGGCAAGATGCTTAACCTTCAGGAACATCCCTTTCACATCCAAACAACGGAGATGATGTTTTCTTTGGAGGGCTGTGCCAAGAGGTCTGGTAAGACTTTTAACGTCCCCTCCTCCTCCTTATTATTAGATTGCTGTAGACCCTCCCGAAGTTTCAGCCTTTTCTGAATATTTCCAAACCATCTCACTACCATATGGACAATAGAAAGGGCAGCATGACGTCCAGGAGGGGGGACGGCAGTGGCACAGGAGGAGGTGAGCCCGGGTTGCTGAGGCAGCGAGGAGGCGTGTGGCCGGCCGAGGGCGTGGGGACAGTGATGATGGTTGCTGCCGCCTGGTCGACAGGAAAGGACATTTAGGTGGAGCTGCTAACTCTAGCTGTGTGATGTGGCCCAAACACTCACCCTCTCTGAGCCTCCTCCTCCACTGTAAAGGGAGAGTCGTGGGAGTTTTTCCCTCAAGTGGGGTGAGGACAGAATGAACGTGCTGATTGGTTGGCCTGATGGAGAGACTAGGTCGTAGGAGGTAACAGTCAACCGCAGGTACGAAGCTTATCCGCATGACTTCCGGCTTGTGTAATATGCATGCTACGGGGGAGAATGATGCCGGGCAACAGAATAGAAATATTCTCAACTCTTTGCTGGATTCTGCACAGAGTCTTTAGTAGGAGAGCTTTCGAGGACCCCAGTCTCCTACCCACATTCTTACGATGATTTGCAGACAAGCAGATAAGGAGGGTTCCATTCGTATTGGCATGGCTGGTGCCCAGTCTTGGCTGGCGGAAGGGTGAGCAGCCAGGGGCAGGAGAGGCCAGAGACAGGAAGTGATGCCCCTACTTTAAAAAAAAAAAATTTTAAGTTTATTTATCTTTGAGAGAGAGAGAGAGAGAGAGGAGACAGCATGAGCAGGGGAAGGTCAGAGAGAGAGGGAGACACAGAATCTGAAGCAGCCTCCAGGCTCCGAGCTGTCAGCAGCGAGCCCGACGCGGGGCTCGAGCCCATGAACCGCGAGATCATGACCTGAGCCGACGTCGGAAGCTTAACCGACTGAACCACCCAGGCGCCCTGTGATGCCCCTACTTGAATTCAGTCAGATTGCAGGTGTGGGCCGAGACCCCTCTGCTCTGCGGGTGAGCCAAGGGTAGGCAGGGACTCCCTCTCCAGCCGAGGAGGCCGGAACAAGAGGCTCCCCAGACTCCAAATTCCAGAGCAGGAGTGAAATGAAAGTCTTAGGTGTACCCCAGAACCCAAGGGAACGGCTCTAGCTATCCGAGCTTGGGCTCTGTACCTGTCAAATGGGCCCAGTCCACCCACGTGAGCAGATTCCTGTCTGAGATACTCAGTTCAGTCCCTAGTATGGGGCCTGCCTCACGCACGCTGTTACTTCTCCCTCGCACCCCGTGCAATCACCTCTCCAGACCTCAGTTTCCTTATCTGGAAAACGGGGGAGGCATCCTGCTGAGAGAAGCTGTAAAGGCAGAGGTGGGGCCCCTCGGTCCCCCGAGCCCCACAGGCGCTGAGTCAGAGGCCGAGGGGAGCTGACCCGGCTCTGGAGAACATTCACGCCTCCCTCGGCAGCCCTCCCGGTCTGTTCCCGGTTTTCCTCGACTCTCGGGCTCTGAGAAAATAGGAGATCCGAGCCCAGCTCGGATCTCACCTGTCTCCCGTGACAGACCCTCAGAAGTCCACGAGCCGCCCACCCGTCCTGGGCCAAAGAAAGGAATCTTCTTGGTGTTTGTCCTGATTCTCATCTACGGCGTTAGACAAGACAGACCCCAGGGCCTTTCTGTCCCCGAGGGGAGTCTGGGGATCTCAGGCATTCACTGAGCGAGACACCTGTGACGGGGTTTCTGCCTTCAGGGAATGTACAGACCATTGTACATGGGATCTGGAACGGATGTGGATGCGTGTAACGCTGCACACAGATGTAAATATGTACATACCTTTAACTGTTTTCTCTACGCTCCGCAGGCCAGTCCGCTGCCCCGTCTTTATTAGGCCACGAGAGTAAATATCCACATAGTCACGCGCACACGTGTGAGGTGACAATATTCTCTTGTGGTGTGAACCCCGGACACGATCCCAACCACTTTGCGTGTTTCAACTCATTTATCCTCTAAAGCCATCCTCATTCCCTTTTTATACATAGGCATGCGAAGGCACCAGAGAGGCTAAGTATCTTGTCCCAAGTCACACAGCAGTTAAGTGGCAGAGCTGGGATTTGAACCCAGGGAGTCGGCCCCACAGTGCGTGCTTTATATCTTCTACTCTCTCGACCCTCACCAGAGCCGCCTCTGATGCGCAGAATCACATGTACCCGCAAAATCAGCCCCTCCGGCCCCAAAATCAGCCCCTCCAGCCCCAACCTTCGCTTGGTCTGAATCAACCCTTCCTTCCCCACTTAAACTCCTCCAGGGGTCTCCAGTTGCCTTTGGGGTGGCTGTGAACCCCCCTGGGCAGGTTCTGCTGCCCTCCCCTGCCTCGTTTGTAGAAGTGGCCCCTTCGCAACTCGCATTTGCGATCGATGTCTCTCGGTGTTTTTTAGTATAAAGCCTCCTTTACAACATCAAAGTAATTCCTGAACCAAGCAGGGTGACGGCTCTACTTTTAGCTCCCCCCTCATTGAGGAGACATCTAACAACAAACTACCATGAATTCAGCAGTGCTTTGAAATATATTTGATAAATTGTTATATGTGATATTATATTGATATTGATAAATCATTATATATGTATATATATCCAGTTTATAAACCAGGCTGGATTCGAGGATAAATTCCCAGACTTCTTATGATACATCGATGGACGCAAAGATCTTTAGCCTTCAGCTCAGAAACCATTTTTCTCCCACTCTTCCAAGATCTTACAGGTTCCTGAGGCATGTTTGAGCATGCTGACCCCTTGTCCTGGAGTGACCTGCCCTAAGGACCGGGCTCAAGCGTCGCTTCCTCTGGGAGGTCCTCCCTGACTCATCACCCCACCACCGCCCAGCAAATAGCTCTGCTCCATCGTTTCCGCACCATGGCTGGTGCTCGATCATGGGTCACGTTACGCGGTCTTGTCATTGTTTGTTTGCAAACGTTGTTGTAGAATTTGGCCACAGAGCCCAGGAACATCTACGAGACCTAGATTCCGGTCGTGGCTGTAGCATCTTCTGGTTTTATGAACTTGGACTGATCCCTTCACTAGTTTTGAACATCAGAATTCTCATACCACCTGTCTTCCCAGCATTACCTAACTCTTTCTGATAATAGAGCCTTCCTTTTCTTCCCATGCGTTCTCTCTCTTCCTTCCTTCGTTCCTTCATTCATTCGTTCGTTCCTTCCTCCCTCCCTCTTCCTTCCTTCTTCCCTCCCTCCTCCTTCCTTCCTTCCTTCCTCCCTCTCTCCCTCTCTCCCTCCCTTTCTCCCTCTCTTCCTTCCTTTCTTTCTTTCTTTCTTTCTTTCTTCTCTGTCTCTTTCCCTTCCCCTCCCTCCCCCTTTCCCTCCTTTCCCCCCTTCCTTCCTCCCCCCCCCCCCCGCCCTGTGTCTTTAACTAAGGAATCTATTCCATGTGGTTTGAAAGGGCTGTGTCCGGACCTGGACAATAACAGTGCTCCATTCCCTGGGTTTTAAAGATGGGCATGAGACTCCTGTCATGCTAATCCAGACCTGTCTGGAACTTTGTGCAACAAAATGGAAAGGGATTTTTCTCTCCATGCAGGGGTTGCTAAGCATGTTGGGTATAGTTCTTGAAGGTAGGCTGCCGTCTTCGCCACTGCATAGAGAGAGTCTGTCTGAGGAATAGAGAGAAAAAGGAAGCCTTGATTATATCATACGTGTCCCTTGGTCCAATTGTGCCTGAAGAGAGAGGTGCACCTGGGCTTCCAGTTCCAAAAGCCAATAAATTCCCCCCACCCCCACCTTTTCTTTTAAACTTGAGTTAGCATAAGCCAAGCTGGTTTTGCTTGGGCCAGAAAGCATTGCGATGCTCTGTTGTATGAGTGGTTCCTGACGAACCACGCTTTTTACTATTCGTGTCCTTGTCTTGTCATCCCCCTTGACGACAGGGTGGGGCTTGCAGCTTGCTTTAATCAGTGGAATGGGACGGAAGTAACGCTGTACCAGTTCTGGGCTTAAGCTTGAAGAAGGCCTGACGGTTTCTGCACTCTTGCAAGCCCCAAGCTGCCCTGTAAGTTCACGTACCCCATCGGAGAGAGCACGTCAAGGTGCCGCACAACGAGGGAGAGGTCCAGCCACCACGTAGAGAGACAGAAACTCAGCTTCCTGGTGTCCTAGCGGAGTCCAGCCCCAGGTGCCCCTTTCAGCTGACTGCAGCCACACGGCCTGACCCCAGGCAAGAGCAGAAGAACCATACGGTTGAGTCCCATTCAGATGACAGCCTTTGGAGAGGTGAAAAAATGATGGTTATGTTAAGCCACTGTATTTGGGAGGAACTTGTGACACAGCAACAGATAAATGAAGGGCTGACTGACCCTCTACTTCACAGGGTTATTGTCAGAAATAAGGCAAGACAGTGCGTGTAAATTGCTCAGCACCGTGGGAAATGCTCATTAAGTATCAACTCTTCTTTTCCTTCTTGTTATGATTACATAGTTGTTGCCCAGATTAGATCATGAGCTCACCGAGGGCAAGGAGTGCATCGTCTGCATTGCTGTCTCCCCAGGAGCCAGCACAGGACCTGGCATATGTCGGTTTCAATGAAGGCATGAATGAATGTCAAGGTGAGGCATTTGGAAAGTGCCAAGTCCAGAGTCTTATGCACAGTTTGCCCTTAGCCTGTGTTGTTTGATCTGAACATATTTCAAATAGCATTCAATCCAAAGGGTCTAGGGGCCACTGAGGGCCAGACAACTTTCTAGGGCACATAAATCTCCTTGAAGCAACTCAGCGACTCAGGCCGGGGGAGGTCCCACCACCCCGTGGCTGCACCATCCAGAATACAGGCTTATTGGTTGGCACATGAGAGGACCACGGGGTGTGGAGAATACTACCATGGCTCTTAAACTCTTTCCCGTAAAAGGGACACACTTACATTTCATTGAAAGGGGAGGAGAATCAGAAATGCTAGTGAGTAGTAAGGGTATCTCCTCTTTCATTCCTCGGCCGCTCATCCCAGAGGGGCAGGGCCATGTACCCATAGGGCCACTGGAGGGTCACATGTGTGACAGCAGGGTGTTCTCAAGGTTAGGGAGCTTCCCGCACTAAATGCCTATGACATACAGGCAAGATGGCTAAGAGCTGTACCTCTCAGGTAAGCTCTGGGCATTGTGAGTAACAGTGGGTACCCCATGCTTCTCATTAAACATTTTTTAATGTTTATTTATTTTTGATGAAAACATTTGTTTATGTTTATTTATTTTTGAAAGACAGAAAGAGAGAGTGAGAGCAGGGGAGGGGCAGAGAGGGAGACACAGAATCCGAAGCAGGCTCCAGGCTCCGAGCCATCAGCACAGAGCCCGACGCAGGGCTCGGACTCACGAACCACGAGATCGTGACCCGAGCCGAAGTCGGACCCTTACCCGACAGAGCCACCCAGGCACCCGAGGTGGATTCATTTGTATTCAAACAATGTCACAGGTAAGAGAGAAAGCTAGCGTAGCAAAATGGGAAGGGTAGATTCTCAGCTGTGGGTACACCATGTTCCCTGTAAAATTCCTTCCGCTTTTCTGTACGTTTGCGAATTTTCACAGTAAAATGTTGGAAAATTTTAAATTTAAATCTACTTTTGGAATAGTTACTACCTTCCCATACTTTCAAATTCAGAAGGCACAGACGCTTTAACACAGTGTAAATGTACCTTCTTCCCTGTCCAAGACACCCAGTCCCCTCTCTGGAGGCAAATAGTGTCACCACCTTCTTGCATTGTCCTTCATGAGATATTTTGTGTCTATGCAACAGCAGTTCCAGACAGATGGAGTCTTTCCCGATTTTTGTTAATGGGGGGGGGGGCGGGTGTTCATTGTACATAACAACACACCTTGGGGACTTCCTCCAAGCTGGGGACTTCCAGCTAAATGCCTGGCACGTATAACCTTGTTTCATTCTTATGAATGACCTTGTCAAGGAGGCATTTGACCCCTGTCTTATGAATGAGAACACCCAAGTGCAGAGAAATTAAGTGAACTATTCCAAATCCCGTGACTAATAAAAGGCAGCATTAGGATTTTTTCTTTTAAGTGGACTTTACACCCAACGTAGAACCCAAGGCAGGGCTTGAACTCACGACTCTGAGATCAAGACCTGAGTTGAGATCAAGAGTTGGACATTTACCTGATGGAGCCACCCAGACGCCCCACCATTAGGATTTAAACCCAGGTTTTTCTGACCCCCCAAATCTTGTGCTATGAGACACCACATTGCGTCAGAGCCATGTAGGATCGATGAGGTGTTCCGGTACCTTGTCCACGGGACAGGGTGGATAGTGTCCGAAGTGAATCCAGAAATGAGCACATCTATCCCCCTGTGAACCAGGACCTGCTGGTGTTAATGGGGTTCCAGGGTGTCCTGTTGGTTATCAGGAAGATTCTTTCCCAAGCAGTGTCTCCTGGGATGGAAACAGATTTATAACTTTCACGTCAACTGAGCAGGTATAACCAGAAAGCAATTTTTTCTGCCCCCCCCCACCCCAACCTGATGCCACAGGACTAGTTCCTGCCCTGCTCCTAGAGGACATCGTCCCACTCATAGGTGACAAAAAGCTCTCTCTGACTGGTGGTCACCTCCAATCTGCCAGTTCAGTAACTAGCATATCCAGTTTTGCTTAATAATCAAAACTCCAAGCTTGACTCGGAGGGAAAGTTTTGTCCCTCCTCCAGCTTCCAGCTAGAGTGTGCCATGGGAAAGGCGCGGTGGGGAGAGGGCGGGGGGACAGGGCCCACTTTTTTCTGGTTCCCCGCTGTTCACCTTTACCACTCATCCCCAGCTTGCCAACCATTGAAGGGGAGGGGGCAGGGAACTTCTTACCTCTCTGGCCCTCTTGGGAAGTGGCTATTTCTGAGTTTGGCAGGTGTTCAAAGCTGTCTTTCAGGAGACCCATATGTGGGCTCTTTGGCCGTGCTCACTGCTAGCGACTGCTCCCCCTTATGCGGGTGAGGCCTCTCAGGAAGGACAGTCCTCTCCTGATCCCTGGGCCTTCGGCTCGACCCCTCCAGCCATTTTCTGCTGAGGCCCCTTCACCCCTCCAGGCTGTGGCCAATGGCAGGATCTAAGATGATCTCATGCTGGCTTGCTCTCCTATGTGGCCACTTCTGTAGGAAATAAACTCCCTGGACAGCATAAGCCTTTCTGTAGCTGGGAGCACAGTGACTTCCCAATCAGAGTCCTGTACTCTCTGCCCCTGGCCTTTTTAGTACGTCAGACAGCAATCCACAGGGCCATACGTAACCAGGATACTTGGGTCAACCTTTCCCATTGGTCTGCTAGGAGCTTCTCAAGCCGTCCATGGTGGTTAATCTGCAAAGACAACCACGAATAATTCCTCCCATCTGTACCTGCACACCGTTGATCTCAGCAAGAGATAGTTTGTTCCTCTGCTCCTTTGACGTGTGGAGATGAGCAGGTGACTTCCTTTGACCAGTTGAGATGGTACACACAATGTGTATACATTTTGGGGGTGCCTGGGTGGCTCAGTTGGTTAAGCGCCTGACTCTTGATTTCGGCTCAGGTCATGACCTCACGTTTTGTGAGATTGAGCCCTGCATCGGGCTGTGCACCGAAAGCCTGGAGCCTGCTTGGGTTCTCCCTCTCCCTCTCTCTCTACCCGTCTGACATGCACGGTCTCTCTCACTCTCTCTCAAAATAAATAAATAAACTTTTTGGAAAAATTGTGCAAGTTTTGGAACCTGGCCCTGAGGACACCATGTGGCTTCACCTTT
The DNA here is from genome assembly GCF_022837055.1 of Prionailurus viverrinus. NCBI lineage: Eukaryota > Metazoa > Chordata > Mammalia > Carnivora > Felidae > Prionailurus > Prionailurus viverrinus. Next base: position 128,227,580 of record NC_062567.1, read on the forward strand.
GCTCTTTGGGGATCCAGTCACCATGTACAGAAGTTCAGGCTAGACTATTGAGTGATGAGACACCACACGACAAAAGGGAGGCCCGGCTGCCCCCCTGTCATACCAACTACCCCAGCTCTCAGGGTGGGCATGGGGGGCTGAAGCCCTGTGGAACAGAACTGCCCAGAAAAGTTCGGCTGACCCACAGAATCATGAGACATCATACATTGCTGTGTTAAGGCACTAATTGCATTAGAAAACTGACACAGAAGTTGGTACCTAGAACTGAGTGAAACAAAACCTCAAAGACATGACATTGGCTTTGCGACTCCATGGCAGGTGGAGCTGGGAGGGCGGGGAGGAGACTACAGGATCAGAGAGAAACTTGCTCCTGGAGGCTGCAGAAAGGAGATCCTTTTATGTACCAGCAAAAGTTACAGCAGCCCTGTTCTCTCCAATAATACAGATGATGAACACATAACTCATGAATGCGTGGATCCTCTAAGGAGATTTCCATGCAGAATGTTGAAAGGGACAGCTGGCTTCTTTTAGCGATATACAACAAGGGATTGCAAGAGAGGGATAAGTTAAAGAAGAAACTGACCAGTTTTCCAGTAGAATTTTGAGGCAACTGAGGACCCAGGATAGTCTCTGCAAAAACTTCTCAAAGTAAGAAATAGTCTCAGGACAAAGATAAAACACAGGGGGTTCCTGCCAGTAAAATATGGCCATAGGATAGAGATCATATCAAGGCTGTAAGAACTCTTTTAAGATGTTTTGAAATGTTTAAAGTTGTTCTTCAGAGACCCTCTCAAGTAGACAAAGGGTTTTAAAAATCTTAAGGGCGCTTTCCCACACAGCCCACCATGTTCAAAGTAGAACTCTGTCTTGGGAGGAACTACGGTTGAGTCTTTCACAGGCGCAGAGTAAATGCCAATACGATTCATGGGAAACGTACAACGCTTTCAGGGAAAGTGCTTGGTGAGAGAATCAGTAGCCTGAACTCAGAGACACAGTTCCAGTGGAAAAGAGGTCTTTGGAATCTCAACTTTCCATAGTTGGGAAGCAAGCTGAGAAACCTACTCTGCTGCAGATGTGGTCCATTTCTTCTAGAAAAGGAAAGATGACTCAGAGAGTAGAGCTAAGAGCCCAGAGGGTAGACCGAGAGCCAATGAAAAGGTGGATTAGGGAATTCGTCCCTAGTAAGGTAGCCTTTCCTGCCTTGGGTTAGGGGAAGGTGGTAGCATGTGCCCAGCTGGATTTCCAGATTTTCTATGAACCAGTGACTGCTGTGTGCTTCCCTTTCCTCCCCATTTTGAATGAGGGTGTTTACTGTGGTTATTTCATTGCTGTCTCACTATTGTATGCTGCATAGGGGGAGGGGAGGCAGGAAAGTTGTTTTGTTTTGGTTCACAAGTCTCTGAATCAAGAGGAAACTGAACTTGAGGAGCTGTTTCTGAGGCCCTTCATCTGTCCTTGGACCTGACGGAGACCATGAGAACCTGGGCTGAAAGCCTGATGTCAAAATGAGCTGAGAATTTGGGGTCCAGGGAGAGAGGGAGCATGCCTCGCATGTGGATATTTCTGGCCAAAGGTAAGACTAGGATGGATTAAGATAGTCAATAATTCTTTGCATCTCCTTTCCTCAAGAAGTAGAGTCTATTTCCCCTCTCTTTGAATCTGGGCTGTTCTATGACTTGCTTTGACCAACACAATGCAGCCAAAAGCCCATCACCACGTGTAGACATCTGATCACTCTGCTGGATGCAGTGAGAGACCCTGGAGGGTGAGAGACATCAAGGGGGAGAGAGATGCCCAGCTAGCCCCCGGCCATCTCTCTTTGTGGTCCCAGACGTGCTATCAAACCCACCCTGGAACCAGTAGCCCTTGCCGAAGCTACTTAGCCAGTACCCCACAGGGTGGAGATGAGCTGTTCCCCCCAAGCCTTGCCCAGTTGCAGAATCACGAACATGTGAGTAGTTGCTGTTAACACACTAGATGTTGGGCTTATTGGGTTTATTGCTTATTCAGCAAGAGAAAACTGACACAGAGGTTGGTACCAGAAGTGGGATGTGAACTCAGGTGAATATTGGTTCTGCTGGCAACATGTGCCTAGTGGGATTTCAAACCACCATGGCCCATTGGCTGCCATGCACCCTCTGTTTATTCTCTTCTCACTTTTAAAAAAAATTTTTTTTTTTTAACATTTATTCATTTTTGAGACAGAGAGAGACAGAGCATGAACGGGGGAGGGTCACAGAGAGAGGGAGACACAGAATCCGAAACAGGCTCCAGGCTCTGAGCTGTCAGCACAGAGCCCGACGCGGGGCTCGAACCCACAGACCGTGGGATCATGACCTGAGCCAAAGTCGGATGCTTAACCGACCGAGCCACCCAGGCGCCCCCTCTTCTCACTTTTTAATGAAACTGTCAGTCGCAACCATCTCATCCCCGTGTCACCATTCTGTGTTGGGTGTGTGTGGATACAAGATGGGTGCAGATAAATGATCCACTGAGTTCTTCAGTCACCAGATCAAGAAGAGAGGTATCTAAGGTCCCTCATCTGTACCTGGGCCTTGAGTGGATGCCCAGATTGGATGATACTTTGGGGGGATCTTGGGAGAGAGTGGGTGTATTTTGCCTGCTGGAGAATTGTAAGCTTCCAGAGGGAAGACTGTAGTTAGTAGATTATCTCCAGAGATGGCCACCAACAATCCCCCCATCTTTGCATGTGTGCATCACTCCTCCCATCAAAAGGAATCTATTTCTCAATCCTCTCGACTCTGGGATGTCCTTGCGACTTGCATCAACCAACAGAATGGGCAGAAGTTACACACTCTGTGAGTTTCAGAGCCTAGGCAACAAGATATGTTGCAGTTTCCACTTCTGCTTTCTTGGGATCCAGCCACCACGTAATAGAGCTTGAGTCAAACCAGTGAATGATGAGAGCCCATATGGAGAGAAAGAAGGATGGAGGCCCAGCATATCCATCCACCTCAGACTTGTGGGTGAAATCTCCTTGGACTTGTAGTTGCAGCCATAATCCCAGTTGAGTGTAGCCATATGAGTGACCCCAGATGACACCACATGGAACAAAAAAACCTACCAGACTACCCAACCCAAAGACTCATTAGAAATAGCATATCGTTGAAGGTTAAGTTTTGAGATGGTTTTTTTCCACAGTCATGGGTTATCAAAACACACCTCAACAATTACTCTTTGGGGCTGGGGCATGTGGCCCTCCAACAACTTCCCCTAAAAAGAAATCCACAAGCTTCGACTTCTCTGTCTCTCTGACTTTAATCATTTTAGAGCTTCCAGGGGATAGACCAGGAGTCACAAAACTGTTGACCCTCTCATGTCTGTAAGACCAGCCTAAGGAGTCTAGTACAGGGGTTGGCAAACTATAGCCTAAATCCAGCCGACTACCTCTAAAAATTTTTTTTAAAAATAAATAAAAAGATTGTGAGTTATGGTCACAAAGCCTAAAGTATTTACTATCTGGCCCTTGAAGAAGAATACTGACAATCTAAAATCCCACTTTGGAACGTGACAAACAGGTGGCAGCTCTTGTCTGGGACCATCAGCTAAAAATTAGAATGGAAATATTTTCATCTTAGTGTTTCAGGTGTTTCGTAAAGCTTTTGTTTTTTCAATACTATGAGGGCTCTTCTAGAAGGGTCTCTTGGAATGATTTCTGGTCGCCAATAGTTTAATTCATACCAGGCTGTGAGAGACTTACAGTTCTTTGGCGGAGATGGGGGGAGGGTTGGGGATTTAGCTTTCGAAGGATGACAGGGAAGGACAAAGTTGAATCCAGAGACGCTCACTCTTTCTCTTTTTTGTCACAATCAAAGTTGTGATTTGTCACTCAGCACCTGTCCTGTAACTGTTCTCTGATTGTCTGGAGTTCCTTCCGAGCAGATTTCTTTATGATCAGAAGGAATATTTTATGCCAGGAAGAAATGAACCTGCACAGACTTGCTGCCTATTCCCCTGACATGACAGGATCCTCTGTCAAGGGATGTGTTAACTTCCAGCTTCTTCCTTTGATTACATTCAAAAGGCCCCGGCAGTCCTGAGCCATCATTTCGGCTTCCGAGAGCTTTTCTCTCATGTTTGCCATCATCCCGGTAACTAAAAAGAATGAGCCCACGGCGGACACGGGCGATGGATGCTCTTTTTTCTCCTTGCGAAGCTCATTTTGCATGGAGGAAGATTTCTGCAGGAAGATAAAAGAACTTGTCGAAAGAAGCCGGGGTTGTGTTTATGTTTGGATCGACGAAGAGGTGCATTTGCACAGATGGCACTTCCAGATGCTTCACAAGTAGGACCTAGACAAGGAAAGCTTCCGCGATTTACCCCCAGGAAGCAGTAGTTTCTACAACTGGCACCAAATTTCTACCCCTGATTCATCGGAACACTGTGAGTGACTGGCAGGCAGTTTTAATGGCAAACGCTGCTCCGTAGGTTCAAAGAAAGCCACACTGCGTGAGGCTTGGCCGTGGTCACATATGCGCACAGCATTGTGGTCCAGGTGGGATGTCCTAATGGAATGTGAGGCTTAACAATGGAATCCTTGGGGTGATACCTGGTCTGGGGGCCCTCCCTCTGCAGAAAGGGACGATGGGACCTATTTCTATGGAGGGGACTCTGTGCGTGTGTGCGTGTGCGTGAGGTTGTCGAGTTGGTGAGCTACAGTCGGGCTCCTGGGCTGGTCCCGACACTCCTGTCTCAGCCGTCCCTAGAGGGGTCTGTGTGCCTCACCTGTCATGACTGCAGAGACAGCTGGGACGGGGCAGGTATGCTATGATACTTTATAATCCCTCCTCCTGTGAGCCTAGCAAGCCAGCACTGGCCTGCGTGTTTGGCTCAGCTCTGGGGGTGCCGATCGATCATTCCACTTCTGGAGCCTTCCAGCCCTGAGGGCCAGGCCCGATCTGTGGTGTCTGCACCAGACGGTCACCCCCCCACCCCCACCACTCCTGCCCTGTCCTCAGAGGCTAGGCATAGGGGCTGGGGCCTAGCACCAGAGTGCAAGGTCGCAGCAGGGCCCATGCAAGGAGCTTGCTGGGCCTGAGTCCTGGGTTGAGATGGAGCGACTTCCTCCCTGCAGGTGAGAGAGGATGCGGGTTTAGGCCGGGTGCACCCTGTTGCATGTGACTGTGCCCAGAGCAGGGAGGGCCTCGTGCACATCCCCAGGACGGAATGGGGGTGGCGGTAGGCACCTGCAAAACCGCCATCAGAGCTTGCGTGTAGCTACCAGAGTCCCCCTAGCAAGAATCCATGCCTGGCCTTTCCTGCACGCAGGCTGCTGCAGAGGGGGAATGCAGGCCAAACCCCGTGAAGATGGAAATTAGATCACTTTGCTCCCAATTCTCAACGCTCCGCGACTCCCTGTCACATGTGGAAGGAAATGGCTGTTCTCTCCCACGACCTGCACCTACAAGTCTCTGGGCGTCCCAGCCACCTTCCCTCTGAACTCACCGCCCACCCCCACGCTTCCTCCTTCGCCGCGCTCTGCCCTGACGGCCTGCGGGTCCCACCACACACAGTACGTGTTCTAACCTCCGGGCCTTGGCTCTAGCTCTCCCCTCCTCCCAGAACCCCCTTCCCCCTGATATCTAGGCTCCTGGCCGTCTCTACTGCTCCATGGAAAGATTGCCTCTTGGGAGAGGCCTTCCTGGCCTCCACGTCTTCAGCGGCATCGAGGCCTCCTCCTCTCCACTTCTGTCTTTCCCTTTCCTTGCTCTGCTCCCTTCAAGGCTTTTCTGCAGCTCAGCGGAGGGATCACATACTTACCTGTCCATCAGTCGTCTCCCCCACCAGAAAGAAAACCTCAACAGTTCCCCCACGCCCAACACAGTGCCTTGCAAATGGAGCACTCAGTAAATGTTTGCTGGACGGATGAATCCTTGAGATGGGTGGGAGGAACTCAGCGTCAGTGGCATCCTGGCATTTCTGACAGAAGGGAGATGCTGGGAAGGACAGGGAGAACTTGACCCCCAGCCCTCAGGACAGACGGGGCGTGGCTGCTCCCACCGCTCCTCAAAGAGGTGCATCTGATACACTGAGTTTAATTTAGCTGATGTCTTGGCTGCAAGCCAGAGCTGGTAAATTTAGTTGGAGGATTAGGGAACGTATAAGATGCATAGCTCCTTAAAAGGAGCTGGATGTCAGGGGAGAAGGAAAGCCGGGCGCATCCTGAAGTTGGCCTTGAAAGGGGAGGCACTGTTTGTGGAGCAGAGCACAAGGTCACGCGTGCTGAACCTCCTGAGGGGCTGGCATCTCCCCGTGCCGGAGGGGTGATGAGGGCGAACCCAGGGACACAGCCCGTTCCTGAGGGGCCCAGCAACCCAGAGCAATCCCTTCAACCCGCTGACAAGGAGAGGGACGGCTTTCAAGCCATGGGGCTGCCCAGACATCATAAATAAATAGATCACCAAATGTGACCCTATGAAAATGTAAAACTTCTGCTAGGAAAAAAAAAAAATCCATCAGAAGAGTCCAAAGCAAACAACAAAGTGGAAAGAAACGTATTTGCCACACACACCATAGAAAAGTGCCAGCTGTCCTTGGTTTATAAAGTGCTCGTAATCGATGAGAAAATGAGGAACAATCCAATAGAAAACAAGGGTGCCAGGACATAACAGGAGGGTAAAAGGAAAAGAAATACACGGGGTCAATAAACGTATAAAACTATGCTCAGCCTCATCCAGCGGCGAGGAAACACAAATCAAAATGAAATACTTTACTTGTCAGACTGGCAAAAATCTTAAAAGTGTGATCATATCCATTGATGGCAATGAGAACAGGAAACAAATTTCCCTGTTGGGAGGGATATTTGGTGATTTCCATACAAATTAAAAATGCGTAAGCCCTTTGATCCAGAAATTCTACCACTGGGTGGTTACCCTATGGATTTTTATGAATATGCTCCAAAAGGAATATTTCTTTCAGAATATTTTGGTAATAGCAAAAACAAACCACAAACAACTTAAATTTCCATTAGTGGGAGACACTTATGGATACCACGATATATACTGTGGAGTTGTTTCTTTTTTACCATATATGTAAATTATTTTTATTAAAAATGTTTATGAGGTTAACCTAAGTCACAGGGTGATTAACCCACTTTATCTTCTGACTTTAAAAACACCCTATTATGTATAATACAAAACAATACAAAAACGTGCAACTAGCTTGGGGCAAGCCAAATTCCAGACAAGCAGTCTGAAGATTGCGTCTGAATGAGTTTGCCATGCTAGGTTGTGTGATGATTTGGGGTAAGACGTATCATTTCTTTGGACCTCAGTGTGTTCATCTGTAAAATGGGAGGACTGTTCCTGCTCTGTAATGATTCTGCATGAGTGACTTTACTCTCTGAGACTCGGGCTTTTAATCTGTAAAATATGGATAGTAATTTACTCACTTTATAGGATTGTTATGAGGAGTACATAAAAATAATGCATGTAAAGTATTTAACACAGCCATCTAAGTAAGAGGTGCCAAATAATGATGATGGTGATGATGATGGTGATGTTGGTGATGATGATGGTGATGATGATGGTGATGTTGGTGATGTTGGTGGTGATGATGGTGATGTTGGTGATGATGATGATGGAGATAGTGATGATGATGGCAATGTTGGTGATGATCATGGTGATGTTGGTGATGTTGGTAATGATGATGGTGATGTTGGTGATGATCATGGTGATGTTGGTGGTGATGGTGATGATGGTGGTGATGATGATGATGATGGTGATGATGGTGATGATGGTGATGATGATGATGGTGATGTTGGTGATGTTGGTGATGTTGGTGATGGTGATGATGATGGTGATCATGGTGATGATGTTGGTGATGATGATGGTGATGTTGGTGATGATGATGGTGATGGTGGTGATGGTGATGATGGTGATGATGATAATGGTGATGATGATGGGATGTTGGTGATGTTGGTGATGGTGATGATGATGATAATGGTGATGGTGAGAGAAGAGAAGATATTGGTAGAAGAGGAGGAAAAGAGGGAAGACCAGGAGCAGAGGAGGGACCAAGATGGGGAGAATGAAAAGGAGGAGGAAAGGGAGGACCGGCTGGAGACCACTATATGCAGGTACTTTATATTCCTTAGCTCATGCAGTTGTTCTAATTATGCCATGAGGTCTACACATAAGGTGACCACTTGTGTGCATTTTATGATCAAGGAAATAGAAGTGAGAATTGTGACTCACGTGAGGCCACCCTCCAGGCAATGATCAAGCCAGCAGTGGGCTTGTAATCTTTTTTCTTGATAAAGAGCCAACATTTGAACATGTAACCTTGAAGATCTTTTTGGTGCCAAGACTCCTTAAGACTCCCCTTTTCTATGATGTGGCACTGGGGCTGGGACTCTGCAAATCCATTTCTGTGCTGCCAGCTGCCTCTTGTTAGGTTCTGCCACTAATGGGCACTAGAGGGAGACCGTGAGGTTGGAGGGGGGAAGGGGGCCTTCCCCTTTCCCTCCCCCTTGCGGTTCTCCTGAGCAGCACCCAGCCTCACTTCTTCACCTTAGCAATGACCCTTCATCTTGGAGGCAGCACCTGGTAACCATCTTCAATTTTTTCCAGCACCCCCCAAGCCCCACTGCATTCCCTCAATGTCCCAGAGTCAGTTGGGTAGTGTCCCCTCCTCAAGAAGTCCAGATCCCAACTCTGTGGGGTCCCCTCTCTGAACTTCTAGATTCCAACACCTGTCCACCTATAGCAAACTCTCTCTATTAAAATCAGTGTGTGCTTTCTTACTTGGGGCTGGACCCTGGCTGATGCACAAGGTAAAGTTGATTTGGGGCAGGAAGTATTCTTTAGACTCCAGTCTTGGGGAAGAAAAGAGAAGGATCAGGTTGCTTGATTTTTGCATTTTGCACCAGACATAAGGCTTCACCATGAAGAAATGAGATGGATGTTCTCATATGACTTGCTGAGCTATCTCCCACCTCTTGGTTTTGGTTTTCTGTTTTTGCCACCCTGACAGGTAAGGGTGTGAGCATAATGAGGCAAAGGTAGAGCCTGGAAAGTGCAGTGTCCCAGTAGACAATGGACAGACTTTCCCTGGGGTCTGGATTTGACCCCTCCCAGCACCTCCACTCTGGCCTCAAGGGCTGGGAAGGGGTCACTGCTTTCCTTTTGATGTTCCCAACCAAAGCCACCAACTCCTTCCTACATTTATCCTTAGAGTGGTAGAATCAACCTGAAACTGTCAAAAGACTTTCATAAACCCTAAAAAAGGGCAGCTTAGAATTCGCACAAAGAGGGCATGAATTAAGCAAGCCTTGCACGGCTCACCATCTAGGATTTGGAACGTGCTTGCAGCCTGCCCCTCCAGAGAACCCAGAGAAAGATTGTTTTTCCTCATTGATTAGCTCTTGACCTGTTTCCATGGGGTCAGTGCCATTTGTCACCTGCCTCCAGGTATGTGACAAAGATGCTGATAATGGTAAGTTCATGTGTTAACTCATTTAGCCACCCTATGAGATAGACACTATTCTTAACCCTATCTTACAGATGGCAACACTGAGCCACAGGGAGGCTAAGTGACTATCCCCATGTCACTCTGCTTACTTACTCTGCTGGTAAGTAGCCATCTGAGATGTGACCCCAATTAGTCTGTCTCCAGAGCCCCCCTCCTATCCAAACCTCTTAGTTCTTCTCTTAAGGATGCCCTTCTTTTCCATGTGGTTCACCGTGCAGGGGCACGGCCTCACCCTTGCAAGCTGCCATTGACCAAAACCTTACTTCTTCACAAGGCTGCTTAGATTGTTGGAAAATTCCTTACATTGGGCTGGCATTTGCTTCTAGTCACTTCCACCTTTTGCTCTTGGGATTTCCTTTTAAAGACACATAGAAGGAATCTATGTTTCTTCAAAACCAGCACGAGTCTCTTTCTGAGTTCTCTCATATTGTCTGGGATCATCCGGAGCTACCACCTCCAAGCAGCATGACCTTGGACGGCTACATACCTACTCTTTGCCTCTGTTTCCTCATCTGTAAAATGGGAATCATAGGAATGTAGACCTCATTGGGGACTTTACATGCAAAGCCCCTTGGAGCAGTGCTGAACACACTCTCCATAAAGGTGGGCTACTGGTGTTGTTCTGCAGCCTTAACACCCCCAGTCTTCCAGGTGGGGGTGATATTGAACCTTGCTCAGTGCACAGTGTGGTTCTATGGAAACGGCCAAGCATTTCGTGATCCTGCCCTCTGTCTGTCTGTCTCCACTGTCCGACTCTTCAGACCCTATCAACCCTCCCCTGGATACATATTCACCCCACTACCCAATCTGCCAACTTCTAGTCTTGCTCTGCTCCAACCCATCTTCCCCTTGGCTTCCATGTTGTTCTCAGGGAAACACAAACCTGATCTGGTCCCTCCCCTGCTCAGATCCTCCCGGGCTGCTCTTGGGCTGCCGGGCTCTCCTCAATCTGTCCCTTACTGACCTATCCGCCTCTCCTCTCCTGTCCCCCTTCTCGCTCCATTTTCAGCAAAATGAACCAACTCCCAGATCTCTGAGCCTCACCTGACTTTGAGTCTACCTGCCTCCTGCCTGCCACCCCAGGGCCTAGCACAAGGCCTGGTACCCAGCAGGGGCGCTGTTGAGCTCTGGTTGATATATGTGTTGGTGGGATAGCCTATCAAGTGAGTTCTCAGTAAGCCAGCCTGGCATCCGTGTCAGTTCATGTCATTATTTTTTCCAGGGATCATATTCAAAATCCGTAACCACAATTGTCGGGTTTGTGAGTAGTGTCCTGCAGGCCTCCTGATGTACCAGGCATTAACCCTTCAGTTGATGGACTGTGAGGAGGATCTGGGGGTCCAGGGGGAGGAGGGGGAGGCACAGGCACCAAGGAGCAGGGTTTTTTAAGATACTGGTAGAAGCATCTCAATATTTCAGCAAAGGTACAGCTGTGCCTGTTTCTCCAGAAAACTCCTTCCCCATCCCCGGGCCCTGTTCCCTCCCCTCTCTGCAGCCTCCCTGGCCTTGTCTTATGGCTCTGCCCAACCCCCCCGCCCAACCCACTGCACATCACTATTCAGAGGCTTTTATTTTGAAGCCTGCTCAGGGTCCGGGTGACCCGTTTTTCCCAGAATTTGTCCACAGGGCTTGGAAAGGCTCCCTCCCCACATGGCACTGTGGACACCCATCTGGCCTGGTTCTTTAGCTTAAAGATCCTTCATCCTGGGGGTGCACACTCAGGGTGAGGACAGGGAGCACTCAGCCCGCTCTTCTCATCTTTCCCAGCACACGCTACACAAAGAACAGGGGGCAGCATGCACAGCAATTTGACACACAAGACCTTCGTCTAAATAGGCTTGCAATTTGCATTGGCTTTTGAGACAAGTTTCATAACCACGTTAGACAACAAAGGGTGTTGCTGCCCAGGTTGCAAGGATTGAGAGAGTCCTGGGTTGACTGGGAGCCGGGTGACCTTGCACCAGCCTGTGGGTGTCCACAAGGTCAGACAGGAAGACTGTCTCCAAAGGCAAAGTGGCACACGGAGGAGATGGGAATAGAGTGAGCCTCTAGACATGGGGCTGAACACAGGGTATTAATTGGAAGTCGGCATCCCAAATGGTCAGAACATCTTCCTGGCCCTCCTGCGCTCAGTGCCCCCTAGCCTGCTCCTACATCCCGAGCAGAGAATGGGAGCTGCCAGATAAGTTACTGGAGAATTTACTAGAGAAAAAGACTTATGCCTGCTATCCTTTCTGGGAGTTCCCAACACCACAGCTGCTTTTCTGTCCCAACACTTAAATGGACACCTGTCAATCCACAAGCCCTCACCCACACTTGCAGAGCATCTGATCAGCCTTTTTTGTACATATGTCTTAAATACTAGTGAACAACCAGTGAGCATTGGACATGTAAGGAAAGCTGCCAGTGTGGAACAGAGATGCCAAACTAAAAAGATAAATGAAGAGCCTGGAAGAAACACTGTCCCTCTCGACTGGACTCAAGAATGAATCACCTGGGTCAGAATGACTCTATTCAAGCCACAGATACATGAGCAAAACCAAATTGCCTGTTGTGCACCACTGGAGATTTCTGTGATTTGTTACACAGCGAAAGCTGACTGATATAATCCAAAAACAAAAATAAGGCATTATGACAAATGAATAATCAGAAAACAAGAGAGAGGTCTTGGAAATTTAATATAAGGTAGTTAAAATAGGAATTTCAGCAGCAGATTTGAAAAGTATGTCACAGAAATATCTTCAAGGATCTAATAGGAAGAAATGAAGAAGGAAAATACGAAGAGAAGAAACAGAACAACCATCCAGGAGGTCTCACATCTGACTTAGAAAATTTTTTGAAAAGAGAGGAAACAGAGAAAATTACTCAAAAAAAAAAAAACAATTCAAGAAAACTTCCCCAAACTGAAGGTCATGACTGTCCATGTAAAATGAACAAGACATAATCCACAAAATACACATCATCATGTAACCCCAGAAGACTGGAGATAGAGAGGGTTCCAACGCCTTCCAAAGAAGAAAAAAGATTTAATACAATGCAACAAAAATAAGAATGCTGAATTCTCATTTACAATAAGAGGAAACCAATGCATATCTAACAATCAATGAATCAATCAAATATAGCAATATAAGTTTTTTGTTTTGAAATTACAGAGGAATTTATTTTTTTTAATTTTTTTTTAAATTTTAATTTATTTTTGAGACAGAAAGAGACAGAGCATGAGCAGGGGAGGGGCAGAGGCAGAGGGAGACACAGAATCCAAAGCAGGCTCCAGGCTCTGAGCTGTCAGCACAGAGCCCAAAGCGGAGCTCAAACTCACAGACTGTGAAATCATGACCTGAGCTGAAGTTGGATGCTTAACTGACTGAGCCACCCAGGTGCTCCGAAATACAGATGAATTTAGAGGAAATAATGAAAGGGGTTTAAGTAGTTCCCTTGGGGTGGGAGCTTTTCAATACTCCTCTTCCTTGCTGCGAACCAAATGCCTACACCTTTTATTCAAACCCGGACAAGTCAGCAAACAGAAGTACCAGGTGTAGTTGAAACCACTGGATAGGGTGAAGAGTTGGAAAGGAAGGGTCGTGTAATGAGCCGTGCTTTGAGTCCAAAGTTGGCGAGTAGTTTCTTTTTTTTATTTTAGAATTTTTTAAAGTGTATTTATTTATTTTGAGGTGGTGGGAGGGGGAGATAAGGGGAGGAACAGAGAGAGAGGGAGAGAGAAGCCCAAGGGCTCGACACTGTCAGATGCGGGGCTCAAACTCATGAACCGTGAGATCATGACCTGAGCCCAAACCAAGGGTTGGACGCTTAACTGACTGAGCCACTCAGGTGCCCCTGTAGAGCAGTTTCCTGCAGCCAGAGTGGGTAGAACCCTTTTGCTTCCACCTTCCTTCCTTCTCCCCTGAAAGTCTGTAAATGTGATCTGGGGGGACTGAGGGGTGGAGCCATGCCCTCCATGGGATGCTGCCTGACTCAGGGAGGCCGGGGGGTTCCAGTGGGAGGGTATGGCTGCAGAGGAGAGAGGGCCCCTCTTCCTCCTCTTACAAGAGGAAAGAGGATGCTGGAGAGAGTCTAGATCCTTCTATTAAGTGAAATGGGACAGGATGTCCCCTCCTCTCGTTGCTAAACTGGTCTGAGTGGTCTGAGCACCAAATGCCATCATGAGGGTAAAGCCCACTCTGAGGCCTGCATGAAAGCAACACATTGATCATGGCTGGTGTCCCCTGGGGCTCTAGGGGCTCCCACATAACCTGCTGGTCTTAAGCACCTACTGTGTGCCAGGCAGATAACATATTTCAATCCTGTGACACCTTTCCAGGGGGTGGTAGATGGTCTTTTAGGAGCAAATAGGAGTTGGTCAAGCAAACAAGGTGAGCATGATGGCCTGCAACATGGGCTGGAGTTGGAAGAGGAGAGGACCGGGATCAGGGTCAGCCTGGAGCCTGGCTTAAATGAGAACAATCTGGACTCTGGTTCTCTGGCGGCCTGGAGGGTTAGAGACCCCAGAGTTGGTTATTTTTAGGAAGGGCCACCTGCAGCCAGTGTGTGAGACAGCCTGCAGGGCTGGGGTGGGACGGGAAGACCAGTTAGGCGGCTGCTGGAACAGGGAAGGCAAGAGAGGAGGGAAGCCTGAATTATGACCAGGCTGTAGGGATGGAGAGAGGGGGCAGCTGGAGGCGGGGGGGAGCATTTGGAGGTGAAACACATTCCTGAGGGCGAGAAGACCGCAGTGACTCCCAGGTCTCTGACTCTGATGATGGTGGAGACAGCAAACGCAGAAGGAGGGGTGCTCTGCAGAGCTGGGGAGCATCTGGATGCAGTGGGGGCCTGGAGGCGGCTGGACATACGGGCCTGGGAGAGCATTGGGGTGCAGCTGGTAATGGAGACGTAAGAGTGGATGAAACGCGCAGCCACGGAGAGTGTAGGGGCGGGGACGGGAAAGGGGGGTGAGGAAGTAGATAAAGAGGAGCCCAGGAAGGGGCTCCCAGATGTGGAGGGGGAACGGGGGAGCAAGTGGTGTGGGGGAACTGAAGCCATCAGTGGAGCTTGGGGCTAGAGAAGGTCCCCCAGGGGCGGGCTGGGGCCGGGTGCATGGAGGGCAGGAGGTCTCAGAGCCTCGGGGGTGGGAGCAGATTACCAAAGGGTGACAGGATGGAAAGGAAATTACAGAATTTCCAGGATCTCATGTTGCCAAGCTCTCTGGTTCCTGGGTGTGCCTTTCCGTGGCTATGGGGCATTCTGGGCAATTACTGCTCATTGTGGTCTGGGAGAGAGGAAGCTCTTTCCTTACCCAGGAGGGGCAGAGCCCCTGAGGAGGAAATGCAGTCTACAAGCCCACTCACCTGCTTTGCCCCCTTCTCTGTGTCCTTTCTCCACCCCCCTCCAACACTCGTTGGTCCCATTTTGGACACTGGAGATTCATAGACGAAAGTAGCAGTCCTTGACTCACAAGTGCTCATGGTACATAATCCTTTAGCAGGAAGGGGTAGAAAGTCTAGAAGACGTTCTGATGGGGACTCCCAACCCATACAATCTAGAGGCCAACCCCAGCCTTCAAAGAGCCATTGACCAGTTCCGCATGTTAGGTGGTGCAGAGAATCCAAAAGGTGAAGAAAG
Source organism: Prionailurus viverrinus (assembly GCF_022837055.1). Classification (NCBI taxonomy): domain Eukaryota; kingdom Metazoa; phylum Chordata; class Mammalia; order Carnivora; family Felidae; genus Prionailurus; species Prionailurus viverrinus. The sequence goes on from NC_062567.1 coordinate 128,242,688, forward strand.
CCCGTAGAATCGTGAAAGTGGGGAGACAGCAGGGAGAAAGCACTGAGATGCAGAGAGAGGAGAGAGAGAGAGAGAGAGAGAGAGAGAGAGAGAAAGAGAGAGAGAGGCCACATTGATCTATGGGATCAAGAACAGGCAGGAGAGAGAAGGAAGTCATGCCCTGGGGGCTGGGGCTAGAGGGAGGGTGTGGAGGGGCTACAGATCAGCTGCAGGGTGGCGAGGAGGGGGAGGAGAAGGGGGTTATGAGAAGGGAAGGTTGGCATTCCCTTTTAGTTCCTACATGGAGGCAGAACTGGTTTCCAAAGAGAGCCCTTTGCAGACACGGGGCCCCTGGAGCCACGGCTTTTCTGCTGGTTCCATCCCCGCCCCACCCCCTACCCCCCAATCTCCCACTTTTGGTGCCTTCAGGAAAGTCAAGTTCTGACAAGTCTAGGCTGTGCAAACTGCAGTCGGGGAGTGGGGGGGGGGGTGGATGGGCTCCTTTCCCAGGGCAGAGTTTTAGAGGCAGTGGCATCATAGTAGCATTAAGAAGTAGGGGTAGACCCACCCAAGGAGAAGATAACCTTGGGCCAGTGGCTCAGTGTCGTCCCCACCAAGGAGTCCCCCTCCTGAGCTCCTCACAGACTCTCTTACCCACAGTCTCTGTGAATTGTTACCGGAGGGGACTCTTGGCTCTTAACTCTTGTTCAGGGGTCTGCAAACTACGGGCTGAGGGCCACATCTGCTGCCTATTTTTATAAATAAAGTTTTATTGGAACACAGCCATACCCATTCACTTATCTATTGTTTACGGCTGCGTTCGTGCTACAAAGCAGACTTCAGTAGCTTTGACTGAGACCAATGCCCTGCAAAGCTTAAAATACTTACTATCTGGCTCCTTAGAGGAAACATTTGCCAACCCGTGCTCTACTGTATGGACGAGGGCACAGTTTCAGCTGCTGTAACAAAGGTCAACATACCAGTGGCTTGAACACAAAAGAGATTTCTCTCTTTTTCACAAACAACCTGAATGTAAGTCGTCCGGGGTTGGGTCAGAGTCCCTCTATTTTGTTGTTTTCACTGTTCTCCATCCTTGGCCTCTGCAGTCAGCAGAAAAGACACCAAAGGATGGAGAACATGCCCTCTCTCTTTGAGGATGCAGCCAGGAAGTTGGGTCCACAGCATCCCCTCGCATCCCACTGGCCAGCACTTGGTCATGCAGTCATGCAGTTGCAACATGGAGTTGCAAGGTAGATTGGGAAATATTACTAGCTGGGTGCCCACAAATCCACCACCACTCTGGGACTCTATCATCAAAAGAACATGGCGAGCATGAATTCTAGGGGGTGTTTAACAGTCTCTGGTCAAGAAGAACAAAAGCATAGAGTGATGAAGGGGAGGAATTTGCACTCTCTCTGGGAATAAAATTTGCAATGTGTCCCAAATGAGCGGGTGTCAGTAACTGATATAGCATGCTTCCTTCTCTCAGTTCCTTCTGTAAATACTTACTGAGTCCTCAATTATATCAGGCTCTAGCTGGATGCCTTTTACAGAGAAAGATACTGCCAGTCAGAGTGGTTGGGTGAGTTGCCCAAGGGCCCATCCTTCTGCTCCCAGCATGGGCTCCTCCTGCCTGGTGGTCCTGCTGCCCTCGGGACACCCCAGCCCAGAGCTGGCCTTGTGTCCAGCTAGGCTGGCTGGGTGTTGGGAAGACAGAAAGTGCACAGATTATTTTAGCAGTGAGAATTTAATAGAGGGGATTGGTTGAATAGATCTTGAAGGACTGAGAAGCAAAAGGGGATATTGAGGTCACCAGAGACAGTAACAGCTTCCTATGGCCATGAGAACAGAAGGAAGAGAGTGGGGTTATCACAACCTAGAAGCTTGAAGGAAGAGCAGATGGAGAGGCTGTTGCTCAGTTGGCATGGGTACCTCAGAAGCTTGGAGAAGGGCCCTCACGGAGTTGGGACTCAGAACTTCCGCCCTCTGAGGAAGGGGTGGGGCGAGGCTCATCCTGGGGATGTGGAAAAAATTAGAATTGTTACTGGAACCCACCGTGGCTTCCAGGGCAGTGCTGTTGGGTGCGGTGAGCAAATAGGAGCGAATGCCTTCCTCCTCTCCATCCTTCCGGTCTCCGGGTAGTGGCCACGATTGGCAGGAATGAATGGGAATCAGTCGATAAAGCAGAAATGTCATTTGGAGGCCCAACACCAGCACCAGGAAGCTGAGCACGGAAGGTCCGGAGCTGAGACGAGATAGTTTAATAACCAGCCCAGAGGCTACGACTGCATTTAGACCCCCAGTGTTTACAGACCTGGAGCCACCGTCTCTGAGCCAGTGTAGACCTAGAAACTAGGCACAGCTGCCGGCGGGAACGTAAAACGGTACATCCACTTTGGAAAAGAGTTTTCTTTATAAAGTCAAATACGTACCTACCATATGATTCAGCACCCCACTCTTAGATCTTTGCCCAAGAGAAATGAAGCGCGCGTCTACACAAGCCTTAAGGCTTGAGTGGTTTTTTTAAGTCTATTTTTTAAATTTATTTCGAGAGAGCAAGTGGGGGAGGGGCAGAGAGAGAGGGAGACAGAACCCCGAGCAGTACCCCGAGCTGTCGGCGCAGAGCCCCATGCGGGGCTCGATCCCACGAGTGCTGTGAGATCGTGACCTGAGCTGAAGTCAAGAGTCGGACGCTTAACCGCCCGAGCCACCCAGGCGCCCCCGTAGTAGCTCTGTTTTTAATAACCCTAAGCTGGAGGCAGCCCTAATGTCTACCAGCTTGTGAAAAGGACAAGAAATTGTGGCATAACCATAGAATAGAACACTGCTTGGCACTGAAAAGAATAAATTGCTGATGTACCCATCAAACATCGATGAATTTCAATGGTCTTCTACTATGTGAAAAAAGCCAGACTCAGAAGACCACATAGTGTGGTTCCCTCTGTATGAAATTTCGGAAATGACACACAGAATGACAGAAGGCAGATCGGTAGTTTCCAGAGCCCAGGGCAGGGAAGGGAGGAGAGTGAATGTTGCAAGGGGCGCGAATCGTGTCCCCGTGGGAATAACGGAAGTGACCTACATCAAGGTGTGGTGGCTACATCATGGTCAAGACCCACTGACGTGTACACCATAAGTTGGTGGGTTTTAGCATATGCAAATGACACTTGATAAAGCTGATTCTTAAAAACTGAATCAGAGGGACCCCTGGGTGGCTCAGTCGGCTGAACGCCTGACTTCGGCTCAGGTCGTGATCTCACGGTTCATGGGTTTGGGCCCCACATCGGGCTCTGTGCTGAAGGCTCAGAGCCTGGAGCCTGGTTCTGATTCTGTGTCTCCTTCTCTCTCTCTCTCTGCCTTCCCCTGCTTGTGCTCTGTTTCTCTCTCTCAAAAATAAATAAACGTTAAAAAAAATGGAATCAGAAAGCTTTAGTCTATTTACCCCCAATGCTACCTCCTGTGAACCACGGCCCAAGCGGCAAAGAGATCTTTAAAAAAGGTTAATCAGATTACCACACTCTTTATTTAAACACTGTAAATGGATTCTCTTTCCTCTTTGAACGGATTCCAGAGGATTACTGTGGGCCCCGCGTCCCTCCGCCCTCCTTACAGACCCCAACACTTGCAGGGACCAGAGCCACGGGACAAATGGAGGCCCATGTACGGTGTCTCTAAACACCTAAAGCTGAGATCAAGCCAACAAACGCCACTACAACAAGGCACAGTCTCATGAAAAGCTGGAAGGCCAGGTTCAAGTTTAAAGTTTCATGGGGTCCTTGGAGTTCTGTGCCCGAGGGGATGGCATGGAGAGGCCAACCCTGAGCCACAGTCTCCCCTCCTTCTTTCGCCCCCCACCTCCCCGCTCCATCTGAACCTGTAAGGGTCCCTGCTAGGCCTCTGGGGACATTTGCCTTTGTAACCCCCTGGGGGCTGAAAACAGCGCTGGGCACGGAGCCAGGGAAACTGGATTCTTCTGTATCTCCCAGCTTCTCCCCAAATTGTGCTTTGATCTGCAGGCATGTATGTGTGTGTGTGTGCATGTGTGGGCATGTGCGTGTATGCATGCCTGTGCCCGCGTACGTGTGTGTGCATGCACGTGCCTGCATGTGTGTGCGTGTCTGTGTGTGAGCACGTGTGTAGGCGTGCATACGTGTTTACGTGTGCATTTCAACAGCGGCGTGAGCTCCCTGAGGGTAGCAACTGCACCAGATTCCTCTTTGTATCCTTTATACCTGTGCAGAGTGGATGCTAACTGAATGCCCATGGAATGAACAAAGGAAAGACTGCCCAGTGTAACACAGTTAATAACAGTGTGTTCTGTTTCTTAAAATTTTTTTAATGTTTATTTTTCAGGGACAGAGACAGAGCACGAGCAGGGGAGGGGCAGAGAGAGAGAGAGAGAGAGAGGGAGACACAGAATCCGAAGCAGGTCCGGGTTGTAAGCTGTCAGCACAGAGCCAGACCAGGGCGCTTGACTCAGGAACCACGAGATCATGACCTGAGCCGAAGTGGGAGCTTAACCGACTGAGCCACCCGGGGGGTGGGGGCGGCGAATAACAGTATGTTTTGGAGTCATCCAGATTTGAGGTCAAAATCTCACCCTGCCAGCCACTCACAAAGTCACTTTGGTTCAGTCTCCTAATTCAGAAACCTCGGTTTCCACATCTCCAGACCGGGCATAAAAATATGACCTATTTTATGGGGGTGGGTGTGAGGATTAAGCAGCGATAACCGGAGCTGATGTGTCCTGAGCCGGACTTCGGGCCAGGTGCTTCGCAAGGGCTAACCCATGTCCTGCAATTTTAGGGTGGACGGAGGGGTAAACCGTAAACTCGGGGCATCTCAGTGCATATTCCTGATCAGTGGAGAGGAGGTTCCGGATCCTTAGCCTCCGGGGGTATCTTCTCCTGAGTCCTGCTCAGATTCCGAACGATGGGTCCCTCCGGCGCGCTGGTCGCGGCTCACTCACAAATTTGACCTTCGGTTCCCTCTACTGCTGCCTTGGACGTTTCTCCTGTAGGTGGCGCTGCAGAGCGGGAACCGGGATGTTGGGTCGCGGCGCCCCCTGGTGGTCCGTTTCCGTCAACACTTTGACTAACTTGCAAAGCCGTTTCCCTAAAGTCAAGCGCAGCGAGGGTGTGGGTTAGATGAACGTGGGGGGTGGGGGGGGGGGAGACTAGAATTCAGTGTGATAAGTTTTGAGACACAAAGAAGCAAAGGTGCGCACGGAGAGCTAGACCAAGAGGGGTCCAATCCGTACCAAGCACATTGTCACCAACAATAACAACATTAACAGTCGTTACTTTACGGATTTACCTCCTACGTGCCGGCCTTGGACTAAGCACTTGGCATTCGTGCTCTTATGGAACACACCTCCAGAGAGCGTGTATCACAAGAACAATTACTTTTATCTGGAGCCAGGCACGCGCTAGGAGTCTGGCGCGGAAGAGGGGCTCACTCCGTTCGGAAAAAAAATGATTAACAGAGCAATCCTAGGAAGCCGGTGTCGTCTCCACTTAGGAAAATGAACTGCCAGTCAGCCACAGGCCAGAGCCAGGGCACCTGAGCTCCAGACCCAGCCCTTTTGTGCCAAAGAGAAGGCAGAACCCTCTGCCTTCAGGGAGCTTGCTGTCTGATTGGTTTCACCCACACCCTCTGTCTTCAAATACCTCTCCCCCTGCGTGCCAGGGGTGGCTATTCGTGGCTCAGGGAGGAGGGCCAGTGAAGCTCCCCTCATAAATTATAAGGAGAGACACATGTGGGTCAAGAGTGGGGAATTCAGTGCGTGAGGGATCCCCAGGAATCTCGCTCAGTCTAATCTGGGATTTTCCTTGTCCTCCCTAGGAGCGCCGCTGACTCAGGCAGCGGGCTTTTGTGGAGCTCCCCTCAAGAGCTCCTGGTCCTGCCTCCTCCCCAGCCCCTGGCTGTCACTGTGCCCCATTTCCCACCGCCCAGAGCTCTCAGGCCTGACCATGGCTCCTCGGAGGAGGCGTGCCTCGTCTCTAAGCCGAGGGCTATGCTTTATCCTGTAGACGCCAGCACTTGAATCCGTCATGGTTGGGAGTGCTGTGCTTTTTGGGACTTTTAGAGCCAGCCCGGGGTCCCATCCAGTCCTCTGGGAATCCCTCGGGGGTGGCCTGAGTGTCTCGAACCCTTCCTTGGAGGTGTGGATCTGAAGGGAACCCTGGCCGTCTTTCGTAAAGCAGCGACGCCCCTTCTGGAGCGGCCCCGGCCGTTTGTTTTTGAGTTCTTGAAGCTGCTTTCTTCCAGCATTTATTTCGTCCTCTTTGTCACTGTCAGACGGTCACCTGACTGTCATTTGCTTCCCACCGCCCCCAGCAATTTTCTTTCCGATCAGAATCTCGGGGCTGTTTAGGTTTGGGTTTGCTCCCAGAGTAACCTGGGGGAGGGAAGGCCCGTGGCTGCTTTCTTCTAGGAATGAAATATCTGAGCTTCGGTGCCCAGGGCAGGAGGCTACCAATCTGGATGGTTCAATGACTCTGGTTTGTTTACGCACGGGCTGTGGGGGGAGCGGAGGTTATCAGAAGTCAGTTGTGGATACGCGAGAGGTCATGTCAGGCGTTTCTTTGTACCTCCCCAGCAAGGCTGCATAAATACTTGCTTCATGGAATGTGTGAAGCATTTGGCTCCCTCTTCCTGGCTACACCTCTGCCTCGTTCTCCACTCTCCACCCCTGCACCAGGACGGTAGCCTAGTGCTGACAGAATGTCTGGCCTCAAATTACACCGGATCAGAGCTCGGGCATAAAATTAGCAGCAGCTAATGTATGAAGAGCCAGAGAAATACCCACATTCAGCAGAACCACGGGAAGAGCTGGCCCCCCACAGCCCCGGGGCCTTCCCTGGACAATCTCCCCGCCACACACACCGCCACTCCACTGCCCTCCCTCTCTCTGCCACCCCCCCCCCCCCATTGCAGAGGCTGCTGCCCAGTGGCTGAGTCAGGACCACAGAAGGCTTCTTGGGGTGGAGGGAGTGGAGCATGGGAAGCCAAGACCTTGAGAAACCTGGGAAAGTGAACTTGAGGGGCTTGCCTTTCCCGAAACACACCCCCCACCCAAACATACACACACACACACACACACACACACACACGCTGAAAACTATGAACGAGAATAAGAAATTCCCATGTGTCTAGGTACTTTTCATACATGTTTCTCATTAATACTTAATGCCACCCTGTTCAGTAAGGCTGTTTTACAGATGGGTAAAGAAGATCAAAAGGGCACGTTGGTTGCCCAAGTTCATGTGTTACAAATGCACTCATGTCTATGCTCATTATGTGCTCACTTAGATCCCATCATCTTGATGTAGCCTCTCATATAATCTCCCTACTATGTTCTACACTGCATGCTTTAAAAATTTTTTTTTGAATTTATTTAGTTTTGAGAGAGAGAGAGAGAGAGAGAGCGAGCATGTGGGGGAGGCTCAGAGAGAGGGAGACAGAGGATCCGAAGCAGGCTGCACGCTGTGAGCGCAGAGCCTGACGTGGGGCTCGAACTCACACACCCACCGTGAGATCATGACCTGAACTGAAATCAAGAGCCCGTCGCTTAACCGACCGAGCCACCCAGGCGCCACAGCACTGCGTGCTTTTGTGTGGACACGACATAAACGCACTCACACGGAGTTGGGTGCGTTTACGTACACATTCATAGGCAACGATGTGTGTTTCCCATCACGCACATGTGATGATACCTACAGTCATCATGCCAGTGCCGCGTCACACTTTCTTGCTAAAATGGTCCCTTCCCGTCTTTCCTGGCCAGCTTCCTCCTGACCTCAGCCATGGCTGAATGCTTGCAGCTCTTGGTGCTTACAGACACCCGTCTCGGGTCCCACATCACATTTAGTTGTTTTGTCCCACGGACCAGGAGCCCTAAGACATCAGTGCCTGGGTCGAAGTCGTTGTTTATATTATTTCTAGTTCCGCAGGTGTGAATTCTTCCGTGTGTTGAGTCTACAAGCTGTCTTTCCAAGTGTAGGTGTTCTTTACATAATTTGTACTTTTGATCTGTGAGCTCACAGGCAGTTTTGTTGTTGCTCCTACAGGTTCACGGGCTCCAGGATATTATGATGTAACGCCTCATCTTGGGATTTCCACGCCGGGTGGGGAGTTTGGCTCTGGGCCTCACGCCGGTGCATGTTTCCGGCTTGAGGCTCTGATCTGGCGTACGTATCCCTCGTTCGACCCATGACCTGGGAGAGTATCTCTATTCCTAGGGTGACCCCAGGCTGATAGCGGAGACATTCTTTTTTTCTTTTGAATGTTTTTTATTTTATGTGTTGAGAGAGAGAAGGAGACAGAGCGCGAGTGGGGGAGGGGCGGAGAGCGAGGGGGACACAGAATCCGAAGCCGGCTCCAGGCTCGGAGCTGTCAGCACAGAGCCCGACGCGGGGCTTGAACTCACGAACCATGAGATCATGACCTGAGCCGAAGTCGGACGCTCAACCGACGCTTAACCCGGTGCCCCTGAGAGCTGAGCAATTCTGTTCCCCGAATCAGTTCTGACACCTGGTTTCACACTAGTCGGATTTGACTTCTTGGTAACAGCAGGAAATGCAGCCCAGACCTCATCCCAGATCAGGCATTAAAATCTCTGCCCCGATAACCCATATCCACCCTTACTTTTCCCATGGAGTGGGAGGCACCAGCCCCTCTCTCTGACGTAGCTATTTCCTCTCTTAGAACCTGAACATTACACCTTCTTGCTTTTGAGCTGGGCTCCATATGTTTAAAATACTAAAAAAAAAAAAAAAAAAAATATTCCCCAGCCTTTTTCATATGTCTGGAGTAGGATGGGAAATTTCAACTTGGTTTCTTTCTGCCACCTTATCTCTATTCCAAATGCCTTGCTCAATAAATCGTTGTTGATCGTCTCTATTTTTTCCCCTCTCTTGTCCTCTCCTCTGTCATCCTCCAACTGCCCCTGCCTCCCAAGCAGTCCATAAGGGACCTTGGTTTCAGAAGAGCTCTTGGCTGGATGAAGGGAGGCAGATTCTCACTGAGGCAGGGCTGTGGAGCTGGGCCCAAAGCATGTTCCCTCCTGGGGACTCTGGCTCTGCCCTGAGCTCTGTTTGGGGCAGAAGGTCCTTTGGGGTGGCTGGGTGGGGCAGGGACAAGGTTCAGAGGAAGGCTCGAGGCTACCAGCTGCCCTCCCTTGCAGCAGCCAGACAGCACTTGGGATCCTGAGAAGGGCTCCTGTCCCCGGTCCCTTTGTCTGGGAGGTAACAAAGGGGCTGTTGTAGACGATCCTGGCTCTGGGCTCCACGCAGATGGCTCTGCCCCCACAGACCCCTGTCGCAGTCCTAGGGGCCCTGATGTGGCATGGGTTTGGGACAGATGGAGTCAGAAGGGCCCATTCTGTGATGCCCGTGGATGGCCAGGCACGGCCCCTTTCCCATCCACACCCCCTCTCTGCTGTCTTTCTGCTTTGTGTCGGCAGCACATGAGTGAGCGTTGGGCGTGAATGCGAGTGTGTGTGTATGGGACAGGCTGGGGTTCCCAGAGAGCTCCCCTCAGACTCCAGTAGCCACACCTGTTAGAGGAGCCACAGAATCACCAACTGGAAGCTTTCCATTCGTCCCCTGAATATCCGCTGAGTGATTGCCATGTGCTTGGTGCCGTGCTAGCCGGGAATGCGGTCGTTAAATGTATAAACACGCAAGTAAATACGAAATCGTAATCATTCCAAATGCTCTGAAGTAAAAGGACAGGGGTGTAGGAAAGAATATGATGCGAGGGGCTTAATTTAGGTGAAGAGTCAGGGAAACGCTCGCTGAAGAGGTGGCTTCCAAGGCAAGTTCCAAAGGAGGCAGGGAAGAACATTCCAGGAGGGGAACAGCATGCACGAAGGCCCTGAGGGGCAGCCACCATGGAGCATTCTAGATGCTCCAGCGTGGGGGTGTGGGAAGGAGAGAGCCAGGGAGCGGGGACTGGGAAGCCAGCAAGGCCTTCAGAGATTGGGAGGCAGAGAGGGCCAGGAGTCCAGACTTTCTCCTCAAGTGCAAGATGAAGGAGTTGAAGAGTTTAAGCAGGGAAAGACGTGATCAGGTAACATAAAGCTCACTGTGGCTGGCAGATCCAGAAAGGACTGGCTGGCTGTGGCAGGCCTGGGGATCTAGGGATGAGGGAAGTATAGCCCAGAGCTCCCCGGGGAAGGAGAGGACAGAAGCATAAACCGACACTCACCCTCTAGAGGACAGGTAACTGTGAGTGTGTGCTCTGCGGGGGAACCCAGGGAGGCTTCCTGGAGGGGGTGGCATTTGCCCTGGGCCTGAGGGATGGCAGGCAAGGTGGAAGCCAGCATCCCAGTCCTAAGGAATAGTTTGGGCAAAGGGTTGGCAGTGAAGGTGAGAGGGTTGGGCGTGACGCGCCAGAGGAGGAGAAGTCACTCTCCAAGTTCATGAGGCCCCTTGGTGGCTGAGTCAGCGCTGGGACCCTGTCTCTGATGGAAGGGAGCGCTCCGGTGCCCCATGGAGGCCTGGCACCAAGAAATCCTATCAAGGAAGTTCTCAAAGCCCCAGAGTCAGTGGATTCCTGCGAACGCAGCATCCAAGGGTGGGCACTTCCCCAATTGCAGTGAAGCTATGGGGCGGGGAAGAGGAAGTGTGGGCCCCAGGCCAGACCTAGAGAGCCCAGAGGCGGAGCCTCTTCTAAGTGACAGAAGCAGGGGCAAGGCCTCCCCAGGGCCATCTCCTGGGACCGCCTGGGACCACAGCAGAGACGAAGGGTGGCTAGAGGCGAGAGAGGTGAACGCGGCCTGGGCCTGGCTGGGTGAGAGACCCTTGCCACTCACGCCCTGGGAACACTGGCGGCCATGGCCGTGGCCCAGCAGCTGCGGGCTGAGAGGTGAGTGCAGGGGCGGAGCCCTCCCCGGGCCTCCTCGCTGTTCCTCGCAGACCTTGGGGGGCAGAGGCCGACCCTCCTGCAGCCCTTTATTACCAAGGTCAAAAGTTAGGAGGCTGGAACTGAGTCAGAACCCAAGTGCTCGGCCACGCAGATTCTTAGAAGTGTTTTTCAAGGAACCTTCCAGTTTTTGCTCACTTCCCTCAGGCGCAGATGAAGACGCCAAGGCCCAGAGAGGGGAAGTGACTTTCCCAGGGTCACACAGGAGTGTCGCATCTGGACAGGATCAGGTGTCCTGGGGCCCAGGCCGGGCTCACTGCTTTGCATGGCTTTTCATCTTCTGTTCAAACAGAATCGCAGAATCTGGCTTCTTCCTCTTTACCCAGGGCCTGGCTCAAATGCCAGAAACCTTCTCTGACAGCCCCCTCGTTGCTCTCGGACCGCCGGCCTGGTTTCCTTTTTCCGCACAGTCCTTAAACTGCTTGCAGGACATTCTACACTCACTCCTTTGCTTCTGTCTCCCTGGCACCCCCATTAGAAGCAGGCTCCGTGACAGTATTTGTCCCCTGGTCACTGCCGTATCCCCAGCATGTACCACCTTTGAGCTGGAGAATGTCCCGGGACCCTTCGGGTCCAGTTGTTGTCATTGCACAGATGAGAAAAGATGAGGACCAAGGAGGATAAGTACTTACTCAGGGTCACATGGAGCCCGGCCTCGTCAGGGCTTAGCTTCATCCCTCAGCAAGCCTGTGCTCTGAGCTGTGGGGGACCCGAGGACACAGGGCGTGGCTCCTGCCTTCGATGGGAGCAGCAGGTGACATCAGAAAAAAAGCACGCTGGGTGGCAGTGTTAGGGCGGGCTTCTTTGGGGTCAAAGCGGGCAGCAAAGGGTCCACGGTGGCGTCTGGGGTTACAGGTGGAATTTCCAAAGGCTGAAGGTCAGAAGAAAGCTTGTCTGTGTGTGCGCTGAAGGAGGGGTCGCAGAAGCAAGGGCTTGGAGGGAGGTGCAAGGGCTGGGTTTTCCCACCGGATTCCAGATTCTTCCTCCACGGCTCTCACTGGAGAGGAAGCTGAACACACAGGAAGTGGCTGCAGCGTGAAGCTCGTGGCACTTCTTGTTTCTTGGGGTACGTGTGTCAGAAGACAGGACGCCCCCCAAAGAGCTGGTCCCCCCAGACTGTGCTCCCTTCCTCCCATCCTCTGTTTCTGTCCCCAGAGGACGAAGGGGCGGCTGCCTCCCTCCCTTCTCGGGGCCATGGAGCCAGGTCCTGGGCCTCCCTGCCCCTCGGATGCCCTGGACGTGCTGTGCCTGAGGCCAGAGCAGAGGACACCAAGGGAAAGCGAGGGTGCAGCCGGGCTTTCTAAGACCTGAGACATCCAAAGTTGGAGAGGACTGCCTTGGGGTAGTGAGATGGGTCCCAACAAACATGTTTTAACCACTTCCTGAGTGCGGGAGCCACAAAACCCGAGCTAGCTGCCCCCTGAAGGTCTGTCCAGGCCTCAGCCCCCTCCCATCCGGGATCCAAAGTGGACTTTTCGCGAACGACACGAGTGCATATGAACCCAGAGCATCCCCCGGCCCCTGAAGGCCCTGAGTTGACTTCAGCTCTGAGGGGTCCCGGCTGAGGTCTCCGGGAGAGCAGGTTTTCTAGGGTGACTCCCAGTCAGGATCGCTGCTCCCCCACCCCCACTCTGCCCTGGTGCACAGCTTCCTGGCTCAGCCCCCGCACACAGTAGGGTCACTCCCATGCTGACCCCCAGGGCACTTGCTAAAACACAGACACGGGAGCAGCCCTGTGGTGAGCACCTGCTATGTGTCCAGTGCTGTTCTGGGCACTGGGGGTGCAGCAGCCAGTAGGGTCCCTGCTTTCGTGGGGATTCTCAGGCTGGGCTCGTCACACATGAGACCTCCTGACCCTCCAGGGGTCCCCATTTAACAGAGGGAGGAAGGAGCCCAGGCACAGAGGGGAGTCTTCCCAAGGTCCCCGCTGGCAATGGCCGAGCAGGGACTCGGGGGTCACCTTCCCCCTGCGCCTTCTGGCTCTGATGCCCATGCTGTCCCAGTGTAACACCCTCTTCGCCCCCACCGCCCCACCCACAGCGCAAGGCCCAGGGTCTTCGTGATGGGCCCTGCCTGTCTCCCTCGCTCCGTCTCTCCTTCCTTTCTGCCTCTCGCTGTGCGTTCCAACGGTGCTCAAACTGCCCCCCTCCCTGAAGTTCCTTGAACTTGCCCCCTCCTGCCTGCCTGGAGCCTTTGCACTCAGTTTCCCTTGCCTGTGGTCCTGTAGCTTGCCTGTGGTCTTCGTCTCCCGCTGGCCCAGCCCCACTTCTTCTGAGAAGCCCTCCCTGACTACCCTCGGTCTGCGCGAGCAGAGCCCTCCGATGGGTAGAGCGCCCTGCTCTTCTCTCTGGTGGACGTAAGTCCCATCTTTGAAGTACCTGCTTGCCAAGCTCTCTTGCCTGCTTCCCTGCCGATTCTCGGAGGGACTATAATAATGGCCGGCTCTGTTACAGCTCAAAACACCGTGTGCTTTTCCTTCCCGGCCTCTCTGACCATTGAAATATCATCATTCATTCCGTGTCCAACTCTGGGTCCATGAGACCCAGAAGCCAGAAGCCACGTCCTAACGTGCTTCGGACACTGTCTGAGCTCCCCTAGGTGCCGACAAGGGTGTGCTGTTATTATCGTTGCTGTTGCTGTTGTTGTGATTAGTACCTCAGACGGGGAAACTGAGGCTGGGAGGAGGGCTGGGATTTATCCAAGTGCCTGCAGCGAGCTGCGGGGGCAGCAAATGAGGGGCAGGGTGGCGGCGTTCGGGAACCGAATTCTAGAGCCACACCGCTTAGGCTCAAATCCCAGCCTCTCGATTTCCTTGGGCAGGTTCCGTAGCCTCTGTGTGTGCCTCAGTTTCCCTGTCTGTAAAAAGGTGCCAGGAGAGCATCTGGCACGTAGCACATGCTCAGGAAACAGTTAAGTGTAGTAACTGTTACCCAACCTTCCCGATTCGCTGCCCAGAGCCATTTCTAAGCTATGGTTCCTTCCTGTCACCCTGCCATTGCATTGCAGATGAATTACCCGTGAAGCACACAGCCTCAAGGGAGAAAGTGGAGGAAGAAGCTTCTCCCAAGGGTGTTGGCCGCGGGGGGCGGGGGGGTGGCATGTGTGGAAAGTGAGTGGGGGGGGAGGGGCTGCCAGTGGTCACTGAGTTGCTCAGAGAGTGGCGGGGATTTCCTCTGCCTGCCCATTGTCACCCTGAGTCACCCCCCCCATCCCCGGTGGCAGCCACCAGCGTCCCGAGGTAGCCGGAGGTCCCACGCAGCCCAGGCCCCATGGGGACCAGCAGCAGCTGCGACTGGGTGTGCAGACTGAGAAACTGACCTCCTCTGAGGGCGTCGGAAGTGGTCACCCCGCTCCCACTCCCACCCTGTCTCCCAGCTGCTCTGAACTCTGTGACCCCTGGCTGCTTTCTCTGTCCCCTTGGCTGGCTGCTTTCTCTTCCTCCAACGTCCCTCTCGGCCCCCTCTGCTCACGGTTTGCTCTTCCAGGGGGATCTTTACCGCGAGTCACGGGCACACGGTTCTTAACCTCTCCTGCTGCAGCAGAGAGAGACCCACACTCAAGCCCTCTGAGCTCCGGAACCACAGCGGCTCTTGCCAGACCTTGACCTGGGAGCCCAAGAGAGTCCCGCGTTAGCGTGCCCGGAACTGACTCCAGCAACCCTGCTCCCCTCCCACTCATCCTCGTCAGAATATGGGTGACACGTGGGCGTCACTCTTGACCCTGCCCTTTCGTTCACCTCTGCATCCAAATAGTCCCCAAACCCTGCTGGCCGTATGCCAGGAATGACTCACGAGTTGGTAGTGTGTCTGTTAGAAATGTATGAGGCTGCTGGGCACAGAGAAACCGAGGGTAGCTTAAACACACAGGGGCTTATTTTTTTTCACATGACAAGACGTCCAGAGGTAGGCCACAGCTGCTCGGTGACCCAGCACCAGAATCCCAGAATTCCTTTGGTCTCCTCGGTCTCTGCCTCATGGATGCAATATGGCTGCTGTGGGTCCAGACGGCACATCTATGTTTAGGGCAGGCCGAAGGGGAAAGGAGAGGAATCCCTGCCGGCCCGTCCCTTCCTCTGGATCAGGAAAGCGAACGCTCTCTGAGAGGCCCCTGCCCCAGATTTTCTCTTAGGTCTCATTGGCCAGAAATGGTCCCGTGGCTGGTCTCAGCTGCAAGGGAGGCTGGGAAAATAGGAAGGAGGTTATGAGGTGCGGCTCAGACCAATCATGGTCCGTCACCTTGAGGCCAGGCCCACCGCCACCCTAAAGAATTGGGGCTTGATTAGCAGGAGGAAGCAAGGGACACAGCAATGAGACAGCGTCTGCCGAGGGTCGTGTCTCTGCGACTGTTCTTTCCGCCTGTCCCCTCTGTCTGGCTCTGTCGCCATCGTCCCTCCATTGCACCGAGGCACTGCAGGGCCTCACAGTGGTGCTCTGTCCCTCCGGCCTCTGTCCTTTTCCTCTCCACACAGCTGACTCCACCCACACAAGCCCCGAGCCCGCTCCTCGGGCCTTGAAACCTTCGCACATGCTGTTCCCACTGCCTGGAAGACCCTCCCCTGGTGGATTCCCCTTCGACCTTCTCTTCAACGACCTTCTGCACCTGGCTCAAACGTCACCTCCTCCCCAGGCTGGGCAGGATGAACCATTCTCCCTGTGGGACACATGCTGACTTTGTTTACTCCCGTGACCCGGGGCCTAGACCCGGAGGACGTGACTCGATGTGCGGCTCCTGGATGAACAGCGCAGCCACAGAGCAATTTGCTAGACTATGATACGGCTGCTGGCATATGGTCCCCTCTCCAAACGGGTTCACTCTCAAGGTCGGGTCCCAGAAGGGGTATTGACACAGGCGACGGACCGGCGGGCTGCAGGTGGTAACCAGGCTTTCTTTCCCTCCCCCCTCCCTCAGCGACTTTGAACAGCTTCCCGATGACGTAGCCGTCTCGGCAAACATCGCCGACATCGAGGAGAAGAGGGGCTTCACCAGCTACTTTGTAAGAGAGACCCTGGCCTTCGGCCTCTGACCTCTAAACCTCCAACTCTCATCCCTTAACTTCTAGCCCTGGGCTTTGCAACAGGGTGATTTGCCTCCAGGGGACATTGGGAAGTAAATGTCTTTTTGTAAGACTAGTTTTTTTTTTTTTTTTCAAGTTTATTTACTTTGAGAGAGAAACATACACACAGAGAGAGAGAAGGGGAGAGAAATCCCGTGCGCACACGCGAGCAGGGGAGGAGCAGAGAGAAAGAGAGGGACAGAGAGAATCCCAAGCAGGCTCCTCGCTGTCCGCGCAAAGCCGGGGACGGGGCTCGATCCCACAAATCTTGAGATGGTGACCTGAGCCGAAACCCAGAGTCGATCGCTTAACCGACTGAGCCCCCCGGGCGCCCCTGGTGGTAAATACCTGGAGAAATTTTTGATGATTGCCACTTGTGGGGGGGTGCCGCCGGTGGGACGGAGCCCAGAGAGGCCTCTCAGCACCCTGGGGTGTACAGCACAGCCCCCCACCACAGAGAAGGGTGGCCCCCAGTGTGATACCGAGGTTGAGCAACGCTGCTCTGATCCTAGCACCTTCCAACCCCGCCCCCTCCCCCCCCCCCCCCATCTGGCCCTGGCCGCCCTCCACCCTGGCCTGTGTCCTCTCCAGGTTTTTGTCATCGAGGTGAAGACTAAAGGAGGATCCAAGTATCTCATCTACCGCCGTTACCGCCAGTTCTACGCCTTGCAGAGCAAGCTGGAGGAGCGCTTCGGGCCCGAGAACAAGACCAGCCCGTTCACCTGCAGCCTGCCCACACTTCCGGGTAGGCCCCTGGCTGCGGAGCTGGGAGGCCGGCCCCGCGACACAGCCGCCACCCGCCGCCGATCCCTCCGGCTCCATTCAGCCCCCACGCAAACCCTTCAGTCCGAGGCCCCTCCCGGCAGTCGCGGGCTGCCCTCTCCGGCCTCACGGCCCTCGCCCTCCGGTGCTCCGATGACTTCGCGGCCACCCTGTTTCAGCCATCCCCGCCTTGTCCATCCCACGGACTCGCGAGCGCCCCCTCTCGCCCGGTCCGAAAGCTGCCCTCTGACCGCAGCCCCCCTTGGGGCGGGTTCCCCGGAGCTTCCCCTCCCTCCCCTCCCCTCTTGTCCCCTGAGGCAGTGGGCGCCTCGTTGCTGCTTCTGGACAGTCCCCTCCCCCCTCACCTCCTGGCCTTTCTCCCCGGCTCCGTCCGAGCACGCACCCCGCACCCCGGGCAGGCACAAATCTCTGGCCACAGGGTACCTGCCCTCTTGAGCCCTGCAGGGGTGTAGGGTGCCGGGTGCTGTCCCCCAGGGCCCCCCCCCCCCCCGGCTTCTCTCTTCCTCCTTCAGAGCCAGTTCTGCTCACGCCTGGCCCATCACTTCTCTGGGGCTGCCAGGGACAGGGACCCTCCTGCTCCCGCCCCCCCCCCCCCCAGGCTCCAGCACGCTTTGTCCCCCTCTCTGTGTGTGGCTTTCCCCTGACAGCATATCCGTGGCCTCCTGGTACTCTCGCCTTCTCCCAGTTCACTTCCAACCTCACCCCTGCTCCTCCAGCTCCTTACAGAATCTGTCCCCCCTGCTGCCCCTTGAAAGGTGGGCCTTCTGTGCGGTGCCACCTCCCCTCCAGACACCCTCCCCCGAACCAGGTAATCTGAACTCTGACCTTAACTGCTCCCTTCTTGCTGCTCAGTGCCAGCCGCCTCCCGACCCCAGACCTCAGTCAGTGTTCCCCTACTTGGACACCAGCTCCTGCCCATCTCACGGGTGCCAGGAGCCAGACGTTCACCTTCCGGTGGGAGTTCTTCCAGTAGACGGTTCAACCGGGGGGCCCTGCCTAAGGCGCCTGGAGAGGACATGTGTCTTGGGTCAGCCATCATCTGTTTCCCGATCCCCCTAAACACGCTGCCTTGCTTTTGAGGAATGACCCCTTCATCTACCCAACAAAATATTGATTGATTTGGGCCTCGTTGGCATCTTAGGAGCCCCCTGAGAGTTCAAGAATTTTGATGCCCGAGTCCCACCCCCGGAGCCCCTGATTTAATAATCCCAGGCGAGTCCTATGACAATGAGATTCTTAAATGCTCCTTGGGTGACTTCGATGTGTAGCCAGGGTTGAGGACCCCTGTGTTAGGTCGTGGGATCCAGTTGAGAACTAAGCAAAGTTCCCCTCCTCTTGGAGCCAAGAATTGTGTGTGTGTGTGTGTGTGTGTGTGTGTGTAGGAACAGGCAGTAAAGAAACAAGTAAAATATCAGCTGGAAACAGTGCAACCCAGCTGAAAGCAAGCTGAAAGGCAGTGTGGACTGGAGGGGCCTCTTGAGCGCCGCTGAGACAGTGGGGAGGGTTCCTGGCCTCGGGGGGCGGTGCAGCTCGGGGCCCAGAGACCATGTGCTCGGGCCAGGCTCCCAGGACAGCTCTTTGCACTTCCTCAGCCAAAGTGTACGTGGGTGTGAAACAGGAGATCGCTGAGATGCGGATTCCTGCCCTCAACGCCTACATGAAGGTAACCGTGGGGCCGTGCCGCCTGGGCACCTGGGAGGGTATCAGGGAGGGCACCTGGGAGGGCATCAGGGAGGGCATCTGGAAGGGCACCTGGGAGGGCATCAGGGAGGGAATCAGGGAGGGCACCTGAGAGAGCATCTGGGAGGGCACCTGGGAGGACCTGGGAGGGCATCTGGAAGGGCACCTGGGAGGGCATCTGGGAGGGCATCAGAGAGGGCCCCTGGGAGGGCATCAGGCAGGGCCCCTGGGAGGGCATCAGGGAGGGCACCTGGGAGGGCATCTTGGAGGGCATCAGGGAAGGTACCTGGGAGGGCACCTGGGAGGGCATCTGGAAGGGCACCTGGGAGGGCACCTGGGAGGGCATCTGGGAGATCACCTGGGAGGGCATCTGGGAGGGCACCTGGGAGGGCATCAGGGAGTGCATCTGGAAGGGCACAGAGAGGAAAGCAGCCCATGTACCATCCCTGAGCACAGCTGTGGAGTTGCTTCTCCTGCTGCAATGGCCCCCATCTTCAATCCTTAAAGGCCTGGCCTGGGGGGAGAAATAGGTTGTGTTCTCAGAGCTCCAGGGGGTGGGGCAGAGGCAGTGGAGAAGGTACAGGAACCGCACTGTGAATCGACCAATCTGATGTCTGTGCCAAGTGTCCTGATAGTGAGCTGAATAGGATCGAGTGTGTGCCCCCGAGGTACCTGCTGCCCAGTGGGGGACACAGAGAGGGGGGTCACAAAATCACAGAACCGTGGCCTGTGTAACGGAGGCGTGAGGGACCGGGGCCCCAGCTCTCTCACATGGCCCCTTTGTATGAACTGGAGAAAGGCCCTCCCTTGCCAAGGCACTGGCTTGTGTTAGTTGCATTCACGAGCCTTGCCCAGGTGCCCTTGGTTACTCCCCAACCTTTAAATTCTCTGCATCCCTAGGAGATGGAAGCAAAGAGAAAGAAGCATCTTGAAGGCTGAGACCAGGCTGGTTAGGAAAGCCCTTCTACCAATCAGGGCTGTGCAAGAAAGCGGCAGGTTTCCTCATGAGGTAGTGAGCACCCTGTCACTAGAGGCATCCAAGCCACGGCTTGATGGCAACCTTAGGAAACTCCAGAGGGGAGCCCTCCTCCTAGCACAGAGGCCCCCTCACAGTCAGTGAGGCCTCCCCCTCCTCTTCTACTCTACACCTACGGAACTAGGCGTCTTCAGTCTTCGCTCTGACATTGACCGTTTGGGTGATTTGGGCCAAGTAACTCATCCTCTCTGGGCCTGGGTTTCCTCACCTGTGAAATGTGGCCGTGCCTCCAGCTCTCTGGTCTCCTGGGGGAGGAGTGATGTTGGGAGCTTCCAGAATGTGAGAGATCATAACTCCTAGCGGAGTGAGTGGCAGGAGGAGCACAGAGGAGGTGGGAGGCAGGAGGAGGTGACCCCTGCCCTCTCCAGTGGCTGCAGGAATCCTGGGCTCTGGGCAGAGAAGGGGGAGGGTGGGAAGCCCCTCGGCTGCCGTGCTGGAGGCATCTCCCCTCAAGGGGGCGCTGTGATGCCTGCTCCCTCAGGGTGGCTGGAGGCTCCTGTCTTCCTGCAGGGTAGGAGAGGGGTGAGCTCTTGGTGGGGGAAGGGATGAGGCTGTGGAGCTGGGCCTCTTGGTCGCACACCTGGGCTGGAGGGTCCCCTCTCTGCCTATCTCTGTGTGATTTGGTTCCTTAGAGCCCAGGGGCCCATCAGTGCAGGAATCTCTGCTACGGTTCAGGGCCGGGGAGCTCACTACCACTCTTCCCTGCTCATCTCCTTGGACAGTTATTAGAAAAATCCGATTCCTTGTAACTTGCACCGCTGTCTCACCACTGTCCGCGTGGAGAATATGGATCATGTGATAATGACACCTGCCTGGAAGGCTGTGGGGCGCTTTGCCAGGAGGCTCTTGATACACATTTGTAGGGTAGATGAACAGGCTGACTTACTTCCCTCAGTTACTTGTGAGTTGGATGCTATTATCCCGATTTACAGATGGGGGAGTGGAGGCACCGAGAGGTGGAGCCACGCATTGGGTGCCATAGAGCAGCCAGAGAGGAGGGCTGAGATTTGAACTCACGTCTCTGGGACGCCAGGGCTGTGCTTTCCCCCTCCGTGCTACGTTGTGATAGAAGTAACAGCAGCGATGATCATGTCCAACTTTGATGGGGCTCTTGCTAGATGCCCGGTCGTGTTGTAAGCGTTGTGCACCTGTTCACTTTTTTAATCCTTACACCATCCCACAAGGCAGGTGCTATTAGCATCCGCCTTTTATTCATGAGCATATGGAGGCATGCTTGGCCAGGGTCACCCAGCTGGTGAGTGGGACTTGATCCCAGGGGTGGCCTGGCTCAGTGTCTGTACCCTTAACCCCATCTCTGGGCTGCCTCCCAGCCCTCCCCATGTGACAGCTGTGTCCTGTCTAGGCTCTGCAGTCCTGGTTCCTCTGGAACCTGGTTCCTGGTTCCTCCTGGCCCCTCCCCATCCTGCTGCCTCAATGGGATTCTCGGGAGGGGGCTGGGTGCCTCTGGAGCCATGGCACCCAAAGCTGACCACAGAGCTCCTGGGGACCTATGCGTTGTCCAGCTTGGGGGGGATGGCCCTGCCAGATTCTGGGTACTCTGCGTCCTCACAGCCTTAGGACCTTTGCGTTGTGGCCAGTGTACCCAGCATCAGATGGAGTGAGAGTCCCGACTCCTCTCCTTCCCAGCTCTGCCAACTGGGTCAGGCACTTTGCTTCTCCAAACCTCAGTTTCCCCAACTCTGATATGAGATGAAGTATCAGAAAGCATTTTTTAGGCTGTAATGCCACCGACTGTTGTTGGTTTGGGTCATTTGAGGTATCCTTCCTCCCACTATTGTCTCATTTTCATCTCAAGGATGGGCGTCGGTGGCAGATGGCTCTGGGGACCCCAGCTCTGTCGCTTGCCAGGCCAGGTGGCCTTGGGCAGGTCCCCTAATCTCCCTGACACTAACTTTCAGGCTTTTTATGAGATGGGGTGAAGCCATATGGTGTGGCACTGAGTGCAGTTCCTGGACAGTCACTGCCACGTCATCTTACCTGTCATCACCATTGTTGTGTCTGGAGGCCTTTAAGGTCTTTCCGAATGAACTGTTCTCAAACCAGCTGGTCCCCTCCTGATCTCAAGCCCAGGAGTAAAGCTTATGAGATGTTACACGTCTTGGACGAAATGAAATGTGTCCTGTTGCCGTGCTTGGGCAGAGCCAGCGTTAACAGAGCGGGAGGGGACCAGTGTGGGGGACGGGGATGGAGCAGATAGGCTGGGATGTCTAGACCTTTCTGCTGACCCCCCCACCTGTGCTGTCTCCTCTCTCCAACACAGAGCCTCCTCAGCCTTCCCATCTGGGTGCTGATGGACGAGGACGTCCGGATCTTCTTCTACCAGTCATCCTATGACGCGGAGCAGGTACCCCAGGCGCTGCGCCGGCTCCGGCCACGCACCCGGAAAGTGTAAGTGACCAGGCCAGAGCCCTGGGCCACCTCCTCTTAACCAGGATCTCTGCCCCAGATGCCCCTGCTGCAAAGGTACTTCTTTTCCCTGGAGGAAGAGAAGAACCAGAGACCAGTTCTATCCCTGAACACCCCAGGATGTTCAGGTGGTTAGATGAGCTTGGAAAACCAAGCGCGGGCCTGGAGGGATAGGAGGCGGGTGCGTTTTGATGTGTGTGACAGGGCGGACCGGAGGACAGGGGCTGGACCACTGACAGGGAGAGTTTGGAGCCACAGCGCCCACAGGGGATGCCGCAGGGCTCTGGGTGCCTGGAGAGAGTGGGGAGAGGGAGGGAAAGGGGCAGCTGCTGTCTCTGCAGACCTTCTCAGAGCCTTTCCTGGGATGCCCTGCCCCCCCCCACACACACACACACTCCATTGCAGCTCCTGGTGTATCACACTGGTCCCCAGGGGGGCGCTGCTGCTCCCTCTCTGATTCCAAACAGCCCACTACTCCCTTCCAGCCCCCTCCTCAGCAGGAAATAATCATGGAGAATCCAAGCCACTGAAATAAGGCTGGGTTTCGAAAGCCAGGCTTCTGCTGCTGCTAAGAATTCCAGGGACAGGGCTCCTGAGCCCTGGCTCCCTCCCAGCTCCTCCCTCCCTCCTCAGGCCAGTATCTCTGAGTGTCCTCTTGGTGCCTGGCCATCTCCCCACACACGCAGGCAGGCATGGTCTCAATGTCACCTGAGCCGCACGGCCCTACCCCCAGAGCCCTGGAGCAGTGCACCTCTCCAACCCGCTTCCTTGGTTGAAAAATTAGAGGTTCGGGGTGGGGAGTAGTAGGAAGAACAGATGTGAAAGCGTTGGTAAGTTAGAGCACTAAGCAAATGTGTGTCTTCCTCCCCACCTCCTTGCTGAGCCTCTGTTTCCTGGCCCACAAAAGGAGATACAATCCCTCCCCCAGTGACAGCGGGAACCAGGGAGTGAGTGTGATGGTCAGAGGAGCAATTGTAGCTGCATTTTTGACATCCTCCCCCTCCCCCGCCTTCCCCCCCCCCCCCGATGAGGGGCTCCTCTGGGCACAGAAGCAGGGAGCCAGGCCCTGAGAGAACCAGGAGGGCTGACAGGCCTCCCTTCTCTCTCCACAGCAAGAGTGAGTCCCCACCAGGCGCCCTCTTTGACCGCATGGCCGCTCCGAGAGCAGAGGTAACCCCCCGACCCCGGGGCCAGGCCTCCCATCTCACCTCTGGGCTCCCCCTTTGGCCACTGTGCCCCCACTCTGGGCGCCCTTTGTGTGCCTGGGACAGGAGCTGGTGTGGGGAGCATGAGGGGAATGCGGCCATCCACCATCCATTCAGCAAGCTCTCCTGGCCTCCTCCAGACCAGCCCCACCTTGGGGACTAAAGCCTCAGAAATGACTCACACAAGGCCCTGCCCTCAAGGAGCTCACAGCTCCCTGAGGGCACACGTGTGGAAACAGTGTGGACTGGGGCCCACACTGGGGGGCCGAGGAAGGTGCTCAACCCCGGGAGTTTGGATGCTTGCCTGTCTGTGCTCATCCCACCAGGTCTGGAAGGAGCACGCTCTGGAGTCAGAGAGACCTGGCTTCTAATCCCGGTTCCTCCATGAACAAATGAGTGGTCTCAGACAAGTCACTTATCCTCCTTGAGCCAGTCTCCTCAACCATTAACTGGGACCCTGAGGCATGTGGAGCACGGTAGTAGAAATTCATGGAGTGCTTCCTCCGACCTGCCTTACTCCACTCTTCTCCCAGGCCCTGTTTGACTTCACTGGGAACAGCAAACTGGAGCTGAATTTCAAAGCTGGAGATGTGATCATCCTTCTCAGTCGGATCAATAAAGACTGGCTGGAGGTGAGGTTGGGGTGAGGATGGGATGAGGTTGGAGGTGAGGTTGAGGAGAGGCTGGGGGTGAGGTTGGAGGTGAGGTTGGAGGAGAGGATAGGGGTGAGGCTGGGGGTGAGGTTGGAGGTGAGATTGGAGGAGAGGCTGCGGTTGAGGTTGGAGGTGAGGTTGGAGGAGAGACTGGGAGTGAGGTTGGAGGTGAGGTTGGAGGAGAGGCTGGGGGTGAGGTTGGAGGTGAGGTTGGAGATGATTTGGGGTGAGGTTGGAGGTGAGGCTGGAGGTGAGACTGGGGGTGAGGTTGGAGGTGAGGCTGGAGGTGAGGCTGTGGGTGAGGTTGGAGGTGAGGCTGGAGCAGAGGCTGGGGGTGAGTTTGGAGGTGAGGCTGGGGGTGAGGTGGAGGTGAGGTTGGAGGTGAGGTTGGAGGTGAGATTGGAGGTGAGGTTGGAGGTGAGGTTGGAGGAGAGACTGGGAGTGAGGTTGGAGGTGAGGTTGGAGGAGAGGCTGGGGGTGAGGTTGGAGGTGAGGTTGGAGATGATTTGGGGTGAGGTTGGAGGTGAGGCTGGAGGTGAGACTGGGGGTGAGGTTGGAGGTGAGGTTAGAGGTGATTTGGAGTGAGGTTGGAGGTGAGGCTGGAGGTGAGGCTGCGGGTGAGGTTGGAGGTGAGGCTGGGGGTGAGGTGGAGGTGAGGTTGGAGGTGAGGTTGGGGGTGAGATTGGAGGAGAGGCTGTGGTTGAGGTTGGAGGTGAGGTTGGAGGAGAGGCTGGGGGTGAGGTTGGAGGTGAGGTTGGAGATGATTTGGGGTGAGGTTGGAGGTGAGGCTGGAGGTGAGACTGGGGGTGAGGTTGGAGGTGAGGTTAGAGGTGATTTGGAGTGAGGTTGGAGGTGAGGCTGGAGGTGAGGCTGCGGGTGAGTTTGGAGGTGAGGCTGGGGGTGAGGTGGAGGTGAGGTTGGAGGTGAGGTTGGGGGTGAGATTGGAGGAGAGGCTGTGGTTGAGGTTGGAGGTGAGGTTGGAGGAGAGACTGGGAGTGAGGTTGGAGGTGAGGTTGGAGGAGAGGCTGGGGGTAAGGCTGGAGGAGAGGCTGGGGGTGAGGTTGGAGGTGAGATTGGAGGAGAGGCTGGGGGTGAGGTTGGAGGTGAGGTTGGGGTGAGGTTGGAGGTGAGATTGGAGGAAAGGCTGGGAGTGAGGTTGGAGGTGAGGCAGGGGTGAGGTTGGAGGTGAGGTTGGAAGAGAGACTGCGGGTGAGGTTGGAGGTGAGGTTGGAGGAGAGGCTGGGGGTGATGTGGAGGTGAGGTTGGAGGTGAGGTTGGAGGTGAGATTGGAGGAGAGGCTGTAGGTGAGGTTGGAGGTGAGGGAGGAGAGGCTGTGGGTGAGGTTGGAGGTGAGGTTGGATGAGAGGCTGGGGGTGAGGTTGGCGGTGAGGCTGGAGGAGAGTTTGGAGGTGAAGTTGGGGGTGAGCCTGGAGGAGAGGCTGGGGGTGAGGCTGGAGGTGCGGTTGGAGGAGAGGTTGGAGGTGCGGTTTGAAGAGAGGATGGGGGTGAGGATGGGGATGAGGTTGGAGTTGAGTTTGGAGGTGAGGTTGGAGGTGAGGCAGGGGTGAGGTTGGAGATGAGGTTGGATGAGAGGCTGGAGGTGAGGCTGGTGGTGAAGTTGGAGGTGAGGCAGGAGTGAGGTTGGAGGTGAGTTTGGAGGTGAGGTTGGAGGTGAGGATGGAATGAGGTTGGAGGTGAGGCTGGGGGTGAGACTGTGGGTGAGGCTGGAGGAGAGGCTGGAGGTGAGGTTGGAGGAGAGGATAGGGGTGAGGCTGGGGGTGAGGTTGAGGTGAGGTTGGAAGTGAGGATAGGATGAGGTTGGAGGTGAGGTTGGAGGTGAGATTGGCGGAGAGGCTGTGGGTGAGGTTGGAGGTGAGGTTGGAGGAGAGACTGGGGGTGAGGTTGGAGGTGAGGCTGCAGATGATGTTGTTTCGGGTCTTCTGGCGGGGGTCCGAGGGGGCAGGGGCAGGGAAGGCCCCAGGGAAGAGATGCCGTCTGAGAGTCATCCGGGAAGTCCGAGCAGCTGGGTGGAGGCAGCCTGAGGAATACAGCCAGGGGGAGGCAGGTGTGTGAGCGGAACAAAAGATCCCAGAGACCACATCTGCCTTTGGTTCTGACCCCAAAGGACAGTTGCTCCAGGCCAGTCGATTGACCTACTGAACCGACTATCTTGGTCTATCACAGGGTTTCTCCCCAGTGGCGCTGTTGACATTTGGGGCCAGATTGGCGTGGGGCCATCCTGTGCCCTGCAGGGCGTTCCGCCGCATCCTTGGCCTCCGCTCACCAGATGCCGGCAGCACCCCTGCAGTTGACAGTCAAATCCCTCCAGACATTTGGCTCGGGGTGGGGGAGGCTGCAAAATCAGCCGCAACTGGGACGCGCTAGTGGGTCATCTGGGAGAATTGTCCTAACCATCGTGCGGCAAGAAGAGAGATACAGAGCGTAAGCTCCGGGGTCGGCCTGCCTGGTGTCCTTTCCTAGTTGTTTTTAACTAGCTTTGCGTCCCTGGGAACCTTGCTCAACCCTGTGGTTTCCTTTTCCGTAAATGGAGAGAGCTGGCAATTTCTTCCTAGCGGTCCTGGGGGGGCCGGCCGAGGCGCAGCTGTTCGGGGCTTGGCCCGCAGAGGGCCTCCGTGTGTGGCATCTGGCCGGTGCCGGGGCTGCTGGGAAAGTGAAATGAGACTCTGACACCAGAGTCCGTCTTGACTGTTGCTTCGTTCCCGCAGGTGGCATGTGGGGCCCCCCCCAGGGGTGATTGGTGGATGGAGATGGGAGGTCCTGGCCTGCTTCTGGCCATTCCGGTTGGATCCTGCTGCCCTTAAACAAAGTTCCCTTTGGTCGAGGCTCCTGAGCCCGGGGGGCGTCTGAAGGAGATTGTGGAATGGGCCCTGGGGGTTCTCGAGGGGGAGGGGAGGGTCGCTGGTGTCCAGGAGCTAGACAGGGACAAGGACCGTTGGTCTGGCCGACTTGGCAGCTTTGATCTTAGCCCCCGTCCTGGAGCCATGTCTCGGGACTCAGTGGCTCTTACAGCTGTTGGGCATTGCTGGCCACTCTCCAGACCCAGAAAATGTCTGTTGCCTTCCTGTTTTCTGAAAAGTTCTATGTGTGAGTATGCTGGCCGACTTCTGGCCTCAGGTCAAGGGGAGGGTCAGGGGAGGAGCGAGGGGGACTACTTGGAGCCTCAGTTTACATGTCTGTGAAACGGGATGTGGATGATGTCTCTTCCAAAGGCTTATCAAGATTAAGAGAACAAGTGGCAGTGGCTGGGTCTTGACCTGGAGCTCAGGAGAGAAACCTGGGCCGGAGAGAGAGTTCTGGAAGTCTGATCTAGAGCAGGCACTCGGTGCAGGAATGAGCGAAGAGAGCCACACCCCTTGATCTCCCTCCTCTGTTCTGTTTTCCTCTTTAACACCTGTGGCCATTGGCTCATTGTGGAGCTCACCAAGCTCCCTGCACGTTGACTGTCACCCCCCATTATGATGTGGCTCCCAGAGGGAGGGCAAACACCCGCCGTCCATTCTTTTTTTTAAGTTTTTTTTTTAATGTTTATTTATTTCTGAGACAGAGAGAGACAGAGCATGAGTGGGGGAGGAGCAGAGAGAGAGGGAGACACAGAATCCAAAGCAGACTCCAGGTTCTGAGCCATCAGCACAGAGCCCGACGTGAGGCTCAAACTCACGAACCATGAGACCATGACCTGAGCCGAAGTTGGTTGCTCAACCGACGGAGCCACCCAGGCGCCCCGAACCCGCCATCCATCCTGAGTGCCCAGAGTGTGCCACCTGGCTGGTGCCGGTGACGTCTGTGAACCAATGACCGAATTAGGTGAAAGCAGCTTTCCAGATGAAGTGAGATCTTGACTATTGTTCTATTCTGGGACAGAAATAGAAGTCTTCTTGGGGTCAACAGCACGGTGACCTGAGTCACTTATTCTCCTACCTTTGCATATGCCCTCGTCTGCATAATGACAAGGGTGCCGGGGGGGCGGGGGCTCGAAGTTGGGCGCTGCTGTCTCCCTTCCCACTGTCAAGGCGGCCCCTTCTTCCCTCCTCAGGGCACCGTCCGGGGAGCCACGGGCATCTTCCCACAGTCGTTCGTGAAGATCCTCAAGGACTTCCCGGAGGAAGACGACCCCACCAACTGGCTCCGCTGTTACTACTATGAGGACACCATCAGCACCACCAAGTTCGTGGCCTGTCCACCCTCCCTGCCCCTCCCCACCACCACCCCAGCCCCCCGCATCACACTCTGGGCTCTGACACCTCCCCTCACCCAACTGAAAGCCTCCAGGGGCTCCAGATAAACCATGACTCGGTAACAGGATGCCAAGACCCAGAGGGGTCCCGCCAGCCTCGTTCCCATGTCCCTCTTCCAGCCTGATGCCCCCTCACCGCTGCCTGTTGTCCCCTTAGGGACATCGCGGTGGAGGAAGATCTCAGCAGCACTCCGCTATTCAAGGACTTGCTGCGGCTCATGAGGTGAGTGGCTGGAGGGGGACGGGGTGGCGGGGGGGGGGGTGCGTCAGAGACCCCGGAGGAGAGAACAGAGGGGCAAACGCAGTGCGTTAAGGTTGCCTTCTTGTTTCGGCCCCAGCCCAGCCCCGCAGGGCAGATGTCAGCCCCCATGACAGAGCCGAGCGGGGGTCCGCAGAGACGTACGGGGCCTTAGACGAGGTCACGCGGCCTGTGAGTGCAGATTTGCGGCTAAAGCCAGCTGGCAAAAGACCTGGGGGCTTGGGGCCTCCACCAACAGAGAGGACCACCACCTCCCAAGGTCCAGCGTGTCCATGGACCCTTCTTTTACAGAATGGAAATAACATTGGTCGGTTCCGACCATGAGAGTCATTCCTGTTAATTACATGTATATACATGTAATTAACTTCAGAAATGGCAGGAGGGTATAAAGAAGCAGAATCACCTCGGGCATCGCTCCGCTCATCATTAGGCGCGCATCCAGATGTCTCCAGGGCACATCGCCACCCCGTAAAGGTGGCGTTAGCTGGCCACATGGTGTCATTCTGGGGGTGCGCCAGAATGAATGCAGCCACCCCTCCTCGGCTGTTTATGTTACCCCCGCTTCCTTACGCCCATAAATCATGCTGTGGTTCTCGCGTTTGGTGATCTGCCCAATAGTCCCCTCAGGATGAGTGTCTAGGGGTGGAATTTCGGAATTAAGGTGTTTGCAAGTCTGTTAGGTCTCCCATCCCTTTGTCGTATTCCCCATAGGAAGGTTATATCACGTGAGTTCGAGCCCCGCGTCGGGCTCTGTGCTGACAGCTCGGAGCCTGGAGCCTGCTTCGGGTTGTTCTGTGTCTCCCCCTCTCTCTCTGCCCCTCCCCTGCTCACGCTCTGTCTGTTTCTCTCTCTCAAAACTAAATAAACATTAAAAATATTTTTTTAAAGGTTACATCACTTTTCACTTTCGCCAGCCAGGTCCACCCCACATCAGACAGTCCCAGTCCCTCAAGAGACCTTCCTCCACGGCGGCACACAGCTCTTGGGGGCTTTATTCTCTCTACTCTGTGCCCGGCCAAATCCACCCCTCGGCCTCACATCGGTCCTTAACTCTTCACATTTATACACAAGGCACTTCAGGCCGTGCCACGAATTTGTGGCGAAAGCCTCTTCTCCCCTGTAGGTCTCAGTGTCCCCATCTGTGCAGTGGGAGGTTGGACCCCATGGATGATAAGGCCTGTGCCAACCTCTGACCCCTTCGGATTCTTAGATCCTGGCTTTAAACCTCCATCAGCCCCCCTCTCTCTGTCCCTACGCTTTGGCCTAAGGCCCCTGGACCTCTTATTAACCGTGACCATTCCCACCCAGGCAGGAGTTCCAGAGGGAGGACATCGCCCTCAATTACCGGGATGCCGAGGGGGACCTGGTTCGGCTGCTTTCAGATGAGGATGTGGCACTCATGGTGAGACAGGCCCAAGGTCTCCCCTCCCAGAAGCGCCTCTTCTCCTGGAAGCTACATGTCACCCAGAAGGATGACTACAAAGTCTACAACACTGTCCCCTGAGCTGATGGGGACTAAACAAATAATAAATAAATAAATAAATAAATAAACTTTAAAAATAAATACAAGTATCTATTTATTTTTGGGAAAGAGAGAGAGAGAGAGAGCAAGCAGGGGAGGGGCAGAGGGAGAGAGAGAGAGAGAGAGAGAGAGAGAGACCAAGCAGGCTCTGCACTATCAGCACGGAGCCCAACACGGGGCTCGAACCCAGGAACCACGAGACCATGACCTGAACCAAGATCAAGAGTTGGACGCGTTACCGACCGAGCCACCCAGGCGCCCCTCAAAGTATCTTTAAAGTACATTCCTCAGGAAGAAGACAGCGGATCCTCGAGGGACGGGCTGAGCTGCATGAACACATGATAAGCAAAAGCAGCGATAAGTATCGTGGATTCGTCTTGGGTTGACTGAGTCAAGCTGAAACCGTGTTTCCCAGAATGTCCTTCCCCGTGTGGATCCAGACGGTGCGGCCCCTAAGACACGTGGCACAAGAGATTCAGAAGGGGAGCGCAAAGCAGCAGGAACTTCTTTTTAGTCCAGAGATGCCACTGCCGTTCATGCACACGGGTCCTTCTGTGCTGCTTCACGCTTTGGAACTTCAGAACACAGAAGTCAAAGAGAAGATCCCGGAAGCAGTGAGAGAATGTTTCAATGGCCACAAAAGAACAACACTGAAAACGATAGCAGGCTTCTCAGTAACACGCTCAGTGTCAGGTTCCCGATCCCGGGCTGGGTGTGTGTTTAGCTCCCTGCCACAGAGCACCAGTTTCTTCGGGTTCCTGTTTGTCCTTGCTTCTCTCACGGCACATGCATCTTCTGTCTTTGACAGCCCTCGTCACTCGACCGGACACAGATACAGCAGCATCATATAGAAGGTTTGACCAGGGGCACCTGGCTGACTCTCTCGGTTGAGCGTCCAACTTCGTCTCAGGTCACAGTCTCGCAGTTTGTGAGTTAGAGCCCCGCGTTGGTCTCTGTGCTGACAGCTCAGAGCCTGGAGCCTGCTTCTGATTCTGTGTCTCCCTCTCTCTACCCCTCTTCCTCTCATGCTCTGTCTCTGTCTCTCAAAAATGAATAAGAAGGAGATTAAATCCTCAAGGTAAATCTCTTGTTCCCTTTTCCTAGTGGTCCTGCTTCTCTGATGGAATCCTGAGATACACATGCATATAAATTCAAATAAGTATTCTCAATATAAGTGAAAAATAACTTCTCATTTCCATGGTTAAAAAAGGACAGAATTAAAATACTGGATGATAATAATCATACATGCACTGGGAGAGGTGGAATTAAAGCGTTCCAAGGTGCTTACGCTATCCGTAACCAGAGTTAAAATTTGTTTAACATTAGGCTTGGCCAAATTAAGCGTGCATGGTAAAATTTCAATGAAAATTATCCAAAGACTAGAAAGAGAACATACATATTTCATTTACATCAAAATGAATAAGAAAAAAGGAAATCAATTTAAAAGAGGTAAGAAATGGGGTGCCTGGCCGGCTCAGTCAGGGGATCATGGGACTCTTGATCTCGGGGTTGTGACTTCAAGCCCCATGTTGGGTGTAGAGATGACTTAAAAAGAAAACCTTAAAAAAAAAAGCGAGACAAGAAAGAGGAAAAAAGAGGTAGATTTCAAAAGCCACTCGTCCAAATACATCGTTTTGATACTTGAAACGTGTATGGACTCAATGCACCAATTAAGAGATTGTCAGATTAGAGTTTTTAAAAACTAAGTCCATGTAAGTGTCATACACATGACAGACTCACATAAAATCTAAGGATGTGGAAACGTCGAAAGCAAAAGCATACAAGAAGATATTCCTGACAACTGCCAAGCCAAAGACAGCTTAGTGTCAGGGAAGGGGATGTCTCTACAGACCCATAGTCTATTTTTGCATACATTTAGTGACAGCCCTTGACCCTAAACAGATAGTTATGCTTACCAGCCACACTGGTATACTTTGTTGCTTTGGAGAGGAGGTGTGATTTTTTTCCTTTATTTTTGACTTTATGTTAACTGAAGTACCAAAATGTCAAAATCGGAGGTTAAAAAACTTTTGCCAATACCCAAGCTGCTGAAAACCGCATTAGGGGGGTTGCTATGATATTAACTGACTGGAACTTTGACACTGATCAATTGACAGTAGGGAGGAAACTGATGACGACCCACCAGTTGGTTACACCCTATGGACTTTTCTTGGTATGCAAAGGGCTACAGGTACACACAGGATACTTTTGGAACTAACCGGGAAAAAGCCAACATGTGCCATCTTGGAAAAGTATATACAACTTGCTGTTCATTATCATGCAAATAAGGCAACATGGGTAACCAAAGAACTGTTTTCTGATTGACTAGTAACGGCTTTGCACCAGGGGTGCAAACTCACTACAGGCATTCTGGATTGGAAAAAAAGAATTATAAGATGTTATCATCATTTCTGGAAAACTGCTCTGCACGCCTCCTTCCTGAGCTTCTCACGAAAACCACTGTTTCAGCTTTTATGTCTCCCCAGTGAGATGTGCCCGAGCACAAAGAATTTTAGAGCAAAGATAAACACTTTTTTTTTCAGACTGTGCTGTGCGCTTGTTATAATCACAGAGCCTAAGACTCCATGACTTCTTAAAAAGAATTTACTCTTAAGAATGTTATTTACACAGTTGCCCATGCTTGCATTGATGATCACAAATCAACAATTCCCAGATACTCGACAGAACTGCTGTCTACAGCAGTATTTGAAAAATGAACCTGCCTTAAGGGCTTGGGAGACTTTTTATGTGACTGATGAGAAGATGGTAATATCAGACTTCGTACCTGCACAAGAAGTTTATCAGCCTAAAATGGAAGTAACGAGGAGGTGATGTCAAAGAAATGGCAAACTCTATGGCTCATTTATTGTTCATTCTTGGCATGATGGGGAAATTCCTGAAGTGGTGTTACATACAGATAAGAGTTGACTGTGACCATGAGGGTGCTGATGATATGAGGGACACAGATGAAATCATGCCCCTTGCCAAGGTGGTGAATATTTGTGATTGGGGAATAGCCTTGAACATTCTGCAATTAGTAACGTGTAGAAGGTAAAATGGCAAATTGCCCAACTAGAAATAGACTTCTTAGGAAGAAATCGAAGTTAATGGATACTCACTAAAAAGAGTATCAATTGCAATGCTGCTTCTTCATTTGAGAATCTTATTCCTGACTCATCAAGTATCCAATAGGAAAATGATGGCATCCTCAAATTAGGATGATCCAAGGAGTGTTTAATAAAGGAACTACTTACAAAGGTAGATGCAGCATGTGGGAAACCAGAAAGAATGGCTCAATATCCCAGAGATAGGACTACGGACCTGTTACATTCCTGGGTCCATAGGAATAAAAGGAGGAAGTGTTTATAAAACTTGGAAGGAGAGAGTTGTGTGCAGAGGGCCACCTTGAGAGGCACAGTGACCTTTGCTTGGTGGACATAACCCACAGTAACCCTTCAGGGAAAGAATCAGAGAAATAAATACCCTATCCTCTTCCTCCTCCCTCCCTCCCTCCCTCTGATCTCCCCCAGAGAGAGTGTTTCCCCATGGCCAGAACTACCTGGAAGCCAGAGTACTAGGCTATTATCATCCACTCAGGTAAGGTCCCTAGGGCAGAAAGCAGGGTAGAGAAGAACACAGAGTAGAGAGGAATGGGCAAATGAAGATGTCTGGCACAATCTACCTATTTTGCTTCCTATTTCTCTTTTCCTTCACCCAGGTGAAAATTCCATGCCCCCTGGATGGGGAATGTGGAAAGTTTCATCAGCCACAATATCACTGTAGGGCAATATCAACACAGACATACACCCAACTGAAACCTAAAACATTCACTGACACAGGTATTCTTTATATAAAATGGCGGGGGGGGGGGGGAGGTGTTGGTTTAAATAACACACATGTGGTTGTTACAGTCATAGGTCATAGGTTCTAAACTGGTAGCTCAAACTATTTCCTTCCACCATTCATTTCATTGTTCCCTTACTCTCTGCCAGCACACTGGCCAGATAGGGGCCTTTATTTGGTGGAATGACCCAACACTTCATTCTATGGGATCTGAGTTCTTGGAAGTCTTGTCTTTATTGAGCTGCCTCAGTATTCCACTGTCCAAGACTAGAGGGTAAGGAAATAATATAAGCACACACATGAATCACTGTAGTTCCAGATATCACCTCCTTTGTGTAGAAACAACTTAATCTCCCCTCAGGCAGTAGGCATCAACAGCCCCACTCATTACAGTGACTCCTTTCTCTGCCTGTTGGCTCACTGGCACAAGGAGCCCTAAATGGCTCTGGTTTTTAAAAATGTGACTTTACCATAACCCCCAAGTTTCAATACCCCCATTGTTACTCAATTGTAAATATGTTCTTTAAATTCAACTATGATTCTATTCTTTGAGCTATCAGTGACTCAGAAGTGTGTTTTTAAATTTCTAAATGTGTGGAGCTCTAAAAATATGTTAATGGTCAAATATAATAATACAGAAAGTGCAGAAAAAGAAAAATACCTGGAAATTAATAAGCTAAGCTACCAATAGCAGAAGTTAAAAAAGGAACAATAGAATTACTGTGAGAAAAGGAAGAAATAACAAAGATAAGCACAGAAGTCAACGTCAACAGCAACAGCAAATATGATAAAAAAAAAAGATGGGGAAAAAAGATAAAAAAGATTTTAAAAATGGGTTCTTTGGAAAGACTGGCAAGACTGATAAAAAGCAAAAGAAGGGATTAAAGAAAACTGTTAGGAATAAAAAAGAACCACAATGACAAATAAAACAGAGATTTAAAAGAAACTTACAGAAATCCATCAAAAACCATAATCCTAATTTTTAAATTTTAGACAAAACAAATACTTAGAATAGTATATCTTGGCAAAAAAAATTTTTTTCAGAACTAGAAGCCTGAATTTTCCCTTAAAACTGTTAAATAAATTGAAGCAGAAGTATTGTGCCTCACTAGGTATATACTCCAGGCTAATGGGCAAATTCTACCAAACATTCAAGGAGCAGATCATGCTACTTGGAAAAAAAAAAAAAAACCTTCCAGGAAATAAAAGATAAAATACCTCCCCATTCATCTATGCAGCCAGAATTATCTTGGTGTCCAAACAGACAAAGATAGTACAAATAGTAAAAAGTATAAGCCAATCACATATATGAATATAGATAAACATTTTAGCAATGAAATTCAGCAGGGTGCAAAAAAGAAAAAAAGAGAGAACACAAATGGCTACATTAGGTTTAAGTCAGGCATATGAAGGAGGTCTAGCATTTAAATCTCTATACATGTTCACCACTGCCTAACATTAATGGACAAAAACTGTATGGGCACCCCAACCGATGTGGGAAAAAGAAACTGAAACTATTGGAAATCCATTCACGATTTAAATCACACAAGTATTCATATATTTGCACAACTCTTAGTATACTGGGAATAAAGAGACTTTCTTAAACTCATAAGCCTGTCTTCAAGAAAACCTACAGCAAACATCATTCTTAATATGAAAATATTGGAATATTAGCAGCAGTTTCTTCAAAAGACAGAAAGAAGGCAAGAACACCCATTGCTGCCCATCTATGCAACACTAGAAGTCTTAGCCAACTCAGTAGGGCAATAAAAAGAAATTAAAGTATAAGGATTGGATGGCAAAAGCATATCTGTCATTATTCACATTTGATATAATTGTCTTTATAGACAACCCAATAAAATGTATAGGCAAATTATTAGATCTGATAATAGAGTTTATCTATGTGGTAGATTATAGTAATACTAAAGTTGATTGCCTTTTTACATATCAACAATAAACAATCTGAAAAGAATTTCACAACATCAACCAAATCTTTAAGCTACTTGGAAATAAATCTAAAGGTATACAAGACCTGTATGTATAAGATTACAAAACTCAACTGAAAGATTAAAGACTAAAATAAGTGGAAAGACAGCCCATGTTCATGGATAGGAAGCTAATAGCATACAAAGATGTCATTTCTTCTCATTGACCCACAGATATTCATGGGTGGAATGCAATTAGAAAAAAACACTCCAATAATTATTTTGTTTGTTTTTGTTGGTTTGTTTAAAGTTTCATAAATTTATTCTAAAATTTATGTAGAAGAGTAAGGGACTTATAATAGCCAATGCACTCCTGAAGAAGAATAAAGTGATGAGACATGCCCTCCACAGAGCAAGACTTCTTATAAAGCAATGGAAATGTAAAACAGTGTGATATTAGTGCAGGTATTTACAGTTTAGCGGTGGAACAAAATAGAGAGCCCAGAAATACCATGCACATATGGTATTTGATATGTGAAAGAGGTACTTTTGCACATCAGTGGGGGAAACCAGGAACAAAATTTTGAAATGGTGCATAGACAAGTTGCTCAACCATATAGAAACCCAACACAAAAGAGATTAAACCCCTAATTCAAAGTATCCCAAAAGGCAATTCTTGATGTATTAAATCATAAGAGGGAGAAGCAATACTTTGAGAAGATATATAGGATACTATTTACCTAATCTTGGGGTAGGGAAGGATTTCTTAAGCAGAACAAAAATAAATAAATATTAATACATTTGACTACATTAAACTTAGGAAGTTCTGCTCATCAAAAACACAAGGGAAAACATAAGCCAAATTCTAGAAAACATTTGCAAGACATATAACTGACAAAAGATTAGTGTTCAGAATATATAAAGACTTCCCACATATCAATAAGAAAAATACAGACAAGTATATTTTAAAATGGGCAAAAAACATAAATAAGTATTCCACTAAAGAGAAAATAAATAGTCAATACATATATGAAAAGACACTGAGTAGAAATAAAAGGAATGTAAATCAATCCGATCACTTTGGAAAACTGTTTGCCGTTAGTTTGTAACGTTGAACATTCATGTACTTTGTGACCCCAAAAGGATCTGTTGCATGTGATCAGGAGACATAAGCAAGATGACTTTGCAAACCACCCCTACAAATGTAAACAACCCAAACGCCAGTCCAGAGAGAACAGTAGTTTCATCCATTAATTACAACACCATGGTGAAACACACGTTAAACACGTGAATGATTTTCGGAAACATAATTGAAAGAAGAAATCTAGTCTCCAAAGATATGATTCTATTTTCATAAAGCTCAAAACCTATGAACCACAAATAACAAACACAAAATTCAGGAGAGTGGTTACTTCTGGGAGGGAAGAAGACAGAAACATACAAATGACTGTTACTGCATTCTAGTACTTGGGTTTGAGCAATGCATTCTCAGCTGTTTGTCATATTATACTTTATAGCTTGCATTAACATTACACATATTCTTATCTATGCATCAAGTATGACATTAAAGATATAATTTAGATTAAAAGTTTAAAAATTGGTTTCCATGGGAAGTTCATATTCTGCAGCTTTCAGAACTTAAGCTTCATCTTGTGTGAATTAAATTATTTTAAGAGCATTCACTCCCTCCCTGCCTTGGGTCACTTTGTACCTTTTTAGATGTTACGTGACACTGATCAGTTCTTTCTTTCCTGGCTCCCGATGGGTCAGGAGTGAGGATGGCATTTCCCTTCTCTGCAATGGTTGGATGATGCCAGTATTTCCCAGAGGGAGTGCCCAACGCTGCAATAGGCCATCTAAGAACATATTGAACAACAGTATGTTTCCTCCACATTCCAGCTGACAGGTGTGATGGAGCGGAGGCTTTCCTGAAAGATAGGGCAGGGGGAGGCTGTAGACTGGGGAGGCTGGCCTTGGAGAAGAATGGCCGGGCAGGAGTCCAAGTCAGCACTGGTGTCTGGGAGGGATTCAAATCTCTTCCCAAGCTGAAAACTTTGGGACTTTCCACCTTTGCAGTTCTGGTCAATGTTCCATTTCCCTGCAAGCAAGCGCAGTAAACCCTGACCATGGCCTCGGTTTAGAGGTTTGTCTTTAGGGGCAAAGATGAATGGGAGTAGAGGAAGGAAGGGCGGGTGCTTCTGGGCACCGTGGGGGTGGGGGAAGGGAAGTTCATGCTAAAAAGGAAAGGGAGGCAGCTCTCCGCCTGGAGGCCGCTGTGAAGAGTAGGAAAGCGAGGGGGACCCTGTGGTATGTGGGTGAAAGCATGGGTCCCCTCTCTATCACTTCCTAGCTGGGTAACTTGGGTAAGAGACTCAGTTTCCTCATTGTGAAATGGGCTAATAATAATAGTATCTTCCTTTGTCACAGGGTTTTGTGAGAATAAGGAGATATATTGGGGTGCCTGCGTGGCTCAGTCGGTTAAGCTTCCAACTTTGGCTCAGGTCTTGATTTTGCAGTCTGGTCTGGGGGTTTGTACCCTGCATCAGGCTCTGTGCTTACAGCTCAGAGCCTTGAGCCTACTTCAGATTCTGTGTCTCCCTCTCTCTCTCTGCTCCTGCCCCACTCGTGCTCTGTCTCTCTCCATCTCTCAAAAATGAATGAACATTAAAAAAAAAAGAGTAAGGAGATATATCTTGTTCATTTGCTTGGCACATAGCAGCCACCCAAAAAATGCAGACCTAATAAAAAGACCACCTAAAAAGAAATTTAACGAGAAACAAAGTTTTTGAGGCGGGGACTGGCAAGGCAGGGAATAGGGGCACAGGGAGAGCTGGCTGGAGCTGGAGGCAATCCCAGACGCTGGGGCCAGATCATACTCTCCCAGCGCCCCCTGCCCAACCTGTCCCATAACAGTTCCTGTAAGGGAACACAAAGACCATCCAGGGACCATGCTGAGGCACGGTTATTATTGTTTACTGGGCTTTTACAAGCTGTGTGCTTTCCCTCCCATGCCTGACGAGAACTCATGAGTTTCCTGTAAGACAAGATTGACTTGTTCACCCATATGACATTTAAACAATGTACACTTGGACCCAAATAGCACCAGTTGGGATGTTTGGTTTGGGTGTTAGGTCCTTCCTGCTTGGAAATTGGGGCCTTTGAGAAGCAACGTTTGTTCTTGCAGATCTTTAAGTTTTATAACCTCTATCACCTAGGCAGTTGGAATCCTAGAATCCCCATGACCAAATCACAGAAACTTTGGAGATCAGTGTGTGTCTGTGTGTGTGTGTTGGGTAAGAGGAGGGCAGAGAATACCAAAAGCAAAACCAATGTGGGATGGAGAGACTGAAGTCTCACAACAGGACAGAGCATTTCTGAAGCCTGAGGTAGAAAGACACCTGGGAAAGCCCAGAAGCACTGGCACTTGTCCCTATGTCCCGGGAAGAAGGAGGCCATCTGGTAGGCACCATGACTGCTAGCCTTCTCCCCTGTCAGGGGTGATCCAAGGATGAAACCAGATAAAGCCAGATGCTTCATTAACAATTGTTTATGTTCAGATCTCTCAGGTTAAATAACTGGTGTAATCTCTGTCTCTGGATTATAATTATTATAATCTATAATAATTATTATATTAATTACATTTACTGTATAAGACCTAGAAGTCATTGTCTGGCACTTAGAGAGTCAGTATTCCAGACCGAAGTCTACCACTAACATAAAAAGTGATCAAGTAGACAATCCCATGGATTGTCCTCTCTTGTTCTGCTCCCATCCTCTTGGGTTACAAAGTGCTCTGTGCTCAACTGCCCTTATTTCCAGGAAATAATAATAATGAAGATAGCACGTATTATGAGTGTATTAGGTACCATGTCACTCCTTATTTGCACTTCTCATTTAGTCTTCAAAACAACACCGTAAAATAGATACGAGTATCACCTTCACTTTATAGACAAACACTGAAACCCACTCAGAGAGGTTAAAAGACTTGTCCCAGGACTCGGAGCTGTAGGTGGTAGGGCCAGAAATCAACTCCCTAGTTGGCGACTCCAGAATCCATGTGCTTCAACTGTTGGCTGCAGTGTTGTGGAAGTGCTCTGAGTCACAGCTCTGCCACCAAAGGAAGGAATGGCCAGGGAGCCAAGTAGTGGATGGCTCCATCTTGTGAAATGGTGACCTGAGGCAGTGGGGGCAGGAGTGAGCCACGTGCTCGAGTCAGCCGTGATTGGCGGGGGTTGACTGGAGCACTGGCGATGCCAGCAACACAGAAGGGCACAGTAGACTCTGTGTCATAAACTTCAAAGGAACTGGGATTGTGGAAGGAATGGGGAGAACCCATCCCCCGCTGGAGAGAGCTACCATGTCCTCAGGGGAGGGGTCAGAGGTTCGAGTCAGAGGTCAAGCTATAGTAGTTCCCTGGGGCTGACCCAACAAAGTACCACAGAATGGGCAGCTTAGCCAACTAAAATTTATTGTCTCAGTTTTGGAGGTCAGAAGTTGAAAATCAAGGTGTCAACAAGGTTGCTTCTTTCTGAGGGCTGTGAGGGAAGCGTCTGTTCTCTCTTCTTCTTGGCTTGCAGAAGGCCATGTTTCATGTTCACAATGGTGATTTCTGTATGTGTGTCTGTCTCCAAATTTCCTCTTTTGATAAGGACACCAGTCATATTGGATTAGAGGCCCATTGGACCCATAATTACCCCAGTCTAACTTTACTAACTCTGTATGGATTCTGTCTCCAAATGAGGTCACATTCTCAGGTTCTGGGGGTTAGGACTCCAACATATGAATTTTGAGGGGATGCAATCCAACCCATAACAAGAGTAAAGAGAACAGTCAACAAAGAGACCAAGAGACAGTGGGCCCTTGCTAGACCATGAGTCCCCATGGATACAGGGAGGTGTTTAGAAAAGCTGAGGGGTCAGACAGAGATATGAGTAGGAAGTATACAGAGCCCTTTGAGATAAAGGCTTGGACTTCTGGCAGTGACTGGGTGACCCAGGAAGTTGATGTGTTGGGCTTACCCTAATGGTCTCTTGGGGAAGGTGGTAACCAGTTCCAGCTAGCCTAGGACCACCAGACAGCCACTGGTGGTTCCACTCTCGGTAGTTCAGTGCCAAGTGGGGAGGGAAAGCCTCCTTAGCAGCTTGCTCTCTCAAGAATCATTAAGGTGAGTGGGTTTCCTCCTCATGGAAACAAAAGAACAGGAATTCTCCCCTAAGGCCATCAAAGCAGAATTAGCATCACTGGGCACTACTGACCATTCTGTGCAGGTAAGGGCAGGGTGTATGTAAGATCTGGAACCTTTGTGACTTCCCTCAATGAACCAGAATTATTACCCATTTTTCTCTTATAATCAGGAAAACAAAAATCTTAAGAATGTAGAATGTCATCATGGAAGTTTTGAGGCATCCTGACTTAGTGGGTGTTGGGGAAACAGGAACCCCTGAGGTTGCAGAGGGAGTAGGAACCTACAAAAGAAGCACTTGCAGAGAAGACTGGGCTAGAAGGAAGGAGCGATGCTTGGGGTCAGGTTTCTGGGGCAGCTCCCAGATGGGGGAGACCCTGATTGCCTTGAACACAAGGGCTGACGGATGACCCTGGACCCCAAGACTGTTGACCCCATACAGGCTGAATCTACTCAGCTATCCTCATCTACCTCCCCACCAAATCCCAACCTCTCCCTGCTTCGTCACTTGAGACTGTCTGGTGTGAGAGAATGCGTGTGTCCAGTCAGCACCCCCACTTACATACTAATCACCCCAAGACACATGTTCACCACTTCCTCTGTCATACTCAAGAATGTGTCAATTCAAAGGAAACAGTTACACAAGAAGTGGGGGGAGCAGTCTAGAGGGCAGGAAAATCTCATGCAAGGAAGATGCATTTGAAATTGAGAACAGAGTCTGAGAACTCCATGAGTTGCAGACAAATCCCTGCAACGGTCAGGTGGGGTAGCAATTCCCAGGGTGGAGAAAGGGGCCATGTGGGCTTCAAGCTCTCTCTCGTCTCTCTGTCCGCTCCCCCAACCAGGGCTAGTGCTCTAGGTTCACCATGACTGTGCAAGTTCTTATCCCAGCCTGCCTTCTCTGTGCTCAGTCAGAGGCAGTTTCAGACCTTGAGTCACACTAGGAGGATCTGTCTGTCTAAGCCTCTCTCTGAGATGCCTCCCAGAGGTCCTTGCATTCTTGCCTGAAGCATGGCCTTCAACCCCTCAGAA
Source organism: Prionailurus viverrinus (assembly GCF_022837055.1). Taxonomy (NCBI): domain Eukaryota; kingdom Metazoa; phylum Chordata; class Mammalia; order Carnivora; family Felidae; genus Prionailurus; species Prionailurus viverrinus. Next base: position 128,284,451 of record NC_062567.1, read on the forward strand.
CAGAGTTCTCAGTAATGTTCCTAGGTCCTCCTTTCCCATGGCTGAGCCACTGTCCCCTCATTCCCCAGCTGGAGGCTCAGATCCATTATCAGCGTTAGGACTAGAGCTGATATAAGACAGGAGGGATTCACAGGGTCACAGCTGTTCCTTAACCCTCCTTGAGACTCTGTTCTCACCCCTGGGTCTAGCCTTGTTTTTGAGAGCAAGGGCCCACTTATGCCTGGTAGCTGAATTCCTACATACCTCTCCATGCCAGAGTCCCTTTCCTAAAAAGCTCTAGATGATTCTCAACTTTATAAAGAATAGCTACAAAAACCTACCATTGACATAATACTTAATGACGAGAAACTTGAAGTTTCTCAGGTACAAGGCAAGAATGTCTCTGCTCACTACCCCTTTCCAAGATTGTACTGGAAGTTCTAGGTAATGCAATAAGACAGGAAAAGGAAATAAATGGTATAAATATTGGGAGGGAAGAAATAAAACTGTTTTGTTTGCAGATGGCATGATCATCTATGTAGAAAATCTGAAAGAATTTTTTTTTAATTTTTTTTTTCAACGTTTATTTATTTTTGGGACAGAGAGAGACAGAGCATGAACGGGGGAGGGGCAGAGAGAGAGGGAGACACAGAATCGGAAACAGGCTCCAGGCTCCGAGCCATCAGCCCAGAGCCTGATGCGGGGCTCGAACTCACGGACCGCGAGATCGTGACCTGGCTGAAGTCGGACGCTTAACCGACTGCGCCACCCAGGCGCCCCTGAAAGAATTTTTTTAATCTCCTGGAAATAAGTGATTAAACAGGTTTCAGGATACAAGGTTAATATACAAAAGTCTATCATTTTCCTATAACCAGCAATGAACTAGTAGAATTTAAAATAAAAAGCATAGTACCATTTACATTAGAACCTATAAAAATGAATATTTAGGTGTAAATCTAACAAAATATATATAAAATCTGTATGAGGAAAACTACAAATTTCTGATGAACAAAATCAAATAATAACTAAACAAATGGAGAGAGATATTCTATGTTCATGGATAGGAAGACTCAATATTGTCACTATATCAATTCTTTTCAATTGATCTATGAATTCAATTCAATATCAATCAAAATCCCAGGATGTTATTTTGTAGATATCAATAAGCTGATTTTAAAGTTTATATGGAGAAACAAAAACCCCAGAATAGCCAACACAATATTGAAGAACAGAGTTAAAGTACTGACAGTACCTGATTTCAAGACTTCTTGAAAGCTACAGAAATCAGGATAGTGTGGTATCGATGGAAAAATATTCAAATAGATTGATGGAATAGAATAGAGAGCCCAGAAAAAACCTACATAAATATAGTCAACAGATATTTGACAAAGGAACAAAGGCAATACAACGAAGCAAAGACAGTCTTTTCAACCAATAGTGCTGGAACAGCTGGACATTTACATTCTAGGAGGAGGAGGAGGAGGGGGAGGAGGAGGAGGAGAAGAAGAAGAAGAATCATCTAGACACAGACCTTACACTTACACTCTTCACAAACATTAAGTCAAAATAGATTATAGACCTAGATGTTAAAAGCAAAACTAGGAAAGTCCTGTAAGTTAACACCGGAGAAAATCTAGATGACCTTGGGTTTGGTGATGACTTTTTAGGTACACCAAAGGCACGATCCATGAAAGAAATAATTGAAAAGCTGGACTTCATTCAAATTAAAAACTTCTGCTCTGCAAAACACAGTGTCAAGAGAACGAGAAGACAAGCCGCAGACTGGGAGAAAGTACTTACAAAAGACACCTCTGGTAAAGGACTGTTATCCAAAATATTTAAAGAATTCTTAAAACTCAACCGTAAGAAAGTGAACAATCTGATTTTAAAAATGGGCCAAAGTCCTTAACAGACTTCACCAAAGATATACAAATGGCAAGGAAGCATATTAAAAATGGCCTGCGTCATATAGCATCAGGGAAATACAAATTAAAACAACAATGAGGTATTACCACACACCTATTAGAATTACCCTAATCCAGACCACTGATAACACCAAATGCTGGTGAGGTTGTGCAGCAACAGGAATGCTCATTCATTGCTGGTGGGAACGCAGAATGGTGCAGCCGCTCACCAAGCAGTCTGAGGGTTTCTTCTAAAGGAGTAAAAAAAAAAAAAAAAAATGTATGCTCATACAGAAACCTGCAAACAGTTGTTTGTGGCAGCTTTATTCATAAATGCCCAAACTCGGGAGCAACCAAGATGTCCTTCAGTAGTGGATAAATAAACTGTGGTAATCCAGACAAATGGAATATCATTCAGTTCTAGAAAGAAATGCCCTATCAAGGCATGAAAAGACATGGGGAAAACTTAAACTAAGTGAGCCAAGCCCATTTGGAAAGTTTACATACTGTATGACTCCAGCTATGTGACATTCTGGCAAAATTAAAAGGAGACAAGGGGGTATAAAAACTTCTCCAAAAAAAAAAAGACCAAACTGTGGAGACAGTAAAAAGGTCAGTGTCTGCAAGGGGTTGGGAGAGGGATGATATGTGGAGCACAGAGGATTTTTAGGGCAGGGAGACTATTCTCTATTATACAGTAATAGCAGATGCATATCATTATACGTTTATTCAAACCCGTAGGATGTAAAACACCAAGGGTGAACCCCAATGTAAACTGTGGACTCTGGGTGATAATGATGTGTCACTGTAAGTCCGTTCCTCAGTTGTAACAAGCGTATCACTCTGGTGGAAGATGTTGATAGTGGGAAGAGGAGGTGGGAGTGGGGTATGGGGGTAATGGCAAATCTCTGTATTTTCCCAATCTTCATGCGAACCTGAGATTGCTCTAAAAAAAATCTTAAAAAAAAATTTTTAAGCTCAAGATGGAGGCCTGCCTTGTCCTGCCCCTCCCCAACTGGCCCCCATAATCCTCCTGCTTATAAGCCCCAGCCCAGAGGCATGGGTCCCATCCCCCTTGTTGACTCCCTTGTTGTCCCTCAAACGAACCTGCTTTCCCCGTCACTGTAATCAGCCTGAGGTGGGGACACCCCTCTTCTTGGGCATCTATTACTGCCTGCCACCGGTAATTGCCTGAAATCTCTTAGCTTTGCACACTTCTATCCTGAAAAACAGACCCATCGTTCAGAAGGGAGCATGGCTTATCAGGCAGGGATTTTCCTGCAACCCCGCACTCGAGGACGGTTGTTTTATCTGTCTCTGCACAGATGAAATGCTGACGGGCCCCTATCTTCCTCATGACTTCAAACCACACGGTTCAGTTCCTGGTATCTCCTTTACCACCTTGCCCACCCTTGAAAAACAGCAGGTGGTTTCAGGGCAGAGATTTGGGTTTCATCTCCAGTTCCCGATCTTGGGCTCAGAATGCCCTGCTGGTGAGGAAATGTACGTTGGGTGCTTTTCTGGCCTTGGAAGAGTGGTGCAGGGAAAAGCCACCGACACTGTCCATTAAGGGGCATGGGCAGGGAGGAGGTAGGATCATCAGGTCTCAGAACATAAATTCTCCAGCTACAGGATGTCAGACCAGCTTCTCCTGCCAAGAAAGCCAATTCCTTCCACAAATCCTGAAAGACCATCTTCCATGTGTAGGGCTCAGCACTGGCCAATAGCAACTGCCCTCCGAGGCTGCGTCTCCCCTAGACTTGCTGCCCTCCTTCCATCCACCTGGCTGATAGCCACCCCTCCCAGAAATGTGGGGCTACCATCACCAGACACTGTGTTTCTATCCTTTAAATATGCCACAAATCTACTCACTCTTCTCTCTTCATCGTCACCATCAAAGTCCCAACCAGCATCATTTTCCTCCTGGCGATCACCTGCTCAGTGATGTCCCCATCCCCAGTTTATTCTCAGCATGGCAACCTGAGCCACCTGCTCAAAACTCAAATCTGATCATATTAATCTCTGCCTGAAATTCGCATAGCTTCTCAATGCCTATAAGATAAAGCTCCAAATTCCTAGTGTGGTTCCAAAGTCCCTCAGAACCTGAGTTGCCACCATATCTCCATCTCCTGACTCCCCATTTTTCCCCTCTCCCTCTCTGGGCTCCACTCCCTGCTCTTCCCAGTTCCTCAAATGTCTCTTCTCAGAGACTCTTATCCAACACTCAGCCCCACTCGCCAAACAACTCCTGCCCGCCCTCAGTTTAAATGAAACCTCCTTCAGGGTGCCTTCCCTAAATCTCCAGACAGCCCTGCTACCTGCTTCTCATAGCAGCTATGCTTTTTGTTTTTCAAAGCTTTGAAATGTTCATCATCTCTGTCTTTAACAAAACTTTGGGCTTCACAAAGGCAGGATCATGGCTGTTTATTCGGTGCTCTGTTCTCAGTGTCCTGCACAGTGCCCAGAAAGTTGTAGGAGTTTAATATATTGTTCAGTTAGGGTTGTATTAGTTTGCAATGGCTTAATTTTTTTATTTTCATAATAAATCAGAATATATATATATATATTGTTTGTTTGTTCAGAATGTATACAGAATGAATCTGGATACCAGTGTTGGTCCAGTACCTTGGTAATGTCAGGGCCAGTGTGTGAATGGTTCTCTTGGCTTTTCCCTCATTCCTGTTGCTCTACGGTTGGAAGATAGCTACGCTCCAGGCTTCAAGTCCAAGTTCAATGATGGAAGGAGGGGGAAGAAGAGAAAGGCAAAAGATCATCTCCTTGTAAGTTGATCTTTTTATTTGTAAAGAGGAGCTCTCCTCCACAGACCATCCTTTTTGTTTTGGGTCAAAACAGGGCAAATACTCATCCTCAGGCTAATCCCTTCCCAAATAGAAGGAGACTTCCAGAACTGCTTTATGAAATTGTTTTTCTTCTTCGTTATTTTATTTTTAAAATGAAGGTTCTTCTTAAGGGTTGCAATAAAGAACCACCTTCCTTGAGCACAAGAGATCCTCTTAGAGACCTAAAAAAATAATGGTTCTGTTAGAAGAGAAGAAATAGGGTGAAAACAATATAGATATTATCTATTGTGCTTAGCAACTTAAAGCAATGAACATAGTCTCAAAGTTTCTATGAGACAGAAATTTGAGAGCAACTTAGTTGTGTGGTTCTGGCTCAGGATCTCTTAAGCAGTTGGCTGGGGCTACACTCATCTGAAGGCTGGACTGGGGCTACAGGATCCACTGGGAAGTTGGTTCATATGTTTGCTGGCACGACTTCAGCTCTTTGTCATGTGGGCTTCTCCACAGGGCTGTTCATAACATGGCAGCTGGCTTCTCCAAAGTGATCTATCTAGGTGGGGGTTGGAGGTGTATAAGGAGAGAGATGGAGAGAGAGTGAGAGAGAACGAGTGAGACAAGATGGAAACCGCAGTGTCTATTATAATATCAGAAATGGCACGCCATTTCCTGCTCTCTTCCATCAGTCAGACAGAGCAGCCCTGCTGCAGCGTGGGATGGGACTACATGAATATAATATTCAGGAGATGGGCATCATTGGGGTGATCATGAAAGCAGCTAAGGCAAACCTGTAGACAATACAACAGACCTTGGTTGCCACGGTGTGTGTTTGTTGAGTAGAACTGCACTGAAAGGAAGGAAATGAGTTGGAATGAAGTGTTCCTGTTTTCGAGGGGAAGAGAAGGAATGAATTGAAAAAGCTTAGGCTCATTTCATGCCTGCTATATGCTAGCCATGCTATATAGGTAATTTCGCTGACTTTTCCCAACAGTTCTATAGCAAATAGGTGGTGATGTTGCCATTGTCCGGATGAGAGCATGAGGGGGGGTCAAACCTCAGCATGCCTTCTCTACATCTGACACTCAAAAGCCAACCTAACCCACAGGTGGCTATCTACCTGTGATACTTGGATTAACTGAGTCTGTTTGATTCTCTTTCATGACCTTGAACAAAAGAAGCATAGTGAGAGAGTGAGGATCTGGTTGTGAGGCAGAAGCTGAAAACCACTCCACGGTGGACACTGATATACCACTGAGATGCCCTGTCAATTGACTCATACCCCAGGGGCTGGGGATGCTGTTGGCTCAACTGGCAGCCCCTTTAGGGACAGTTCAGCAAAAGCTATGATACTTGAGGTATCCATTGTGGGGAAAGGTGCATGTGGCAAGCCCCAATGAGAGCATCATAATGGCAACCCCTGGAGTCCTGGGCAAGGCTATGCCATCTACAGTGAAGAATTGTATGTTTTTTGAAAAATAATCTTTTGCACACTGTGGGGCCCTAGCAGAGACATTGCTTGATTATGGGACACCCCATGGCCATGTGGCCACAACTGGCCTTCACAAATTGGGTTCTGTCAAACACACCAAGTCATGATGTGGGGCAGGCCCAGGGCATTATATCATCAGATGGAAGCAGTCCATCTGGGATCAAGCATGAACAGGACTGGGAGGCATAAAATAAGCAAGCTGCATGAACAGGTTTTCTGTCTGCACCAATGCTTCTCTCTTAGCTCATGCTAAGACTGCATAGGGTGGGAAGGTCCCTGTTGGACAAGCCAACGGAGGAAGAAAACACTAAGCTTGATTCATATATAGGTCAGAGGATATGTGGGTGCCAGCAGAAAGGAAATTGTGGCTGTACTGCACCCCCACATAGGAATGGTCTTGGAAACAGTGGCAAGGAAAAATCCTCCAGTGGGCAGAGTTTTGGGCAAAGGATTTGACCACTTCCTTTGCAAGAAAAGTAGAATAAATATAGACTTACGGGCGAGGCTATGATTAGATCAGGAATCACAGCTCAGCTGCTGCTGCCAGCCCCTGCTTCTTCTCCTTCCTTCTTACAGGTTTTGATCCCAAGAGCACATCTTGTTTTTAAAGTTTTTACTTACTTGTTTTTGAGAGAGAGAGGGTGGAAGAGAGAGAGAGAGAGAGAGAGAGAGAGAGAGGAAGTAGGGTAGGGGCAGAGAGAGAGGGGACAGAGGAGCTGAAGTGGGCTTTGCACAGACAGCAGAGAGTCAGAGAGCCTGATGTGGGGCTTGAACTCATGAACCGCGAGATCATGACCTGAGCGGAAGGCAGATGCTTAACCGACTGAGCCACCCAGGCACCCCACCAAGGGCACATCTTAATAAACCTGCAAAACACCAAACTCTGTCTGAGAATCTGGCTGTCGAGGAGCCCAAACTGTGATATAAACAGCGAGGCAGCAGAGGCTCTGAGATGGAAGAGCCTGTGGGACACCATGAATAATAGTTCAGGGAATCAGGTGGGGGGTGCTCATGGGCACTGACAGGAGGAATAGGGACAGAGATAAGGAAGGAGTGGTCACCGTGGTGGTAGGTGCTGCTGCTGAGTGGCTGACAGTGAAACCAGAGTCTGCTCAGACTTTCAACCACCTGCAGCGCCCCTGTTGCATCCCCAGTTCGGTAACGCTTGGCTCTGTGGGTTCCAAAGAACACCCATCATTGCCCCCCAAGTGTCTGTACTTACTTATTCCTAATAAAAGAATTTGTGCTGGATACGTAGTGTGGTGGGTTAAATGGTGGCCCCCCAAAAGATATGTTTACATCCTAACTCCCAAAACATGTGACTGCGACCTTATTTGGAAAAAGAGTTTTTGCAGATGTAATTAAGGATTTTGAGATGAGATCACCCTGGATTATCCAAGTGGTCCCTGAATCGAATGACAAATGTCTTTATTTCTTTTAATTAAAAAAAATTTAACCTTGTTTGTTTATTTTGAGAGAGAGAGAAAGCATGAGTGGAGGAGGGGCAGAGAGAGAGGAGAGAGCGAGAATCCCAAGCAGGCTCTGCACCACCAGTGTGGAGCCCCATGCAGGGCTCAAACTCATGAACCATAAGATCATGACCTGAGCTGAAGTCGGATGCTTAACCTACTGAGCCACCCAGGTGCCCCAGGACTATTCTTTATTCTGAAGTTATGTACTTCGCTGAAAACAGCAACATTCTTTCTCTGGTGAAACCAACAGTGGTAGGTGGGGTCGTGACTGCTTTTGACTTTTCATCCCATAGTTCCTTGTATTTACCAAACATTCCAGGAAGGGAACTAGAAGAAGAAATACCAACCCTGATTTAAGAACCAGGAATTGATAGCAAGTTAAGTGAGCAGCCTTGACCCAGGAGGGAACTGACTGGCCTGTAGTTGCTTTTGAAAATGTTCTTACCTAGCACTACCCCTCCACACAGATGTTGACATCCCCCCACTGGTCATTGTAATAATTTGGAGAAATGTGGGGTGGGGAATGTCACTGGTGTGCAACGTTCTAAATCTGAGACCTCCAAGGTAGAGCACAATGTAGGGCAGATGTCAACATGTTATTCCCAGGATCCATGTCTTAAACATTTCTGTGAGGGTTAATGATGGGAAAAGATATCTGGGTGGGGAATTAAGGACAGAGGAATGAAATGAGTTTGAAGTGGATTGGGGAGAGACATCTGCTTTGGAGACATGGAAACCTGCAACCATGGTCTGTGCCTCCATGACACCAGCCACAAGGCTGTGCTGGCTTCCAAGGTGGGAAAGACCAATTTGCAACCCAGTGATCTATCCTTGGGGGAAAGTGGGCCTGGAGAAATGATGTCCCTGGGATGGACACGGGCCGGCAGTAGTGCCCCCATGGCCCCCTTTGCACAAGGCTGTGTTGGGGGCAGAACTGCTGGAGGTCTCAGGGCAGAGGGGTTGCATCTGAACCCCAGGCAGGAAACACCGAAACGCTGGGGCAGGTTTCGGGTATTGATCAGAGGGAGAAATCTGTGATAGGCAAGGAAGGAAAACATCAAAGAGTTAAGCAGATAAACTCAAGATTTTAATTTAAGTAGGTTAAGTGTAGTAGTTTCAGTCATGCCTGGCTCTTCAGGCAGATCTCATGTGGAGAAAAAAGACACAGTGAGGCCAGAAAACAAGGCAATAATTGAGGATTGGCTTACATTCTCCTACCTTTGGGAGTGAGGGGCCCTGGAACAGAGCTCCAGCCTGGCCAGGTAGAATCAACGAACTTACTCAGGGCCACCCTGCACATGCTCCACTCTGGCTGCCCTGGGGTAAATGCGTTTTAGGGAGAAAAGTCAAATACAGATGACAGAGACCGTTGTCAAGGGGAGGGAATATGTGGCATCAGCCTTTGCTCCTCCTGCTTTCATGTGCCCACTCATCACCCGAGGATCTCGTTAGAATGTGGATTCTGGTTCCCTGGGTCTGCAGTGGGGCCTGAGATCCTGCTTTTCTGACCAGATGCCAGGTGGTGCTGCTGGGGGTTGTCCAGGAACCACACTTTGAGCAGAAAAGGCCTGGTTGACATCACCCTAGGAGAAGATCTGGGAGGGTTTGTGGAGCAAACAAAGACGTCACGAAGGGGAAAGAATATATAGTACGTAAAGGGAGTGCAGTGAGGCCCTGTCAGCTGCAAGCAACCAAAAAAACCAAAAAAACAAACCACTGAAAGTAGCTAAGCTTAAGATAAAGAGCCTGGGGGTTGGGCAGCACCCTGTGAATCTCAACAGGTCTCAGGGCCTCAACCTCATCATGAACTCATGTGCTTCCCCTCCTCCTGCTCTAACGGCTCAGAATGTGGGTGATGGTGGCTAGGGTGGCTCCAGATGTCACTAGCAGAGGCCTGGGAGCATGTCCAGATGCAAGAATGATATTTTTCCTCACAAGGAAAGGTTTACCCACATGCCTCATTGGGCAGACTGACCACATATGCCCCTTTCTAAGCCAATCGCTGGCAAGAGGAGAATTATCATGAGTAGTTTAAACCAATCAAGTTCTGCCTTCTTGGGACTGGGAACAGGAATGTATCTTATATCCAAGATCTGGCTGATCCACAATCTTGGTTCTTGGGGATCTATGGCTATTGTTTGTTGTTTCTGTTTGCTATTTCCCATGGTGGCTTGTTTCCTTGTGAATTAGGTGATAATTAGTTATGGGCTTGTGTATCGAAGGATATGTAGAAAATCAACATGATTTGGCCAAAGACAATGGTGTTTTCTACAAACATCTAACTAGAGCTTGGGGCCCGAGAGACACTTGGGGTTGAGCTGATTCGTTGTGCCTCCTGATGATTGGTCATGTTGGTGTTTGTAATAAGTCACGTGGTTCCATGTCTGCTCTGTCACATGTGCTCCTTCCACCAGATGGCTTCCCAAGGGAAATCATGGAAGGCAGGAACCTAGGATAAGCAGAGAAAGGTGTTCTTTCTCCTAACATCTTGTGCTGGGGCTCAAGGCAATCTAGGCATCCTGCCTTTGCCACAATTCCAAGATCGAGTCCACACAGAACAGGCCAGCATCATCAAAAATGGCCATTCTCAGCCCGAGGAGCTCTCATTGATGGTGTCTTTCCTTGGGCTTGTGGCCATATTTCCAGGGTCTCTGCACCCACCACAAGCCTTCTGTTCCTTCTCTTACCCCAGACCTTGGGCCCTAACCCAAACCCTCCACTGCCTTCTTCCTGCTATGCCCAGGGACCCTCCAGATTCCTGAACCTTAGTTATGCTGAGCAAGTTTCTGGTAGGAGGGTAAGGGCCTCACCTTTTGTGAACAAAAAGGAGCCTATGGATCTCTCCAGAGGTCAGGGCTGAAACAGATTTGGGCTTCACAGCATATGTGCAAATGAAACTCTCTAGGGGAAACACAGCTTGAGATGAGCCAAGGGTACAGATGGGCCTTGGAAACACCATCACTTAAGGGATGGGCAGAGAAAAAGGAAGTGATAAAGGAGAAATAGAAGAACACAGAGAAGTGTCATGTCCTGGAGGCACAAACATGTGTCGAGCATAGAACGTTCAATAGCATCAAGCTCTGCTTCCACAGAGCTGGAAGGTGACTCCAGATCTGGCCATATGGAGGTCCTTATTGGCCTTGTCAAAAGGAAGGTTTAGGGAGCAGATTTCTCTGGGCTTAGGAATAAGTGGGAGGTAAGAAGTGGTGACAGTGAGTGTAGACAAGGCTCTTTATAAATGGTGAGTATCTCCTCTGCCCAAGGAGATGTACCCTGATCGTCCCATTTAATAACGCAATCTGCCCTCTGCTCGCCCACCCAACTCCTTGTCCAGATCTACTTCTTTCTTCCATAGCACTCACCTCCTTCCAAAATACTATATGCATTCTATCCTTTGTTAATTTATTATGTTCCTTGTTGAGTGTGTATCTCCCTTGCAAGACTGTAAGAGTCCTGAAAACAGAGACCCTTGTCTGTTTTATTCACCGATAGATCCTAAGTGCCTAGAACAAAGAGTTGGCACCCAGGACGCATTCAAAAATATTGGTTGAATGAAAGAATGAATGAATATAAAGATGGGATTGAGAAGAAAGCCCAGGCAAAGGAGGGTTTTGTGTTTAAAGATGGCGGCAGCCAGATTGTGTGTATGGCTTGGGCAAACTCTCCAGTTTGAAAACAAAGGAGAGAGTAATGGGAATTAATGTCTCAAGGTCTTGGAAATGATGAATTTCAGAGAACACTTGGAGAGAATGATCTGGTTTGGGGAAGTTGTGATGCTGGGAGGGTAGGTTCATTGAGTGTCCTAAGCAAATCTGCCAGCCTGAGCTCATGTCAGCTGGAAATCCCAGCGCCGATGGTCTTTTTGAACAAAGGAGTGACAGATCACTGTGGTGACCACTCAGGGTCTCTGTGTTGCACAGCTCAGGAGACATCACTCACAACCCCGTAGAGCACAATGTGAATGGTGTCCTTGGAAGTTGTGCAACACGGCAGCCCTGTGAGAAAAGGCTGGCACTGAGAGGGGTGCAAGGCAGGACTGTCTGATGGGAAGCTCTTAGAGACACAATAAGGCCTGACGAGGGAGTGGCACAAGGGATGGGTCAAAAGTCATAGAGGCTGAGTTTCTGCCAGAGCAGAATTCACACAAACCCAGATCTAATAGCAGGTTGGAAAGTAAGAGGGTGAGAAGTACTGAACGTAGGTTGTTTATGGAAAGACCTCCGAGACGAGACGGCTGTGCTGGGGAGATAATGACCTGAGGTTTTGGTAGTTGCAGTTACTCAAGAAAGAAGGAAGTCCACTTAGATATCTTCAATTTTTAAAGTGTGATTATAGATAAATTACCAGATAAGACCCCTGGAGGGAATTCAGTACTTTCTCCTAACAAGGGGGCTATTGGAAGAGTCAGTGACATTTGAGATTGAGGTAGGGAGGCCACTTGTGTCCTACTGAGGTCATCTTTGGTGCCACGGGCTCCAATTGCATCCTGTCCACTCCATTCAATCCAACCGTGTTTCATTCCATTCAACAGACATCAGTTGAGCATCTACAACTTCCCAGCATCAGAAACAAGGAATAAATGGGATGGTCCCTGCTCCTGACTGTCGGGCTAAAAAGGGAGAGAGAAAAGCAACTACAACAGAATGTGGAAGACATTACACTGAAGTTTGCAGGAGATTGAGGGAGGCCAGAAGCACACGTTTGGGAGGGTTAAGGCTCTTTATCTCCCCAACTTTCCTATGGAGATGAGGCACAGATGACCTTTCCTTGGTCATCTTTCTTCCCCAAGCCCCAGGAGTGGGGGTGTGCAGGGGCAGGAAAGGGTACAGGAAGCTCAGGAATTCACATTTGCTCCTAGGATCTCTTTCTGCACTCAAAGTCATAGAGGTAGCATTGGACTCAACTCAACCACTAACTGGCTGTGACCTTGGGGTGTTCTCGCTAACTGTGAGCCTAGAAGCAAGGGTGTGGGTCTCGTTCTATGTGGAGGCCCTCTTGACTGCCTGGTGCCTTCCTTAGCTAGCCATGTCAATGAGTAGACCCCAGGGATGATGAGTTCTGTGCAAAAACCCTCACCTCCAAGAAGGTGGCCCAGATATCCCTTTTCCTCTGTCTGGCAAGAGTCTCTGTAAACTCCAAGATCCAGCTCTAGGAGGGCCTCCGTTGTGGAGCCTTCTCTGACCTCCCAGGAGATGCTTCCACTGTGGTAGTGGTGGCGGGGGGTGGGGTGGTCTCAGTGTGTAAGAGGGCGAGGTTGGCACATCACCCTCCCTAGATTGTGAATTCCACATGGCCAGACACTGGGGTTTACTCCTCCTCATGTGTTAGATAATGGCAGGCGCTCAATGCTTATTGAATGGATAAATAAATGATTGAACGTCAACATTTTATATCCTCCCTCACCACCCAGAGCCAACGTCACCCTCCCTTGCCACCCTAGGTAAAAGTCACCCTCTTTCCTCATACTGTCATCAAGGGCTCTGAATATCTACTACAGAACAGGAACCGGCAACCACTTTCTATAAAGGACCAGACACTAAATATGGCTTTGCAGGCTACAGGTCTCTGTTTCAACAATCATGGTAATACATAGAGCAGCCAGGGACAAAACATGAGTGAGGGCTGCGTCCCAGCAAAACTATTTATGGACCCTGAAATATGAATTTCATGTAATTTCCATATGCCACAAAATATTATTTTCCTGTTGATTTTTTTCCAACCACTTAGAAAATGTAAAACCATTTTTAGCCCATGTGCTGAACAAAAACAGGCTGTAATCCAGATTTGGCCTGCAGGCCAGCGTGTGCCAACACCTACCATAGAACTGATTTAGATCTGCTCGCTCACAGGCTTACTTTGGTGTCTCCCATTATTCTATGAAAAGAGTAAACTAAGTAAGAACACAGCCTTTGGAGACGGCTGGGCCTATATTCTAATTCTGATTCCAGACTCCTTCCCTTCCCTTCCTTCTTTTTCAGTCAGTCACGAGGGTGGCCTGATAATGGCAGGAAGATGCCAGAACTCCTACAAGGTGGGTACATCCTTTTCTTAGGGTTGCCAGAACATGCCAGAACAGAGCACTCAAAACAACAGAAATGCACTGCCTCACGGTTCTGGAGACTAGAAATCCGAGATCAAGGTGTCAGTGGGGCCATGCCCTCTCTGACCGCTCTAGGGGAGAATCCTTGTTTGTTCCTTCTAGCTTCTGGTGTCGGCCCGCAATCCTTGGTGCTTCTTGGCTTATACAGGTACCACTCCCTGTGCGTCTACACATCTTCTTCCCTCTGCACATGTCTCTGTATCCAAATTTCCTTTTTATAAGGACACCAGTCATATTGGATTAGGGTCCACCCTTGTGACCTCATTTCCACTTAGATATCTCTGTAGAGCCTCTACTTGCAAGTAAAGTCAGGCTCTATAGTACGATAACGGGGGTTGATTAGGACATCAACATATCTTTTCCGCGGAAGGGGGCGCAATTTGGGTATCAGAGCAGGGCAGCAGCCCAGCAGGGAAGGGGGCTGCGTGCAGGTGGGCGAGCAACTGAGTAAACATACTGAGGACAACAACAGTGTGGTTTCTCACAGCCAAGAGGCGAGGTGCAGGCTGGAATGGACTCTGTGTCATTCCATTGGAAAGGAGTGTCGATGTGAACTTGGGATTTTCAAAAACTGATAGATCTACACATAACGAGAGGTGTGAAAACACAGTTGATGCGTGCATACATCCGTTCATCCACTTCCTGGCTCTGTCCACCCTGAGGGCCTGAGCAGCAGTGAGCCCTAACTACCATTCTCCACTAACTAAACATAACACAACACAACACAACACAACACCAAAGAAAGAAACAACTAGAATTCCTTGGAGAAATGCCTGAGCCTAAGGCTGGGGCAGGAGAAGTCCAAGATAAGACGGGCGTATCTTATGGTGCCCAAACATCAGGAAGGCCTTGAGGAGTAAGGGAGATATGTCCAAAGGCCACAGGAGCCACTTTGAAGGAGCTCCTACTGTCCAAACCTGGGCTGATCAAAACACCCCAACAAATAATCATACTGATTGATGGTATCCATTTAATAAAGCAGGAAGCCATGGGTTTACATTGATTAAATAAGGGGCTAAAAACATGGGAAGAAAATAAAGTTCTTTCTTTAGTTGGTTAGTGCCAACGAACAAACATAGAAGGAAGGATAACCTCAAAAGGGGCAATCGTTATGATAGTTTACAATTTAGTTAAGGAGCATCACTCCTTGCTAAATCAGTGGGTGGAAGGAGGGGGATGATGGGATTTCACACAGTCTCCAAAAACCTCTCCACAAAATACTCATTGGTTAATTCAAAAGTTCGGGGGAGTGGGGGGGGGGGCAGGAGGGACTAACTTGACAATGGAGAAGGTTGGCCAACACCATCTTCATCACGTGAGCAGAGTGAACCTCCCCAGCAACTGGACAGAGCAAACTTGAAAGCTGACAGGATGCCCTGAGAAGAATCCAGCATCACTTCTCTGTGATCCTGACCAAAAATTATAAGCTGGGTCGAATCCTGAGGAAAACCCCAGACCAGCCTAAACAGGGAACGTTCTGCAAAATGACTGACCTGCAGACCTCACAGATGGCAGAGGGAGGAGGGGCAGCCGTTCCAGGCTGAAGGAGCCTGTAGAGGCGTGACGTCTACACACGGAGACGTGTTGGATCCTGGGTTGGATCCTTTGTTATAAAAGGCGTGACTGAGACACTGAGGCTTGAATGGCGTCGTGACGTCATTCAAAGGGAGTATTGTGTTTTGTGCCGCCCTTAACGCTTTCTGTATTTTGAAATTGCTTTGGAATTAAAGAAAAAAGAAAAAAAACTTACCGTAATAACTACAGTGTTACCATAGATGAGCTATGTTCCCTTTGACACATTATTTCACTTGTTATGCCTCAGTTTCTTCATCTGTAACATGAAAATAATAATGGCTACTTAAAGGATATTGTCAGGAATAGAAGAGATCGTGTGAGTGAAGCACGGGGTCCACTGTCTGGCCATCTCGGGAAAAGGCTCAGCCCAGGACCATTACCAGTGTCGTGTTCTTGTCAGCATTGTCCCGAATTTCATAGACTCTAAGATGTCACCAATGGTAAGATGCGTTCTCATTTTATAAGCCACCGGGAAATTAACAACATGCCCAGTTAAGCTGACAAAGTGATTCTTCTCATGTACAGTGTTTAATATTTATTGGAAGAGCTGTTTAGGTTTTTTTTGTTGTTCTTGCAGAATAATTAGCACACAGTGTTAATATTAGTTTTAGGCATACAGTGTAATGATTCTGCAATTCTAGCTATTTCAACAGAAGTGCCATATGATCAGCAATTCTGCTTCCGGATACGTTCTTTTTTTTTTTTATGTTTTTATTTATTTTTGAGAAAGAGAGACAGACAGAGCGCGAGGTGGGGAGGGGCAGAGAGAGAGGAAGACACAGAATCTGAAGCAGGCTCCAGGCTCTGAGCCGTCAGCGCAGAGCCAGACGCGGAGCTCGGACTCATGAACCGCGAGATCACGACTGGGGCCGAAGTTGGACGCTCAACTGACTGAGCCACCCAGGCGCCCCTACTTCTGGGTACGTTCTTAAAAGAATCGAAAGCAGGGACTTGGGCAAATGTTGGTATATTCCTGTTCACAGCAGCTTTGCTCACGACAGCTGAACAGCCCAAATGGCCGTCAACAGATGAATGGATAAACAAAATGGGGTTTCACCATACCGTGGAATATTATTCAGCCTTTAAAAGAAGGACATGCAACAATCTGACTCATGCAACAATGTAAATGAACCATGAAGACATGACAGTGAGTGAAATAGGCCAGTCACCACAGGACACATATCGTAGGATTGCACTTATACGAAGCGCCCAGAGATTCATAAAGATTCATGTGATTCAGATTCGTAAAGGCAAGAAGTAGAATGATGGTCGCCAGGGGCTAGGAGGAGGGAGAGTGGGGAGTTACTGTTTCACGGGTACCGACTCCTGGTTTGAGATGACGAATGAGTTCCGGAGATGGACGGTGGTCAAAGGGAATTCACCCAATTCGCCCAACAGTGTGAAATGTACTGAACAGCCGCTGAACCGTGCACTTCAAAGTGGTCAAGACGGCAGATTGGATGTTATGTACCTTTTACCACAGTTGTAAAAACAAACAGGCACTGTCAGTTTACAGTGAGAGAAACCAGAGTAACAGTTACCTTTGAGGGGTTGTGATGGGGAAAGGGCACAGAGGGACCTCCTGGGGTCTCGGAACGTTCTATAGTTGATCTAGCGGTTATACGACTGTGTAGGTTTATAAATGTGCATTGCGCTGGACACTTAGGACTGGTGCACTTTAGAATATGGAACTTGAAGATATTTCAAATGCACAAACAGTAGAGAATTTTTTTTTATTATATGAGCCAACCTTCCTAAGTCCCGGGCAGAGAGGAGCTAGGCAGTTGTCCAAGGCGGAAAGCAAGCTTCCCGGGAGCTAGGTGGGATCCGTGCATTACCTACCCCTCTCGTCAGAGCCACGCTGAGTGACCACACACCCCATCTCGCCTTGTGGGATCTCCCACAATCCTGCGTGTGGCCCACATTTCTCTCCCCATCACCCGGCACGTGCCCCCTGGCACAGAGGAGGGTCTTGGCGACTGTATGTGGAATAAACGAATGAATAACTCTGAGCACAGCAGGGTCGGGGCAAAGGCACAGTGAGCGAGGCACATCCCCGGGCGCAAAATTTAAGGGGCACCCAAACACTCAGTAGCTAAGATAAATAACATTTTAGCGCGATGTTGTGAAAAACTAGCACAAAAAACCTGCAACAAAGCGTGAAATTTTAGTTTATTTCCTTTAGTTTAGAGGCGCCCCTCAAGAACATGATCGAGCTTTTCTTGTTCTATTTCCTTATCTCGTTCTTGTTGCCTGGTTTTGTACCATTGGCAACTTTCTTTTAAAAGCTGCAGGCTGTTGGGCCGCCTGGGCGGCTCAGCTGGTTGAGCGTCCGACTTTGGCTCAGCTCACGATCCCGCGGGTTCGAGAGTGCGAGCCCTGCCTCGGGCTCTGGGCTGACAGCTTGGAGCCTGGAGCCTGTGTCTCCCTCTCCCTCTCTCTCTCTCTCTCTCTCTCTCTGCCCCTCCCGCACTTGTGCTCATGTGCGCTCTCTCTCTCTCTCTCTCTTTCAAAAATAAATAAACATTAAAAAAAAATTAAAAGGTGCAGGCTGTTAAATTCTGATGTCCTGTATTCAGGCCACCTCCCTGCTGTGTCCCGGTCACACACTCCCTCACCCTGATCGGCGCTTGTCACACAGAGAGCCCAGAGGCTGGGGGGCGCTTGGCCCACTGGAGGAAGGGGTTTGCCCGGCTTGCTGTTAGGAGCTCGGCCGAGCTGGGACAGGGAACGCAGCGGCAGGTTCCAGAGTAGCCAGTTACAGCCACCGGCCGCAGGGAAAGGGTTGAGCCTTAACCACTTATGGCTAGAAGAAGCGGGACATTACACCTGCAGACAGCGCCTTTTCCATTCCCCCCATAGGGTGCAATGGAGGGTGCATGGATCCTCTCACCGTCGAGGAGGCCAGAACAACAACAACAAAAAAAGGCTCTGGCCATTTTCCCGAGCCTGGGGTTGGGGGAGGGCGAGGGCTCAGAGTGGAAAGAATGGGGTGCTGAGTCAGAGCGGGGGGGGGGGTGGAAACGCGTCCTCCGGGTGTGCCCCTTTGAAGAGGGCCTCTCCCAGAGGCCTCCAATGCAGATATGTGAAAGATCGCCGCCCGCCAGGGGCCCTGAGTCCTTGACCGCAGCTCCCCCAGAGGCCCCCTCAGAGAAGACACAGTGGACCCCGAGTCTGATGTGCGAGGGCGGCTTTCCCCACAGGCCTGCCAGGGAAGCCTTCCTAACTGCCCACGGCTGGGCCTACAAGTCGCATACAGCTCGTCAACCAGGAGCCCGGGTCCTCACCACGGGCGTCCTGCCCTCTCTCTTGGCCCCGCTCCCCCTGCTCTCTCTCTCTCTCAAATAAACAAACTAAAATCTCACGCTTTGTTGCGGGTTTTTTGTGCCAGTTTTTCACAACGTCGCACAAAAATGTTATTCATCGTAGCTACTGAGTGTTTGGGTGCCCCTTAAATTTTGCGCCCGGGGACGTGCCTCGCTCACTGTGCCTTTGCCCCAACCCTGCTGTGCTCAGGGTTGTTCGTCCGTTTAGCCCACGTACAGTCGCCAAGACCCTCCTCTGTGGCCAGGGGCACCTGCCGGGAGATGGGGAGAGAAATGTGGGCCACACGTAGGATTGTGGGGGGGGGGGCGGGGAGAGACCGCCCTGCGCACTGAGGACTGCGGGACAGGATGGGGAGGTGCAAAACAGGTCACCAGGGGAATCAAAACACTACGGGCTAACCCTCGGGGGTTGTCTGCAGCATCTCATTTGGTTCTCTCCACAGCCCTTGAGTGTCTGTAGATGCTCACGGGGGAGTAATGGGGTTGCTGGGGGGGCGGTCCCGAGACCCGGCAAGGTCACACGCCAGTAACTCGCATAAAGTTACACTCTGAGCAGGAGTACAGGTGGGAGCCGGCCCAGCTCCGTCTGGCTCTGGGCTGTCCCCTGCTCTGGTTATCGCAGCCACCGCCCCCCCGCCTCCCCCGGGGGCGGCACGAAGCCACTGGTCGCCGAGCTAACCGAGGATGCGCGGGTGTGTCCAGGGGGGGCGCTGCTGGCACAGGGAACAGCATTGACAAAGTCAGCGAGGCCCAGAGGGAAAAAAAAATTGGTATCTCGGTGTCCACAGTTCTAAGAAGCTGGGCAATGTTGTGAGGAGTCACTTGTGCAGACACAGGCCTGGCCGGTGTCGCTTCCTCTTTCTGCTTCTGTTTCCTAACGACGACGTCAGCATAAATAGGAAGCGTGACAGGCTCCCCGTCGCCTGGACACTCCAGCAGAAGGCTTTGCTGTCCCACCACGAAGAGGTACGGCCTGGCTTTCAGGGGCGGGCTGGGGAGCGGTGGGGGAGGCCCAGGCTGTGGACGGAGAACGGGGAGAGGCGAGGGGTGTGGGGTGGGCGGGCGCGCTCGGGGACTCGGGGGGGTTAGGGCTTGGTCTCTTGGGAAGACTGGCCAGGCTCCTCGGGCAGCCGGGGGCTGAGCAGACAGCCAGCGGTGCCTGCTTCCTTGAGTGTTGTGTGAACAGGGCGAGGGCCTCCCGTTCGGGATCCAGCCGTCCTGGCAGGGAGGACTCCCGGGGAGGCGGCGGTCACACACCTACCTGCGTGGTGTCCCTCTTGGCTTTGCCGCTAAAGTGTCGCCGAGGTGTTAGTGGCAGTGAACCGGTTTCTGCCTCCTTGTCTCTGGAGCGGGAAGAACACATCAATCGTCCCTGACATCCTGGTTTCATATATTTTTTTTTAATGTTTATTTATTTTTGAAAGAGAGCGAGTGAGCAGGGGAGGGGCAGAGAGAGAGGGAGACCCGGAATCCGAAGCAGGCTCCAGGCTCCGCGCTGTCAGCCCAGAGCCCGACTCGGGGCTCGAACCCGCCAACCGCGAGATCGTGACCTGAGCCGAAGCCAGACGCTTAGCCAGCGGAGCCACCCAGGCACCCCTCTGCCGTCCCGGTTTAGAAAAGGAGACCTGGAGAGTGAGGGTGTGTGTGCGTTTCCATGGGTGTCCGTGGGGATGCAGGGGTGCAGAGAGACTGGGAGGTGAGGGGGGATCCCGGAACTTTGTCACGCTCCGGCCCAGAGCTTGGTGTGGCTTTGGAAGCTCCCTTTGGAAGACGAGAAAGGGCTCAGTCTCTCTCGAAGAATGTGGTTTTACTCTCAACACCCCACCCTGAGCCTCCGTTGCTCAGTTGGGTTCAGGCAAAGGTGTGGGTGTTCCGCACCCAAGTCTGTGAGCTGGTGGGGGATGGGGGGTGGGTTGCGTCTAAGGGAGTATCTACCTCAGGATGTGTGCAGGTGCGTGCACTTGCCCTGTGGATGGGAGCGCGAGGGCTTCCAAGGTCCCCACCGGGGTGGCAGCCTGTGCGGCCCCACCAGACGGGTCCCGGCGACAAGTTGCAAATGTACGGTTTTGAGTCTTAGGGATCCTGCTACAATTTTGTATCACCGGGTCCTGATTTTCTCTACCTCTCGCCTTTCGTGCTTCCTAATAGTTTTATCACGAGTGAAACCTTTCCCGTTAGCTCTCGGCCCCTCCTTTTTTTCATTCGCCAGCTTCACTCATGTCGTGTGATACGCACCAAACACTACAGAATAGTCCCTCACTTGTTTAATGAGCGTGTTTCGTACTAAGCTAATACGTGGCTATCTGCTTTATCAGCCATTAGAATGATCCGGAATTGTGTAGCGTAAGAGACAAAGACCAGCTATCCCTATCTCCCGGCCTCACATCCTACTCTATACCATATGTGTCCTTCCAAAACATCTTCTAAGCGCGATGCAAGTATATAGCTTTCCTTTGTACATAAACAGGAGTCTAAGCAGACATATTGCTCGGGGCGCCCGCGTGGCTCAGTCGGTGAAGCGTCCCACTTTGGCTCAGGTCGTGATCTCGCGGTCTGTGGGTTCGAGCCCCGCGTCGGGCTCCGGGCTGACAGCTCGGAGCCTGGAGCCTGCTTCGGATTCTGGGTCTCCCTCTCTCTCTGCCCCTCCCCCCTTGTGGTCTGTCTCTCTCAAAAATAAACATTTAAAAGTTAAATATATATATATATACATACATATATATATATACACATATTGTTCTGTGACTTATATTTTCACCTAATATTACATTTGGGACATTCCACAATAACACATATCGATTTAAGTCCTTTATTAGCCCTACAAAATAAGGCAGCATGTATTAGTAGGGGCCACACCACAAGTTACCCAATCCCATACTGATAGACATTTCGTTGTTTTTTGTTGGGGTTTTTCCTCCCCCCATTTTTTCCACACCCGTGGAGGTGTTTCTGTGGCCCAGATGCCTAGAAGAATTACTGAGCAGGAGATTGTGCATCCAAAAATGTAATAAATATTGTCAGATCATCCTCAAAGCAGCTGAATTAACATACACCCCCACAGTGGTGTATAAAAGGCTCATTTCTCTTTAGGAAAATGATCAGTCTTTAGACTGTATCCGGGGCGCCTAGGTGGCTCAGTCGGTTGAGCACCAACTTCAGCTCAGGTCATGATCCCACGGTTTGTGAGTTGGAGCCCTGCCTCGGGCTCTGTGCTGATGGCTCAGAGCCTGGAGCCTGCTTTGGATTCTGTGTCTCCCTCTCTCTCTGCCCCTCCCCTGCTCATGGTCTGTCTCTCTCTGTCTCAAAAATAAATTAAAAAAAAAAAAACATTAAAAAAAATTTAGAAACTGTGTGCAACGGATGGAGGAAAATTATCTGATTCTTGCTTGGAGTTTTCCTTTCCCTGATTATGGGTGAAGTTACTCCTCTTCCATATGTTCCTTGGCCACCTGGGCTCCTTTTATGATACGTATAGGAATGTTTTGTCCATATCCCGGGTTTTTTGTCTTTTACATATTTACTGTAGGAGTAGCTCATTTATTAAGTACACTAACAATTTATTTGCATAACGTTTAAATTATGTTTCCAGATCATCACTTGTCCTTTTTCTTTACCATGTGGAAGATACTTTCATACAAAAGCATGTTAATTGCCTTCCAAGTTCAGTTTGGGTTTGGTGTCTTGTCAACCCCCGAGGTTAAACAAGTACTTGTAATGCTTTTTACCATTTTAGTTTTGACTTTTAGAACTTTAATCCACCCAGAATTTGGAGGGGTAGGCAATGTGTAAAATAATTATCTAGCTTTAAAAAATTATCAGCTAACTGTCTCAACATCATAATTATGAGCATGTGGCCCATCCTTTCCTCTGTGATTAGAAATGCCACGATTTCTTCCCAAACTCCTATTTGGTTGTTTTCCTTAACGTTTTCTAGTCCATCTGTCTGCGATTATACTCCTCGTCATTTTTCTGGCTAATAGAACCCGTCTCTCACGTTCGGCTTGTTATGATCTAGAGCCGGTTTGTCAAGCCTGTTAAAACCCCTTTAGGAGTTTCGACTGAGATTGCGTTGAATTTAGAGGTTATTTGGGGGAGATGGCAGTAGTGGGTGGCCTTCCCCTGCTTGTGCCCTTGACGGGGACGACACGCACATTCTCCTTCGACGCTGACGTCACTACTGACTGGTAGTAGATGCCCAGAAACACCAGCGTTCCCTTCAACGCCTCATTTGTCGAGGTTCACCTGTCAGTGTGTTTAATTGGGAATGGCTTTTGTATTACTGAATATTGAGAAGCATCTGTCAAGATAAGCTGATCCTTCTTTCTCCCTTTAATCTGTTGGTCTGTTTCTTTTAATCATGAAGAGATTGCTTCATGGCTCTTTGTCTGTTTCTGGAATAATCCCCAGGTGGCCATGATACATTCTTCTTCTAGAAGTCTTTGTCAGATTGCCCTATGACATTCTTTTTGTCTGGAATGAATTTATGGTTTGCTTTGTTTGTTTGTTTGTTTGTTTTTTCATTTCCAGTTTTTATTCCTACCAGTAAATTTCTTCATGAGTTTGGGAATTTTGGTGTGCATGTTTGTTTCGAGTAAAAAGGTGTTTGGTTTTTGTCTTCTCTTTTTTCCCCTCTTCCTCCTTCTCCCTTCCCTCTCCCTGTCCGCCTTTTACTCCTGTGCTTACCCCTCACTCTTAGTGGCTTTTAACCCTTACCTTTTTAACACATGTACATAACGTGTATTTTCCATCAACATTTGGGCGTAATTAACACACTTCTGTGCCTCCAAAACAAGACACGAACCCTAACAAGCTTTCAGTTCTCTTCCGCTTTCCCCCCCCTCACCTCACAGCCAGCTCCCACCTTCCAACCACCTGCATTGTTATCACATAACTAACTCACTTTCACTTTATAAGTAACAATTCTTCTCTACTTAGTGTAAGTCTTATTTGGTTTCTTTTCTCACCACTGATTCCAGTATTATATGCTATCTTTCTTGAACTCTTTTTTTTCCCCCTGAAATGTATCCCAGAGCCAACTGTGTTTCTTAGAAAAGATCTGAAATTTTTCTTTGTCTTCACTACATTTCCAAATGTTGCGTTTTTCTGTCCATGAGCGTCAAAGGAAGCTTGACTTTTAATGATTCTAGGTTTAAACATATTTTCCCTCAGTGTTTTCAAGACATCGCTATCTACTTAGAGTTCAAGGTCACTTGTAAGAAAATCTGGCCAACCTGACCCTTGTTCCACTGAAAATAATGTTTGTTTCCTACTGGAACTTTTTGGGAGTATTCTTTTATTCTTGGATGACCGAGAGTTTACCAGCACGTGACTGAGTATGGCACTGTTAAAAATTAAGTTTGTCCTTCCCTTTAGCGGACTGTTGTCTCCTTTAAGCCCTGTGAAGTTTTCTTCTATTTCCATTTGTATCTTTTTGATTGCATGGAAAATCTTTAAACAACAGGCAATATGGAGGTTTATCTTTGTTCTCACATAAAAGATGTCCGGAGGCAGGCGCTCCCAGGCCGGTGTGGTTGCTCCAGAGTGACAAGAAGGATCCAGGCTTCCCTCTTTCTGTTGTATGTGGTTCCATCCTCAAGGTAACCTTACGGTCCAAAATGGCTTCCAGAGCTCCAGCCATTACTTCCAAGTTGTAGGCTGGAAGAAGGAAGAAATGGGCCCCTCCTCCCCTGGCCAATTCCCTTTAAGAAGCCTTTTTTTGGAAGGCACACCCGATGCTTCCGCTCACATCTCCTTGGACAACTTAGTGACATGACCACACCTAGCAACAGAAGAGTGTAGGAAATAAAATCTTTTATTCTGTGTAGCACCAAGCCCAGCTGAAGCCTGAGCTTCTGTGACCAAGGGAACAGGGGGCAGTGCACACACCGTCTGCCACATGGTTTGCAACTTTAATACGATTTAACGTCTTACATTGAAATTTTTAATGAACCCCATATTTGGGTGTGGTGTGGGACAGAGATTTAGGTGGACACGTTTTACAGTGTTATTCATTGTCTCTTAGCCCTTGTTTTTTTTTATTATTATTATTATCTATCCCTTCACGTTGATTCACGACTCCTCCTTCCTCACGTAGGACATTCTTGGGCAGGATAGAATTGCCTGGTCAGGACGTCCATTGATGTATTGTGTATGTGTGCAACACGCTTACTCATCAGATCTTTACAATAAATTTTGCTACTGGGGAGAGCCTCCTTATTGCTAAAAAAATCTCAGGAACTGTCCTCAGAGCGATTTTTTTTTTCCTGAGGTCCTACAAAAAGCCATGTTGGTAAATTTTGTTTGGAATTGTGTTAAACCTATAACTTATCTTAGGAGGAATTGCTCCCTTAGCACACGTAGTATTTCTACGCGTGGTAAGACCCAAATAGAAGCTCTGGAAGTTTAGGCTAGTCCCAGGTAGGCAAACACATAGACTCAAGCCCTTACCGCAGGGCATGGCCTCCAGCTACAGAAGCTGAAGGGGATGAATACGTCCCCCCCCCCCGCCCCCCCCACCAGCTCCAAGCAAGCCTGCTCATCTTTCTGGAGCCTTTATCCGGCTAACCTGTCTATGAACATCACCGCATTGGGTTCTTCTCGCGTGAGATACGTGTATTTGTGCCCACATTACCGACGCAGAGAACAAGGTTCAGGGAGCACTGTGGGTCAGCACAGGCCGCTGGCGGGGGAGAAGCAGAGCCTGGGCTGAAGGTCAGGTCTACTGAGCCCAGAGCCGTGCTTTTCCCAGTAAGAAAGTTGCTGCTTCGTGTGTGTGCACATGTGCCTCTTGAGTGAAATTTCAGACAATCTTAGGGGGAGAAAAGGAACCACTGTACCCTGTTCTCCTCTCCTGGGTACTTCCCAGGGCCAGACAGAATGAAAAGAGGAAATCCCCGGCCTTCTGCAGAGAAAAGGGAACAGGCATTCCGAGGGTGGTGTGGGAGGGTTGACAGTAAACGGAGTGTGTGTGCGCGCAGTGTAAGTGAGCGTGTGCTGTGATCACGCCCAGGGGAGGGGAGGGTGTGGCCCCTACACCCCTAAAAGCGGATCGGGTCAGAGGCCGGCAGGGAGCTCAGAACAAGTCAGATACCAGGCCTCCCTGTGAGGTTTTTCCATCGCCAGAGGACTGCATAGGAGCTTCTGATGCACGACCGGTGGGGGTGGGGGTGGGAAAAATCTCACTTCTTCAGAAGCCACTAAATGCATCTCCCTCAAAGTCACGCCCCAGGCACTGAGGCTAAGGGGAAAGGACTGTCCTGGGTGCCAGGCTGAGGTGGCAGGGGGCGCCAGAGGCCGTGAGTCACTCCCGGCTTCACCCTGCAACGTAGGTCAAGTCCAGGGAGTGCAGGACAGAAGCGGGTCACTCACTCTCAGCTGATGTCCCTTCCGCAGGCAGAGTCCCTTCACAGGCGAGAGGGCTCACAGGAGCCGGGGACATGGGTCTGGCCTGGCCTCCAGCTGAGCAAGCATACACGACTCCAGGTCACTGAGGACCCCAGCCCCTGCCCAGACCCGGGCCCACCTGAGCCGGCCACCCGTTCGTCCAGAGCTGACCCAGAGATGGTGCTGACCCGGGGGCTCCTCCCTGTTGCCTTGCTGGCTCTGTTCTGGGGGCCCGGTGTGGCGGGGGCCCAAGGTGAGCTCCGTTGCTGCCTCCCCTTCCCTGTGACCCTCCTCACAGCTGGCCCTTGAGCAAGGCCACGCCCACATGTGCCCAGAAAGCCCCAGACCCCTCCCACCCTGCCTCATTCTCCCCCTCCCTATCCTCTCTGGTGCCCGGCGCCCCCTCCTGGATTCTCCCTCTTCTCTAGCCTCCTGAACGGCCATCTCTGCTTGTGTGGCTTCTCTGCCCACCTTCTCAGTGTGGCATCCCAGGCGTCTCCCCTCCGGGCCTGTCGTTCCAGCCTTAATTCTGACCCCCCAGATATTCTGTGCCTCAGGTGGCTTTGACCGGTCCCCTCCTCTGTGCCTTTCTTCCCGGGGCCCCTCAGACTGACGGTCTCTCCCTGCTTCGGCCCCAGCACCCTCCTCCTGCTCGGAAGGCCCTGCTGGGATGTTCCTCTGGCTCTTAAGGCGCACGAACCCCCCCTCCCCAAGGGCTCCCAGAGAGCATGGCTTCTCTGATAACCCCGAGAACCACATTCTCTCTTCCCACCATCAGACCCTGCAGCTGACCAAGAGACCAGGACAGGGAGGTCCCAGAGGGCTCTGCCATGCTGCCACTCTTCCCAGGCTGTCCCAAAAGGGGTCCAGGGGCCGGGCCCATGCCCGATGCAAGCGTCCCTCCTGGGGTGGGAGAGAGACCCTGCGCCAGGAGCAAGGGCACAGCAGGGGCTCAGGAAATGTGCTGTAACCCTATGAGAATATTGCGTTTCTAAATTTGTTTTTTACATTTATTTTTGAAAGACAGAGCGTGAGCAGGGGAGGGGCCGAGAGAGAGGGAGACCCAGAATCCAAAGCAGGCTCCAGGCTCCGGGCTGTCGGCCCAGAGTCCGACGCGGGGCTCGGACCCGCAGACCGCGAGATCATGACCTGAGCCGAAGTCGGACGCTTCACCGACTGAGCCACCCAGGCGCCCCTAGAATATTGTGTTTCTACCCAGGCAGCGGGGCCCACGGCTAGGGCCCTCACACCCCCAGAACCCCCGTCCTCCCCGCGCTGCCCAGGGTCCCTAGGGAGCTCTGTCTAGCAGCCAGGGGCCCCTACAGGACTCCAGAAAACCCCTCCCTAGCTCTCGGCACTCCAGAGGGGCTGGGGGGGGGGGTGACAAGGGACATCCAGATGTGACCCCCTTTCTGCCTCTCCCCGGGCAGAGACCGTCCCACTGCAGACCCTACAGTGTTATAATGACTACCACAGCCACATCACCTGCAGGTGGGCAGACACTCAGGATGCCCAGAAGTTCGTCAACCTGACTCTCTTCCGGAGGTTGAATGAGTAAGTGCCACCAGGGCTCAGGGGTCAAAGGGCCCACAGGGAGGCTGCTGAGTGGGGCTGTTCCCCCGGGGGGGGGGGGGCTGGCCAGAGGGCAGGGACAGGGAGGCCCCTGCCCAGGAGCTCCTGCCCCATTAGGCGGCCAGCCAGGTCCGGGTGCTGATGGCCGGCGTCGGGATTTGGAGGGGGGGAAGAGGCTCCTACGTGAACATCGCTGTGGACGACAGAGGTGGTGATACTCGTCCTCCATCACGGTTTAACAGAGTCGCCCTGCAAAGGTCAGTTTTAGATTATCTTCGCTGCGAGGTGGGCAGGGCAGGCGTGTGATGCCCAGTTCACAGGTGAGCCGACCCGAGGCCGCGGTGGCACAGTCCACAGGGCAGCTGTGGGGCCGAACGGGAGCCGGGGCCCTGCGGCCTCCGGAGTGTGGGTTTTCTTCGTTGCCCTCGCATGGTCTCCGGGGGGACGTGCCGTTTGGGAAGATTCCGCACAGCGTTCTGGGGTCTGGTGACGGTCTGACCCACCATTCTGGGGATGATTAAATGGCTGGCATCACAGGTGCAGAGGGACCCCCCCTAGCCCCGGAGGCCAGCCCCTCACACCCCCAGCACCGGCCTCCAGCGCTCTGTCCCTGGGAGCCCCCTTCTTCCCGTCTCCTCCGCCCTCCTCGCCCGCCTTCACCTCCCGCCCTCAACTGTGGCCCGATTCCTCCTGTGCTGAGACACAGCGCGGCCACCACCAGACGCCAGCAAGGCCTGAGGCCCTGGGGTGCCTCCTGACCCCCACCTCCTCTGGTGGAGCCCACCCTCTGCTTCCCCTTGGAGGCCACCCTCCCCCAAAGAGTTGGCCAGACCCGCAGCGTCCAAGGTCTTTCCGGTTATTCTGAACCTGGAATGACTGGCCCCACCGGGCCACCCAGACCGCTCGGGCCCGAGGCAGCCAAGCCCTCCCTGCTGTTAAACCCAATGCTCGGTCTCAGCCTCCTCCCTCCTTGACCATGGGCGGCACCTGACACAGACCGGCCCCACGGACCATGGTGAAAGCACCTGCCTCTCCTGGCCGCCACAACCCCCCCTCTCCTGTGTCTCCCCAGCTCGCCGTCTCTGTCTCCCTGTTCGCTCCCTTCTTTCGTCTCTAACTTGAAGGGTGAGATGCCCTGGGGTCCCTCCTTGGATCTCCGCTCTTTCATACCTGACCCAGTGGCAGAGACCCGGCCCCAGGCTGCGCGCTGGTGACTCTCTCGTGCTCTCCAGCCCCGCGCCTCCCCCCACCCCACCCCCAGCTCCAGGTCTGCAGGTGCACTTGCCCCCCCCCGCCACGTGGCCTGTAGACGAAGGTGTCTTCCACCCCCAGCGATTTAAACCAAATTCCGCTCACCCCACCCCCCACCTCCCGCTTCACTGAATGGGAGCTCCCAGAGGCTCCTGCTGACCAGCTGGGAGGTTCGTTGTTGTCTTCCCTCCTTTAGCACCTTCCCTTCCCCATCGGCGCCTCTAATCCGTCAGCAAATGCTGCAGACTCGATCTTCGAACAGGACGCGAATCTGGCCGGGGCTAACACCACCACCCGTGTGAACTACGGGTTCGCACTTGACGACCCAAGCCCGTCACTTGGCTATTTCAGGAGCCTCCTATCTGGTCTCTCAGCTTCCGAGACTACCGCCCCCATCCACCCCTATGTATCCACGGCCCAGCGGCCAGAGGAAGCCTTTGGGTCACGACATGTCACCCCTCTGCTCATAACTCAATTATCTCCACGCTCAGTGACATCCAGATTCCTCGGTTTCCTTTTAAGCGCCATGTCACCTTGCTCTACTGGTCTCCCTCACCTCCCACCCTCACAGATGCCACTCCATGCATTCTGGGTGACCGCCTAATCCTACAACACTCCAGGGGCGCCTGGGTGGCTCGGTCGGTTAAGCGTGCGACTTCGGCTCGGGTCACGATCTCATGGTTTGTGGGCTCGAGCCCCGCATGGGGCTCTGTGCTGACAGCTCGGAGCCTGGAGCCTGCTTCCGATTCTGTGTCTCCTCTTCTCTCTGCCCCTCCCCCACTTGTGCTGTCTCCGTCTCTCAAAAATAAATAAAAATGTAAAAAAAAATTTTTTTTTAATCATACAACACTCCAAGCCCGTGCCTGCCCCAGGGCCTTTGCACCAGCTGTTCCCTTTACCTGAACTCGTCTTTCAGGTAAAGCCCATTTGCATGGCTCCCTCCCTGACTTCCTTCAAGTCTCTGCCCAAAAGTCGCCTTTGCCACGAGGCCTTCCCTGTCTCCCCTGTTTCAGATTGCACCCCCCCACCCCACCCCTTCTGGCTTCCATATCTCCCTGCTGTATCTGTCCGTGTAAAGTTTGCTCCATCCGACACGTGACGTATTTTATCCAGTTCTTCCATGCGTGTCCCCCTCCACCAGGATGGCAGCACCCTGGCCCCGGACAGAGCCTCGCACATGGTGACCGCTCAGGACCTTTGTTGAACGCGTGATGCTTCTTCACTCTGGGCTCACCATGTTCTCTGCTGGCAGGAACCCTCCAGTGCCAGTGTCCTGTGATCTCAGTAATGACACGGGCTTGTCGTTGGACCACCCCTGTGCCGGCTGCGTGCCCAGAAGATGTGTCATTCCCTACAAGATTTTTGTCCTCGCCGACAAAGACTACTTCTCATTCCGACCAGACAGGCCTCTGGGCGCCCAGCTCACCGTGACTCTGGATCAGAATGGTAAGTTCTGGGGTTCCCGGATGGCGGTGGTCCCGGGAGGACAGTGGACCCCGGGGGTGGCGAGCCGGCAGAAGGGCCAGGAAGCGAGAGTCTTCAAGGGGGGGAGGGGGTGGTTCTGGTCTCTTGAGAGAGGAGGGTGCGGCCTCCCGACAACCAAGGCATTGGAGCAGGTCCAAGGGGCGGAGCCCCCGGCCGGTGGCACCTCTCTGGGCCCTGACTGCTGCAGCACCCTCCAAGATACTGCCTTCTAGCAGTGAAGGCTGCCTTTCTAGGAGAACCAGCCTCCCTATTCGGGTAGAAACTTCCTAGCTTGAGAACACCCATCACCGATATAGCCTCATCCAACGTCTGCAACAACCCATTTTATAGATGAGGCAGTTAAAGCCCAGAGAGGCCACATGACTTTTCCAAAGCGCCAGCCCTGAGCAGTCAAGCCAGTGATGGATCAGCTCTGCCCAGGGCTTCCTGCCCTGGAGATGGAGGTCATCACCTCCCTGCCCTCTCTGAGTGGCTTCTAGCAAGCGCAGCCCGCGTGTCCACAGCGGCCCCAAAAAGCCAATGGTCCTGGGTGGGTGTCGGTGACCTAGCTAGGCTTCGTTCAACTGTGTGTTACCCAGAAATATAACCAATGCTTCAGCCTCATTAATTCAATTTTTATCTGTGCTCACAATGAACCTTCACGAGAGATGTTCGAGGGCATCACCTTTTAAAGTTGAAATTGATGCGGTAAGAACCCTACGGATGGCTGGCTTTTAGGAAACACTGCCCAGTATTACGTAACCATTACGACGACGGGTGGTGTCGCGCACCCCTGTTTTCTTTTTCACCCCATGTCACTGATGTTGAAACCGAGGCTCGGAGAACAGGAACTTGCCCAAGGCCCCTCAGATACACGTGTGTGACTTTAGCATCCGGGGTCCCGAACGCTGGGCAGGCCCCACTGTAGGTGCAAGCGGCACACGGAGAGGGGACTCCTGCCTTCGCTTCCCGCCTGTTCTCATCACGGCAGCACAAAGCCGTTGCCCGGAAGAGGGGATTGGTTAGGCCATGGCCGATTCGTTTGCAACAGTGTCTCTAAACGCGTTTGATGGATGAGAAAGGGCCCCATCCCGTGGGGCTCAGAGCATGCAGGTTGAGAGGCCAGGAAACACCGGAGGTTGAACCAGAAGTGGGTGCCGTGTGCCACATGCTGAGGGGCAGTGGGCAAGGAGCCTGGGGGCCGGGGGGTCAGGACAGGCTTCCCCGGGGCGGGGGGGAAAGAGCTTGGCAGGGATAGTTGAAGGGTGGGTAAGAGGACAGAGCAGGAAGAACATTCCTAGAGGAAACAGCGTGTGCCAAGGCTGGGAGACTGGGGAGGGCAAGGCGGGTTGGGGCAACCGTGAGAAACTGTAGCCCAGAAGCATCACCATCAAAAGGGCCAGACAGCCTGAGGAAGACGGAGAGGGGCAGGTGCAGGCAGGGGCCTGACCTGAGGACGCTGCTGGGCCCTGCAAAGGGCCTTAGGGGCCAACGTCTAGGTGATGGAGAGCCATCGAAGGCGCATGACTTGATCAGATGGGAGGAGGCCCGAGGTGGGTGACGCACAGGGTAGACGGCAGGGGGCAGGAGGGGGCAGGAGGCTGGGGCCCTGGATGCAACCTGAGGCACTCGTCCCACAGAGAAATGACGAGCATTCTACTGGAACGCGGCCAGGGCATGGGAGCGGGGGGCAGGGGGGGCATACAAATCATACTTAGGACACACGTGCCCTTCACTCGTTCATCTGCTCCCTCACTGAGCACCCACATCCACCAGCACAGCAGTGAACAAGCCGGTCAGTGTCCCTGCCCCTGTGAAGCATATGGCCTGGTCACAGGGAAGGTGATATGCTGGACATGGGGACAACTTAGAAACAGGGAGGGGAGTGTGACGTTTGTCTCCTAGAGCCTGTGTTCAGCAGGGAGCTCCGCTCCAGCTCCAAGCCATTTTGGCAATGGATCAGGGACGCTTCTGGTGCTGAGGAGGGACAGGTGTGTGCGTTGGAGCTGCTCTGAGGCTCCCACGAGTGGAGATCTGGGGTATTTTCCTTCCTCTGTCCGTTTCTCCATCTGTGAAATGAGCTAGTGGACTACAATCTCTCAGGTTGGAGGAACAGGTTTGCGCTCAGGCTGCCAGTCGTTTCAGTTGGGAGCAGCTTCTAGAGCTCTGTGCTGAAAGGGATTCCCACTCCCCGGGGGGCTCAGGGGCTAGGAGTGCAGTGATTGATTAGTGATGTCTGCTGTGGCTGCGGAGAGGGGGCGCCCTGTATCTGCCACTCGGGGCTTAAGATTTTCTAGAGGCTCCAGCTCGGACATGCTCTCACATGCCACGTCCCGGTCGGACTCATTGGATTGTGTTTCAAGGTCATCGCTCAGCATTCAGACACAGAAGCTTCGGGAAGGCGGGAGCCGTGCCATTCGTTAATGACTATGCTCGCCCAACAGACACACGTTTGCTGTTGGTTGACGGAATGCCTTCTTGAAAAGTCTGTGAAGGTTGCCTACATGTATTTATTCGTGGGTTCATTCATCCTTCATTCACTTTGTCCCCCAAATTCACTGAACCACTAATCGCAGGCCATGGGGGTAGGGAAGGGTGTGGAGGGCCGAACCCGGCCACCCATAAGCTCCTGACTACTTGGAAAGGCAGAAAAGGAGACACATAAATGCCCCAGGGCTCTAAGGCCCATACAACGGGCTGTGGTGAGACAGGAAGAGGGGCAAGGGATTCTGCCCAAGGGGATGGGGGCATCCAAGAAAGTTCTAGAAAAGGAGACATTTATGCTGGGCTCTGAGAGGAGCAGGATCCTGGGCAGGTGGAAAGAGGAGGAGGATGGACAGCATCGCGGGGAGTAACATGAGCCACAGCGCCCTCTGCTGGGAAGGGGCCAAACAGGCCGCGAGGTGGGCAGAGGGGACCGGAGGCTCCATTCGGAGGAACTTCACTGGCCGCACCTTTCCCGGAGCTTGTGTGATATACGCCCAGAAATCTGCGCGGCTTTCATTCATGTTCACAGTGAACCCCCACAGTTTGGCAGGTGAAGGGCCTGAGGCCCACAGAGGAAAGGGGTCTTGTCCAAGGCTGCTCAGCGGGTAGGACGGCACTCAGCCTGGGGCCCCAGTCCCCCCCCACACAAAACGTGCCGCCCTATAGTTATCCAGCCCCTTCTGAGCCCTTGACCGCCCCTTCCTCCAGTGCAGGCCCCTGCACCCAAAGACCTCCAGATCACCGCTGTCGGGGACCGTTTCCTGCTGACCTGGAGGGTGGCCCCTCCGGGTTCCCAGAGCCACTGGCTGTCAAACCTGGAGTACGAGGTGGTCTACAAGCGGCTTCAGGACTCCTGGGAGGTAGGGGCCATGGCCGGCTCTGCCCCAGCCGAGGGACCTGGCCCAGCTGGCACCTGTTCCATTAACCCCTCCCTCCCCGCAGGATGCCCCTACCCTCTACTGCAACTCCTCCCAGGCTGTCCTGGGGCCAGAGCACCTCCTTCCCAGCAGCACCTATGTGGCCCGAGTGCGCGCCCGCCTGGCCCCCAGCTCAGGGCTCTCGGGGCGGCCCAGCCAGTGGAGCCTGGAGATTCTCTGGCACTCCCAGACAGGTAACAAAGCCAAAATTGGGGCAATGCCCTCCTGAGGGGAGGGCGGCTCATTCAGCTTCCGGACAGAAAGAGTCCAGGGGTCCGTTCTGCGGGATTCCACAGATCTTCTGTAGCCTGTGTTCAGGATCGATACCCAGGGCGGACTCCATCCCTACTGTGGCTCTCCAGACACAGTGGCTGCGTCCCACCCACGGCTGGGCCCCAGCCTCTTCTGCGCACTTTCTGCGCCCACGTTACAGGGATAAGCATCACGGGCGGTGGCCGTGGCATTCTGAGCAGCTGTGTTTCCGTGAGCGCTATGCTGGGTGTGGACAAGTCAACATCATCGTGTTGCGTCTCCCCCCCCCCACCACCAACACTGAAACCAGACGCTCTCCCCAGGGTGCACAAGGGGGTAAGAGTGTTCGCAGAATTCACTCTCTGACCTGCGGACACACCGAGGGCAGGTTCAGGCTAATGCTAAGCCCTAGTTTTTCTGGTCCCAAAGCCCCACGATCTCTCTGAGATGAGGCTCACGGTAGGTCCCACTGAGAGCGAAGGAAGGAATGGAGGAGGGGAGGATAAAAGGAAGTGTCTCCCTTCCCAGGGGACAAGGCCCAGCCCCAGAACCTCCAGTGCTTGTTCGATGGGGCCGCCGTGCTCAGCTGCTCCTGGGAAGTGTGGTCCGAGGTGGCCAGCTCAGTCTCCTTCACCCTCTTCTACAAGCCCAGCGCCAGTGCAAGGTAAGCGTCCTCTCCTCCCCCCACCACCCGCCCTTCCCTCCCCTCGACACCACCTGTGTCCTTCAGACCTCCCCCTGACCCTGGGATGCCCCAGTGGAAGCCATGGCTCATCCCGAGGTTGCCTCCCTCCCATGGCCCCTGCCTCCCTCTCCCTCACCTGCACCGTGATCCTCAGGGAGGAGGAGTGCTCCCCGGTGCTGAAGGAACAGCTCCCCGGCCTCTTGGTCCAGCACCGATGCCAGATTCCCGTGCCTGACCCCAGGAACCACAGCCAGTACGCCATCTCTGTTCGGGTGAAGGAGGAGGAGAAGTTTATAAAGAGCTCAGACCACAGTGAGTTCGCCCCCAGCCTTGCGCGCAGGCCCCCTTGCCACAGTCCTGTCTCGTCGCGTAACCCACGCAAACTCAGGACTCCCTGTGGCCCAGTCTTCACGTTGGTCACTGTCCACCAAACGCGGCCCAGCGAGCCAAGTGAACAAAAGTCTTTCTAACCTTGACGTTCTCAAGAAGCAAGGACACCGCGATGACAAGGGCAAATAACACGAAGGAAGGTTCCACTGATAGTTCCCAGGAGCACATCTCTAAAGCCTGTTTTCTCCGATTTCTTGAGCTCTGCATTCCTGTCCAACCCCGCAGCTCCTCTGAAGCCCCTTCTGCCAACTGTACCCCCCTAGACCTCCCCCCCAGACTCTCCCTTTCGTCCCCTGATTGGGTTTTTCGCTCTCCGATTTCCAAAGTCCTCCGCGCACTGATATTTTCAGGCTTCAGAATAGTTGAGCTGTGAGTTACTTCTTCAATCGGGGGGCTAGAACATGCGCAAATAAATGGTAGCTCCTTGCGGGTCAATATCTCCGACTCCTCTTATGCAGCAAGAGTCCCATGCAAAGGAACCTCCTGCGTTGCTTCCTGAGGACCCAGGCTCTTCCATCCAGACTTCAGTGTTGGGGGGAGGCCACAGCCAATCTGTCTTGCTCACCCGGGTTGGAATCCACCACTCACTCTGGGGACACCGGGTTGTCATCTTTTCCTCCACCACTCGTTAGCTGCCTGGCCTTGGCAAGTTACCTAATCGTTCCGGGGCTCAGTTTCCCCGTCTGTGAAATGTGACGAGTTAATAGTACCTACCATGTTGGGTTGCTGTTAGAATCAAGTGAGGGATTCGCGCAGACTGAGCATGTATGACAATACCTGCGACATAGTTAATTCTCTAGACTAGGACGAATTAATAGTGTTTCTATTTTTACGTAAATGCTGGGCGTAGCCCGTGCTTTGGCTCACCTCCCTACAAAACGAGCCTATCTCAGCATCTCCCAAGAGGAGGGCCGCTCGGATCAAAGTGGATAGTGTGGCAAAGTGAGGTGCAAGGACCCCGAGAAGGGGTGGACCAGGAGAGAGAGCGCCTGTGACAAGCATGGGATGAAAAGAACGTTCCATCGGAGAAATGCTAGGAACAGCGTTCCCTAAAGGTTTCCCTCCCTCCAGTCCAGATGGCTCCCCCGACCCTCAATGTGACCAAGAGCAGAGACGGCTACGCCCTGTCCTGGACAACAGAGGAGATGCTTTACAAACACATAGGTCACACCTTCCAGATCCAGTACAAGAAAGACGCAGACTCATGGAAGGTGAGGGTCTATGCCCAGGAAGGGGTCTGGATTGGGGTAGGGGGGATGGGAGAAAACACGCAGGGGGGCGCCGACCTGCCAGGGGCCTGGCTCCCAGCAGGTGACCGGTCAGAGGAAGCGGCTGAGACTTCGCGGTCGTGGCCCTGTGTGGTCAGTTAGTTGGTCCTTGTCCTGTCCCGTGGCGGAGGTGCTAAAGTTCACAGGGGTGATGTGACATGACAGATTGACGATGGGACCCTGACTTGCCAAGGGGATGTAGGCGTCGGGACTCAGAGGGCTGAGAGGCAGCTGGGTGAAGGGTTTTCAAAAGTCAGGAGGGGATTCTTCTTCAGAGAAATCTCTGGAATGCAGATGTGCAGCTGCTGAGAGCAGAGCTGCTCTGATAAAGCAGGCAGGGCCCCGGCTCAGGGTTCGTTCTCTGGCCCCCACCCCCAGACGGCCCCCGGGCTGTGTGTGCAGCACCCGGGCTCCCCGCAGCCCCAGTCGGCAACCTCAGAGCCCGCCCCAGACCTTCAGGTCCGGAAGCAGGGAAACGGAAGCCAGGAGGGGTGCCGTCAGCGGTGGAGCTGGGAGTGGGGCCCCGGCTCGCAAACCCCGTCTTGGGGTCCAGTGATGCTGCCCTGCGTTCCTGGGCAGGCCATAACCGGCGTCCAGGCAGTCCCCGAGGAGCTCGGGGGTGGGCGGGGCAGTTTAGAGTGAGGGTGGCACACGCTGTGTCCTCAGGATTTCTGGGCCTCGGTGTTGTCCTATGTCGCAGGGGTGCGGCCCCCCCGTCCCGTCCAGAGTGCTCTGCCTCTGTGCGCCCTGGGGCAGGGCCCTCCATGG
Source organism: Prionailurus viverrinus (assembly GCF_022837055.1). NCBI lineage: Eukaryota > Metazoa > Chordata > Mammalia > Carnivora > Felidae > Prionailurus > Prionailurus viverrinus. Next base: position 128,321,528 of record NC_062567.1, read on the forward strand.
GGGGCAGGGAGGACTCAGATCTGGGGATGCAGCTGCGGCCGGGGCCTGACGGGACAGAAAAGCTGGGGCGCTGAGGTGGGAGGGGGTTGCGGCTGTGCCTCCCCCGACCCCGCACCAGGCAAGTAGCCTCAGCCTCAGCAGACCTGCTCACTCGCCTGTGCCCACAGGAGAGCAAGACGGAGACCCTCCAGAACTCCCACGTCATGTCACTGCCACCGCTGGAGCCCTTCACCAGGTACCAGGCGAGAGTGAGGGTCAGGCCCACCCCCAGCGGCTACAACGGGGTCTGGAGCCAGTGGAGTGAGGAGACCTTCTGGGACACGGAGTGGGGTAGGTGTCCCAGCTGCCCCCCCTTCCGGGTACAGCCCAGCTGGGCAGAGGACAAGCGAGATGTGAACACAGGGGTGTGACCCCACTCCACCCGAGTGTCCTTTCCTCCACATGTCACTAGTCACTGCAAAGCGACGCCTATGTGGCAGGTGAGGTCCTGAGAGCAGAGAAGAAGGGTCCTCCCTCAGACTGGCGCTTAGCCCTCTATTGATATGGCCCACGGTTTGTTCCATTAGCCTTGGTGACAGCCATCACCTAGTGACCACTCAGCATGCGTTTCCGGTTACCATGGTAGCAAACATCAGGAGCGATGGGCTGGGGCCTGGGATTGGAAGGGTTCGGTCTGATTTCTTAATCTCCCCCATTGCTGCTTCCAATGTCTCTCACCATTGGCCATAGTGGCCACCAGGAGACAAGTACCAGACTAGGTCCAGGAGGTGGTGGCAGAGAGAGGACCGAGGAGGTATTAGCAGCAGGGACCGCAGCCCCAGCCAGCCTTGCAGGGGGGGAGTCGCAGGGAGAGGGCCCCAATCAAGCGGAAAGGAGGACTGGACACCAGGCCTAAGGGAAGAGACCAAGAAAGTCCTGGAGGGGCCCAGCCTGTGAAGGGCTCAAGGCTGCCGGGCAGGCAGGAAGTTGGGGCTCCTGATGGGCCTTTATACCTGCTGATTCCTATATTAGCACGGCCTTCCCCATCTCCGCCTCTCCAAGCCTCCCTGTGCCTAGATGCTCAAGCTTATATGCTGCCTCCTACAGGAAGTCCCCTGTGATTGCCATGGGCTGGAGTCATGGCCCCGCCCCCCACCCCCATAACTCCTTCTGCTACTGGCAAGAATCTAACCCTCTGTGTCCTTCCCAGCACTTGAACATGGGGGTGGGGGAGGTCAGACCAATGCCCTCTTCGCCTATGTCTGGCCTCCCCCACCCACCCTGCAGGCCAAGGCAGTGAGTTTCTAGAGCGCTGCGCCTGCACAGAGCAGGGTCTGGGGGCACTCACCTGGCCTCAGCTCCTCCCCACCTCCTAAGCCTCCAGCTGTGTCCCTCCCCAGATGCTAATGTTCCTTTTTCCTTCCCGGAAGTCCTGCCCACGTGGGTCCTGGCTCTCATCCTGGTGTTCACCACGCTGGCCTTGCTCCCTGTCCTGCGCTTCTGTGGCATCTATGGGTACAGGTAAGGGGACTCTATGATGGGTGTGGGGGGGGGTACTCAGGAGCCCAGGGGGTGCCAGGGACCCCACAACTGGCTCCCTCTAGTCCCCACTCCGCACCCGCTCCCTGGGAAGCCTTGGCCACCTCCCACCTTCTCCCTGGGCCTCAGTTTCCTCTCTGCACGTGAGCATGGGGCCTCTGGCAGCGGTCACCTCCCTGGTGTCTCTCTAGGCTGAACCGGAAGTGGGAGGAGAAAATCCCAAACCCCAGCAAGAGCCACCTGTTCCAGGTAGGAGCGGACTGCGAAGGCGACCAGGGTGGTAGGGGCGCCTCACTCCTGCAGCCACGTCCCCGTCCCTATGTCTTCCCCGCCTTCCTGTGGCTTTGAGTGTGAAGCCGAGGTGGCCCAGGAAGGTGCCAGGAAGCTCTAAGAGGCAGGCCAGCCCCGGCAGGTTCAGCTCTGCAATCCTCTGGGCACCTGCAGGCTCCCAGGGCTGGCCCAGGGTGCAGGGCTCCCTCGGAGCCAGAGCCGGAGGCGGGAGTCGGGATGGCCTCGGGAAGGGGCTCAGTTCCGCGGGCGCAGGTGGGCTCACAAGAGGCAGAATGGCTTCCCTGAGGATGGGACAGCAGAGCTGAGCTTTGAAGGAGCCTGGGTGGGGCCAGGTGGGAAAGGCCACCGCAGACAGAAGGCCTGTGGAGGATGGGCACGGGACCCCCCTCATAAAAGGAGCCGAGGAGGGCAGGCAGCAAGGCTGGGGGCACATCCCAGATGCTGAGATGGACGCAAGGCAGGCGGTGGCACGTGGGTCACAGGAGCCCTTTGGTCCAGCAGGGCCAGCTTGCCCGGTGGCAGGGGGGTCCTCATGGCTACTGTGGGGGAAAGTAGGGTGTGAGTGTGGAGGCAGTGACACCCCAGATTAGTGAACTCGCAAGAAGAGGGTCCCCATCCTCAGACGCTCGAGGGCCTATGGGAAGTCCCAGCCCCTCTCTGGGCTTCTCCTTCCTGGTGTCAGGGGGCCCTGGCTGGTCCTGACCTTGCTGAGACTCCTTCCGTGTCTGGGGGGCTCGCTGTATCCCCTGTCATGCCCTGGCCTCCTCACCCCATCCCCACCCCCCACCTTCAGTTTCTCGGGCTCCCACACAGCCATGGCACAAGTGTCCTTTCTCTTTCCAGAATGGGAGTACCGGACTCGGGCTCCCAGGCAGCATGGCGGTACTCACCATCAGGAGCCCCTTGCACAAGGGGCCGAGAGGCAGCTACTTCCCTGAAATGGAGGGGTGAGTGTCTGGGCACGGGGTCCCTAGGAGGTGGGAGGGTGGCCCCATCGTGCACCCTGGAGGCTCAGAGGAGGTGGCCTCTGGCCTGTGGCTCAGTATAGAGAGATCCGTGGGGGTCGGTGGCTCTAAAGCAAAAGACATACCCGTCAGACATCCGGAAGACTTTCCTGGTTCCCAGGTTAGGGAGGGCCATACCTTGGACTTGACCAGACGAGGAAGACCGGAGCAATGACCTCTCCCTGCCCTACTGGCCAGGCAGACCCCACACTGGGGTGCTGATGGCACGGTGGGGGACGAAGGGACGAGGGCCTAACCGAGCCCTGGTCCCCAAAGCTGGGTGGATATCAAGGAACCTGGGGTGAGGGGACCACACCTGGCAGGGGAAGAGCTTGAACAAGAACATGGAGGCTGGGGGCGAGACCCACAAGGGCCACCCGATGTCCTCCCAGGCCCGCTCCCTGACCTTGCCCTGCTCTGTGCTCTCCCTGAGCTCCGGGTGGGGCCAGACCTTCACCCGACCCCGGCCCCTAGCCCCAGCATGAGCTGAAGTGGCTGCCCAGGGGACCCCAACGTCCCTGTGCCCGTTCTCCCCGCAGGGTGTTTCCCGCAGACTGCAGGCACAGCGAAGTGTCACCTCTCACCACAGAGGACCCGAAAGATGTGCACAGATCACCATGCGAGCCTGACACAGCTTCAGCCACTTCGGACCCGTGCACAGAGCGGCCCCCCAGCCCCCAACCAGGCCCGTCGGCCCCCGCGGGCAGGCCCGAGAGCCGGGTCTCCGGCTTCGACTTCAACGGCCCCTACCTGGGCCTACCCCGCAGCCACTCCCTGCCTGACGTGACGGGCCCCCCAGAGCCCCCACAGAGAGGCGTGAGCCAGAAGCCACAGCCTCCGGGGTCCCTGGAGTACCTGTGTCTGCCCGCGGGAGGACAGGTGCAGCTGGTTCCACTGGCCCAGGTGATGGCACAGGGCCGGGCCAAGGATTTGGAGAGGAACCCCGGTCCAGAGGCCGAAGGGAACCCCTCACCGGAGTCAGGGGCTGGCCTTGCCTCTCCTGTATACAGGCTGATGGTGGGCAGTCAGGGCCCAAAGGACAGGGCCCTCACGGCTCTGCCCACTGGCTCTGGGGACCCTGAGGATGGCGTCACGGCCTCTGGCTACGTCACCACCGCAGACCTGGCACTTCCCTGGCCCCCGGGGCTGCCATCTGCCTCCAAGGTCCACCCCCTGGACCTGCCCTCAGACCGGAACCACGGCCTCAGTCTTGGACCGGCCCGTAGGCTCTGTAGCGTCCCAGCCCCCACGAAGCCAGAAATCGAGGGCTATGTGGACATCCCTCTGACCCCAGGCCAGCCCCCCAAGTCCCCTCTGGGCAGTCCTGCCCCTCCTGCAGCCAGCAGCCCCATCCTGAGCCCAGGGGAGGTGGCCCCCAGCCCCCCACACCCCGAGGGGCTCCTGGTCCTGCAGCAAGTGGGCGACTACTGCTTCCTGCCTGGCCTGGGACCTGGCCCTCTCTCACCCTCTTCCCCAGGACCCTGTCCTGAGATCGGGGACCACGACCACATGTTCCAGGCCAAGAAGGCCCTGCGCCCCGCCATTCCCCAGGTGCCGGCCGTCAGGCATTTCAAAGCCCTAAAACAGCAGGACTACTTGTCGCTGCCCCCCTGGGATGTCAGCAGGCGGGGGGAGGTGTGCTGAGCCACCCCAGATCCCGGGGGGGGGGGGGGGGGCCACCTGCCCTCCCGCCACCTCCCGGCCCCTCCCACAGTCCCTTCCGCAAAGCCCAGGAGAAGCTTCTGTGTTGGAACAGATGACCCGGAAGTTAGTCGACCTCCAACCTTCTCACTTGACCTTCGGCCAAGGAATTCTGCCCCCACCGCCTCCCGATCTCTCTCTCAGACACACACACACACACACACACACATTTTTTTGTCCTGTTAACTTAATCTTAAGCTCCAGACTGTTAACGCTCTCTCTATATTCCATTTGCCCACTTTTTTTTTTTTTTTTTTTACCAGATTTCCTTGCTTTTGCCACTGTCTTCTTTCTCTTTCCACTGACTTATCATTCGAGTGAGCTTGAGGTCCGAGCTAAGCCCATCTTGAGAGGACACGTCTCGGTCAGAGCCTGTTCTGACGTTGACACGTCCGGTTGTGTTAAGGACTTGTGTCTGCAGCCTGGCCCTGGTAGGCGCGAATGCGTTTCCCCCACGGGGAGGGAAGAGACCCCCCCACCCCGTGAGGGTCCTGGGGGAGGGGTGAGGTGGGGAAGAGCAGTGTAGGACCGGCCTGCTTATGGCTGGCACTGCGGCCCCAGGCACTGTGGCAAAATACCAGCGTTGACGACGGTCACACCAAGCCATGGGGCAAGAGAAGAGTTGTTCTGAGCCCGTGGGAGCCCCTGCTGGGCCCACCGCTATGACTGGGGAGGTCGGGATGCAGGCCCCTGCCTCGAGTAGAGGCCACCCGCCCAAGTGAGGAATGTCCCAGCTGCCTGCTGGCCACAGCAGTCTCCCTCTATACCCGGGCTGGTGGGGCCTGCAGAAATCCAGAAGCAGAGGGGAGTCCTGAACCCACATACACTCTAGAAATGTTGGGAAAAACTGTTCAACAAAGGAAAAAAAGGAAAATGATCAAAGCCTTGTACACTTTGGGGCTTATAGTCAACGTGGCCCTCCTGGTCTCCCTCCAGAAAGACCTTACAGCCCCCACCCCCACTGGCCATGGACGAGGGGCTTTTGATCTATGTCTGGGCCTCCATGGAGGATTATGGCTTCTTAAAAATCTGTGCCTTTCTGATATGCAAAAACAAAAAAAAGGCATTAAATCGTTTAAATTTGCATTATTTGATAGCTATCAGGTTGCACATGTTTTCGTATTTCTTGGGCACTCCTATTTTGTTTTACAGGGCTAAGCCCACTAAGGACTTTGCTCTGTTGGGTGTTCATCCTTTTCTGATTAAGTTTTTAAAACTGTTTCCATGCGATCTTTCACGGACGGTGCACATTTTTTCCCCCCTAGTTTGTAGTGTGTCTTTTCGTTTCGTATGTGAGGCCCGTAGACGTACACGATGTCGACTTTTCCGCATTTCGGGTTAGAGTCGCCGGCTCCACTTTTGACATCAAATTTACAAAAGCCTTCGCCACTTCGAAATCACGTTTGTCCTAATTTATATTTTCACCAGTACTTTCTGAGTTTCAAGCTTTTCGCATCAAATCGTAATGACTTTGGAGTGGATGCGTGCGAAGGGGAGAACTGCCTGTATGTTTGCACCAAACCAGTGGCCTGGGTGTTCTTCCATCGTTTGCCGAAACACCCGTTCTTCGCCCATCCGACCGAAATGCTACTTTTATGATCTAGAAAGTGCCTGAGATACTTGGAATGTTCTAGCTTCGTAATGTTTTTTAAACAAGCGGCCAACCCGCTGTCCTTGTAACCTTTGTTCCCAAATCCCTGTTCATCACAAAAGTGTTTGTGGTCAGGGGGAAAGGAATTCTAAACAGCGTATATAATTCACCAATGGTGAAATTAACAACAAGACTTCAGGATATTCTAACGCGGAATCCTGTGTTACAGATGAACACGGCAGTCAGGCCTGCGTGGGTTAGAAAGAAGTCCAAGATGTGAATTTTGAGATGTGCAGATACTGTTAGCTGAAAAAAAAAAAATTGCAATAAAATGTGTTCGCTGTAAACCAAAACCCTTCGCTCGTGCGTATGTGTTGGAATTGTCAGGGGAGGGGTGCGGTTTGAAACCACAGTTGCATTAACGAGGGTAAATTCTGTGAAACAGAAGGGCCGTGGGTCTTTGAGACACCACGGCGAGTTTGGGGACAGTGTAGACAGACCAGGAATGCAGTGCCAGCAGGGTGGAGGTCCTCGGACAGCCCCGGAGGGAGCTGGGCTCTAAGCCGAGACCTCCTGTCCCCGGAACTGTTGCGAGCCAGCCCGGAGGGGAGAGACCTCCCGGCTACTTATCCTAATAAACTCCGTGAGGGGCGCCAGGCTGGCTCAGTGGGTGAAGTGTCCGACTCTTCATTTCGCCTCAGGTCACGATATCACGGTTTGTGGGTTCGAGCCCCACATCGGGCTCCGTGCTGACAGCGCGGAGCCTGCTTGGGATTCTCTCTCTCCCTCTCTCCCTGCCCCTCCCCTGCTTTCTCTCTCTCTCTCTCTTTCTCTCTCTCTCAAAAATAAATAAATAAACATTAAAAAAAAAAAACCATTTAAACTCCAGGAAGTGGATTTGGGGTGCAATCCATTTACCGCTCTGGAGTGGGTGACTCTCTACCCCAACTTCATCGCCCTCCCATTTGCCTGGCTGGCTTTCGAAGTCTCTCTCAGTTTCTCTCTGAGAAAGTGCAGTCCTGGTTTCGGTGGGGTTGGGGTCAGGCGGGGAGCTGCCCCATATCAGAACACGCGGCGTCCTTGGTAGAATATGACATGTCAGGAAGGGGAACCGGATGGAAAGGGGGGAAAGATTGAGCGTTTGAACGCTTGGGCAGGACACAGAGATGGAGCCATCCCCATGCAGGAAAGCCAACCTGGGGTCTCCTATTAGTCGAGCAGGTGCATGGAGGTGAGTCCGGGTGGATTCACAGATAACGAGCTCACAATAGATGCCGAGCCAAAAGAATGATGGTTGGAAACAGGACCCGATGTGTCGCAGGAAGGGGCCATGATCTGTTCGCTGGGCCCCAAGGCTGGAGTGCGAACTTGGGCCGTTGGGTGGCCGCCCTCGCCCCAGGAAGCCCTCAATGGGACCAGAGCCGAGCTCGAGAGCTCCCACCTTGACTGGGCCTCCACCTGGCTGTGTCACCCTGGGGTGCCTCTTGCTGTCTTTAGCCTCACTTTGAAGCCTCCCAGGCTGTAAAATGTGGGGACCAGATGGCATCTGCCAGTCTGTGCCCTGAGCCTGGCCCCTGCAGGCCTGGAGTTCCCACCTGCCCTCGCCGCTCTGCTGACGTTCCCCAGAAGCAGAGCCCAGGGTCCTGAGGACCCCCAGGGTCCGAGTCGAGCATTGCCATGCTAGAACAAGTTTCTGGGATCCAAGAAGAAACCGAAAAGCTATTCACCAGAAGCCAAACCTCACTACAACTTTATTATAAATGTGAGTCTCCAAGCTTTAAGTGCTAGGCACTAACAACAGGCCCTCAACACTGCTGATGTCAGGTCACTCTGGGTGTCCCCTCTGACACCCCACGATCCTCAACGCACATTCCTGTTCAACCAGCCATTCAGAGGTGACCCCTGACCTTCCGGTGCACGGGAGAACATAGGTCAGGTCAGAGTTCCTGGCAATCTGTTTCCAAAAAGAACTCCGTACTCAGGATTGATGGCTTAGGCTTATCCTGAAAGCCTCATCTGCAACTTCCGGGCCGGCACCCCTGGGCCATGGTTTCCGCAAGATTTATGTTTCAATCTTAGCCTCCAAAGACTCGAAACGACCGACCGAGGAGTAGCATCCTAAGGGATTCGCATCAAGCCTCCTGTGTTGAGAGTGAAAGAATAGAACCAGCTGTGCCTGGAGTCCCTGTAATCCCAGCTCTCCGTCCTCCCCGCCCTCTTCTTCCCCTTTACGTCGTCTGCCTCAAAGACACCTGCTCGCGCTGCATTTTGAACTTCACCCTCTGAGAAATCTGGGCATGGCATTTTGCTTCTAATTCGCTCTCCCAAGATGTGAGCAAATCTCCAACAGGTTCTTTGCTTGAAGGATCTGTGGCCTAAAAGGAATTCAAAAATGAAACCGCATCCTTCAAAGAGATTCTGTCCTGTGTGAGGAATGCTAATACTCTCGAATTTCTACAGAGGTTAGAATTGTAATGTAACGAAATCTCTATTTTCCGCCTTTTTCTGTTATTTAAATCTAATAAGCTCTATCTGTAATAGTCCTCCTGAAATTATCAAGCAAACACGCTGTCTTTTCTTTTTTAATTTTTTTAAATGTTTTTATTTATTTTTGAGACAGAGAGAGACAGAGCGTGAGCAGGGGAGGGGCAGAGAGAGAGGGAGACACAGAATCCGAAGCGGGCTCCAGGCTCCGAGCTGTCAGCACAGAGCCCGACGCGGGGCTCGAACTCACCAACCACGAGATCATGACCCGAGCCAAAGTCGGAGGCTTCACCGACTGAGCCACCCACGCGCCCCAAACACGCTGTCTTAATACTTGTACGAACCATCAGTCTATGTCCCTTTTTAACTCGTAAAGCTCTTAGTTACGATTTTCTTCGTAAAGTTAATAGCTTTCACAATCATTAATTAGTGCGGCATATTGCTGTCAAAATAATAAATACGTATTTATACTTCAACAGACGGATTCAGTTCCAGCATGAGAAGCGCGTAAGGAAATACGTTGCAAGGAGAGAAGAGAGAAGCAGGTAGGTAGGAACACAGGCTAAAAGAGGCAACATATGTGTGCTGTTCAGACACACCGTGGCTGATGGGTGGTGCCCAAGAAGTCAGGGTGCTGGTTGGGGGAGGGGTGGCTGGCCTGGGAGCAGTATGTGGAGGGCCCTGCGTGGCTGGAGAGATGTCTCTCCTGTCCGCGGGGTGGGGGGCAATGATGAGGATATTCACCTTGTGACAATTTATTAAGCTAAACCGTTTCATGTGGTTTGGGGTACTACAAAACGAGTTGTAAAAAAAAAAAGAAAAAAAAAAACCAGGATAAAGTGCCAATCTGGAAATAAGAAATACCAAATGCTGGGGCGCCTGGGTGGCTCAGTCAGTGAAGCATCTGACTCTCGATTTCTTTTTTTTTTTTTAATTTTTTTTTAAACGTTTATTTATTTTTGAGACAGAGACAGAGCATGAACAGGGGAGGGGCAGAGAGAGAGAGGGAGACACAGAATCGGAAGCAGGCGCCAGGCTCCGAGCTGTCAGCACAGAGCCCGACGTGGGGCTCGAACTCACGGACCGTGAGATCATGACCTGAGGCGAAGTCGGACGCTCAACCGACCGAGCCACCCAGGCGCCCCTGACTCTCGATTTCAGCTCAGGTCTCATGATCTCATGGTTCGCGAGATTGAGCCCACATTGGGTTCTACGCTGACAGCGTGGAGCCTGCTTGGGATTCTCTCTCTCTCTCTCTCTCTCTCTCTCAAAAATAAATAAACATTTAAAAAGAGAGAGAGAGAGAGAAAATGAATGCCGTGGCCAGTTGTTTCCAAAGATGATGGCCACTGTCCCTCCCAGCCGCATGCCCCTCTGGGCTGTGACTTTGTGGAACCTCTTATTAAGAGGTGGGAGGTATTTCTTCTCCCCTGGGACTTGGGTCAGCCAGGAGAATGCAACCGAGTGAGGCGTGGGAAGGGCAGGCGGGCCAGGGCTGGAGCTTGCTGGCTCCCCCGGTCAGCCCTCAGGCAAGCAGCCCAGGCTGTCCAGCCATCGAGGTCTTGCGGGAACAGGAGGCCTGGAGGACGAGTGGCCATGCGGAGGGGAAGGAGGCGTCCCTGTGACACCAGTGCGGCCATCCCCAGCGTTCCTGCCCCAGCCCAGCTCCCAGCTAACTGCCGCCACAGGGGTGTCCCCCCTCGGCTTCGTGGAGCAGAACCACCCACCCGACGGTGACAGCTGCTGACAAGTGCTTGCTGCTTTCGGGCACAAACACGGGTGGTTTGTTCCAGGCCGAGGGGCCGCGGGTTCTTCAGACACATCGCTTTGCTGGGTGGAGGGGAAGTCAGCTCTGGGGCGGTTGCATGGTTGGTCACACCTAAGCATGCTGGAACCTTCTCCAAAGGGCTTCTCCAGGCCCAACCTCAGGGCACCCTTGTTTCTCACGATGGGACCCTCTTAGGACACCAGCGCCCCCCAATCCCGTATCCCCCAGCCCATCGGCGGATCCCCTCTTCGTCTGGTCTGCTTCCTCAGACCTGAAGACACAGTCGACTCTCTTCCACCTTCGAAACCGTGCCCGCCCTCACCCAGCCGGGGCCACTTTCCTCCTACAGCCACGCTTTGCCCAAGAGCCCACTTCCTGTCGCCACAGTCTGGCTCCCGCCCACCACGCCCCAGCATCATCTCTCGCCAGCGTCACCCGGGGACCTCGCGTCGCTGGCCAGCCAGCCCCTGGACTCACTTTGATCCTCAGACGCGGCAGCCAGACTCGGCCTGTCCCGGAGCCGTAGACACCTCTCCCTCTCTTCCACCTCTCAGCTCCCCAGCGCCCCCTCCGACTGGCCGTCCTCGGTCCTCCCTACGGCGCGGGGTTGTGCTCCCCTTTCGCAGCCCCCCTCCCGCGTCCTGCTCGTCTCCAGGTTCTCGGGCCTTCCCACATCTCTTATCTCTCCCACGTGTTCCTCCAGATCACTTCCCTCCTCCAAACCCCACAGCCCCGGAGCCAGCTGCCTACAGGACACCTCCCCCTCAGGCGTTCCAGAGACGCCTCGAAGTTAGCAACCCTCAGCCCGGCCCCCCGACGCCCTTTAATTCGAGGCCTTGCCCATGGCCACGGACCCCGCTAAGGCCAGAGAAGAGCAGGACACCTGACAACTCGTGGGCAGGGATGGCCGGAGCCCCAAATGGGGAGCCAGACAGGAGGCCCCGCCATCCCTCCCCCAAGCGACATGCCTTTCATCAAGGGGGAGGGGGGTCACGGGGCAGAGGGGACACCGGGACCCAAACGGTGGTCACGGGAAGGGAAGACCTCATACATTCGTTCCGCTCAAAGGCAGATGAGAAGACAGAGGGAGGGGTCGGTCGGGCTCAGAAGACTGACAACCTCCCTCTCCGGTGGGGGGACTGCGCTTATGAAAAGCAGCCCCGTGGGAGCCCGTGACTGGAATCGTACCTGGACCCAGGGCAGGGGAGCTGGCTTTGCAGTCATGCGGCAGGGAGGGCGGCGACTCCCGCTCTGTACAGAGCCGTGTGGCCCTGAACAAGTCACTTCATCCCTTCTGAGTCTCAACGGCTCATCCGTAAAGTGGGAACATTCCTAGCTGTTGCCCTACCTCATAATGCGGCGGTGAGGATTCAGTGAGATGAGGGTACTCACACGGCCCAGAGGCCTTGGGCTGTTTCTGCAGATGTAGGGCAGCCTTGAAGGCGAGGAGAAGCCCAGGGAGGAAAGGGCTTTCGTGTCTGTACACCCTAGGGGGTGTGGTGGGAGCCTGGGGAAGAGGTCCTGAGTTGGGGTCTGGAAGGCTGAGCCTGTCCTTGAACGTGGTGCTTAGGAGCGGCCAGGGCTGGGGACCCAAGGAGGGAGCTGTGCTACCCCAGACCCCCAGCCTCGCCTGCCCAGGAGAGGGGTTCACCTGTCACCTGTGCCTGGAGGCTTCCGTGGCGACGGTCCGGTTCCCAAGTGGGGTCACTGCCTCCCCACAACACCCAGGACATCCGGAAGCCCCAAATAGACCAGCAAACCCTCACCCAGTGGGCCAGATGGAGACGTACCTCCCCAAACCCCTCCACCCTGAGCTGGGAATGAAGGGGTAAGAGCCACGCCATCATCTTGAAACAGAGTTGGGCAGTAGAGATTGCCAGTAAGGCTCTGACAGTCCTTCGGCGTATATTTATACAACCCTCCCACCTTCATATAAAAGAGACAGACAGCCCAGGAGGCAGAGCGAAAACCGGGACCTGATACATCTGGTTTATGAATAAATGGCTATAGTCCAATTTATTTCTTGCCCCCGGCTTGCTAGAATACTGCATCAGGTTTAACAGGATGCGATGAACTGAGCGTGACATTTGCTTGGTGTCCTCATTGATGACGAGTTACATAAAACCCTTCACGTTGTGTTCATTTTACCCTTGCGTGATTTTATCCTCTTTTTTAAAAAAAAAAAATTTTTTTTAACGTTTATTCATTTTTAAGAAGCAGACAGAGACAGAGGGCGGGCCGGGGAGGGGCAGAGAGAGAGGGAGACCCAGAATCCGAGGCAGGCTCCAGGCTCCGAGCTGTCATCACAGGGCCCAACGTGGGGCTCGAACTCACGAACCGCAAGATCATGACCCGAGCCGAAGTCGCACGCCCAGCCGACTGAGCCAGCCAGGCGCCCCAATTTTATCCCCTTTTAAGATGAAAAGGCTGTTAGATGGAGGACCACACATAGAAAAAGAGTGATGCGACTTGTGGCATCGAGGCAAAGGCCCCCAAAGTCGGTCACGCCCAGGGAAGTGGTCCAGGCATCACACTGATGGGCTTTTACCCCGGCTGGGGGTCCACTATGCCCGCCACAGGCCTCAACCCAGAGCCCCTCCCTCCTCGGGAGCCTCGAAAAGACCCGGCAGTGGGTCAGCATTGGCTCTTCCGTCAGGAAGGAGACAGTTGGGGTGACAGGTGTGCCCACTGCCTTGATCGTGGGGATCGGGCAGGCCAGGACCTGACGGCTCCCTACATCTTGGACCCACTCGACGCCCCCACGTCCACACCAAACCCCAACCCCTTATCTCCCCAGGCCCCTCTTCGCCTGGGGCAGCCCTGAGGTCCAAGCAACCCCCCCTCTAATCTCTCAAGCCACACGCTTAGCATTTCCTGTGCCTCGTTCAAAACTATTAACTCCAAAGAATCAAATTACATCAAGGAGAGGGAGCAGTCAGAGTCTGGACTCACCACAGTCCAGGGAAAGCTGGGTTCTCACACTGGCCCCCCAGGTCTACGAGTCTGAAACTAGGAATTTGGGGTGCAGAGGCTGGGCACCCCGTGGGGCCAGGATAGGTCCCTGCCATGGTGGTGATCTGGGCGGGGGGGTTGGGCGCCGTTTCCAGGATGGGGAAGGAGCTCGCCTTGGCCTCAGGCTTCCTCCCATCCCTCTGCCAGCTCCCCGCCAACCAGGGCCAAGCCCCAGGCTCCCCGCGACCGTGCAGGGCCCCAGCTCAGGCCACCTTCTCCGAGCCTGGCGCTCCACACCCACCTCTCCCACCTCCTCCGTCGGCGCCTCTGCTCGCCGTCCCTGGATCACAAGCAGCAACATGCCCTGAGCCACATTCACAGTATCTGTCTGTCCAGGTCCCTCTCGTGCTCAGTGGTGACCTGTCTGTCTCCTGCTCCTGGGTCCACCTGTCCCCTGACTGAGCCACCTGGGTCCCTCCCCGACTGCCCGGCTGGAGGCTGAGATCCATCCTGAGCCCCAGAACCAGCCCTGGCCCAAAGCAGGGGCGATGCACAGGGACACGGCCGTTCCCGGTGTCCGTGAGCATCTGTTTTCATCCCGGGGTCCTGTCTTCTTCCTGAGATCTAGGGCCACCTTGTGTCAGCCCGCGACGGCTGAACTCCTGCCTTCTTCCCCACGCCGGAACCTCTGTTCTAAAAACCTCCAGAGACAGACCTGTCTTGTTCTGCCCCTTCCCAGCTCCCAAATGCCCTTCCTGTCCCACACCCTGCGTGCTGGATGTGGGACCCCCTTCCTACCAGAGGCCTCCCCTCGGTGCCCCCAACTCACCAGTGGACACACGTCCTCCCCCTCTGTTGCTGTTCACTGCTTAGCCTCCAACCCCTGTGTGTGCGGTTTCGAGACACTGAGTTTTCATCGATATCGATGAGCGAAGGGGGGAGGGGGGGAACCAAGAAAAGAAGAATATTACCCTTTTATTTTTAAATCAACAACAATTTTTACCACCCACATCATTTTATATTTTTGAAAAGGTCTTTTTAATACAAAGGAAGTAGAGGGGCACCTGGGTGGCTCAGTCGGTTGAGCGTCCGGCTTCGGCTCAGGGCTCGATCTCGCGGTCCGGGAGTTCGAGCCCTGCGTCGGGCTCTGGGCTGACAGCTCGGAGCCTGGAGCCTCCTTCGGATTCTGTGTCTCCCTCTCCCTCTGCCCCTCCCCCGCTCATGCTCTGTCTCTCTCTGTCAAAAATAAATAAACATTAAAAAAAATTTTTTTTTTTAAATACAAAGGAAGTAGGCGTGTTTCTCATCGCCGATAACAGGACGGTCCATTTCCACAACAAGACAGGTGGCCCTTACATTTCCCTCATTTTCTGTGGGTTTCTTATTCCAGCAAAAGGACAGCAGAAAACTTCATCCCGGACCAATCCTGGTTGCTACAATGACTTTGGGAACCTGCCTTGGCCACCACAGTGTTCTGTATCCTGGCCTGATAAGTTTTTGACTGAGAGGTAGGGACCCACTCTAGCCACAGTCACAAATGAAAACTGCTAGTGTCACTCCCGAGAGGTCTTACAGAGCGGTGTTTATCTCGGTGACTTCACGGGCGTGATCCATATCTGGCCGTCGCTCCCTGGGCCCAGAGCATCTGTTTCCAGGGGCCCCGAAGCTGACCGGACTCCAGGAAGCCAGATCCGATTTATGGAAGTCACAGAAACATGTCAGTTTGTCGTGAGCAAGCCCAGAGGCAAACTAGACCGAGTGCTGAGCTGGACCGTCCAGCTCACCCACAGTCCGTGGAAACCTTGCTGGACGGCCACTTAATAACAGCAGGATATCATTCCACGTCACGCCACACGGTGAGGGGCTGGGCAGCCAGGTGTGGGTGGCACCAGGCTCTGATCGGGACAAGGGCTGGTTGCTCCGTGACCAGAGGCAGGCAGACACCCCCCGGCCAGGATGTGCCTTTGCAAAGAGGGCTGGAGGTCAAGGTGGGCAGCCTCTGTTGTTCCTGGGTGCCGTGGGGCTGGCCGTGGTTGGGAACGCCTGCCCTCTTTGGACTTTGATTCTTGGTGATCTCCATGAACTAGCAGCAGTTACCCAACACCAAAAAACTGGGATCGAGCAAAGAATGTTCCTCCTCATTTCCCATTTGTTATGTTTCCAGGCACGATCCAGGCATCCTGGCGCCATTCCCAGTCTTCTGCTCGAAGGTGGGGTTCTCCAACCTCTGGGGAAGCCTGGCTTTACACCCCTTCTCCTGAGGATGGTGGCAGCACCAGTGGGATTCGCCCGTGTCCCGGGAGACCCCCTGCGACAGCCAGATGGAGCAGTTCTCGGGGCCCGTGTGACAGGCAATCACAAGCTCCTTTTGTCTCACTTGGGTAATGATGCAATCACTTTTCTCTAATTCTTAAGGGACACATATGCATATCTAACGAGCAAGCAGGCGGGATTCCAAGCACAGAGGGTTTTAAACATAATTTTGAGAGAGCAGCTCTGACCAGGGAACCCATAGATATGATGTCATGCCTCCTTATTAGAGATGAGCAAGCTTTCTTTGGAAGGATGTGGAGCCCTGGGCAGGGGCTGCTTAAGAAAAGCAGACAACAGTTGAAAGAAGGACAGAAGGACAAAAAGGAAGGGAGAGAGGGAGAGAGATTGGCCTCTTCCCACCAGAAGAGAATGTCTTGATACTTTGGTATCCTGAGGTCTTAGGTTCCATGTAGAGGTTTCCCAAGAGAACCTGATAATGACCCACCAGGGTGGAATGTTAATGTGGACAAAGTCACGGCTAGCACTCTTTTCGCTTCCAGATTAGAGAACTCTTCATCACTCCCCTCGTCTCGACTAAACCCTAGACCGGCTTCTTCTTGACTCTAGGCTCTCGCCTTCCTTTCCTTAGAGAGTTTTCTCTAGAAAACGTGGAGATTCTTTCTCTGCCCCTTTGAGATATATGTAGATCTTTTTAAAAAGACTCCAGTTTTACAGCATAGAACTGTCTTTCTTAAGGGCCTGGGAGATTTTATGCCTTGAAGGGTAATCATCAAGGAAGATGGCGTCTCACTCTCACCATCTCTGTGGAAGGTCGGAGCCTACCTTGGGCGGGCGCCTTGCTCTGAGTTGTAATACCACTTCCTGCCATCAAGATAGAAGCAAGTCTGCTTTTCCTTTGGGTAAAGCCAGTTGGCAAGCACAGATGCCCTAATGGTCTCCCTCTCCCACCAGCACTAATACACAGCACCCCCCCCCCAACCACCACTGCTCTTGGTTCAGTAGAGTCCAGTGCTGACTCAGTGTTAGTCTCTCCTCCCTATTACAACAATCTTGAATAAAGTCGCCCGCGTCTGTCTAACTTCGCCTGGTACAATTTTTGCTTTGACAATTCCCAGCTTGGTGACGTGGGCGCCACAGTGGTGGGACAGTCCCTCGGAACCCCAAACCCACCAGGGAGACGATGGCCCCGGATTATGGGCTGACTTTTAGTGTCACAGGACTCACTTGGGTCCCTGCTTTAAGTTTTCGTGCTGATTGATTTCTGATGGGCACTGTCACTGCTTTACTGGAATGAATTCTGCTCGGTCAGATATTCCTTTAAAACATTTCTATACCTGATATGCCGATATCTTACTGATGATTTTGTGTCTGCATTTATAAGTGAGGCTAATCTGCAGATCTCTTTTTGGGCTGGCTTTATCAGAGTCCGGGGACATGGAAGAAAAAGTTTTAAAGGATAGTAATGAACAAGCATGGCTTTAAACTTTGGATTTCAGTATAAAAAAAAAAGCTGTCAAATAGCACGTAGTTTAAAATTCTGTGGCAGGAGAAAGGGAATGGAGGGATGCCTCCCTTAATGCTGCAATCATCCATTGAGGCTCCATAGTCTCTGAATTCCGTGCTTCTTTAAGAAATTTGCTGAGCCTGCGGTTGAATCCTTTATGCCTACCGACATAATTTTTGAATCATCATCAATTTTCAGGAATTATATAATTTAGCCTGAGCAATGTTTCACCAGCATCAGAAACAGTGAAATTATTCAGAGGGGCTGAATATGAAGAACAAAGAGTAAACGAACATGCTTATTGGCATCAGAGGCTCTCATTTGTTCCTGGGAGGCAGGACTGAGTTCAGGGAGAGCAAAAATGTCTTTGAGGGTTTTTCCTTGGTTTTAAACCCTGGCCTGCCAGCCTGTTCTTGATTAACGGTTAACAGACCTGCATTCTGAAAAGGATCTTCCCCCATCTGAGGTGTGGTGTCCAAAGCAGGGCTTGTATGGTCTCTCCCCACATTTTAGGAATGTGATAGTTTCTCCAAATGAATGGGTACGCGTTCGTTCTATCTTTGCCCCTTCCTCCAGGATCAGCTAAATAACATAAGGATCAACCATTGCTTACAAGTGACTTGCCTTAAAAGAACTTAAAAACGCAAATGAACTTGGGTGTTGAAGTGTCTGGGCTGATGGGTTTATACGTGGTTCATTATTAAGTGTGCTTTTCCCTCTTTTTTCTACCATGATTCTGGTTTTTAGTACCTTACCATTTAAAAGGAGATGTTGGTTTTTGAAAAATACTTTTTTTTTGAGAGAGAGAGAGAGAGAGAGAGAGAGAGAGAGAGAGAATCTTAAGCAGGCTCCACCCTCAGCACTGAACCCAACACGGGGCTTGATCCCACAACCCTGAGATCATGACCTGAAGTGAAATCAAGAGCCGGACGCTCAAGGGACGCCTGGGTGGCTCAGTCGGTTCAGCGTCTGACTTCGGCTCAGGTCATGATCTCACGGTTCATGGGTTCGAGCCCCGTGCTGGCTCTGTGCTGACAGCTCAGAGCCTGGAGGCTGCTTCTGATTCTGTATCTCCCTCCCTCTGTCTGTCCCTCCCCTGCTTGTGTTCTCTCTCTCTCAAAAGTAAATACGTAAACATTAAAAAAAAAAACTAAAAAAAAAAAAAAAGAGAGAGTTGGATGTTCAATTGACAGAGCCACCCAGGTGCCTCAAAAATACGTTCTTTCCCTGAATGACACCTGGCATTCACGTCTCACGTATCTGTGTCCAGAGCAAAAGCTGTGCCTGTCTTCTGTGGCAGAGTATTAACGTTTTCTGCTTCTGCAACAGAGTATGAATTCAAGCATCTAGTGAACATGAGCATCAGAAAGATTTTTCTCTTTTCTCTTTTCCACTAGCATTTCTATTTCTCCTTGAATTGGTTGTGGTATATTTTATTTTTTTAAAATTGTTTTTTTTAATGTTTATTTATTTTTGAGACAGAGAGAAACAGAGCATGAGTGGGGGAGGGGCAGAGAGAGAGGGAGACACAGAATCCAAAGCAGGCTCCAGGCTCTGGGCTGTCGGCACAGTGCCCGACACGGGGCTTGAACCCACGAACCGTGAGATCATGACCTGAGCCCAAAGTCTGACACTTAACAGACTGAGCCACCCAAGCGCCCTTGGTTGTGGCATATTTTACACGATAGCTGTGCCTTTCAGCGAGATTTTCCAAACTATTGGCATAAATTTGCACATAATATTTCTTATAATTCTATTAATTTTCTCTCTATCTATCCCCATGATGGCATCTACTTTTCTCATTTGGACATTAGATGCTGTTGTTTTCTCTTTTAAAAACGTGAAATGGGCAAGATCAGCACGAAAGCTTCTAAACACTCGGGATAAAATGATTGATATAATCTTTACGTAATACATGAAATCCTTCATATCCTCAGTGCAAAAGGTTGTCTAAGATGGAAGCCGAAAGAGTCCTAGTTACGACTTCATCCACATTAACATTCCATCTTGTGGATCATTTCCAGGTTTTCTTGGGAAAACTCTCTGCATGGAACCTAAGAAGACTTCATGATACCGAAGTATCAGGACTCTGTTCTTCTGGTGGGAAGAGGTGAATCCTTCTTCCTTCCAAGGCAAGACAGTTGGTTCCCGGACGTATTTTGAAACAGAACTATAGTTGTGTTGGTTGCATTATTAACTTACCTCCATGTTGGGTTTTGTTCCCTACTTATGTTTTTTTTTAAAGATTTTTTTATAGGTTATTTTTATAATCGGACGCTCAACTGACTGAGCCACCCAGGCGCCCCTTTCCCCAGTTTTCCCCAGTTTTAAGAAGAAATAATTGACACACTTCACCGTGTAAGTTTAAGGTGAACGACAGGATGGCTTGATTTACACATAGCATGAAACGATCACCATGGTAGTAGGGTCGGGGAACACCCATTTCTTATACAGATACAATAAGAAGGAAGAAGGAAAGAAACAAGGGGGGAAATTCTCCTTGTGATGAGAACTCTTAGGATCTCCTCTCTTAACTTTCTTATACCGCTCACGGTTAGGAGAAGCATACACATATAGAAACAGCAAGTAAGCAGAATTCCAACCACAGAGAGTCTCTTGAAACATCATTTTCAGAAAACAACTGTGAGCAACTTGCAGACAGGATGTAACAACTCCTTCTTTGGAAATGAGCAAGCTTTTCCTGGAAGAACGCGAAGCCCGTGGCGTCGGCCGCTTAAGAAAAACAGACAACGGCTAAAGAAAGAAAAGCAAAGGAAGGAAGGGAAGGGAAGGAGGGAAGGAAAGAAGGAAGGGTTACAGAACTCAGACGTGCAGGAAGCCAATAGCTGAGACACCTGTTCTGAAGCAAAGAAAGCTTTATTACCCGAAGGGCTGCCCAGTGAGAAGCTGCCTTGCCCTGTTGAACCGAGGGACAGCTTATGTATGTTTGGGGAGGGAGGTGACTACTCAAGAGGAGGGTTTCTTGAAACTCCGGTGGGGGGGGCTTGAAATAGTCTGGATGTAAGTATTCTTCCAGACAGTGAGGCGCTATTGGGGACCTGCTAGGATCCAATAGATCAAGACAAATGTTATGGCCCTGTCCCCATTAGGTTTCTACCAGCAGTGGGCAAACAGAAAGTAAGGGTAAAAAGGCAAAGTTAATGATTGATCGTGCATGAGGGTAAGAGGGCACATAAAACATAATTAAGTAGGGGGGCGCCTGGGTGGCTCAGGCAGATGGGCATCCAACTTTGGCTCAGGTCATGATCTCACGGTTCGTGGGTTCAAGCCCCGCGTCGGGCTCTGTGCTGACAGTTCGGAGCCTGGAGGCCGCTTCTGATTCTGTGTCTCCCCTTCTCTCTGCCTCTCCCCTGCTCATGCTCTGTCTCTCTCACTCTCTCAAAAATAAATAAACTTAAAAAAAAAATTTTTTTTTTTAAAAACTGGGGAAAAAAACACAAGGGAAGTGCTGACGTTATTATCTCAAGTGAGATGGCAGAAACTTGTGATTGCCTGTCACATGGGGCCTGGGAACCGCGCCATCTGGCTGTCTCAGGGGGTCTCCTGGGCCCACCCCAGGTGCTGCCATCATCCCAAGGAGAAGGGGTACAAAGTCAGGTTCTAAGACTGCCCCGGATATTAAAGAACCCCACCTTAGAGCAGAGGACAGAGGACAGTCTGGGGATGTTTGGCTTATGACAGCGTTATTTGTTATCTCATGGTCTCGGAGTCAGACCAGATATGGCTCAGCCAGACCCTCCAGCTCAGGCAAGGTCACAGTCAAGCGTCAGCTGGGGTCACAGTCACCTTAAGATTCAACCGAGCCAGGATTTCCTTCAAAGTCACTCAGTGGTTGCTGGTGGAATTCAGCTCCCCGCGTACTGTTGGACCCAGAGCCCCCATTCCTGCCAGACTATCGGCCACCCGGCCACCTATTCGTTTCTTAGCCGGCTTCACCAAAGTTATCGAGTTGAGAGAGAACAAGAGAGAGCCGGTGGGAGGAAGTCGCGGCCTTTTATCACCTAATCTCGGAAGGGACAGCCCGTCCACTTGTGCAGTGTTCTGTGGGTGGGAAGCAAGTCCCCAGGCCCCGCCCAGCCTCCAGGGGAGGGGGTCACACAAGGGCAGGAACAGCAGGAGGCAGGCATCCCAGGGAACCGTTTCAGAAGGCCTCCGGCCAGAGTCTGGAATAGAACCAGGCGTATGTGGGGAGTGACTGTAAGACAACGGATGTCATTTCATATCCTAGTGAAAAGACCGATTGTACACACACACACACACACACACACACAAATTGTTGAGATGGTCAGCTCTCATTTGGAAGTTAGGTTCCCTGCCTCAGCAGCCACAAAAATAATTTCCAAATCGGCTAAAAATCTAAAAATATGGAACCCCATGAAAATACTAGAAGAAAATACAGACAACTGTTTTTATTTTTTTTTTAATTTTTAATCTTTACTTATCTTTTTGAGAGAGAGAGCACGCGCGCAAGAGGGTCAGAGAGAGAGGGAGACCCAGAATTGGAAGCAGGCTCCAGGCTCCGAGCTGTCAGCCCGGAGCCCGACGCGGGGCTCGAACTCACGAACCCCAAGATCGTGACCTGAGCTGAAGTCAGACGCTTCACCGACCGGGCCACCTGGGCAACTGTTTTTATAACCTCCGATGGGGATGTCCTTCTAAATATGACTGGTGTGTCCAGTTCACGAGGGAAGGGAATCCGTGTGGGGGTGTTATAATGATTGTATCCCAGTGCTAGAAACTCTCTCCGACATGTTGCGAATGGTTAAATAATGCTTGTTGAGAAAAGGCTGAAGGAAAAAAAAAAACCCAAACCCTAAGAGAAAACAGCTTTGGGCCAGTTTTGCCCCAACGCGATCGTGTGTCGTGGGGGAGGACACTGAGAAGGAAGTTAAAACAAAACCAAAAAGCAAAGGCAGCATGAAGAATCCGGACAAGTGGAGAGCAAAACGTTAGCCTCTCGAAGGACCGGAAGCTGGTCAATTACGCAAATGGAAAAACTTCTGATGACACACGGTAGGTAGAAAGGGAGGTCTAATCGTCTCTTTCCCTGAACCCGGACTCTGTACCGCGTGAACAGATCCCTGGGGGAGTTGGGGCTTCAGGTGTCCCCAGGGAACTGGAGGCCCCCGTGGGCTCCCCTGAACTCTGTGTCGTTTCTTCCCCAGGGAAAAAGACAGAGCGAATGGAGGGAGATGACGGGGAGAGGGGTTAGGATTCCTCTCCTCCCTGGACATCAGGGAGTGTATATGTGTGAGCGAGATGTGTGTGAGACAGCGAGTGAGTGTGCGAGCGAGTGTGAGGGGACGAGAGCGAGTGTGTGAGCATGAGAGTGAATTAGAGTGTGCGAGAGAGTGACAGTAAGTGTGTGAGTGAAGGTGAGTGTGCCTGAGTGGATGAGTGTGGGTGTGAGTGTGTCAGTGGATGAGAGCGGGTGTGTGAGAGAGTGGGTGTGCGTGTGTGTGTTGGGGGAGGGGGGATCCCCCTTCCCGATGTTCCATGATAGATGTGTCCCACAAAAGATCACATTACGTTATCGAAAGGATCCCCACAAAACAATAAAGGAGCAATATAAAATTAACAAGGAAAAACATCAGGGAGCCCGAGTGGCTCCGTTGGTTAAGCGTCTGACTCCTGACTTCCTGCTCACGGTTTCTGAGTTCGAGCCCTGCACCGGGCTCTGTATCGACAATGCGGAACTTGCTTGGGATTCTGTCTCCCTCTCTCTCTGCCCTTCCCTACCTCTCTCTCTCTCTCTCTCTCTCACTCTCTCAAAATAAATAAATAAGGTTAAAAATGTCTTAATAAAAGAATACAAAATAAATTTAAAAACAAAAGGGAAAAAAAATCTAGGAGCGCCCGGCTGGCTCAGTGGGTAGAGCGAATGACTCTTGATCTCAGGGATCTGAATTCGAGCCCTGAGTTGCGCGTAGAGATTACTTAAAAATAAAATCTTTTTTTTAAGGGCAAAAATCTAGAAGACAATAGATGAGCAAGCAACTTACAGAAGAAATACAAAAGGCTGATAAAAACGTAGCAGAGTGAGAGGTTTTTTTTTTTTTTTCCCCTGCCTCCACCTTCTTTCCTTGACCACCTCACTGCTGGGGAGGAGAAGATTTGCAGCCAATCAAAGAATATCTTTAGCAAAGGCACGCCTGGGTGGCTCAGTCGGTTAAGCATCAGACTTTGGCTCAGGTCACGGTCTCGTAGTTCATGGGTTCGAGCCCCGCATCGGGCTCTGTGCTGATGGCTTGGAATGTGGAGCCTGCTTCCGAGTCTGTGTCTCCCTCTCTCTCTGCCCCTCCCCTGCTCTCACTCTGTCTCTTTCTCTCTCTCTCTCTCTCTCAAAAACAAATAAAACATTTTTAAAAAACTTGAAAAAAAAAGATTATCTTTAGCATAAAAGCACACGAAGTTATGCTATGGTAGGTATTCAGTACGAGCAAGCTTTCCGGGGTCCAGTCAGGAAAACGGAACCCAAAATATGCATTTTGAGCGTGAAAGATTAAATACAAGAATTGGAGGCTTTTATACTTTATGCAAGAGCAGAGACAGCGATGGTCACAGAAGCTATAACCGCAGATCCCAGCCTCAAACACCAAGGGGATGGCTTCTGAGAGTTCTCCCAGAAACTGTGACTCACATCTGCTTCCAAAGAGCAAGGCCTTGTCTTCAATCTCATGTGGCTCAGGGGCAAACGTTAATCTTGGACCCCACCCCCCGAGAAAGGGATTCTGGGAGTTGTAGTTCCTGACCTCTCTAGCCGGAGAAAGACACCTCAGTGGCATTGGAGGTGACGCCAAGGTGATTCAGACGGCCGGGCACAGTCCGCCTGGGTCCACACATATCCTTTTTACCCACGTTTCACTTCCAAAAACAGGCAGTGAGGACGTCATGCCTCCACGTACCAGGAGCCAACGGGTCTGTCGATCCAACGGAGCCGCGCTCACTCTCTCCCCCAAAGTCCCATTTATCCCGGATCCTTTCTTAGCTCAGTCACAACTCCCTTAAATATCCAATCACATAAATGTGGGATCAAAAATACTTTGTGTTAGACAGAGAGGAGCGGAAAAAGGAAAGATTTTTTTTTAAAGAGAAAAACACTTCCAAGAGCAAGGCAACAGTGTTTTAAGAGCCGCCTCCCCCTGAAAGAGGCAAGTGTTTCGTTGGAACTGAAGCTGTCTCTGGGGAATCCCTTAAAAAGAAATGCATGTCAATCAAAACTGACTTGCATTTGTGCCTGCAGGTGCGTCAGAACACTGTCTTAGTATTTCCATGAGCAATAAAATGAAGTATCGTTTCCTTTAAAAAGGGGGGAGGGGGGACTGAAAAACGGCTGCACAGTCCTCCTTTCTGCAACTGGCCATGTGAGCATAAGGGGAATTAGTAATGTCTGTTTGCTTTTCCATCACCCATTCTGTGTTTTCCTTGCTCTCGGCCAGCCCTTTGGGCACACGGTTCTTCACCTAGCAGGGTGACCCCAAGCCATTCTCTCTCTCTTTTTTTTTTAATTTTTTAACGTTTATTTGTTATTGAGAGACAGAGAGAGACAGAGCGTGAGCAGGGAGGGGCAGAGAGAAGGGGAGACACAGAATCCGAAGCAGGCTCCAGGCTCCGAGCCATCAGCCCAGAGCCCGACGCGGGGCTCGAACTCACGGACCGTGAGATCATGACCTGAGCCGAAGTCGGACACTTAACCGACTGAGCCACCCTGGGCGTGTAACATTGAGGGGCATTGCGGACAATACCCTGGGTCCGTCCTCTTCCGGTCTGCATTGTGTGATAACAATCTTCTTCCCCCTGATATCACCACCAATCACTCCGAAGGGACAGTGCCTGCCTTCTTGCCTGTGGGTTCAGTTGGTATGAGATTCCCCCCGAAAGGCCAGGTGGCAGTCTCCGTTTCCGGGTCGACAGAACCCCTGTTTGATTTCCCGTTAGAACCATTCTTCTCTTGGGAACTACGATCTCTAAGCCAGCAAAGCCCAACGTTGCAGGGACAGGAACGGAATTTGGGGGCCAGTACGACAGGGCAGCCCCAACTGTAGCCTTGTTTCTGGAGCAGGTAACCTTCAGAATGTCTGGGTACCTCCCTTTCCCCAGAGCACAGTGCCTGTGGAGAAGGCAAGGAAAAGCTCTCACCATATGCGTTTTTGGCAATGTAGCAGTGTCCTTCCTCGAGGGGCTCTGGGTCCGTGAGCTGGCTCGCTTCTAGGAACTGGTCAAAGGAGCAGGACCTCCTAGAGACGTGGCCCATGTGCCATCTCTGTCCGCTAAGAATTTTGTCACTTATGCAGACGAAAACCCTGAGAGTCGCCCAGCTGTATCAGTCCTAAGTGCACCGTGACCCATTAACTCCTGCTAAAGATCGCTTAGGCCACGCCATGCTTTTCATGTTTCATCTCCACTTCCCATCGTGCTGACCACAGCCACCTTTCAAGTTCTTTCTCTCGGCCTCCACTGCACCTGAGTCCCACCGTCCCTCCCCGCCCCCACCCCTACTGAATGCAGGGAGCGTATCTCCAAGACGGCATCTTCCACTGTGGTCCCCGGCCTGCAGAGAAGAACCACTACGGAGCCTTTCAAGGAGGCTGGGGTCCCTCTCACCACCGAAGCAGGAATGACGTTTCCAGGGGTCTCTACAGCATGTGGTTTGTTTGATGGAAAATGACAGAGACAGACGAAAGAGAACAAGGGGTTCTGGGGCTGCTGATGCCAAGCGTCTCGTAGCTTCTGTCCTCCAACGGTGAATTGCACCTGCCCCTGCCCCGCCCCCCGAGCGTTGCGGAGGGGGGGGGGGGGCGGGGGGGAGGGGTCACCTGAAAGCTCCAGCTGGTGTTGTCATTTCCCAAGCCCGGCACATCATCGCAAATTACGTCCTGTTAGGAACTTGTTCTAAAGACGTCTCCTCTCTGAGCACTCTGCGTGCTCATGAGATAATATTTTCGTCTTGTGCAGCTGCACATCCGCGCTACAGCTCCGTGCCCCCAGATGACTGCCGGGAGCGGGCTTTTCCATCCTCAGGAAGCCTCGCCGCGTCTCATCACACCAACGTCTGCGTCCTGCCCCAGCTTTATTAACCTGTGACTGACAAATAAGAAACGCGCCAAATCAGCTTGCACACGGTGGTCTTTAAGGTGTGCAAATACGGATGCTTCACTATGTGTGCCCATGATGGAATGATCACCACAATCGGGTTCGTTAACACATCCGTGGCCTCGTGTAGTTTCTGTGTGTGGGTGCGCCCGCCTGTGGTGAGAACACTGTGATTTACGCTCTTAGCAAATTTCAGGTCTACAAGAAAGTGTTACTAACTACAATCACCATGCTATTCATTGGGTGCCCAGACCTTAGTCCTCTTCTAACTGAAAGTTTGTACTCTTTGACAAGTTTGTATCTCTCTTCGTTCCCCCCCCACTCCCCACCCTGACCCCTCAGCTCCTGGCCACCGCTCTCCCCTCTGGTTCTAGAAGTTCCGCTCTTGTAGACTCCACCATATGAGCAAGATCATAGAATACTTGTCTTTCTGCGTCTTCTGGCTTATGTCGCATAGCATAATGTCCTCCTGGCAGCATAATCCCTGCTGTCAAAATGGCAGAATCTCCTTCTTTTTGTTTCCTTCTTTTTCCTTTTCACACACACTCACATGTATAATTACTTAGTGGAACATATATGGAGTCAAATCTATATATTGGTTTTTGTTATTTATATTGGGTTATTTGGGGGGGGGGACGGTGTTTTGGTTTTTTGTTTGTTTGACTTTGCTCCCGAGTTGTAACAGTTCCTTATATATGTTGGATATTAGTCCCTTATCAGCTACAAAATTTGCAAACATCCTCTCCCATTTGTGGGTTGTGTTTTCATTCTGTTGATGGTTTCCTTTGCTGTGCAGAAGCTTTTCAGTGTGATGTAGTCCCACTTGTTTATTTTTATTTATTTCATTTTGTGTTTATTTTCTTTTAGAGAGAGCGCACGAGAGGGGGAGAGGGAGAGAAGCAGAGAGAGAGAGAGAGGGAATCTGAAGCAGCCTCTATGCTCAGTGGGGTGAGATCATGACCTGAGTCAGGCTCTCAACCAACTGAGCCCCCCGGGCACCCCCCCCTGTTTAGTTTTGCTTCTGTTTCCTGTGCTTCTGGTATCAGATCCAAAAAATGATCGCCACAACCGACGTCAAGCGCTTTTCCTTTATGTTTTCTTCCAGTTTTCTAATTTCAGGTCTCACATTTAAATCTTCAGTCTGTTTCAAGTTGACTCTCGTATATGATACCATCTCGTTCCCCCAAATGTAGACAGAGAGATATCAAGGATCCCACATCCGAAAAGAGTCACCAGCGATGGCGGCCAGATGTCCTCTCTGGGTTCTGCAACTCCTAATCATCCGCGACGCGACGCACTCTGGCATCCCTCCTCCGCCTGCCGCCCTCATCCCAGAAACGCGGGGGGGGGGGGGGGGAGAGAGATGGAAAGATCATCATGGGGGGAGTGCTTGGCCACCTGGAAAAGCTGTGGTTCTTCCCCCCTCTCTCCCTGTGGGGAAGGGGGGTTGCTCCCCACCACCGCAAGCCGGCTGAGGATGCCTCCAGGAGAGCCACTGGTTGAGGCTGGGGGTGCCTGCGGGACAGGGAGACTGACGTGTTGCACCCCAGTTAGATGGCGGGGACCTTGCGGCTCTGCCTTCTGAACTGCCAACAAGGAGGAAAGAGAACCAGAGATGGTGGTGGGTGCAGTGGGGCTGTCTGTACCCCCCGTCTGGTGGATAACGTCCACCTAGACTCTAGGAAGGGATTGAGGTGGCCACCCAGAACCCACCCACGGGGACAGACCACTGGGTGAGGACGCCCCAGCAGGCAGAGGCCCTGGGGTATTCTAAGAGAGAGGACGGGACCAGAGGTGGGATGGGGACTCACTGAGTCCCTTGCATCCTCTCGGCGGGACCCCGTGTCGTGGAGATGTACCCACAGAGCATGCACCCCTTCTCCAAGAGAGGGCCCCGACAGCGGGTCAGAGCCGGCCCGAGAAGCAGCCACGAGTCCCAGAGACCAACCATCCGTCCGTGTACCCCAGACACCGGTAATGAGGTACACCCTTCTCTGGCCCTCCCACCCTAAGAGGTCAGAGAAGCTGGAAGCGTGAGGAGAGCAGTGAGAGGAACCAAGGGACCAAGACCCTCCCTGTCTGGTTCTCCCTGCAAGGGTTCGAGCCTTCAGGGAGCAAGAATAAGACTGGGCAGATGTGGCCTTTAAATAACAGACAGCGCGGGGCGCCTGGGTGGCTCAGTCGGCTGGGCGTCCGACTCGGCTCAGGTCACGATCTCGCGGTCCGTGAGTTCAAGCCCCGCGTCGGGCCCTGTGCTGACAGCTCGGAGCCTGGAGCCTGTTTCAGATTCTGTGTCTCCCTCTCTCTCTGCCCCTCCCCTGCTCGTGCTCTGTCTCTCTCTCTGTCTCAAAAATAAATAAATGTTAAAAGATTTTTTTAAATGACAGAGGTCTAGAGAATTTGCCCAAGACATCATTAAGGGATGTGAAGGGGAGAGACCACATAGCTCATGAGGATGTCACCATGGGAGAAAATAAATCCGCCTCATGGGGCCCCCCGGTGGCTCAGTGGGTTAAGGGTCCGACTCATGCTTTCGGCTCAGGCCACGATCTCACAGGTTATGAGTTATTGTCACTTCCTTTCACAGCCTTAAAACAGGAGGAACCAAAGGGTTTCAGGCTATGTGTGATGTTTGCTTTTGCGTGTGTGTTATTTTCTGTAATAAAACGTGTTGCATTTGTAATCAGAAAGTTTTGAGGGACCACAAAAAAAGAAAAAAATCTTTACAATCAAGGGGAAGACGTGAATTGGATGAAAATATGGTTGCTTCGGGAACCGTCCGTGCTCTCTGGAGAAGGGCAGATGCTGGGAGCGTCCCCAGGGACACCCCGCTCCCTTGCTGTCCCCACCACCCCCACGCAGACACCTCTTCCTTCCTGACAGCTCGGTGCTGCCACCCTGAGGCCAATGACGGACATCACTTCAACCCAGATCTGCGGGGACGGCCCCTCCAGCTTCAGTGTTCGGGTTTCATTTTATGACAACTGGTTTCGGGGCTGAGGATGAAACTTTGCGGGAAATTCCTGTGAAAAGACCAGACCGGAGGACGGAGCAAGACCGAACGCCTGTGTGTGCATTGGTAAAGCGTTTCAAAACCAGACCTGTGGAGCCCTACCCCAGGGGTGGGGCCCTTCCGATTCTAGGTTGTGTCCCCAAGAAGCCACCCCTGCTTGCACACTTGTATTTGGATGTGCGCATGTTAGCGATGCTTTCATACGCCGTGCATTTGCGTGTGTGTGTGCACAACTATGTGCATTTGCACTATGCGTCGTGTTGATGGGTACCTGCCTGTACAAGCGTGTGTGTGATGCAAGTACGTGTTTTCTTAGGTGATTCTGTGTATGTTTGAGCATGGTGTGTGTGTGTGTGTGTGTGTGTGTGACAGAGAGAGAGAGAGAGAGAGAGCAGGATTTTGTGTTCTGGGTCACGAGAGCCTCAGGTCTCCAGCTGAGGCTGCCGGGGGAATATGGCAAATGGCATCCATGACACGACCCCTAACAGGTGTTCTAGGACGGAAAGAACTCGCAGCATATAACAACTCCATCCAAACCCCTGCACTAGGAGACCTGACCAAGCTCTCACGTGGCTAATAGCAGCATCAGTCCGTGTCCCCAGGATGAGCCCAGGCTCCCACCGAAATGCCAGCCCGGGCAAGCTCAGGGCCGCCAGAACTTACTGTTCTAGCCAACACCTGACCATAGGGCCCTCCGCTCATTTTCTCGGAGCATTCACTAAAAAGAACTTGGACTTGTAGGTCTTTCTGTGGCCCCTTGGATACCTCTCTGGATCTCTTATGGCCCAAGAGTGTCTTTCTCTGGGACCTGAAAGCCATTCCTTTGAAATGCAGTCATCTGGGGGCGCCTGGGTGGCTCAGTCGGTTAAGCGTCCGACTTCAGCTCGGGTCACGATCTCGCGGTCCATGAGTTCGAGCCCCGCGTCGGGCTCTGGGCTGATGGCTCGGAGCCTGGAGCCTGTTTCCGATTCTGTGTCTCCCTCTCTCTCTGCCCCTCCCCCGTTCATGCTCTGTCTCTCTCTGTCTCAAAAATAAATAAACATTAAAAAAAAAGAAAAAGAAAAAGAAATGCGGTCATCTGGAAGGAGAAGCCTCTGTCCCCCGAGTCTCTGTGGGAGGACCGGATCCCACCTTCCCAGCAGACAAGCTGGCCCGGTGGCATTTTCGCTGACCAGCCCTTTGTAACTTGTCATTTGAGCTCTTCCCTACACCCCCGATCTCCCTTTCAAAGTCTGTGTTTTCACCTGTTAACTGATGTCTGGCATTGTTCACCTCTGACACCACACCCCCACCCCCTTTCCCATTCCGGGCCCTTGACCTGACTTCCGCCCCCAGGTCTGCGTGGCCTCCCAGGGACCTGCCGAAGGCTGCAAGTGCCAGGGAGCCTGCGCCCTGGGAAGGGCTCCCATCCCACGACCTCTGGTGGGATGATTCTGACGTCCGGGGTCCACACGGCATCCAGAGCTCCTTGGGGAGAACGAAGCTCCTTCCAGTCGTCGGAGCCGTAACTTACCAGATAACATACACTTCGTTCATTGGCTTCCTTCTCTCTCCCTTCCCCACCGGCCTCTCCCGGGAAGGGGCTTCGTAAGATCCTCGCCCCAAACTCTGAGGCCGCCTCCAAGGCTCATGCCCGCCATCAGGGCTCTGCTCCCAGGGACTGTTCTTGAGGTGTTTTGTGTTGGGTTTTTTGTTTGTTTCCAATGTCTCTCTGCTCGGCCAGCTGACGACGGACGAGGACTGCCCGGTATGTGGGTAATGTGTTTATGTGTCTCCTGCAGGCAAAGCCTGGCTCACACGCCAGAGAAAGGGGGCCTGGGGATCCGATTTCTGACCTTACGGGCATCCTTCCCGTCCTCTCTCTTGGCTTTTCTGCTTCCCAACTGAAAGGGTTTCTTCCTTTTCTCCTTTCTTTGCTTCTTTCCTTTTTAAAAAAAATTTTTTTAATGTTTCTTTATTTTTGAGAGAGAGAGAGACATACACAGAGGGCGAGCAGGGGAGGGGCAGAGAGAGAGAGGAAGTCACGGAATCTGGAACAGGCTCCAGGCTCCGAGCTGTCAGCACAGGGCCCGACGCGGGGCTCGAAGCCACGGACCGCGGGATCATGACCTGAGCCGGAGTCAGACGCCTAACCGACCGAGCCACCCAGGGGCCCCGCTTCTTTCGTCTTTAATGATTTCTGGGGAGCAAGGGCATGTGGGCAAGAATAAGACAACAGCATTTATCGGGCGCCTCCTCTGTGCCAGGCGCGACCACAGGGAGCCACACTCAGGGACACTTCTGGCCCTTACAGCCGCCCTGGGCGGGAGGCTCTCTGTCCCATCACAGATGAGGACCCCAAGGCCGGGAGCAGGTTTAAGTAGCTTGCCCAGCACCTCACAGCCATTCGGTGGCTGAGCCGGCACCTGGAGGGAGACCCCTGAGACCTGGATCCCAGCGCTGCCAGACCCGAGCCAAGCGGGCAAGAGTCACGAGGTCACTGAGATACCACTTCACTGGCTATTGTGTGCCTCAGTTTCCCCATGCGTTAAATAAGAAGGCACGGGGTCCCTCGACGGCTTCCAGACTTCGTGCCCCGTGCTCTTGTTTAGGGAGGGAGCCCGTGATCTAGAGACTCCCAGTCCACAGTCTGGTCGCCCCCAAACGCCCCCCCGGGGTGAGTTTTCTTCGCAGACACTGCCTGGCACTCACTCAAACCAAAGGCTCTTCAGGTTTTCCTCCTCCTTCCCCAGCTTTAAAACATCGCTGGCGCGTCACCGTCGGGAAGAATTTAGAGACCAGCAGCAAATACTGAAAATCTCTGCGTGAGCTTCCTCGTCTGGATTCCTTATACGCACACTCCGGAAGCCTCGTACTCATCCTGAGAAAGCCACTGTTTACCCTTGCTCAGAACAGTGAGTCGGGCCCTGTGCCCTAGTGGCCAAGGGCATCGACTTCAGGCTTAGACCACCCAGATTCAAATCTCAGCTCTGGCACTTACTCGCTGTGTGACCTGGGGCGAATCACTGGACCTCTCTGTGCCTCCACTTCTGGATCTGTAAAGTGGGGACAGTAAAGGCCCCTACGTAGGCTGCAGGGGTGCCGTGAGGGAGTCAACACAAGGAAAGCCATCAGTGCTGGTTACTATTCCCAGTGGAGCCACCTGCGGTGTGAGTCTCCAGTCGGGGGAGGTACGGTCTCCCCAGTGACTCAACTTCTCTGTGCTGGACATCTGCAAAGGGGCCGGGGAATGGGGAGTTACCCTGGGTACTGGGGTGAAACAGACCCAACTGAAAGGCAAAACAGAACCTAGGGGAAATCCGTTAGGAGCCAGAGGTGGAGAGAAAGCGAAGGAAGAACCGTACAATCACAAGGGCTTGAGAGCCTAGAGAACCAGAGGGAACGAGCTGGGGCCCGTTAAAAAACAAAATGAGGGGCACCTGGATGGCTCAGCCAGGTAAGTGTCCGAAGAGGTCATGCTCTCACGGTTCGTGAGTTCAAGCCCCGCGTCGGACTCTGTGCTGACAGCCCGGAGCCCGCTTCAGATCCTCTGTCTCCCTCTCTCTCTCTGCCCCTCCCCTGCTCTCTCTCTCTCTCTCTCCTTCCTATCTCTCAAAAATAAATAAATAAACCTCACAAAAGTTCAGCTGAGTAAATCTCAAGATCTCATTGGCTTTGTTCACAGATCAGCCGGCATCCCGGATGGAGGGGAGCTCTGGCGAGCTGTACAAAACGGAAGGGCTTTATAGGCGGAAACAGGGCGGGGGCAATTGGCAAAAGAGAAAGAAAAGTTCAGACAAGGTCACCTTCCCTGAGGGAGCAGAGCAGGTGCGCAGATGACATCTTCCTTCCGGGGGATGGAGAGGCCCTGTGACTGATGACCTCATCGGTGCTGACCAGAAGAGCCCCCGGGGGAGGCTGGAACGGCGTTAAGTGAAGTATGAAGTGTCCCCCGCCCCCCTTGGTGACTTGGCGTAAGTGACTCCATTTTGGGCCTGGGGTTTTCTTTTTAACAGGGGCAAATAAGCAGCAGTGGAACCCTTCACTTCGGACCTCCGCAAGGCCGGCAGTCACAAATCCCCTTCCCTCAGATCTGGAATGTTCTGCCCCACCAGGACCCTCACCCCCTCCTCCAGGGCTCCAGCGATATTCACCCTAAGTGTCCTGTGGCCTGGAGCAGGACATCACAGCTCCTGGGGGCCTGCTCGTGTTGCGCCTTCTCCCCTCGTCCTGTCCTGACCCTCTCCCTCCCTGCTGATAGGTTCATCTGTGTCCCCCATTATCACACCTCAGCCTGGGAGCCCTCTGCACAAAAGACAACTCATAGCCATTTCTCCCATGGTGCCACACACCTGGCACATAGTAGGTGTTCAGCAAATACCAGCCCACTGGAAGGAGATTGGGAATAGGAGAGGCCCAGGCCTGCCTCCCGGCCATTGCCTGCGGTGGACCATCCTTTTGCTTGTAAACCAGGGAAGGTAGCAATACAGACCAGTGAGCAGAAGGCTGGGATAGCCCTCACTCAGCCGCCTTGTGCAGCACCGGTCGTAAAACTCGTCCCCCTTGTCCCGAGGACAGGCTCACTCTGATTACCTGATGACAGGTCGGATGCCTGCAAGGTTGGCCGGACGGAACAGGAGGCCAGGCCCTTCGGCGGCCACAGTTCTCCAGGAACCTTGACAATGAGCGTCTCGGTTCACACATCGGTCCATTTACCGCCACCACCCCCCCAAAACAGGGTTACTCTTTCCGGGCTGACTTCCGGGTTTCTGAACCTGCAATTTTAATAAAATCGTTACTATCGTCACAGGTGTCGGTGGCTTGCTCCTTCTGTGCCAGGCACCAGGGGGAACAGGGAACCCTGCCTGCAGTAATTTGGAGCGACGCAATGAATTCTAGAGCATTCCAGGTTCTAAGAAGTCTTGCACAAAAGAAACCTGTTTAGCGTTATTTAAACCAGCATAACCCAAACTCATGTGACAAGGGGACACTTTTTACAGAACACCTATCAGCATGGTGCTGTGTTCCCCAAAACCTGAACCTGATGGAAAGAAAAGAGCGAGCATTGATTACACGCCACGTCCTGGGCGTGCATTTTCTCGGGTGATCTTTACACAGACCTCGGCTGCAAAGTCTCTTGTCGCCTCTGGACTACAAACCCGCATTTGGATTTTCCTCTGCATTTGCCGCAGTCCCTGCTGGCTCCTCCTTTACCGCAGAGGCCGTGAATCCTGGAGGGAGAAAGGGAAAGGTTCTGTCTGCCAGCCCGCGCCGCCTCTGACGGTTTGGATTTGCAAAGCTGGCCACATGGACGGTTCGCTTTCAGATTGGACATATATCCACTCAACGGGGCCTCAGTTTCCTCATCTGCAAATGGAGCTGTGGGTAGGGGCAAAAGAGGCGTGGTTAGAAAGATGGAAGGAGCCTGATGATCTCTAGGTTCCTGGATTTATGAAGCCTAGGGGCTCGGCTTGCAATTTAGAGAAACTGCCACCAGGGGGCGGGCGGGACTAAGAAAATAGCTCTAGGAGGTCTTGGACTGGCTCTGGAGTGAAGAGCCTCAGAATTTGCTTTTTTAGGTCCTCCTTCTGGTTGTACTTGGATAGAACAGAAATTATGAAGATGGTTCTGAATCCCTCTGAGCAAATGAGACCGCAAGGTTTAGAGAATGGATAACTTTTCCACCATGTGAATTAATGCAACGTAAGTCCTGGTCCCCGTACCTCCTTGAAACTTAAGAATCATTGTGAATGGGGGGCGCTGGGTGGCTCAGTCGGTTAAGCATCCGACTTCGCTCCGGTCATGATCTCACAGTTCATGGGTTCGAGCCCCGCGTCGGGCTCTGTGCTGAGAGCTTAGAGCTGGAGCCTGCTTTGGATTCTGTGTCTCCCGCTCTCTCTGCCCCTCCCCCGCTCACGCTCCGTCTCTCTCTCTCTCTCTCTCAAAAAATAAATACACATTGTAAAAAATTCTTTTTTAAAGAATCACTGTGAATTCCACCGTCTAGGGGCCTCAGAAGCACAAAGAGCAGTGTTGGAAACAGCACCAGTGGGATAAATGCCTTAAGTAAAAAATAAATTTTTAAAAAATTAAGAAAACCCATGCATGTCTTATCTTGCCGGTATTACAGCTTCTCTGTCTCCAGAATATTCCATGTTTAATTTCAAAGAGTTCCTCTTCCTGATCTGAGGTGAAATCTTTAACTGAGGCTAAGTCATGAAATCTGTTACAATGTCTCGCTTGTGTCCAAACTGAAATTGCCAGCTTGCCTTTAAATCAGCTCCCCAGCATTCAGTTACTCCGCCACCCTTTCTAGCCTGTGCGTTCTCTTGGAGGGTGTCTCTTGCAATTACAGAAGGCAAAACTGGGTGCCCGGCCGACTCAGTTGGAAGGGCACCCGACCCTTGATCTCAGGGTTGTGAGTTCGAGCCCCATCTCAGGTGTCGAGATTACTGAAAAATAAGCTTAAAAAATGTTAAGCTATCCAGAAAGCGAAGCATCTGAAAAGCGCTGAATCAATACCATGTGAAGCTAAAGTCGCAGCATCCTTCCAACCCACCTCCCCTGCTCTTTGCTGAGTCCGTCAGCAAGGACTCACACGGTTCTGTGTGTACCTTTTGAAGGTCGCACAAATGATGTATGTCATACTGAAGGGCTCGTCCTGCAGACCGTCGTTTCCAAAACCCACGGAGACATACTGGGAGATCTTTCCACGCTGGCGTATGACGACCTGGGTCATGTCTTTCCCCTGCTATAGATCCCCCCATCTGTCCATTTCTCCTGCTGGCGGACGTGTAATGTGCACACAACGCAGCAATGGGTGTCTTTGTGTGGGGCTCCTTGTGTGCATGTAAGAGCTTCTCCAGGCTACGCAGAAATGGGAGTTTCTAGGCTGTAAGATAGAACTTCAATGTTGCTAAATTTTTCCTTGCTGTTCTGTGCTCACAATTCATTGCGTGTATGAGGGGTCCCACCTCACCTACACTTGTTTTTTATTTTATTTTATTTTATTTATTTATTTATGGGAGAGAGAGAGAGAGAGAGAGAGAATCTTAAGCAGGCTCCACACTCAGTGTGGCACCCAATGCGGGGCTCAATCCCACAACCCTGGGATCATGACCTGGGCCCAAATCAAGAGTCAGTCAGTCACTCAACCAACCGAGACACCCAGGCGCCCCTACACTTGCTTTTTAATATTTGCCAACCCAAGGACTTTTTGTGCGTGTCTCTCTGATCCCTGGCGATATTCTTCTGTCTGGTGTCTTCAGTCATTATTAACCCTTCTGATCTGGCTAGACTGTGAGCTAATGGAGGAAGGGGCTGGGTCTCACATCTGAGCCCCCCTCCCCCCAGGGCGCAACCCCATCCGGGCACAGATTTCTCCGTCTGCCTTTCCCATCTGGTCTCTGTGCCCCACCTTGGGAGCCCTACCGTCCAAGGTTAATAAGACACCCAGGGTGTGTGGGCGACCCAGTACACCGTGCTGGGTTTCTATTCACACTGTGCCCTCTGTCTCGAACCCTGTGGTTCTTCCAGTCCACCTTTTTTTATTTAAAAAAAATTTTTTAATGTTTATTTTTGAGAGAGACAGACAGACGGACAGACAGAACATGAGTGGGGGAGGGGCAGAGAGAGAGAGAGGGAGACACAGAATCCGAAGCGGGCTCCAGGCTCCGAGCTGTCAGCACAGAGCCCAACGCCGGGCTCGAACTCACAAACCGCGAGATCATGACCTGAGCGGAAGTCAGCCGCCCAACCGACTGAGCCACCCAGGCGCCCCTCTTCCAGTCCACCTTAACGTACCTGTTCATGTGCCAAGACTCAAGAGCTACCTCCTCTGTGAAGCCCTCCGTGACCACCAGCCCCATCCCATCCCAAGCTCTCCTTTGTGCTTCCTCTGCCCCGTATGGACTTCTTGCTGCCCTGTGTAAAACTGCTAAGCGTCCATATACTAACGTGTCTGTCTCCAGCTTCCTGTTGAGCTCAGACAATTTACTTGGCCTCTCCAAGCCTCATTTTTTCATAAAGATGATCGCTCTGAGGACTGGTGTCGGGATGAAAAAGATCGTGTGTGTAATCTTGACATATAATCATAGGCACCTGGCACGTCATAATTTCTCTGTCAAAATCGTATGGGGTCCGCTATCGTCGCAACACTCGGGATGGCTCGTATTTTTCAGCTGCCACATGTGGTGGGCAGATAGTCACGACTCAGTAAAAACGAAGTCTGGTTTTCCAGCACGAGAGCAGTGCCTTGTAGAAATTCGGTACCCGGCAAAGAGGTTGAGCCGAACCCAGCACCGCGCACATCATTAGGTACCCAATCGATATTAAATCAAGTCAAGTTCACTTCCGGTACAACACCTTGGTCCAATCTGATCTTGAAGAAGTCTCTCCCTTTTGCGGCCCCGCTCCTCCTGGCAGGGATCTACTTTGCATTCGTCCAAAGCATGACGATCACCGAGGCAGTCTGGTATCGTGGTGAATCCCCCTGAACCTCTCCTGTCTATACCAATACTCCTGCACAGTCTCCTACTACGAGTCTGGGCTGGACCATATGTCCTTTTGACCACAGGGACCTTAACAAGCCTGTGCAAGACACGATAAGCTCTTACACATCAGGGTCTTGTCTTCTTGGAAGGCTGCTGCTTGGAACGCAGTCACCATGTCAAGAGGAAGCCGAAGCTGGCCACAAGGAGGGTGGCCCCCAGCGACGGCGCCCATCCCTGCTGAGGCCCCAGGCTCGTGAGAGAAACCGCCATCTCGCAGCAGGTGCCACGCGGAGCAGAAATGAGCCAAACTGCACAATCCCAAGCAAACAGATGAGCCTTGTCGTTTTAAGCCTCTAGGTTTGAGGGTGGTCTGGAACACAGCAAGTAATGGCCCAGTGGGACAGGTGTAGAGAGTGCACGTCAGTGGCATGCGGGGTGGGGTGAGCTGCTGGCTTGGGGACACACCAGGTAAAAAACAAACAAACAAACAAACACTTCAGGATCAGCTGGTAGACGTGCCTGTCTAACCTGCAACCCCATCTGGGGGGGGACTCTTCCTTGGGAACCCAATTCCCAGGTCCTCCGGGGATCGTGACTGGTTAAGGATGACTTTGGCTTAAACAATGCAAAGTTGCCCAGGCTCCAACGATAAGAAGCCCAGAGGCGGCGGCTTCCGGCCAGGGGGATGGGGCAGCTCAGCGAGGTCGCGGACAACCCACATTGTGCCGCGGCGTCTTCGATTCCCCCCCACCCCGCTCCCAGACTGCCAGTTGCGGTCTGCCCTGAGTCTTCCTCCCTCTACGCGGCGGCGCCAGAGAGAGATGCTCCCCCAGCTCTCCCGGGGCGGAGAAAAGAATTTCCCAGAGGGCTCCGCGCGCTCCCACCTCTCCTTGCTTCTCATTGGCCCAAACTGAGTCATACGCCCATTTCTGAACCAATCAGTTTGTGCGTGTAGGGGGAGGGGTAAAACGTACCCTGAGACCAATCAAACCCACCCCTGCCTTGGAGGAGGGGCATGTCTGATTCTTCTCAAGTCCAGGGGCTCCCGGGGGAGGAATGGGTGTCTGGAAGTAATTGGGGTTCAGCTAGGGAAGGCATCCAAGGTTCAGTTCCCGCAGGGACCACTGTGAGGCCCCTCCCACAGGGTATGGGTGCCTACTGCTCGGCTCCCACATCCTGCCCGGGAATTATGAGGGAAGGGGTGCGTGTCTAAGGGGAAGGTCTGGGGTGAGTTTGGGCCCTCCGGGCTTCTCTCCTCCCTCAGCTGGCCTCTCCAGCACCGCACATCAGCCCCCACCCCAACATGAAACGGAGGCATCACAAAGAGAACATTCAGACGGGTGCCTTTCTTTATTCTTTGCCATTTCTTGGAGCGGAAGGCACCTCTTCTCGGTCGTATCTAGTACTTTGAGCTTCTGCTTTTGCCCTTCTCTCCGTATTTCTCATCCAGTGCTTTCTGTAAATTCATATTCATAGCATTTTTCTGGTGCCACCGGCCTGCAGAGAGCAGGGAAGGAGCCAGCTCAGATCATCCGGAGGATCTCTGGAGTGCCCCGGGGCCCCAGGGGTGATCCATGCCTCTTCCAGGCCCGACCCAGAGTTCTACCTGTTGCTGTGGCTTCTCTCCCAACCTTGGGGCCAACACACCCTGCCCAGGTAGAGGAGCGCCCGCCTCCCTCACCGCAGTCCTGCACATACCCAGATCATCCGTCTTCCTTCCATGCCAGTGATCTATGTCCCTCACTGATTTCTCAATCACCTCTGGGGTGTAGGAGGCCTTCATAAGGCTCGTCGTCTCCTCGGAGGCCCCTGTGGAACCCCATAAAGAAATCCCCAGAAGCCTCAAGTCAACGGAGGTCAGACACTCAGGGTTTCATACCTGGATGTCAGTTTCCCCAATGGATGGTGGACTGTGGAAGGTAGGGGTGTGAGGAGGCGGGCCTGGGTTCAAACACCAGCTCTGCCATTCATGGAGCGTGACTTCAGGCCAGTGTTTAACCTCTCAGAGCTTTGGCCTCTTCCTCTATCCAAAGGAATAACATTTTCCTGCAAGATTGGGAAGATCACATTACTGGAGATTCATTGGAGCATCTGGCATGGGGCAATCAATATGTCCATTTTTCAGAAAATGTATTTCTATGCGTACAGTTAAACCACACACACACACACAAAAGAAATAAGTTACCATGATCAAAAGTCAGCAGAAACACCAAACAGAGGACCAAATCCCCAAAGATAGCAAGGATTCAAATGATCGGTCACAGGATGGGAAATACATGAATTTAATGTTTCAAGTCACAAGAGACAAAAAGAATAAGCAAAGAATAAGAAACTACCCAGAAAGAATAGATTAGGAAAAGAAGCAAATGGGACCTCAGAAAATGAAACATATAGTAATTGAAAATTAAGTTCAGGGGCGCCTGGGTGGCTCAGTCGGTTAAGTGGCTGACATCAGCTCAGGTCATGATCTCGCGGCCCGTGAGTTCGAGCCCCACGTCGGGCTCTGTGCTGACCGCTCAGAGCCTGGAGCCTGTTTCGGATTCTGTGTCTCCCTCTCCCTCTGATCCTCCCCCATTCATGCTCTGTCTCTCTCTGTCTCAAAAATAAATAAGCGTTTAAAAAAAATTTAATAAAAAAAAATTAAGTTCAGTGGATGACAAGAGGTCTGGGATTATCTTTGAAATAACGCAGGGCAGGCTGATGGGTGGGTGGGAGAAACAATGGAACAAGATTGGCCACGTGTTAAGAATTGTCAAAGCTGGGTTATGAGTGTGACAGGTAGCCATTTCATTGTTCTCTCTTCTTCTAAGTTTGAAAATTAGCATCTGAATGTCTAAAGGCACATTCAGGGGACAGGGAAAATAGTAGATTAAATGCAGCTAAGACAAAATGGCCAGCGGGAAGATATAGACAAGGAAATTAACTAGAATGCAGCACAGGGAGGGGGAACCTTATCATAAAGCAGATGATTGCCCCTAATTTGAGGCTATAGATTTGACATACTTCCAGCTAAGATCTCAAAAGGGCTTTTGTTTTGTTTGTTTTTTGTAGAAATAGACAAGCTGCTTCTAAAATCTCTGTGGAGGAATCAAGGACCTAGACTAGCCAAGGCTTTAATGCTGGTAGTCGTGATGGAGAGGGGGGCTGATACCTGCCCAACCAGATACCGGACTACCTCTCATCGTTGGTCATTAAAAGCATAACATTGGACAGTGGGCAGGACGGAGGGCCTGGAAACTGACCCCTGCACATGTGGAAGCTTGGTGGACACCAGTGGAACCACTGTGGGTCACTGGGGGGGGGGGGGGGGGGAAAGGCGGGACTATTCAGTAAAAGGTATTGGGAGAGTTGGTAATCCACATAAAGGAAGAATTAAACAGGAATCCCTACTTCTCACTGACAACAGAAATCAACTCCAGGGGGATTAGGGACCCAAGTGTGAAAAGCAAAACTAAATATTTTAGAAGACTCTGTAAGAGATTTTCTTTAAGACTCACATGGGGTAGGATGTCTTCAACCCAGTCTTTCTGGAACTCTATCTCTCAGGAAATAGTAATTCCATCCTCCCAGCTTTTCAGATCAAAAACCTTGGAATCCACCTTCATTCCTCTCTCCTACACCCCAAATCCATTTATTGACATATTCCGCGTGCTCTAGCTTGCACAGATACCCAGGCACCTACTACATCAGGCCACCTTCAGCCTGGCCTCCCTGGGCCGCCATATTGCACAATGGTGCCTCCCAAGTTGTGCAGGGTCCCAGCCCTACTCCCTCGACCAAGCCACCATCATCTGCCCCACCTGGATCTTTATAGTCAATTTCTCACCGGTCTCCCTGTTTCTGCCCCAGCAACCCTGCCACAGTTCTCAACGGCAACTAGAATGGTCCTTCAACCCAAGTCAAAAACATGCCATTCTCCTGCTTCAGACCTTCCCAACCCCTCAAGAGGAAAGACTTTCTGGCGGCCTTCCCCACCCAGCTCTTTGCCTTTCTGACGTCCTCTCTCTCTCTCTCTCTCTCTCTTGAGTTTATTTATTTTGAGAGAGAAAGCATGAGTGGTGGAGGGACAGAGAGAGAGAATCCCAAGCAGGCTCCTCACGGTCGGCACAGAGCTCGATGCGGGGCTCGAACCCACGAACCGTGAGATCATGACCTGAGCTGAAATCAAGAGCCGGGCGCTTCACTGAACGAGCCAGCCGGGCGCCCCCTCCTCTCCCTCGCTCTTGTTCAACCACAACCTGGAACAGCTGGCGTAAGGCAGACAGAGTGAGTGGAAACGAAAGGGACACACGGGCAAAGCTCACCGGGAGTTGGTGCTGAAGGTGAAGCCCAACTGGACGGCCCTAGCCAATTTCCGGAGTATAGATAAATAAAATAGTAAAATAGCACTGCGATGCCAATCAGTTAAGGGAAATTTAACAAGGGACTCTTGTGAGCTGGTGCAAGCTGGTGGGAGCGGCTCTAGCACAAGCCCTGCCAAGGCTGTGTCTCTCAGGCTGGTGATGGGCGCCCGGAGGCTTTTGATACTATTCTTTTCCCTTTGTGTGGACATTACCCCACAAGGGTGTGTGTGCCGATGGGTGATTATTGTTACAGTGACGAATGGAAGGCAGGGACCCTGAGATCTGGAGCAGAGGACAAGCTGAGCTGTATTCTCTCTCCCTCCCCCAGCACCACCCCTCCTCCAGGCTCAAAGAAAAAGCCAGGAAGGCTTCCAGTGGCTGTCTGGTTCCTTGGGTGACGGGGATCGGAGCCAAGTGAGGAGGTCTGCCAGGCCCTGGGGACGCTGGAGAGGGCCTGGCGTGACAGAGGGAGGAAAGAAGAGGGCCAGACAGAGGTCATATGTGGCAGCGAGGCCGAACTCGAACGTGGGGGCAGAGAGAAGCCCCCTGCACGATGGCCGCGGAGCGGACCCTCGTCTGAGCAATCCATTAGCCCTTGGGAACAGGGTCCCGGTGGGGAGGGGACCTGAAAGACTGGGGCTTTGGAGGCAGAAGAAAACCGTGGGTGTGAGCTCTGATCTACCTCCTGTTACTGAGAGGTCTTGGGCAAACTTTCCGATGCACCTGTGAAATGAGCTAATAGTTCTTGCCCCCAAACAGACATGACTGTGGCTGTCCCTTAGCAGCCCTGTAAGATGTCCGGATCTCCAACCGGCCCTGTCCCCCTGGTGCTGCCACCACCCGCGCTGG
This sequence comes from Prionailurus viverrinus, assembly GCF_022837055.1. Classification (NCBI taxonomy): domain Eukaryota; kingdom Metazoa; phylum Chordata; class Mammalia; order Carnivora; family Felidae; genus Prionailurus; species Prionailurus viverrinus. The sequence continues at coordinate 128,364,405 of NC_062567.1, forward strand.
AAGGAAAACTAATGGCCCGCCAGCTACTCACTTGGAGCCCCAGGCCAAGCGGCTTGACGCGGCACTTCAGAATCCTGTCACTGACCCACTGAGGGCCACAGCATCATTATTATCCCCACGGTGCCAAAGAGGTGACCGAGGCCGAGAGAGGTGAAGGATCTTGGCTGAGGCCACACCCAGGGAGTGGCAGAGCTGAGCTTTGAACCTAGGAAGCCCGATACTGTCGGCACTGTGACCAGATTAGGACACAGGAGGCGTCAGAGGGAGTGAGGGACTGTTTGCCAACTGGGATGGGTCGTCTGCATGGGGAGGACAGATGTGCCTGGAGCCTGGACATTCCCAGCACGCGGCACGGGGCCTGGCCTGGAGAGGGCCCTTGGTGGCTGTGAAATGAATGTCCCTGGGAATGAGTCCTAGGTCTCAGAGCCCATAGGCGTCCGGGAAGGGGTGAATAGCCCAAAGGTGAATACCCCTGCCACTATGCCTGGCATCCTCCACCCTTGCCCTTTGGCCTGACCTTGAAACAAGTTGGACCGCATGTTGTAGCCCAGATCATAGTAGTCTGAGAAGATGGCGTTGATTCCCATGGGACTCTGGGTCCTGCTGGGCCACGAGCTGGCCCTCTTCTGGCCCTCAGAGCCTTCACCGATGGCCCTTTGAGCCTGCGCGGCGAGTGAGGAAGAGACCAGGGAAGCAGGGTCAGCCCCCTAGCTCCCCTCCAACTCCTCCTCCCTCTCACCCTGCCCTCGCCACCTCCTACCCCACCCCTACCCTGCAGCCTTCAACCAGGCCCGGGGCCAGGGACTGGGAGACCTGAAGGCCCTCCACCACTCACACGTCCCCGCGTGCCACACGGGCATCGGAGACGGTAATGATCACAGAGCCTCTTCCCTGCTTTGAGCACCTAGTGTATACATCGTCAGGAGAGGTCTTCATAAGGTAATGTTCTTCCTGCCTTTTTATACATGAGGAACTCGAGCCTCGGGGCAGGACTTGCCCTGCTGTCATAGTTGGCGAACCACAGAGCCCCCAGAACCGAGGCATCACCCAGGTCAGCTCTGGGTGGCCCCTTAGATTTCATCAGGGCCAGCCCCCTCCTGTAGTGTGGAACCGAGGCTCAGACTGGCTAAGGAACCAGGAAACCGGGGTGGGAGTCCCAGTTCTGCCATAACCCAGCTGCTGACATCGGGCAAGTCTCTGCCCCTCTCCGGGCCTCAGTTTCCCTACTTGTAAAAAATGGGGGTGGGGGCCAAACTGGATGGTCATCGAAGTAGCTTCCAGCTCTGATATTTGCTGGCTCAGTGACATCTGTGTTGTGTCAAAGCTAGACAGAAAAGCCAGGTCCCTATTCAGGCCCAGGACAATGATGACCAAAGGGCAAAGTGACGCCTTTCCGAGGCCGAGAGGGGCAGTGACAGGTAGTGATCATAGAGCCAACCTCAGGTGGGGGCAAGGTCCTCAAGACGCTTGGGATTGTGACTTTCCAGACTAGCAGGTGGGTGTGGGTACCACACCTTGTGATGACAAAGCAGAGGGGGGCCCGGCCCACAGCCTTTGTGATCCTTGTAACTCCGCTTGCTGATTGTGACCCCAAGTGGCTCACGGCACCTCCCTGAACTTCTCTTGTACCATCTGTTCAAAAAAGAAGCCATAACTCGCACCATATGAGGGTCGAGATGATGGCTTTGAAAAATATCTCTCAAGGGACGCCCGGGTGGCTCAGTCGGTGAGGCATCCGACTTCGGCTCAGATCATGATCTCACGATCCGTGAGTTCAAGCCCCGCGTCGGGCTCTGTGCTGATGGCTCAGAGCCTGGAGCCTGCTTTGGATTCTGTGTCTCCCTCTCTCTCTGACCCTCCCCCGTTCATGCTCCGTCTCTTTCTCTGTCTCAACAATAAACGTTAAAAAAAATAAAAAAAGAAAAGAAAATATCTCTCAAAACGCCAGACCAAGAGAGCTCTTAGCATTTGACCAGAAAGAGCAGTTTTATGTCAACTTTTCAGTTGATCAGTAGGGACTCCACTAAATGACGTGTCAGGTGGGGAACAGTGCCGGCATCGACTAGCGATGTCTGCCGTGTGCAGGATAGGAACGGTGTGGTATGCGTGTCACGTGTTTGCCAGCCCGATGTCGTCCAGCTGCCTCCCTTTACAGATGTAGGGACCGGAGCCCCGAGAGGGGAAGTAACTTGTCCAAAGTCACCCAGGAAGTAACCTTGTCCAAAGTCACCCAGCATTCAGGGGCAGAGCCAGGGCTCAAGCCCAAATCTTCTGAGTCCCAGCCAGTGCTCTCCATCCACTCAACGCGGTCTCCTTCAGGAGACTGGTCCCAGTTAAAAGCATCTAATCCGAACACCAGACTTAACGCTGAAAAGTCCGTAAGGGCCAGAACAGGCAAGTGCACAGCCAGCACTTGTTAATGATATTATTGTAGAGACTCTGTACTTGAGGGCAGGCTCCTCGGGGGTCCCCCTAAGTCTCCATGCTGAACCCACCTGCCGCCCTCAGCCTCTTGTGCCCGCTCTGATACCTGCTCCTCAGAGACCAGCTCGTCCACCATGTTGCTCCCAAACTTGTGACGGATGTTGTCAGGAATGATGCTGCTCTTCTGGTCCTGGGCTCCCGCGTTGGGACCTTCCTTCAGTCCCTGGCACAGCGGAGCCCCCTCTCGGATAGAAGCCCTGCTCTCCCTCGAGGAGGGTCTGTAATCTGCCTTCCTCGGAGACCCACACTGTGGGTCCCACCCCGAGGACAGAGAGTCCCTACTGATGGCCGTTGGGGGTGGAGGCCGGACCTCCTCCAAGTGGATCTGCCTTAGGGGGCTGCCTCCCCGGTACAGGCTCTGCTGTGGGGAGACTGGGGCCTGGTACTTGAACTTGGAGGTGCCCACAGGGCTGCAGGCAGTTCTCCAGGGGTCCGTGTCCTGCTGGCCTCCCTCGCTGTTCAGATGGGCCCTGGTCAAAGTGGTGGTACCTGAACAGGGGGAGAGAGGGAGGGGAGGGAGGGAAGGAGACAGATAAATGCAGAGTGGGGGACAGGGAGGAAGACAGTGATGGGGCAACAATGCTCCCTCTCCTCTCCTTTCCGAGCCTCCCGGACACTGTGTCTGCCTCTGCATCTCTCTCTGCATCTTCAATAAACTCTGGTCTCACTTCCTCTCGGCTTGGGTTTCATTCCCATCCTGTGCAGAGCCAAGGGCCCTCTTGGCTGGCCCGGCGGGACCTCTCCGGGTCCTCGGACCTAGCCAGCCCGTGTCAAAGGGACGGTCAAAGGGACGGGGACAGAGAGCGGTCACAGCAACCAGCGGAAGCACAGGTGAGAAATCAGGAGAGACCAAGGAAGACAGTGGCTCCGTTGGCCAGGCCTCCCACGGGACAGGATCAACCCACACTGGTTTTGACAACAGGAGCTGCAGCCCTGAGGCCTGGCCGCGTGTGACCTTGACCTCTCCGCGCTTTGGTGAACCTAGCTCTGTTTGATCAGTTCTCTTCCCGGCTTTGAACCCCACAGCGATCCAGTGAAGAAAGCCAGCAGCTTGGCAGAGGGAAGTTGGCAGAGGGCTTCCTTGGCTTGGCCCAGTCATGGAGCTGGAGGGGCCAGGTCCTTGCTCCCCATTCAGAGCGGCCCCCCCAACCCCCACTTCCTTCTGCTGTTTTCACTCTGCAGGTGGCATCACCCCAGCCATTTCAGGCTCTCCCACCAGCAGCCGCGCATTCTGGCCCGGACTTCTAGTCCCAGCCCGCCGGCCCGCATTCTCTTCACCCACCCCTGGCTCCCACCAAACGGCGGCCCCTGCCCCACCCCCACCTTGTGATACCTCACCGCCCAGCCCCCGCCCCCCCTCGGGCTGGTTCCGCCACCTGGAAGGCCTGCCCTTCCTTCTCCCGGAGTCAAAACCCTACCCTTCGGTTCCTTCAAATGCTGTCTCACCAAGAATCCTCCCTGACACCCACCCCAGGCTGGCCTGGCCGCAGGCTGCACACACGTCTCACCACCCTGGGCTTTTCCCTTTCTCCACACAGCCTCAGCCTCGCCCCTGCTCCCCAGTCTTCAATCCCAGGTTACGGCTGCAAATGCGTGCGGGGAGCTTCCCTCCAAAGCATTCTAGACGGCTCCTCCAGCCCTCCTAAGGATACATAGTTTTGCTTCGCTTTTGTTTACAAAGGAGACATATTCTCCCTGTTGCTTTGTAACTTGCTGGTAAGCACCACTCTGGCACAAAAACAGACACATAGACCAATGGAATAGAATAGAAACCCCAGAACTAGACCCACAAACGTATGGCCAACTCATCTTTGACAAAGCAGGAAAGAACATCCAATGGAAAAAAGACAGCCTCTTTAACAAATGGTGCTGGGAGAACTGGACAGCAACATGCAGAAGGTTGAAACTAGACCACTTTCTCACACCATTCACAAAAATAAACTCAAAATGGATAAAGGACCTGAATGTGAGACAGGAAACCATCAAAACCGTAGAGAAGAAAGCAGGAAAAGACCTCTCTGACCTCAGCCGTAGCAATCTCTTACTCGACACATCCCCAAAGGCAAGGGAATTAAAAGCAAAAGTGAATTACTGGGACCTTATGAAAATAAAAAGCTTCTGCACAGCAAAGGAAACAACCAACAAAACTAAAAGGCAACCAACGGAATGGGAAAAGATATTTGCAAATGACATATCGGACAAAGGGCTAGTATCCAAAATCTGTAAAGAGCTCACCAAACTCCACACCTGAAAAACAAATAACCCAGTGAAGAAATGGGCAGAAAACATGAATAGACACTTCTCTAAAGAAGACATCCAGATGGCCAACAGGCACATGAAAAGATGTTCAGCGTCGCTCCTTATCAGGGAAATACAAATCAAAACCACACTCAGGTATCACCTCACGCCAGTCAGAGTGGCCAAAATGAACAAATCAGGAGACTATAGATGCTGGAGAGGATGTGGAGAAACAGGAACCCTCTTGCACTGTTGGTGGGAATGCAAATTGGTGCAGCCGCTCTGGAAAGCAGCGTGGAGGTTCCTCAGAAAATTAAAAATAGACCTACCCTATGACCCAGCAATAGCACTGCTAGGAATTGACCCAAGGGATACAGGAGCACTGATGCATAGGGGCACTTGTACCCCAATGTTCATAGCAGCACTCTCAACAATAGCCAAATTATGGAAAGAGCCTAAATGTCCATCAACTGATGAATGGATAAAGAAATTGTGGTTTATATACACAACGGAATATTATGTGGCAATGAGAAAAAATGAAATATGGCCTTTTGTAGCAACGTGGATGGAACTGGAGAGTGTGATGCTAAGTGAAATAAGCCATACAGAGAAAGACAGATACCATATGGTTTCACTCTTATGTGGATCCTGAGAAACTTACCAGGAACCCATGGGGGAGGGGAAGGAAAAAAAAAAAAGAGGTTAGAGTGGGAGAGAGCCAAAGCATAAGAGACTGTTAAAAACTGAGAACAAACTGAGGGTTGATGGGGGGTGGGAGGGAGGGGAGGGTGGGTGATGGGTATTGAGGAGGGCACCTTTTGGGATGAGCACTGGGTGTTGTATGGAAACCAATTGGTCAATAAATTTCATATATATAAAATAAATAAATAAATAAATAAATAAATAAATATTGACTTTATATTCAGCACAGCAAAGGTCAAAAAAATAAAAAAATAAATAAAATAAAAAAATAAAAAATATAAAAAATAAAAAAAATATTTAAAAATATTTAAAAATATTAAAAAAAAATAAAAAAATTAAAAAAAATTAAAAAATAAATAAATAAAATAAAATAAAATAAAATAAAATAAAAACGCACCACTGTGCCTCGGGGATTGACTTACGGTGGCAGACACAGACCTAACTGGGCAGGACTTCGCAGCTGCCCCGCGGGTGGGCATTCAGAATGTTCCAGGCTTCTTTTCCAGAGAAGGCCGCTGGACAGCAGCGGGTTTTGACCCCCGGTCACTGGGGGGTTTCATTTCACTCTCGCGGGGCGCCGTCACCAAGGGGTGGTGGTGCTCTGTGTAAGCCCCTCTCGCCCCCACCATGAGGAGCTGTAGACCCTTCTCTGGGGCCACAGCGCCTTTAGAAAAAGCTTGCCTTCCTTCCTGCCCCCCACCGGTGAAATCAGATGCCCTTCCATTCTTGCTCTTTTGTCATCCACACAAAAGGCAGAGGGAGAACCTGTTCCTGAGGCCGGACCAGATGGCCTTCCCTCCATCCTGTCCCGCTTCCGCCCCAGCCAACAAATGGGCGCGCCTCTGGGGACCGGCCAAGGATGGGGACCGGCACCCTTCTCAACAGAGCGGAGGCAGAGTATGGGGTGCGCTCAGCGCCCACCTCATCAACCACGGCCCCTCCTCCTGCCCGTGGGGGGGCCTGGGGCTGAGCACAGGATGCTGAGCTCAGGACTCAAGGGGCAGGGCTCCCCGTTTCTCCCAGGATGAGCCCCTGACTGCCTCATCTATCCGCAAGTTACAGCGGAACTGCCCGCCCACCCTCTGCCAGCCCTTTGGGGTGACGAGAGCTTCACTCGCCGGACCCTGGTTCAGAGAGCCGGTATTCACTAACCATCCACCGAGGGAGCACGGACCGCGTCAGGTGCTGGGTCAGGCGCTGGGGACACAGCAGTGAACTAAAGGGCCAACCCTTGTCCTCTTGGAGCTACATATTTGTGGAATGAATGAATGAATGAACGAATGAATGAATGAACAAACGAACGAAGGAACAAATGAATGAATGAATGAATGAATGTTGCTGGCATTTCAGGAACCTCACTGCAACTCTACCAGCCTTCCATCCCTTCAGCTATAAAATGGGCAGAGTAAGGGTCAAATGGTCAGCGGTTTCCCAAGCTTGGCCCTCGATCAGAATCGCGCCCCCGCTTGTTACACATCTGCGGATTCCAGGGCCCTCCCGGCGCCTGCATCAGAACCTCGCTGGGAGAGGCTGGAATCCGAGCCAGACTGAACAAGGCCGGGGTCCTTGGATTTTTGGAGACAGCTTCCAGCAGGCAGGGCCTCCCCGATCTCACTGGAAGGCCACTCAGCATGGGGCGCCTCTCAGAGCTGACCCGACCCAGTCACGCCTGCATTGAAAGCCCTCCTCTTGTCCTGAGGGCGGAGCCCCCAGTGCAGGGGTCAGGCCCCCACTCTGCCTCTCCAGCCATATCGACTTCTCTAGGTTCCACCAAAGCACCAGCCCTCTGACTTCTAGACTTTTGCCCACACTGTTCGCCATGCCTGGATACTCCCTTCTCGCCTCCTTGGGCCACACCACTCCCTGGACGGGGCTCGCTCAGGACCTCCATGTACTTTCCGGACACCCGACCAGGCCCCTGCTGGCTTGTCCCTCAGCCCTGCCCTCGGGCGCACGCTTCCCCCTGAGCCCTGCAGACAGGACACAGCAGAGAGGTGGATGGGAGGGGCCAGCGATATTCCTCCCCCTGCCTTTGATTTCTGTCTTCAAACAGAATGCAGAGGGAGTCAGGGCCCCACAGGGGGTCTGGAGACCCAAGCAAGACCGAGGGGGAGAAGGGGCTGTTCCCTGCTGCCCCCGGGGTGCCCGAGCGGAACTCATCCCAGGCCAGCCTGTCCTACCTGCTCGGCGGCTCAGGTCCATGGACTCTTGTTCTGGGACAAGTAATTCCAAGCTTCGTCCTGTTGACCAAGAAACACATGTGGTCGTCTCAGATGACACACAGTCTCTGCAGAGGCGGGTGAGCTGGAGCTGAACACGAAGGCCCGCGGCCGTCTGTCCGGCCCCCACCCAGGGACCCCTCCATGCTGTTTCCAATGCTCTCTGGTACTCAGCGAGCCCCCCATCCCCGATGGCCTGCCTCCTGGACCCCTGCCCACTCTGCCCTCTCTGGAAAGCCCGGTCACTTCCAATGCCGGGGCCCCAAAGACGTTTCTCAAAGAGCCTGGAGGCCCCGAGCCTCGCTCTTGCCTTTTGCTGCCCTTTCCTTCACTTCTCGCCGATCTGCAGCACCCTGTGCTCCCCTGGGAGCCCCCAGCGGGCCCCTGGTTGCGGGGTGCCTTGCCCCAGGCCCCCCCATCCTGGTGACCATCTGCCTCCCTCCAACGTGTCCATTTTAACAGCCGGTCGCTCAAGCCTGAGCGAAGGGAACCGGCTTGGCCAACACAGGAGAGCCGAAAGCAGGTGTTAGATTAATGCCTTCTGTCTTTTATTTTTTTAATGTTTATTTATTTTTGACAGAGAGAGAGAGAGAGAGAGAGAGAGAGAGAGAGACAGAGCATGAGTGGGGGAGGGGCAGAGACAGAGGGAGACACAGAATCCGAAGCAGGCTCCAGGCTCCGAGCCATCCGCACAGAGCCCGAGGCGGGGCTCGAACTCACAGACGGTGAGATCGTGACCTGAGCCAAAGTCGGACCCTCAACAGACTGGGCCACCCAGGGGCCCCTAGTGCTTTCTGTCTCATTCACACTCTCTCTCTCTGGCTCTTCTCGGCTTCCTTGCTCTGCCGCAAACAGCTGCTATGTTTTGAGCTGCCCCGGGGAGAGGCCAACAGCTCATGAGGAATGGAGACCCTTGGTCCAATGGTCCTCAAAGAACCACCTGACCCTTCACCCGAATGAGCATGGCCGTGAATCCTTCCCTGGTTGAGCCTTCATATGAGAACACAACCCAGCGGACACGTTCATTATAGCTCGTGGGAGACCCTGAGCCAGAGGTCCCAGCCCGGCCACACTCAGGATCCAGACCCCCAGAAGCTGTGAGAGAATAAATTTGTACTTTTGTCAAGCACATAGTCTTAAGTGACTACGCCTTGTGGTCATTTGTCACGCAGCAATAGATAGCCAGCATGGATTCCGGTACCAAGAATGGGCCGCTGCTGTAACAAATAACCTAAAACTGTGGGAGTGGCTTCGGAACCAAGCGGTGGTTGGGGCGTGGGTAGAGTTTGAGGAACGGGATGGAAAAAGGCCTCAATTGCCTGAAACGGATAATGAGTAGAAACCTGGGCTTGGAGGATGTACGAAAGGATGTGAGGAACGTGTTCTTCGAACCTGGAGGAAGACATGTCCTCGTTAGGTAGCGAAGGAAACTTAGGGACACTGTCCTTGACAGGTGGGAAGCGGGACATGTGACTGATGCACCAGGAGAGGTAGCAAGGGAGATTTCCAAGCAAAGGCACGGAAGGTGCCTCCCGGTTTCTTCCTGTTGCTTCCAGTGAAGTATCACAGGGGGAAGAAACACTGAAGGAACCACCGTTAAACACAAAAGAGGCAGAACTTGATGGTTTTGCAAAACCTCATCCTCTTCAGGTGCCAAAATTCAGAAGACACCTGGGTGGCTCAGCCGGTGAAGCGTCCGACTTCGGCTCAGGTCACGACCTCGCGGTCCGTGGGTTCGAGCCCACGCGTCGGGCTCTGTGCGGACAGCTCGGAGCCCGGAGCCTGCTTCGGATTCTGGGTCTCCCTCTCTGTCTGCCCCTCCCCTACTCGCACTCTGTCTCTCTCTGTCTCAAAAATAAACAAACATTAAAAAGAAAATTTTTTTTAAAGAAGGCATGTATATTATTGGGGCCTGGAGGGGCCACTGAGGTAGGCAGTCCACATGGCTCCGGGGGACCCTGTCCCTGGGTATTCACACTCTTGTATAATCCCTCCCCTGGCACGTGGGCTGGGCCTGTTGACCCGCTTCTAACCAAAAGAATAGTGGATGGGATGCCACTCGGAGAGTGAACGTAGAAGATTGGGACTCCGTCTTGTCCACACTCTGTCAGGCTCTTGGCTCGCTCACTCTGACAGAAGCAGCGGCCATGTTGTGAGCTAACCTCAGGAGAGGCCCCCCTGGCAGGGATCTGAGGGAGGCCTGTTCAAGAATCCGTGAGCAACTGAGCCCTACCATATGAGTAGCTCTGGAAAGGGGTCCTTCTCTAGTTGAACTTTGATTATATACCGTGAATGACCTTGAGAGATGGCCGCCATGGGAGTGCATCTGCATTTCCGACCCAAAGGAGTTGTGAAATAAGAAAAAAAAATGTTCTTGGGGCGCCTGGGTGGTTCAGTCCGTTAAGCATCTGATCTCACAGCTCGTGATGATCAGGTCATGATCTCACAGTTCGTGAGTTCGAGCCCCGCGTCGGGCTCTGTGCTGACGGCTCAGAGCCTGGAGCCTGCTTCGGATTCTGTGTGTGTCTCTCTCTCTGCCCCTCCCCTGCTCGTGCTCTGTCCCTCTCTATCTCTCAACAATAAATAAATGTTAAAAAAAAAAAAGTTTTGTAAAAAAAAATGTTCTTAAGCCACTAAGTTTTGGGGTGATTTGTTACACAGCAAGGGATAACTAATACAGCTCATCTATTACGCACTCTTACATTTAGTAGATTAATCTGTCTTCATAAGGAAGCAGGTGTTCAGAGAAAGTATTAACTCACCCTCTTTCACAGATGGAGACACTGAGGCTCAGAAAAGAAATAGGACCTCAGCCAAGTGGGACGGAACCCAAGCCCGACCTCTTCTGCCTCCTTCGAGTGAGCCGTCTGCTCCCGTCCCCACGCCCACATCCCAGTCCTCCCCCGCCCATGTGCCCACAGCAGTGTCCTTTCTGCCCCAGCGACACTCCTAGTCCATAGCAGCCTGGACCGGCTGGAACAGAAGTGTGGACTCCCTGCCGGTTTCTGATCTGGAAAGAAAGGTCCCAAGAGACGTCAGTCAAGGAGGACGGGGAAGGAGGTCTGGTTGGGCCCGGGGAACTCTTCCCTCACGAGCGGCCCTGAATAGAGAGAGGGACGGCGAAATCCTGGGTCCCGGGAGACCCCCGGCCCACCTCACAGGCCCCTGCCTCACCTCTCTGCTCTCTCTCATGTCAGCTGAAGTCCAGGAGCACAGATCCACACAGCAGACCCGCTCCTGAAGACCACTGGCTGGGTGCCAGGGCGCCCCCCTCCCCCACTGTTCACTGGAGTCGCCATGGTGACCGCTATACATAGGGCTCTGTTACCTCAGAGGGCCTGCACCCCCCACCCCCCCTGCATCCCCACAGGGGAACAGAGGCCGGGGGGAAGCCGGTACTGAAGGGGAAGGAGGGGTCTTCAAGCATTGCTCTGTCTCCACTCAAAATGTTTCCCAAGCCCCGCACATGTGACACACGGAGGGCTCGGATGCCATCAGGTGGAAAGAAAGTTCTCGGAGCCACAGTGGATTAAGTAGAGAGATCAGTGTGGTCTGGAGAAAGGTGTCAGGGCTCTCGGAGGGGCCATCTGAGCTGGCCTCTGAGGGATGTATAGGAGTTTGACAGTTTAGAAGGGACTTGAATACTAAAGGCGTGAATGTGGGGCGCCTGGGTGGCTCCGTCGGTTGAGCGTCCGACTTCAGCTCAGGTCATGATCTCCGTGAGTTCAAGCCCCGCGTCGGGCTCTGTGCGGACAGCTCCGAGCCTGGAGCCTGCCTCGGATTCTGTGTCTCCCTCTCTCTCTCTCTCTCTCTCTCTCTCTCTCTCTCTCTCTCGGCCCCTGCCCCGCCCATGCTCTGTCTCTCTCTGTCTCTCTCTCAAAAATAAATAATACGTATTAAAAAGAGAAAAAAAGAAGAGCGTGACTTTGGTCAAGTTCTTTGGCTGAACTTTCCTCACGTGTGAAACAGAGACAGCTCACCGCCAAGGGCAAGGTGAGGATTGAGCGAAGTCACTTTTGGGAAATGCTGGCGCATTGCCCGCCACAGAGACGTCGCCCGTAGCCTGGTGCTAACCTCATAAGCCACTCATCAGCAAGGCCTTCCAAGTACACCAGACTCGCACGCCCTTAGCCACCTCCACATCTCTCCCTGCCCCAGTCCAGACCTCTTGCCTCCTCCCTCGCCTCCTGGGTTTGCTCTCCTGCCTGTATTAATTTTCTTTTCTTTTTTTTTTTTTTAATGTTATTTTTGAGAGAGAGAGACAGAGAGCGCAGGCAGGGGAGGGGCTGAGACAGAGAGAGACGCACACAGAGTCCGAAGCAGGCTCCAGGCTCTGAGCCTGACCCGGGGCTCGAACTCACGAACGGTGAGATCATGACCTGAGCCGAAGTCGGTGGCTCCACCGACTGAGGCTGCCTAACAGTATTACCACAAACTTAGCCGCTTCGCACACATTTATTATGGCAGCTGCTGTGGGTCAGGGCACCTGCCATGGCTTAGCTGGATTCTCTGGTCACTCAAGGCTCCAATAAAGGACCCAAAGCTAGCATGACAAGGACGACAGCATGGAGGGGGGAGGGGTCAGTCCCAGCCCTCTTCCACGCAGACTCCGTAGGCATCCGGCCTGACCCAGCGTGACACCCCAGTGTCCTCAGCGTGTACTGAGCACCCACCTGCCTCAACGTCAGGCTAGGGCCTGGGGTAGGTCACTGACAGACTCGGTCCCCTGGCCCTCCATGACCCTGTCTTTGCCCAGGAAGGCTGCACAGTGGCAGCAGGGAACCTCCAGGAGGTGAGGCCTAGGCTCATGAGGCTGTGAGGAGAAAACAGACCTCCTGTGGCTTGGTCGGTTAAGTGTCGGACTCTTGATCTCAGCTCAGGTCCTGATCTCAGGGTTGTGAGTTCAAGCCCCACGCTGGGCTCTGCACTGGGTATGAAGCCTACTTAGAAAGAAAGAAAGAAAGAAAGAAAGAAAGAAAGAAAGAAAGAAAGAAAGGGAAGGAAGAGAGAAAGGAAGAAAGGAAGAAGGGAGGGAAGGAAGGAAGGAAAGAAGGAAGGAAGGAAGGAAGGAAGGAAAGGAAGGAAGAAAGAGGGAGGGAGGGAAGGAAGGAAGAAAGGAAGGAAAGAAGGAAGGAAGAAAGGAAGAAAGAAAGGAAGAAAGAGGAAGGAAGGAAGAAAGGAAGAAAGAGGAAGAAAGGAAGGAAGGAAGGAAGGAAGGAAGGAAGGAGGAAACAGCCACCCTGAGGCACTACCAAGACAGTAAGACAGCTGACAATATGACAGCCCTCCTCACAGCCCGAGTCTGGACATTTAGATAAGGACCTGAGCTTGGGATTCCCGTGTCAAATTCCGCCTTTGCCTTTCCCGGGGCACATATTGAAATAACCACTTAGAGCTGAGCCCGTGAAAAGTGAGGACCCTCCGCCCCAACCATCCTGTGAGTTAATGGGAACTCGCTGCCCTGCTCCGTCTCTCCTGCCCACGCAGGACCTGGGACAGAGGACCGCCCTTCCCCTGGCTCATCACCGCCCCCACCCCACCCATGGCTGGGATCTGGAAGTAATCAATCTTGCAACTTGATTTCCTCTGTGTGGGTGCGCTGAAACCGCCTTTAGTCAAAAGGACCACAGGGTTTTCTTTCACTTTTCCAAGAGGGGGTTCAGACGCCAAGGGGGCTACCGGTTGACCTTGTGGGGGTGGCCTGTGCCCCCCTCGTTCAGCAAGTCTGATTATTCTTTTAATTTTTTTATGTGTATTTATTAGCGTCAGCAGGGGAGGGGCAGAGAGAGAGGGAGACACAGAATCCGAGGCAGGCTCCAGGCTCCGAGCCGTCCGCACAGAGCCCGACGCGGGACTCGAACTCACAAACCGTGAGATCATAACCTGGGCCAAAGTCGGACGCTCAACCCACTGAGCCACCCAGGTGCCCCTGAGCATCGCCTCCTCTGAGAGGCCCCAGGGCCTGTGTTGTGTGACGCCCATTCGATCCCTTCTTTGGAAGGCCAGATGCCCCCTCCACCATTCTTACCCCCACCCCCCGGAGGGCTGGGCCTACACCGGGAGGGGGAGGGGGCGGGTGCCCGGCTGTCCTTGCTTTCACTTCTCTCCACCTCCTGGGGCCCCCTCCCAGTGGGTCCCCGCGTGCTCCACCGGACATGGGAGACAACAGGCGACTTCTTCTGCCAGAACTAAATAATAGAGTGGCACCCTCAGGGCTGCCTCCCCAGCTAGGGGCTGCTCGGGAGGTTTCTTGCCCCGATGGGCTCTAGGGAGTCCGGAGGAGACGGGCATAGGGGGCCGGGGTGGAAGCCAGAGAGAGGCAGGCAAACACGGCTCCTCAGAAAAAGCGGTTTATTCCAGTGTCTGGGAGGAAAGGAGAGCTTTGCCCGGCAGTTCTCAAACCTAGTCGGTCTCCTTTGCCGACGAGGGACGCGCTGTGTGTCAGACTTCGGTCACTGAACAGACGGGAGCTTCTGGCCACTGAGGAGGCCCACCGCTCAGGCCTTCCCGCGCTGCCACTGGGACACGCGGGTCTCCGGGGGGGCCCGGTGGAACCACTCGAACCAGGAGCCGTCGTAGACGGCCACGTCGGGCTTGCCGCAGAGGTAGGCGGCCAGGGCAATGTGGCAGGCGGTGACTCCCTTCCGGCAGGTGGCAATGAGGGGCTGGGCCAGATTCACCTTCTTGGCCTCGAACAGAGCACGCAGCTCCTCTGGGCTCTTCTCGAAGCCGTCCTTGGTCAAGAAGTCCACGAACGGCATGTTGACTGAGCCTCGGATGTGGCCCGGATCCAGTCCTGGGCGCAGCAGAAGGCAAAGGGGGGGAAGGACAGGGTTAAGGGCAGCCTGGGGGCCGAAACCCGCGGAGGCTATAAGGATAGGAGCTACACGAAGGAACGTAAGGCCTTTGCCCTTCTTGGAGCTCAACTTCCTCCCGGCCCAACCTACAGTCAATGCTTGAGACAGAAGCCAAAGGGCACTCTCCCCCCAAACCCTGCCTTGAAGCAGGGATGTCCGAAGTCATACCTGCTTGAGGGGACAGGGGTGAGTCTCACCTCTGCCGCTCACCAACCTTTACACTACCGTTTTACCTCGGACAACGCTTCACTTCTCTGAATCGGTTTGCTCGTCTGTAAAATGGGCCCAATGGCACACAGCTGTCTCGTAGGGTTGCTGAGAAGCGAACGCTACGAGCTGTGCTGATGGCGAAGAACACAGCGGTGGGAGAGATGGGCCGGCTCTCGGGGAGATCACAGCCAGGCGGGGAAGACAGACGCTAAACGGATAACCCCGTGATTCGTTACACGTAATGTCGCTCCATTTTACAGACGAATACGCTGAGGCTTGGCCACGCGCAATGGCTCAGCTGAGGCCACACAGAGAGGCGAAGGCAGACCCGGGGTTCCACCGGGTCCCCTGAGGTTCCCGTTAAGCACCGGTGTGGGAAGCACATGTGACCTGGTGCTAGACGTACACTTGAACCCCAGCTCTGCCACTTACCAGCAGGGTGACCCCTTAAGTGTCACTTCTCTGGGCCCCAGTTTCCCCCAGGGCTTGAACGGGAATGAGAGTACTCACGGGCAGGGGCTGTTGTCAGGGGTAAGGCCCCGACTACTGAGGCCGGCCCACCCACCCTCAGAGGCCGATGCTCTCGCCACCTCACCGCCTCCCTTGGGGGCAGGTGAGGACAGCGAGGGGTGGTCCCTGCAAGGCCGTCCTAGCAACCCTGAGAGGCTTGGCTAGGAGCAGAGTGGGAGGTTTGAGCTGGTCGAGGTCCCTTCTGGAACAGTCTCCCCTCCCAGTGAGTCTGAGACCAAATGTGGTTTCAGAATAGCCAGCAAGTGGGGCAAAGGGATCTGGGCGGAGGCCTTGGTCCCACCCTTAGCGTGCCAAAGGTCACTCCTCTCTTCCTCAAGCACCCCACACCCTGGCAGTCTTTGGATGCTGGGAGCGGGGCCCAAGGCAGGTCTGGGCGCCTCTTGGAGCTCCCTTTCCTCCAAAATCCCCCACCCCACCCCCTTACCCTGGACCGTGGGACAGAGCAGGACCAAGGTGGGCAGCAGGGGGAGGGAGGGGACTGGAGGAAGACACACACTGGGCCAGGGTGCAGCCAGGAGGCCCTGCATCCCTAAGCCTCAGCCTCCCCACCCGTGAAATGGAGAGATAACCCCGCCTACGTCACAGGCCTATGGGGAAGATTAGCCACTGTAGGCAGAAGCCCCTAGTGACCCCGGGCACACAGTAGGTGCACAGTCATGCCAGCAATGCCCCAACCCCCATCCCCTGAAGCCAAAGAAGATTCCCAAAATTCACCGGCATGAGTCAGGGGTTCCTTTGACCGCACAGAGGTCTCCACTTATACATTCCGGGGAGTCTTTCCTGTGGGAATTTTATCTCTTTGTCTGGAAATTTTCATCGGAGGCTGGCCGCCTGCCGCCCCTACCAGGGAGAAGCCAATGGATCTGTTGGCTTCAAGGGCCTCCCGTGCCAAGAAATCCAACTTAGAAATCTCTGGGCATCCAGGCAGTGGGCCGAATGGAAGTGTATTTCAAAGCGCGAGTGTCTGTGGAGCTCTGAATGCCGTCTTCTTTCCTTCCTCTGGTCCCCGATGCCAACAGCGCCCCTGCTTTCTTGGTTGCATAAAAGGCACCTCTTGGGAGTAGAGAAGTCTGGGGGGTTCCGTGACTCTGGCTTCCCAAACTGGGCCAGCCCCAGGAGGCGGGGGTCCCCCTCGTCTCTGCCAGCGAGGGCTCAGGGCCTGTCCGAGGAATTTAAATGAGCAGGTGCTGACCGCCTGTGCATGGCGAGGGCCGGGACGAACCCAGCCCAGAGAGCCTTGGAGAACAGCCGGCAGAAGGACCCAGAAGCAGGGGCCTTTTCTCCTCAGCCTAGCTTCCACTGCAGGCCTGTGGCTTTCCTCCCCCCAGCGGGCCTGCCGCCAGGCCGACACCTCTGGCCCCAGGCGTCAGGCAGTGGGTTCGCTCCAGAACTTCCCGAATCCTCACAAAGCCAGGAGATGATGGGGAGCCCAGGCTCAGAGAGGTGAGGTGGCTTACCTCAGGACACACAGGCCTGTGGAGTCAGGCGTGTCCGACCCTAAAAACCTGTGTTCTTGGACCACCCTGAACCTTTCTAGGAAAGGGAGAGGAGGCAGGGGGAAAGATGAGATGACCCCTCATATTCCTCAGCTGCTCAGAGGCCTGGGACTTTGGGTTCCACCTTTGGCCAGGAGGAGGCCAGTCACTGGGGGAGGCCATCGAGAGGGTGTGACCGCTGGTTGCCCCACGAGCTGGACCCTGGCCCTCGGACGCCCCTCGTCCCCACCCCTGCGCTGGGAATGTGCATTCTGCTTGCCTTCCCTGCTCCCAGAAGCTGCCCCAAGGACATGGCCTGGAGATAGTCATGTGGCGTTGAGACCAGCTGCATGACGTGTATGGGACTCAACCCAGTCAAGGTCTCCGTATAAACTTTTAAGGCTTGGCAGGTGCATGCAGAAGTCTACTCATCTTGCCGCCGGTCAAGACAAGCCTTGTAAGTAAGTTCCCTTGCTTCTTAAACCTGCCACCCACATATCTGGAGCCGTCTGCCCCTTTCTTCAGTCTCCCCCTGCTCTCTGCATCTGGGGCTGGTTTCGGATTACCCCGGGACCCGGCCAGGAAACTGAAGAAAGGGGCCTTGGGAAAAGGCAATGGGAAAGAGGCATCGGCGGGGGCGACCCTACGTTGGGCCGTGACCTCTATGGGGGGAGGGGGTGGCCCAAACGTTGGGTACTCGCGGACCTCGGCACGGGTACAGGGAGGTCCCGAAAACACCTGCTGCCTTAATGCGCTCGCTTGAGGGGCTATGCGCAGAGAAATGAAACGGATGGCTGTCACAGTGCGCTGGCCTCCACTGCGGCCAGTTCGTCCGGACACTGAGGCCCAGCTAGAGGCTGAAAGTCAAGTTGGAAAGTGGGAAGAGCTGAGGTTTGAGAAGGACGAGCGGACGTCTCCTACCCTGCCGGCTTCGGGGCCGGCAGCCAAGGTGGGAGAGCAGGGCAGTCCGTCGGAGGTGTTAGCGTGCCCTTGTGCAAGGTGAGGAAGGCACGAGATGCTGTGGATTGAGATTCAGGAGCCTGTGACAAAGCCTGATTAGGGCGCTGAGAGGGGAATCCTTGAGCAAGCGACCAGAATCGAGGATGTTGCGGTGGAGGAGAAAGTGGAAATGCCCCCATGCCTTCCCACCCCGAATGCAAAGCAGAATCTTAAATAGCAGTTGTGGGGCGCCTGGGTGGCTCAGTCGGTTAAGCGTCTGACTCTTGACTTCGGCTCAGGTCACGATCTCCAGGTTCATGAGTTCAAGCCCCACGTCTGGCTCTGTGCTGACAGCACGGAGCCTGCTTGGGATTCTCTCTCTCCCTCTCTCCCGGCCCCTCCCCTGCTTGCTCTCTCTCTCTCAAAAATAGAGAAATAAGCATTTTTAAATAAATAAATAAATAAATAAATAAATAAATAAATAAATAGCAATTGCCCCCAAACCTGGGGGATAATCCACATTCTTTCTCTGGAAAGTCACAGTTGCAAATTTTATCACGTCTTTGATACGTAAACACCCCAGGAGTTAACCAAAACACTATCCACAGAGACTGAAGGAAAAAATCTGGGGGAGGGCGAGGGGAAGCGTACAGATTGCTCTAGAAGTTCCCTTGTCCAAAGCCTGGCCCACAGCCTTCCTAAGATTACTCATCAAAGGCTAAGTTGCAGGGTCTCTGTCTGTTTCTACGTTTACATATGTCTATGGATATGGGCTAAGTATACATGTTTTCCTACCTTCTGAAGGTATTACCAAAATTAATTTGTACAAGAGCTCTATTTAATCAGCTTAAAAATAAGCTACATATCAAAGTGCACTTAGGTGAAATTGAAATTTCATTTGCTCTCACCGCCATAAAGGATAACAGTTTCTTGAACTATCAGTCCGTTCTTGACGGGATGGTCAAACAAAGATACTGTGTTTTATCGAAATAATTTCAGGGCATCTGGGTAGCTGAGTTGGTGAAGTGTCCGACTTCGGCTCAAGTCATGATCTCACAGTTCATGAGTTCGAGCCCTGCGTCGGGGTCTACGCGGACAGCTCAGAGCCTGGCGCCTGCTTTGGATTCTGTGTCTCCCTCTTTCTCTGCCCCTCCCCTGCTCTGCCTCTCTCTCTCTCTCTCTGTCTCTCTCTCAAAAATAAACATTTAAAAAATAATAAAATAATAATTTCCTATACTTCATATAGTCTTGATCAGGTCTTTGATTACTTAAGAAAAAAGCAGAGTCTTCCCTATTAAAAGAGCTATGTTTTTGGTTTTTAGTTTTGTTTCTGTTTTTTTGTTTTTCTACAAGCATGCAATTTCTATACTTGCCTTTGAGGCCTTTAATTGTCATTTTGGTTAAGTGGATAACTGAATAGTGTTTCACGACGACCCGCGATCCTATGCGACCGTGTATTTTAAAACCTTTTGACTGAAGTCTATATTTTATTCACATTTCCTTACTTTTTATGAAATGCCTTTTCTGTTCCAGGACCCCGTCTAGGAGACCACATTATATTTAATCTTCCTGTCTCCTTAGAATTCTCTTGGCTCTGACATTTTTTTTTTATATTAAGCGAATGGATGTACTGTACCTATATTCATTAACTGCAACAAATGTACCATACTAATTAATATAAGACGTTAATAACACGGGAAACTGGGTGTGGGGGTATATGGGAACTGTCCTTTCTTTGCAATTCTTTCTGCGAATCTAAAACTGTTCTATATAAATCTACAACCTAATATAAATAAATAAATAAAACCTTTTGATATTTTAGGCAAAACTCCCCTAAATCAAATTCTCAATGAAACCTTACCTACCCTGAACTAACTTGGGGATTTTCCTGGACCATCTCAAAAGACTTGGGTTTTTTCCTCCTTGTAAAAGAGAAATATGAAACTAATTAGACTCATTTCCCATGTTAAATTACATGGGAAGCCAAGTAGGAAGGAATGCTAACTACATTTTCCTTAGGAAATATGTATATGGAAGCTATTGATAGAAGTGTTCCAGAAAGTATATAAAATTCCTAAAAACGGGGGCGCCTGGGTGGCTCAGGTCCAACTTCTGCTCAGGTCATGATCCGGCAGTTCATGGGTTGGGGCCCCGCGTCAGGCTCTGAGCTGTCAGCCAGAGCCTGGAGCCTGCTTCGGATTCTGGGTCTCCCTCCTCTCTGCCCCTCCCCCACTTGTACTGTCTCTCCTTCTCAAAATAACATGAAAAAAAACCCTAAAAAATATTCCTAAAACTCTGGTATGTCGTGGTATAATAGCATCAATCGATCACAACCTTGGTTATTACTTTAAAATATATACCCCCAAAATAACCGAACCCCCTTGTCAATTGCATTAGCATGAACTCTTACCCAGATTTACTGCTTCACTTCGGATGCTTTTGCAAAAGCGTTCCGTCCCCCTCAGGTGTTCCACCTTCGGGGAGATTCATGGAAAAGACGGAGAAATAGAGGTTTCTGATAACTAAGATCGTACCACTGACCTGAATGAGAATTAATTACAGAGAGAGGCCCCCTAGGATTTTAGTCGCAGCTCTGGAAAGGGGGCAAACCTCTGGTCACCCCCACAGAGCACCAGCTCCTGGCAGTGGGTCCACAGGGCTCCTCCGGATGGAGACTCTCGGGGAGGAGTAAGCCACGGCAGCCAGTGGGCTGAACTCAGAGGGCGGAGAGTCCCCCCCTGCACCCTGGACTTTTGCCCTTTTTGCACGGACAGCTGGCCTATTTTAAAGGGATCAACCCTACTGGGGTTGTGGAGGGGTGGATGACCATGAGTGGGCCCTCATGGGGTCAGGGCATATGAGGGAATATTTGGGCTCGCCTGCAAGAGTCTGAGGCAGTCCTCCCCTTCTCCATATCCCGGCTCACGAGGCACTGACACCCCCCTGGCAATCAGGAGGCTGAGGCCCTAGCCCGGGTACAACCTTCGGCAGATACAGCAGATCGGATGCATGGAGAGAGCGGCCGCCAGCGTGCCCGGGGAAGGCTGGCCTATTGCCAAGGATGCTCGATTGCCCCTGAAATACAGTGATTTGGTTAATCCACTAACAGCATGCCCCGTGTATTGTAAGCAGCACCCAAGGTGACTGGCAAAGGGGCCTGGGGTCATTCACGAGAATTCCCCCATTGACGACAGAGGGGCAAATTGGGTATATTGCCTCCTCTCTCCCTCAGTGCAGGTTTTTGCTATGCTTGCTTTGTGTAGACACCGTGTCTGGCCTAGCCCAAGCTTTCCCTGATCACCAAACCAGGCTGCCACCATTAGGGTATTAGAGAAACGAAATGCCATGTTTAGACACCCTCATCAACCAAACAGTGATTGGGGGTCATACTGCAAAAGGGGACAACAGAGGGGCGCCTGGGTGGCTCAGTCAGTTGAGTAGCCAGCTCTTGATTTCGGCTCAGGTGATGATCTCATGGTTCACGAGCTCGAGCCCGGCCCCCATCGGGTTCCATGCTAACAGGGCCAGACTTGCTTGGGATTCTCTCTCCCCCTCCCCTACTTATGCATGCTCTCTCCTCCCACCTGAAAGCGCTGTCCCCCCCCCCCCCCGCCCCCGTCCCCTACACGTGGTGCGCACAACCAGACAGAGGTCCTAAAGCTGACAATCTCTGTCTCCTTGAGGCCAGGTGGGCACATGTCATTTCCTGATGGTACATCACTGGGCTGCTGTCTCGCTCCCCATCCTGGCGGATGTTCTAGCACACGCACCAGCCCTTACTAAATTCAACCAGCGAGCCTTGAATGATAGTCACCAAAACCTGTCCTTGCTGAACCCTGAAATGTCTTTAACGAGAAAAGCTACCCCCCGAAACAGGATGGACTTAGACGGTGGCGCTGCCTTAAAAGGAGGCCATCATCCAGACAGAATGCTGTGTGTTCATATCTGGTGAGTCTATTAGGCATCACCTTCACTGCATCACGTGAGAATACAAGTAAATGCCCTGAATTATCTGAACCCCAGCCCAGGGGACTTAATAAACCAATGGTTCAGATGACGGCGCTCTTGATGGAAAATGCCATCCCTGACTTGGGGATTCATTGTCTTAATTCCGTATTTTCTCTTGCATGTGCCTGTGTATTGTCGCTATGGCACCTGCCTCCAATGCAGCCGCATAGCCTCCAAAGGAGCCACCACCAGGCCCCGTGAAACCCCTTGCTGACGCCTCAGGGCACAGTGCAGAAGAGGGGGCATGCGTGTGAGGTGGTGAGAGCTGATGTGAGGGATAGAAAGTCGGGGGAGGTCATGGAGAGCACCAGTTGACCCATGAGCTGGACTGGGACAGCTAGAGATGCCTCTCCCCCTCCCGGCCTTGGGATGTGCGTTCTGCTTGACTTCCGGGCTCCCAGAGGCCGCTCCAAGGACATGGCATTGAGATAGCGATGCGGTGTCGAGACCCAGCTGGACCGTGTGTATGTGACTCAACCCAGTTAATGCCTCTGTATAAACTTTCAAGATTTGGCAGGCGGGTGCGGAAATCTACCCGTCTTGCGGCCGGCCACCCAAGACAAGCCTTGTAAGTAAGTTCCCCTGCTTATGAAAACGGCTACCTACCCATCTGAAGTGGCCTGATCTTTCTTAGGCTTTGCCCTGCCCTCTGCATCTGGGGGTAGGTTTCAGATTACCCCGGGGGTGGGTGGGAGGCTCCCAGCTCCTGAGGAGGCTGTGAACTAACACAGGATCCCATGAAGCAACACTATACCGTGAGGCTGTGACTTCCCCTCCCCCAGCCTCCCCTCTCCCCCAGTCCCTGTTTGTTGACACAGCAGTGGCCTTGGGAAACAGCTCCACCCTGAGGCCTGCAGACTGGGGTCAAACCTTGGCCACTCTGCCTCCTTAGAGAACCCACTTCTCCCTTTCCCACCTGTAAACTGGGATCAGTCCTAACCCCCACCTTCCACCAGGAGAGAACATGTATGAAACACTGGGCTGATAAAAATGCCTACTAGGGGGTCGATACCCTCTTCACCCTCACTGCCCTCAAGGTTTATGAAGATAACTGGGCTGGATCGACCGTCCCCTCCTTCGCTGGCTTTCCCCGGCGCTCTATAAGGTGAGCCCATTCCTTCCATTAAGGAGGGAAGGGTTCAGAGGCCAAGGACTCGCGAGGCTGCATAGGGTATGATGCAAGCTCATGGGGTGTCCAAGGCGCTGCTCCCAGCTCCTGCTTCAGGACCCTCCTTCTGGGTGTTGCATCTGGACCCCGGAGCTCACGGGCTGCCTCCCTGAGCCCACCCCAAGCTGGGGACCGTGAACTCAGGGAGCCTCATGTGCCTTTGTGCCCCCAAACTATGTTGCCTGGGAGGCCAGCAACGCCTCTTAGGGAATGAGGGAGGGGAGTGCCACTCCATGCTTTCTGGGTGGCCCAGGGCTTTGCAGAGCTCCTCCCCCTTCTCAAAATACCCTTCCAGCCAGGTGGGGAGGGCTGGGCTTTCCTCTTTTCATTTTATAATGAGGGAACCCAGAGAGGCCAAGACATCGGATTGAGATCCCCCCCACACAGGGGGGGCTGACCTCTCCTGTGGATCCTTGCTCCCTGGGATCTGGAGGCGGTGGGAGGAGGGAGAATGGGGAGGGACTCTTCTCTGAGCCTCAGTGTCCTCATCTCTAAAATGGGAGTGAGGAGATTGGATCTGACACCTCTTCGCTTATTTCCAGCTTGCTTCAGGGCAAGCCCGGAGGCAGCTAAGGGAATCAACTCTACCATTCATCTCCCAAGGGGCACCGAAAGTTCTAAGGAGAGAAGACATGTGGAACCGAGGCAAGGGTGGGGCTGCTGGAAGGGCCGGGCCAGAAGTCTCTGCATCTTCAACTCCAGACCTTCAGAGAGCAAGGGGGGGGGGGGGGGGGGGGACATGGGACCTGGAAGAAGTCCAGGACTTTGCCACTAACTGGCCATGTGGCCTTGACCTGCCCCTGCCTCTGTGTGCCTCAGTCTCCCCTCTGTCCCATGAGGTGATCTTTCAGGACCTCCAGCCCGGAGAGTGTCCGAAACTGTTGTCACAGAGTCCTCTCCCCTCAGAGGCACAGAAAGTTAGGAAAAATGTTGCACAGGAGTTAGATTCTGCAGACCCTGCCCGAGGACAGAGCCCAGAGCCAGGAGGTGCCGACCATTCTGAGGGCTCAGGCCAGCCGGGGCCACCAGAGACCCCCAAAGCAGTGAGGTCCCGGCCACCAGAGGTGCCCAGGCAGGGGCCGGAGGAAACCTAGCAGGGTGATGGTGAGACTGCTATGGTTCTCTGTTAGGAGGTTCTAGAACTCAGCATGTCCTCTCCTGAGACTCCCCCCACCTCCAGCAATGTAGAACCCCCAGGCCTGCCCTTTGTCCGCAGCAGAGGATTCGCGAGCCACCTCCCTGTGGATGCCTGGCTTAGAGCACTGGTTTCAAACCAGTCGGCACTGGGCGGAATTCCCGACTCTGCCATTTAACAGAGCCAGTAACTTAATGTCCTCACTTCTCAGTTTCCCCCTCTCTAAAATGGGGATATTAGGCCTTCTCGGATGAAGGACAGGATGAGATAATGCAATGTGAACTACTCAGCACGAAATGGCAGCTACTCTTAATAGCTCTGCAAACAGGCTGCAGCTCTTTGGAAAGGTCAGGGGGTCCGGGAGGGCTGGAAGGAGGGAGGGGGTGCTGCGGGAAGGACAGGGTTGATGTCCGTGGGGGTTTCCGGGGAACCGGAGCGGCCCCAAAAAGCTAGGTGTCCTTGGGAGCTTTGCACAGAGATGCACGTGTTGGCTCATGGGCATACTTTTGGGCATGTGGGGGAGGAGTGCCTGGGCAGGGACGTGGGTGGAGATGTCACCAGTCACCTCTGCTGATGCCACCCCATGCGGATACCAGGTCGCTAGTTAGCACGTGGCTATGGGAACACGTATGTAGGTCCAAAGCTTTTGGATTTGGCTCTATTCTCTCATTTCACAGATGCAGACTGGGGCCCACGTATGGGAGAACTGAAGGCAAAAGCTGGGAGAGGGTCCCAGACATCCCTGCTCTCCATCATTTCATTGGGCAGTACCCCCCCCCACCCCCACCCAGGGATCACCCACCCAGCAGGACACGTACCTACTGCATCTGGCTCTGGCTCGGTGCCCAGGTACCGTCCTTGGGACCGGGCATCCACCAACTGGAACCTCTTAGACTCAAGGTTCTCCAGCACCTGCTCGTAGGTCTTGAGCAGGGAGCGGTCCAGTGTGGCTTCGAAGTTAGCCGGCTCTGGGCGTGAGGGCTCAGATGTCACCGGGTGGCCCTCCTTCAGCCAGTTCCGGAAGCCGCCGTTGAGCACCGACACGGTGCGGTGGCCGAACACACGGAACATCCACCAGACCCGCGGCGCATAGAAGGAGCCCAGGTGGTCACCATCGTAAACCACCACGTGGGTCTGGTTGCTGATGCCCAGGCGGCCCACGTAGTGGGCGAAGTCGGCCTCGCTGGGCAGCATCATCTCGTAGGGCGACGCCGCGTCCCGGCACTCCTCCATATCAAAGAAGGAGGCGCCGGGCACATGGCGCTCTAGGTACTCCTTGCGGGCCTCGCGGGTGCCCGGCGAGTACCAGGACGCGTCCAGCACCCGCAGGCCAGGCCCCAGCTTGCCAGCCCGAACCGACTCCGCCAGCCACTTGGTGGAGACCAGCGCCCGGTAGAGCACCTGATGGACCATGGTTTCAGCTCTGCGCATCACCTGGCGCGGGTGGAAACCAGGAAAAGAGAGCAGCGTGTGAGGGCCGTGCGTGCAGGGGAGCGGGACCTGGGAGGAGCTTTTTCCCACCGCGCTCCCCGCAGGGCGGCGTGTTTGCAGAGGCCCAGCCACCCGGCAGGGCCTGGGCACCCAGTGGGAAGGTTTGCATTCCCTAAGGAAGGGCTGCTCCGCCCCTCCCTGGGGCCCCCGCGCCGAAGGGGGCGGGGCGAGAGCTCCCCGGAGCCCCACTGGGGGAGCTGGCCCCGAGGGCATCTGGCTCCGGAAGCTACCATACAGGCGTTGGAGATCCTGCCAGAAGAGAGAGGCGAAAAGATGGCCAGGAGGAGGAAGGAGATGACATGTGGAGCGGAGAAGCCCCCTTTGGTGGGAGGGTAGGGGAGTGGGCGCCTGGGGGGAGGGGTCGCTGGAACCCGCAGAGGCCCTCGCTCGCGCCCCCGGCAAGCGCACCCGCGGCAAATCTCGGCAGCCTGGGCGGACTCGCCCGCCTCCAGACTCGCCCGGGCTCGGTACCCTAGCTGGGTCGGAGGCTCCCAGGGCACCCCGTCCCGCTTTCGCCAGGGGGACCCTCCCCTGGGTTGCCGGGGCCAGATCGGAGGCCCAATCCCGAGCGGCCGGGGTGCCTGGCCGCCGCCCCACCCGGCCGCACTCACTCGCCCTCGCCGCCGCCCTGGCGCTCGCCCCCGACCGCTGGAGAAGTTGGCCGGTTCAAACCCAGAGCTCACAACTCCCCGGCCGGCCCGCACCATCGCGCCGCCGCCGGAGGGGGGTACGGCGCGCCGCCCGCCACGCCCCCGCCTCGTGCAGGCCCGCCGCGGCCGCCCCCCCCGCGCCGTCCCACCCAGCGCAGCGCCACTCGGACCCCGGGGACCCGCCGGGAGGGCGCGGGGGGCGCGGGGGCGGCGCGGGGCGGGACGCGGCGGCGCGGGTGTCCCCCTGGCCCAGAGAGTGGAAGGCGCGAGCAGCCGCGGCTCCGAGTGGCCGCGGCGGTGGGCAGTGCTCCAGTCTCCTCCCTTCGGCCGGCGTCAGGTTGGTGGCGGGAGGGGGGGACGACTTCGGGCGCGGGGAGGGGGCGCCCTGCTCTGGGGCCATGACCGAGCCCGGAAGCGCAGAGCCCGAGACCGGGGTAACTGTTGCGGCATCGCGCTTGCCTTTCTCTGGGGGGAGGTCGATCATCGGGGTGCGCGGCGCGGGGCTCCCCCGCGGGGCCAGAGCGGAGTAGGGGGCTGCAGTCTAGGAGGGAAGACGCGCCCCGGAGTTCGCCCTAAGGATGGCTGTCCGCCGCCGCTCGGGGCGGCCTGCTGGGTGACGTCCGAGTGAGTGGCGGGTGGGGAGGTGGGGGGGTAGGGGGGGGGGGTGTCACCTGGTGCCACCATAGAGGGTAAGAGGGAGGGAAGAGGACCAATGAAACCCCACAGAGAGGCCAGGGAGACAAGGCCGAGGCTCCAAGAGGAGAAACTGGCAAAGAACTTGCCGGAGCAAAACGAAACTAACATTGGCCAAGGCCTGCTCGGTGAGATACTGCGCTCCTAGGGCCTTACTGACTTCTCACAACAACCCTACGGAGTAGGCCAGAAACTTTACATTTCGAGAGCAGACAGACAGGCCTAGCTGGTCACCCCACGGGCACACCAAGCAATTGAGGCCCATCGGATCTGCCTCGGTTTACCTGGCTCCACCCCAAAGCCTCATGCTTTTCAAAATAATTGCCTTTGTTTTTAATTAACCTATTTAATTATAAGGTTATAGCGTTTGGTTTTTAACAATGGGCCGTGTTTAACAACCAGGCGACATCATTCCTGAAAAATCTTAACAACTGGTCCTTGCAAGCTGGTGGCTCACCCCTGCTCCTAAGCCGCTTTTGCATTCGTGTTACATATGTCCCGAATGCTTTTTCTCCTCTCCCTTGGAAAGGCTCTTTTTTATTCTGAAATAATGCTAGTCTCACAGGAAGTTGAGACATTCATACTTTGACAAGCATTTGGCCTCCAGAATCTTCTGAACTTTGTGCTTGGCCCTGATGTGGGGGGGGGGGGGGGGCGGGGTACCAGGAAGGAGCAGACTAGGGGGAAGTCCTTGAGGATAGCCCAGTCTGCCTGGAGCCCCTCTTCTTCCAGGGCCCCCCCCCCAGATGGCAGCCTGGGGCTCACACTTCCCCTAGTGGGTATAGACACTCACGAGATACAGCTAGGGCTGTCCTGTGGGTCCTGGAGTCCTTCACTCCCAGAGCACCCCCACCCAGAGCACCCCCACCTGAGGTGGTCCAGGCTTGGCCAGCGGGGCCAGGACCTGGGCCCCGCCCTTCGGTGACACACAGCCTGCTCCCCGGACCCTCCCCTGCCTCCTGCAGTCCTTTGTGAGAACTGACCATAAAGTGGGGGAGGGGGGAGGCCAGGCCGGGTGACCCCAGACCTCCCAAGTCCCACCCAATCCTGAAATTCTTAAGATTCTAGATGTGTTGTTGTTGTTGTTGAAAGGCCACCTATGGGAATAAGTTTTCAGAAATCATTGGGTTTTTATTAAGCCGTTTTTAATGATTATTGACACCGGCTATTTGTAGTGCATTGTGATGGCCCCTCGACAGTCATTAACTGTTCATTAATCTCCACCATAAGAGCTGAAGGTTGGAAGCTTCATTATAAGAAGTGAAAATGGCCGGGGAGCCTACCATGCCCGCCCTCGCACGGCTAGTTAAGGAGCCGAGTGATTCGCACTGACTTGAGGCCGGGGCTCTGATTCCCAGTCCAGGGTTCTTTCTACTCTAAATGGATCCTTGGATAGAAAACCAGGAGCCCCAAGAATCCCAGGGGGCAGGAGCCACTGTGGTTCCCAGATGGGTTCTTTAAGAAGGGACCCACAGCACCCGCCAACACTATTCAGCTGTGGTAGGACCCACGGGCACTGAGATGGCCCCTTAGCCAAAAAAAAAGCCACCTCGGGGCAGCCTCCTCATCCTGAAGGTCAAGCCGCAGTTTCCTGGGCCCCTGGAAAAGTCAAATCAGTTTGCGCGCACTTCCTCCTCCTCCAGGAAGACTTCCCACTTCCTCTGCTCCCACCCTAGGCTGAGGTATCGGTCCCTGGTGTTTGCACTGAACCCCAGACTTTCTTCAATGATGCTGTCCTTTGGGCAGGCCCGTGGCCTGTCTTTACCCGCCACAGCCCCCCGTCCCCCGGGGCCTGGCAACGTTAAGAGTTTCTCAGTGTCCAGCACAAGGCCTGGCCGCGTGGGTGGAGTTGAGTTCCTAAAAGCCAGACTGGGAGAGGCTGGGTACAAGGGGTAACACTGTGGACTGATTAGGCCCTGGTCATCACCGACCCGAGGCTGGGGAAGAGGTCCAGCCTGCAGAATTAACCAGCTGTGTGAGCAAGGCCAAAGCACATCTCTAGTTGCCTCGCACAGAAGGCAGACATTGTCATAGGCCCACCACTAAAGGCCACGGGGCTTAGCGTGTGGCCTGGCCCACGAAGCACCTGTTCTCTCCCCACCCCTTCTCTGTGGCAGGACGGCCTGGTATGGATGGTAAGGCTGTGCCCTGCCAACGGGGTATGGGGGTTGACCTGTGGCTCAGGCTCCACCCACCCAGTCACGTGCCCTGACGGAAGGGGCACCTTTCCCTAACCCGAGCGGAGGCACCTGACGAACTAGGGGCTGTCTGTACAGGTGCCCAACACATTCAGGGCATCCTGGCCCTGGCAGGCTGTGGCCTGCGTGTCATGTCGTGGGCTGTGTGTACTCTCAGTGGCTGGCCCACAGGGGAGTGGAAGGGACGGTGGGGGGGGGAGGCGCTGTCACTGTTGCTGCTGCTGCCCCGAGTTTCAGAGACTCAGTTCAGGCCCAAGGGACAAAATCTGACCTGGCTGGACCCCCAGGGCCTGCACAGCACTGGCCAGCGAGAGTCAGGATTCTGGTGTCGCCGCCACTTTAGCTGTTGACCTTGGCCACTGGAGCCTTTAAACTTCAGCGCCGCCCTCCGTGATAGTGAGAATATCCCCTACCAACCTTCCGGAGGCTACTTGTCCGGCGAATAATTGAGAGCCTACTCTGTGTCCTGCAGGGTTCCGAGGTATTGTGAGATGAAATGATACATAGCAAGGAGTCAGTAAATTCAGCTACTGTTTCCCGTGAGGCTGCTTATATAAACGTTTGATGAAGAAGTTTACGAATTCCACCAGGGACCTTGGGGAGGGGCTGAGACTTTGCCCCCTGCTTGCCTTCCTGTGCTTGAACCTGTCCCTACCGCCCCCCCCCCCCCCGGACCCCGGCAAGCAGCGATGAAGGGTCCGCCTGGCCCCCTCCCAGGGGTCAGGGTCATTCCGTTGCTCTTCCCCGTGTAGGTGTCCTGGGTGGGAGGGAGGGGGGGGGAGGCCCCGGTGACCGAAGTCTGCCCCTGGGGTTGCCTCTGCCGGTTTTGTGTTCCCTGGACTCTGCCCTCCCGGGGCTCCACCGCCCCTGCGGGCTAGTGCCAGACCCAGCGGTGCGGGCATGTGCAGCGACCTGGCCGGCCTCTTCCTCGATTCCCTCCTGACATCCTCCCTGTCGCCCAGGCTTGCAGCCGCGGTGTCGCCGCCGCCGCCACCATGCCCCCACAGCAGCTCTTCCGCGCGCTCGTGTCGGCGCAGTGGGTGGCCGAGGCGCTGCGGACCCCGCGCGCGGGACAGCCCCTGCAGCTGCTAGACGCCTCCTGGTACCTGCCCAAGCTGGGCCGCGACGCGCGCCGCGAGTTCGAGGAGCGCCACATCCCCGGCGCCGCCTTCTTCGACATCGACCAGTGCAGCGACCGCACGTCCCCCTACGACCACATGATGCCCAGCGCGGCGCACTTCGCGGAGTACGCGGGCCACCTGGGCGTGGGCGCCGCCACCCACGTCGTGATCTACGACGCCAGCGACCAGGGCCTCTACTCTGCGCCGCGCGTCTGGTGGATGTTCCGCGCCTTCGGCCACCGCACCGTGTCGCTGCTCGACGGCGGCTTGCGCCACTGGCTCCGCCTGGGTCTCCCGCTGAGCTCGGGGAAGAGCCGCCCGGCGCCCGCCGAGTTCCGAGCCTCGCTTGACCCCGCCTTCGTCAAGACGTACGAGGACATGAAGGAGAACCTTGAATCCCGGCGCTTCCAGGTGGTGGACGCCCGCGCCGCCGGCCGGTTCCGCGGCACCGAGCCCGAGCCCCGAGACGGTAACAAACACGCGCGAAGGGGCGGGAGGTCACCTGGGGCGCGGGGCCAGGGGCGCGCTGAGCCCTGCCTCGGCCTCGCCTTTGAAGGACGCCGCATGGGGCGGGGGCGTGAGATGTGGTTTCCAGTCGTCTCACTCTCTGAGCCTCCCTGGCTTTATTCCTTAAAAGTGGACACGAATACTTGCTTTGCCCCCAGACTCATTGGGAACCCAGGGCGCCCTGTATCAGGGTGAGAAGCCAAACAGCCCCGCCCCAATTCTGCGGATGTAGGGCGGTCTCTGCGGAACAGGAGGGGCGGCAGGAGAAGCCCCCAAAGGGATGGGGCCTGATCGGGTGTACCCACCCCCCCCCCCCCCCCCCCCCCCCGGCTGTTGATGGAGGCAGACTGGGGGAGGAGGAGGGGGAGGAGTCTGGGGTAGGGGAGTGGATGTAAGGCCTTTAAGGGGTCAAGGCTTGCAGAGGGCAGAGAGAGGGGCCCTGCGCGCGCACGCGCGCGCGCGCGGGATCACCGGCCCCAGGTTGGAGAGAAACTGAATAGAGGTGGCTGCTGGCCTGGGTTGGAGCAGAGCCCTGTGTCTGGGAGCTGAATTCTCCAGGCAAGGAGACCACAGGGAAGCCCTGGACGACGTGGGCAGGGCTCCCCGCAAACGGATAGGCCAATGGCCACGGTCGTGTGAGCCTTTCAATGACCCCGACAGATGGGTGGTGTCATTGTACCCAGGAGGAAATGGAGTCTCAGAATGGCTACCTCGCTGGAGGTCAGGAAGCAGCCCGGCCAGGCGCTGGGGCGGTACATTTAACTGCAGTGAGCAAGCAGTCATTACCCAGCCTTTTGTCTCTCGTGCCTTTTTCAGGGGGGATGCAAGGAAGTTGCTACTTGGTCTTGGGAGTCTGTCCCTGAATGGCATCCGCCTCCCTACCGCCCCTGAATGAGGGTGGGGCTTCTGCTCAGTGCTTACAAAGCAGCTTGGGCCCGACCTCTTACTGTTTCACATGGCCCCAGGGTAAGGGTCGGCCCTGCTCCCCGCGCGTCCCCAAAGACTGACCCAACAGCTGGCATGGGATCAACGTCCCAGAGAGATCTGGGGACTCGAGAAGGACCCCGCTACATGGAACCATGCAGAGCAGTGTTGACCTGAGATCCAACCGTAGGGCACTGCTGATAGCCAGCCATTTTGGAACCCGCACAGGTGACAATTTTATGTGGTTCCACCTTGAACCTGTTAGGTCCTTCAGCTCAGCCCTTTGGGGGAGGGGGTGGGGGCAGTGAGCCACTTGGCCGGTCACCTAATCTAATCTCTGAACTGCAGCGTTTGCAAGTGCAAAATAAGAGGAGAAAACAGGGCTTGGTAAGGATGTGGTGAGCGTCAAATGTCAAAGGAGAAGACAGGTATAGAGCGCTCAGCACACATAAGGTGCCCTCAAGGAGGGTGACGTAATTCCTGTGTGCTTCGTCCGTGCTTATGGCTCTTTACAGAGGTGCTTAAATGCTCACCTCTCCTGCTTGCTCACCTGTAAAGGAAGAGATGATGGCACACACCTAGCAGGCTTGTTGTAGAGACCGACCGAGCCCAGTGCGCATAAAAGCTGGGTCTAGATCAGTGGAGGGCATCACATCGTTGCCGTCGTTCAGCGGGGTGGGGGAAGCCTGCTTTGCTTGGTGGGGTTCGAGGCGCGGGGACAGCCCTGCTCGGACAGCGGCCAACCCGGGTCGAGAGCTTGCTCTCCTTCCTTGCTCCAGTTCGGTCTCTACGTGATGTCTCTCAGTGAGCCTTTGCTGCACCTAAGTGGGGGTGCAGGGCGCATTCCAACCTCACCACAGGCTCAGAGCGCTGGCTGGGTGCTAAGGTCTAGCAATAACTGTCGACACGGGTCCGCAGCTCTCTGTAGGAGTGTCACCCGCTGCAGGGGGAAATCGAGGCAGAAGCCACGAGGCTAGAGCCTCACCCTGGAGTCTGAATGGCCGGGATTTTTGAATCATGGGCTGTGAGGGTTTATTTTGTTGCGAGTCTCAGTCCTTGGCGTGAAAATGGGAATATTACTAACACCTGCCTCGCAGAGGGTGGTGAAACCAAATGACCGGGTTTAGGGGAATGACCCTCTTCATGAACAGCGTTCTAGCCTTGCCCTCTAGGGGTCTTGTGCTAGGATCAAAATGATCTTTTGAAAACGGAAGTCTGGTGTCCCCTTGCAGTCAGGTCAAAGCCCTACGTCTTTTTTTTTTTTTTTTTAATGTTTATTTATTTTTGAGAGAGAGAGAAAGAGACAGAATGTGAGTGGGAGAGGGGCAGAGAGCAGAGACAAAGAATCTGAAGCAGGCTCCAGGCTCTGAGCTGTCAGCACAGAGCCCGACATGGGGCTTGAACCCATGAACTGAGAGATCATGACCTGAGCCGAAGTTAAACGCTCAACCCACTGAGCCACTCGGGTGCCCCAAAGCCCTACATCTTAATCCAGGCCTGCTATGGTGTTCCCGTGCCTCCTGGTTCCTCTTGGGCCTCGACCTCCCCCCATGTCTGGGCTTTGGCCCAATGACTTTTACCCCCTCTAAAGACTCCCCTTCCCCAGCCTGGCGTGCCCTCAGCCCCCACTGCCCAGACCTCTCTACCTGATAGAACCCTGCTCACCCTCAGCGCCTTCTTAGAGAAGCTTCCCTGTCCTCGCAGCCTGGTGGTTAACAGCCCCAGCTCTGGGGCCCCTCTGACTCGGGCAAGTTAGTCTGTGTGCCTCACGCTCCTCGTCTGTGTAAAAGGGAGGATGATCATTTCTGTCCCGTAGAGTCTGGGGGGAGAAAATACAGCAGAGGGGCTCCTCACAGTGCCCGGCACAAAGTAAGCGCTCAGTAACACCAGCTATCATGATTACTGTTTTTTGTTTTGTTTTTTTTTTAACGTTTTTATTTATTTTTGAGACAGAGAGAGACAGAGCATGAACGGGGGAGGGGCAGAGAGAGAGGGAGACACAGAATCGGAAACAGGCTCCAGGCTCTGAGCTGTCAGCACAGAGCCCGACGCGGGGCTCGAACTCACGGACTGCGAGCTCATGACCTGAGCCGAAGTCGGCCGCTTAACCGACTGAGCCACCCAGGCACCCCTCATGATTACTGTTAATACCTCTCATAATATGCCCCCATAACCCCCCGCAGGGTGTAACACCCTCATACTCGAAATGGCTCAGTTATTGCCTGTCGGCCCTGCCAGATCGATTTCTGTAGGGCAAGTGCAATGACCCCTGGCCAGGCGGAGGGAGGGCTTACTTATCTTTGTTGCCCCCAGGGCGCATAGGTGATCGGGAAACTGGGGGCAGAGTGAGGCTCTGGTGGGGTCTGAGTCTTGGGTTCCAATTCTAGCCAGCAATTTGCTGGATGCGGGACCTTGGGCAGTACGGAACCTCAGCATCTCTGTCCGTAAAATGTGAATGCCTGTGAATAGCGCCTGGGTTGCCTGGCTGTGAGGACTACACGAGATGAGGCACATAGAGGGTTAGCGCCGTGGGCGCATGGGAGGCTCTCAGTACCCGGGGGCCATTCATACCCCCTTTGTGTGTGTTCCCTCCTTCCTGCCCTCCTGCTGCAGGCATCGAACCTGGCCACATCCCCGGCACTGTGAACATCCCCTTCACGGACTTCCTGACCCAGGAGGGCCTGGAGAAGAGCCCCGAGGAGATCCGCCGTCTGTTCCAGGACAAGAAGGTGGATTTGTCCCAGCCACTGGTGGCCACGTGCGGCTCCGGCGTCACAGCCTGCCACGTGGCACTGGGGGCCTACGTCTGCGGCAAGCCCGACGTGGCCATCTATGATGGCTCCTGGGTAGAGTGGTACATGCGTGCCCAGCCAGAGGACGTCATCTCCGAGGGCCGGGGGAAGACCCACTGAGGGCAGGGTCAGGACACGGGAGGCAGCGCCCG
Source organism: Prionailurus viverrinus (assembly GCF_022837055.1). NCBI lineage: Eukaryota > Metazoa > Chordata > Mammalia > Carnivora > Felidae > Prionailurus > Prionailurus viverrinus. The sequence goes on from NC_062567.1 coordinate 128,398,899, forward strand.
GCCTGGTTGTTCTGCCTCTGCCTCCACCGAGAGAGTGTTTCTTCCTGCAAGTCAGGTGGCGCAGAGGACGACATCCTAGAGGCCAGGAGTTCTGTCGACCTGCGGGCTCCCAGCCGAGGCCGGAGAGAAGGTGGTGGTGGGACAGAGGGAGGCAGTGCCCCATGTGCTGAGCGGGGTCCTGCCTCCCTTCTGTTTTCCCTGTTGAGGAAATAAAACAGCACAGTGCCAAATGCTTCCAACTGTGGGGCTGCCTGGTTTTCCTAAGGAGCCGGTGGTCCAGAATGCCCAGCGAAGGGAGCTCGGTGGAGCCTGAGGGTCTGGGGGCTCCTGCCCCTGCCTTCCGAGCAGGGCTGGAGCCCCAGAGCCCTTCTAGTTCTGTGAGCAGAATGCCCCCAGCCAACCATCCTCCACCCCATAATGCTGGGGGTCTCCCCTTCTGGCTTCTGGGCTACTGAGAGGTGAATCTTGCTGTGCTAAGGAAAATCTCTGCCTACCCCCCAACCCCCCCACCCCAGGCCCAAGGGTCGAGGCTCTATCTTCTTCCTTCTGTATTTGTCCTTTGTGCAGAGATGGAAATGGTGTCTGAGAAGGCCCCAGATGGCCCCTGCCTGCAGCCAGGTCACCCCTCCCCGTCTCCAAGCCCCCAAAGAACCCCTTAGTAGTAGACAGGCCGCATCCGTCGGTACTGGGGAAAACCCTAGAAGAATGAAACCAGAGGGGGCACTGACTTACCCAAGGTCACACGATGGATTACAACAGAGCTGGACCAGACCCAGATTTCCTGAACTCCGAACTTACTCTTCTTTGTACCTGCGACCCCCCCCCCCCCCGCCGCCGCCCATCACATTTCCTCTGACACTGAGTCACCTCCCAAGTCCACGGGCAAGAGGGAGCCGATAGGATAGTATCGGGGTTTCTGAATGAGAGCTCTAAATTAAGTCCCAACCTCTCGGAGTCTGTTTCCTCACCTGTAAAAGGAAAATAATGCATACCTCAGGAGGAGGATGTCAGACAAAGGTTTCGGCATTGCGGAGTCCCATTTCTCGAGCTCAGGGTTTCACAACCTCAGCGCTCCTGACGTTCGGGCGGGATAATTCTTTTTTTTTTTTAATTTTTTTTTCAACGTTTTTTGTTTATTTTTGGGACAGAGAGACAGAGCATGAACGGGGGAGGGGCAGAGAGAGAGGGAGACACAGAATCGGAAACAGGCTCCAGGCTCCGAGCCATCAGCCCGGAGCCCGACGCGGGGCTCGAACTCAGGGATCGCGAGATCGTGACCTGGCTGAAGTCGGACGCTTAACCGACTGCGCCACCCAGGCGCCCCAGGGCGGGATAATTCTTTGTTGCCAAGGCTGTCCTGTGCAATGTAGGACGTTTAGCAGCATGTCTGGCCCCCAGCCAGTAGTACGGACCGGTTGTGACAACCAACAAACGTCTCCAGGCATCACCAAGTATCCCCCGGGAGGCAAAAATCACCCTCGATTGAGAACCACTGCTTTAGGAGCAAATAACAGTTGAGCACAGCAGTCAGAAACAGTGTAGACGAGGACTCCCAACGTGGAGGGGATCCTTCATCACGCCCCCTCCCCCTGGAGGCTGAGTTTAGCCGTCCAGAAAGCTCCTTCCTTTTATACTTCCTTTTTAGGCTTCCAAGCCTCATTTTCTCTCCTGGAAATGTCCCGCCTCTTTGCTTCAGGGAGAGGGCTTCGTCTACAGATGCATGTGAGTTCGGATCTGGCTTCTGTCTCAGCTGCCCCGTACAAGGCTGCCTGACCTTGGACACTGCTGAGCCTCTCCGGGCCTCAGTTTCTTCATCGTTAAAAAGGGAGTCATCATACTTTCCTTGAGAAATACGGGGATTAAATGAGAGAATGCACTGAAACCGCTTAGCTTGGTGCTGGGCACGGAGTAAATATCAAGTGTTCCTGTTATTTTTTTATTTTATTTTATTATTTTTAAATTTTTTTTTAATTTATTTTGAGAGAGCGAGAGCAGGGGAGGGGCAGAGAGAGATGTTGGCAAGGCATCCCACGCAGGCCCCACACCGTCAGCGCAGAGCCCAGCTTGGGGCTCGAACTCATGAACCATAAGATCATGACCCGAGGCAAAATCAAGAGTAGGACGCTTAACTGACTGAGCCACCCAGGTGCCCCCCTGTTTTTTTTTTTTAACGTTTATTTTATTTATTTTTTTATTTTTTAAAATTTTTTTTTAACGTTTATTTATTTTTGAGACAGGGAGAGACAGAGCATGAACGGGGGAGGGTCAGAGAGAGAGGGAGACACAGAATCGGAAACAGGCTCCAGGCTCTTAGCTGTCAGCACAGAGCCCGACGCGGGGCTTGAACTCACGGAGTGCGAGATCATGACCTGAGCCGAAGTCGGACGCTTAACCGACTGAGCCACCCAGGCGCCCCTAACGTTTATTTTTGAGAGAGCAGCAGCAAGGCAGAGAGAGAGGGAGACACAGAATCTGAAGCAGGCTCCAGGATCTGAGCCGTGAGCACAGAGCCCGACTCGGGGCTCGAACTCACAAACCCCGAGATCTCGACCTGAGCTGAGCCACCCAGGTGCCCCACCCCCTGTTGTTGTTTTTTAAAGGACTTTTACTTACGAGGCATGTTGAGTGCCTCCTGTACGTCTGCGTTCAGGGAGAGAGGACAGTGAATAGGAGAATTATGTTCCTGCCCTGGTAAAGCTTCCCAACCAGGGAGTAAAACTGGCCCGTGCTACCATATTTCCAGAAGGAAGGGAGTAGTACCGTGAGTGATGACAGACTCCTGTTAGAAGTGAGAAAAACAAGATCGGAGAGGTTGAGCAATTTGCCCAAGGGCACACAGCTAGTTTGAGAGCGGGGCCTCACCTGCAGTTAGAAATTGCAGGGGAGACGCCCGCCCAGTGGGTCTTTCCCCGGGTGGTTTTCCAGATTTCACGATTAAGGGAGAATGGAGTGTAACGCAGGGTTTGGACACACCAGTGACAAGCTCAGGGAGGACAGCCACGTGTCTCCCAGCTCCGCGAGGAGACCCTCTGAGCTGTGGGGTTCTGAGCCAGGGGTTCAGCTAGGCTCCCCTTCCCTTCCCTGGGTCCTCCTCCCAGCAAGGAACCCAGGGTGATCTGAGCTGAAGCTTTTCCTCCTGGGAAGGTCCTGGATGGGTCTGGACAGGTTCAGAGAAGGGCCCAGAGGCGGGAGAAAGGAAATTGAGCCTCACCTTTCTAGGATTCCCAGAGCCGCCTTTTTGAGGAGTTGGCCGGGCTCCGCCCTCAGTCCCTTCAAGTCTGAACTCCCAGAATAATTAACCACTCACTGCACGGTCCTGGCCTCTGCCAGAGCCCATCCTACCCACCGGCTGTGTTCCCGGCAGGAACTTGCCGCCCTGGATAACAAGGATGATGAAATTTTCGTCCGCTTGGCAAATATTTGCCGGAACACCCCTCCTGTGTCAGGGACAGTCAGAAGTTTCCCAGCCTCGTCTAACCGGCTGCACTGGGACGTGTTCACTCCTTGGATCGTTGCCACGAGGGATCAGGGCCCGAAGCCCCCACCCCGCACACGGCGGACTGAATAATGAATCGGTCCCGGGGCCGTGGAAGCAGGGCTGCGCGTGGCCCCCGAGAGGTCTGCCTTCCAGATCCTTCAGGCAGGGGCGGGGCTCAAGTCGCCCAGGCTGAGAAATGAGAGCAAATTCTAGATGTGATGTCAGGTAAGGTAAAGTTCACAACAATATCAGGTGTCACTCCCACTGGAATCACCCAGCTATACGAGCACAATAGAGGTTTATTCTTAACTCGTGGGGAATGAGTCATTCAGGAAGAGATGAGATTTTTAGGTTACCGAAGCTTTATCATTTTAAGCACCGAAAGGTTTAACATATTTACCTGTTGGAGGGGGAGCATGCTGTACCGGGGGCATCTGAGCACTCAGCGGCTACTGATACCTTCTGGGGGCGCTTTGCCCCTAAACTAAATGGCCCCAACTGCCGTGTGACTCTCCAGGTCCTTGCAAGTCTGGATTATTCTTGCTGACTGTCCTTCCCGGTTACTGCCATGTTCTCCAGAGTCTCCGCCTGCTTCTAGGTGGGCCCACGCTCTCTGGGTAACGGATAAGCCATTTTGGTGGCTTAACCCACTTTGCTCAACCAGTCGCTCTCAAATCTGGGCCCCCAGCAGCTCGCTGGGCCCGGATCCCTATTTATTTCAGACCCCCGTGTCCGCTGCCTGCTGGTACCCTAACCCTGCTCCCCTGTCCATGTTCCCTGTCTCAGGACGCGAGGCCACCACCCCGGGGTCGCCCGTGCCCAGACCTGGCAGTGAGTCTCCAGATTCCACCTCCGTGGGTCTGACCCAGTACCTGCCTCACAGGATCAGATTTATACAAAGAACTGGGAACAAAGCCCAGCCCAGGAAGCACCACATAGATGCGTTATTACTGTAACTGACACGCTGTCCTGCCCCTCACTCCTGCCTCCCTGTGATGGCCTATACACCCTCGACGGTGCCTATCTTATCTATGGTTCTCCTCCTGGCCCTAGCACCGTGACTGACGTGCACAGGTCTTCGTGAATGTTTGCCATCCACATCCATACCCTGGCGGGGCTGAGAGAGACCCTAATAATCCCTCCTATTTACCCAGCACCTTCCTTGCCAGGGAGGATGCTGTTTTTGTATTCATTGGATCCGTAACCCTGAGAACTCGTGTTCTTCTCCCCCATTTTACAGAGAAGGAGCGTCGGGCCTTAGAGAGGGGACAGGACGGTTAGGGCGAGGATCGGAGTCCTGGAGGCAATGAGTACACGGCCCTAATATTTCGCCGAAGGCACCAGCCACGCTCCAGAATGTGTGGCCCAGAACGAGGCAGGAGGGGCCCGCAGGAGTCCCCAGGCCAGGGTATCAGCGAGGCTTCCCGGGGCTGGTGCGTGGGGATTTATTCCCCCACCGAGGCTGGCTGTGTCTGCTCTTTCCTCTTCCCCTGCCAGCTTCTGCTTCCTGGCACAGACTTTCCCCATTTCTGAACCGTGAAAGGTTTGAAACGCAGTTACAAGCCCATGAAGAGAGCAAATCAAGTAGAGTTCGGTACTAGACCCATGACGGCTCTTCGGACAGCCCGCGGCTACAAACGCGGTGCCTGTGGCTTCACACGATTCTGGGAGAGGTGAGGTGCGGGATGTGATGGGCAGGGACAGACAGAAACAGCTAGAGACCGCCGTGGGCCAGGCAAGAACTTCCGGCCACCAGGAGCTGCTCTGGGCACCGCTGGGAGCAGAGCTGGAGACGTCCCCTGGGGAGGTATGTGACCTCTGGCTTGCCCACCCTCACTCCCCGCTGGCTCCTCGCTCCCCTGGCCCTGAGCAACTTCTCAGGTGCCTGGTTGCCCTTCATGGGCCTGGTAATCATGTCCGGCCTCCACCTTCTTGATTCGGCCCTTGGCCTGACTCGCTGTGGGGTCTGCTCTGGCAGCTCCCATCTGACAAGAGAATGCCACTAAGAAATGCAGAAGAGGGGCACCTGGGTGGTTCAGCTGGTTGAGCGTCCGACTTCAGCTCGGGTCACGATCCCGAGCTTCGTGGGTTCGAGCCCCGTGTTGGGCTCTGTGCTGACCACTCAGAGCCTGAAGCCTGCTTCAGATTCTGTGTGTGTCTCTCTCTCTCTCTCTGCCCCTCCCCTGCTTGTACTCTGTCTCTCTCTCTCAAGAATAAATAAAACATCAAAAAAAAATTTTGAGAATATAGAGGAAATGACGGAATTAGAAAAAAAAATCACAATTCGGCAATCGCCATAGTACTTATTATAGCAAGAATCATCAATGGGGGCCCCTGGGGGGCTCAGTCGTTTAAGCGTCCAACTCTTGATTTTGGTTCAGTTCATGATCTTGGGTTCGAGGCCTGCATGTTGGCCTCTGGGCTGACAGCGCAGAGCCTGCTTGGGATTCTCTCTCTCTCTCTCTCTCTCTCTCTCTCTCTGTCCCTCTCTGCCCCTCCCCTGCTTGTGCGCTCTCTCTCTCCAAATAAATAAGTAAACCTAAAAGAAAAAAAGAACCATCCACGAATATTAAAATTAAGGATGAGATAAATGTGTTTGCTGGAAAATAGGATATTAAGAGAGCCTCAGCGTATCTCCCCACCAAGATGCTGAGACACTCAAAGCTCGAGAGAGGAACTGTATTGATCAGCGGCTTGACTGACACCGCGTTAAGTGATCAGTTCACCTTACCAGTGATGGCATAAACTGACAGGTGTACCTCGTGCTGGGGGGCCCTGAGCGCACAGCCTCGCCGCTCTGATATTCCTGCCAAACACGCACACAATGAGGGTAATCGTCAGGAAATCTCAGACAAAGCCAAACTGAAGGCATTCTACGAAATACACAGCGTCTTCCCCCCAAAAATGGGAGACGGAGCAAGACCGACGAATCATTCCACATCAGAAGACTAAAGCGACAGGCCAGCGGAACGGAACCCTTTCTGGAGGGGAGCCTCAAGTACTCCCCGCCTCCCTTTGGCCGCAAAGGACATTGGCAGGACAACTCGTTTCCTGACGCGGGTAATTGTACCTCGGTCACCTAAGAGAGAACGTCCCGATTTGTAGATCACCCTGAAGAGTTGAAGAGCGAAAGGCCACTAACGCCATGACTTCCTCGCCAACGGTTCAGAAAAACGAGAAAAGGAGGGACAGAGAATGAAAGAGCACATGTAGTAAAAAAAATAAATAAATAAAATGTGAACGTTTGGTGACTCTTGAGTGAAGCCTCCGCCAGTCTGGTATTATTTTTGCGGCTTTGCTCAAAGTCTGAGAGTGCTGCAAAATAAAATGCTATTTTTTCAACGCAGGCTCTTCTGATCCGGTTCCAGCCAGGGCTGCCAACGGCACCCACATTCTAAAACAAGGTGCTAGACATTCTAAAGCAGCGCTTCCAACCCAGGTGGCTGGGAACTAGTTTTAGAAGCCTCGGGAGACCGTGCCTCCCACCTACGGCGGAGACAGACGCCATCGGGAGCAGCTGGCAGGCAGAGGGGGGCTCTCTCCACAGGGAGGTGTTGGGGTGCTGTGGGTCTTTACTTCTCCCGCCCCGTGGGGGGGGGGTGGTGCTCCCCTCCCTGAAGGCTGAGTAAGAGGGTTTTCCACGAGGCCATCTGCAGAGCCTGGCCTTTGTGCCCTGGATTGGGGGGTGGGGGCACAGGCGTGGCAGGGGGGGCACAGGGGTGGCGGTGGCGCTCAGAGGGTAGGCGGGACCCAAGCCTGGGAAAGCCTGCAGGCGGGAAGCGGAGCCGGCAGGCTGGTCCGTGGTGGAATGGGATGTACGGGGTGAACCCCGTCAGTCCCGGGCCTTGGCTTCCAGGGGGCCAGCTGAGGACCTGGGTCAGGAGCTGTGACTTGCTGCTGTGCCCAGAAGAGACTTTATGCAGGGCCAGGACACAAGGGGAGTGGGCAGTGGCACCTGGTGGGAAGTGGTCCTCGAGTAGGGTGTCCCAGAGGAGCCCCTGCCCAGGAAGGAAAGTACAGTGTGAGCCTCTCCTAGCAGTGGGGGCTCCAAAGAACCCTCGAAACAGTCCTTCAGGAAAAAAAACCCTAGCCAGCTTGGGTCGTTGCTCTGGTGAGAGCCAAGCCACCAGAGGACGTGCGCCCCAGGCGAGGATAATCTTCCCTTTCTTTTCCCATCTTCATTCCCCACCAGCCACGAGGAGAGGAGGGGGAGGAGCAGGGGACTCTGGGGGCGCACAGAACACCCCGAGGGGGTCCCCCCTGTGTAAAGGGGCAATCACCATCGCAGCTCCCTATTGGGTTGAGATGAAAAGAGATAATCCGTGAAAGTGCATGGCGCAGAGGTGCTCATAAATGTCCCTGGGGCAGCCGAGGGGGGCAGGGGGATGGGCAGTAGATTCCTGGTTCCTTGTGAGTCCTAATTCAAGCCGTGAAAGGGCATCCGCAGGAGCCAGAGCGCCGTTTGCAGGCAAGAGAGGTCCCTGGAGAAGGCCGCTAAGACTGAGCCCACCGACTGTCAGGGCCCCAGTTCCCGGGAGCTGAGCTGCAAAGAGAACCAGCAGGAGCAGACGGACCGCGTGGGCCTGCCTGGTGGTTGGGGGCGCGCCGCCGGTCGAGGCGGGATGCGGCTCCACGGACCCGGGCGGGGTGGCGCGCCCCCTGCCGCCGGCCCCCGGGACGAGGTCCAGACCCCTGGCTGAAGAGGGCAGAGCCCAGGCTGAGGACCCGGGGGAGGGGAGGAGAGGAGGGGAAAAGAGGGGAGGAAGGGAGGAGAGGGGAGGGGAGGGGGCGGGAGGGCAGTGTCGCGGCCAGGCCCGGCGGCCCTTTGGTGCAAACTGGAGAGAAAGGCGCCCCTTCCTCCACACACTCGACGGCCTTTTCGCGGTGCGAATGGCGCCCCCTGGAGCCTGCAGAAATTATGGGCCGGCTGTGTGAGCTCTTCCTGGCGAAGGTCTGGGGCTCCTTGATTCGGGAAACTCTACAGTCCAGCGCTGGCGCGGGGGGCGGGGGGGGGGGGGGAGGGGGGGCTGGCTTGGTGAATGTTGCCCATCAGAGGAAGGTCTAGGTAAAAACATCGAGGCATCTTTGTTCTCTAATAAATATTCAAGTTTACGGATCAGTTGTGCCGACTCTCTGAGCCCCATCTGTAAAAATGGGCACAATAATACTGACCTAGGCTGGAGTGATACTTCTAGTCCCAGTAAGTGGTCAGTTATAATAGCTACCATTTAGTGCAGGAAAGAGTGCTAAGAAGTATGAATAACATTATGATGTAAATATTGCAAAAGCCGTAACGTAGGGGGTTGGAGAGGTTGTGTAACTGGCCACCATGTCTCACAGCCAGGGAGCCGGAGCGTCCCCCCCCTGGACCACTGGCCTCTGAAAGTCTGTCCGAATCCTTCTGGCTCGTCAGGACACACTCCCCCTGACTGAATATGCCTTGTTTCTCTCCTCAGGTGACCTGAAAAGGTGACTCAGACGCAGGAGGCAGAACTGATGGCCAAGGCAGCGACTGGATTGGATCTAATGTAAACACAACAGCAAAGAGTCGAGGCTGATCAGAATGTTCTGACATCTGAACGTGGGGAGGGGAGGGCTGAACCCCAAATCCCCGCAGGGCTGAGTGACATCTTAGCCACGGAACTGACGGCTGATGTGAGACAAGCCAGGGATGCTGCTAACACGACCCTTACAACAGCGTGAGCCGGATACAGTTTAGAAGTGGGGAAACTGAGGTGCAGAGAGGTTAAGCGACTCTGCCAAGGTCCCCTGGCTAGCAAGCCACAAAGGCTGGCTGGCATTCTTGTCTGGGAGCCTGTGCCCCTTAATCAATCACCTCTCCTCCTCTCTCGCTTGCCTTCAGAAGCCCAGTTTAGAGCCTTATTAAAAAGCACCTGAAAGTTGCTCTTCCCAGAAGGGGACAGCAGGGGGCGGTGTAACCAGCAAGCATTTGAAGTTTGGTTCGCGTCCTGGGTAACCATCATCCTGAGAAACTGTCTAAGGGGCGTTTGTGGTTTTGTCCTCTAAACGGGGAAGACACACACACACACACACACACACACACACACAACTAGGAAGAGTGCCAGTCCATAATCAGAAACAGGACCGTCTGGGATTCCATGTTTTGTCAAAGCCACTCCAATTCACCTCCCCGACCTGAGGTCCCCTCTAAAGCAGGGACCACGACTGACATCTTCACTTCCGTGTTTCAATGTCTGGCACGTGGTGGGCATTCAACAAACAGTAAGGCACCGAGTGATGGTTGGTGGGAGCGAAGGGTGTCAGCCCTGTGACCGCACTACGGTGTCCTCATCTGATGACGGGGTTAAGGACACAGCTTCGGGACTCCGCGGGAGGCAGGGTGGTTATTGGCTTGGGCTCCAGAACCCACGACGAGACCAGGTTTGGAGGCTGCCTTGCGCTCGGCAGCCAGTTCCAGCACGACCTGTGAAGGCTCACGGTCTTGGAGCCACGGTCCCGTCTTCTGGAGGACGGAGGTGGGAACGGATCGCGTCCTGCTGAGTGACCCTGTGCAAGCCACTCTGTGCCTCCAGTCCTGGGGCAGGTCTGTGGGAGCAGTTTGGGTCTGGCCAGCCCTGGGCTCCTGAGGCATCATCACGCTGAGCCTCAGCTTTCTCAACCTACTCCTCATACGAACTTGTTTCCAACTGGCCCACGCATGGGGCTTTTCCTGTCCTCTTTGGTGGGCGGTCTCCTCCCCTCTCCAGTCCAAGTAATTCTCCAGAGAGCCACACCTGGAGGGACAACTGTCACTTGCCCCACAGGCACGGCAAACACAGGTTGGCCCCAGACTGACCTCTCAGCCCCCTGCTCAACTCAATAGGCTAAAGACCAGGGACTATGCCGGGTGTTAAATAGACATTATACGATTTAATCTTCACGGCAACGCTCTACGGTAGCAACTATCAGAGTTCCCATTTTGCAAAAGGAAAAACAGGCTCAGAGAGGAAGTTGCTCAAGAGCATGCATTGTAGCAGCAGTGACCGATTCCCTGACCAGGGGAGGAGATTTCCTCTCAGCACGAAGCCAGGCTGCCCAGTGTGGGGAGCCCTGGGAGGCAAGGGACACTGGGATCACTGAGGGAAGCCTCAGACCCCTCTCCCTTAATCCGGGATCAAGACTCGAGCATCCACTGGGGCGCCTGGGTGGCTCCATCGGTTAAGCGTCTGACTTTGACCCAGGTCATGATCTCATGGTTCGTGAGTTCGAGCCCCACGTCGGGCTCTGTGCTGACAGCTCAGAGCCTGGAGTCTGCTTCCGATTCTGTCTCTCTCTCTCTCTCTCCCTCTCTCTCTCTCTCTCTCTCTCTGCCCCTCCCCTGCTCATGCTCTCTCTTTCTCAAAATAAACATTAAAAACATTTAAAAAAAAAAAAGACTCAAGCATCCAGAAGGTGAGAAAGTTAAGGACAGCTTCCCCTTCAGCCCTTGTCCCTCCCTGGTCCCAGAGGACCACCCTGCAGTCCCCTCCCCTCCCCACCCTGCAGTCTCCATGATGGCAACAGTCCCAGCTCCAAGTTGTCTGGCTTAGAAGGGGGCGCACACAACCAGTCCCTCTCTCCCTCCCAAATTACAGATGGGAAAGCTGAGACCTTGCCCAGTACCTCATCCCACAAAAGCCAAGATGAAAACCCAGTTCTCTCGACTTTGATCCAGTGCCCTTTCCACCCTTTTCCCTAGAAACCTTTCCCTAGAAGCACTGACAGCCCATGGCAGGGGAGCAGGAAAGGGGCCTTGGTGGCGGAAAGGCACCTGGAGCCCACCTGGGTCCTTGCTGGCCTGCCACTCACCAGCCGTGTGAGTCAGGGGGGTCACTTCACATCAGTGTCCTCATCCGTACAATGGGTACAGTAATACCAGCTCTCACAGGGCTGCTGAGAGCTTCAGGGCCAAATACAGACATACTAAGCATCTGGAATGTAGTGGGTGGTCAGTCGACTTTAAGCCCAACTATGTTGTCCTCAACTTATGTTGGCAAAGAACCCAGCCTCCCCACCTTCATCCCCCGCTTCACTCCCCCCCCCCGCCCCCACCAACCCAAAGGGCAGTATGAAAGAATCTTGGAAAACAGAGAACAGGTGAGTGCTACAGAATCCTGAGAGCAAACGTTTCTCCCGGCACCAATTGTTTAATAACCTAAACTGGAGCAAGAGAAAACAGTTCTCGGAAGAACACGCAGGAGGAAGGAGCACCGATTTGGGGTAGCACTCACTATTGCCCCACTGACCTCGAACTTGACCTTCCCCAAACACGGTGATTTGGCCAAAGGGCTTCTTCTGGAGGCCGGGTCTGCCGGCCGCCCAGGAAGCGCCCAGGCGGTGGGATTGGGAGCGGTGGCCCCGAGGACCACCACCCCGGCCGCCTCGCCCCGCCCCGTTCGCCCCGCCCCGCCCCGCCCGGGACGCGGACTACAGTTCCCGGCATGCCCGGCGCGCGGTACCTGCCCGCCCCCAGCCTCCGCGCCCGGAGGATGCAGACGCCGGGGCGAGCGGGGAGGATGGAGGCCGGGGAGGCAGCGCCGCCGGCGGGGGCGGGCGGCCGCGCGCCGGGCGGCTGGGGCAAGTGGGTGCGGCTCAACGTGGGGGGCACGGTGTTCCTGACCACCCGGCAGACGCTGTGCCGGGAGCAGAAGTCCTTCCTCAGCCGCCTGTGCCAGGGGGAAGAGCTGCAGTCGGACCGGGTGAGGCCCGCGCGGGGGGCGGCCGTCGGGCGGGGTCCTCTGCCCGCCCGAATCCGGGCCGGCCTGGCCGGGAACTCGGCTGCTTTGATTTCCCCAGGGCCCGAGGCAGGAAGAGCTAGTCGGAGGAAGGGAGGAGGGAAAGCACGGGATGTGCCCATTGTCGTGGCAACGGGACAACGCCGGGCCGCGGCCATTTAGGGCATTCGGACCACCGCCCTGGGCTCCCACCCAGGAGGCTGGTGGATCGGGACCCTCGCCCTCCTTTGGGGCCTTCCCTCCTTCCCAAACGGGACTCCCGCACCGGGGAAGGAGTTGGCTGCGGTGGCTTCCCCACGGCCCTTTGCGGTGTGGGTGGCCTAGGAGTGCCGCGCGCTGGGTAGAGAAGTCCTGGGGTGCCTTCCGAGCTGGGTTTCATCAGGGAGGAGCCCGGGCCTGTCGGCCACCATTTCTGGGCTCCCATCCCTGCTCTGCTGCAAACTGCCTGCATGACCTTGGGTCGGACCCCTCCCTGCTCCAGGATCAGCCTCCTGTCTGTAACCAAAGGAGGCTGGTCTGCAGGTGACCTGAAGGGCCCCCTCTCCCTCATTCCCTGACCCTCTGCTGCTGTGACCTTGGGCAAGTCTCCTCACCCTTTGACGTGCCTGCTTTCCCTCCGTAGAGTTGTCCAGATGCCCGCCCTGCCTCCCTGCAGGCCGAGCCTGTCCAATGAGATAGCGACTCCTTTGGAAACTTGTAAACATCCAGCATCCCCAGAATGACTGGGGATCTGATGGAGATAGTGTAGGGCTGGCTTCAGGGGAACAACCTCTAAGAGGGACAATCACCGAGCCCTACTCTGCGGCAGGTGCCGCTCAGAACTCACCGGATGCTCACCATGACCCCTGGTTATGGGGGAGCGGAGTGAGGCTCAGAGAGGCCCAGTCACTGGCCCCAGGTCACATAGTGAGGAAATGGCAGAGGCAGGACTTGAACCTACGCGGGTCTGACAGCAAAGCCTTTCTGTCCCATCATGCCACTTCATTCCAATGAAGAGCAGACTCAGCGCTCGCTCCCTCCCTCCCTCCAACCATTGCTGGGCCTGAAGTAAGGGGGTGGGTTGGGGGAGGCCTCTCCTCTCACTGCCTGTGTCCCTTATCTCCTTAGGATGAGACTGGGGCCTACCTCATTGACCGTGACCCCACCTACTTTGGGCCCATCCTGAACTTCCTCCGGCATGGCAAGCTGGTGCTGGACAAGGACATGGCCGAGGAGGGTGAGTTGGTCCAGGGGGCTAGCCGGGGGACTGCATCCTACCTAGCCCTGCCCTCTGCAGTCGGCCAGAGCCTTCCGTGGAAGTCCAAAGCCATTTCTCCCAGTCAGGGCTGGGGAGACATTTGATTCCTTCCATGTTTCCCACTTCCTCGTCCCTGACAAGACTGAACCGCAAAGCCTCTGCCTGGACTGAGCCTGGGGCTGCACCAGGCTGACCAGCCTGAGCTTTGGCCGAGCGCTGTTGGGGAGGTGACGGAGGCGGAGAGGCAGAAGACAGAGGGCAACAGTGAGGCCGGCAGTGTGTGTTGTGGGCAGGGATGCCCTTTCTCCTGACCTCCTGGGAAGGCAGGTGTGAATAGGGTGGAGACAGGCACGGGAGGAGGCATGGGCTCTCTTTCTGCGGGTGATCCGGTATCTGAGATGCCTGGCAAGGGCTGACAGTCAGCAGGCGGGTGGAGCAGGTGACTCTTCTGCAAATCCAGCGGCCTCTGTGGCACAGCTGGTTGTGGGTGGAGGTGGGGGAGGGGGAGCCGGTTCCCCAGCAGGGGTTTGGTTCTTCCGGGGGCCTAGGGCTGAGGCCCTGTAGATGCCCATGTCTGGCTCCAGCAGATGGCGGGGAAGCCATGCCCGAGAGAATATCCTCTGGGCAAAGCCTCAGCCGGGGTGGGGGGGGGGGGGGCTACAACTATAAACAGCTCCAAGTCAACTCTTCCTTGGGGCACAAGGCGTGGCTCCGGGTCAGCTGACCCAGCCGGGCCAGCTTGGACATGTCACTTCTCCTTTCTGAGCCTCCACATGTCTATATCAATTAGGGGCGGCGATCTACATCGGGGAGAGCATGTTTGGGGACAGCAGGTGTCATGAATCCCAGTGTTTGTACCCTGTGGGTGTTTAGAACAGCCCATCCTTCCTCACGTGGGGCCAACGGTCTCCCCCGCTGACCCCCGTGGGACCTGGTGATCTAAAGGCCATGTAGCTCCCCAGTGGGCTGGGGTTTCAAACTTGGAGCCCACGGTAGGCACCAGCCCCTCGGCTTTCGGGCAGCCCCTCAGGGGAGCACAGGTACCGGGGCACGGCTGGGGCCCAGGAACAGGGCCCGCGGGGAGGGGACGTAAACACTGCGTCACCGCCGACATCTGTTTACAGGTGCTGGGTTTCTGCCAGTTCTGCTACTCCCCGCACCTGCGACAGGGCCGGGGCCCCCATCGAGGGCCCCGGAGGATCTGGGACGAGATTTTTCTAGCTGTGGGACACCCGGAAAGTCACTTATCTCTCTGTGCCTCCATGCCCGCATCTGTGGAGCGGGGTGGCGAGAGCACCCGCCTTCCTGAGCTGCTGTGAGGGCGGAGGGAAGGAATACAAGTATGTCCTTTAGTGCAGCACCTGGCACCAAGGGTCACTGATGCCGTGTTCGTCATCTGTCATGGGCAGGGCTCCCCAAGGCGCACTCAGGCAGGAAGACTCGCGGGCCGCCTACTTGGTATTAGGTTCCGTGTAGGTAACCTGGGACAGAGGCTAGATCAGACACGGCCCGGCCCTCAGGGAGCCCGGAGGCCAGTCAAGGAAAGAACCAGGGGGATCCTTGCCCTGTAGGCACTCAGGAGACTCCAAAGGCCTGGGGCCATTCCGCTTGTCGGTGAGACTCTCAGTTCCCTCAGCTGTGTGGGGACAATAATGCCTGCTTCCCCGTGTCCCCAGGGCTCTTGCTGAGTGCCTGAGGGGGCTTTGTAAAGGGTGTGGTAGTCGGGACGGACGTGTACAAAGATGATGCATCTGTAGTGGGTTCTGAAGTCAGAGGAACTTGGATTTGGATCCCAGCTCTGCCGCCTACCGGCGGTAGAGCCTGGGGCAGCTGCTTCTCTTTCCGGGCCTCGGTTTCCCCCATCGTTCAGTGGGGGCAGTGACCGTACCTACTTCTAGTGCTAAGAATTAACTGCAGTAGAGAACGTAACGTGCTTAGCACAGTAGCTGGCACTTAGCCGCGCTTCATCGATGGGAGTGTGTGATGGGGGGTCAGCCGGGGTCCTTCTCGTTGTGATGTTCTAGCTTCCGGCCCCAGTGAGTCTGCTGCCTCTTGCCAGCCCTGAAGCAGCCCCCAGATGGGGGCACTGGCGGGTGTGGGGGGGTGTGGGGCAGAGGGGACACGGGGAGAGGAGGGCACGGGGGCAGCCCGAGTGACCCGGGGGCCGCTCTGTCTGTGCCAGGGGTCCTCGAGGAAGCCGAGTTCTACAACATCGGCCCGCTGATCCGCATCATCAAAGACCGGATGGAGGAGAAGGACTATCCGGTCACACAGGTCAGGAGCAGCAAGGCAGCAGGGAGCCAGAGCAGGCTGTGGCGGGAGAGCCAGAGCTGGGGGAGGCGGGAGGAGGGTCGGGAGACGTGGGGAGGCCCAGCTGGCCTGTGACGCGAGGGGGTTGTCCAGCTCCCAGACTGCCCAGCAAAGCCCCAGACGGGGGGAAGGACGCTGGGTTCTGTCCCTGACTCGCCTCTGTTCGCGGTATGAATGAGACCTGTCCCCTCTTCCCTTCCCCACGCAAAATGGGGTCAGTGTGGAGGCACAGGGGGCCTTGTGGGGGCAACGCAGGATTAGTAAATTGTCCATTTCGTGACATCAGGCAGACCCCTGGGGGCAGAGCGCGAGGTGCTGGGGCTTAGGCTTCTGAGCGCCCTGGGCCTGGTCTGGAGGCGGGGCTGGGGGGGCCCCCTCTGGCCACCCTGGAGGAGACGTGGGTGGGGCAGGCGGACGGGTGGCCCCCGGAGATTGAAGGGGGTTAGCTCCGTGGCCTCTCTTCCTCCTCGTACCACCTGTGCTCCTGCTCTGCCACGCTTCGGCTCCGTGACCTTGGGCAAGTCAGAGCCTCTGTGAAGATCCCGTAACTCGTGGCGTGTGGGGAAGGATGAAGTGAGACCGTGCGTGTCGAGGGCTGGGCGCACGGGGGGGTCCTCAGGACGTAGCTGCCGCCTCCCCACCTTGCACCCGCCCCTCCTTGTCTCCTTAGGGGTGTGCGGTGGGCGGGGGGAGAAGAAGCTGCGGGGGTGACAGGTGCTCGTCCCTCCCCCGGCTGCCCTCCAGGTCACCTGTCTGCCTGCAGGTCCCCCCCAAGCACGTGTACCGCGTGCTGCAGTGCCAGGAGGAGGAGTTGACGCAGATGGTCTCCACCATGTCAGACGGCTGGCGCTTCGAGCAGGTGGGTGGGGGCCACGGGGCCACCCCTGGAACCACCCGGCGTCACGGGGAAGCCCCAGGCCGGGGTTCCCCGGCACGGCCCCCAGCCATCACGCTGAACAAGAGTAGGAAAGGCCACGCTCGGCCGCGGAGTGACCAGAAGGAGAGAGACAGAAGACCCGGGCGGCTTCGGTGGGGGTTCTCCCAGCCCCCGGGGCGTGGTCTCCGCAGGGGCACGGGCGGGTCTCTGGCCCCCAGGCGACAGCGATCCCCCGTAGGTGAGCGGACCCCACCTGGGGTCAACGCCTCTCGTGACAAGGCCCGGCAGCTTCCGGGTCCCTGCCGGGGGACCTGCCGAGTCACAGCCTTGCCACGCCCGGGAAGCCCAAGGGGTGACTTCCCACGAGGACTCACAGGGACCGATGCAGTCAGGAGCAACTTGTCATGAGTGGTGCCATCCTGGCCATGCAGCTCACGTCACGCGGCTCAGGTTTCCAGAGGAACAGAGCCAGCAAGTTAACCCCACGTCACATTTGTCCTTCGAGAAGGAAGAGGGTTTGGCTGGCTCTGTAGCCGCACCTGCCCACGGCCCCTGGGACGTGGAGGTTGAAGAAGGGAGAAGGCCAGGGATCCCCGGATGGCCGGGCGGTACGGAGGAATAGCTCCGTCCAGGAGCCAGAGGCCTGGATCTGCCACTTGCAGGCCATGTGACCCTGAGCGAGTCACATCTCCTCTCTGGGCCTCAGTTTCCCAATCTGTGACGTGGGCCAGTCGTGCTCCCTTTGCAAGACTGTTGGGAAGATTAGAAGTGCCATGGACAGGGGCGCCTGGGGGGCTCCGTCGGTTGAGCGACCGACTTCGGCTCAGGTCACGATCTCGCGGTTCGTGAGTTCAAGCCCCGCGTCAGGCTCTGTGCGGACAGCTCGGAGCCTAGAGCCCGCTTCCAGATTCTGTGCCTCCCTCTCTCTCTCTGTCCCTCCCCTGCTTGCACTCTGTCTCTCTCTCTCAAAAATAAACATTGAAAAAGAAAAAAAAAGAAGTGCCATGGGTAAAGTCCCTGGCCTAGAGTAGAACTCCCTGGAGCCAGGCAGGATCACACAGATTATCAGCCTGTAAGTCTCCAAGACTCCGGTGAGGACTCAGGATCCCGGGGTCTAACCCCTGTTCCACTCTTCCTGGCTGGGGGACTTCCTGCAGGTTACTGTCTCTTCAAGCCCCGTTTGCCAGAGGGGCTGATTTTCACTCTGCCTGTTGGGCGAGGGTCCTGGGTGGCCGAATGTCATGCGCAGGGCCTCGTGGTTGGGGTTCTTCCAAGGACCCCGGGACAAAGGTGGGGCTCCGTGGAGCCCACGGGAGCCTCTGGCAGTCGCATGGGCTCCCAGAGGCTGAGCAGGCAGCTCAGGGGGCACCGATCGTTTGTCCTCCGGCCTAAGGCGGGGACAGCCTGTTCCACCTCTGCTTCTGAGAATGAACAGAATAGTCTGTGGGGCCCCACCATGCCAACCCTACCCTACAGCTTGGTTCTGGGGCTGCTTCAGCCACGCCTGGGACGGAGGTGGACGATGATCCGCCCATCGTGGCCTCCGCCTGCTTTTAGGCAGCGGCCTCTAGATCTGGGCCTGGGGTGAGGGGTGGGGAACCGCAGAGAGAAGGCGGCGTCCTCCAGGGGTTAGGCCCGGCCCGGCCAAGCCAGGGCGGGTGGCTGTGCGGGCTGCCTTTAACCCGGCCTCCCAACCTGTCCTCTTTGTCCCCACGCTCCGCCCCCCAGCTGGTGAACATCGGCTCCTCCTACAACTATGGCAACGAGGACCAGGCTGAGTTCCTGTGCGTGGTGTCCAAGGAGCTCTACACCTCCCCGCACGGGCTGAGCTCTGAGTCCAGCCGCAAAACCAAGGTGAGCCCCCCCCCCGCCTCAGCTTCCCCCCCCCCTTTTCCTCCATCCTCTCCCTGCCCTCCACCCAGCCATCCCTGCTTCTCTCTCCCTCCTGCTGCACACACATAACCAACCACCTGGTCACAGCTAATGCCATCCATCCCATGCCACCCACGGTCCCGTCTGCTCACGCCGGTTACCCAGGCCCAGGCAGGGGGAGAAATGAGCTAGGATCGTCCCAAGGGCACGGCCAGAGGGGGCCTGGATGCCGTTCGCACGGCGGCCACAGGGTGTACCGAACTAGGGGTTTGGGCACGGTGTGCCGCTCCCTGTGTGACCTTGGACAAGCCCCGGCCCTCCGGTGTGTTCTCTGAGAAGTGAGGGTAGACTACGTCCTCTCTGGTGCCGCCACGCTTAGAGCTTCTGGGATCCAAAATGGCCAGTTTATTTCCCAGAGGTGGGTAAATGTTCCCAGCTGGCCGGGGCCAGGGCAGGGAAGCCAAATCTGTGCATCCTGCCCCTTCCCCGGGCCCCTTCCTCAGGTGCTCTGCAGGGGAGAGGTCAGCAACCCCGGGGGACCCAGCCACGTGTTCCTGCCCTGGCCTCTGAGGCAGCAAAGCCGGCTGTGGGGAAGGGGGCTGAGCACAGGTCCTGCCGCCTCGAACCCAGAGCCGGTCAGAAGCCTCGAGGGCCTTTGGTGGGGCCGATGGGGCAGGGCAGCAAGCCAGGCAGGGAAAGAGGGAGACGGTTCCCTCTAGGGGGGAAGGGGGGGGGTCTGTCCCAGTGCGTCGGAGACTTACGAACCCGGGCTTCCTGTCTGTCTGTCTGCCTCCCCGTCCTGCGACTCCCCCTGCCCGCCCCACCGCCATCAGGGTCAGTGGCTGGCACTGCCTTGCGAGGGTGCAGAGCAAGCCCGCTGCTCCTGCCTCTCTGCGCCAAAGCCTGGGAGCTTGGGGCGTCGGAACCTGTCCATGGCATCCCCGGGCCTTCCCTGGCCTCGTGTCTACTCTGGGTCAGCCCTCCTGAAGTGAGGCCTCCCCAGGCTCCCCTGGCCACACACCCACCCGTTCCTCTTCCAGCCCTCACCCGGCCTTGCGCCCCGTAGTAGCGGCCGGACTGCTCCGTGAGCATCCCCCAGCGGGGGCCCCGTCCCGTGCCCTTCCTCCGGGCCCTTCCAGAGCCCCCAGGGGACGGGACAAGACGCCCCAGCTTCTCCCTCCTTAAGGTCCCCCCCCCCGCCCCCGCATCTCGCCCACCCTGAGAGGGGGCCCACGGGGACAGCTGCCCGCCGGCCCTGGCCCCTCGTTAGTTCTCCACTCTTTCTTCCCTGGGTCCGCCGGCTGGTCCACAGAGCACGGAGGAGCAGCTGGAGGACGAGCGGCGGCAGGAGGTGGAACAGGTGCAGGTGGAGGCAGGTACACAGGAGAAAGGTGCAGCCGCCCCCCGAGGAGAATGATTGCGCATAAAAGCCAGAGCCTCCCGCCCACTGCCCCGCTGGAGCCAGCCGCCGAACCGGGGGGCCGGGGCCTGCGGGCGGGACGGGCCACCAGGGTCAGCTCAGCCGCGCGCCCGGCGCCTCGCCTGCATAACCATCCCTTCTCTCGCTTTCTCTTTACAGCCCAGTCCTCCCAGGAGCCCGCTAACCTTTTCTCCCTCCCGCCACCGCCGCCTCCTCCGCTTCCCGCGGGAGGCCCCGCCTCATCTTCATCCACCTCTTCCTCCTCCTGGATCTCATCTGCACCCTGCCTCTTCCCTCTCTGCCCCTGTCCGGGTTTCCTCTCTGCCTGCTCACGCCTCCATCCCCGGGCCGCCCCGGCCCCCGCCTCCCGCGCCCTCCACCCAGGCGCCCCGGCCCCCCCGCATCCCAGAGCCTCCCGCCTGCCGCCTCCCGCGCCCCCTCTGGCGCCTGCCGCCTCCCGGCCTGGGGACGAGGGTCGTGGCCGCGTCTCCTTGGCGCCCGCCAGCCCCGCCGGGCACCCCTGAGGCCGGGCCGCCCCGCCCAGCGCCTCCCGTCCTCGCCGCCGCCGCCGCCTCACGTTTCCTCCTTGCAGGTCCCCATCTGCACCCCTCAGGGCTGAGGCTGCGCTTGCAGCGAGGGCTTCTCCTCCTCGGGGCCCCTCGCCCGCCCCCCCAGAGCCGCCATCCCTGGTTTGTAGCTTGGCGGAGCTGGAGGGAGGGCGGCAGCCAGGAGGGGGCGCGTCTCCTGTCCCCGGACCTGAGCCTGACTTTTCAGCCGACTTTCTCCCCTCACCTGTTTGGCCTTGGGTGTGAGGCGCAGAGAGAAGAGCCTTAGGGGGCGGGGCCTCTTTGCCATCTGTCCCTCAGCCCCAGAGCCGGGCTGGGAAGGAGGGAGGGGGGACGGCAGCCAGACGCCGTGGCCTCACCCCTGCCCATCCAGGAGCCCCTGCATCACAGCCTCGCGGCACTGGGTTCCCCGTCTCTTCCGGGGTGGGAAGGACAGCCGGCCGCACCGGGGTTCCTTTGGCCTAGGAGGAGTCAGCCAGAGCTGGCTGGGGATCAGGGCGTCGCGGAAAAAGCCCTGGCCGGGTGCCTCCAAGCCCCCACTCAGTTGTAGCCGCCTGCTCTGTGACCTTGGGCAAGTCACTGTCCCTGTCTCGGCCACAGTTGCCTCTAAAATGGGGATAGGCAGCAGCTGTCTGCCACCTTTTGCCTGAGCCGGCAGGGACCTGACCTTGACCGCCCTCCCCCCCCCCCCCCCCCCACTTCCCCAACCAGAGTCACCAACGCTCTGGCCTCCACGGCAGCCACCACCCAGCCCAGGATGGGGCGTGGGGCTCCCGGATGGGCGAGCTGGGTCCCCTTCCTGCTCCCCCTCCTCGGCTCTGAATTCACCTTCTCTGGGCCTCAGCCTCCCCCCCCCCCTCTTCTGAGAAGGGACCCTGTAACTCACCTACCTCTTTCTCTCTCCCTCTCTTCCCCTCCCCTCCCTCCATTTCAATCTCCTCTCTGCCCTCCCCTGGCCTCGCCTCACCCCTCCTCACTGGCCCCACCCTGTCATTCCTCTCCTGGTGTTCTGACCACCCCCCCACCCGTCCCCCTGCCCCTTCCCCCTCTTATTTTCTAGCTGTTACAAGCCAGAGGCACCCGGATGTGAGGCCCCAGATCACCTCCAGGGACTTGGGGTTCCGATCTGAAATCCTTTATTTTTGTACCACGGGGTGGGGCCCCGGCTCCAGGCGGAGGAAGCACTCTCCCCCCTGCCACTTCTGTCTACACCTGCGGGGCTGTGATCTACCCCTGCCTCTGGGGGCCGGGTGGGGGCCCGCTGGAGCCTCTCAAGGCCTGAGGTGGGCCCTGGGACCCCTGGGCAGAGCCACTGGCCTGTGGCCAAAGTGTGGCGCTGTCCAGCTGTGTTTCCCACGCCGCCATGGTCCCTCCCCCGGGTCCCCCAGCTGCATGAATGAGACCCTCCCTCCTGACCCAGTCACATCTCCTCCCTGAGCCTTAGTCTCCCCATCTGTCCAGTGGGTTCTCTCTCCCCACCGCCACCTACCTCACAGGGTTGTTGTGAGGTTGACAAAGAGGAGCAGGGTCCCAGAAAGCCCTCGGGGAGTGTACAAAGCACCAGGCAGAGGGTGACCCTCCCTTCGCCCTTCCCTCAGAGGGGGAAGGATCTGCTCAGCCCCACATGGAGATTCAGGTATTGGTGGAACGAAGGGGGTGGGGGTCGGCCCTGTCGGAGGAAGGGGGAGGGGGACTCAGCCTCCTCCCTGGCTGCTCCCACTGCCCTGTGCCCTGCTGGGTGCCGAGGCCCCCCCCCCCCCAGCCAGGAGGGGGCGGGCAGGGGCTCCGCAGGGGCCGTGCAGCGGGCAGGAACCAGTGAGAAGGGAAAGGGGGCCGTTCCTCCCTTTGCCCTGGGGAGAGTCTGGGGGCAGCAGGGGCTGAGCAAGGGGCCCCTCCTGCGTTGATGATCTCCCAGGCTGTGCCCAACCCCACCATGTAATAAAACCTGAAGAAACAGCCACGGGGCTGCCTCCCTCTCTTCCTCTGGGCCGCTTTTGGGGATGGGGCTAAGCTCAAGGTCGGATAAATGACTCAAAGGTAACGGGGCTTTTTCTTAAGGGGCCCTGCCCTGTGGTCACTCTTCTGTGTGTATGGGGAGAGGGGGGGAGGGAGGTCACGGCTGCATCCTCCGCCCAGTGGCCCAACGGCAAGGTCACCAGCTCTGCCTTGCTGGGAGAACGTTGGCACGTGCCTGCCCCTCTCTGGGCCTCAGTTTCCTCATCTGTAAAGGGTTGGACCAGGCGACTAGCAAGGCCCAGCCCCTGGAGCCAGGCAGGTCTCTTCCTGCCTCCCGGCATCCCTAGACCAGCTAGGGATGCTGAGGGGGCAGGGGGTTGCTGAAATCAGGATAGAAGCCCCCCCCCCCCCCCCCCCGCTTCCCAGCCTCACCCTACCGTTCCCATGGCCCTTTGCTTCACAGCCTCTGCTGCGTCCTAACCCCCAGGGTGCCCCCTCTGCATCCTGCTGTGACTTCTCTTGGTCCCCTCCACACCTTGCCATTGCTGTCACCCTTCTGTCTCCAGTCTCAGAAAATATAAACACCTGGGTCCCTGCTCCACGTTCTCTGAGCCCGCCCGCCTGCCCGCAGGACCCTGGGCTTCTCTTTCCTGCCCAGGAGGGCCTCCCACCCCACCCTGCCCCGCCCTGGCCAAGCCCTGCTAAGTCTCCACCTTGCTCCCCTGCCCCGGCATCCCTGCAAAACAGGGGGCCCCTAGGCAGAGGCCTTGCCTGGGGCCAGGCGAGGCTCCCCCCGACCCTGCTCCACTCAGGCCGGGGGGGGGGGGGGCCCTCACCACTCCCCTTGGGGCATCTGGCTCGCAGAACTGACCTCACATTTTGTGTCCTGCTTTGCAGAACCGTCCCCAGGAGGCTTGTTAAAAGAACAGACCGTCCAGCCCGCCCCCATCCCCATTCTAAGACCGGGGTGGGACCCACAAATGTCTATCTCAGCAGGGCCCCCAACACTGGGTCTGGCCGCGCCTGTGGGAAGCCTGAGAGGCTAGGGGCTGGAATGCTTTAACATCCTCCACCACCACCCCCCCCCCCACGCCCCCCCCCCCCCGGATCTGGAGCTGTCCCCCTAGGGTCTGCTCTGTCCTCTCATCCTGCAGGCGGGCCCAGCAGGCAAGAGATCGCCTGCACGGGCCTCTGGACTAGCAGGCCATAGCCAAAGCAGCAGAGGTCCTCTCTGACCGCTGCCGCTTGGTCGCTAAGGCTCCGCCCTCCCAGCACCCTTTCAGCTCTGGCCACGCCTCTCAGCCTCCCGCAGGAGCCCCCCCTCTGGAGTGTCTATCTCCCCGCCTCCTCAGCCTCCCCGGCAGCGTGTCTTCTGAGGAGGGGCTCTGAAATCCTCCAGACCTCAAGCCCCCACCAGGCCAGGCAACAGGGGATCAGAACAGATCCCTTGGAATGGTCCCTGGGTGATTCCTCTGTCACCCAACCCCAATCCATGGAGGCACCTGGAGGACACTGAGGGTCCTTCAAGTCCATCCTTCCTGCCCCGCTCATTAGAGCCTACCCTCTCCCTCCTGGAGTCCTGCAGTGGCCTCCTCAAGGCCTCCCTGCCTCCCACTCCGTCCACACTGCTGCTGGTGGTCCATTCCACAATGTGAATCCACTCGTGTGTCACTCTCCTGTCATAAAGGCTTGCGTGGCTTCCCAGAGCATGCAGGGTCAAGTCCTAAGCTCAACTCCAAACTCTTTGTCAGCTGCTCTGAGTGTCCCCCGCCCCCCCCAACACTCCTTTTCATTCCTTCCCACTCAACCTCTGTTTCACTCAAAACAGCTTACCAATATGTCCCGTTCTGGTGGGACTCTGCCTTTGCACGTGCTGTTCCCCTGTCTGGAATGCCCTTCCCCACCTTGGCCATCTTCGGGCCACACAACTCAAGTTCTCACCTCCTCCAGGCAGCCTTCCCTGACATCCCGAGTTCTCGGCTACCCCAGAGCCCCTTCATGCTGGATTGCCATCCGCAGGCCTCCTGAGATCAGGAGCTGAGCTCTGTGCATCTCCGTGGCCCCACTGCAGGAGTTGACACACAGCAGGAGAGCCTGCCGGGTAAATGGCGCCAAGAATGCAAAGGGAGTGTTGTGCCGGAGAAGTGGAGGACTGGGAACCAGGAGGTGGGGCTTCCACGCCAGGCTTCACCCCCAACCGCGGGTGTGCCAATGAGGACGGCTCTGCTCCTCTCTGCCTCAGTTTCCTCCCAGGCTTCCAGAAGGAGCCCATCACTTGTCCCATCCTTCGCTCTGCTCTCCGGTTCACCAAACCCCTGCCTTCCTGGGGTTGGTCCTGGGACCTGGACAACTGCCCGGGAGGTCACTCTCCTGCCCCCACTGACCTAACCTTGGCCTTCCAGACATTTGACGAACAGACCGGGCAGGAAGCGGAGGCTCGCACAGTCGAGAGCGTGAGGTCAGTGCTCCGGGGCCCTGTTTAACCCCCAGAGCAGAGCCTCAGATCAAACGGCTTTATTCCACAGGGCGGCGGCTCACTTCCAGGTGAGAGTGAGCAGTGGATGCCCGGGGGACAGGTAGGGGTGGGGGGAGAACCCTACACCCAGGGCTCCCCCACCCTTTGGCGTACGGTGGCAGCTGGCCCAGCTGGCTGTCTCCGGGGCTCTGCGGGTCCGTCCTTGAGGGTGCCTTCCATCCACACCCCCCCCCCTCAAGTTCACGGGCTGGGATCTGCTCGGCATTGGCAGAGGGGAGCCCAGACACCTCTTCTGGGACCCGGAAGCCCCGTTGGTGCTGCTGAACCATTTCCCCCACCCCCAGAGTCAGCAGTGGAGGAAGGGGGAGGGGGAGAGGGAATCAGAAGGTGACAGGGCTGGAATGTGAACCCCCTCAGCCGGGCCTGCTGACTATCCCGGCCCTGGGGTGCAGGGGGAGTCGCCACCAGCTGCTGGCCCTCCTCTTCCTCCTGTTGCCCTCCCCGGGGCAGATGTCAGGGAGCAGGTCGGGGACCACGGGACGCCACCCCCTGCCTCTGCGGGGCCCTGCTTGCCCCCAGAAAACTCGCTCCCCTGCCTCGTGGGTGCCCTGGCCACTTGAGTCCGGGAGGTGGGCCCCAGCTCCGCAGGGAGGGCAGCTCCTCAGCTCAGCACCTGCTGGATCCAGCCAATCACTCCTGTGATGCGGGTGTAGACACCAAAGTAATTGGGCCGGCCACAGCCCAGGCCCCAGCTGACCAGCCCCGCCAGGAACCAGCGGCCACTGGGCTCCTTACACACAAGCGGGCCTCCCGAGTCGCCCTGCAAGGGGGAGAGAAGAGACAGGGCCGCGTCAGGGTAAGGCGAGGGTCCTGGCCGCTGGGAATTTTCCAGCCGACAAGAAAGTCACACCCCCTTCTGAAGCCTCTACTTGCCCCGCGCCTGGTAAGTGGAGAGAGCCCAAAGCAGCCCTGCCCGTGCTTCCGTGGGTCCTGGACGTCGCGGAAGCGTCCGCGGGTGTCCCCACGCCCCACTCACCTCTGCCTCCCTTCTGTGGGCTCCCATCCCTTGCCACTGTGTCCCCTCGGGCAAAGTGCCTTGCAGGGGCAGGGGGCGGAACCGGGTTTGAGCCTTAGACCTGCCCCCCACGGTTCTCTTGTGATCTGGGACAACTTGGGGCAAGTCCCTCCACCCCACCCCCACCCGGAGCCTCAGTTTCCTCATCAATGAAGTTGGGGCTAGCCAGCCCCGCGTCGCTGGGAGGCTGCGGGGCCTCGGCAGGCCGGTGCCAGCAGAGGGCCAGGCCGCGGGTGGCGGGAGGGCCACCTTCCCCCCGCCTCCTCTCGCCCGCCCCCGCCTCCCCCAGAGTCACCTGGCAGGCATCCTTCTTGCCCTTCCGGTAGCCGGCACACAGCATGCGGGGCGTCACCTGGTAGCGATAGGCCTCGCTGCACAGATCCTGCGGGATCAGCTGCACATCGACTTTCTGCAAACCGTTGCTGGTGGGGCCTGCCCCGTGCGGCCGAGGACGGAAGGCAGACATGAGATCTGACTCTTCCTCCCGCCCTTCCCCTTGTTCTCAGGAGCCCCCCTTCATCTGCTCTGCTCACCCCCTACCCCTCCGCCTCACCATCACTCGGCTCTGGCTCCTTGCAGCCCCCGGGGACACAGCCCCCCCCCCCCCAAAGCCTATCAGGACTAGTGTCCTTCTCCCCACCCCCCAGTCCCTCCTGCTGGCGGCCTCTTGCCTGCACTGCTCGGTGACGGCTCCTGGGGGGATCTTTCCAGAGCGCACACCTGACCCCTACACTCTTCCCCGAAAAGTTATCAGTGCTACCCCAGCATCCAGCCCAGTGCTTTCCCACGAGTGCTTCACGTGAGACCCCGCAGGGAGCCTCAGTCGGCACTGTGCCTGGTCCCACCCTGAGATCTGGTTGTTTGGCCAGCGGGGGGCTCGACAGCGGTGTCTTTCTGGAAGCCCTCAGGTGGTTGGTTTTTTTTTTTTTTTAATGTTTATTTATTTTTGAGGGAGAGAGTGCGAGCCAGGGAGGGGCAGAGAGAGAGAGAGAGAGAGAGAGAGAGATTGGGAGACAGAATCCCAAACAGGCCCCAGGCTCCGAGCTGTTGGCACAGCCCGATGTGGGGCTCGAACTCACGAGCTGTGAGATCATGATCCGAGCCGAAGGCGGACACCTACCCGAGCCACCCAGGCACCCCAGCCCTCAGGCGGTTCTAAAGTGCGGGTCGGTGACAAAGCAGGAAAGACTATCCAATGGAAAAAAGACAGCCTCTTTAACAAATGGTGCCGGGAGAACTGGACAGCAACATGCAGAAGGTTGAAACTAGACCACTTTCTCACACCATTCACAAAAATAAACTCAAAATGGATAAAGGACCTGAATGTGAGACAGGAAACCATCAAAACCCTAGAGGAGAAAGCAGGAAAAGACCTCTCTGACCTCAGCCGTAGCAATCTCTTACTCGACACATCCCCAAAGGCAAGGGAATTAAAAGCAAAAATGAACCACTGGGACCTCATCAAGATAAAAAGCTTCTGCACAGCAAAGGAAACAATCAACAAAACTAAAAGGCAACCAACTGAATGGGAAAAGATATTTGCAAATGACATATCGGACAAAGGGCTAGTATCCAAAATCTATAAAGAGCTCCCCAAACTCCACACCCGAAAAACAAATAACCCAGTGAAGAAATGGGCAGAAAACATGAATAGACACTTCTCTAAAGAAGACATCCAGATGGCCAGCAGGCACATGAAAAGATGCTCAATGTCGCTCCTCATCAGGGAAATACAAATCAAAACCACACTCAGATATCACCTCACGCCAGTCAGAGTGGCTGAAATGAACAAATCAGGAGACTATAGATGCTGGAGAGGATGTGGAGAAACGAGAACCCTCTTGCACTGTCGGTGGGAATGCAAACTGGTGCAGCCGCTCTGGAAAACAGTGTGGAGGTTCCTCAAAAAATTAAAACTAGATCTACCCTATGACCCAGCAATAGCACTGCTAGGAATTGACCCAAGGGATACAGGAGTGCTGATGCATAGGGGCCCTTGTACCCCAATGTTTATAGCAGCACTCTCAACAATAACCAAATTACGGAAAGAGCCTAAATGGCCATCAACTGATGAATGGAGAAAGAAATTGTGGTTTATATACACAATGGAGTACTACATGGGAATAAGAAAGAATGAAATATGGCCCTTTGTAGCAACGTGGATGGAACTGGAGAGTGTTATGCTAAGTGAAGTAAGCCATACAGAGAAAGACAGCTACCATATGGTTTCACTCTTATGTGGATCCTGAGAAACTTAACAGGAACCCATGGGGGAGGGGAAGGAAAAGAAAAAGAGAGAGAGAGGTTAGAGTGGGAGAGAGCCAAAGCATAAGAGACTCTTAAAAACTGAGAGCAAACTGAGGGCTGATGGGGGGTGGCAGGAAGGGGAGGGCGGGTGATGGGTATTGAGGAGGGCATCTTTTGGGATGAGCACTGGGTGTTGTATGGAAACCAATCTGACAATAAATCTCATATATTTAAAAAAGAAAAAAACTGCGGGTCGGGTGAACTCCTGGTTCAACCTCCTCACAGTGGCCTATGAGACCCCTGTCCTTCCTGCCGGTCCTCACCCAGACCCACCTGCCCCCAGCTCCCCTCTGGTGCCGGCCGTTCTCAGGGCTCCCGGGGCAGCTTCCTGTGCGCTTAACCGAACACCTTTCTCCTCCGCTTTGTTACTGCCCACCTGTCCTCCCAGCCCCAGCTTAGATATAGCCCCTCCTCTGGAAGCCTCCCAGACCGTGCCTGGCTAGGCGTCCCCTCTGGGCTGCCACCGCCGTTGTGCCTCCCCACCCATGTCGGCTCTTAGCACCGTCTCCCCCCAGAATGTTCTCATCTTTATAGTCCCTTTGCCCAACTCAATGCCTAGCATATAGTAGGTGCTCATAAATGTGCCCTTGGATGAATGAATGAATGAATGAAGGAAGGAAGGAGCAAATGAATCAACCCTTGATTTACTCTTCTCCATCATCCCCTCCATCCAGTCACTTTCCATCTGAGCCTCAGTTTCCCCATCTTTAAATTATCCGCACGGTCCTGCTGGCCTGCCTCCAGATTGTACATCATGTGCCCGTCTTTAAAGCCACCACCTTTAAGGGGTGCTGGGCATAGTCACGGAACAGAAGTAGCCTCTAGGGATGGTCAGTTTAGGTGGGAAGGGGAGAAACCCCCCCTGCTGCTGAGAGGCTGTAGCAGGAACAGCAGGGGGTCTGGGGTCAGGCGGTCCTAGGTTCCAATCCTCTCTGGCTGTGTGACTTTGAGCAACTGCTAAAAAAAAAAATGTCTCTGTGCCTCAGTTTCCCCATCCATAAAATGGACGTAATAGCCACCCTTCAGGGTGTATGATGGAATACATGAGACCACGTTCCCTAAAACCCCACCTCGATGTAGAAAGTGGTAACAATTAAGAGCGCTCCCCAGGCCCCCTCCACCCCACCTCTGTCTCAGGAGCGGAGGTCGGAGCTTGCCCGTGGGGCTGTTGGGTTCCTAGCCTGCCCCACCACCTCACCCATATCCCCCAACGGAACATTCCCCCCCCCCCCCCGCCCCCCGCGACCTTCGTTCCCTTTAAATACGTCATGCAAGGAGGGAAGGGCCTGGAAGGCAGGAGCCACCCGCTTCTGTGACAGGCAGCCCCGGTTCACCCCGGGACCAGAGGGCCTCCGGGGTGGAGCCCTGGGGCCCTTTGCCCCGCCCCCTCGGGGCCCGGAAGCGACGGGAGGTGGCCCGCTCCCCGACTCCCTAGACCTGCCCCCCACCCCCCCCCCCCACCCCCGAAGCCGGCTCACCGCCCTCGCGCAGGGCGCCCCAGCCCGTGATCCAGCAGTGCAGGCCGGGCTCGAAGAAGTGGGAGCGCGCGGGCAGGCAGACGGGGCGCACGGCGGGCGAGCGCACCACGGGGTGGTCGAGCTGCAGCAGGGCCACGTCGTAGTCGTGGCTGTCCTCCTCGTGGTAAGGGTGCAGGAGCAGGCGGCTCACCTTGAAGGACACCTCGCCCGGCCAGCGCGAGCTCTGCCACACCTTGCCCAGGAACACGGTCCACAGCGCCGGGGAGGCCATGCTGGGGGTGGGGAGGGGGCGCGTCCTCGCTCAGCCGCGGCCTCTCCGGTCCCAGCCCCTGAGGAGAGCCAGCTTCCCCACGTGGGCCGCGGGCCACCACACCCTCCCTTCCCCACCCCCGGGTAGCTGGTGGGGGGGGGGGGTACAGCGTGGGTGCTGGCGCCAGAATCCCCCTGCCTGGGTTCCAGTCCCAGCTTCACCCCTGCCTCCGTGTGTGTGCGCCTCTCTAGCCCTCAGTCTCCCCGTCTGCGAAATGGGAATAGCACCTTCTACTCCTACGTTACTGGGGGGATTCAGTGAGACTGTGCGTGTAAAAAAATTAGCACAGCGCCAGGCAGTGACGAACATTTCTCTCCTTTTTGTCCCTGCGCTTTACAGATGGGGCTGCTGTGAGCTCGCTGAGACCTGCCTAGTCCTCACTGGGGAGGGGAGGGGGCTCCGAGTGTGGAGCAGTCAGCAGAGAAGGGGCAGTGAAGACCCCCTCCCCACTCCCCCGCCCCCGATGTCAGGTCAGCGTCCAAATCTTTCTTCACCTTGCGGGCTGCGGAGAGCCAGGGAGGCAGTGAGAGAATGAGGTGGTCAGACTGCACCCAGAAAGAGCCCGCAGGCACCTGGGCAGGGAATGCAAAGCGGAGCTGGGCTCTGGGCTGCCTGGGGTGGCCCGAGGCGCTGGCGATAGCGTGGACGGGCCACGGCTGAGCATTGGCCGGGTGCACCGAGAGAACTTGGTCTCTGGCTCTGGATGTAAGGAGCAGGGGGTGGGGTGCCCCGATGGCTCCTGGCCTTTGGCTGGGGGCTGTGTAGACCCAGGACAGAAGAGGAGGTGTGGGAGGGGAGTCCAGGGCTGGCTGTCCTGGGGGTGAGGCGGGGCAGGGGGGATGATGGGCAGGAGATGGGGGCCGGGGGGGGGCGGGTGGGGAGGAGGTGTTGAGAGCCCATCGTGCAGATGGAGAAGACCTCCGTGGGGCTGGGTGGCATGTCCCTTCTTGGCTTCTTTGGGCCCCACTCACCAGGTTGGGGGGCAACCTGGCAGAGGGGGGGCATGGCCTATGGCCAGGTCGGGCAGTTCTGTTCTCTGCTGGTACCCCTAGTTTCCGGCCCAGCTCCCTAGCAGGAGCGCAAGAAATATTTCTGAATGAATGAGTAAATGAGTGAGTGGGGAATGAATCACTGACCCAGCTTGAATCGAGATACTGGAAATAGAACAGAGAGGTTGAGCATCCTTTCTGGGGCCGCAGACTATGTTCATGGTGGAGCCAGGACTGAACCCAAGGGTCAGAACAGCCCGTCTGTTGGGCTTCCACCACCCTTCCTTCCTGCCTGGATCTCAGACCCGCTGTCCACCCCCTGCCATGGCCTTCTCTACCCCGTCTCTTGTGGTCTAGGTGCCCATGCCCCCCACTCACCTGTCCTCCTGGAAGCAGTGAGCGGCTGTTATCACCCAGCGGTCAGCGATCAACGCCCCCCCACAGATGTGTCGGCCCCGAACCTGGAGGCTGGCCTGCCAGGGCCACTCGCCCTCCGAAGACACGGCGCCGCCCACTATGCGGCCGGAGGGGCCCTGGAGGCCACAGTCTGGGTGCGTGGGGGAGGGGCAGGGCCAGAAGCCGGTGAGAAACAGGCAGAGAGAAACGGAGAAGGGGAGGCATCGAGGAAGGGCAGAGGACAGATGGAAGGAGGCGGGAAAAAGAATAAAGGAGAGGACGGACCCAGAGCAGGTGCAGAGGCAGGACAGAAAGAGACAAAGTGAGCTCTCCTTCAGCTTCCCCGTGTGGGCACCTCCCTCCCCGCCACACTCCAGGGCCCAGCCGCTGGAGAGAGGCTTCTCTCCGCCCGTCTGCCCTGTTGAAGGGCCCCAGGCAGCCGCAGGCCAGGCTTACCACAGTGCTGCTCGTCTGAGCCGTCCCTGCAGTCCAGCAGCCCGTCACACTCCGGGTTGGGCTTCTTCACGCAGCTGCGGTCCTCACACTGGAAGGTGAATGTCCCACAAGGCACCCCTGCGGGAGAAGGGGTGGGGATGGGTCACCCAGAGTAGGTGCCCAAGCCCAAGGGAGCCTCTGAAACAGGCCCAGGGAATATGGAGCCTGGAAGAGGCCAGAGGAGACTGCGGAGTGATCCCTCGACCACACTGAAGGGGTCCCTGGGGCTCCTGCAGCATGTCCTAAAGGCAGGCCGTGTCCCCTCCCCACCCTTCACCCCCTTCAGACTGGTGTGTTGAGACCAAGGCTGTGTCTCCTCAGCAGGCTGTGACTCCCGAGGTCGTGCCTGCCACTCCAGGTGTACCGGGAGGCAGAACTATGCCTCCACTTTCAGACTAGGCTTCCAAGAACAGGGCTGTGCCGCTCCTGGCATTCTGAGGCTCCCCGCCAAGCCCAGCCTGCCTCCAGACCCCGGCCCCAGCCAGCCACCCGCCTGCTCCTCACCGTCTTCGCCGCGAAGACCTTTCTGTGCCACCACCTGGTCTTGGCCTGCTCTCCTTTCCTCCCGCCTCTTTACATTTTACCTCTCTTCAAGGCCATGTTCAAAGCCCACCTCCTCTAGGAAGCTTTCCCTGCCTGATCTCCTCCCGCAGTCCAGACTTCCCATGCTCCTGGACATGATGTCCAGAAGGTGATGTGCCAGTCACCCATCATGTCTTCCTACTAATGGACAATCCCAGAGGGCAGGGGACTTTTATTCCCAGTCCCTCACTCTACTTCACCTATCCCTGGGTTGTCTGCAGGTGTTGGTTGGCTGGTTGGATGAATGGATGGATGCATGGGTGGTTGGATGGTTGGATGGTTGGATGGATGCATGGATGCATGGATGCATGGATGGATAGATGGCTGCATGGATGGATGCATGGGTGCATGGATGGACAGATGGATAAATGGATAGATGGATGGATGGATGGATGGATGGAAGGATGCATGGATGGATGGATGGATGCATGAATGCATAGATGGACAGATGGATGGATGGATAGATGGATGGATGCATGGATGGATGGATGGATAGATGGATGGATAGATGCATGCATGCATGGATGGATGGATGGATGGATGGATGGATAGATGGATGCATGGATGGATAAATGGATGTATGGATGGATGCATGGATGCATGGATGGATGGATGGATGGATGGATGGATGGATGGATGGATGGATGGATAGACAGATGGATGCATGGATGGATGCATGGATGGATAGACAGATGGATGCATGGATGGATGCATGGATGCATGAATGCATGGATGCATGGATGGATGCATGAATGCATAGATGGACAGATGGATGGATAGACGCATGGATGGATGGATGGATGCATGAATGGATGGATAGATGGATGGATAGATGCATGGATGGATGGATGGATATATGGATGAATGGATGGGTGCATGGATGCATGGATGCATGCATGGATGGATGGATGCATGGATGGATGCATGGATGGATGCATGGATGGATGCATGGATGGATGCATGAATGCAGATGGACAGATGGATGGATGGATGGATGGATAGATGGATGGATGGATGCATGGATAGATAGGTAGATGGATGGATGGATGGATGCATGGATAGATGGATGGATGGACGGATGGATGGATGGATGCAAGCATGCATGGATGCATGGATGGATGGATGCATGAGCATAGATGGACAGATGGATGGATGGACGCATGGATGGATTGATGGATGCATGAATGGATGGATAGATGGATGGATAGATGCATGGATGGATGGATGCATGGATGGATGGATGGATGCATGCATGCATGCATGGATGGCTGGATAGATGGATGGACGATGGATGGATGGATGGATGGATGCATGGATGGATGCATGGTTGCATGAATGGATAGATGGATGCATGGATGGACAGATGGGTGCATGGTTGGATGGATGGATGGATGCATGCATGCATGCATGGATAGATGGATGGATGCATGGATGGATGGATGGATGGATGGATGGATGGATGGATAGATGGATGGATGCATGGATGTATGGATGGATAAATGGATGTATGGATGGATGCATGGATGGACAGATGGATGGATGGATGGATGCATGGTTGGATGGATGGATGGATGCATGGATGGATAGATGGATGGATGGATGGATGGATGGATGGATGGATGGATAGACGGATGGATGCATGGATGGATGGTTGGATGGATGGATGGATGCATGGATGGATAGATGGATGCATGGATGGATGCATGGAAGGACGGATGGATGGATGGATGGATGGATGGATGCATGGATGGATAGATGATGGATGGATGCATGGATGGATGGATGGATGCATGAATGCAGATGGACAGATGGATGGATGGATCGATGGATGGATGGATGGATGGATGGATGGATAGATGGATGCATAGATGGATGTGTAGATGGATGGATGGATGGATGCATGGATGGATGCATGGATGGATGCATGAATGGATGCATGAATGCATAGATGGACAGATGGATGGATGATGCATGGATGCATGGATGGATGCATGGATGGATGCATGGATGCATGAATGGATGGATAGATGGATGGATAGAAGCATGGATGGATGGATGCATGGATGCATGAATGGATGGATAGATGGATGGATGGATGGATGGATGGACGGATGGATGCATGGATGGATGCATGGATGCATGGATGGATGGATAGATGGATGGATGGATGCATGGATGGATGGATGGATTGATGGACAGATGGATGGATCGATGGATGTATGGGTGGATGCATGGATGGATGGATGCATGGATGCATGGATGGATAGATGGTTGGATGGATGCATGCATGGATGGATAGATGGAAGTTTGGATGGATGTATGGATGGATAGATGGATGGGTGCATGGATGGATAGATGGATGGATGCATGGATGCATGGGTAGATAGATGGATACATCTATGCATGGATGGATGATGCATGGATGGATGGATGATGTATGGATGCATGGATGCATGGATGGGTGGATGCAAGGATGTATAGATGGATGGATGGATGGATGGATGGATGGATGGATGGATAGATGCATGGGTGGATGCATGGATGGATGCATGAATGCATAGATGGACAGATGGGTGGATGGATGCATGGATGGATGCATGGATGCATGGATGGATGATTGCATGAATGGATGGATAGATGGATGGATAGATGCATGGATGGATGGATGGATGGATGCATGGTTGGATGGATGGATGGATGGATGAATAGATGCATTGATGGATAGTTGGATGCATGGATGGATGCATGGATGGACGGATAGATGGATAGATGGATGCATGGATGCATGGATGGATGGATAGATGGATGGATGGATGGATGGATGGATGCATGGATGGATGCATGAATGCAGATGGACAGATGGATGGATGGATGGATGGATGGGTGGATGGATGGATGGATGCATGGATGCATGGATGGATGGATGCATGGAGGGATAGATGCATGGAGGGATGGATGCATGGAGGGATGGATGCATGGATGGCATGGATGGATGCATGGATGGATGGATGCATGGATGGATGGATGGATGCATGAATGGATGGATAGATGGATGGATAGATTCATGGATGGATGGATGCATGGATGGATGGATAGATAGATGGATGGATGGATGCATGGATCGATGGGTGGATGGGTGGATGGATGCATGGATGCATGGATGCATGAATGGATAGATGGATGCATGGATGGACAGATGGATGGATGGATAGATGGATGGTTGGATAGATGGATGGATGGTTGGATGGATGGATGCATGCATGCATGCTTGGATGGATAGATGGATGTTTGGATGGATGCATGGATGGATAGATGGATGGGTGCATAGATGGCTAGATGGATGAGTGCATGGATGGATGGATGGGTAAACATGAATACAGACAGGAGACTGGGCAGACCAACAAATGAGTGGATTGATGGTCCAGTAGGGAGACTGACAAACAGCTAGAAGGATGGATAAATGAGTGGATGGAAGGTCCAATAGGCAAATAGGTAGGTAAAGAGACCAATGGTTGGATGCGTGCATACATGCATTCATAGATACGTGGATGGAGAATGGAATGATGGACACACAGGTAGTTAAGTGAACTCATAGATTAGTAGATTAATGGTTCAGTGGATTGGGAGGCAGGTTGTTGGACAGATGGGTGGATGGATGGTTGGACGGGTGGACAGATGAATGGAAATATCAGCATCCATACAGATGGGTTGGTAAGTGTTTGGACAAGAAGGCAGAAGCCCTTGCTGAAGAAGCATGCGGAAGGGCTGGGCTGTCTGGCTAAGCCCATTGTTTGGTTTTCCTCTGGACAGCTGGTCACCCCCCACCCCTACCTCCCTGGCACTGCTCCTCATCACTCCCGTTGAGACAGTCAGGCTGCCGGTCACAGATCCTGGACAGTGAGATGCACGTGCTGTCTTCTTGGCACTGGAATGTGGCTCTGCAGACTGTGTGGGGACACACAAAGGAGGCAGGTGAGAGAAGCCAGAGAAGCCAGGCCGGGACCCTGTGCTGCCTGCAGAACATGTGTTATGATCCCAGATGTTTTTCTTAGCTACTCTACCCACCAAGTTTCACAGCAACCCTGTGAGGTACTGTGAGGCACCCCGTTTCATCAGTGGAAAGAAAAAGGAAGTGACTTGTCCAAGATCACCTGGCTGAGCCAGAACTTGCAGCCAGATGCTCTGGTTCCAAAAATGAGGCACCTTCCCCAGCACATCTCCCTTCCCTCCCGCTTCTCTCCCCAAGGATGTAAAATTGGGTGGGACGGGGTTGGGGGAGGCCTGGGGAGGTCACACAAGAAAAGGCTGCCCCGGTGGTGAATCTGGGGGCCCAGAAGCCAGAACTCAGAGGGACAGGCATTATTCCAAGAGACCACCAGGGCCGGGCAGTGGGGAACATAATTCCAAGAAGATGGCAGCTGCAGTCCGAACCCGAGTAGAGGAGTGAAGACCGCACTCGAGGGAGGGAGACACAGGATTATCTCCTTGGCCACCCACGCCTCGCCTGTCCCTGCACAACAGCCTTCCCCTTCCTGGTCCTCCAGCCACTCTGTTCCTTCTTGGACAGCCGGCTGGGGGCCGTGACCTGATGGAGAGAAGCCCTGAGCTGGGAGTCAGGAGACCTGGGGTCCCACCTTATCCCTGCTCCTGCCCCACATGGCGGTCCAGGGGAGCCCACTTTCCCACTCTCTGCTTCCATTGTGCCACCTAGCACAGCGAAGGGAGCCCACTTCCCGGATGCCAAGAAGGGGGACCGTGCGTGACTTGAAGAAGGGGGCTCGGCTCAGCATAGAGGAGACAGGAGGGGTGCGACGGGTGGGCGGCTCACCGCAGTTCCGCTCGTCCAGGCCGTTGGGGCAGTCCTTGACCCCATCGCAGGCTGGCACACACAGGCCATTCACAGAGCAGAGGAACTCTCCAGGGCAGGCTGGACGGGGAGGGCGCCGTCAGGACACGTGTCATCGTGCAGACACGGGCAGACAGACACGCTGCATTCGTGTGCTCACGCACGCGCCGGTATGCACAGTGCATGAGGACATACGTGGCCAGGCACACGGACCCAGCACACGCACGGGCGTGTATGAGAGGGTGTGCCCAGTGAACGCGTGCGCGCGCACACACACGGTCCTTTTGTCCAGCCTCTGGGGATGGGAGGCAGGCGGGAAGAAGCTGCAGGGGCATCGGGGGGTGCCCGCCCTGCCCCCCAGGCTCCCCCTACTCACGATCTGACTGGTTGTATAATCCGTAGTGCACCTGCACGCCGGGCCCGGTGAGCGGGATCTGGGAGGTGAAGTTCACGGTGATGCTGGCGCTGGCCACCACGGGGATCCTCTCGGCATAGGGCTGCAGGGTGCGCAGGCCACACAGCCTGGGGGCGACCGAGAGAGGCTCAGGGCCACACAGGCCGGCCCGAGGGAAGGGACAGCTTAGGTCCCCGCGCACAGACAGGGCAAGGGCAGAGCAGCCGGAGAGGAAGGGGGAGCTGCTCCCCCATCATCCACCTCATCTGTCTTGACTTCTCCCTTGGGTGAACGCTCACCCCCACAGTCATCTTCTGGAAATCAGCCTCCGTCATCCCCCTGCTCAAAACCCTTCAGTGGCTCCCCATTCCCTGCGGGATAAAATTCAAAGCTTGGCTCCCTAGCAAGTCCGTGGCCTTCTCTGAGCCGCCCACTTTCCTGCCTTAGAAAATAAGAGAAATGGTCACCCCCGTTGACTCCAAAGCCGACAAAACTTCAGTGTGTCAGTAGAGGGAGGAGTCCTTGACTGGTCTACTGGGTGTAGACAGGAGAGGATGCTCCCCTTGTGCTCAGTGTGGAGGGGGACAGGGGGAAGGCAGCCGTGTGCCCCCTTCAGGCACCGTCCTGCCCACTGAGAAGCCTCCATAGCCCTGGGGGGTCTCCCTGTGACTCTCTCTGGACCTGAGGGAGACACCAGTTCTGCTCCCAGGACCAATACAATAGAGTAACGCTGACGGCCATCAGCTTCTCTGTCCCACGAAGGGGGGACCATTTCCCCGGCCACAGGAGGGCCATCACATCCCTCTGGGACTCCCCCACCCCAAGATGATGCCCTCGTCCCCACAGAGCAGGTGGGAGAACTTCCACAGAGGGGTGAAGTTCTGCCCAGAGAGCAGGGAGGAATCTTCCCATCTCCAGGGATGGAGGT
This sequence comes from Prionailurus viverrinus, assembly GCF_022837055.1. Classification (NCBI taxonomy): domain Eukaryota; kingdom Metazoa; phylum Chordata; class Mammalia; order Carnivora; family Felidae; genus Prionailurus; species Prionailurus viverrinus. The sequence continues at coordinate 128,437,626 of NC_062567.1, forward strand.
ATGGGGGGGGGCTCATCCCACCCCACGCCTGGGGGCACCTTGCCTCCCAGAGCACCTGGGCACACTTTCACCAAGGGGGGTGGGCAGCCCACCCCCAGAGTGACGGGGTCGCTACCCAGACAGCAGCCTGGGGTTCCCTCCCTTCGCAGGTGGGATCCCCTCCCTGAACAGCTCATAGGAACGCCCCCCACAGGGAAGGGAGCACCCTCACAGAGCAAATAGGGATGCTTTACAGACGCAGGAAACACCCAGAACACAGGTCAGAAAACATGCAGACGGAAGGGAAAGTGCCCACCCCCCCCCCCCCCCAACAGAAAGGACGGGAGGAAGTCAAGACAGCAGGCGGGAATGCCCCAAAGCATGATGGGAGCATCCCACAGCAGATGCAGCCCACAGAGCAGCTCCCCTGATTTGCAGACGCCGGGTACCTCCCCGGAACTTCTAGAATATGGCAAGCCCTCCACAGTTCACCTGACTAAGCAATGAGTTCATCAGCAAACACCCGAGGAAGATGTGGGGTTGTCTTGTCCGGCCCCTCCCACATCGACAGCAACATCGCATGACCTCACTGCCCAGAGATTTCGAGGTTCTTGCAACAACTCCATCTCGTGACACAGGGATTGTTCTCGTCCCATTTTCTAGATGAGGCTTGGGTAGGGAATCATCGAGGTAAACCAGAATCCAGGCTGCTCAGGACCTAGGAGGACGCGCTCAGCCCGCTCTGGGGGGGGCAGATGGGCACCCTGGCCGTCACTGCAACGTGAGCCCCACTTCCCGGGTTCCGCCACCGACCCGGCTTAAGGTCCGGCCTCCTCCTGCTGTCTAGTCACAGTGAATCCTCTCCTTGCCTCCAGACCAACAGGCAGTTCTCAAAGTGTGGTCCGGGGCACCTCAGGGCGGGGCGTCCAAAGTAAAAATTATGTTCATAATAATGCTCGGATGATACCCGCCGCGTTCACCCGCATTCTCTCAACAAGGATGCGGGGGAATTTTCCAGAGACTACACGATGTGTTAGCGATAATGGCAGCCGGTTGAATGTGGAAGCAGATGTGTGTATCCGGTTCTGGTCTACTAATCCAGTTTAGGAGAGAGTTGCAAAAACGTGAAACGATATTTTTTCCCACCAACTGTTTTTGGTTTGGGAAAATATAATTTTTTTTTTTTGCAAAATATGTTTATGTTAAAATGTAACGGGCTCGTTATTTTGGTTTTTTTTGTTTTTATTTAAAAATTTTTTTTAATGTTTACTTATTCTTGAGACAGAGACAGAGCGTGAACAGGGGAGGGGCAGAGAGAGAGGGAGACACAGAATCGGAAACAGGCTCCAGGTTGAGCTGTCAGCACAGAGCCTGACGTGCGGCTCGAACCCACAAACCGTGAGATCATGACCTGAGCCGAAGTCGGACGCTTGACTGACTGAGCCACCCAGGCACCCCCGGGCTCGTTATTTTAAATGAATTGGTAAGTGTTTTTAAATTTTCGTACCTCTAATTTCTAATGCTGTAAATGTAGATGATATGACCCGCATAAGAACGCTTTGGGGCGCTCAATAATTTTAAAGGGTGGAAAGGTGGAAAATTTGGAGAAGCCCGGCTCCTCCAGTCCAAGGGGACAAGACAGGGAGGAAACGCCACTAGGGGGCGCCTTCGAGCAGTCCTGGCCCTTGTCCTTTTAAAACTAAGGAAGCAAAGCGGGTTTGGGCTGGCTGGCTGGCTGGTCCATCGGACTGTTTCTAACGTGGACAAATGTTATCATGGATTATTATGCCCGGAGATTTTCCCTGAGGAGCAGGGACAGGGGAGGTAGGAGGTGGGAAATACGGGGCCAGGGGAAATGTGTCACAGCACAACCCTGAACGTGTTTAATTAAGGCTCAGGGGCGTGAGGCACTGTCCCACACAGTCAGGGACAGACTGTGGAGAGACAGGGAAGGAACCAGAGCCAGGTGGGAGAGGAGTGGAACATTTCAATCTAGAAGAATCTGAGGGCCGCGTGGTCACTCTGAGCTCTGGCTCTCATGTACCAGTGCGTGCTGACCGGACATTTTCCCTACTGGCATCTGAGAGAAGAAATTCCAGAATCAGCCAGTGGCTCAGCCTGGTGTCCCCGGGACCTGTCTGGGCAGCATCTGGGGCTCACCCTGGAGGGCTGGGGCAGGAGCTGGCGACAGCCTTCCTGGGGCAAGTCTCTCCATAAGAATTCAAGGCAGAGGCTACAATCTAGGGACTCAGGCTGACTCACCCAAGTTAAAGACGGTCTGTTTCGTCGATGCAATGTTAAAATAATTTTTTTTTTCAAGTTCAGTCAGCCGCTAATTTCACATAATAATCTAGATTCCTCTTCTGGAAAGGAAGCCCCAGGAACACTGGCTGGAAATAATCAGGGGCGTGTGTAGGGCTGCAGCCCGCCCCTCCCTCTCCTGCTCTCCCCGATGCAGCCTGCCTCACGGAGTGATGCACCAGCTGGGCCCCTGTGTGCATCTGCATGTCTGGATCCTGCTGCAAAGCCTTCTGGGGAAGGGCATGCACCCCCGCTGGCTCTCTAATTCCTCCCCGTCCAAGCGTCACCTCCTCCCCCACCAGCCCTCTTCGGGAGGCGCCAGGAGTCTAAAGGCCGTGGAACCCAGCTCAGCTGCAAAGCGTGGGGGTCTGGAGGCACATGTTTGCGCAGTGGCCAGCTTGCTTTCTCACCTCTCCAGGTTGGGGTTTTTTCCTTCTCGCCTGACCCAGACTGTCAGAAGAGACCCTATCAACCTTCTTGCATATCAGCAACTCCACACCGGGAGGAATTCAAGAAAGATTGGGTGGGTGGATGGAAGGAAGGAAGGAAGGAAGGAAGGAAGGAAGGAAGGAAGGAAAGATGGATGGAAGGAAGGATGGGTGGATGGATAGATGGGTGAATGGATGGAAGGGTGGGTGGATAGAAGGAAGGAAAAGTGGGTGGGTAGGTGGATGGATGGATGAATGGAAGGAAGGAAGGAAGGAAGGAAGGAAGGAAGGAAGGAAGGATCCAGGATGGCTGCATGCACGCACACATTCCCTTCCCTGAGGACAGATTACGTGCGAAGGCGGGTCAGAAGGCGCAAGCACTAAAGAAGGGAGAATAGCAGCGTCTGGCGTGGCGGCCAGAGCTCCGGACCCAGAGCCGCAGAGCCGAGCTGGAGGCCAGCTCTGCCACGTGAAGCAGCTGCGTGACCTCGGGCACATCGACCTCAGCCAGCGTCAGTTTTCACGTCTATAAAATGGGGGTGATAATATCTCCCTTGCGGGGTATGTTAAGGAACACAATGAGAAAACGACTTCCCGGAAAGCCAGCTGCTGATGCCATCGGGCTGTGAGCTCGTCTAGGGCAGCAGCTGGAGCTGGGCCTGCACACGGCCAGCACCCAGCCCTGGGGCCGGGCTGACCTCAGTCTGACCGGGAGCCCCCGTGGCTGCAGGCAGTGCTGGCCACCCAGTGGCTCAGAGGCCTAGGAGGGCCACCCGTAGCCAGGTCAGGCACAGGGGGCTCCCGCGGGCCCAGGGAGCCGGTGCTTCTGCCTCTCCCGTCAGCAGGAGGGAAGGGGAAGCGATCGGGCAGATCACGAGAAAAGTGACATCACAGGAGAGGAAGCTGGCAGGAGGCAGATTCCCGGTAAAGGGGAAACCTATGCTGTGGTGACGCCCAGCCAGAGCGGGTTCTGTGAAATCAAGCCGCCGGTGGCCAGGCTCACTAGGCCACGTCCCTCCCTGCCGCCTCCGGGCCACTCAAAGGGCGTGAGGCCTCGGCCGTGGGCGCCGGGAGAAGCCGGGTAGAAAGGAGGGAGGTGGGGAAAGGCAGAAAGGGCCCAGAGGAGGGAGGCCACAAAGCCGAGGATGCCCAGCCTTTCCTCATCGCTACATGGCCACCTGAAGGGCAAGTGCCCTTTGCCCCCAGCCCGCCCTCTATCGCTCCTCGTCCGTGGCCATTCTGGGTCCAAGGGCCGTGCCCTCCCCCTCCCTATACACCCTGTGCCTGCAAATCAACACCCTTCCCCGGACCTCTCATATCTTTGCCACCCACACAAGCAAATTTTCCAACAAATGCTCATTCAAAGAGTTTCTCAGCATCTACGCTGGATGATCATTATCAAAAAAGAGCGAAACTAGAGGAAATGTTTGTCCGGTGCTTATGATCTGGAGACACACGTCTGCCTTCCCTTCCACACTCAGACATGGGCAGGAACCTCGGGGGGGCCGGCCTGGGGCGTGAGTCTCCACCTGGGGACCCTGGATCCTTCCCGAAGGTCTCAGGAGATAGAGGTGGGACTTCCCAGGCCGTTCTCGGAACTGGCGAGGGCCACAGAGGCCGTCAGTCCTCTCACCCGGGTGCCGGCGGGCTGGTCAGGAGCGCCGTGGCCAAGAGAGTGAACAGCCAGCACAGCTGCTCAGAGGCTCTGCAGGAGAATCCGCACTCGGGTGGGCACTTACGGGTGCAGGCGAACATGCGTGAACTCACGCACACAGGCCTGCGTATGCACACCCACACACGCTTTGGATCCGACCGCCTCGCCCGACTCTGGTTGCAAGAGTGACTCCCCTGGGTCCCCAGGGAGCTCCCTGAGGATAAAGGTGGAGGTGCCCCGAAATGACACCCGCACGCTGGGACCCATGGGACAGGGTGCCTTTTGCTTCCCAAACAGCACGGGCCTGAGGTCGCACCACAGGCATTTTGCCTTTTTTCCCTTTAACCACAGTCCCTGATGAATTGCCAGGGCCCCGGACAGGATGATGACGAGTCAAGGAGCGTCGTCAACCCTGTGACCTTTTGTCTGAATAGCAGCGACCGACAAAGCCCGCGTTGGCGAACGTGGACACCAGTCCCAGAATCCGAGGCTTTTGGAGTCCTGGAACCTTTTTGCATTTTATGTCCTGGAATCTCGGACGCTCAAACTCCGTGAAGCCAAGACGTCGGGAACTTTGCACATGAGCATCCCAGGCTCTGAGGCCAGAATCCTGGGATTGGAAGGGAGGGCAGAGGCCCGACCCTACGAGGTGCAGAAGCTTCTCTCCAACGTTCTTGGACCCCACCCCGGCCGGCAAGGCTACTTCAAGACCCCTCTTCTCTCCCCAAACGTCTGCCCTGCCTGTAACTTACGTCATCATCTCACCGCTACAGGTGCCCGAACCTTCCCCTCTCCCTCTGGGGGCCGCTCCCACTCAGGGCTTAGGCATGGAGCCCCTCCCATCATAAGTATCCCCTCCCCCAAATGTCCCAGGTCACCCACCTCTTCCCAGACTGGGGAGAGCGTGTCTACACTGCCTCCCTTCCCCACCACCCTCCCGCCTCACTCCTCGCAGCTGTCAGGGTCACCGGGGACCCCAGGTTGCCTGCCCTAGTGGCCATTTACCAGTCCTCCTCCTACTGATCAAACTGCATCCCCGGATGACCCACGGGCGGCCCCGCTGTGTCCTGTCCCACCTCCCTGAGGGCTCACTTCTTCCTCCGAAACTTTGTCCCCCGGGGGCCCAAGTCAGGACAGACAGCAGGGCAAGCGTCCCGTGGGTGATGTGGGTGATACGGAGCGACCCTGGCGATCGGCCACCCTTGGTCACATTAGCCAGAGCGGGCTTGGCCCTGGCCATGCAGCTTTCCAGCCCGGAAGCCACTCGACTTTGGCCAACAGCAGGGCGTGGGGTAAGGGGAGAGGGGTCCCCGGGTGCATGTGGAGTCCTGTGGCTCCGGCATCGTCTCACTTGAGAATTCAGGGGACCAGACAGTGGGGTGACAGCAGCCAAGGAAGCGAAGCCATCCCGCCCGAACCAGAATCAACAGCCAAGGTGTCCGAGACCTTCGGGTGGCAGGACGGGAGGCTGGGGCCGGGGCGGCGGGCCTAATAGCCTCGCCTGTGCCCTGTGCCCTCTTCCTGCGCTGCCCCTCTGAGGTCCGGGACGTGGGCTCCCCAGGCGGGTGACTGTGGGGAGAGGAAGGGGGCCCCAGGGGGTGGGTACCTCCGGTTCTGGATCGTCCACTGTCCCTGGGTGCACGGCAGGTCATACCTCTGCCTCCGCAGAGCATAGGCGTCAAACCAGAGGGCTAAGCCGTAGTCCAGGGAGGGCACCTGTGACAGAGGAGTGGTCACCACGCGGCCCGTGGGCTGTGGCTGGGCTGGTGGCCCCACTTCCCAGCCCCGCAAAGGGAGGAGGCCTGTCGACACAGAGGGCCTGCCGGGGCTGAGGTTTGTCTGTCACTCAACACACAGGCACCACTGCGGCCAAGGGAGGCAGACCTTGGCCACACTTGTCCTCCCCTCCCCCTCCCGGGGAGATTTGCACCCAGGGCCCAGCCTGTGGCTGCTCCAGCAGGGGCAGGACAGCGGTCCCCTCCCTGTCGGGGCTTCCTGAGGTCCATAGGGTGCCCTGGGCAGAGGGCAGATGGGTGGCAGGGCACGGGGCTCACCATGAGGTGCCAGGAGCAGTGGGTGCTGGGTGAGTAGTAGCTGGGGAAGTAAGGCGTGCTGAGGACGCCCTGCGGCTCCAGACGGCCCTCCAGGGTCAGGTTCACCTCGCAAGCTGGGGCCCCGAGAACAGCTGTTACACAGGGTCTCCCCGGTCCCAGCTCGCTGCGCCTCCCAGCAGGTGAGAGGCAGCCGCAACCCCACCCGCATCCTGCCATTAAACCGTCGAGCTCAGTGGTCGAGTGTGAATGTGTGGCCTTGGGCCTCAGTTTCCCCATCTGCAACACGGGGGCCACAGTAGCACCTACCTCACAGGGCAGCTAAGCCGATTAAATAGACACGCAACGCACAGAGAGCCTGATCGGTGGTGAGTCCTCAAATAAATGTTACCTATTGGCACGAGTTGTGTTGCCCTTGAACGTTTACTACACGTGGTCACCACTGTGCAAGCCTCGCGGTTCTGGGCATCGGGGGAGGGAGAATCATTCCCCTTTGCAAAGCTGAGATTCCGAGAGGAGGAGGGACCTGGCTGAGGTCACACAGTGAGAGGGCGAGGGATCAGGAGGGTTCCCAGGGGCCCCGCCACCTTTCCCCGGAGCCAGGGTCACCTTGTCCCCCTCTCCTCTGAGCTATGTCAGTGACTCCCTGGAACCAGCACGGGCTCCGGCAGCTCCTTGGCCCCAGGCACCCCCCACAGGGCTGCTGGAACCCAGCCGGGGCCACTGGGGACCTGGGCCACTGCCAGGAGACCTCTGGGGCCAACACCAGGGGCGGGAAGAGGCAGACTGCCAGGAGAGGTGGGGGCAGCGTCTCGTGGTCTCCTGTCTCCAACCCTCTCTTCCACCTGCTCCAGAAACTAGAGGGGCCTCACTGATCCAGGCCTAATGACAGCCAGGGCACGAAGGGCAGGGTGAGCTCTTCCTGGGAAAGGGGGTGTCAGCGAGGGAGATCCGGAGCAGGAGGACAGCGGGGAGACCCGCGGGCAGCCTGGGGAGCCCTTCCCGGAAATGGTGTGGATAGCCCTCCCTGAGCCGAACGCCTTCTCCAGAGAGATGTGGGGTTCACCCTAGGTATGCGAGGGTGATCTGGGGGTGAATCTGAGGTTCTCTGGGCCTCCTGACCACAGACCCACCCTCTAGCCTCAGGCAGGTGCAGGGGCGGGAGGGGGGCGGGCGGGGGGGGGGGGGGAAGGGCCAGGGGAGGAGCCTGGAGAGGAGACACAGGTCCAGGGTGGGGACAGAACAGACAATAAACAGAAAGAGGGCGGGAGAGAGAATGAGGGAGAGGGGCGACAGGGACAGGGAGGGCCAGAGAGCCAGGTGAAAGGTAGGGAAATGGAGTGAGAATAGAGGACAGAAGAGAGGGGCCGAGGGCACGGGAGGGTGGAGAGCGGAGGAGCTTCCAGAACCTTCCTTCTGCCCCCGTCCCACTCCCAACTCCAACAGGAAGGTGAAAGGCCTGCTGGCCTGTGCCCTGGGTTTCTCACAGCAACGCCCCACCCCCCCCCCCCATCCCTAGGGACCCGTCCCCTCACCCTGGAAGGCGACAGGCTGCACGGAGAGTACAAAGGGGTCGTAGTAGCTGTGCAGGCCTTTCTTCCAGACCACGGCCATGACGGCGCCGGATGCCAGGACTTCCACCACGGGCTCCTGGCGACTGCAGCCGTAGACCCTGGAAGGACAGAGAAAGGTGGCCGGGGCGGGAGGGGCCCGGGAGGGCGGTCTAAGAGCAGCACAGCTGTGGCCAGCCTGCTGTGTGTCCTTGGGCAGGTTTCTGACCCCCTCTGGCCCAGGAGGCCGACTGGAGGCCCTGGGAGGGTCAGGCCAGCTCCTCAGGTGAGAGAGGCCAGGAGGTTGCCTCCCGTCCCTCAGCCCCTGTCCCCTCAGAAGCCCTGTGACCCCCGAGTGCCCGGCCGGTACCCCGCAGGGAGCCCAGGTTTCAGGGTTGAGGGGCCCGAGGTCACCTGTAGCGGGCGCCTCAGCCTTTAACGTTGGGGGTTCTTTTCTTTTATCTGCTTAGCAGCAGAGACAAAAATGTGTCGCCGTCTCCCAGGGTGTGAAACCCATAAGAGAAACCACGGGGTTCAAGTAGGTCGGGGACCCTCCTGCTTTGCCCTCTTTATCACCACGCAAGACCCTCTCACGACTCTGGGGTGCAAGTCTGGGGACCCCCTGACCTTATCCGACCCATCATTGGAGACCTGCAAGGCTCTGAGGTGGGATGTCCGAGCTGCCTGGGTACCACAGCGGGCAGGGGCGAGGCCGAGCCGGGTCCCCTCCCTCTGGGCAGGCCGTGTGGGGGGTGGGACTTGAAGAAGCCCCAGGGGAAGCCCACAAGCGTCCCCACCCTCATCGGGCCTGGAAATCAGATGGTGTCTGACTTCTCCGCCTTCCCAGAGCCCTCCAGGAACCCAGCCCACGCACACCCCAGATTGAGGTCACCATGTGGGGCGCGGTGTCGCAAATGAGTGTGCCGCCTCAGAGCCAGGATATTCAGAGAGGCGGGGGGGGGGGGGGTGAGGGGGGAGGGGAGGGATCTGGGGGAGAACCTTGGCCCTGCCCAGCCTCCAGGACTGCCCTTGATCTGAACACGCGGGTCTCGCCCCCACTCCCGCCTGGAAGCTGGGCCAGCCTGAGCGAGACAGAGGAGGCAGCAGCCTGGGGCACCCCCCTGCCCTCCCAGCCGGGCCCCTCTACCTGTCACAGAGCCACGTGACACCTGGGCTCACAGAGCCCCTCCCCCACGCTGCGGAGGTGGCCACATCTCCTGGAGGCGGAGGCCATTTCCAGCCCCCTCGTGGTCTCCCCCCACCACCCCCACCGCCACTTGCCTGCTTCCTGCCCTTGTCATCCTATCCGATGTCCTAAAGCCCCGCTCCTCTGCTCAAGAACTTTTGGGGGGGGCTGGTAAGTGGGGGCCACTTACCAAGTGTTACAGCTCAAACTGCTCCTGGCATTCAATGCCCCTCGTTCAATCCCACTAGACTATATACAATGAGAGTAGTAACGGACAGCAGTTACTGGATATTTGATGGATACACTGAACACATAGCAATAATGGATAGCATTACGATGTGTGAGAAGCGTGGCACTGATGGTTTCCTTTAAATCCTCGCAACAACCCGGCAAGGTGGGCGTGATTCTGCCCGCATTTTACAAGTGAGGAAACTGAGGCTCAGAGAGGCAAAGTGACTTGCCTTAGGACACGCCCCTGAGAAGCACCAGAGGTGGGGGGGGGGGGGGGGGTCTGGGGCTGCCAGACTCTGAAGCGTCCTGTCACCCCTCAGAGCTGAGGTTCGGGGTCATCTCGTACAACCGCTTTGTTACAGGTGGGGAAACTGAGGCTCAGGGAGGGAAAGGGGACGGCCCACAAGACGCAGCCCCTTTCAGCCCCTTTTCCCTTTCTCCGCGGGCTAGCCCCGCTGCCTCTCAGAGACCACACACCGAGGAGCAGGGTCACACAGCCCCTCATCTCGGAACGGGGTGCGATTCGGCCCCCACATCACCGCCCCCTTCCCAGGACTCACGAGGTGATGAGCCTCCTCTCCAGGGGCCCGGCCACGTCGTACATGGCCAGCCGGTCCCGGCACTCGGCCAGCGTCCACTCGAGCCGGAGTTTGAGCATGAGATCCTTGGGGCCCTGCAGGTGCCACAGGCAGCTGGAGGCCAGGTGGTCGGGCCCCTTCAGCCGTTGAACCTGGCCCTGGCCCACGTAGCTGTAGCGGTAGCAGCCTGGAGGAGGGAGAGGCACAGGCCCCCTGACCCCTGTTAGCCAGGAGGAGAGACCCCGGGGGGCCAGCCGGTCCTCACCTGGGCGGCGGTGGCCCGGGGACAGCAGCTGGATGGGGAGCAGCCCAGATGTGCCATGTCCCTTCTTTCTGTCTCCCCCCTGGTTCCCATCTCTCCCCATCCACGCATTCACTCATGGGTCCATTCGTTCATTCGCTTAAGAGCTCACTGACCTCTCCATGCCCGGCGAGTGCCAGAGAAAGGTCCGGTCACCGCCTGGGAGCACCAAGAACAGCGAGGACAGATACAGAGCCCAGCAGTAAGTAACAGCTCAGGAAGCGAGGGCTCTAAGCCCAGCCGGCTGTAGGGCTGGGGAGACCTGGGGTGGGGGTGGGGGGTGGGGGGAGGCAGGGTCACAGCGCGAACAAACGGCCGGTGGCCAGAGGGGGCCAGGGGACTTTGAGGCAAGAGAGCAAGCCGGAGAAGGGAGGCAGGGCCCAGATCACGCCCTGGAGCGGAGACCCTTTCCCCCGTGGCCACGGGGAGCCATGGAAGGTTAGGCAGGGCTGGGGCGTGGCGGGGCTCGGATCACAGACCCCTCTGACTGCTGGGAGCAGCTTCGAGGAGGCCGAGCGACCTGCAAGGTGGCTGTGCAATCAGGGGAGAAGGGCGAGGGGCTCCCGGGGGGCTCCGTCGGTTAAGCGTCCGACTTCGGCTCAGGTCGCGATCTCGCGATCTCGCGGTCCGCGAGTTCGAGCCCCGCGTCGGGCTCTGCACGGACAGCTCGGAGCCTGGAGCCCGCTTCCGAGTCTGTGTCTGCCCCTCCCCCGCTCATGCGCTGTCTCGCACTAATGAACTTCTACAAAAATTTTTTGGCAAAAAGCGGGGACTAGGGTGAGGGTTTCATTTCAGGTGGAGAGGAGGGCGCGCGCTCCGGTGGGGCCGAGAGGCAGAGCTGGGTCGAGAAAGTGGCCTCGAGCTAATGATGAGGACACAGATCGCACTGATTAAGCATTTGATGCAGGGCTGCGGGGAGGGCGGCTAAGCGCCCTCCACTCACCACCTCACTTAACAGCCCCGTGAAGCAGTTGCCGTCAGCGTCCCCCTTTCCAGACCCGGGCCGGATGGGGGCCACCACACCGCCCTGCAGGCCTTGTCACACGCTTAGGGCTGATGTGCGTTTGCGTGCCCACCACGGGGCCTGGCACAAAGCAGGTGCTCCGTACGCGCGGCCAGGGTTCTCTGGGTGAGTGGGGGGAGGGGGAGGAGGGGGAGCTGGGGCAGAGAGCCCTGTGACTTGTCAGCCTCCAGCCGGGCCCCCCCGCTTGAGGCTCGGACACAGCCAGTCCCCCCGGCTGCCCTCACTCTGCAGCCCCTTCTCCGTCACGGACTCCCCTCCTGCGTCCGCACCCCGCTGCACCTGCCGCCTGACTGAATCCATGAGCCTTGCGGGCAATGTCAGGACGTGCACGGCAGGCCCCCCTGCACCGTTCTAGCATCTTCGTGCGCTCACCCCCTCGGCACGGTCGGTGGGGGCCCTACTGTGTGTTTGATTCAGGCCCCAGGGACCAGCAGCCAACAAACAGTTTCTCCCCTGGAGCCCGAGTCTCTCGTCGAAGCCTCACGCTAGGGTAGCCCGGGAAGCAGCAGGGATGAGGGGAGGCGCCCCGGCGGGTGGGAGGCAGCCTGGTGGGTGAGGGGCTCGCCCCCTGCCCTGCAGTCCCAGCGCCACCTTCTCATCAGCGCGTGACTCGCTTGCTTCGCCACTCCGTTTTGGCGAACGCCCACTATGGTCGCCCATTTCCCACCTCCTTCTCTGGGGGGTTCTGAGCACCAGTAAGGGAACGGAGGGGAGGATGCTTTGCTCAGATGCTGCTGCCTCAACCCCCTCGTCCTGAGCCCTGGCCGTCCTGACTCCATCGGGGAGTTGATTTCCTCCGGGGGGGGGGGTGCGGGGGGGGGGGGACGGGGCACCAATGACAGGGAAGAGACAGGGCCTCTGATCTGCCTGAGCCAGCACCTGGGGAAGGCCGCCTGGCTCTTCCCGGTCGTCTGTTTTCTTCAAATCTTGCCCCAAGTTGAGGTTTTGCTTTTGCCATTTTGATAATTTCTCTTTTTTAATTAGTTTTCTTTGTTTTGGAGAGGCAGAGAGAGGCAGAGCACGAGCAGGGAAGGGGCAGAGAGAGGGAGACACAGAATCCGAAGCAGGCTCCAGGCTCCGAGCTGTCCGCACAGAGCCCGACGCGGGGCTCGAACTCATGGACCGCGAGATCCTGACCTGAGCTGAAGTCGGATGCTTAACCGACTGAGCCACCCAGGTGCACCCCCCCCCCTTTTTTTGAGGCTTATTAAGCAGAGAAGTACCTGCTGGTCTCTGTTGATCATCAGAAATATGTTTGGGAACCCTGTCACCTCTGGTCATTGGGAGAGAGTAAACGAACATGCCTGCTGCATTCTCCTCGCCTGGCCTTTGCTCATACTGTTCCTTCTGCCCAGAGTGTCCCTTCCTCTTCGCAGCCTGACAGACCCCTACCCATCTCCCACGCCTGAGTCTGCTTCCTGACCCCCCCCCCCCATGAAGGCATCCAGGACCCCCCGCCCTCCCGGGCAGGAGCAACTTTTCCCTCCCTCTAGAGGCAGGGTCCCTTCTTCTGCTTTGGACTGTGGCCCCTGGTGTCCCTCCGTCCCCAGGGTGGAACGATCCCCCCCCTTCCGCTGCCCCTGGGACCTCTGCTCTAGCGCTGGCACTTGGTGTTATGAGATTCTGTTTATTTGTCTGTCTCTCTCCTGGGCTCAGAGCTCCTCTGAGGGCAGGGGTGAGGACACGGTCATCTGATGTCCCCAGAGCAGGCACGGGGCCTGGCATGGGGGAAATGCTCGAAAAAGCCTGTACGAAGGATTTGAATTGTCATCCTCGCCCCATTAGACACCGTGCTCCCGGGGAGCAGGGACTCCAGACGTGCACCGAACCGAATAAAGATAATTACGAAGCAACCGCCAGAAACCTGAGGACGCGTGGACAGCCAGCTCAGGCAAGGGCGGCAGAAAAGCCCATCCAAGACCAAGGGTCACAGTGTGAGTACCGGTGCAGCGGAAGATGATAGGGAGCTACGTAGGGAGATCGATCGATCGATCCCTCCATCTGTCCGTCTTTCACATTCTCCTTTGAACCAGTTTTGCAATATTCTACTGGTTCCCTCGTTAAGAAGTTAAATACATCTTTGATGTGTGCTCACTATAGTTTCGAGAACCATGATTTTAGCTACTTGGAAATCGCACTTTGACCTCATCACCTCCATCCCCCGAAGAAGTGAACATTTGACCGGCCAGAAGATAAGAGAGGGTAGGACGATGATTTCAATGCTGCCTGCCCCACTGAGAGGGGGCTGATGCCCTCAGCCTGGCCTCAGCTCTGGGTAGACGCTCTAGGTAACGTAAGAAGGAGCTGGGAATTTAGGAGCTTCTGCTCGGGACCACAGGGCACAGCAGCACAGGTTGTGCACTGCACAACCGCAGGAGTCTCCAGTCACGCAGACTCCGGTGTGGACAGTGCCGCCTGGCGCTGTGCGGCGTGGTGGCCCTGCTGGTACTTTGTTCCCAGGGCTCGGGAGGAGGACTACGGAGCCTCTTGGAGAAAAGCAAAGCGAGTCTGGCAACAGGGCATGGGAGTAGGGGAGGAAGACAGGGCAGATGAGCCTGGCTAAGAAGGGGAAGGAAAATGTGAAGGGAGTATCCTTGAACGTGACAGAAAGATCTCCAAGAGACCAAGGTTTAAGTGCGAAGCGGCCGATAACGCTTGGAATTGGCAAGAGTATTTTCTACCATTAGTGGACACCGTAGCTTGGGAGTTTGGCGATAAAAAAAAGGAGAGTCACGTTTACGTGCAATTAACCCGGCTACTCACTCCGACACCCCGCACAGGCAACGCGCGCGCGCGCACACGCACACGCACGCACGCACGCACGGGGGGGGGGGGGCGCACCATCCCTCCCGTCCCCTGCGGGCCCAAGCCTCGCTCGGGACTCATCACCAAGCCCACCACGGCAGCCCCCCGGGTCCCTCCAGGCCACTGCTCCCCGCACCCACCGGAAGCCACGCGGCCCCCCGACACTCGACCAAAGCCAAGTGCAACAGCGACTCAAAACGAAGCGGAGGGGAAAGAAAGACCCCAGGCGCGTACCCAGCGTGGCGTTCAGGGCAACTATGTCTTTCACGCTGGCCTCTGTTAAAAGGAAACGAACAGACAGATCAACAAAGACCAAAGGTCAATAAATAAAACGACCTGAAAAAGTGGAAGTAAAAATTGCGGCCACCATCAGAGCCAGCCTGCCTGAGATTGACCCTGAGTGCCGACCCCCTACCGCCCCGCAGTGGTCCTGGCTCCCGGGGTGGGGGTGGGGGTGGGGGTCGCTCGGAGACCACCCCACCCCCACCCTGAGAGCATCCAGGCCTGCGGAGCCCTCACCGGCCCGCCCCACACCCCCCCCCCCTCCCCAGTACTGACCCAGGATCACCAGGCCCTCGGGGTCCACCTCGTAGTCGGCCCTGTAGGGGGCGGGGGCCGAGCCGTTGGCCGTGGACTGTATCTCCTCCGCCAGCAACGCCCGCACCACCTCGGGGCTCAGCATCGGCCGGCGGTGCTCGGGGATTTGGAGGATGAACCAGAAGAAGCAGGTGAGAGGCCCCTCCCTAAGGCAGGCAGAAGGCGGGGCGGGTGGGAAGGGGCCGGACATCCGGCTCCGGTGGGGGAGACAGCCAAGCGAGGCTCGTGCCCACTACCCCCCCCCCCCCCCCTTCACGTGGAAACCTCCTCCCGACAAACCCGGAGCGAGGCGCTCTCTACCTCCCGGCCGCGCGCGGGCGGGGTTCAGGGGTGTGCCACCGGCCGGAGCCGGACATGCACGGGACAGCTGGGCCACCCCGACTCCCGTGCGGCGTACGCGCGCCGCACAGCCACGGTCTGGCGTGAGCCCCACCGATTGTACAGGTGAGGAAACCGAGCTCCGCGAAGGGAAGGCCCATGTCTCGGTGTCCCCATTTCTAAAAACAAGGCCATCGCATCGGAAGCCGCCAGCACCCCCTCCTTGTCCCTGAGTCTCAGGTTCTAGTGAGGGCTGGGGGTGGGGGTGGGGCCCGGGGCGACTCACCCAAACGAATAGACTGAGCTGGAGTTGTAGTAAGGCCCCAGGCGGGTGCTAGCAATGAGCTCCTTGAGCTAAAAGGAGAGGAGACAGCAGCACCCTGGGGACCCTCTGCGGAAACCCCCTCCCACCTGCGCGCGTCCTTTGCCCTTGTCGGTGGCCCTGCTTGACAGGAACCCACGGGGTGGAGAGGCTTGCCCGAGGTCACCCAGCGGACGAGCCGTGGAAAACAAACTTGACCCCCGTTCCTTTCCCCTCCCCCCATACCTAGGCCTTGCCCCTTAACGCTGCCGCCTACGCCAGCCCACCGATGGCTTCCGTCCCTCCTCCTCAAAAGTCGCCCCTCCACTCCGAAGAGCCCCAATCGGCTCCCGAGTCGGGTCCTCACCGCCCCCCCAGCCACCAGCCACGGGGGCTGAGCTGGTCGGTTTGCGCGCGTGTTCGCAGCCCGGTGCGGACGGCAGGAGGTGCATTTGCGGAGCATCTCGGACACCTTGAACAACGTCCCCACCATCCCCTTTCGACCCCACGCCCCTCTGGATTATCCGCGCTACAGAGGAAAGAGAGCGTTGGGCGCGTCTCCCAGAAGCAAGTCCCGAGACAAGGGTGTGGGGAGAGTGGCTTCTTTGGGGGTGATTCTGGAGAGCACCGGGGGGTGGGGGGCGAGGAGGACAGGCCGGCAGGGGGACGGCCAGTGTGGCTGTGAAGGAGGACAGGGCCGTGGGCAGCTGAGGCACCGTCCAACACGGAGCCCTGGGAGGCCACCCAGAGCTGGCGCCTCACCAAGGCCAAGGGAGCTGGGGTATTTATCTACCCGCGCCCTGTCTGGTGGCTGAAGGTTACTCCCAGGAAGCACTGCCCCTCAGCACTTCCGGCCTGCCCTCCCGGGCGGGGTGCCATCCCAAAGCCGGAGGGTGGGACGTTCGGGCAGCCCAAGACCATCCCCAGGGCAGGAAACCATCGCCCTGGAGGGGAGGGGTTGTGGGTGGGCCCGGACAGCACCCCTGCACGGCCTGACCTCCCCCAAGGTAAGGCTGCTAGGGAGTGACCATCGGGACTTAACCCAAGTGCGTTTCACCCCCGAGTCCACTGACTTTCCCACCCCCCTGTCCCCCGTTCCCCTCCCGTGGTGCCTGGAAGAGGACCCAGCTCCCAGCGAGGGCTCTGAAGCGACTGACCGACGGGCTCGGCCTGACCAGGGCCCTCCGAGTCCCTCCCCACCCCTCATCTGTTCCCTCCCTTCCCTGCAGTCCTTCCCTACCATCCTCTGGGCTTTGGCCGTTTCACTGCGGAAGGCACTGGACTCCCGGCGGGCGAGGTCCTGGGAGAAGTGGCGATTGAGCACGCGGAGGCTCCCCGAGTACACCTGGCTGACCGTGACCTCCGCCTTGTACCCTGCCCGGGAAGAAACCAACAAGGTCAGCCGAGGGAGCCTCCGGTCTCCCCGACGCCTTCTCCTGCCACCCAAACCCTCAGCTCAGCGGCCGGCATCCCGGGCCTCCGAGGCCCCTCCCCCATCATCATCTTTGCCGCGGACGGCGCGTCGTCCGGTTTGTTCGGCGACAGGGAGGAAAGAAGCCCATAGACGGATGGCGTCCCGAAGGCTCCCAGGCAGAAGTTCGGACACAAGAATCAGTCCAGGATACAGACCACATGAAAGCCAGGGGACCCGTGTGGCCGAGAAGGTCAGGTTTCGGGTTAGCGCCTCCGTGCATCCTTCCCTTCGCCAGAGTCACAGCCCTGGGTCTCTAGCCCCGTTCATTCGTTTATTCACTCAGTCAGCAAATGGTACTTGAGAACCCTACTGTGTTAGGTTTAACAGTGAAGAAAACAACACCCTGCCCTTAATGGTTTGTTGAGCAAGAAAGGCAGACAATAAACGAACAGTTAGAGGCGTCAGTGCCGCAGAGATCAGGGGTGAGGGCGGGCCTCGAACTGGCGGCCAGGGAAGAAGGCGGATGTTAATCTACAGACAAAAAAACGTTCCAGGCAGAGGGACCAGCAAGCGCAAAGGCCCTGAGGCAAGGAGCTTATGTGGTGTACTTGAGGAACACAAGGAGGGAAGGAGGGGAGAGTAGGAAGAGATGGGAGGGGGGAGGGACTGGGGGGGGGGGGGCTTGGGTTTTGCCAGAAGGTGGGAGCCGGGGGAGGTTTAAGGGGAGAGGTTAGGTGCTTTGATCTGCTTTCTAAATCGGTCCCCCTGGTGTTGTGTGAACGAGCTGTAAGGCGGCAAGGGTGGAAGCAGGGAGCCCCGCGGCCGTCGGGGGAGGGGGTCTCCTACAGTCATCCAGTGACAGTGGCCAGGGGAGGGGCGACCAGGCCTGCTGGCCAATTGGGGCCGGGGTGTAAAAGACGGGAGCAAAGGGGGGCATGGCTGGAGGGTCGGGATGGCCACTGAGTGGGCGGGGGGGGGGGGGGGGGGTGTGGGTCCGGAGGATACGAGGGAGAGCCGTGGGCTGCGGTCCGAGGTGCCCTTAGGCATCCTGGTGGAGGGCAAGCCCCGGTGACAGAGGGGCCCAGGCTGGACGGATTTGGGAGTCACCGGGGTATAAAGGACATTTAAGGCCAGGGCCACCGGATGAGACCCTGAAAGAAAAAGGCGGACTAGGGAGAAGGGGAGCCCTCGACCAGCTGAAGGACACGCGGGAGAAGCAAACAGTGTGAGCTGGGGGAAGAGAAAATGTGGGGCGCCCTGGCAGCCACGTGAGGAGAGGGTTTCGAGGAGGAGGGAGTGAGGGGCCTGGTCAGATGCTGCCGGTGGCTCAGGTGCAAGGCGGACAGAGGGCCGGACGTCGGATGTAGCGACGTGATGACTGGCGACTTTGGCGAGCGCCATTGGGGGTGGGGGCGGGGAGCCAGATTGGAGAGGGTACCGGAGAGGCTGGGGGTGCAGAAGTAGAGACGGGTCTTTCGAGGAGTTTGCTGCAAAGGGGGGAGTGGAGAAATGGGGGGGGGGGCGCCTGCGGGATTTGGGGCCGGGAAGAAGAAAGCATGAACGGTCACCCAGGAGAGCAGGGGAGGGTAAGTACGAGGAAGACAGGGCTGGGCAGTCGTGAGGGCCCCCAGCATAAGTAGGAGGCACCCCAGGGCCCAGGACCTGCCCGCCTGGGGAGCCAGCCCCTACCCCTGCCCCTCCTCTCCCCCCGACCTCTTTCTAGAGCCCGACTGCCACTTAACCAGTCATTGGCTTGTCACTTTGGGCTTCTCCTGCTCCAGTAGAACAGGCCCCCTGTCTGTCTCCCTTCTAGATTCATCGCCTCGCCCAGCACCCGGAGCACAACGTGAGCCTGGGCGGGAAGAATCCTTCAAATAGCTCCTGGAAGTCCCTCCTTTTACCCTTAAATCCCTTTGGGGGCTTTGGAGCACCCCCCCCCCTCCGCTGGGTCCTCAGCCCCAGGGAGCACCCCCTCCCCGAGGGGTGAATGTACTCCCGGAACAGAATCAGGAGCAATTAGACTCCTCAAAGAAAGACGATTGGCCCTTGGGTTCCTGGCCCTCCAGCCCGACACCGCGGTTTACCCCGAAGACTAATCATCCCGAGGCCTCGGCAGCTCTGTGCTATTTGGGGTACTGGGTTCCTGCCAGTGGTGAAATGCACACAGCTTCCACCCCCACCCCCCCCCCCCCCCACCCCCCGGCCTGCCCGCATCACTTGGCTCTGAGCGGATTCACGGTCTAAGTCATGGCCAGCAGGTGCATCAGGCCTAGGCTTCCTAACAGCGTGGCCCAGGGGCCGGCTCCAGACAATCCCTACCCCGACGCCCACTGGGGCTGGGCCTAGGCTGATGTCTCTGATGCCTGCTCCATAGTGGGTCCCCGTTCCCTTCACAGGGCCTGACATTCACCATGAGACTCGGCCAGTAAGGAGACTGTCTAACTTCCGCGGAGTGTTTATGGGAAGTCTCTGATCGCTTGGGCAAGGTGCATTGTCTCCACTCTGGTTCCTTGGCCGCTCACCTTCCTCTGTCCTAGCCCATGGCGTGCTTCCTGGTGAGGGCAGGGGGCTATCTTCAGAGTCTGGCACAGAGCCTGGGGCACAGAAAGTGCTTGGTACTGAATAAGGGAGTGAGTGGATGAATGAATGAATGAATGAATGAATGGAAGGATAGACAGATGGACCCAAGAACATGGGCCCATTGCTCCTGGGTCTCCCGGGGACCAGTTGAGGGCTGTGATACCAGAGGGGGAGGCCAAACTTCAGGCCAAGGCCAGCGTCCCCTGGCTGCCTGCTCTGGACACTCCAGATCCCCCTTCCCCGTGTGTTGAATTGTAAGCGTGCCCGAGCTGGGGTGTGAAAGCCATCTCTGTGCAGGGACACTCCCCCGGGTGTTTGAGTCCTGTGTCTCCCTCCCCTTCATCCGCACTCATGCTGGGTCCTGGAGACCCAGAGGCGACAGCTGTGGTCCCCACCCCAGGTGCCAGGTACCTCCCGTGCCGCTGGGCCTCCTCCCGAAGAGCCAACTGGCTCTGAGCCCAGGGGCAACCCAGGAGGGCTTCAGGCAAGTGGAGGCAATGTTTACACTCCTGCTTGTCGGTTCACGGGAATTGGGTGCTGTGAGAATACGCCTTCCCCCGCTGGAGGGAGCTGGGGGCGCTTGACTCCAGCAAGGAACTTGCCCTTGACCTGAGCCCAGGACCTAGAACGTAGGTGCAGGAGGTCTCCCATCTCACAGGACGGCAGAAAGACTCAGAGAAGAAGTGCCTTGCCCAAGTTCACGCAGTGAACTCCGCATTCCCCGAGCCTGGACTTCCGGTCTCTCCTGGTACGCCCCCGACGGCCATCCCAAGTCCTCCCCAGGCGCCTCTCCCAGACGGGCCCACAGGTTACCTAGGAAATACCAGAGCAGGACCCCCACCGAAGCCAGCACGACAAGGGCCAGCCACAGGGGCGCCAGGCGGAGGTAGTCCCGGACTTTTCTCTTGGAGTCCTTGGGGGCCTTGAACATCCCCTCCGGCTCTGCCTCCTCGCCATCACCTCCATCGCCCTGTCCGCCAGCTGCCTGGGGGGCCTCGGCCGTGGGCATCCTGGTGGAGAAACAGACCCGGGTTGGAAACGACCCGGCGTCGGCAAAGGAGCTTTTGCCGAATACCAAGGGTGCACGGAAGACAGCAGCCCTGCCTTTGGGATGGGAAGTCTGCGACTCTGGAAGGCGGTGATTGAGAGAGGGCACCTGCCACCTCCTAGGGTCTTGGGGCCGCTCGCTCCAGAGGGCAAGTGGAGCTGGACTCAGTCGGGCTCTGGAAACGCCACCTTTGCGACCACACCGGCCTCTCTGTGGTCCGAGGACAGAGAGGGGCTTCGGTTCCCAAGCCCCCCACCGCCCCGCGATGGTACCCGCAGCCGGAGAGCCCGGAGTGCAAATTTCTATCAACCAGCTCCTCGCGCCCTTGGCCTTCTGTCCACTCAGGCGATTTCCTTCCTCTCGGTTCTCCGTGGCACAGCGTCCCGAAATACCGCTGCCTTCCATTCACGTAAACCCTCCCCTGGCAGCCCCTGAGCCAGTATAATGCTGGGCCACACCCCTGCCCTTCCAGAAGTGCGTCCCTCTGGTCTCCCCCCCCCCCCCCAAGCCGAGAGTGTCTTGGGGCCAGAGGAGGCACAAACTAAAATTCATCGAGCGTCTCGGGAACAAAATTCATTTCATCCGCTCACCCAGGGGCGTGGGGCTCGTTGTCCCTCTGCGTTCCCCTTCCTCGGGCCCATGCTGTGTGGACACTTTACGTGTCTGCCTCAAACCTCCAAACACCGTTCGAGGTTCCGCACCCACTGGGCAGAGGAGGAAACCGACGGCCAGAGCGTTACAGCCACAGCTCAGTCCGGGATTTTCCTAGGCTCAATTTCCCAATGCGGTTTGAGGATCTGTCACTCACGATCAGCTCCGTTTTACAGATGAAAAACCCGACGCCCTAGAGGCTAAGCCACACTGGCCCAGGGTCACACAGCAGGAAGGTGGGGATCAAGCCCGGGGGTGGGCGGGGGGGGGGGGTGGTTCTGTCTCCCTGCTCCTGCCAGGACCCTGGGCTGCTTCCTGTAAATGAGCTGTTCATTAACAGATCATGACTTCATAACAACCGGATGTTGCCCCTCTCAGTGCCCTGGGTCTGCGGCTGTATCTTCGGAACCCCCCAAGGAAACTTCTGGGTGTTATTTGGCTTTTCGGGGAAGGCCCTTTAGCCATCCGCCCACCGGCAGGGTCAGGATGCTAGACCCTCGAGAAGTGTCTCACTGCATCCATAAATGCCACTGTGGCTTTAAAATACACCCCCAGATGTGTATGTGGGGGTGAGGGGGTGGGAGGGCTTTCCTTGGGGCTGCGTGTTAGGTTTTCATACAGTGGGTTTTCTGAAAAATGGGGCTCCCCAGCGAAGCTCGAAGCTCTCCCGGCTGGATTCAAGGGGCCTCCTGGCCCTCCTCCCTGCGTCCCTGCTCCCCGTTGCTCCTCTTGGAGTTAAGTCACTGGCTCCCAGCCACAGTGACCCTTACAGCGTCCCCTCCCCCCAGAGTGCAAGGGAGGAGGGACTGTTGGCAACCCTCAGCCGGGCTGAGGCTCTTCCAGAAGCCATCAGTACCCACGGGGCCGCAGCCGAGGATGACCGGTGCACATCCTGCGAAGTTCGGGGCAGCCTCGCCCGCCTCCCAAAGCGTCCGCAGCAACCCTGGTGACAAACTGGCCATCCCGACAGGCTGGCTCGAGGAGAGCCCAGGTCCTCTCTCAGCCCAGGTCCACCGCTTCTGCCAGAGGTGGCCACACCCCTGGTTATATACTCTTGAGCCTGGATCACCAAGGAGCTATTGCGGGATTTCTCGCACCGCCATGGGGACTTGGGGGCACAGAGGTGAGGTTGAGCGGCTTGGCCGGGGTCTCACAGTTGGTTAGAGCAACAGAACCAGACTGTAAACCCAAGCAGAGTAGCGGCCCGACCCCTATGCTCTGCTGGCTCACGCATCATCGGGGTACCGAGGTGGGGGGTAAACGAGGCCCGGAGAAGGTCAGAGGTCTATTAGGGGAGGCGCCTAGGGGAGCAGTCCAGGGTGGGATGCTCAGCAGGCCTTCCCTCCCTTCTCCCCACCCCCGAGACCAGACCTTCACTCCACGGATTTCATCTTCTTCCTAAGTGTCCCTCACTCCCATCTGGGGGGGGGGGGGGGGACAGTGAGCATCACAGAGGAGCCCAGTATTAGCAAAGCCACTGGGCAGAAACCCAAGGTAAGATCGGCCCAAGTTGGATCCAGCCCAAGTTGACGGGGGGGGGGGGGGGGACAATTCATCGGGACCTCCCCATCGCCTCCCACCTGGGCTCCTGGGGCAGACTCCTCCCTGGGAGGACTTCTCCCTGGGGTCCCCATCTCCTGTCTCCTCCAACGTGCCATCACACTGTCACCGGGCAGCACTCCCTGCCCACCTCCAACCGCTCGCCTGCTCAGAACGCCCTCGTGGCCACCTCTGCACCCTTGCTGTAGTGCCCAAGACCCTCCATGGCCAGGCTGCTGCCCACCTTCTCCCGTAGCCCTAACTCCCATCCCGCACATCACCCCGCAGGCCCACAAAGCCACACCTTTGTGCAGCCACGCCCTCCGCCTGAGGACTGCAGGGATCCCTAAAGGCCCCGTGCAAGGCCACCAGCCTGGCGATGGGTCCCCAGGCCCTGGGTAGTAGGCCGCCTCCTCTCCTGGGCGGTCAGATCCCCAGGATGCCTGGCTTTTGGCTTCGTCTCTTCCCCCCACAGGAGAGACAGGCCTGCGTCCTCCTCACCCCTGCTTCCCCGCAGAACCCACAGGCCCTGCTACGTGAATGAGAGAACGAATGGCGAGGGCCCCCAGGTCTCCAGACCCCTGGTACGGTGCTCTCTCCTACACCTTGCTGCCTCCAGGAGGCGGAACCTGGGGCTTGCCTGCCGTGTCCCCCTGAACGACTCCATTTAAAAACAAAATTTTTTTTTAACGTGTATTCATTTTTTGAGAGACAGAGCGTGAGCTGGGGAGGGGCAGAGAGAGAGGGGGACACAGAATCGGAAGCAGGCTCCAGGCTCCAAACTGATAGCACAGGGCCCGACGCGGGGCTCGAACTCACAAACCGCGAGATCGTGACCTGAGCCGAAGTCGGACGCTTAACCGACTGGGCCACCCAGGTGCCCCCGAACCACTCCATTTTTGTCAGGCACCTGCTTGGTGTCGGGCTCTGCACTGGGCACGGGGAAGGGGGGGGACACGCGCTGGTGAATATGAGCCCTGTCTCCCGTCCTCTTGGGGCTGACAGCCCAGCAGGAGATGGGCAGGTGTGACAAGTGACAGCTGGGAAGATGACCCACGACTCCTGTCTTTTACTATGATACAGTGCCCCCCTCCCTGGTTGCTTCCAGGGTTCAGTCCATCAGAAGGGTCTGTGGTTCTACCCTCCAGCTGCTTCCAGAACCCGACCCCTTCCTGGAACCTCTAGGGCTCCCACCGTCATCCAGGTCAGTATCATCCATCACCTCGACTCCTGCAGTAGCCGGCTGTGTGGTCACCGCCACTAGCGAATTCCCACACAACCGCCAGAGCGGGCTTTTCACCGTGGGCCCTGCTCGTGGGCCTCACATCGCTCTCCTCCACCTAGAGCGGAGCCCGAAGCCCAGATCACAGCCCACAAGAGCCTATGGGACACGGCCCTGGAGTGTCATTCTGTCCTCTCCCACCCTCTGCTGCAGCCACACCCAGCTCCTTGCCAGACCTTCCACTATCAAGCACGCGGCACCTCAGGGCCTTTGCACATGCTGTTTCCTCTGCCAGGAACGCTTTTCCTTCGGTTCGCCCCAAGGCCTGCTCCTCTCCCTCCAGGTCTTTTGCTCGAATTTCTTCACAGCCCTTCTGGTGACCTACACTGCATGATGCTGAGTGTCCTTTGTCTGTCTCCTCTCTGGCTGAAAGCGGCACCGGGACAGGGGCTTTATTCTGCCCACCGCTGTGTGCCCTGCTCCCAGGGCAGAGCTCGACCCCCAGTAATTGTCGTCAAGCGAGGGAATGCTGGGATCCCAGCTCCTTCCCGATAGCTGGAGGGTGCTTTGGGCACGCGTGGCCCGGCCGACTTCTCCTGCCTTCCTTTCTCTCTGCTTTCTTTTTCCCCTTGATGCTGGACTTCTTGGCCATCAATTCTAACAATGAAGATGCTACAAGAAGTATACAGGTCAAGGGCCCTGAGCTCGCTCTGCATGAAAAGCGTCATGCGGGTCATTTTGGGAACCCTGAAAGTTCTTGCTCGTCACCTGGCTTTCCCTCTGCCTGGGCTGCCCTCCTCTGACTTGGCCAGCTCCCAGCTGACCCCTGCGCGCCTCCCACCTCCTCTTGGCAGTTCTCCCAGGGTGCCTCAGGAGGGGTGGCTGCTTCTCTGGAGCATCCCAGGCCTCCCCCATCAACGCGCAGTTCACCTTGGGACATTCTCTGTCCCCTGAGGGTGAGCCCCTGGAAGGAGGGCTGGGTGTGCCCCAACTGCCACCGGCTTCTTCTCTGATCTGAGCACCTGGCCCCTTCCCTGGCACCTGCCCCTCTGCCCTCCAGCTCTCCCTTACCCTCGGAGCGTCCTGAGTCGGCCCACCGGAAGCTGAGCTCCCCGGGGGGGGGGGGCGGGGGGGCAGGGCCGGGCCACCCCCCCTGCCTGCCAGCCCTTTACTGGACAGTGTTGTGAATCACATTGTATCTCAGCCTCCAGCAGCCTGGGATGTTCTGCTTTGTTATCTCTATCTAATAGTTGGGAAATGAGGTACGGGGAGAGAAAACGACTTGCCCAAGGTCACTGAGCCACCGCAGGGCAGAGCGGGGAGGAACAGACCAGAAATCTCATCTAGAGCCATGGAAGGCACCTTCCAGCGAGGAGGACCCGGGCCTGGAGCAGATCCCTGCTACGAGCCACGTGGTGTGCGCCCGAGGGTGGGGGGAGCGCGTGAAAGTCCCTTCCACGCACACGCGAATACGGTATAAATATGTGATAAACCCACACACAGATCACAGAGGCAGACACACGTTCAGGTACACACACATCCGTCTGTGACACACGAACTCATGGGTGCATTCCTCAAACTTCACACACGCACACGCACACGCAGAGCCGGCCGCATGCAGCTCAGGGCCTGGGACCTAAGGGTCCCCCGTTCGGCACAGCGTGAGGCTCGGGGCCCGTCTCCCACACCCGAGAGCCCAGGTGGGTGCGTAGGTAGGGAGCAGGGCACATCCAGTGTTGCGGAGTGTGGGTGGGGAGCTCGGCCTGGCAAACGGGGCCCCTCCTCCGCCCAGTCCCTGGCCCAGGGTCCACCGGCCCCACCGGAACCCAGGCCTCCCAGCCCCCAGAGCCCGCAGTGTCCCCACTGCCCCCGTGCCTGCCCATATACCTGGCCTCACGCTGCCCCGTCTCGCCCCCACCCCGGCTCTGGGGACCCCTCGCCCTCTGCTTACCCAGTCGCTGTCTGGCCGACGGGGCCCTGAAGACCTGTTCTCCGAGCAGGGCCGGAGGCTCCGGCCCCAGAGAGCCAGGCCTGGCTCTCAGAATGGACACTGTCACCGGGCCATTCTTAGATCCTGGTCCCCCGTCCTGGAGGCCCCCGCTTACCTCTGGGAGTGGCAGGTGGGTGCCGGGCCTGCACGCAGGCCCCAGAGCCTCTGTTTGTCCAGGCCAAGGTCTCCCTGCCCCCACCAGCCAGCCTGGGCTGGATCAATGGCCCAGAGCCATGGCCGGGCTGTCTGGCCCTTGTCCCCTGTGGCCTGTGGCCCCAGGCTCCATGGGCCTTCGGCCGGGTTCAGGTCAGCACGGTGACGGAGCCCAGGTAAACAGGCCGGAGGCAGGAGACAGGCAGCGCCCGCCCCACCCCACCCCGCCCCGTGGGCACCCCGGAGGCTGGCGGGCAGGTGCAGGAGATCCGAGCTCTCCCCTGAGGCCTGTTGCCTGGTGACGTTCCTGCCTGGTTACAGCCCCCGGTCCCCTAGAGCATGAGGTTGGGGGGGAGGGAGGGACTGAGGATGGGGGGCTGTGCAGAGGCCCGGGCGGCGGGGGCAGGGGCTCATGTGGGTCTCCTTACCTAGACTGGGGACCCCGGAGGAGCCAGTGGCCCGGGAGAGAGCAGGAGGCTGGGCCCCTGTGGTCCGGGGACTGAAAGGGGGAAAGCGGGGTCTGCTGCTACTTTCCGTTCAGCTGGACGTGATTTCAACTCCTCCCTGATTCTATAGAGGGGTGCTCTCCACTGAGGCGGCCACTGGCCACAGGGGGCCCCTGAGCCCCTGAGGTGCGGCCAGTCCGACCTGAGACGCGCTTGTGGTGAGATCCAAGCCTCAGGGCGAACAAAGAATGTCCGACACCTCAGTGAGAAGTTTCCACATTGATTACACGCCGGCTGTATTGGGTTAAACAACAACTTATCGCAATTCATCTCACCTGCTTTGTGATGTGTGTGTTGTGTGATGTGGCCGTTAACACTGAAGTTAGATGGCCAGGCAGACGCGGAGGGGCTGACCCGAGTGGAGTCCGAAGAAGCCGTGTCGCAAGGAGGGGGAGGTGTGAGTGAGGAGGGTCGGGGTGAAGGGCACAGCTCTATACCGCGCACTGGCTGCAGGGGGCTGGCTGGGGACTCTGGCTGGGAGGGGGGTGGGGGGCACCTTCCCTGCCCCCGCCGGGACCCTGGGACTGAAGCCCCAGCCTTGCCCCACCTCCTGTCACCGCAGCCCCCCGGGAAATCTTCCCTCCTCCCTCCAGCCTCCCCTCTTCCCCTCCTCCCGGCCCCTCCCGCTGCAAACTTTCCGAGGGGAAGGGGGTTCTTGGGAGGGCGTGGGGCAGAGAGACTGAGACTTGCGTCTGAGCCGCATCCTGTCGTTCAGAAGGCAAGGTGGCCCCAGACCGTAGCCGGACGGACTGAAAAGCAGGCCTCGTTCAATCGGCATCCTCTGTACTTGGCGGCCACCCGGCCATTGATTGGCCACAGCCCGGGGGGAGGGGCTGGGACTGGGGGGTTGGGGGGGCAGCAAATTGCTGAGCGGGGCGTTTGAAAGCAAAAGTGCAAGAATGTCAACTCCCCAAGAGCTCAGAGAGCCACCACGGGCGGGGGACAGCCTGCCCCGGAGTCAGGGCTCCTCTCGGTCCTCAGGGCAGCCATGCGCCCTGGACACCCTTGTCCCGTGGCAGGGGGACACATTCCCACACAGACGGGATAAGAGCCTCAGTGTTCCCAGGGTATCTGCATTTCACATTCACACTGGGTCCCCTTGGTCTCTAGGGACAGAGAAGCCACCTGGAGGCCTGGCCAGTGAGGCTTGGAGGCCAAGGGACACAGCAGGCTTGATCCATCAGGACAGGGAGGGACAGACCTCAGTGGGCCCACCACACTCAGGGGACGAGGATCCAGCCAGACGTTGGAGAGTTCGAGGACCTGACTGGAGTCCTAGCTCTACCTCTTAGTGACCTGGCGAGTCATGTCACCTGCCCAGGCTGCCATCTTGTCAGCTATGGAAGGGAGATGATAAAGAATCGTCTGGAGTCGGGAAGATGGAAGGGGAGAGAATTCGCGGGTGCTGTGCCCTCTACAGGGGAGGCCTTTCTTTTCATCCGAGGTGGGAGTGAAATTAGAGGTGGGGACGGGCAGGGGCGCCTGGGTGGCTCAGTCGGTTGAGCATCCGACTTCGACTCAGGTCATGATCTCACGGTCCGTGGGTTCGAGCCCCGTGTCGGGCTCTGTGCTGACAGCGTGGGGCCTGCTAGGAACCCCATGAAGACAAAAGCTTGGTCTGTCCTGACCCCACTGGATCCCAGCCGGGCTCACGGGACACACACACACGCTCGCTGAGCGAGCAAATGATGGTTACTGTCATTTCTTTCGATGATGATCTGGTGGGTGTTTTGAGCTCTGGGCCGCGAGCTGGGCCCCTCCTGGGGATGCCTCAAGTCCAGGCTTGGGAGTGGGAATCCGTGACTCTGTTCAGCTGAGGAGGAGACCGAGGTTCCGGGGATGAGAGGCTGACTTGCCCCGGGTCCCACCACCCATCTCAGGGACTCTGGCCTGATCCCTTTGATGGGAGCGGTGTCATTTTTCTGGGCTGCCACGAAGAATTACCGTCCCCGGGGCTGGAAACAACAGAAATGCGTTCTGTCACGGTTCTGGAGGTCAAGATCAAGTGTCAGAGGTCTAGGCTCGCTCTGGAGGCTCTAGGGAAGATTCCTTCCCTGCCTCGTCCTAGCTTTTGGGCATGGCTAGCAACCCTTGGCATTTCTGAGGTCCAGGGGCTGCGGTGGGGGCCGCGGGGGCGGGCCCCTTGTGTGCCACCCAGATGCTGTCTAGACAGGCGATGGGGAGGACCGAGCTCCCCTAGGCTCCAAGGCGGTGTCTTCGTTTTCTAGAACTGTCCTAATAAGGTACAGCCGATGGAGTGGTGTCGAACGACAGAAATTTATTCTCTCACTGCTCGGGAGGCTAGAAGTTCGTGATCAGGGTGTCGGCAGGACTAAGCTCCCTCCGAAGGCTCTAAGGGAGGATGCTTCCTGCCTCTTCCCAGCGTTAGAGGTTATTGGCCATCCTTGGAATTCATTCAATCTCCGCCTCCATTGTCGCATGTCATGTGTCTGTCTCTGGATCCCTCCTTTCTTATAAGGACGCCAGGTGTGCTGGATTAGGACCCACCTGATGACCTCATCTGATGTACATCTGTGAAGAGCCCTGTCTCCAAAGAAGGTCACATTCATAGCTATCAGGAGTTCGGACTGCGACATATCTTTTAGGGGATGCAAGGTCAACCCCTCCTGGGCAGGGGGAGAGGGGTTTATTGGCAATGCCGCGGACTACTGTTCCAAAGGTCCAAGTGACCCTGAGTCCTCAAGTCACTTCTTTTTCTTTTTTTTTAATTAAAAAAATTTTATTTTATTTTACTTTTGAGAGAGAGAAGCAGAGCGTGGGCAGGGGAGGGGCAGAGGGAGGGGGAGACACAGACTCCGAAGCAGGCTCCAGGCTCCGAGCCGTCAGCACGGAGCCCGACGCGGGGCTCGAACTCACGGACCGCGAGATCATGACCTGAGCCGGAGTCGGACGCTGAACCGACGGAGCCACCCGGGCGCCCTCCCTGCTTCAGAAGCACGTTCCCTCTGCACGTCTGAGCTGCTACCCCTGCCTTGGTCGGCCCCCTCAGAAACACAGATGTAACCTGTCACTTCCCCCTCCTTGTGGCCTCTGGGAGCCGTCTCACGGCTGGGAGGAAAGGAAGCTCCGTGAGCTGCGCACATCTTTCCAGTTGCCTTGACCAAGCCTTTATTTTTTTTTTTTTCCAACGTTTATTTATTTTTGGGACAGAGAGAGACAGAGCATGAACGGGGAAGGGGCAGAGAGAGAGGGAGACACAGAATCGGAAACAGGCTCCAGGCTCTGAGCCATCAGCCCAGAGCCCGACGCGGGGCTCGAACTCACGGACCGCGAGATCGTGACCTGGCTGAAGTCGGACGCTTAACCGACTGTGCCACCCAGGCGCCCCTTGACCAAGCCTTTAGGGGCTGCCCCGGTAGGGGCCCCGGAGGCCACCTCTGTCACCTCTGCCCAGCACACGGTGAACGTAGAGCAACTCGCTCGCTCTCTCATTACACGGGTGTCAGCACCAACAGGGTGCCGGCCTGTGCTGGGCCCCAGGGCCGCAGAAACAAACAAGGCTCGGTCCCGGTCCTTGAGGGACGCAGCTCAGCCGGGGGAAGACAGACAGTGCGACAGATGCCAGACTGTTCTTTCAGCAGCAGGCAGAGAACGAGGCCCTCGGCGGCACTTAGGGACACTCCTTAGGAATGAGAATCCGTCAGGATGGCCTGTCATCGACTCAAGTGTGAGACCTCACAGGAATCACTGCCTCAGTGACCCTACTTCCTTCTCCTATAGAGGGATTCGAGGCTCGTAAGGGCTTCCGGTACCCTTATGGAGGCCCTAAGGCTCTGCGATTTTGTGGGGCGCCCGGGTGGCTCCGTAGGTTAAGCGTCCGACTCCGGCTCAGGTCACGATCTCGCGGTCCGTGAGTTCGAGCCCCGCGTCGCGCTCCGTGCTGACCGCTTGGAGCCTGGAGCCTTCTTTGGATTCTATGTCTCCTTCTCTCTCTGCCCCTCCCCTGCTCATGCTCTGTCTCTCAAAGATGAAGAAATGTTAAAAAAAAAAAATTAAAAAAAAGACGCTGTGACTTTGTGATACAGTTAACCAGACATGGGCTGGCCTCATCCCCTCCCCCCCAGAAGAAAAATGGCCATTTCACTCCAGTTTGCAGGTGAGAAAGTGCAGATGTCACTTGTCAACATCATACAGCCGGGAAGTGCTGGGATTCAACCCCAGGACCCCCTGATGTCAGATTCCCCCAGGGACCACCGCCCTTCTGGGTCTGTGTCCCTCCCCCTTGGGGCCCCTCACCCCTTCTGTCCCAGCTCTGGGTCCTGGCCTCTGGCCTCTGGCCTCTGTGTGCAGGCACAGTTAGAGGAGGCCTCAGCAGGTCCCGGCCTGGCCCCTTGACACTTTCCCAGCCAGAGGTCAGGGGAGTGGCTTCTGATCAGGGGTTTGGGGGTTGAGGCCACAGTCGGGGACACAGAATGGAAACTCCTCATGCGTCACCCAGCCTGTCCTCCTCCACTGTGCGGTCCCTCCTGGCGGCGGGGGCTCCCGGAACACGCTGGTGGGGGGAGGTCACCAGCAGGCCTGGGACTGGAACCCAGCTTACCTGCTTCCCAGTCCTGTGCTCTTCCCAGGGCTCTGCCCAAAGATAAGTTTTTAAGACTAAAACCCAGCAGGCAATAAAAAACTTCCAAGGCACACAGAAGTCCAAGTTTCAACAGATACGTGTACGTTTCTTCTGGTCTCAAAATGCTGTCACAGCCAGGGCTCCTCCCCTGCGGGCAGTTCAGTTTGAGGGCCCAGATCCAAAGGCTGGAGGCATAGAAGCTTCTCCAAGGAGCGGCTTTCTGGCTGCCTTGGAGGAAGCAGCCAGTGCTGGCTCGGGTCCCCCGCCCCCTCCGAGTGCCTCTCTCCTCTGGATACCTTGTGTCATCAGGGCAGCTGTCAACCCAGATGTGGCCGTGACGGCCTGTGGGCTCTGTCCTTTCTGCCGTCCACGTTGGTTCCAATCTATATACAAGTTCAGGTTCTTGGACCTTGTGTGTCCTTCCCTCCTTCCCTTCCTTCCTTCTCTCACCCATCCAGCAATACGCACATTCACTCAATGAACACCCTGTGGCAGGCGCTGGGAGGGACAGCGGTGGGGACAAGGGCCTGCGAGGATCCTTTAGTGTCCATTCAAGAGCTGCCTTCACTGAGCACTTAGCACGCCTGAGCCTCTGTGCGAAGCACACGGTGTTATTAACTCACTTGATCTCCACAACAACACCATGAGGGAAAGAAGGAGGTACTATTCTGAGCCCATTTTATTTTTTTTATTTTTATTTTTATTTATTTATTTATTTATTTATTTATTAAAAAAAAATTTTTTTTTCAATGTTTATTTATTTTGGGGACAGAGAGAGACAGAGCATGAACGGGGGAGGGGCAGAGAGAGAGGGAGACACAGAATCGGAAACAGGCTCCAGGCTCTGAGCCGTCAGCCCAGAGCCCGACGCGGGGCTCGAACTCACGGACCGCGAGATCGTGACCTGGCTGAAGTCGGACGCTTAACCGACTGCGCCACCCAGGCGCCCCTATTTTTTTTATTTAAAAAAAAAATTTTTTTTTAATGTTTATTTTTGAGACAGAGAGAGACAGAGAATGAACGGGGGAGGGTCAGAGAGAGGGAGACACAGAATCTGAGGCAGGCTCCAGGCTCTGAGCTGTCAGCACAGAGCCCAACGTGGGGCTCGAACTCACAAACTGTGAGATCATGACCTGAGCTGAAGTCAGACGCCTAACCGACTAAGCCGCCCAGGTGCCCCTTAAAACAATTATTTTATGTTTCATATGCTTTAAGTATATTTCAGCAACTGTTGAGAACTACAGATTTGGTTCATTCAATTTCTGGAAACTATCGGCCATATTTACCTCACTGGTAAAGCCAACTCTTATAAGTCAAAACAGTTGACCAAATCAGATTTAAACTTTCTTCTTTTTTTTTTTTTAATTTTTTTAATGTTTATTTTTGAGAGACAGAACATGAGTGGGTGAGGGGCAGAGAGAGAGGGAGACACGGAATCTGAAACAGGCTCCAGGCTCTGAGCTGTCAGCACAGAGCCCGACGTGGGGCTCGAACTCACGGACCGCGAGATCATGACCTGAGCCGAAGTCGGCCGCTCAACCGACTGAGCCACCCAGGCGCTCCTCTGGGCCCATTTTAGGGCTGAGATGACCAAGGCACGGAGTGGCCAGTGACTTGCCCAAGGCCACACAGCTAGAACGTGGGGACGCAAGGATTTGAACCGGGAGGACTTTAGCACTCACCTGGGCAAGCTTTTTTTCACTGATTCTCAAGTGCGTGCACGTCTAGCGTCTTACCCAGTCTCTCAGCCACCCAGTGAAACAGGAATGACGGAGTTTCTGAGTTCCGCGTCACAGGGGAGGGCAAGAGGTTCTGAGAGGACAGCACACGTCCCCCAGTGAGTTTGGCTGGGGGGGGGGGACGGCGGGGGGGGGGGGGCGCCGGAACCCTGGGCCCTCCCCCCTGCGTTCTCCTATCTCAAGGCCACTGTTGTTGAGGGTTGGGGGGTAAGCGGTTGGGTTGTTGATTAAACTTAGCTCAGCACGGGTGCCTGGGCCTGGCCACTGTGACAGCCGGGACATCCCCTTGGCTGGCTTGTTCAGAGACATTTTCCACCACCATGATATGACACACTCGAGGCTCCCATCGCAGGGCCCGGCGGGGTGGGTGGGTGGCGAAGGGCTGTGGGAAAGCAAGGCCGGAAGTGCTGAGTGGGGAGAGAGATACAGGTTGGGGGGAGAGGTTCCCCGTCTACAATTCCAGGAAGCCAGGACGCAGAGGGAGGGAGGAGCTGGCGGGAGACGCATCATCTTCCTCTGTGCACCTGGCCTCGTGCCACGCGCTGGGCCACAGAGAGGAGGCTGGCTACTGTCCTTCTGTGGAGTCCCCAGCCCTGGGTGGGGGAGCGACCGTGGAGAACACAGAGAGGAGTAGAGGGACGGCCACACCCTCCTCTGTGGAACCTGAGCCTTTATTGGAAATGGGCTGCATGGGAAGCTTCTGGATGAGTCTCCTGAACTGGGGAGGGAGAGGGACCTGTTGCACGGGGCTGTGGCCAGAGAAGCTCAGCCACTCTTCAGCTAGTTTGGGATACAGTTGGCCGAGGACGTGGAAGAATTAAGAGAAGCAGGGGGCAGGGGACAGGCGGACCAAGGAGGAGGCTGAGCAGGGACCCGAGCTCAAGGCGATGCTGCCGCCTCACAAGGGTGGGGACGGTCTCAACTACGATTACAATCGTGCAAAGGGGGCTGCTGTTGTCACTTGTTAATCCGTTGCCGGGAACTTTTAAACTTTTAAACTTCCCTGAGCCTCAGTTTCCTAATCTGCAAAATGGGGGACAAAACACCTGCTTTGCTGGGTCTTTTCAGGCGATGAGGGTAACGCTTGGCAAGCAGTGGCTAAATAAATGTGCCTCTTAATCTTTTCTGAAGTCATCCAGGATGCCAATAATTGAGAGGGCAGAGGTAGGTATTCACCCCAGGATGGACTGTTTCCTCCGTAATTTGCTCGGTGACCATGGACGCTGGAAGTTGCTTGGGGCGGGATCTGGGAAGCGGGGAGAGAGCAGGGATACCAGAGGGACTGGGGAGGTGAGGAACAAATATAGTTCGAGAAATTGGAGGTCTGAGAGGCTGGAAGGCCTGCCCACCTCTCCCTCCCTTTCTCTGATCCCCCAGTCTGCCCGGCTGCCTCCTGCTTCCCACTCCGCACCTGACAGGTCTCCCGGGGCTCTCGGCCGCCTGCTTCCCAGCTGGTGCCGCTCCTCTCCCTGCGATCTGACCCAGGCAGGCCTGTCTCTGCTTCGCCCTTCCTGCCCCTACCAGCTGCTTCCTCCTTGCCCTGTCCCCGGAGGCACAGACTCTGACCCACCCCCGACATGTCACATGGTGGCTTCGGCCCCATCAGTCCACCTGGTGTAAGGTGGCCCCTCATTCTGCTCACCGCCAGCTCAAGCCTCTCATCAGACCACGGTGGGGACCCTGGGCATGTTCCCTGGGCATGTCTGCTAATTGGCCCCTCTCCGCTTTCCAGCCCCCAGCCCTGCCTGGAAAATCGGGCCTGCGAAGATAAGACCTTCCACTGTGGAAGGAATCTCAGGGGGATTATCTGGTCCAGATAGGTCACCAGGTGCCAGCTATGATCATTTGGGACCTGCCTGCGGAGTCTAAAGCCGTACCCAAACTTTGCGGGAAGGAGAGCTGTGATCGGTTAGCGATGTCTGGTATGAGAGGGTGCAAT
Source organism: Prionailurus viverrinus (assembly GCF_022837055.1). Classification (NCBI taxonomy): domain Eukaryota; kingdom Metazoa; phylum Chordata; class Mammalia; order Carnivora; family Felidae; genus Prionailurus; species Prionailurus viverrinus. The sequence goes on from NC_062567.1 coordinate 128,472,293, forward strand.
TGATTAGCAATGTCTGCCATGGGTGCAGCTTTGTGAACGTCAGATATCCCATCCGTGATCTGGTCCAACTGTTCAGAGTCAAAGGCACTGAAAGGGAAAAAATTATATATATATATATATATATATATATATATATATAAAACTTTATTTACATTTATTATATTCAATTTATATTATATTACTTTATATTACATTAAATGTACATATTAGTCATATTTTTATGATATTTTATTTTTATTTTCCCATGAGACCATGTCAGAAGGTGCCTAGGCACAGAATAAGAGAAACCTGACTCCTATTAGTGAAAATGATATTCCTCTTATAATCTTTTTGCTTTCTCACTGTTTGGTGCTGGCATGTCTTCAACAGCCTCCCAACACTTGCCAATCTCCTCTTTAAAAACGTTTTTTAGTGTTTTTGTTTTTTTAATTTATTTTTGATAGAGTGTGAGTGGGGGAGAGGCAGAGAGAGAAAGAGAGAGAGAGACACGGAAACACAGAGCCCGAAGCAGGGTCCAGGCTCCGAGTTGTCGGCACAGAGCCCCATGCGGGACTCGGGGGCTCGAACTCGTGAACCGCGAGATCATGACCTGAGGTGAAGTCCGTCGCTCAACTGACTGAGCCACCCAGGCGGCCCGCTAATCTCCTCTTTAAACTAAGAAAGCGGATTTCCAGCTGGCAACAGACGGAGACATTTTGTTTTATTGTATTTACTTTTTAGAGTTCCCTTTTATTTACAGAGAATACCGGTGTCTCCATTCACGGAAGCAACAGGACGATTTGTCTTTAAATACAAGTAAACAAAATAGTGAATGGAGTTACAGGAAAATATTAAGTACACAGTAACAGAGGTGGCACACGCAGGTCACTGATACATACACTACAAATGAGAAATGTAACCGTCCCAAGAACGCTTCAAAGCGGAACCTGACTTGCAGAGCGGTCTCTCGGTTGGTCCCGGGACACAGCGCAAGGGTCTGGGCACGAGCTCGGGTCTGAGGCTCAGATCAGGACCGAGGAGCTCTGTGGCCCAGAACACATGGCATCACATGGTAGGAGGTGGGACATGAGCTGGCCAGGTAATGAAGCTCTTCCGTGGGAAGGATCCAAGACTCAGACAACCTCAGGAAAGGGGAGTTTATTCTTGTTTTCTAAGGAAAACAAGAATCTTGAGTGAACAGTCAGCAGCCTCCTTGGCAGCAAGAGTCTCTGTTAACAGAGCCCGGCGCTGTCCTCTATACAGGACGAAAGTCCTCCGCTGCCTTCTCCGAGGGCGCCTTTTCTGCAAGGACGTGCTCCCAGGTGCCTCCCTCCCTGAGTGCACCCTCTCGAGACGGAGAGTAACCTGATTGGCCGGTGCGGGCCCCGCCTCTCTGATTGGGCAGAGCTTATTTTCTGAGCCAGCTCATAGGCTGCTTGTCAGCCTATGGGTGGGCTTGTGTCAAGTGCCCAATCAGGGAGGAGCAGGGCCTATAAATAGAGGACCTGTCTGGTCCCCCGCTGAGTTTGGACGAAGTCCTTTCTTGTATGAGGTTGGGAGTATGGGGGCAAGATTGTGACAGACGTCGCAGGTGTGACCAGTGCCAGAGACAAATGGGAAGAGAGATGGAGAGGTGGTGGGGAGCACCAAGAAGGAAGGGGCCGGCTCTGTGTGTTTGCGTTGGGGGGGGGGGGGAGGATTGCCATTGTGAAGGGGATGAGCCTCTTGCTGGAATGGGTGTGCTGGAGCCTAGCGGGCATGGGGTTTGCCTCTCTGAGTCTTGACCTCACACGGGTCAAGGCGCCGGGGGTGCTCTGTGCGGTGGATGACGCCCCCTATGTGAAGGCAGCCGGGCACTGGGAGTCCGAGCAAGACGGTTCCAGACGGTTCATTATGTCATCCGGGGGATACGGTGGGGTGCCAGGTACCCCGTGTCAAGTGCGGTGAACGGAGTTGCGCTTCTGGAGGCGGTGTGCCAGCCCCGGAGCCACGGAAGAGGTCCCTCCAGTAGAGGGTGGAGTGGCAGGGGCCCAGATCTGGGCTCCCTGGGACAGCATCGGAACCTGCCACTGACAGGAGGTTCACTTTCCAGCAGCATGCCTTAGGAGTCTGTGAAACCTCCATGGAAACATCCAGCCAGTGTCCCCTCCTCTCCACCCCCCCCTCCCGGGGGATTTGTGTCCATACTGTGGTAAGGACACAGCAGCGAAGCATGCTGAGGTCATGAGAGATCCCAAGGGCGGAGTGACAGAGCCGCTGGGTCTAGCCATCCCGTGACCCCGAGAACTGTCCCTCCAGCACGGAATCTTGAAGCCTGGGCACATGAATGGAAGCAGTGTTTCCTTCCAAGGGAAGCAGACACTTGAGGGATAAGGGGGGTTTGTCCCCTAGATGAAGGAGGCACTGAAGGCACCGGGTGGCAAGCACGTGCCAAGGTGTGGGGGCAGGAGGGAGCTTCTGGTGGCTCAGTAGGAAGGTTCCAGAAGGGAATGCCCCAACACGATGCTGGAGGAGCAGGGGCCGGGCCAAGAAGTGAAGCGGAGGGCAGTGAGGAGGCATGGCAGGGATTTAACCGGGGAGGCAGCTTAACCATATTTACGTTCTGGAAAGAGCGTTCTCATTGTTCTCATTGCCCTGCGGGGGAGGGGGGGAGGGGGGGAGATGGGGCAGGAAGCCTGCGGAGAAGACCCCTGGAGAGCCCCAAGAACGCTCCCCCAAGAGTGCTTGCAGGGCTGAAGAGGAGGGATGCTTCAGGGACAAAAGCCATGGGGCTCCGTGACTGATGAGGGAGTGGGGGAGTCACGGTGCCCCCACCCCCCCACTCTGCACTTGGGCCATAGGACCAGGAAGCAGCAACTGAGGTCTTTGGAAGTGAACGGCCAAGTGTGCTAGGTTGGGTGGGGGCCCTCTGGGCAGAGATGTCCGGGGCACGGCTAGAAACCGGGTGACAAGCCTTGAGGACAGCGAGCCCTCAACTGGGCCTGGCACCACAGTGGGCAGTGACCCGCCGGGTCGTCCGTCTACCCCGAGCGAGCTGGGTCCTGATCCTGCAGCTCCTGGAGGGACAGGTAGGCATCGGTGTTCAGGGTCAGGCAGGAGGCAGGGGCTCTGAGCTGGCCTTGCCCAGGAGGGCTGGCCCAGGGGAAGCTGACCCTGACCCCCTCCCCAGGGCCAGGGCCCGGGCCCGGGCCCTCCTCTCTTGCTCCTTCCACGGAGCCCTCCAGGGGTGGCTGGATGTCCACCGGCTCAGGTGCCCCTGGCGGGGGAGACATCGGGGGCCGGGGGGCCCAGTCTCTGGGAGCTCCCTCCTGCAGGGAGGGGGCCAGCTTCTTGTCATGAGCTCCAGTGCCCCCCGGGGCCGTGTTTGGGGGGCCCGGGCCGCCGAGGAGGAAGGTGCAGTAGGCGTCTTCCTCCCCGGGCGGAGGCAGCAGGGGTGGCAGGAGAGACCCCGCAGGCGCCCCGGGCCCAGCCTCATCGGGCTCTTCCGTGCAGGGGTCATAGGTGAAGTACACCTGGCAGGCCTCGATCTCCAGAGCGTCCGGGAGGTGGAAGAAGAAATAGCCCTGATTGGTGAAGCAGCTGGTCAGCGAGTGGCCGCTGGTCTCGGCTGAGGACGAGGAGGGCACCTTCTCCTGCTGTAGCAGGAGCAACTGTGTGGCCTTGGCGTCCCTGTCCAGCACCTCCAGCGGGGAGATCTCGGGTGCCGGCGTGTTGGGGCTGAAGGACGACGAGGGGAAGGGAGAGGAGAGCCACTTCTGCCAGGAGAAAGAGCAGCGGGGAGGTGAGTGGGACGCCTCCTCCAGACTCTCAGCCACAACTCCTCTAACTACCGGCTACGCAGGGCGGCCACCTCCAGGAAGGCCTCCCTGACTGCCCGCCCGCCAACTGGCTTGGGGAACGCTCTGGGTCAGCCCGGGGAGTGTGCTTGCTGTAGGCGCCCGGGGGATGCGTTGTCTCCGCGCGCGACTGTCTCTGGGGCACCTGCTGTGAAGCCTGGCGCTGATCTAGGCACCGGGCACAGGGTAACATCCTCCGTGTGTCTGGTGGGGGCTGGCACCGGTGTGAGAATCAACCAACCCGTGTTGGAAGCGGAAAGGGCCCTGGAGCACATCTCGTTCACTTCACAGATGCCCGGAGAGGGGACGTGCCCCGGGGCCGATCACACAGCCAGTGGCCCCGGGCGCCGTGGAAAAAAAAAACTCTCTGGCGGGGACCTGATGGCCCCGCAATTCTCCTCTCCCTCCCAGCGCCGTGGAGCCCCCACCTCCCGCGCCCTCCATCCACGGAGAGAAGAAAGTGCCCGCCTGAGCCCTTCCCACTTGGCTCTGGGATCCGGAGGGCCCTGGCAAGAGCAGGGAGAACCACGTTCCAGTCCGGGCCCCGGCCCCCTCGCTAGCTGTGCGACCCCGGGGGCGGGTCACTGCACCTCTCTGAGCCTCAATTCCACAACAGTGAGCCCCCTCTTTCCCAACTTCCCTGGGGGGGGGGGGAGTTGGGGGGGGTGGCAGGAAGTTGTCAAAGAAGAAAATGAAGGTGGGAATTCCTAGCACAGGGTGAAATGCAGGCCACCTGTGAGGGACAACAGATCCCTCGGGCGGGCGGGCGCGATGGGGGCTTCAAGTGGGTTTTTTGAGAACCTCAACAAGCCCTCTGTCCTGGGAGCCCTCAGCAGCCGGACTGTGGTCCCCTGAGTACAGGGCCCGGGCCTGATGGGTTCCTCTGACACCCCTGTGCCCAGCAGGTCTGGGTAGAGGAAAAGAGCGCAGGGCGGGGCGGGGGGTGGGGGGAGGCTGGGCAGGGTCTGTCGCGAGAAGAGGCAGTGGAGGAGGCTAGGGCCCGGCAGCCGGGCATCCAGAAGAAGCAGAGGCCAGTCCCGTGACCAGCACCCGTGTGCCAGGGCCTGGCCGGCCCCCCTCGGAGGTGTGTGTGGTCAGCCACTTCCTGGGCCCAGGGCCTCCGTCCACAGTGCCCTGAAGCAGGGGGGGGGGGCGGAGGGCGCAAGGAGAAGCTTCTCTCCCCCTCTGGCACGCTCACACACTGGCACGCACACTCCCAGATCCCGTGGACAGGGCAGCGGGCCTTGTGGCCCTGTCGCCGGAGGTCCTGGGGTAGAGAGGGAGGAGCGGGCCTCCCACCCCGACACAGAGGAGAGGATGGGGTCCCTCTTGGCCAGCCCCAACCCCCGAGCACATCGTGCCTCCCCAGGGCCTCCTTGGGATACCCCCCCTCCACACCCGAGGGCCGGGGGCAGGCATCTAGGCCTGGGGATGCCCTCATGGGAAGATGGGGTGGTTTGCACCCCTCCGGGAAGGAGCTCACTCCCACCCGGAAGGTCCTAGTCCCTTAGAACCTAGATAGTCAGCCAAGGCTTGCATGAATGCCTCTGTTGACGGGGAGCTCACGACCCTTAGGGCTTTAGGAAGAATTTTAAGGAGATGCATTCCTGCACATCAAGAGAACCGTAGGTTAGCGATCCCCAGTCTTGGGAGTTTTCCGAAGAATTCCAGAAGGGGCCCTGATCCCCGGGAACAGAGAACTCCGGCTCTTGATAGCTCGGGCCCAGCGTGGCTTCCCGGCCCGGCCCCTGGGGGCTCCTCCGGATCTCCTTCCATCCCCACCCCCACCCCCCCCCACCGAATCTAGAGAGCCTGGGGAGGGGAGGGTGACAGAAGCAGCCCACCGCATCCCCCACCTCCCTTGACACTTCCTTCCTGAAGCAAGTGTGGGCTCGGGGAGGGGAGGCGACTGAGGTTGAAATGGGGTTCAGAGTGTTACTACTCTCGGGGGCCCACGCTTTAACCGTGAATCTGTGTCTCAAGTGACGAGGTGTGGCTGGAGGACTTGTTAGCACCGGGGACGAGGCAGGGAGCCTGCTCGGGGCTTTGCGGAGGGTCAGAGGAAGCCCTGCGCCCACGAAGAAGGTCTGCACAAGTGGTGGGGTCGCGAGAATTTGTACCTGGCAAGCCCCGCTCGGTGGACAGACCGGGGACAGTAACTCCCGCTAGGGCCCCTCGAGCACTTACTGTGTCCCAGGCAGTGGGTCCCTACGCCTGGTAACACTATTTCTCTCCCCTTTTTACAGGCGAGGAAACGGAGCACAGAGAAGTTCTCTAACTTACCCAACATCACACAGCCAAGAAGGGGCGGAGCCGGGATTAGAACCCAGTAAGTCTGGCTCAGACGGGAGGTGCCATTCAGCCTGAGAAGGCCGGTGCCAGAGCTGGGGAAAGGGGCCCACCGCCACCCCGGAGGCTACTCCTTTCCTTATTTTGTCTTCTTTCCCAAAGCGCAGACCCACTCACACCTCTGCCCGCTCTCTGGCCAGCCCAAGCCGGCCGTGCCTGCTTCTGGCCTCCACCTCCAGAGTCCTACCTGGAAATCTCCTCCATGCACTGACTTCAGCTGGGAGAAGAATTCTGAGGGATCTGGGATGTGACATTTCAGAACCTTCTTCAGCCTGAACAGGAGAGAGGGAGGGAGGGAAGGTGGATGAGAAGGGAAGGGGGCCATGGTGTCCGGCCAGCCCCCCACGGCCCTGAAGGTAGGGTACCGAACCCCTCCACATTCATTCATTTGATCAGTATCAAGGGAATGCCCAGTAAGGGAGGGGACACAAGAATGGCAAACAGAGAAGGCCCCCGATCTTAAGAAGAGACAGACACGAACCAAGTGTGCGACATTATCATGCATTCTATGCAAACAGAAAGCAGCGGACTGTGAAAGAGAAAATGTAGGGCTGGCGGGGGGGTGGGGGGTGGGGGGCACGTGAGCCAGACCGGTCAGGGACCACACACAGCCAGGCGTCTGGAGTAGAGTGAACCAGGAGGAAGGAGGCAGGAGAGAGGCCAGATCGTGGGTCTCTTAGTCCAGGCTGTCATGGATGGTGGTTCAGGTTGTGCACTGCCCAAGGGCACCCGGTTCTAGGAGGGTAGTGAGTGGGGGCCGACTTCCAGCCCGTGCTCGGCCTGCCAAGCAGAATGCCCCAGTATCTGTAGGCACCTGCTTCAAAATGTAGTCAGAGCCCCAAGACCCCAGAAAGCCCATCTGCCCCGCAGATGTCGGGTCAGCCCTCTCCTCCACCCCCTTCACGTAGGGTCTCTGCGCACCCGGTTTCTTCTGTTTGGGATGCGCTCCCCAACCCCCTCCACCCTGCCTGCTTAGCTCCTCCTTCAGATTTCAAGGGACCCATCACTTCCTTGGAGAAGCTTCTGCCAGCCACCCCTCAGTCAAGGTTCCTCTCCCTGATGTCTGTTTCCAATACATCGAACATCTTCCTTTGCCATCCTCCTCGTGGTGTGTCATTGTACTCGTGTGTGATTAATAAACATCTGCCTTCTCCCATGGGTCTGTGGGCTCCAGATTGCATGCGTGTGGCCTCCCCTGCATTCCCAGCACTCCGCCCCAGGCCTGGCACTGAGCTGGGGCTCAAGAAATAAAGAAATACACCAACACGTGCCCGGACCTAGAGAGACCCGTGAGGACACACGCGCAGACAGCCGGCATGTGCGCGCGCACACACACACACACACACACACTCAGCTCCTGAGAGTAACGCTCGGGGCAGGGTTGCCATGGGGCTCTCCTTCCTCGGGTCCCCTGAGGCCGGTGCCATCTTTGGGGGTGGGTGGCAGGGCAAAGCCAGGTGTTAGGCAGGGGGGACTCTCGGGGGGGCAGAGGGAGCACCAGCGTGTCGGTGCGTGTGTCAGAGGAGAGCACGACGGAGCAGGAAGGGAGGGCGCTCACCATGGCCCGATGTACCGGCAGTTGGCCAGCAGGTAGACCGAGATGATGAAGCCAAAGGTACTGCTGACGCCCATGATGATGTGGCCCAGCCAAGGAAAGGGCACAGCCTCCTTCCCTGGGGCTGCCCGGGGGTGGGAGAAGCAGGGAGAGGGGTTAGAGAAGGGCCCCCATCGCCCAGGTCCCTCCAGCATCCCCCCGCCGCCGCTGGGGCCGAGCCCTGGACCCCGTCCCCAGGCCTCCCCCGCCAGCTGCCCTCGGATCACACCCCAGCCAGCCCCTCTCCTGCCTGAGCTCTGTCCCACCCCTTCTGCCCACTGGTACCTGCGGGCCTCGTCCTGAAGGCCAGGGGCTGGCTCCAGGGGCTCCAAGCCTCGTTTTTGCCCAGCTGGGGCCTGACCCGCACTTGAAGTTCATACTGGGTGTCTGGAGTGAGGGTCTCCAGGCAAATCCATTGCTGGTTCTGCGCGAGGGTCAGCAGGGAGGCCTCCTGGGGCAGAGACAGGCGGGAGTGGGGGCTGTCAGAGCAGAGGGGTCCCCACAGCCCTCCTCACCTCCCACGGCAGGGCTGCCTGGGAGGCTGAGCAAGGAGCTCCTTCCTTCCTCGCCTCCAGCCTCCATGCCCCCTCACCCAGTCCTACCAGAAGGCTCCCTGACTCCCCAGTGCTGAGGCCCCAACCCCAAGCTCATCCTGAACCCCTCCCTCTCACTCAGCCTCCACACACAAAGCCTGCCGCCCATCAGCTGGTTCCCTGCGGAACCTATTCTGGACCCTTCCCCTTCTCTCCTCTCCTTCCCCCATCTCAGGCAGGGGCTGGTCTCCCTGCTCCCACCCAAACTCTGCTGCAGTCTATTTTCCACGCGCCCAGAAAGAGGATTTTCCCAGGGACCCCGCCCACCTCTGGATCCCTCCTTGCTCCTCCCCGCTCCCCCCACCACCACCCCCCTGCCCTCCGCCAGCCCTCAGACACGCAGGGTCTTGTCTTTGCGGTGTCTCTTTCCTCTGCTTGGAAAGCCCTCCCCAAACCTTTGCAGGGTCTGCTCCTCCTTGGCCCTCGGATCCCACAAGCAGCCTTCTGTGGGCACCTGACCTGAGGGCCTGCTCCAGGCCCTCTCAAATGATGTCATCCCATTTAATTTCCTGGGTAGCACTGATCAATATCTCATAGTCTCCAGGGTCCTGTTTGCAGACAGTCTCCCCGCCCTCCATGTGAGTTTCCTGACCCCAGGGGGGGGGGGGTGATCTGGTCAGTTTCGTCCTCCACCCTCTTTGCCCCCTCGGGAGCACATAGTAGGTACTCAGTGTTTGCTGAGTGAGCGAGCAAATGAGGGAGCGGGTAAGTGAATGGGTAGGCGACCGACCCCAGTGGATGCTGACCACACCGGATTTGAAGAACGGAAAGGTGGCTTCCCGGGGTCTCTGAAATCTCCCGGAGAGGACAGTCACCGGCCTCTTGGCTAGGTAAGACCTTGTCCTGGTGCCAGCCCGGCATCTGCCACCAGCTGGAAGCTCTGGATTGTCAGGGGGCACATGGAGGCAGGGGGGGATCGGAGCTGGCAATAGCCTCGGGGCCGCCGTGGCTTGGCTGAGATGAAGGATGGACAGGGTGACCGGGGCAGGAAGGAGGAATCAGGGCAGGGCACTCACCTCCCAGCTGTGGCCTGGGGATCTTTTCCGGGCCTCAAACTCCAGGTATCTTTCAATGTAGTGGGAGGACTGGCGAACTTTCCAGGTTATGTTGCATCTGTGGGTCCCTACGTGGGTGACTTGGAGGGAGTCGGGGGCCATCAGGCGAACTGGAAGCAAGAGAGGGACAGAGGGAGACAGGAAGGGAGAGTGGGCTTGGGGGACGCCGGGACACGATGCTGAGGTGATAAAACCGAGACATGCTGGGATTCCGTGGTCGCCCTCTCCCTCAACCCGCCCCCCACTCATGCGCGCTCTCTCTCTCTGTCTCAAAAATAAACATTAAAAAAGAGAGAGAGAGAGCTGCCTAGCTCTCGCCCTCTCTTCCTTAGAGACGGCCCCTCCATGGTCTGCGGCTGGAGTTGGACACCCAGTCATTCAACAAACCTTCCCGGAGCACTGCCCAGATGAGGCCTGGTGCTGAGTACTTGGAGTGGAGACAGAGGGATCACAAACACTCCGCCCTCAGGAGCTCACAGCCCAGTGAGGGGAACAGTCCCCTGATCAGGCAGTGAGGACCCAGGACCTAAACACCCTGAAGGAGGAGGCACAAAGGGCTGGGAGAGTCTGGGAAGGCCTCCTGGAGGAGGTGACTCTCCCCTGAGCCCTGAAGGGTGGGTGGGAACTTTCCTGGTGGGAAGAGCCTTGCGGGCTGTGGCACCCGCACGTGCAAGGGCTCAGAGGCACGGAGGGGCACGCTGAATTCGGAGAGCTGGACTTTGGTCGTGGCAGGAACACAAGCCACAAGAGGAGGAGTCCTAGATTGGGAAGCCAGGGCCAGACCCTGAGCCTCGAATAGCAGGGTAAGGAATCGGGACTGCATCCCGAGGGCGGCAGGCAGTGACAGCTCGCACGCGGGTGTGGAGAGAGACTGGGACAGGCAGGATCCCCCAAGGGAAAGACAGGGAAGGAGGTTCCCAGTCCGCCCCAGTACCCGCCCCCCCCCCGCTCCCCCCTGCTTCCAGATTCTTCACTCACGGTTCTCAAAGGGCTTGAATTTCTGGGTCATCAGCACCCTCCACCTCTCCCCTTCGTGGCACATCACCCTCATGTCCACGGTGTCAGCCGAAGTCAGACTCTGAGTCTGCAAGGGGGGAGGGGGGGGATAGGGGAGGGGGAAGATCGAGACCCCAGTAAAAGTGGAGCCCCTCCGCAAGCCCCCCCAGCTAAAGCAGGGGGTCGGCCAACTTTCTCCGCAAAGGTGCAGATAGTAACTCTTTGTAGCTTTGCAGGTCAAGCCGTCTCGGTCACGACTACCCAGGTCTGTCGCTGTCCTGCGAAAGCAGCCAGAGACAACCCGCAGGAGAACGGGCGTGGCTCTGTGCCAGTGAATCTTAATTTACAGAAAACAGGCATGAATTTGATCCATGATCTAAAGCGGGGTGGGCTGCCTCGGGGTGGGGGAGGGAGTTCCCCATCACAAGAGGTGTGCAAGCAGGTTAACCAACCCCCCCCCCCACCGCCCCCGGAAACGTAGATCTGGAACAATAGCTTTGAGTATGAAAGCCTCCCTTCCTCCATTTCTCCCCACCCCCACACCCTGACTTTTGGGGAAGGAAATGGCCAGGTAGTGAGTATCCCCTGCGGGCAGGCAAATGCTCAGGTGCCTTGGCCACTCCTCCGGTGGATTCTTGCTGCAGGTGGGAAACCCAAAGTCATGCATCTGGTCAGCAGGGGCGTCCGGATTCAAACCCACGCCTCTGCACCCAGAGCCTGTGCGCTGTGCGAGCCCATCTCCACGTTCTCCTGCCCCTTAAGAGTGGATATAACCTGCTGGTGCTTGGAAAACGGGCTCTCTTCTCAGCTCCCACTACTCACATCTGGGGATCCAAGGATCAGGTAACAGGCCCAGGAGGCTGATCCCATCGGAAGCAGCTCACAGGATTTGTTCCAAGACCTTCCAAGGCAAAAGAACCTCCTTAGGACAGAAGGAGGGCCCCCCAGAGCCGGCCCTGGGGACGGTCCCCCATCCAGCAGGGCCGGTCGGCGCGGGGCTCTGTGCCAACCTCGGCAGAGGCAGAATTCTGCTCCGCCTCCCATCGTAGACACCTTCCACACCCCTCCCCAGCCCGGCCCCGCAGTAGCCACAGTGACCTTCTAGGGCAGGTGGCCTCCACACGGAAAACCCTCCAGAATCTTCCTGTGGGGCTTGATGGAGCCTTTGGAACCCCGTAGAATCACCACCCACTCAGAGTCACCTTTGCCACGGCCACCCAGAACGTTTGGGTCACAGAAACCCCTCGCTGACTCCTCCTGGGGAGCCCCCTTCCTTCTCCCCCTTGGCTTCTCAAGTCCAGGGTAACCTTGGCATAACAGGTCTTACAGCTCTGTGTCCCCAGACTACGTTGTCCAGCCCATCCCTGGCCCCTGCACTGCAGCCTGGACCCCTGTTCCTCACACCCGCCCTGGTCTCAGGCGTCTAAACATCTGCCTCCTAGCTTTTCCAGCCTGATGTGCTGCCAGGGGTCTGGGGGTCCCATCAGTCCAAATGCCCAAAATATAACATCTTGGCGTCTACAAGGAAGGCATTCCAAGAGTCTAAATGGCAATGATTAGAAGACCCACCCTGCCCCGCCCCCCGCCCCCATCTCGAGATGCTGTGGTTTCGCGGGACACTCACCGTTGATCCGGCTTAGCGTGGATCCTACAGGATGTGGCCTGTAGGTCCCCATCCCAGCTCCAGACGCAGGAGATGTTGGCTTTTGAGTTGTAGAAACACGCGAGCTTGGAGGGGTCTGCCGACAAAAAGAGGCGTGAGTGGCCGGCTGCAGGGTGCCCTCCGGGGCCGGCCTACCACCCTGCGCCCTGCACCCTGTGCCCACCAGATGGGCAGGTAGGCGACCCTGCTGGGCAGAAAAGATCTGGGCGGATCCATTTCAGAGAGGACAAAACTGAGCCCCAGAGCCTGCAAGGTCCCAGAGGCAGGCCGAGGCAGAGCAGGGACAAAAAGCCAGTGTCTTCCTTTGGCGTGGGGGGACGTGTGGATACAGCAGGACAGAAGGACGGAGGGAGAAGGTGGACGCCTGATCTCTGGTCCCATCGCCCTCGCCTCCCTCCCTCCCGGCCTCCTGCCCCTGCCGAGAAGCGGGGGTCCTGAAAGGGCTTCTAGATGGCTGTTGGCCACCTTCCCAAGAAAAGCACGGCTATCCAGATGCAGGGTCCTCACCGTTCACCGCTGTGGATGCCCGAGGGATGGCCAGGGGCAGGAAGAGGACAAGGAGGGACAGACACCAGGGCAGACCAGGAGCCGCCATCACATCCATGCATGGGAGCTAGGGAAGGGAGCCCTGGAGGGAGGAAGAAGAGAAGGCACAAGTGAACACCCGCCACTCCGGGCGGCGGGCTGGACCCTACAAAGCCAGCACCGTCCGGCCTCAGGGCCTTTGCACCTGCTGGTACCTCGGCCCCGCCTACACACTCCCTTCCTTCCGGGATTCAGAGCCCCACACGTTGTCAGAGCTGAAAGGGCCCTCTGAGCGAACCCAACCCCTTGTTCAAAAGCTGGAGGAACTGAGACTCAAAAAAAAAAAGGGAAGACTTGCTCCAGTCCACACAGCGAGGCCAGCACAGAGCTGGGATTAGAGCCCCCCCCCCCCCCCCCCGTGCCCCGCTGCCCCTTAATCACACCAAAACCCGTTCATCGGGAGGCTCCTGTAGGCCGGGCTGTTTTCAACTCTTTTTTTTTTTTTTTTAATTTTTTTTTCAACGTTTATTTATTTTTGGGACAGAGGGAGACAGAGCATGAACGGGGGAGGGGCAGAGAGAGAGGGAGACACAGGATCGGAAACAAGCTCCAGGCTCTGAGCCATCAGCCCAGAGCCCAACGCGGGGCTCGAATTCATGGACCGCGAGATCGTGACCTGGCTGAAGTCGGACGCTTAACCGACTGCGCCACCCAGGCGCCCCTGTTTTCAACTCTTTAAATGAAGCGATAAGGCCATCTACCAGATGATACCCTTATTATCTCCATTTTCAGGTGAGGAAACTGAGGCACAGAGAGGTGAAGCAACTTGCCCAAGGCCATAGAGCGGAAAAGAGGCAGCTGTGGAATCTGAGCCGGGACAGGGCCCAGGCAGGGACTCCGGTAACTTGTCCCACCCACCGAGACCATTCACACGACCGACCGAAGACACGAAGACACGTACTGATGACCTCACAATACTCATGGACCCAGCGGTTTACATACATCAGATAATCTTATCTGCCCAGCAGCTTGGGGGTGGGTGCTTGTCTTAGCCCCTCCCACAGATGAGGAAACTAAGGCTCCGGGTCCTCAACCCGCCAAGGTCACACGTGCAGAAGGGGGCAGAACTGGGATGTCACGGCCACGTTCACTCCCAAGGCCTGTTCTCTCACATCCTCTGTCCCTGCCCAGACCCTGTCCGGGGCACTGGTCCCAGAGGTAAGGCCGACAGCCTCCCTGCCCTGGAGTCCAGGTCCGGCAGGGGCCCAGGCCCACAGTCAGGTCTCCGGCCTGGGTTCAAAAAGGAGCCCAGAGAGGTGCCCACGGGCTCCTCCTTGCTTGGCCCACCGTCCCCTTAGTGGGGTGGGCTTCCCAGCTGGAGTGGGGGCGGGGGCTGGTTACTTCTTTCCTTGGGAACCCCCGACAGCACAGGGCACAGGGTTGGGACCCTAAGGGGGTCCAGCAAGCCCTGCTGTGCCCCCTAGTCGCTCGATCGTGGCCTTGGGCGCAGTCCCTGTCAGTCTCCTGGAGGGTGTCACCCTCGGCCAGCGCCAGCCAGCAAGGCAACCCCATGCCCAAGACAGGACCTGGCACAGAGCCCCAGGGTGAGGGGAGGAGGGTCAGGGCAAAGGCATACAAGATCACAGGAAGGTCAAGGCCAAACCACAGCCCCAGCAGGGGTGAGCCAGCAGGAGCAGAAGCATTATCTAGAATGAGCTCCCCACCGCTCCCATCAGAAAGGGCGCATGTACCCTCCAAGGTTGCAAAGCACACGGGTGGGGGATGCGTGGGGGGCACCAGAGGGGCTTGGGGCTGGGAGGGCTCCTAGCCCACTCAAAGGAGCCTCGGAGAGGTTAAGGAACCTGCTCAAGGTCACGGGCCCAGCCTCAGGGAGAGCAAGCAAGTAGGACCTCTGAGCCCCAAGCGCCCTTAGCCCTAGGTTCCCACGCACACCCACGCACCATGCCCTTCCCAACTGCAAAGCTGTCCACAGCCACACTGACTCATAGGTCCCCACCACAGCCCGGGAAGGTGGCTGTCGTCACCCGCCCCTTTGATGGATGCCAAGACTGAGCTCCGCACTGCCCAAGGGGCTGGACTCAAAGCCAGTCCTCTGATTTCAGGCGAGGAGATGATAATGACGGTGACAATGATGGTGATGACGGTCCTGATGGTGACAGGGATGATGATGGCGATGGTGACTAATACTCGGCTCTCACTCTGTGCCCCGGTCCTCAGCACTCAGCAGATGACACTTCATTTAGCCCTTACAGCAACCCCGGGAGAAGGTACCATTATGACTCCTTTTCTCAGACGAGGAGGCCAAGGCCGGAGTGTGTGTGTGTGTGGGGGGGGGGGGGGGGGGTTGGGGGTGGGGGAAGCTAGGGGTTGAATGGGTCATTACCGCCTGAGTTCCCGCAGGGCTGACGCTGCGGGACTTGGGGTGCTTGGGGGAGGGGGAGGATGTGAGGAAGGAGCTCAGTAGCCAGACCACTGACCTTGACGGGCTCTGTCTTCCCTTGTCCTCCTGGCCACACACACACACACACACACACACACACGGAGGGGGGAGTGGTGGGGGGAGGGGAGGGGGCTTGCCTCTTGCTGTTTAACCCCTGGGGCTCTAGACCCTGGCTGTGGGGCTAGGAAGGGGACCCTCAGAGCTGGCTCTGCCCCTCAGCTCTCCCACCCCCGAGGTGCTCCGAATACAGTTCAGGGCAGGAGACCTCGTTCCCCAGGGCAGGAGAGAGGTGCCCGCCCCTCCAGAGGTGCCCGGAGACACTACTGAGCTGCCCCCTCACACGGCCAAGGGCGGGACAAATCCGGACTCAAACCTGCAGGTCTGGCCTCCCACCCAGGGCTTCCCTGGCCACCCCGCTTCAGGGCCAGGTCTCAGAGAGGCCCCCCTCTCTCCTCTCCTGCCCCTCAGCCTCCTCGGGAGCACTTCACCCGGGGGGCGCCTTTCCATAGCTGTGAGCAGGGGGCTCGCATGTCCCCCCCACCCCACATCCCTCTGTCCTCTGTCTGGGGCTCAGCAGGCCTCCCCTCTCCCAGTCCTCCCGCCTCTTCCTTCACCCCTCTGGGTTGGAAGGCCCCTTGCCCCAGAGCAGCCCCAGCGTCCCCAGGGATGGGCCGGGCAGGAGAGGTAGGTCCCAGCACTAGGGACCAGCATTTTTTTTCCCCTCAAGCCAACAGCCATGAGCTCAGGACCTGCCTCATTCCTGAGGGATTTCGAGATAAGGCTGGGGGTGGGAGGGGTGGCCGGGAGGGCTGGGAGAAGGAAGTCCGGGCAGATGACGTCCTGGGGCATCTACGTGAGAGCTGAAAGCTGTCCCATGACCTTCCCTTCCAGCGGGGGCTGGCGGCAGGGCCGGGAGGGAGCCCCTGGGTGCCCGGGGACCAAAGGGGGGCAGGGGCGAGGGCAAAGTCACCTGGCTGAGACATGGGGTTGCGGTGCACTCTCTCGGGATCTCTCCGCTGCTGGGGCCACGGCCATCGCCCCAGGGCCCTGCTCCGACTCAGACTCCCAGCCGCCCAGGTAGCAGCTGGCTGATGAGGCCAGCGAAGTAAAACCCCAGGGCCAGCCCACTTCCTGTGCAGAGAGGATGGAGGGGGCAAGGCCTGAGGTGGGGACAGGGGGGCGGGGGGGGCCGGGGGGGGGGGCAGGGAGAGATCAGGCTGGTGAGAAACTCTGAAACTCCTAAAGCACCTAGAGGCCAGATAAAGATCTCCCTCCCCCGCTGCGGGGTGGGGGGGGGGGCACCGTGGGTGTCTTGGCAACAGACAGACAGACGCACAGACAGACACACACACACACACACAATCGCCCTCGCCAAGGCGCCTTGGTGCACACAGGAGCCCCAGGGGGTGCAGCCCTCCCTCACCCTCCTACACGTATCCCACCCCATCTCACACAGGTCACTGCAAACCTCTGACACCTTCACCCAGCCACACACACACTCACACACACACACACACACACACACACACACACACAGGCCTTACACACACACAGGTGTCCTTTTCGGTGTTCCCGGTGTTTCTCCTCTTATCCCACCCACCTCTCCGAGACCTCCCTTTTCGCCCAGGCTTCCAGGGAGCCCCTTCCTTAGTTTAGCATCCAGAGGGAACTATTTTCCAGGGCTTTGCAAGCAATTTGAGGGCCACTTATTGGACATTCTAGAACCTTCCCTTCCCGCTCAGGTCATGCTTCCTACTCCCCCCCCCCCCCCCGCCCCCCTCCGCTCTTTGGATCAGCTCAGGGCTTTTTTTTTTTTTTTTTCAAATGATGAGAAGCCGCAGGGCCCCTCTTTAGAAAGGCGCACATCTATTCACGTGCAGCGTCCCAGGCCCGGGGACCTGTGAGGTTCCATCCAGCCTCCAGAAGAAGCAGTTCTGTGTTCTCTCGTTGTCCTGACCTTAATGCCCCTGCCTCAGGTGGGGGACTTTCTCATAAGCTGCTCTCTCTTTCAAAGAAAGGGACGGGGCAAGCAGGAGAGGGGTCAGGCAGCTCCAGAGACCCGGCTGTCTGCACAGAAGGGAGAGCAGAACTGACGACCCCGAGAAGAGAGGCAGACCCAGCTCCCTTCTGAGTCGAAGCAGAAGCAACAGGGAGGCATCCTTGAGAAGAGGATGACCTTCTTTGGGGCCTGCCCACAGAGCCACCCTGCCTTCCCAGGGGGAAGGAGGCATGGTGGTTCCTGTAAGATATACGTGCCCGAAGCACTCACCGTCCACCGCACGTTTAATGAACTCGCAATATTCCCTCCTCTCCCCTCCCCTCGAGCAAAGCTTTCTGGCTGCAGGGGCGGGTAGTGAACCACCCCCCACAAAGAAGAGAAGATGGCCAAGATGTCTGGAGCCCAGAATATTTCTGGGAGCTTCTCAAGAAACCAGGAACGTCGGGGCGCTTGGGTGGCGCAGTCGGTTAAGCGTCGGACTTCAGCCAGGTCACGATCTCGCGGTCCGTGAGTTCGAGCCCCGCGTCAGGCTCTGGGCTGATGGCTCAGAGCCTGGAGCCTGTTTCCGATTCTGTGTCTCCCTCTCTCTCTGCCCCTCCCCCGTTCATGCTCTGTCTCTCTCTGTCCCAAAAATAAATAAACGTTGAAAAAATAATTAAAAAAAAAAAGAAAAAAGAAACCAGGAACGTTGGTCCTCCCGGGAAGGAAAGCCAGGTCAGGAAGGGGCAGGGAGAATGTCTTTTCACTGTAGACCCCACATGTACCACCGGCACGTACGTCCTGACCCCAAATAAATGAACTCGGTTAAAACTTTTTTAAAAGAAACATATGAAAAGAGCGGCGCCTCGGTGGCTCAGTCGGTGAAGCTTCTGACTCTTGATTTCGGCTCAGGTCGGGATCTCACAGTTCGCGGGATCGAGCCCCGTGTCGGGCTCTGTGCTGAGTCTGCTCGGACCAGTGCGGAGCCTGCTTGGGATTCGCTCTCTCCTCCCTCTGCCCCTCCCCCGGCGAGTAAATAAAGAAACATTTTTTTTTTAAATAAAATCAAAATAAAAACATGTATAAAGAGAAAAGACATCCCCGGGCGAAGCCAGAAATCACAAACGCATCTTGTAATAAGGAGTCGGCACTTTCGTCCACAGGGACGGCATTGGCCTGCCCTGCGTGGCCTGCCTGAGACTCTGCACCTCCCCCAACCCCCTTTCCTTCTTCCCTTCTCTCATTCAAGTTCGGCAAACATTGGCTGAGCACCGAGATGTCCCCGCAGCAGGGGCAGGGACCAGCAGCAGGCCCCAGGCTGGCGTGGGTCCAGGGGAGGGAGGGGGGGTGGCTCTAACCAGCCGGGGCCCTGGGAGTTGGGGGGCGGGTGCAGCACCGCGTGGCCTCCACCCGCCGAGGCGGCTTGAATAGCGTAGTGAGGAGGGTCCTGCTTTGGCCAAAGGGCTCCGGCCAGGACCCCTGAGGTGGAGAGGCAGGGGTGGCTAGGGAGCCCGGAGAGCTTAGACCCTACACGATCCACATCGTCCACCAGCAGTCGGGGGGCTTTGCCCCAGCTGATACAGAAGGGGCCGCGGGTGCCTGAGCTGGATGTTAAAGCCGGGTAGGGGGGTGAGGGCGCAGGCCAGGCTGGGGGCCCAGGGGGTGCACAGAACAGGTGGGGAACAGGTTGCTCCGTCCGGCCCCCGGGCCAGGTCCCACCTGCCATCACCCGCCCCTGAGCCAGGCCCGCAGAAGCCCCCTTACGGGCGACCCTGTTTCCACTCCTGACCCTGCCCGTCCGTTCTCCACTCAGCAGCCAGAGCAAGCTTCCCCTGAGCCAGATCAGCCCATTTCACTGCAGCAACCCCGCTGAAACCTTCCAGTAGTTTCCAGTGCGTCCATAATACAATTCAGACTCTGCATCTCGGCCTCAAAGCCCCGCGGGAGCAGCCTGGCCATCGTCTCTGAACTTTCCTCCGGCTCAGGCGCTGCGGCTGTCAGGCCTGTCCCCACACCTCGGGGCCGTGCGCCCAGATCCCTGCCCGCCCCGCTCTCTACAGCGCCAGCCCCTTTCCCATTTTCAGGCCAGGAAATCGAGGCCCAGGGGTCATCTGACAAAACGTGGCAGAGCCAGGATTAGAACCAGGTGCGTCTGATGGAGGACATCAGATTCTCTGAGGTAACCCGAAGAAGAATCCAGAAGCTTCTCCAATGCCAGAGGCCTGACAGAGCTCACTGAGACCTGCCCAGACCTTTATGTCAGGGATTCTGGGGGTTGGACTTAGCCTCCTCCCCTCCCAGCACCGGAACGGCCAAGTGCATCAAACCCTGACTCCTACGACGGCCTCTCCTGTGCCCTCCACGCCTCCACCGTCCCCCCCCCCCCCCCCGCCCCGACGCGTCCTCACAGTGCCCGTGGCGAAACAACGGCCCCTCACCCCTGCACCCTCAGCCTTCATAGCAAAGCCCCAGCAGCTCAACTGCCACTGCCCGGGGACCCCACTTCTGTAGGCGCCACGAGCCAAGCACATGTGGGGGCTCCTGGCTTCCTCTTCCTCGCCCCCCACGTAAGCCACCACCCTCCCCAGTCTCCGCCGTCACTTCGCCAGCCTCCCGGGCTCCAGATCCGATACCCGCGCGTTTCCGTGTTCCCGTGAGTGGCTGGTTCGCCAGCCCCTCGAACACCAGCACCCCAAGCAGCTCACATCTTGCATAAACCATGCCTTCCACTCGCCAGGACTGCTCCAGGGGGACTGGCTGTCCCGCCTTGCCTGGGCCTGAAGGGGTTGAGGGACATGGGACTTTGAGTACTCACGCCTGCAGGGAGCGGAGGGGGGGGCAGAAAAGTCGGTCGCGTCATTCCCATCCCACTGGTCCCGGACTAACTCAGCTCCCGATTTAAAGCCAGTTCTTCCCTGACCCCCCCACCCAGCCAGGTCGGAGTCTATGCACGTGCCGGTTACCCCATCTCGTGTCATGACCGTTTATGAGTCTACACTAGGACCCCCCTGGCAGCAGGAACCGTGTGTGACTCAATCCAGACAGCTCCAGAGCTTAGCAATGACCCAGCATAGAGAAGATGTCAAGATGCATGGAGGGAAGGAAAAAAGAAAGACTCAAGTGTTCCGAATCGGATACAACGAAGATTCCAGCAGATACAAATTAAAAAACGACTCGGGGAGGAATGTATCGAAGATTCCAAAGGCTCGCCATCGGTGTGGTTTAAAAAAATTTTTTTTTTCAACGCTTATTTATTTTTGGGACAGAGAGAGACAGAGCATGAACGGGGGAGGGGCAGAGAGAGAGGGAGACACAGAATCGGAAACAGGCTCCAGGCTCTGAGCCATCAGCCCAGAGCCTGACGCGGGGCTCGAACTCCCGGACCGCGAGATCGTGACCTGGCTGGGGTCGGACGCTTAACCGACTGCGCCACCCAGGCGCCCCCATCGGCGTGGTTTTAAAGGGTGGCTCCCGTCGCTGGTGTGAGCTCCGAGCGGCACAACCTCTCTGGGGGTGCAATGTGACGACATCCGTCCCGTGACCCAGCAGCGCCGTGTCCCAAGTTCATCCTGCAGACAGAGGCAGGCCCGCGTAGGAAACGTGCGCGCCAAGACGGGAAGCAGCCGGAATGGGCATCGACAGAGGACGCCGGGTAAGCGGAGAAAGGACCATGCAAGGCCACACAGCCGCGACAAACCCAAGCAGGCAATTCTCTGCGCCTGACCCGGCACCATCCCCAGGGGGTGTGGAGGAACCAACAAAAGCCCAGCTCAGAACGAAGTGGGTAACATGCTCCACCCCGTGCGGGAGGGGCCGATGCGAGTGAGTGTGTAAATGTGAGAAGGTGTGTGCACGCGTGTGGGTGTGTGCACGCGCCTCTTCGTATATGTGCGTTACGTGGGCAGGAGTCCGTGTGTCAGGGTGCACACGTGAGGGTGTGATGGTGAGTAGGTGTGAGCACCCGTGCCGGGAGCGTGTGATGGGTGTGAAGGTGCACCTGCGTGGGGGGGGGCGGGGAGCATGGAGGTGTGTGAGGGTGGGCATTGGTGAAGGGGTTGCTGTGCGTGTGCGTAAGGCTAACTGTGCGTGCGTGCGAATGTGTGTGCGTGCGTGCGTGCGAATGTGTGTGCATGCGTGCGTGCACGCGTGTCTGTGAGCATGGCTGTGAACTAGCACGTGCACCAAGTGGAAGGAATCCCTAGAGATTTTCCAGCTGGGAGACCCAGGAGGGAGAGGAGGGGGAGGAACTCTCCGGAAGAGTCTTGTGTGCAATTTGACCTTTCTTTCCTGGGAACGGAGTATCCACTTAAGAAAGTGAATAAAATTAGAACCAAATAGGAAACAAAAGTGGAGGACCCTTTGCGGGGGGTGGCATTCCCCTGAGGGCTCCTGATCACGTCCTGCCTCTCCCAAGGAACCTGAAAATCCTCCGGTCCCCAGGCCCCTGGGACCACCCCCCCTGCCCCGAAGGAGCCCAGGGAGAGAAGCTCTCTGTCCACACCCATCTCGACTCCCGACCCCCGTCTCCTGACTACCGGGCCAGAGTCCCGTGACGGGGACAGTCTGGAGAGCGCCAGAGACCCTCTACCAACACCTTCAACTGGTTGCCCCCTTTCCCGTGGGAAACAGGTAGAAAAGAATCCTTTCGCTTTTTCTTAAGCGGGTTTCACCAAGATATGTCATCTTTCTCAGAAGACAATCTAGGTGTCGCACCGGCAAAAGAGAATGTGTGATGTTTGCGATGTGTCTGTGAGAAGTTCCTCTCCATCTAGAAGTCGTGCTTGCTTGCCTGTTTTTCTAGGTGTTTTTATTAAGGAATCGGAAGAAAAAAAAATGTAGAGGCCCCTCTATGGAGCTTGTGTCTGGCTGTCACCACTGCCTACAACGTCGGCTTGGAGGACAGCAGTTAGATGGGGTCAGGAATCGGCCCGAGCTCTGGAACGATGCCTCTCAGTCAAGCCTGGCTCCAGGGCCAGGAACCCCGGACCCCCAGAGAACAGGGGACCCCCGAGCAGTGAGGATGCCAGCTTCCGGCAGTGGGCAGGCGCGAGGTGGGCCACACGTGGCCCTGCATCGCGTAGAGAGAGACTCCACTGACAGCAGAGGTGGCTCGGGCCCGCCACAAAAGGCTGATTTCCAAGAGACGCCGAACGTCCGGATTTCAAGACACGTGAAATCCTCCCGCTTAAAATCCTGGCCATAAATTCTAACGAATACACAACACTCCCCTGCGACCAGGCCTGCCTCAGAAGACAACACAGGAAGGGACATCGGGCGAGGGGGTGGGAGGGCGGGGATGGCTGAGGTCCAGGGCTGACAAAGGACCCTCTGTTGCAGGTGCTTCTTCTTCTCGGGCGCCGGCCAGATATTTATCTTCCGTCGTGGTCACGGAGCTTTGCAAACCTTTCCTGTGTTTGAGGTGTTTGCTTCTCTCGGCGGGAGCCCGGTGTCCCAAGCAACGAGCCGAAGCACTACTTTCCCAGAGTCCTTTGCAGCGGGGCAGCTGAGCAGGTGACCAGGCTCCTCTACTCTGACGTCTCGGTCTCAGACCTCAGTCTGGGAGCCGGCGAGACTGGCAAGGAGGCCAAGGAGGGTGGCATCAGAGCGTCACGTCCCAGGGGCGCCTGGGTGGCTCAGTCGGTTGAGCATCCAACTCTTGGTTGGGGCTCAGGTCGCGATCTCACAGTTCGTCGGTTCGAGCCCCGCGTCGGGCTCCGCAGCTGGCATTTCGGAGCCTGCTTGGGATTCTCTCTCTCTCTCTGTCCCTCCCCCACTGGCACTGTCTTTGTCTCTCTCAAAATAAATACACTTAGGGAAAAAAAAAAAAGAACATCACATCCCAGATGCCACACCCCCCCGAGCCCGATTTGCGGGTCCTGCCGGAGATGCCCCCACATCAGAATATCCTAAATAAATTCCTTTTCCAATGGAGGAAGGCAGGCTGGGTTCTGTGGCTTGCAACTGGAATTCCCAAGGCAGGTGCCTTTGCCACACGCACGGATTTAAGATTTCAGATCTCAGCGCACAGGTTTAAGATTTAAACTTGTCTTTAATTGCCCCCCCAGCCCCCCCCCCAACCCTTCGGCAATGGCTGACCAGCCCAGGGCGAGGGGAGGGGGGCGGGCAGCAAGGTGAGAAGCTGGTGAAAACATAAGAGAAGTGTGCCTGGGGCGCCTGGGTGGCTCAGTCCATTAAGCATGGGACTTTGGCTGAGGTCATGATCTCACAATCTGTGAGTTCAAGCCCCGCATCGGGCTCTGTGCTGACGGCTCAGAGCCTGGAGGCTGCTTGGGAATCTGTGTCTCCCTCTCTCTCTGCCCCTCCCCAACTCATCCCCTCTGTTTCTCTCTCTCTCTCTCTCTCTCTCGTTCTCGCTCTCTCTAATAAATAAACATTAAGAAAAAGAGAGAGGTTTGCCTGGCCCGCGGTTTTCCCTGCTGGGGCCACTGGAATAGGATTGGCAGTGTGACGCAGGCCTGGAAGCCAGGTGTCTGAGGGGACAATCCAAGAGGGCCTAAGAAGCACCTCCTACTGCCTGGTGAAATCAAGCGGTAAGTGACCCTAAAAAGGGGGTTTACAGCGCGATGTCTTCCTGGCTGGCTCCATGGTTGAAGGCCTCACTTTCAAGGTCTTAGTGAGACCCAGGTACACACCCCAGTTGGCTGGCTGACCTTGAATCTGTCCCACTGACTTGTTTCCACTTTTGGGTGCTGGTTAAGAAGGAGCTCTCAGAACTAGCAGAGGCCCGAGTATTTGGTGGGTGGCTAGTTTCGCTTTCAGAGTGACTTAGACACGGCCCCATTGTGGGTTCTCCCACCACACGGAGTCACAAACCCACCCTGGCTCGTCTCAACCAGGTCAGCACATGCTCTGTTTACCAAATTCCTATTCCCCGGGAGGCCCTGCAGCCGGGGAGGAGCTCCTACCACCTGCCGGAGGGGGGGTGGGGGGGCTGGTGCTGGGCAGGGAGCCTTGCTGGCCGACCCCACCTGCCCAGTGTCCCAGCGTGGTTGAGCCACCGACCTCCCCTGCCCACCCGGGGGCCACGGGCGAGAATATTCATTTCTTCTCTTCCGTTCCACTGCATTTCAGTCCTCCCGGGGGATGAGAGCGCTGGCTGGGAATCTGGACACCTGACTTCTGGTCCCCGCAGGGCCACCAGCTCACCAGTCACCGGTGCTAAGGCTGCAGGCCAGAAGAAGAGGCTGTGGCCAACTTGAGCCACACAGAGCTAGCCAGAAGAATCTAGAGTGGCTTACAGGTTCTGGAAAGAGCGGGAGACTCAGGCCTCAGGGGGGAGCAGAGGGAGCTCGGAGGAGTAGCGCTACAAAGACCCCCTTCAGGTTCCCCCCCCAGTACCCCCCCAGCTGTTTCCTGGTTCGTTCCACTAGGATTCAGAGAGCCTCGCTGGCTAAATGAGCTCAAACGCCCTCCCCTTGGCTGGAGAGGATGGGGTCCTTTGACCGACGGCTTGACCGCGACCTCACCTGATGCAGGAAGGTAGATTTCCAAAGAGAAGTGGGGCGCGGCTACCAGAAACGGGGGACCAGACAGAGTCTGGATAAGCAGGAGCCAAAAGTGCCCGGCATCCCCTCTTTGGGCTCAGCCTTCCCCGCCCCACATTGATGGGATGGGGTCCTATGAACCTGAAAGCTCTTCCAGGAGAGGCAGCCTCTAGTTGGAGGACTCTGACCTGGGCACCTTGTCGCCCTCGGGGGGGAAATGGGACTCTCTTCAGCCCTCAGGGGCAGCCTCTGGGGTGAAGGAGCTTCTCAGGCCCCACCCGGAGGCCCCCCATTTAGGACACAACCGGGCAGGGGCAGGGCTGCCTCAGTGGAGAGGAGGGAAGCTCGCTTCGACCCCCTACGTGAGGCTTGACCAGTGACCTTGAACTCATGGGCCTCCAGGAGCTCACGAGCCAACCTGAAAGCAGCAGAGGGTAAGGGCCCCGGACTGCACCACTCTCTGTCGGGGGGGGAGGCCCGAGGAGCGCATGATTAGCTCAGGTCCTCAGGACCCTGCTCCCTGGGAAGGAGCTTCCAAACAGAGCCGAGGCAGCCAGCTGCACGGGCTGGGAGGCCCCCACCAGCTCCTAACCGATGAGTGATTTGTGTTCCCAGAACACTCGTCACAGGGCGTCGAGGGGGACCCCTCGAAACAGGCTGGAAGATGAAAGATAGAGATCATGAGCGAGGGTGTGCTGGGAGAGGCAGCTCGTGTCCCACACTCGGCCATCCCACCTCCCTCTACACCCCCTGCCCCCCAGCCCCTGCGGCCACCCACCCCCGGCCTCCCTCTATACCCCCTGCCCCCCAGCCCCTGCGGCTGCCCACCCCCCAGCCTCCTCCACCTCTCCAGAAGCACCTAGGATCCCCAGCCTCACCCTTCCCCCAGCCAGGGCTAGGGATCACACCAGGCCTGGTGGCCAGAGGCCAGGAGCGGGGGAGGGGGTTGGGGTCAGGGTGAGGAAAGGGCTGTGGGGCGCTGCGATCAGGAGGATGTGGCCAGTGCCTTCAGGCCTGCGGTTCCAGCCAGAAGTGCTGCTGGCACCCTGGCTGAGGTCACCTGTGTCTTTCCCGCCGGAAGCAGAGGTGGTGGGAGGGGAGGTGGCTGGGAGGCGGGAGGGGCGGGGGGAAGCTGCGAGGAGTGTGGTTTGGGCTGTGAAGCTCACATCAGAGCGAGCCCGGACACTCAGGTGAGTGGGGCTTGAGAGACGCTGCTTTCCACCGCCCCCCGCCCCCCCCCCTTCCTGTTTCCCTTCTCAATTCTCTCCTGAGATCGTCCTCTGCCGGCCCACCTCCCCCCCCCCCCCCAACATCTGTCCCTCTTCAGGGCCCTGAGCACAGACCCCAGAGGAGGTTCAGAATAGCCCAAAGATATCAGAAACTACAGCATGGCCAAGGATCCGGAGAGCAGAGTGGCATGAAGGACGGGCCCTGAGAGGTGCCAGGTAAAGGCAGCCAGGAACACCTCCCAGCCCTTACTCTGGGCCAGGCCCCGTTCTAAACACTTGAGGCATGAATTGCTGAATACTGCCAAATGCGGTTTGAGTTCCAACAGCAGGGTGTGCCCAGGAGCTCGTTGGAGATGCAGCATCCCAGGCCCCGAGCCAGACCTGCTGAGTCAGAGTCTGCATTGGAATGCTTGTTTATTTTTGAGAGAGAGAAACCGAAGGAGTGTGAGCAGGGAAGGGTCAGGTAGAGAGAGGGAGACACAGAATCCGAAGCGGGCTCCAGGCTCCGAGCGGTCGGCACAGAGCCCGACGCGGGGCTCGAACCCACGAACGGTGAGATCGTGACCTGAGCCGAAGTCGGACGCTTAGCCGACTGAGCCACCCAGGCGCCCCAGACTCTGCATCTTAAGCACATCCCTAAGGCAGTTCCCGGGCACATGGAGGTTTGAGAAGCAGCCTATTAACTCATTTAATCCTGGCAACACTTTCAGGTTGGTACTCTTCGGGATCCTATTTTATGGCCGGGGAAACTAAGGCACAGAGAGGTTAAGTATCTTGCCCAAGGCCACCCAGGCGGTAAGTGCCGGGGCTGGGACTTGAACCCAGGCCGTTGGGCTCTAGAGGACATGCTCCCAACTAGTAGTAGCTAGGCTGCTACTGCCTTTGGCACGAGGAGCCCTGGGAACGCAAAGCCCTGCTGATGGTTCTGTGCCTACCCTGTCTGTGCCACCCCGGCCTTCCAGAACCCAGCTGGCCCTCCCACCGTTTCTCTGACCCCGACCTCTCTCAGGAGAGTCTGAATGGTGTCCCCAGGTGTCCAAGATAAAAACGCCGCGCTGTCAGCATGGAGCATTTTTCAGGCACCCGTATCAGCCCGGCTCTGGGCTGGGAATTACGGTACCCGCCGAAGATCTTCCAGATAACCCGGCCTCGAGGACGCCAGGGCCGAGCGAAGGAGCCAGGGCACAGGCACGTGTGCGAATGCAGTAAAAATAACCAGAGTTTGTTCGAGGTGTTCAGACACTCCCTGGGCAGCTGCCTCTTCAGGGCAGACTTCACGGAGGAGGCGGCTTTGAGCCAGGCCTCGAAGGCAGAATAATGGCCAAACAGAGCCAGGGGCAGAGACCGGCCTGAGCACAGGGGCACAGGTGGGGATGGACACGGGTGTAACGGGGCCTGTGTGGCTGAAGCAGACGCCTGGAGCTTGAAACATCCCAAGTGCGAGGCCCCTCCAGGGCGAGTGCCCAGGCTCCCTTGATTTCCTCCTGGGATGCAGCGATCACTCCCTCCCGGAGGAGCAAGCCCATTCCGGCTCAGGTGTGCACCCAGGTGTGCTCCAGGCAGCACACCTGTGTACAGGTGGGCCTCCTCCAGGCACACCTGAGCCAGGCAGAGCCAGCCGGCCCGGCGGCTAATGGGGAAGCGAGAGATGCCTCCCAGGCCCAAGGTCCCCACTGCACTGGACGGGCCCCCACAACCTGACCCATACAGAATCCCTTCTGTCTTTAACCTCGCTGCCACTCCTTCATGCCTGGCTCGGAATATTGCACACAAAAGGCACTCGATAATTGCTTCTGAGGAATACTTAGGTGAAAATGCAACAGGGCACGGGGACGTGTGGTCCCAGAAGTTGCCACCAGAGGGCGGTGCTTGCTCCTCCCCGGCCTCTACACAGCGCTCGTGCTGCTGGAGAGGACGCAAAGGCAAGGTGAATGACCCAGATGGACCAGTACACGTTTCCTACCTGGGAGTTCCGGGGGCGGGGGGGGGCATGCCCCCGCAAGATAGGATGGGGAAGCAGGCAGGGCCCTGGATTCCAGGAAGACAGCGTGAGGGGAGCCCAAGGAAGGAGAAAGCCAAGACCAGCGACCTACAAAGGGATCTGGAGGCTCTGATGATGAGTCTGAGCTCAGAGAGAGCAGCTATCAGCCTTAGGTCCCACAGCAGAGTGAACCTTGAACTCTGGCCTGCAGCCCTCCAGATCCCTCCATCCCGTTCAGTCCTGGGACAGAGCAGGGAACTTAACCCAGGAGGGTCCTCATCTTTCTTTACTTGGTACAGATCAGAAACAGGGTCACCTCCTTCTCCAGGCCCTGACTGTTAGGGTTCCTGACACAGCTCTCTTCCTCTTGTATCTCTTTCCCTTAGCCCTGGTGATGGTGTCGCCCCCCACCTCTGGCCCTGACTGCCCCTGAGTGCCAAGGATTCACAGTTCTGCCCCTGCAACCCCGACCCACATCCTCAGCCCTCCTTCCTCCTCCCTCCCTCCCTCCCAAGTACCACCGTCATGCCCTCAGCCCCAGCTGCTTCTGAAGACAAAAATCTTAAGACTCTTTCTTGTCCTTACCACCACACCCCTGGGCGCCTGTCGTTCCTGGAAGGCTCAGAGCTCTTTCCTGCCTTGGGCTCTTACCACCACAGGCTTCAGCCAGTGGTCACTCTCCGAGGGACGCCCTCCCTGGCCAGCCCCACCCCAGCTAAGGCAGACGCTGGCCTCTTCTGTCCTGCCTCTTGCCCTTCTTTCCCGAGCATTTGCTCTCATTTAACTGTTGGGCATCGGCGGAAGATTTGCTTGGTGGCTGTCTTCCTGGCTGGACTGTGGCACCTCAAGGTCTCAGGGATTCTCTGGCCCCTAAAGCCATGTGTGACTCAAATAGACACTCACACTGTATTTGTTGAAAGGATGGATGGATGGATGGAAGGGTGGATGGAAGGATGGATGGATGGATGGATGGGTGGATGGATGGGTGGATGGATGGATGGGTGGATGGATGGGTGGATGGATGGAAGGATGGATGGAAGGAAGGATGGATGGGAGGATGGATGGATGGATGGATGGATGGATGGATGGATGGAAGGATAGATGGATGGATGGATGGATGGATGGACAGATGGACAGATGGATGGATGGAAGAATGGATGGAAGGAAGGATGGATGGGAGGATGGATGGATGGATGGATGGATAGATGGATGGATGGATGGGTGGATGGATGGACAGATGGACAGATGGATGGATGGAAGGATGGATGGAAGGAAGGATGGATGGGAGGATGGATGGATGGATGGATGGATGGAAGGATAGATGGATGGATGGATGGATGGATGGATGGACAGATGGATGGATGGAAGGATGGATGGAAGGAAGGATGGATGGAAGGAAGGATGGACGGGAGGATGGATGGATGGATGGATGGACGGACAGATGGATGGATGGAAGGGGAGTCTTGGTATCAGATTGAGGAGGTGTCTGTTCATGCTTTCTTTAATTCGACAGGGATTTACGGGGATCCTGTTGACAGCCCCATGCTGGCCACTACAGAGGTTACAAGAACACCTGGCACCTACCATCTGCATAATTCAAGGCACCTTCTCTCTGGATGGGGGCAGGACAATACACAAATAATTGTAACTAAGGGACCGTGTCAGTACAATGACCACTGGCTTGAAATTTCAGGACAATCCCAGTATTGAGTGATAAGAATAAGCTCTTATTTGACTCTAAGCCTTTTAAGGTTTTATCTAAATCAGTTAGCAAGACAGAAAAAAGAACTGTTCAGTCTCTATAGGCAATTGTGCCTTTAAAAAGTGGTCTTGATGGGTGGGAGACACATAGAGTGTGCCCCGTTCTAACAAAACGCAGGCAGAAGACATTGGCTGGGGCAAACAAGGAAAGCTTCCCCACGCCCACCCTTAACCTCGGCCAGTTCTAGAACTCCTATTCATCCAGTAAACAAACATTTATCGAGTGCCTGCTACGTGCCAAGCTCTGTGCCACCAGCAGTGAGCGAAACCGAGACCCCTGCTCTTACAGAAGTCACAGTCCAGTAATAGGGGAGGGGGAGACACCAACAATAAATAAAACGACAAAGCAAACGCCATAGGAATTCGAAGACAAACACTATGGGGAAACCAGAAAACAAGACACGGGGTGCAGGGGCACGATTCCAAATCGGGTGGTCAGAGGAGGTGATGTGAAAATCCGAAAGGAAAGGGGATCTGGGAGGAACTGGAGGAGGGATGACAAGCGGGGACTGTCTTCCGAATTTGCGGGACAACTGCCATGCTCCCCGAAATGTGCCCCGGGACCCCCGATCCGTGCCCTCGCCCCATGCCAGCCTGTAGGTCCTACATGGCATGAGGTGGCTTGACTCGCTCTCAAAAAGTATCTATGAGGGGCGCCTGGGTGGCGCAGTCGGTTACGCGTCCGACTTCAGCCAGGTCACGATCTCGCGGTCCGTGAGTTCAAGCCCCGCGTCGGGCTCTGGGCTGATGGCTCAGAGCCTGGAGCCTGTTTCCGATTCTGTGTCTCCCTCTCTCTCTGCCCCTCGCCCGTTCATGCTCTGTCTCTCTCTGTCCCAAAAATAAATAAACGTTGAAAAAAAAATAAAAAAAAAAAAAGTATCTATGGGATTTGTGGGCTGATTCGTACAGAATGGAATGCTCCCTGCAGCCTCCTTCTTTGCCTTCTTCCACACGAACTCCTACTCATCCTTCAAGACCCAAACACACAAGGATAGAGTTGGTTGCTCTCTCCTTGGAGCTACCCACCCTTATTCATGCGAGCTTTGCACCTTATACAAACTTCTTTCATAGCCCCCGCTGCACTGTATTTCCCTTCTTTTCCTGAAGGTCCTTCCCTGCACTGGGAGCCCTCAAGGGGATCTGACTTCTGGACCCCTGGAGCCTCCTGGAGATGCTTGGTTAATGGTGGCCGAGTTGAAATGGCCTGCTGTCCCTTCAGCGCTCCCTCTCAGAGAAGTGGTTTGCATTTCCGGGGGCCTGGGGTGCCAGAGCTGAGCTCCTTTGGGATGTGAGCAAGATAATTCAACTTTTGCTAGTTTTAAAGTTGAAAAACAACAACAAAAAAAAGTGATGTTGAAGATGAGGGCTTGAGCCCCAACCAAAGCTCAAGGTGGGAAAAACCCAGAGCCCCAGGACCTTGGCACGTGCTCCCTGACTGGAGCCCCGCCTGAATGTGCCCAGCTCCGTCAGCTCTGGCCGGGGCTTTGCTTCCCTCATCCCAGGAGCCGGACTCAGGCTGGCCCTGCTGGGGTGGAGGCCTCCCTTGGAGCCACCAACTACCCTGGCCACCAGGGGGCAGGGTGAAGTAGACAGCCTGGGCCCTGGGTGGGGTGGGGGCTGGTGGGGTGGTGAAGGGTCCCAGATAAAGAGCAGGTCACTGAGCCTGGGGACCAAACACCCAGAGAGCCTCCTTCCAGGGGCCCTGCCTCACTCAAGCCTGCCCTACGCTTCCTGTGTGAGAGGCCCGGGACTCTGGCCTTATTTGAAGGGTAGGGGTGTTGGAGGCAAAAGCTCTGGGACACCCTTTCCCTCCCAGGCGGCTGCATTTTTTTTTTTTTTAAACAAAGGCTTTGTTTTCCCCAACTTACCATCGGAACGTTTGCCAACTTCTGCCGCAAAAGGACTCCCACCGTGGCCAACTTCAAGCTAACATTGTGATGTCCCTGAACTCAGAGTTGGGAACAGATTCACACCATTGGCCCTGGCCAGCTGGTGCGAGCCGGCTCCAGCATGCCCCTGGCTGCGGGGGTCCAGGTTCAAGGGCACGAGCTCCCCCGAGACTCCCCGTGAGGAGCCCGGCCGGCCCTAGCTCGAGGAAGTGTTGCCCCGTCCAGACACCCTCTGAAAAATCCTAGCTCGGGTCCTAGATACTCGTCAGCAAGGCCTGGGTTTGACTCCTTCAAGTGCCCACTGGACAGGTTCAAAATCCCAGGACCCGCAAAGCCGGCTCCTTCCCGCCTCCTGGCTTTTTTCAGTTCCCGGGAAGGGCTGAGCAGTTTCCTACCCCCAGCCCCAGGGCCTTTGCTTATAGACTGTCAGCCACACGAGGGCGGGGCCCGTGTGGATTTTGTGTTCACGGCATCGTCCCCCGGGGCCTAGCACGGCGCAGAGCCTGGAACAGGCAGTGACTCCGTAATTGTCGAATAGATGTGCACGTGGTACCCAAAGGCACTTATCTGGTCTCTTTCTTCCTCTGTAAAAAAGCAGGGGTGCCCTGGTGGCTCAGCCGGTTAAGCCTCTGACTCTTGATCTCAGCTCAGGTCAAGATCTCACCGTTCGGGAGATCGAGCCCCGAGTTGTGCTCTGCACTGACCGGGTGGAGCCTGCTTGGGATTCTCATAGTCTCCCTCTCTCTCTGCCCCTCCCCTGCTCGCGCGTGCTCTCTCTCTCAAAATAAATAAATAAACTTAAAAAAAAAACACAGCATAACCCAACGTCCTACCTTACAATAATATTTAGCATCTTGGGGCGCCTGGGTGAACCAGCAACCTCGACTGAGCTCAGGGAAGTGCGACTCTTCTTGGGAGGGTGGGGGCGGGGCTCTAAGACATGGTGACCTTGGTGCCCCGGGGATTTGAAGGCCAAGGGGCAGGGCTGACAACTGATAAGCGCTGGGGGACGCTCAGGGCCGATGCTGCCCCCCCCCAAGTCTGGGAAGGCTCCCTAGAACCAAGATACCTGGCTGAATCAGATGGCCACATCTGACAATGTGGCCAGAGAGCTTTGGTGACGATGTGCCAGCTGTACCTTTGACGCCTCCCCCACAGCCCCTCTTATCCCGCTTGGGGGTTCGGCCCGGACTCTCAGGGCTCAGAGGTAAACCTTGCTTCCCACAGTTCTGTTCTTCCCAGAGGCTGGGCTGGGTGCGGTCATGTGACCGGCTCTGGCCAAGGAGAAGTAGGGAGAGGCTGCAGGAGGGAAGCCTGGTCATCTCACCCGCCCTCGTCATGCCCGATGTGACACGCCGGGGACCCGGGACAGCAAACGTGTGGCCACCAGCTTGTGGCTGCCGTCCTGTGGCCCTGAGGGAAGCTGGCCTGAGCACAAAGCTGTGGCGTTAAGAGCGCCCAGTGGCACCCTGGGACAACCCGTGATCCTTAGCGAAGCTGCTGGGCTGCTGAACGAACCAGCCCTGGGATTTCGGGTTATTTGTCCTTTCTGACGCCTTATGTTCTAGAACCAGTCTGTGCCCCCAAAAGCATCCTAACAGATACAGAAGGGACATGCCACGAAAAGCAGAGGGAGGAAAGGATTCTTTTCTAGGTTCTTATGCGTTTTTTTTTTAAATCTTTATTTATTTTTAAGAGAGAGAGAGATACACACAGAGTGTGAGCAGGGAGGGGCAGAGAGAGAGGGAGACACAGAATCCAAAGCAGGCTCCAGGCTCTGAGCTGTCAGCCCAGAGCCCGACACGGGGCTCAAACCCACGAACTGTGAGATCGTGACCTGAGCCGAAAGTCGGACGCTTAACCGGCTGAGCCACCCAGGCGCCCCTAGGTTCTTATGTTTTAAAACAGGGAGGAAAGAGCCTGTCTGCCCCGCCGAGAGCTTTGGGAGAGGGTGCCCTGAGCAGACACTGAGTAGATCTGAGCTCCCGGCTACCCCTGGGGGGAGGCGGGCAGAGGGGGAGGAAGGAACGTGTCGGTCTTGGGGTTCCTGGCTGAAGGGGACCGTCGCCCCTCCTCCCCAGCTGAGCCTGGATGTGGGGTACAGAGGAGATCCCCAACAGGTGTGGGGCAGCTAAGACTCAGAGGGGCCATGGCGCCCTCCCAGGCCGAACCCTGGGGAGGCGGCTGAGAACCCGGACAAGAAACGGCCACGCGGTGTATTCAGGCACAGGATCCCAGGCTCAGACAGCTCCCGGAGCGATGTAGAACCTGTAAGACAAGCCCCTGTGCAGAGCGCCCCAAGAGGGACGAGAACCCAGGGGGGCTCCGCAGGAGTGAGCGTGCGGCTCAGCGGGTATGTGGGAGGGGGGGAACCCAGGAGCCCAGAGCGGTGGAAAGCAAGTTCTAGTTCACGCACCTCTGTGTTTGTGACACCGATGCGTCCCCCGCCCCCAGCGGGGAACAGCAGTTGGCCAGAGGAAGGACAGGGACGGCCGCCCACACTCACACTCTCACTGCGCTGCTGCCTTGCAGTGGGTCCCCTGTTTCCTCCGTGGGCCCGGACCTCGGTTACTAGTTCCTCCCGCCCACACCCTCACCTCCAGGCAGCAACTTCACACCCCAGCCCGACCCTGCACGGCGCCCCACCCCCCCAGCCTCCCTTCCTGCTGGGTGTGCAAGCCAGCTGCTCCCGGCCACGGGGGCTTAGCCTCGCACTCTTGACTCCTGTCCTGGAAATCCCTCCTTCCTTCCTCTCTGGCTCCCGCAGCCTGCCTTCTGGAAGCAGCTCTGCCCTGCCGGGCCCCACCCCGAGTGTTCTTGACATCTGTTTCTGGTCGTGTTGAGTCTCTGCCTATGTTTTCCCTTCCTCCAGATGCACACGTGGCAGCCTGTGGCTACCGGGCCCCGGGCCGCGGAGCTGGCGGGAGGAGGAAGAAACAGTGGAGGGCGCTGCACGGATTCCAAACCCCCCCCCCCCCACCGCCACCCCCGGGCCAGGACTCCTGGACCTTGCCTCCCGCGGCTCCTTTCCCCTCCTGCTCAGTACACGTCACCCATCCAGCAAAATGGCCTTGGAGCGCGGGCCGGGCGCCAACCCCCGCGAATGCGCGAAACACCATCACGTTCGGTCCTCATTTGAAACAGAACTGAGACTCACGGGGACGAGGTGACAGGCCCGGTTCGCGGGCACAGGAGAAACAGTGGTGTCGGCCCCGAGCCAGGAGCTGTTCTAAGGGAACAGGGACCCGGGATCAGAACCCCCCCTGGCTGGGCTCCAGAGCCCACATGCTCTGGAATCCGAGCGCTCACCGCTTCCCTGAAATTTCTCAAGCCCCGTCACTTGGCACTTTCTATTTTCTGGGACGATCAGCGCTGGTTTCACGTTCCTTCCCATCGTCAGTCCAGGGGTCCTGTTCTGGAGTTCTGAAAGTCATCCCGTATAGCCTTGGGCACCCGCAAAGGCCTCCGTGGGCCAAGAGAGGAGGGGCTTTGAACCTGACGTGACAGATAAGGACAATGGGGGGACCCACAGAGACTAGATGCGTTACCCAGCGCCTTCTAGTCCTCAGCTGACTCAGGGGGCTCCCCCGGGGCAGAGCCGGCACGGGAGCCCAACTACTGGCACCCAGGCCTGCCCTCTTCTCACTGTCATAGAAAAGTCTAGTAGGGGCAACAGAGCCTGGTAGACCCGTTGCCCAAGCTGAACCCGCCCCCCATCTGGCTGCCCTCCGCCCGCCCCCCTCTGCCATTAAATCTCTTGCCTCCCTTGAAGTCCAGTGGGAATACGGCCCTCTCCCGCCGGATGGCGTCCTGGGTCCACACCGTGCCCTTCCCGGGCCCACAGCACCGCTGACCGCCTCTGGTCCCACCCTGTACAATCCACACTCCACCCGGCCACGAGAGCGGTCTGCCCCTTTAGTTAGCTCTAACCAGTGACCACGCGGCTCAGAACCCTCCAGCAATGCCCCAGCACGTGGGGGGTCAAGTCCAGACGAAGGCAGACATTCGAGACCTTTTATGACTTGGCCCTCCTCACCTTTCCAGCCTCAAATCTCATCCTGCCCTTGTCTCTTGCACTTTTCCAAACATTTCCATAGCGTGCTGCCCTCTCCAAGTGCCCAGAGCATAGACCGCACTGGCCCACAGCTATCCCTTGCACCCCACTGTCCCTTTTCCCCCAGATCATGGTGTCTTTCAAACTCCTATTCGTCCTCCGAGGCCCGGGTCGAATGCCACCTCCACTAAGAAGCTTTCCTAGATCACCCTCTCGAGAATTCTCCACACTCTTCCCCATACTCCAGTGCAACAGAGGAAGGTCCTTCCTCCTGTGTGACTTCCGGGCACACCCTACCCAAGCCCATGGGATGGATCTAGCCCACCCATCTGGGTAGCAGGCCCCCAGGGACACAGCTGGGTTCAGCTGCCTGCACCAGCTCTGTTCCTGGTTTCAACTCAGATCCCTGTCCGATCACCATTCTCCCCGCCCCCCACACCACCCGACCAAGCAATGGCCAAGCTGAGGTGAGGTCCCCTGACTCCTCGTCCAGGCTGTTTTCCATTTCATGAGCCTCTTCGCCCCCTGGCCCTCCTCTCTCTTCCCTTCCTGGGTCACTAACTCTTCGGAGGGAAATATTCTTTTCAAAATATGTAACTGAAAGGGATTGCCCCCGGGGTGGGGAGTTAACCACATGGGCTCGCCAGAGTCACCAGGACTAAGCATTGCAGATCTCCGGGGGGACACTGCCCCCCCCCATTCCTGGCAGCAGGTTTGGGGGGCCTCCAGTTTTCCGGGCCCCTCACCCAGCCCCCGCCAAGACGTTGCCTTCCGGGAGAGCCCCCATCACAAAGATCCAGGGGCTCTTACCACCCATTGGAGAGAAGCCACCAAGCCAGGAACTGGGCTCCTGTGGGGACACCTGGCCCAGGCAGTCATCAGAGGCCACTCTGAACCATGGATAGAGGCGGCATCTGCCACAGGTCCGCTGAGACACTGGGGGAGATGCTCTCTGGGAGCCCTGAGCTAACATGGCCCGGAAATGCCTGGGGACCTTTGACCTCAGCTTGCAAAGGACAAGCTTCAATCCTCCTGCGGGTGCTTGGTGAGAAGTTTCCAAAGCTTTGCTGCCAGAAAAAAAAAAGGAAAAATAAAGTTTTGCTGCCTTATCAATCAGCAAACCGGCTTGTCCTTGTGACGTGACCGTGGCAAAAGGCTCCTGGCGTGGTGGGGGGGGGGGGGGGCAACCTTTACTGCCGGGGGTCGGGGGATGCTGAGAGGGAGTGCTGGTGAGGCCAATGGCGCATGAACAGAGCCTGGACGGAAAGTAGGCCCTGGGATCGCCTCCCCCTGAGTAGCCCCTGACCTGTTAGGAGCCCCTCGGGTGAGAGCTGCAGGGAGTTCAGGTCCAGTGGGAAAACTTCCGTGGCCGTATAGGTTCCAAAGACTCGAAGACTTGTGTCTACCCCCTGCCTGGGTGGGCCACGGGCTGGGCTAGGCTGAGTCCGGGGGGCCGTTCGTCCTGCACAGCTCGTTCTCACACACAGCACCCAGGAAGCCATCTCACACAGCCACAGGGAGGCCCAGGGGTGCAGGATGTCCCGTCGAGTCTGCGAGGGGAGCCTGCGCGGGTTACGTCAACTGTAACTACATTTACGTGAGTGGCCACCACGCGCTAGCTTGGCCGCCCCCGGGCACCCTGGTGGATGAGTGACAGAGGGGGCCGGTGTCTTGGTGGGTGGGAAGCACATGGAGAGGAGCCCTGGGCTGCCTCCGTCTCTCGAGCCTTCCCCGGGGGGCACCGGCAGCACCGGGACGGGCCGCCCTCCCAAGGTGGGCAGAGGAAGCCGAGCGGAAAGAACCAGCCCGCATTGCCAAAGAGACACATGAACTTTAATCACTCTGGACAAGCAGGGCAGGGGCGGAAGTCGGGCTGGGGGGGGCGGCTGGGAGAGCGCCAGCCTCGACGGCACCTGCTCAGGTCCCGCTGCCAGCCCCCAGCCATGTAGCCATGGGTCCGTTGGCTATGAGTGAGCACCAGAAACCACCACTGGGGCCACCTCTGCCCCGGGGTCTGTGTAAGCACCAATGGGCGGAGGCCATCTCCCTCTGGAGAGAGGTTCAGGCCACCCGGGATGGGGGGAGGGGAAGGCTGGACGCGGCCATGCCGGCCCACCCTGGGAGGGGGAGAAAGGACAGAAGGCCTGATGTCCCCTTACTTGACCTTGGCCTCTCCCGGTGCCTGTCTTGGCTTCATGGCTCAGAGGAGCCTCCCCCTGATTGACCCGGAATGTTGGCCGCTTCAGTTCCCTAGACCTGCTGAGGGGTCCAAAGCCCGGCCCACTCCCCGGTGGCATTTGTAAAGGCGGCATCGGGCCAGAGGAGGCGCTGCTGGGCAGGAGACGCCCACCAGGGCTTTAGCACCTTAACCAAGCCTGGAAAGCCAGGGACGCTGGGCTGGCGAGAGAGGCCAAGGAGGGTCAGCGAGCACCTGGGAGCCAGGCACCTTCGGGAGGGTGGGCTGGGAGGGGCAAGAGAACAGAGGAGGGGGAGCCCCAGAGGGATGCGAGAATGGGAGGATGTTGGGAAGAGAATGTTCTGGAGGCTTCCAGAATGTTCCGAAAGTAGAAGCGTGTGAAAGTTCTAGAATCTGTGGCTCAAGCGGGGTCCACAGCCCAGCCCCATCAGCACCACCCAGGAACGTCTTAGAAATGCAGAATCACGGGCCCCCTCCAGAATCCGAATCGGAATCTGCATTTTGGCACAGCCCCCAAAGTCATTCAGATGCACGTTCAAGTCCGGGACGTGCCGGTTTAAAAGGCTGGGAAAATTCTAGAACGTTTAGGTCAGAGGGCTTCTTAAGATAGGTCCAAGAGAGGAGAGAAAGGGGTGACGGAGGGGAGAAAAGAAGAGGAAGACCATCCAGAACGCCAGGTCCCGGGGGCCCACTTTACGGAGGTGCAAACTGAGGCCTCGCAGGGGACGGCCCTGCCCCCAGCCCACCCCCCCCACCCCCCCCCCCGGCCGGAGCAGCCCCCGCTGGAGGCGCTAGTCCTCCTCGGGCTTGATGAGGTGGCCGCTGAAGGTGATGTAGGTGTCGACATCGTCGCTGTAGACGGCGTTCTCCCGCTCGCGCTTGAAGAGCCGCACCCAGACGCGGTCCCCGGGCCCCAGGGCCAGCATCACGCTCTGACTCTGCATGATGCTGCGGTCGCTGGGCTGCGCGTACAGGATGACGGCCGCTTCCTGGTTGTGCATGACGTGCACGTATGTCTCCTTGAAGTTCCAGCTGTGCACGTTGAGGCTGAAGAAGTAGAGGCCGCGCAGGGGGGCGACAAAGTGGCCGGCGGCCAGGTCGAAGTGGCCGTCCGGGTTCACGAAGACGGTGTCAAAGAGCAGCGGCTGGAACCCCTCGCTGCTGTGCAGGGCCGTCTTGCGGCCCACGGAAAAGGCGGAGAAGCGCGTCCGGCACGGGCCCCCGGGGCTGCCCGCCTGCCCCTTGGCGCCCTTGGTGCCCTGCGGGCCGCGCTCCCCCCGGGGACCCTCCCTGCCCAGCTTCCCGGGGGTGCCCAGCAGGCCTCGGTCCCCTTTGTCACCTGTGGGGACAAGAAGGGGAAAGTCAGGGCGGGCGCCCAGGCCTGCGCCAAGGGAGTCCCTCCGTGGGTTTGCGGAAGACGCAAAAAGGAGGCCAGAGCGGGAGCCAGCGTTTATAGAGCCCCTTGGTGCATGCCAGCCCTCACCTCCCTGAATGCCCGTCTAAGAAAGATACCATGACCGTCTCCGGTCCCAGGAAGGTTGAGGGAGTCGCCCAGGGTCACACAGCTCAGGGGAAGCAGGTAAGGCAAGACTCAGGAGGGTCTGTCTTCTGCCTGCCTGTTCCCCTCCTGCCTACAGCGAAGGCGTGGTGTGGCCCCTGGGAGGCCAGGCCCAAACCCCCAGCCAGACTGCAGTGGAGACGTGGGCTACGTGCAGGATGCGCTTTGCGTTTCTGACCCAGAGAAGGAACCCAAGGAAAGTACCTCTGCTTCCCTGAAGGGAAAAGCCCGGGGTAGGAGCCAGGCGGCCCTGGGTGGGGATTATGTCCCACCGGGGCGTTTCCCGGTCAGGGTCTTGGTTGCCTTGTCTATATCTTGAGAAGGATCGCGTCCACCTCGCAGGGGTGCTCCTGGGCCCTCAACAAAATGTCCTAGGGGACAGTGCGCCACAGCCCACACTCGCAAGGTGGGATGGCCCACCCAGCGAGGCTCAGCCCGTCCCTGCCTGCCCTGGGGTCCGGCAGCGTCTAACCTGGTCCTCGGGCACGCACGCCTCTGCCCAGCCTTTGTTCCAGGCCGACCCTGAACTCAGGAGACGCAGGTGACCGCCTGTGTCTCCAGGTACCTGACCCCACATATTTGATGATCGCACCATCAGCCCCTCCCCTTGGAGAGACCCGCAGGGCCCTGTGGTTTCCCAAGGTCTCCTAGGACCGTGGCCACACCCGTGGGAAGAGAGGAGGAGGGCCCAGCCCCTGGGAGGAGAGGCCTGGAGACAAGCGGGGACAAAGGGGTCCGCAGCACTCTGGCTCCACGGCCTCCACGGAGAACGGTCTCATCGCGTGCCCAGCACTTTACAGTTTATGGAGCACCTCTTTGCCCCGAGGGAGGAGGGGGTGAAGGGTGGTTTTAGGAGGGGGTCTCCTTCTCCGTTTTACAAGTGAGGCAGCAAGCCAGGGAGGGAGAGCCGAGCCTGACCCACAGGGCAGAGGTGCCCAGCAGCCGGGGCTGGGACCCGGGAGCCCTGATGCCAGCCAGGAGCCTTGCATCGTGGCCAAGGGTCCACCCCCACCCCCACCCCCCCCCCACCCCCACCCCCGCAACTAAGTCTGGCCCGGGTGTGTCCTCCTCGACTCAGGGTTTTCGGAGGGCCACATGGAGGAAGGGAGACGTCCTCACCCATGAGATCTCAGGGCCGGAGGGTCTCAGAGGCCAGCCGAGCCCTGGCCCTCCGGAGACCTCGGGCCAGACCCTGGCTCTGCTCCTGACAGCTGTGTGCTCCTAGCACAGCTCCTCCCCTCTCGGGGGCTCAGTTTCCCCATCTGCAAAGTGGGGGGGGGGGTGAGGAACGACAAAGTTCCGAGCTCTTGGGGTGGTTGTCAGCGCAGGCAGAGGTGACGGGGGTCTAGGGCCTGGCCCCAGCCCAGCTGCCCGCGGCCCCCAGCAGCAGAAGCCTCTTCCTGATTTTAGAGGACAGGGAGCCAGCTCCGACCTGGACAGCCCCAGGGGCTGCCCACGGGTCTCCCTGCTTCCACCCTGGTCCCCATCTCACTCAGAGGGGAAGCCCAAGTCTGATCGGGTCCTTGCTTCGCCTCCAGCTTCAGCTCCTCCTTTTGTCCCCTGCCCATGAAACACACCAGACCCACTCCTGCCCCAGGGCCTTTGCACCTGCTGTTCACCTTGGCCCACTCTTCCCCGGATATGGCTTCTCCCTCACCTTCTCATTGAAACTATACTGACCACCCCCATTTAATATGCAACCTACCCCCCCTTTACCTGCACTCCTGATGCCCCTTGCCCTGCTCTGCCACTGCCACTGCCATAGCATTTTTCACCATCCAACGTTCTGTCTCCCTAACGCGGTAATATATTTATTGCTCACTGTCTGCCTCCCCGACTAGAGCGGGAGCTCCGTGGCAGTGGGCTTCTCTGTCTGGTTTGTTCACGCTCCGTCCTCAGAATCCAGAACAGTGCTGGCACATAGCAGGTGCTCAATAAACGTGCGAATGAAAGAAAGGGTCTCGGACAGCCTTCCGTCCTGGTGTTTCCTGCTCCCTCCACCTCACTGACCCCAGCCCGGGAAGAGACCCCCTAGGCCCTCCCCATCCCCAAGCGGACCCGTCTAGCCTGAGCCACGTGTGGGCACTCACCCTTCAGGATGGTGATGTTAATGTAGGGCCTGACCTCAGGCAGCACATACGGGAGGGCAGATGGAGAGGCTGAGGACACATCTGCTTCATCGGCGGGGGTCAGGGAGTCCTCAGGGTCACAGCACCGGCGACAGTACCCAGGGGGACCGGAGGCCACAGCTTCCCCAGAGGTGGGCTCCTGGGTGGGGACCCCAAGCACCAAGAGAGGGAACAGAAGCACCGCGCAGAGGAGGCCCAGGGCAGCTATCCCCATGGCAACCTGGAGCAAGGAAGGAGGGGCAGGGACTCTATTTAACTTAACATCTACACCGCGCCGATGCCCGGCCTGGAGGCTGCCCGCTCAGCGTCCGCCCACCTGACATAACTCGGGGAGGGAGCGATTGTGCCCCCACTTAACGGACGAGAAGACTGAGACCCACACAGAGAAGCAACTTCTCCAAGGTCACGAAGAGACTGGCGGCGATGCACGGCCTGCAGGCGAGGCCCCAGAAACCCAGGGCCTGGGAGGGAAACCCCTCTAGGGAGCCACAGGCCAGGAACAGACAAGGGTCCCTGGAGGCCTCTGCTGAGGAGGGTGAGGAAGATGTCCCAGCCACCCAAGAGTCATCACCCGTGAAATGCTGTTTCTGCCCCACCCCCCCCCCCGACCCGCCTCCCCGGGGCTTGTTTTCTCGTCACCCACTCCTCCGTGTCCGGGGAGCACATGCCCCCGGCAGCACAAGGAAGGTCGGTGGACCCTTGGGACAAACACAAAAGATTCTGCAGGCTTGTTCTCCGGGAGGGGGGACGCGTGGCTGAGCCCACGGTCTGGCACAGGGGCACCGTGGTCCGGCCAAAGGGGCCAGGAAAGTTCATTTACTCTAGCAGCCAGGCAGCGACATCCGTCAGAGAAAATGCACGGGGCTGTGCCCCATGATGCTGCCCTTGTACCTTTGAGATACAATTGCCTGGGTGCCAGGCAAAAGGAGGTGACTCTCTGGCCGGACGCGTTAGAGACAAATACAGAGAAGACGTCATCTTGGGAGGAATGCGGCACTGAGGGCGCGTGGCTTGGCAAGGGCTGGCGTCAGCCCACCTTCCCTCTCAGCACCTTTGCACCGTCGACAACCCGCGCGACCTCACACGGAAGCCCTGCAGGGAGGGCTCCGGAGTCAATTCATTGGACGGCGGTTGCGTCAGTCATCACAGATCTGCCAATCCGCTGCCAAGGGGGTAAATTGGAATTAAGGAGCAGGCTGAGGAGGTCCGGAAAATTCAAAAGGCTCGGAGAAGCCCAAGGGGCTATGCAGACCCGTCTCTGGCCTTGGCCAAGAGCCGATCCAGGGTTCCAGGAGAGGGGCAGGAAGTGGCCGGGACAGCAGACACCGGGGACAGGCGGGTGGGCAGGAAGCCAGGCAGAGAGCCTTTGAGGTGATAGCGGTGTTTGGGGGCTGGCACCTTATCGCAGGATCAGAAACTCGGCTCTTGAAACCAGATTGGCTTTGACACTTCTGGCGTTTCTTTGTTTATTTCCTCTTGGTTGTACTTTAACATTTAGTACGATTCAAAAATATTTTTTTGTGTGGTTAATACGTGCAGAGAAGGTAAAATTATTATTATTTTTAAATGCTACTCTGTCTCCACTGAGCACTGAGGTAACAGAGAGGTTTTTAAAGAGCAGCTCTGGGGGCTGGGGGGCAGCAGCGAGGGGGGGGGGGCAGGCAGTCCCCGGAGACACCACCCCTCTCCTTAGAGGTGACCATTCCCAAGCTCCACCTGCTCTGGCTTCCTGGTTCTGCTCAATCAGGCAGATCAGTTTCTCAGAGATCAGCCTAATCTCTGTCCAAGATTATCACCCTCATCTTGTATTTGTAAATGTCACATCCCAGTGATTTTTGAGAAGAGCAAAAACCCCCTCTTTTTCCCCCCCACCCCGGTCATAGAGAGAGACGTGACTTTCTGGGGACAGGGGAGGCCTCGGGGTTGGACCTGAGATCCCGGGAGAGTTTACAAGTT
Source organism: Prionailurus viverrinus (assembly GCF_022837055.1). Taxonomy (NCBI): domain Eukaryota; kingdom Metazoa; phylum Chordata; class Mammalia; order Carnivora; family Felidae; genus Prionailurus; species Prionailurus viverrinus. The sequence continues at coordinate 128,515,581 of NC_062567.1, forward strand.
GTGTGACCTCCGGGCTAGCGGCTTAACCTCTCTGGGCCTCCCACTCCTTGACACGTAAAAGCAGAAGAAACCACCACCCGCCTCCCAGGTTGTTTGGAAGGATCCAAAGGCAGGGAAAGTGCCTGACTTGTAAAGGACTCTGACAAAAAGAAGGAAAAGAAGACAGCAGAGGGAAGACCGTTAATAACATTGCAATAACACCGAAGGGTGACTATGCTAATCGCGGTGAGCACTGAGTAATGTACAGAATTGCCAAATGACTGGGATGTAGTCATCTACGCCTGAAACTGACACTGCATGTCAATTACCCTTCCATAATAAGCAAATAAAATAAAACAACGTGTTCCTTCTGCAACCGACAAGACGTCTTCCCAGGGCCTGCACAGGACGGGACGAGCAGAGTCTCTCCCAGAGGACTGGCACGATCGGGGATCTTTCTGTGGGCCCCGGGCCAGCCGGGAGTCAAAAGCTCGGAGACACAGAGAACTGTAACCTGGGAAGCAGGAAGCAGGAAGCAAGGCAGCCTTGAACTAGAGTATTAATAACCATAGCCATGATCATTGACTGGCCCTGGGGGAGGGTGCCTGGCAGGGATCAAGGGTGAGGGACCGTGTTGTGGTTGGGGGGGGGGGGACGGGGGTGATCAGGGGTCCCTGCTGCCTCCACTCAGGAGCTGGGAGCTCTCTGGAGAAGGAGGGAGCCGGGCCTGCAGAGTTGAGCCGGTGAGTGTCCAGACAGGGGCAGCCCTTCTGGGGGTGAGGGGTGCTGAGATCTCAGTCAGCCAGAGAATGAGCGAGAGGGGCTGGCCAGGGTCAGAGGGAGACAGCAGAACCCAAGATGTGCCTAGGAAGACAGGGGGGGAGGAAGGGAATTCTGGGCTCTGACCCCAGCCCCCTGGGCCCTGCTGGAGGGAGTTACAGGACCTTTCATCACTCACCCTGTGTCCAGCGGCCTCCACAGCGGCTCACAGACCCCCAGCCTCTGGGCAGCCTCTGGCTCCTTGGCCCATGTCTGCCTCTTGCTGGCCCGGACCCCCAGGCCAAGCAAGCAAGCAAGCTGAAGAGGGAGGGATGAAGGGAGGGAGGGAGGCGGAGGGAAGGCGGAGGGAGCGGGCTGAGCTGGCTTCCCACTTCCCCTCCTCCCCGCCTGCTCCTCTCCAGCTTCTGGGATCCTCGTGGAGATAAAGGGAGCCTAGGGAGCTGGGGATTTCCTTCGCTTAACTCTTTGGCGATCCAGTGGGGTCTGGTTTGATTCAGAGGCCCGATAGAGCTGGAGCCGGAAGGGGCCTGAGTGAGGCCCCCTGATGTGCAGGCTGGAAAATCAAGGCCAGGGAAGGGATGGGACAGGAGCCACCCCCCCCCCCAAGTTGCTCAGGAAGGGGGAGGCAGCGCTAGAATCTGGGGTGGGCCTGGGCTTGGTGGGGGAGGGGGGCCGCGGAATATTTGCAAAGGCTGTAGCCTCTGGGGTCAGAGAATCCGCCAAAGGCAGGCTCAGATGTCCCTCACCCTCCAGCACCCTCTGATTCTGCATTTGTTGAGGACTTACTGCCTGGGCTGGACCTCATCTTTGCAGGGTGAACACCTAAAGGTGTTCCCATTTGTTATCTCAACAAACCCCCCCCTCCCCCCGCCAGCCTTGGGCTTTCCCAGGGTCACACGGCAAATGAAGAACCAGAACCCCACAGAAAAGAAGGGCTCCCCCCCCCCCCACACCAGAGTCCCGTGAACACGCCTGGGCATCACTGAGGGGCAAAGGCTGTCGTTCAGGGTCTGTGCCCTGGGAAGACGGGGGTGGTGACATTACTGTCCTCGGGAGGCACAGAAATGTAGAGACCCAAGGGTGATCGGATTTCAGTCTGGGGCTTCGGACCCCAAACCCCAGGCTCCGCTCAGCTGGGCAAGGTTGGAGGAGAGGATAGCCCCGGGGCTGTGTGTCCTTGACCGCCTCTCCTCTCTGGGCCTCCGTTTTTCTATCAGCTTGGGGGCTAATCAAACAGCAGAATATCAGGCCTGGGAGGACTCTTCGAGGTGACCTAACTCGATGACTTAATCTGACCAGCAGGGACTCTGTGACCCAGAAAAGACCCAGGGCTTTGGCTCAAGGTCACAGCCAAACTGGAGTCCGAGCTGGAATGAGGCTCAGACTCACCCAGGTTCTAGCCTTGTGCTGCTTTCACCTCCCAAGCCCACGTGGAGCCCCCCCCCCCGCCCCGCCAGGCCTATTTCGGGGTCCCAGGGGGCCCCACAGGAAGCAGACTGAAGGACTATGGCCGCTGAGAAAACTCCAAGTCCACGTTGGCCATGCCCTCTCCGTGGCCCTGCCCCAGGCAGCATTCCCAGGGCACTGAGCCAAGGCTACAGAGGGAGGGAGCCAAGGGGAGCCACCCTCCCCACCCTCCCCGAGCTGCTGCCACCAGAAAAGGGCTGAGTCAGCAGCACCAGAGGGGGAGACAGCTCCTGGCTGTCTCTGAGCCCTCTGGCTTAGGACAGGGGGAAGGGAAGGGAAGACGGACCCGACAGGATGGGAAGCTCAGCTCAGGGACACAGGAATAGTTTATCCTCTCGTGTGCCTGCACTGTACTCCGTGCAGCCCCCCTGACAAAGGCTGCTCATCCCCTTTAACAGGTGAGAAGGTCGGGGGCCAGGAAAGGGACTGGGCTTGCCAGGTTCTAAGGCCGGCTCCTTTGGCCCCCAGCCAGGCCGATGCCCCAGAAAAAAAAAAGCCCCTCTTTTATTCTGTCCAGAACAGCTGGAGGCAGGGCAGGCAAGACAGCAAGACTCAGATGTATTATACTTCAATATTTTTCCTCTCGCTCTCTCCCACTGTGCCTAAAATGCCTTCATCGATGCAGCATCCCCGGGTCTCCCAGCCATTCGGAGGATCTCCCCAGCTGGCCAGATAGCTTAGAGACAGAGTTCCAGCTCTGGGGCAGAGAAAAGTGTTAGGTCTCCGCTCCTCCTAGCTACGTGACCTTGGGCACGCTTCCCTACATCGGAGCCCAGGAGTCCCCGGGCCAGAGGGACACGACGAGGCCGAGGGCGTCTGAACAGCTTGAGGGACACCCGGTGGGGTACCCTGTGTGGGCCACCCATCAGTGCCTCTCCATGGTTACACCGTGAATATGGCAAGGGCATGAGCCCATTCTCATGCACACCCGAGTCAGAAGCCCTGGGACCCAAGAGACCGCACCCAAGAGAAGCTGGCTTGGCATACCTCTCGTCACTCTGCGACAACCCCCATCAGCAAGGGTGTAACCCCAAGGCAGAAAGCCAAAACCTTCGTCGCCAAGGCCAGAAACCCAGGGCAGAGCTGTGTGTTCCCCAACCACCCTCTTTTCCCCCTGCTTACAAAAGATGACTTTTATTCCCTACCTGGCTCTGTCCTAAGGGGTTTTTTTTTTTTTACGCATATTAACTCATCGAATCCCTCAGCAAATCTCTGAGTATTATCCCCATTTTATAGATGAGGAAAATGAGGCACAGACTCACTCTCAGAACCAAGCTCCTAGCCACGCCTAGGTTATTGCCCAGGATTGGGGAACAGGTATAAAAATAGTGACATTCGGTATAAAAATAGTGACATTCGGTCAGTGCTTACAAAGCGCCAGGAAACGTCTTGTAATTTAAAAAATAAGATGTGTGCTTCTCAAAAATGAGATAGAAGAGAACACATGATTCCTGGAGTCAGCTTTGCAAATTGCGAAAGACAAGTCACCGATCTGACCGCTCAAGGTCAGTAACCAATTAAGAAACTTAACAAAGGGAACCGGGAGCGCCGCCTGCCGCGCCGGGTAGCTTGTGTGTGTCCCATCCCACCCGCGGCTTGTGACGCTCCCCACGCGTCCCGCCCCCTTCTTCAGGAGATAATGGGGTAGAGGAGGGGACGAGGAAGATGAAGGGCCCACTGCGACGCGCTTAAGGGGTGGCCCTGGAGCCCATGCACTTTTCCCAAACCCCATTCTCCACAAAGTGGACGGAGGGTCCAAGGGGACCCTCCCTCTCCCCAGCAGTTCGTCCAGCTTCCCCCCCCCCCCCCTGCGCGGTGACCCCCAGACTTGGTTGTACCGAGCCCTTCCACTGGCTGGTCCTGGGGGAACGTCCACCTCTGGACTCAGTTTCCGTCCTGGACTCGCTGATCCCAAGGGTGTTAATCCGAGTTGGGCGCGTTTAATCCCGTTTCAACCGAAGGGGAAACTGAACGCCCAAGAGGCCCAGCGAAGGAAAGGGTCCGCAGGTCTCAGGACGCCTGCCCGTCGCCCGCCCCCCTGCCCCGCCACCCAAGAACCCCGTTCGTTAACTGTTAGAGGGAGAAACTGAGGCTAAAGGAAACAGGTGCAGCAACGGTTCCCTCCCCACGGGGCGGCTGGCGGCAGAACCGGGATGAGGAGCCCGCCAAGGCACGTGGAAGGGAATCCAGCAGCCAACCTTGGCCTCCTCTGGGAAGAAGTGGGGGTGGGGGCGACTCCCCGACCCAGGCCCACCCGCTTCGGCCTCGAGCACTGGGAAAAGCCTGCCACCCGGCCGCGGGCACGCTCGCGGCACCCTCGGCACGGCCCAGGGCTCGGCCAAACCGGGCCCCACCGCGCCACCGCCGACCGGCTGCGGAGCCTCAGGGCCACTCTGCAGCGGCCTCGGGGCCTCCACCCGGGAAGCCCAACCCCAGGCGGCAGGGAGGAGCCACCGCGGCGCCAGGGAGGGGACTTGGCAGTCTAGGGCCCAGCGGCGTCGAGCGGGCGCGAGCCAGGCCGGACATAGCCGACTCTCGCCGACCGCTGCCGAGGACAACCGAGCAAGAGCCGAGCCCGGCCGGGCCTTAGCGGGTGCGGCCGAACACAGCCGAGTCTGAAAAAGCGGGTCCGAGCCGAAGAGAGCCGAGTCCAGCCGAGCGGAGCCGCGACCAGGCGGAGGTGCCGCGGCGCCCCCTGCCGGACACAGCGCACAGCGCTGGCCTGGGCCGGAGCCCGTGGCGCAGCCCTCGGGTCCTGAGACAGTCCTGTGAGATGCGGGTAGGAGCCCGTTTTACGGATGAGGACACCGAGGCTCGAAGCCAGCCCGGAGTCCCGCAGCGCTAAGACGTGGTGGCGGCTGGGGTCGGAGCCCGATGGTGTGGCTGACCGCTCAGCTGACTGCCACCCGCATGAACAGGCATTGACGGTTCGCTTCCTTCTCTGTGTAACCGCTGCCATTTGATGGCCCGAGAGGAGAAACCCGCCCTGAGGAGCAGAGGGAAGGCGACGACCCCTCCTTACAGATGGAGAAACCGGGTCTGGGCCGTGTTGACCAAGTGCGGCAGCCGGCCACCAGTTCCCATGTGCAAATATTGACACATTTTCTGGCAATTAAAGCAGACAGCAGGCCCGAGAGGCCGCATCCCACCCTGGCCCTCTTCCCCCCTCCCACCATCCTCTTCACTCCTGCTGTCCTCCCCCCTCCCCCATCCTCCCCACTCCCCCCTGGTCCTCCCCACTTCCACAGTCCTCCCCACTTCTCCGTCCTCCCCACTCCCCCCCCCCCGCCTCGTCCTCCCCACTCCCCCATCCTCCCCACTCCCCCATCCTCCCCACTCCCCCCCACCCTCCCCACTCCATCGTCCTCCCCACTGCCCCCCCCGTCCTCCCCACTTTCCCCAGGTCCTCCTCACTCCCCCCATCCTCCCTACTCTCCTGTTTTCCCCACTCCCCCCCCCCATCCTCCCCACTCCCCCCTGGTCCTCCCCACTTCCACGGTCCTCCCCACTTCCCCATCCTCCCCACTCCCCCTGCCTCATCCTCCCCACTCCATCGTCCTCCCCACTGCCCCCCCCGTCCTCCCCACTTTCCCCAGGTCCTCCTCACTCCCCCCATCCTCCCTACTCCCCTGTCTTCCCCACTCCCCCCCATCCTCCCCACTCCCCCCCATCCTCCCCACTCTCCCCTGATCCTCCCCACTTCCACAGTCCTCCCCACTTCCCCATCCTCCCCACTCCTCCTGCCTCATCCTCCCCACTCCCCCCCACCCTCCCCACTCCATCGTCCTCCCCACTCCCCCCCTCCGTCCTCCCCACTTCCCCCAGGTCCTCCCCACTACCCCTGTCCTCCCCACTCCCCCCATCCTTCCCACTCCCCCTGTCCTCCCCACTCCCCCCAGGTCCTCTCCCCTCCCCCATCCTCCTCATTCCCCCCAGGTCCCCTTCACTCCTCTCCCTCGTCCTCCCCACTCCCCTCCATCCTCCCCACTCCCTTCGTCCTCCCCACTCCCCCCAGGTCCTCCCCAGTCCCCCCATCCTCCCCACTCTCCCATCCTCCCCACTCCCCTCCAGTCCTCCCCACTCCCCCCCATCCTCCCAACTCCCCTTCAGTCCTCCCCACGCCCCCCCACCCTCCCTACTCCCCCCATCCTCCCCACTCCCCACAGGTCCTCCCCACTCCCCCTGGTCCCCCCCAACTCCCCTCCCCCGGTCCTCCCCACTCCCTTTCGTCCTCCCCACTCCCCCCAGGTCCTCCCCACTCCCCCCCCACCCCCAGTAGCAAGCCGACCATAGAGGACACGGGCTCCTGGCTGCCTACTGACCGTGTTCCCGGGGTTGTGTGACCCAGGACTATGTTCCCGGGATGTGTGAACCGAGAGGTGTCCGGAACCCTGGAGATGCCAGCTGTGGCCTGGGCATTTTCTTTGAGCCTGTGAAAAAGTGAGGGCTGGCTTTGCCCTCTGCGCGCACGTGCGCGCGCACACACACACACGTGCACAAGTGCATCCCCTTCACTCACCCTTGTGTGCACACCACCGTGACCTGCCAGCCAGGCCTGTGCTGAGGCTGAGGCCGCAGGGCTCACCGGAGGGGGGGCTGAGCCTCTAGGAAGCGACGGAGGTCCCCTGTGGGGCCCGGGCTGGCCTCTTGCCTGTCAGGTCTTCCCTGAGGGCATCACCTGACTACCCAGGGGCCACCCGTGGCCTCGGGGCCCTCTCTCCACCGCCAGCCTTGCTCCTGCCACCCTGTCCCCGTTTTCACAATTGTTAAAAACTAGAGACACTGGACTGGGGGACTGGGGACTCAGAAAACAGGGCTCTTGGTCCCTGCTTCCGGAGCCGTGACCCTGAGCAAGTCTCATGAGCATCCCAGGCCTCACCGTCCTCAGCTGGGAATGGGTATCGGAGCCGTTCTGGGTACCTGGGCCTCCTTCCCTGCGCCATCGACTCTAGGTTCCTCTTTCGGCTCAGCTGGGCCCTAACGCCTCCCGGGGAGAAGACGTCCACCCTCCACCGGCAGAGGGACTCTTGCTTCTGTTAAAACACTTCCCACGTCAACACAGCACCTAACGCATCAGGCACGCGTCTAAACTGTGTACAAATATTAACTCATTTAAACCTCCTAACGGTAGAGAAATCTGCCCTCCCTCCCCCGATCTCAGAGCGGAGGAAACAGAGGCACAGGAAGGTTAAGTTAAGCGGTTCAGGGCCCAACAGCTAGGGAAGGGAGGAGCCGGGACTCGAACCCAGGCAGCTCCAGAGTCCGCGTGCTTAAGAACTGACTTCTTTCTGTCTCATCTCTGCTGTGACTTCCTTTGCTCCTGAAAGACGGACCTTGCACTTCTCTGCCTTCAGCCTTTTGCAGCTGACAGTTGCCTAATAAATGCTCACTGAATGAAAGAGCGAACGGGTCGGTGCCACGGTTCCACACACACACACACACACACACACGCGCGCGCCCCCGGAGATCCCGGAGAAGAGGGACGATTATCTCTGTCTCGCAGGTGGGGATCTGTTAGCCCGTGCGCTGGGGCTGCCGTAACCGAGGGCCCCAAACTAGGTGGCTTCCAACAGAAATTAATTTTCTCCCGGTTCGGGAGTCTGGAAGTCTGAAATCAAAGAGTCAGCATGGTTGTTTCCTTCTGAGGGCTCTGAGGGCCTCTCGCCCAGCTTCTGGCAGCGGGCTGGCAACCTTTGCTATTCCGTGGCTTGTAGAAGCATCACCGGGCATTCTTCCTGTGCCCCTGTCCGTCCAGATCTCCCCTTCCATTAAGAACACCAGTCACTGTAGGATTGGGGGGAGGGGCCGCCCCCCACCCCGGCATGACCTCATCTTAACTCCTTGCATCTGAAAGGAGCTTACTTCCAAATAAGGTCGCATCCAGAGGCCCTGTCTGACACCACTTCTGTCCCTCAGTTGGGCCTGACCCCTCCCCCCCCCCCCCCTTCCACCTCTCTTCCTTTTATTCCCTGCAGCTCTCCAGCCTCAGGGCCTTAGCACACCAGGTTCCCTCTGCTCCAGGCTCAGCCCCCACCCACGGCCGGCCCCGCCCCCCCACGCTCCTCCCCTCCCCCTCCCCCTCCCCCACCAGGTAGTGATTCGTGCGCTTCCGTGGTTCCGACAAAGAGCACGGAGACTGTGCGTCTTCCTCCCCCGTGCCTTCAGGCCAGCCTGCCAGCGGTGTCACTGAGAACGTCACCAAGGCCCGCCAGTGACACGGGGCACTGCAAGGCGTTGGCAGGACTGCGACCTCGCGCTACTCCGGGGAATGCCCCTCACACCCCAGCCTGGGGTTCTTTGTGTTTAGAGTCCTGTGGAGCCCAGCTGTCACCTTCCCATGGGACAGTGACCTCCATCTTCCCCACCCCTTGTAGGCGAGGACACCTGCAGCCTTGGGCCCTCGGCTCCCCCTACTCCAGGCCCTGCAGACTCCCAGATCCTCACCGCCGATGCCGATGCCAATGCCGATGCATGAAGTCCGGGCCCAGAGCCTGATGGCCATGGGCTGTTGCCTGGCAACCGCCTCTGAGAGAGAAGTTGAAGGTAAGGCCCTGGCTCTGAGCAACTTGACCGCCTGGAGAGGAGGAATCAGGCAGGGAGGGCCATCACCACTCTATCCTTCCTGCTCAGGCTCACAACCCCAGGTCTCTCCTCACCCTGTGGCCCCCGCCTTTCCAATAACCCACAGATTCCAGGCCCAAACCCCTACACAAGCTCCTTCCAGCGCCGCCCCCCCCCCCCCCGCCCCGGCCCTCCCCACATTTATTCAGGGTCCCTTCGTGGCACAAATGCAAAGGAGGCTAGAGTCCCGGTGTGAAAATTGCCCCCCTGCAGCTTGGGAAATGGGATCTCCCTATTCGTTCATTTATTCCAAGTATTCATATGTACGCGACCCCGGGAACACAGCCCATGCCCGGAGAGACACGGCTGGTGTGGCACGCACACACGCGCACACATACCCATCCATGCACACCAGTCTAGACGCACAGCACCTGGCAGAGGAATTGGCCCAGGTCACGGCTCTTGTCGGGGGTCACTGTCTTTATTGACAAGAACTAGGGGGAGGAGTCGCACAGGATTTCCCTAAAGGGCCTTCCAGCTGCCCTTGGAGAACAGGCGCACCTGTCCCAGGGCTCAGGAAGGCGGGGCCGGCCAGGGAATGCCGAGATGCCGGGCCCTTCTTCCCTCAGACCCCCAGATCCTCATCAGGGGAATCCCAGACTGGGGGCCGGGCCTCCAGCGCCAACACGCGTACGAAGTCTGTTTCGGTGACCTCCTGAGGGGGCCGCGTTCCCCCAGCCCTGCCTGTCTTTGGCCTCTGACTCTCCGGAGCCTTCCTCCTGTCTTGGGCCCCGCAGTATTCTTACCTCCGAGAGCCAGAGCCAGAGAGGCCGCTGGCGGAAGGAGCAGGTGTCGGCCAAGCCTGGCATGGCATGGGGGTCGTTTCCACTTTATAACGTGGCGCGCCCACCCCCACCCCCACCCTTCGCGCTGTGCTTGGCGGCTGGCCCAGCATGACTCATTTTCTTCCCCAGATCTGAGCAGGTAGGCAAGCCGGGACAACCTCCATTTTATGCTGGAGACACTGAGGCCCAGAGAGGTCAAGGCTAGGCAGGATCCTGAGGTGGGTTGGAGACCTAGGTCTCCCCACATTGTGGTTTCCGTACTTTCCCTGAGGAGCCCCCTGCCCTCCGCGGGGGGCGGGGGAGGGAGGATTGAGGGATTTAGCCTGAGTACTACCCTCCCCAGGGCCAGCCTCGCTGTGGCTCTAAACGGTTATCTCCGGAAGAGAGTCCTTGCATGGCGGCCCCTCCCTGTGGTCCCTGTCCAGGCCCCGCTGGCTTGTCTTCCCTGGGCCCCCTCAAACTGTAGCCCCAGAGAGTGAGGGGCTTCCATCAAGACACGGCCCCTCCTAACCAGCACAGACAGGCCCTCCGGGCAGCCAGCGCTGTGCCTTCCAGACCATTTGCTTTCCCGTCCTCACTGCATCGTTTTCTTGAGATTGATCAGGCCCGGCATCCACAGCCTGCCTTCGGGGACGCTGCACCTGAGCCCGGCCCAGAGGGGCCAAGGATCGCTCCAAGGTCACGGAGCAGACCTGTCCTCCACCCACCTCCTCCTCCTTCCCTCCCTTCTCTCTCCTCCTCTCCTTCCTTCTCTCCACCTCGCTGTTGAGACGCTGCGCTTCCCTGCCAGTCTGCCTGGCCCGGATCCTGCCTTGGTCTCCGCGAGGGGAGGAACGCCAGGGGGTAGCTGCTAAGGGGAGGCTCCTGGAGCCCGCAGACGCCCAGAGACACCCCCACTCCAGCCACGGGACGCAGAGTGAGCCGCTTTGGGGATTGGTCAGCTGCCCTCAACGGGAGCTGAGCCAGGCTTTAGGTGGCCTAAATGTATGCAGTGTGGGGTCCCTCTTTATGAAAAAGAATACAAAATTACAAGTACAAAATAAGATACAGGGCCTTGGAAGGGCCCAAGCGGTAAGGGGCCCCGAAGCTGAACTGCCTGACTGTCCTGCAAAATCCCGGACAATTCTCCTGCCCAGGAGCACGGGAGCCCCAGCGCTGGCCGCCCGGGGCCGAGAGGGCCTGGAGGTTCCTGGGTTGTTCAGCAAGGGAGGCCTGAGGCCCAGAGAGAAGAGCCCGCCCAGGCCTTGCAGCGAGTGGGGGAGAGCTGATGTGGGGCCTAAGCAGTGTGTACCCCTCCCTGCACTGGGTAAGACTTTCTTCTATTTGGGGTCCCAGGCCCTCTCCCGGGAGCCTGACTCTGAGCCCCGGGCGATCCAGACCTCGGTCCGTCCCTCCGAGGGCCAAGATCCGGGCCCATCTGCCAGGATGCTCTGTCTTTGAGGGGGAAGGCCGGTGCGCAGCTCTCTGGGCCCCACGCAGGCAGGTCGGCCCGCGGCAATGCCCCTCCGGACTTCTCATCCAGCAGAGCCGGGCCAGGCTCAGTCCTCCCATCCCTGAGTCACAGAAGAGAACACCAGGCGCAGGGAAGGAAAGTGACCTACGCGAGGGTCACACCGTGAGTCTCAGCAGCCACAGCATGGGAGCCCAGGCCTCCACACATCCCGTCACGGGGCCCCGGGCACCGTGGGTGGCCCGCCCGAGGCGTCCCCACAGCTTCGGCCCCGTGCTTGGACCACGCTGGCCTCCCCGCGGGCTCCTACAGACAACTGGCGTGCAGTGCGCCCGGCTTGCCCCCGGCTGCGGGCTCTCGGGGCAGGAACTGCCTCTGCTTGCTGGCCGTGCCGCTGGGCGGCCGCTCCTGCCCGCCGGTGCCAGGCCGTGCGATGAGGCTGACCCGGCCGTTCATCTCCTTCCCCTGCCCCCGCCCCCCTGCCGCCTCCTCGCCGTCCTCCTCCCCCTCGTCCTCCCCGGTCTTCTCCGGAGGCCCGGCAGAAGGCTCCTGACTGCGCACGCGGCGGGAAGGCCGCAGCAGGACCCTGCGGAAGCCCTGCTTGAAGCGGTAGGAGAGGAAGCCGTAGAGGATGGGGTTGGCACAGCTGTTGGCATAGGGCAGCGCCACCACCAGGAAATAGAGGCCGAAGAAGGCGGGCTCCTCGGGCAGCGGGCGCACCACGTTGACGATGTTGAGCACATAGAAGGGCATCCAGCAGAGGACGAAGAGCGCCACGACGGCCACCACCATGCGCGTGACCCTGCGCTCCGAGTGCCGCCGCCGCTGGCACGAGGGCGCCCGCACCCGCCGCCCGGCCGAGCGCACCTTGACCACGATGAGCAGGTAGCAGAGGCAGATGACCAGCAGCGGCCCGAAGAAGCCGAGCGCGGCCGTGTAGATGATGAAGCCCGCGCGCCAGGCGGCCGCCGGCTCGGGCCACTGCATGTGGCAGGTGCTCATGCCGTGGGGCACACCCGAGAAGACCACCACGGGCAGCACCACCACGGCCGAGGCCACCCAGACGGCCACGCTCACCGTGCGGGCCACGGGCGCCGTGCGCCAGCGGGCGGAGCAGGTGGGACGGACCACGGCGAGGTAGCGATCCACGCTCATGACCGTGAGGCAGAAGATGCTGGTGAACTGGTTGATGGCGTCCACGGCCATGACCAGGCGGCACATGAGGGAGCCGAAGGGCCAGTAGGACAGGGCGTTCTGGGCCGCCAGGAAGGGCAGCCCCAGCATGAAGAGCTCGTCGGCCAGCGCCAGGTTGAGGATGTAGACGTTGGTGACCGACGGGCTGGCCGTGTGCCGCAGGACCACGTAGATGACCAGCGAGTTGCCCAGCAGGCCCACCACGCACACCACCAGGTAGACCAGAGGGATCAGGACACCGCTGACGGCCAGCCCCGCCACGCTCGGGGCCGCGGACACGTTCCCCAGGGCGACATCCGGGGGCCAGGCCGAGGAGGCGTTCCCAGGCTCCCAGGCGGTGGGGGCCGATGAAGGAAAACCAGGGGTGTCCATGGCCGAGGAGGCGGGGGTGGCGGCGGTCAGCGGGCAGCTATTGGCCTGGAGGGGGAAGGACACGGCCGGGTCACGATGGGTGATGGCGGTCCCTCCACCGCCCCTCCCCCCGTCGCTCCGAACTTGGAGACGCCGAGAGCGCCCACCCGGCCAGAGCCGGACAGACCCCAGCCATTTTACTCTGCACGGGCCGCCAAGGCATCCCCGCTTGTCAGACGAGGACACTGAGTCTCAGAGAGGTGACGTCTGTCACATGGCCAGGGTGTGGCCGGGGACGCGGGCTTGCCTGGCTGCAAAGGGCGGGGGCCTGCGCTGGCCTGTGCCTCGCAGGGTCCCCGTCCCCTTGGCACCCGTGCCCCTGTGGGTCCTCCACAGGTGTCTAACGGAGGAGTGAACGGATCAGTCCACTGGCCCATGACAACACAGGCCCTTCCTTCTAGACCAGAGCTTATCGGCCGTCTCTGACGCCAGCGTATTTTACATTGTGACTCAGCGAGGTCCTACTGTTTCAGAAAGCAACACTGGCCCTTTCTACACAGGATGCCTCGGCTGGCAGAAGCCCAAGCCCAAGGGCATCACCCCCTGCGATAGACCGAACGTGTCCCCCTCTCCCAAATTCACGTGTTGAAACCCTCCCCCCCCCCAGTAACGGTCTTAGGAGGCGTGGCCTTTGGGGCGTGAGTAGGTCTTCGGGGTGGAGCCCTCATGAATGGGGTCTGGGCCATAAAAGACCCCAGAGGGCCCCTCACTCCTTCTGCCCTGTGAGGACACGGCAAGGAGAGGACTAACCACGAACCAGGAAGCAGGTGTCGCCAGACACGGAATCTGCTAGCACCTTGATCTTGCTTTTCCAGCCTCCAGAACTGGGAGAAGTAAATGTGGTTCGTAAGCCCGTTGTAGTCTGTTATAGCAACCAGAATGGACCGAGACAGCCACCCACAGGTCTCAGCCCTCACATTGGAAAAACAGTGCTGGGGGTGGGGGTGGGGGGCGCCTGGGTGGCTCCGTCGGTTGAGCGTCCGACATTCGGCTCAGGTCATGATCTCACGGTTCGTGAGTTCGAGCCCCGCGTCGGGCTCTGTGCCGGCAGCTCAGAGCCCGGAGCCCGGAGCCTGCTTCGGATTCTGTGCCCCCCCCTCTCTCTCTCTCTCTGCCTTTCTCTCTCTCTCCCTCTCTCTCTCCAAAATAAATAAACATTAAACAAAAAAAAAAAAAAACGGTGCTGCGTATCCCGGGTCTTTAACCTTGAACGTGGGTCTCTCTATGAACTTCAGAGGATCCATGAGCCCCCCAAAACTCTGGCGAAAGTTCATGCGTCTACGTCTTGTCTGGGCAGAGCCCAGAGCTTGTATCAGATTCCTCAGATTCTGAATGGAGTTAGGAACCACAGGCACAGTGATGTCCCCTGTCCTGGAACCGGAGTGCTCGGGGGCCCCCCCCAAGCCTAGCCCGTCCCGCTGAGCTCCCACAGAGGCCCTGCCTGGGATGGCCAGCTGTGAACCTGGACAGGGGGGTGGGCGTGTGGGGCCCCTTCTCCCCCCAGGGTGAGAAATTCACACCGGAAAGGAGGGACAAGAACAGCCACACTTCTCTGCACCGGTGGGGCAGGTTTCCCAGGGAAGAGAAGGTTCCAGACGGGTCCTGAATCATGAATGAGAGTCTGCCCAGCGACACGGTGGGCACCATGCAGCATGCCCGTTCACTAAGGTTAGTACCTTTCTTATCGTGCCTCCCGTGTGTTGCAAGGAGCTAGACTCTTCCCGGCTTCCCCGCTAGACTGACTCTCCCTAAGTGTGGAGACCCTCTCACTCCGCTTTGAAGCGTCTCCTCGTCCCTCATACAGCACAGGCTCTGCATCGGTGTTGGAGGCATCGGATGAATCAGAGGAACCCGGAGTGGACAATTCTTAATGCAAAGGGGGTGGGAATTGCCGACAGTGGAAATTCAAGACCCGCTAGGAAAGGCCGCCCACCTCGGAACTTGCTAGCCTACCTCTGGCTCTCAGGAGGCCCAGGTGGAGGCCAAGGCTCCCCACCCCTTCTTCCTAATGACCTCCCCCCACCATCCCTTGGCTCCTGCCTGTCCCTACAGAAAACCCTGAGAGAGAAGGAAAGCCTCTGATATCCCCCTTCTGACCCAACACTGTGCCCGGATCCTTCCAGTGGAACCTGCCACCTGCATTGCCCTATCTGGACACTATTTTTAAGACGCAAAGCTTCTGGGGGCGCCTGGGTGGCTCAGTCGGTTGAGCGTCCGACTTCGGCTCCGGCCATGATCCGACGGTTCGTGAATTCGAACCCTGCGTCGGGCTCTGTGCGGACGGCTCGGAGCCTGGAGCCTGCTTCTGGCTCTGTGTCTCCCTCTCTCTCTGCCCTTCCCCCACTCGCACTCTGTCTCTCTCTCTCTCTCAAAAATAAATAAACATTGAAAAAAAAAAAAGATGCAAAGCTTCTGGAAAAGGGAAGCACCCTAACTAGGAACAAACGTCTCGGTTTCTAAAGTCTCTCTGAGCACCAGGCCGGGCACTGCCTAGAATAGCAAAGAACCCCTTGACCTTGGTTGCTCCTGATGATGCCCCAGGCTGGTTGGGCTCAGAGAACCACCCCCCCGGCTCCTCCAACCCCAGGGGGTGCCCCATCATCACCCCAGGACCCCATCAGCTCTCCTGACTCTGGGACGGCGGCATTAAGGGAGGGGCTATCTGGACACGGGGCTCATAGGATCCTAGCAGCGCTTCCGGCTCCTTGTCACTGACCCCAGCTGCCAGGTTCCAGGCGAAGCTAGTGAAATGCAGCATCCTAGGGGTCTGATGGGGGAAGGACGAGTGTTGTCCCCACCATTGGACACATTAGCCCCGGTCACACAGCTAAGAAGGGGCAGACCTGGGAGGACCCTTAAGATCATCCTCCCCCCCCCACCCCCAACACACACACGCACGCGTGTCCATTTCACAGGCTGGCAGACTGAGGCTGGGCCTTGGGGAGGCACCCAGCCTGCATCCCACTCTCCCACCAACCTATTTAGAGCTTCCCTCGCTGTTCTTCGGGCTCTTGAACTCTTAGGATCGTGGGCTCAAACCCCTGGAATCGTAAGATCCTAAAACCAGAATTTTAGTTTCTTAGGCCTGAGTTGTAGAGTCACAGATTTTTAGATTCCGCGTCCTTGAGTCCGAATGTCAGAATTCCTGAATGCCAGAATCGGCCCTTGTTCAACCTGGAAATGTGGACTCTGAGACCTTGGAGTTCTGGCTTCCTCAGCCCCGGAGCCCTGCGTCACCCATCCATCCACCTTGCCGCCCTGCGCACATTCTCTTTACAGCATCCCCATGGGGCAGCCAATCACAGCCCGGGGCTGCAGGAGGCAGGAAAGCGCCAGGCTCTGAGACAGCCTGGGAGCTGGGCAAACCTAATTTCCAGGCTGCAGGGACAGATGCCCCCAGGGAAGCCTGGAGGTGAGCCCTGAGGACACCCCCCTCCCACCTCCTTCTCGGGCGCGTGCACACACACACACACACACACATGCACACACGGGCGCGCGCGGCCGGCCAGGCCCTGTCTTTGTACCCGGGGGTGCAATAGCCCCTCCTAGAGCCCCTGCCCTCCCTGGAAGACTCCCTGCCTCCACCCTCCATCTGGGCCCATCTTCCCTGTCAAAGTTTAAGAGGCTGGGTGCCAGGACCAGGAAAATTACAGCTTTCTGCCCCTGCAATTTAGGTGCCTCCTTTTCTTTAAGGAGCTGGGATCCTGTGCATGATCTGGTTCATCCTCAGGGAGGAGGGACTTTTCCTCCCTGTCTGGTTTATCTTTGGCACAAGCTCGCCTGAAAGCCGGGGGCGGACTCCTCACAGGACTGCTCTGGGAGGGCGGGGACAGAGGCCCAGAGAGGGCGAGGGGCTGCTCCGAGCCACACAGCAATTCAGGAGGGCCCCTCGGAGATGCCAGATACCCCCATCACCTTCCATTCGCCTGCCCCCATCCGCTTACCCGCAGGCTCTGGGTCGCAGGGACCGTGAGTTATTTGTTTCTTCAGCCCCAGCCCCTGACACAGCACCGAGCCCTGGGAAACGTGAACAGACGGAGCAGTTGAGCAGCCAGAGCTCCGAGCAAAGTGGGGGCATTGCTCCTGGGCACAGACCCACATCGTGAAATCCTCACCAAGCCCAGGAGGGAGGATTTTTAAAGGGGAGCACGTTGAGGCTCAGAGAAGGTCAGTAATTTGCACAAGTTCGCCTAGCTGGTGAGCGGAAGACGGGAACTAAAACCCAGTTTGGTCTACTCCTGAATCACCAGTGCCTTCTGGCCCTGCTGGCTTCCCTGAAGGCCCCGGGCTGAGAGGAACCAAGAGCCAGGACGGCCTTGAATGCCGCAGGCTGATGCCCTTGGCCGACTGCCTTCTGCCCGCCCTCTGCAACACTGGGCCTTCCCCCAAAAGACCCGGACTGTGCTGATCACTGCCGACTCACTCATCCCATTCCAGGCCCAGGGCCCGACCCCCAGGAACACGCCCCGCAGGCCCCGGGTTGGGGGCTTGGTCTCTGCCACAGAATGATGGCACCAGGCTACTGTGTGAACTTGGGCAGGTCACTGCCTAGCTCCGGGCCTCAGTTTCCTCCCGTTCAAATGAAGACGGGTAGACGTACCTCCCGGGCTTGTTGTAAAGATTAAATGGGAGCGTGCCGTGAGCACAGCGCCCGGCGTGGAGGGGGAGCTCAGAGAAGCTGGCACGTGAGCCAAGGAGGCCAACCGACATGATGCATCTGCTTTCTTCCAGCTCTGACACTCGGCTGTTGTGCGATCCCAGTATTCTAGAATCATGGCACGAGAGTCCGAGATTAACCTGCCCCCACCCTCTGCAGCCCACCAGGAGGGCACAGGAAGGCCTCCTTCCTCCCTGGGCCTTCCCACTGTCTCCCAGCCCCCAGCCCCCAGCCTCTCAAGTTCACCCTGGGCAGAGGGTGGGCCCCGGCACCCCACCCTCTGGGACCCCACCCATGCCCCAGCCTCCTTACCTGCCCATGGGGTGAGGGCTCCCCTGCTTGCCGCCAGGCTGGTTATCATCCTGCTGCCCCCCTCCCTGCCCAGTCCCCAAGCTCCCAGAGCACCCTCAGCTGGGGTCCCCACGCGGTGCCCACTTCTACAGGGCTTACGGCCCGATCCCCCTCCTAGGCCCGCGGCGGCCACAGCTGCCCACAGAGCCTCTCCCATCTGGTCTGCGGCCCTGACTTCCCACGGGTGCCTTGTGCGTCACCCCCCCCCCATCTCCAGGACACGTCCTGGAGGAGGGGGCGGGTAGGGGCACAGGGGGGGTTCTGCGGGCAGGAGCGCAGGGTGGGGGTGGACGGAGAAGCAAAGGGGAGCAGGGACTGTGGGAAGCCAATAGGAATAGAGGGGAAAGGGGGGTCGGTCGGAGGTGGAGAGAGAGGGAGAGGGAGAAGACGGTGAGTGGGTGGAAAGCCAGAATGAGGGAGAGTGATGTGAAATGCGTGGCAGGGAGGAGAGAAGGGGCGAGAGGAGATGCGGAGAGAGGCAGGGATGGAGAGCAAGGAAGGAGGAAGGAGAAGGAGGGGGTGGCAGGCAGAGTGACAGAGAAGGATTGTGCCACAGATGGTGACACGGAGAGCCGGGGAAGGAGGGGGCAGGAGGGGGGGGTGCGGGAGGGGCCGGAGAGCAGGTGCGGGAGAGGGGAGGGGCGGCAGGTTAGGAGAGGAGGCTGGGGCGGCGGTGGGGGGGGGGGCACAGACCCTGTTACCGGGGAGATTTGGCCACCCACGCTGGCCTTGGCTCCCGCAGAGGGGAGGAGAGAGGAGCGTGGTGCCCAGGGGAGCTGGACGTCCCCCAGGCCACTGTGGCACATGTCCCCCCGGGGACGACAGCTGGTTCCCGATCCCAGGCAGGTGAGGGGTTGGGCAGTGCTGCGAGGGCTGGCAGCGCGAGGGAGCACTGCGGTGGGAGTCCACAGTCCTGGCCACCGGCTGGACACCAGCCAGAGGAAAGCCAGGTGGGGGCAGCCGTCCTGAGACCGACTGAGTCCGGAGGGCCCAGGGCAGGCTGACAGGGTTCAACAGTACATATTTCAGGCTTTGCCGGGGGGGGGGGGGTGGTCAAGGGCAAAATCAAAGCTATTATACAGGAGAAAACAAATGCCCACGCCGGCTTCTGGAGCCCCCGGCCCCCTGATGCTGTCCTTGCACTTGCCGTGGGTCCTGGGCAAGCCCCTCCTTCCAGCCTCAGCCTCTCGTCTGTCTGGCCAAGTTCCCGAGGAGTAGATGGGCTCTAGGAAGCTCCCGGAGGTGAGGAAGGGGTCTCCCTGCCCTGCTCGGGGCCCTCACCTGGCTTCTCATCACCCCCAGAATTAAGCCCACCCTCCGGAGCCCTCCAGACTTTACACCGCCCTAGTCTTTCCTCCCCCTGCCTCCCCCCTCCGGCTCTTCCTCTGCCGATTTCCTGCCTGCCTGTGCTCCAGACACACCCAGTCTCATTCATTCATTCATTCATTCACTCATTCATTGGCTCGGACCAGCGAGCTCAGAAGGCCTCTGTGAGACAGTGAGAGGGATACAGCACCATCTAGGGAAGAAGGCTCCAGTGGGGAGCAGGGCCCTGCCGGGTGCTCAGGTGGAGACAAGCTTGTGCGTTCGGGTGACCAGGAGGAGAGCAGGGTGGCTGGAGAGGAGGGAGGCAGGGGGAGGCCTCCGAGGCCAGACCACGCAGGGCCTCGGCTCAGTCTGGGTGGCTTGGGGGCTTCACAGGTGGGAGCAGAGGAGTCTCTTGACCTAATTTATGTTCTTCAAAGGCTCACCAGTCAGGCACCGGTGACGGCGCTGGTTTTCCTCAGGGCCTTTGCACAGGCTGTGCCTGCACCCCACCCGTACGTGTGAGACGAAGTCCTCCCGGAGCCGTCCCTGGCCTGGATCGGCGAGGCCTCTCTTCTAGGCTTCCCGGAGACCCCAGCCTCACCATGTCCCCAGGCCTGGAAGCGCCTAGCACGCAGTAAGTGTTTGCCACATGTTTACCGAAGACAAGAAGATAGATGGAGGGCGAGCAGGCGGCGGGGGGTGGTGAGGGGGGAGGATGGGAGACTATAATCTGCTGGAGGCCGAGTGGTGGTGACGGGTCCCGGGCGCCAGGCTGCAGGCAGGGGTGGCCTCAGTGGGACACTAAGGGGCCTTCCCCGAGCAGAAGTGACCCGGGGATCCCAGGGACCCAGATGTCTCTCTGCGGGGAGGGCAGGGCAGAAAGAGGAAGTGCAACTCCACACCCGCGAGCTCTGGGAAGCTAGGGATGCTGTGTCGGAGCCGTGAGGTGGCCCCACCTTGCCTGGCACGGAGGTCCTGGGACATGAGAGCCTCTAGCCTCAGACCCCCATCTGGTCCCTCGGTGCTGTCATGCCCGCCTGGAATCCTGGCGGGGCTGCCCCGAGCGCCTGCCGAAAGAGGACAATGCTATGTGTCCCCCATCAGACCCTGACCTCCTCAGAACCAGGGCGGTGTCTCCACCCTCAGACTAGAGGGCTCCCTGAGACCAGGGGCTGTGCCTCTACCATCAGACCGGTGGTTTTCCAGAGAGGCTGGGGCCCAGGCCCCTCCCATTCCAGGCAGCCAGGAGCATGCTGTCCCCTCCCTCCTCTCCCCCACAATGCCAACGCCAGAGCTGACCACAGTGTAGGGTGGAGGCCTCAGCTACTGACGCTGAGGTCCGTCCTTCAAACAAGATGAAGTGAGCCAAAATACCTCCCCCGCCTGGCCCCTGGGGCTGTCACGAGAGTGTGGACACCTATAAAGTGGCTCATCAGCCCTGCTGTTTGCTGCTGGGGTTGAATCTCAGCTTCTGTACTCACCGGCTGTGTGACCTCGGATACGTGACTTAGCCTCTCTGAGCCTCAGCCCCTCATCTTCAACACCTGCCGCGCTGGGTTGCCGCGACGATAGAATGCGTCAATCCCTGTACACATCCGCAGGTCCCAGGGACACCGAGAAGCTACAGGTAGC
Source organism: Prionailurus viverrinus (assembly GCF_022837055.1). Taxonomy (NCBI): domain Eukaryota; kingdom Metazoa; phylum Chordata; class Mammalia; order Carnivora; family Felidae; genus Prionailurus; species Prionailurus viverrinus. The sequence continues at coordinate 128,536,216 of NC_062567.1, forward strand.
GTGAGCCTCCCCTGTCCTCATTTGCGGCAGGGGCAGATGGGCCGGCAGCCTGGCTCTCTTTCTGCAGCGCTGAGGCCTTCACTGTGAACCCCGTGCGGGCCCCAAGCCCTTTGCACGGGCTGTTCCCTGTCACTCTCTTAATCCTTCAGCAGGTTGGGGTACCAGCCGCCCTGAAGCCTTCCCATTCTCTGACGCTCCCTCTTCTGGCTTCTCTTTTATCCATCAGGCAATTATTTTATATTTGCTCTTTTTTTTTTTTTTTAATCAAAGCACTGCTTGCCGGTAAATTTTACAAACCAAAGTGATGAAAAGGACTTATAACAGCAGAAAATGGCAGTCCTCTCACAGCCCTGCCCCCACCCTTATGCCAGAGGCAATTTCTAGCTCTTTCTCCTTGTATTTGCCTCCGTCTTGCTAATTATCAGGTTTCTTTTTCCATCTTTTGAGCCTCCAATCTGACCCATTATCTACTGACTTCCTACTATGCTACGTGAGGATTCTAGATTTCTTACACACTCTGGCTCCTTCTCTCCACCCTCCACCGAACGGCGTTTTCGGTTAAGTGCATGTTCAGTGTTTTCATTAGGAATGTACCGTACATGTTATTTCCTGCCCAGCCTGGAGTTCACAACCGCTTCATTTTTTTTTTTTCATTTGCTCGTTTTTTGTGTTTTTTAATATCTCAGTTTTCTAGGACTCCGTATTTGCACAAGCTCCGACCTACAGCTCAGGAAAAACCTCACAGGGGAATGTGAGCCTGGTCAGGATTTCTATGTGGAGATGTCTCAACTCTGCCCATCTGTCCTGGCTGTCCTCTGTGCCTGAGCGTGGCTACCGCCCTGAGACGCTCTCTTCGCTGCTCTCTCAGTGATCCCTTTCAGCTTTTTCCCTGTTAGGTCCTGTTTCTTGAATCTTCCTCCATAATGGTTTACTCCCTTATTTTGCCGGTGCGAAACCTCTACTAACTCCCTGAGCCGGTGTGCACATGTGAAAATAGTTTATTCTCCTCTCATGCGCATGGATAGCCTGGCTGGGTATAGAATTCTAGGTTGAGAATTACTTTGACTCAGGGGTGGAAGGCATCTGTCCATGTCTCTAGCTCCCAGTACTGTTCTTATTCTCAATCAATTGTGGGTAACCTTAGGTCATTTTTTTCTTTATAACGGAAGCTTCTAGGATGTTTGCTTTATCCCCAAATTTCAGAGATTTCCTAACGCGTGGGTCATGCCACCCAGCCTACCCCAACAACAAGTGTTTGGGGCATTTAGCGCACTGTGTTAACCTAAAGATTTGTGTTCTTCAGTTCTGGGTAAGATTTCTCTATTATTTTCTTTTGGAACTCCTGTTATTTGACTATTGGCCTCCTGGATTAACCCTGTAATTTTCTTGTTGTTTACTTTTACCGTCTTATTCTACCTTCTGAGAGTTGTTTCTATTATTGTTGCTGTTCCCTCTGCTTTTTCTTCCAAACCTTTTATTTAAAAACTATTTTATTTTCTTTTTTAAGTTTATTTATTTATTTTGAGAGACACAGTGATAGCACGAGTCGGGGAGGGACAGAGAGAGAGAGGGAGAGAGAAGGAGAGAGAGAACCCCAAGCAAGCTCTGAGCTGCCAGCGCAGAGCCCCATGTGGGGCTCAAACCCACAAAACCTTGAGATCGGGACCTGAGCCAAAACCAAAAGCTGGACACTAAGCCACCCAGACACCGCCTAAAAAATGTATTTTTAAAGTTTATTTATTTATTTTGAGAAAGAGAGAGAGAGAGAGAACACAGGAGGGGCAGAGAGAGAGGGAGAGAGAGAATCCCAAGCAGGCTCTGCACTGTCAGCACAGAGCCTGATGCAGGGCTTGATCTCATGAACTGCGAGAACACGACCTGAGCTGAAACCAAGAGTTGGACACTTAACCGACTGGGCCACCCAGGTGCCCCGTACGTTTTTAAAATTTTAATAAACATAGTATTTTTCATTTCTAAGAGCTCCTCTCGGTTTTCTGATTGTTCCTTTATTATGGTATTCTGGTTTTGTTTATGGCTATGCTACGTTTCCTTCTCTCTCCAAGGATAGCCGTGGTAGTTTCTTCAAAGTTTTCTTCTGATCGCTGCCTTGTCTCTATTTCTTGCTAATTCCTTTTTCTCTGTTTGTTTGATTGAGTTTTCTTCAATCGTCCATTCATCTTCTGTTACCCATTCATTTTTCGGAATGAAGCCTTAACACTCAGATTGGCAGCTCCGTGTAGGAGGACAGGGCTTGCGAGGCAATGAACATCGCTATAGGGACAGCTGGCTCTTTCGTCAAGCATACCTAGATGGGACCAGAGGTCAGCACCTGTGAGACTTCTCTCTGGGGTGGTCAGATCCTATCCGCAGACTCCTATCTGTATGCCTGGGTGCTAGCATTCCTGAACTAAGCCAGGGAGAGGAGGTGGGCTAGGGTCGCCCTGTTCAGTATTCCGACTTCCACTGAATCCCCCTGTATCAGTCAGCTACTGCTGTGTAACAAACAACCACACACATGGCTTTGGTGCACGAGAATAAGCATTTATTGTACCTCACACCTTCAGGTCAGCTGGAGTGGGTTAATCTAGGCAGGTCGGCTCTGAGCTGCAAGCAGCTGGGTACCTCTGCCGTCGCATTCTTGGATCCACTGGGCTTACCAAGGCATGTTCTTTTGTCAGCACAAGAGAGCATGTCCAAGGGTGCAAGCACATCAAGTCTCTCCTTACGATGCATATGCTAACATCCCACTGGCAAAAGGCAAGGCCGAAGGCCAAAGCTAGTCAGTGGAGCAGGGAGGGGAAGTGTGCTCTTACCCTGGAGGGGGGCGTGGAGGGAGTAATCACCTGCCAAGCATTATCAGACCTACTGCACCTCAAACAATCAGTCTGGGGGCTCACCCCCGCCTGCCCTGTAGCTGGTGTCCTTGGGTCCAGAAATGTCTGGTTGGATTTTCCTGCCCAGGCTAGGGAGGGATGGTTGCCTGGCTGCATCGTGCAGGGTGGGGGGGAGGGGGGAGGGGCTCTGGGGGTCTAATTGCCCCTTAAACAAACTTCTAAATAACCCGCCAGTTTTCAGCCTCCCTCCTGGCCATCTGCGGTGGCTGAATCCCCCACTTGGAAGCTTCCCTGGGATTCTGCAAGGCCCGGTGGGTTGCGTCTCTTCCACCTGCAAACCCCCCCCCCCCCCCCCGCCGCCCCTCCCGCAGCACAGCAGGCGCTTGGGTTTGCCTTCCCCGGTCCTCTGTTAAATCATTTACCACCCCTCCATCTGCTCTCCGTACTTGTGTGCTGGGTGCTGGCTGGTCTGGGTTCACAGGTGTCTCCTGGTTTCCTTGAAGATGAGAGTTTGTGTTTCTGTTTCGTGTTCTCCATATCGTCGTCGTCGTCGTGGTGGCTGCTTTTCAGCAAGGGGGAGGGGCCAGAAGCAGCTGTGGCCCAGCACCCCGAGACAAGACCCTCCTCTTTGCTCTGTTGCATACACTTCTGTGGTATGTGGATCGACCACACGGCAGGTGTTGAGTTGCTGGTCGGTCCGTCTCACCGGCCCTTGAGCCCCCTGGGGAGCGCGGGGCCGGGCGTCACCCTCGCGGCACCTCCAGCTCCCACGCAGCTTGGCATGGAGCCCCTGGCTCTACGTGAGAACTGAAGTGAAGGGACTAAAAGTGACATGGATGACTGCTCGTCGTTCCACCTAGCTTAGGGCCTTCAGAAGTCTTCTAGAACCATCCTAGATCTCCGTCGCCCTCCCCAGAGCCTAGCCTGCCCTGCCTCTTACATCCCATGAGGCCTGGATGGAGTCAGAGGTCCCCAGAGGCGACTCTTTCTCTGGTTGCGGGTTGGGGGGCGGAGAGGCGAAAGAGCAAAGGCAGAAACTTTTCTCGGCCCCGGAAAAGTCGCCGTTTCGGCATACCACGGTAGTATTTCCCATGATTTTACGAGGTGGCCGGACTCAGTGGGATGCTCGTCTGCTCCGCATGATTTTGGCCGGGGCCGCCGTCATCCGGGGACTCGACTGGGCTGGCACATCCAAGATGGCTGACGCGCACGACCGGCGCCTTGGCCAGGATGGCTGGGAGGCTGGGCTCAGCTGGGTCACTGGAAGGGCTGGGTCTCTCTCTCTCTCCAGTAAAGTCTATTCTTCCGTCTGCTTGTTCGTTTACATCAACAACACGCACGTATCCAGCGTGGACTAGGTCCCAGACACCTGCTAGGGTCATGGTGAGCCATCCAAGCAGAGGGGCCATTGCCCGGGGCTCCCTGCGGACTCAGCTGTCCCCACTGGGCTGCGAGCGAGCTCCTGAGAGCAGGCCCACGCTTGACTCACCCTCAACCCCCGCGTTTGGCACACCGGCCCAATAAGCATTTGCTCAGTGATTGGGTGACTGAATGAATCAATAGCTGGGTGAGCATTTCTTTAGGGCAATGGGCGTATATCGTGCCATCTGGGTCGCACAGACCCCCTGAGGCTTCGCTCTCCTATCCAAGGACCTATCTGGTCCTCTGCCACTTTGCACAGCGATACAGGAGGAAGAACACGGCCCTGGGAGACCCAAGACCTCAGTCACAAACGCTGTCAGCTAACATCAACAGAGGCCTGCCCAGCAGGGGCGTAACCAATAGGTGGTTTCATTTTCCTTTTGTTCCCCTAGCAAGGCAGCCGTTGGCGCCGGTTCTGCGGCCACCCGAAGTTGTCAAGGATCCCCCCTCTTTGCGTCCCTCTGCTCCTCCACTCTTAGCCTGTCAGCTTGTGGCTGCGTGCTTGTGGTTTCATGTGTATAAGATGGCTGCTGCAGCTCCAGACATCTCATCATTATTCATCGGGGAAGAGGACAGGACAAAGGGCCGGCCATTTTTGCGTTTTGTGTTTTTTTTTTTTGGGGGGGGGGGCGGAAGAAAACACAAACTTTCCCAGAAGCCACCTCTCCAGCTGACTTACACCTGCCTTGCTGGCCAGAACTGGGCCCCCGTGGGACCCCAGCGGCAAAGCAGGCCGGGAGAACAAGTGTTTTGGTCTGGGGCGAGGGACCTCGCGGCTCTCCCCGAAAACTAGGTTTCTGTTAGCAGGAAGGATGCGAGCAGTGGGAGCAGATGGGAAAGGAGAGTGTCTGCCTTAGTGAGTTGAGCTCCAGCCCAACCGACTCCCGTGCCCTCCTGTGCCCCTGTTTCCTTCTCCGCAAAACCAAGCTACTAACACCTACACTGGGAGGCCCCGAGGGGGGATTAAATGAGATAATATCGGCTAGGTGAGAACGCACGGTGGTGAGAGAATTTATTTCCTGGCGTTGCTGTTGGCATAAAGCAAGGGCTGTGCCCACTGGGGCAGGCTCGGGGGAAGAGGCACGTGGCAGAGACCCCCCCTCCCCCCCGCACGCCCTTGGCATCTAGGGAAGTTAGAGGCGCAGAGGAAATTCTTCGAGGAAAGAGGACCAGACCAGGGTGTGCCAAGGGCTAAGACGAAAGAGAGGTCTTTGAGGAAATGAGAGTTCGGTCTGAGGCTGGAGTGGAGGCGGGGTGTGGCCAGGCCTCGGGAGTCAAGGGAAGGGGTCCCAGATTTATCTGGAGGCCCCGGAAAAGCCGGGAGCAAATGAGGTTCGCTTCAGACTCTGGACGACTGGAGGGGGCGCCCCAGGGCTTCTAAACAACCAGCGTGTCCGATTATGGGGGGTGATGGGTCTGTGTTCGCCACATGCTAGCGAGCGAGCAGGCGTGGGGTTTTCAGGGGGGGTGGTTTGTTTCCGTGGTGAAGTCACCTTAAAAACAGAAAGGCCTTGTCTGAGCGGAGGCTGAGAGGCGCCATGGGGTTTCCCCCTGCTAAACCCAGTTCCTTTCAAAGGGGTGGGGGTTCCTGGGAGGCCGGTGAGGTGGAGGGCCCTGCCTCTCCCAACATCAGGACTTATGGGGGCGGCTGGGGGGGCGGGGGCGGTGAGCAGAGAATCGCAGAGAACAGAAACCCAAAGCATTTCGCGGGCTGGCAACCGGGGGGACTTCTGTGCCGTGGGGGACGGGGTCTTAGACCTCTCTTTTTTTATTCCTGCCTTGTAGCTTCCTTGTAGCTTCTCCAGAGTGTCAGCCCCCGAGGGCAGGAGCTCATGTGCAGCACTGGACCCCGCACCTGGAACAGAGGGAGAAGGCGCGCCATAAACATGCATTGGATGCGTCCATGAAGCTTGGACAGAGGAGAGCAACCGTCCACAGGAGCGCAAAGGCTGGCACTTGTCAATTAGGAAACTCTAAGGTGGGAGCGCAGTCCCCTCTCTCTCTTAAAGAAACTCGCTCTTGCTTCGTGCCTCCAGGGACGGGCATTGCTTCCTTACCCCGTGGGGACCCTTTCGGTGACCCGCAATAAGGGTGGTTGGGGAGTTCTGGCTGCTCGACACCCATAATCCCGAACTCCAACAAGGGCTCGGTCCTCCTTGGGGAGATAACCCCTCCACCTGAAGTAGATAAGGTTCTTATCGGCTTGGAACCACCCCTCACTCCAGCATGGGGTGTGGTCCAGGTCTGGCCAATCAGAGCTCAGCACCCTCCCCCCACCAAATAAGATTGGTTGAATACGACCCGCAAGTAAGCTGGTCCAATCAGAGTAAACCTTAATTAGAAGTTGGCCTGGGGACCGGGCGCCTGGGTGGCGCAGCCGGTTAAGCGTCCGACTTCAGCTAGGTCATGATCTCGCGGTCTGTGAGTTCGAGCCCCGCGTTGAGCTTTGGGCTGATGGCTCAGAGCCTGGAGTCTGTTTCCGATTCTGTGTCTCCCTCTCTCTCTGCCCCCCCCCCCCCGTTCATGCTCTGTCTCTGTCCCCAAAAAGATAAATAAACGTTGAAAAAAAAATTGAAAAAAAAAAAAAAAAGAACTTGGCCTGGGGCAGATACTTGTGCTTTTTTTTTTTGGCCGAACTTGAACCCGGAAGAATGCTCTTGAGAGACACCTGCCAGAAAATGAACCAGACAGCAGGAGGCAGAGCAAAGAGGTACAGGAAAGCAAGCCCTGATGACATAATTTGAGCCCCCCCCCCCCTTGATCAAGCTGCACCTGAAGACACGATCTTTCCAAATTTGAATCAGTAAATTTATTTTCTGCTTAAGCAGGTTGAATTGGGTTTTCCATTTGCAATAGCAAAAGTCCTGGCTGGCAGCGTCTGAAAGTTTTAAGACTCCTACGGGCAAAAGTAGCTCAGGGTCCTGTGATTGGTGGAGAAAGCCTCGAGGGGTGGCAGGAGTCCGCGGGACCCAGGGTTTTGACGGGCGGTTGCAGGCACCCGCCGACATTCAGAGAATTCGGTTTATTTCATGTTGTCCCAAAGAAGAGCGCTCAGACCAGACAAGCAAACTTCTGAGACACTCACTTTGGCTCAGGAGAAGGAGAACTTTCAGACAAGCAAGCCCACCAATATTGGAGTAGTAGCCGGCCTCAGGAGGGAGCTAGAGACCCGTCCTTGAAGGCATATTGGCAACAATCTGGCCCGAAATTTCCAGAGGGGATTCAGGCGTCGGGTGGGACTGGGGCAAAGGGGTAGACGCTGCCATTGTGTGGCAGCGGGCACGGACAGCACTAATACAAAGGGGGCTCCCCTCTGGCCCCGGGGAGGTGGGGGGAGGGCAGGAGCAGCAGGGGTTGGGAACAGAGCCTGCGAATTCACACCCTTCCAGCCCCAGGGGGCCTCTGGCCCAGAGAAGCCCATCAACCAAGCTCTGCAGCCCTCTGCTAGGAAACACCACGGGCGGGGAGGGGACAGTGTGGCCAGCCGGGGTGCCATTGGGCTTTATGGGAGGGCCCTGGAGGTCAGAACCATCTGGCTGGGAGGGCTGGGTGCAACCTAGAAGGCAGACACGCAGGGGGTGAGAATCTGATGGCGAGCAGAACCGCCTGCTCCCTCGCCGCTTTCCCAGCTCAAGGCTCACGGCCGCCTCCTGGCTTTGGCTCCAGGTTGGCCCTCCCACCAGTCCCCCGCCACCCCCCCCAACCCCCCCCCCCCCCCCCCCGCTTGCCCACCACACCAAGGCCTCTCCAGCCTTCTAGTCCCACGTCTCCAGGCCGCCTCCAACCCACACTGGTCCCCCTTCTAACCCCCTGGAGTCTCAGCTCAGTCTGCCCTGCCTCCACCCTTATGTGCGGTGCCGGCTCCTCCCCGCTCTCCTGGGGGGTGGGGCCAACGCATCTTCCCATCCCGGTCCCCATCCCTGGCCTCCGGCAGGGTCGGCAGGGTGGGAGCCTAGCGACACCCATGCCTTGGCTCTGGCACCTTCCTGCTGGGAACTGGGCTCCACTGAGCTGGACCGGCTCAGGCAAATAGGGAAACTGAGGCCACTGCGATGCTTGCCCTTCTGTCTTGGCCTAAACGCCACTCCCGGTGAAACGCAAGGCCACTGAGCAGTGGCTAAACACCCCCCCCCACCCCGCCGCCCCCCAGCCGGAGCCTGCTGTGTGCAGGTGGAGGACGGGTCACGAAGCGGGGAAGGAGGCGCTCTTACCCTAAAGGATGCTGCAGGGGCGCTTCTGTGGCCGCGTGGGCTGGGGGCACAGGACGGCCCGGATCGCCTCATCGAAGACGGTTTTCAGGCCTCGCTGGGTGAGGGCTGAGCACTCCAGGTATTTGACCGAGTCTAGGGTGGGGTGGCAAGAGGGCAGGCCAAGGTCAGGGGCCGGCCCTGGGCAGAAACCTCTCCCAAGCCACACAACTGTGCCAGGCTGTGGGGGCCACCTGGGCTGTGCCACTCAGAGGAGAGTATCCACAACTCTGTGTCTCGGTTTCCCCATGTCTGAAATGGGGAGCTTGGTTTCCAAAAGAGAGGCTAAGACCCACAAGAGCGGGTCTGTATCTTCCTGAGACACGTAAGCCCTTAGGGAAGGCAGGCAGGAATGTTGACACATTCCTAAAGGAAACAAGGGCTCCAGCAACAGTGACTGAACCTCTCCACGTCTCAGTTTCTCCGAAAAACTAGCCGCACACCTGCCTCCACGCTTCCCCCCCCCCCCCCCCGGGAGGCCTGAGGCGCTCACAGCCCGGTCACCAGGACCTTCCAAGTGCCATCTGACCATTCCTTAACATCGTCCCATTTGACAGATTCGGAAACTGAGGCTCGTAGGTGCGAAATCATTTGTCCAAAGTCACATGCTGGGTGTTTCTCGTCCACCTCGGGGCGGCTGGGGACTGTCAGTGAGGGGAACGGGAGTAGAGTTTTCCCTCCCTGTTGAGGGGACCAGCCTTCTCCCACCTGACCGCTCAGGGCAGGAGCCCGGGGCACAGACGGTCAGGCGGAGCCCTTACTCCCAGGGGCCGCGTTCATGCCCTTCTGGAAGGAACCTGCCTGAGTTCCCGCGTCTGCTACAACACAAATCGTTTCCCTGAAGTAAGGAACCACAAAACCCCTTCTTTGAGAGGGCTGGGGCTGACCTCAGGAACCAGAGGAAAGGCAGGGGCAGGAAGGGGAACTTTGTCCCCCTAGAGTCTGCCCTTCTAGAAGGAAGGAAGCAGACCAAGGCTGATAGGTGCCCCTGCCAAGCACTGAGCTGGGGGCTTCCAAAAACCCTGTGAAGAAATACTGTGATTCCCCACTTCCCAGATGAGGAAACAGGCCCAGAGAGGGGAAGCCTGGGGCCCAGAGACACACAGCTGGGGAGAGGAGAGCCAGGACCTCAAGAGGGACTGCCCCTGGAAGGAGGAAGCCCACAGATGCCCTGGGGTTGGGAAGAAAGAAAGGGCAGTGACAAGGAAACCGAGGTTCAGAGAGTATGTCACTTGCACAAAGTCACATGCTGGCTGTGTCCCCTGCACTCGGGAGCATATTCCCAGCAGGGAGCGCACAGAGTGGTCCCAGGGCCTGGCTGGCAGAGGCCAGACTCCTTTGGTTCAGGTTCAGGTTCAGGTTCCGGAGCGTCATCATCTTATAACCCTTTTGTGCCTAGAAGGGTGTCGCCGGGCATTGGCCACTGTCTCCCCGCGAGGGACCACAGCCAGCGTCGACTTCTTCCGCACCCACCAACTGCCTCCTCCCTGGCACCTGCCACCCCCTTGCTTCCTCTCGGCTCAGTGGCATCCAGAGCAGCGGCCCTGAGTGGAGGTAGAGGGGGGTGGGGGGAGGGTGCTGGGCTCCCTTCAGCTCTGCCTCTGATCACCCTAGGACTCTGGCCAGTCCCCCTCTCTGTGCCTCAGTTTCCCATCTGTCTAGGACATGGTGACTCGCGACGCGTATCGAGCGGAGGCAGGTGGGGTAGAGGAGCGCCGAAGGCGTGGGGGCAGGTCAGGGGGGCCGCAGATGCCCTTGATCTCCATGACCAATGGAGCCAGGTTGCCAGCTTTGGATCTGAGCTCTGCCCTAGCCTGGCTGGGTGGCCTTGAGCGGGCGACTTCTCCCCGAGCTTCACTCTCCTCTTCTGTAAAGTGGGGTCAACCAGAGACCCTCCTTCATGGTCGCCGGGGGAACAAGGAGGGGAGGTACATGGCCCAGCGCCCAGGAGGTGCTCAGTCTCCATCAGCCAGCCGCGATTACACCAGCCGGGACCTCAGCTGCCTCCCCAACTCGCCACCACAGGCTGGGGGCCGAGGCGGCCGCCGCCCTTCTCATCACACCAGCAGGTCCCCCTCTCCGGCCTCCCCTCTGGCCTAGGCTGGTCCGAGTCAAGTTCAAAGTCACTGCCCCTGCCCCTGCCCCACCCCCCACTGGGGATCAGCTCCGGGAGGGAGAGGCTAGAGACCAAGGCACGATCTGGAGCCATCTCCTTATAGAGGAGGAAGGACCTTTGGGGCGTGTGCAGGCCGGCCCATGTGGACGGAGAGACTGAGGCCCAGAGAGGGGGGGGCCGCTCTCCCAAGGTCACGCACACAGTCAGCGCTGGAACCAGGACCGCAATCCAGGCTTCTAGCCCCCTTCTCCGTGTCCCAAAGCACAGGCTTTAGAAGGGAAGGGCTCACAGGCAGGCTGGGGAGTCAGCCCCGGGCAGGAGGAGGTGGGGGACAGGCTGGTCAGAAAACAAGAGAGGGCAAGGGGGCAGGCCCGGTATTTGCGAGGAACGCCAGCAGGCCTAGGAGCCAAAGACCCCAGGATGGGGCCCGGGACCCAGGCTTAAGTGGCAGCCACAGGCCCCCCGAGAAAGATGGCCATGTCAGTGGACTAGTCACAGGAAGGGGGTGGGGGTGGGGGGGGCAGCTGCGGTTTCTCTTCCTGTAGAGATGTGAGTCCCCGGAGCCCTCCCAGTTCCGGCGGAAGGAAGAGTGTGGGGCTGAGGCAGGGCCGGGGCGGGGGGTGGCGGGGAGGGGGGCCCCAGCCTCCTCAGGGACCAAACCCTGGGCCTTCAGGACCCTGTGTCGAGGCAGAGCGCCCCGGGCAGCTGGGTCACTGCTCGTAGTGGCCAAACTCGGCTAGGGACGCTTGGCTCTTGGGCAAGAGCCCCACCCCCAGGCCGCAGGCAGGTCAGGCCTTGACCAGGGACAGCAGGCCCAGGTGCCAGGGGAGAGGCTGGACCCATCGGTTCTGGCCTCCCCGGTGCAGGAAGCCCTGAGCCGCCACGAGGAGGCCGCCGAGCCAGCAACGTGCTCTCTTGCATTCCACTCCCAGTTCCGTCACCTGCTGGCCCTGTGACCTTGAGAGGTGACTTTACTTCTCTGGGCCAGTAATCGGGAGGCAAAGAGGAGTTGGCCTGAGGAGGGGGCCTGGGGAAAGGGAAGTGAGAAGGAGGCAGAAGGGGAATCACCCCTTCAGACCTGAGGCAAAGCACCTCCTCCGGGAAGCCTTCCTGGAAAACTCAACCTCGACTTGGCTGCTCGTCCCCAGACAGCCAGCCCCCCCGGCACAGCCTGGCCCTGGAGCCCCTTTAATCCCAAGTGAGGCTGAGGCGGGCTCCCCCCTGCAGAGGGCTCCCCTCTCTGAGCCCGAGCCCCGAGCCCCGTACCGATCTCCTTGGCCAGTGCCAGGCCCTGCGGGTAGGTAATAGGCGCCAGCTTCTTCTCCTTCAGCCTCTCGATGGTGTCCTTGTCGTCCCGCAGATCCAGCTTGGTGCCCACCAGGATGATGGGCGTGCTGGGGCAGTGGTGCCGCACCTCAGGGAACCACTGGGCGGGCGGGCGGGGGGGGGGGGGTGAGAGGCGGTGCGGGCAGGAGGGGGCACGGGAACGGGGAGAGGAGGGGCACCGAATGTGAGGAGAGAAGAGGGGCGGCGAGGCGGGGAGGAGGGGGTGTGGGGAGGAGAGGGGACGAGGTTACAGAGGGTGGGGAGTAAAGCTAACCACCCCAGCCCCCTCGGAGCCCCCTCTGAGTCTCACCCCCAGAGACTCACAGCCCTGGTTGGCACTGGGGACCCTCTGCTGCCCCTGCCCCTGCCCTAAAGTCATCAGCAACCCCTCCCCGGGTCACCCACCCCAAGCCCCCAAGGCCCCACTCTGTCCTGCTCACCTTGGCACGGACATTCTCGTAGGAGGCAGGGCTCACAAGGGAGAAGCAGATGAGAAAGACGTCCTGGGGACAGAGCAGGCAACGGTCACCCGTGAGAGGCCTGGAGGCATCACCTGGGCCCTTCCCACACCTGGGCAGCCACCGAGCTGTTTGTGGATCGAGGCTTTTCTAAGGGACTAATCCTCACACGACAGGCTGCCCCATGCTACAGGTGGGGAGAGTGAGGCTCACAGAAGCCCGGGGCTTGTCACCCGGGATTCCAGAACCTGTACTCCTCACCGGGCACTCACTACCTACCCTCTGGTCACCAGCCCTTTCCCGGCCAGCCTGGAGGGAGAGCCTGTAGGCTCGCCCCCATCTCTCCTCCCCTCCCCAGCACCCCTGGGACTCAGAGTCCTCGGCTCCCTATTTGGGCCCCGTCCGGGGTCTTCCTGCCCCACCCTTGGGCAGCCCCGGGGGGTGCCAGAGCCCATGAGGCAGGGGAGGCCGGGGAGATGGGCACAGTGAGAGCAGGGTAGCTGAAGCCAGGCGGGGAGGGGAGGAGGCCCCGCTCTGGCCAGAAGGGTCATTACTGACAGGGGCAGGGTTGCCCGGCCCTGGCCCCAGGGCATCGCCCCCAGAGGGAGCGGGACGAGCTCAGGCTGGGGACAGGAGGACAGGGAAGCACACCGTCTGTGGATAGGAGAGCGGCCGGAGGCGGTCATAGTCCTCCTGCCCCGCGGTGTCCCACAGCCCCAGGTTCACGGGCTTGCTGTCCACCATCACATTGGCTGAATAGTTGTCGAACCTGCGGGGAGCAGGCAAGACAGGAGGGTCAGTCTCCACGCCCCGGACCCCGGGCCCTCCTTCCGGCCTCCCGTTGCTTGGTGCGGAGGCCCAGGGAGGGGCGGCCACCGTCAGACTCGCACGGCCCTGTGCAGTCGGCTTTCCCTCTGGGTTTTGCTGGTTTTTTCCCCATTACTGATTCATTACCTTAAAAAAAGTGTTAACTGCAGGTAAACCTCCAGAGAAAGACATGGTCTCTCCGTCCCTTTTCTGCCCTTGGCCTATCTTTTGAAGAAGTGACTTTGGGGGCGGGGGGCGTCGCAGAGCATCCCCCCTAAGGCTCGACCCGCATCAAATTTACCCGCGTCCTGTGCTGCACTGATGTGGGTCACCCTGTCGCGGGTGGGGTCCTCCCCTGAAACAAACCCTGAGCGGAGGAGGTGGCAGCCTCGGGAGGGGAGCGAGGAAGAGGCAAAGAAGGGACACCAGCTGTTCCGGGGGGCGCTATTGAGGGGTCCCAGCAGAGGCAGCTGGGAGACAGGGCGCCCCCCGACCCCTGAGGGGCAGGAAACGAGGTATTTGTCCAGCATCCCTATCTTGCATTGGCAGAAGGACCTCCGGGGGCGCTAAATTCCTGGTCTTCCAGGCTGGTGGCAGGGGGCTTGGAGTGTGTGTGTGGGGGGGTGACACTTTTGAGAAATGCCACCAGCACATACAGGAAAGACATGTGTCAAAGGGTTGGGCGTGGTGGGGGGGGGGGTTGTTGCTAGGGGGATGCCAATAGCGACAGCTAAAATCTCCCACCAGCACCAGGGAGGCTTCCAGGGCCATCACACAAGCTTCCAGACTTTTCTTTCTTCTTTTTTTTTTTTTTTTTTGTTTTAATCCAACCCAACACTATTTCTCACTACACATACCCCTGAAAGGAAAGTGCTGGTTTTTCAGCCTATAGAAAAGAAAACTGGGATCAGAGAGGTATAGCCATCTGCCCAAGGCCCCACAGCCAGCGAGGGACCGAACTAAGTTAGAAGCCAGTTGCGTGGGGTCCCAGCGCTCACGTCTGACGCTCACTGCCCTGTGCCCCAGCTGGGTTACCACAGATGCCCTCACCTCCCGCCCACGAGGGCTAGGGATCATCATCTTGTCCCTCCCCACGAAAGCCACCCGCTCCTTGTCCCCTGGCCTGGCCCACTGAGACCTCAGGATCCTCCTCCTCTCCTCATACACCAGCCAAGCTCTTTCCCGGGCAAGGCTCACGCTGCCCACCTCCCTGAGCTTGATCATGGCCGTGCGTCCCACCCAGACGCCACCTCCCGTTCAAGAGTCAAATTCCCGCCCAGGCAGTTCCTCCACTGCGGTGGGGAGGGGGAGGGGGCCACCCCCTTCCCCCAGCCTCCACCTGGAAAGAGCTCACTGTGCCCTCCCCTAGGCAACCGCTTTATCTTGACCTTGAAGAGGCAATCCGTGTGTTTCTATCTTGCTGGGGGTCAGGGCTCCACAGGGCCCTGGCTGCTTCCCAGGCCTGGCACCCAATACATGCAGGTAGATGGGAACTAAAGCCGACTGAACTGAAGCCCTTGGAACGCCACCTCCTCCAGGAAGCCGCCCCAGAATGCTGCTTGGTGACCGGCTGCAGAAGCCCCAGTGCTTCAGGGTGCCTCCCGAAACAACCGTTCTGAGAAAGACCCACGCACGCACCCCCAAAAGTGGGCAGCCTGCTATTTTTAGCACCCCATACTTATTCATCCATGGAGTGTTCCGGTCACTTCTCGGTTCCTCAGAGAGCCCCACTCCCTACTGCCTAGAAGCTGCCACAAACACTTCTCTGACTCTCCACTCTGCTTCCTCCCTCGCTCCGCCTCCCCAGTGCCCAGCTGACTCTTACTCAGGCGCCTCTAGCCCCGTGTCAAGGTCATCTCCCCTCTAGCCCCATGTCAAGGTCATCTCCCGCAGGAAGCCTTTCCTGCCCCCCAGCCCGCCCATCCAGGCCCCAACCCAGCAATCTTTGCCCAAACAACAGACACCACGCCTGGCTTGTTCCTCACTGAACCCTGAGGCCCCTGAGGCATTTGTCACATAGTAGGGGCTCTGTGTACCAACTCTAGCTATCAGCCATGCCCTGGGGGATTTCAGGAAGAAGGCGCCGTCCAGGGAGACACCGCGGGGCATCACGGGAAAAGACGCACCTCTGGTGTCTTCTGCTTCGGTCGGAAACATTCCTTTGGGACACGCTGAGGAAGGAGGGACACTCTCCTCTCTAATGTCCAGCCTGAAATTCTGGTGCCAGAAAGCCTCCCAAGATTCCTTGCACCATCCACACACACACACACACACACACACACACACACACACACACTTGTCCCTCCCCAGAGGCCCAGCCGCCAGAGCCGGAGGGATTATTGCAAGGATGCACCAGCAGTCTAACCTCCCGGGGGGGCCCCTTCCTTGAGATCCACAGGCAGCCAGCACCAGAGGAACCGCTCTGGCCAGCCCTCACCCCCTTACCCAGATGAGGAAACTGAGGCCCACAGACAGGAAGGCACTTGCCCAAGATCTCACAGTCAGTCGGCGGCAGAGCCAGGACTAGATTCAGAAAATCCCCACCTGGGAAACATTGAGGCCACTTCAGAGCTTGAGGCTCGGAGGTTTGAGCCCGGGCCTGGGGCATCCCTGAGCTGGGGGGAAGGCAGGGAACTCACGTCTGCTGAGCACCCAGAGCCGCCAACGACTGTTCCAGGCCCTTCGTACTTGGGCCACTTCAGTGGGCCCAGGAAGCAGCTGCTACCATTGTCCCCATTTCACACACGAGGGACACACACTCAGGGAGGCTCGGAGGGACCTGCCCCAGGTTACATGGGGCTTTGGTCCCAGCCCCACACCTGCAACGGAGTGGAGGAGGGGATTGGGGGCAGGAGGAAGGGGGCTCAGCCCCCAGCATCACCTGACCCCCACCCAAGCCCACCTTCAGAAAGGAACGCAGAGACCAGGGGGCATGCGTGGCTGGTGATGTGGGGACCAGGGAGGATCGACCAGGTCAGGCAGGGTGTGGACCGCCGTTAGGACTCAGGTCTTGGTCCTGAGGACAATGGGGCACCGCTGAGGGGCTTCACCAGGTGGGGGGGTGGGGGGGTGGACGTGATCATCCTGGCTAAGAGGAGCCACGGGGTGGAGAAGTCTGGAGAAGGGTAGCTGGGGCCAGCGAGGGAACCACACCCTTGGCGGCAGGAGGGTGGGCGGGGGACAGCGAGAGCCCAGAAGGGGCTGGACGCCATGCTGTGCACAGAATTCCACACTTGGCTTGCCAGGAGGTGAAATGAAAACAAAAACCGAGCCCTGGCCAAGCTGACCGAAATTAACCGGGTGTTCTTTTCTCCCACCAGCTGAGCCGCCCGGCGGTGGCAGAGTTCTGGCACCTTCTCGAAGCAGCCAGAGCGCCCAGTCACTACAGAGCGCCAGCGACGTGCTCATGGGTTTCAGTCTCCCCATCTGTTGGACCCTGAGCTGTCAACCCCCCACGCCTGGCAATGACTGTGCTCAGCTCACCTGCTCATCTGACCATGTGCTGGCCACACGCGTGTCCCAGCCTCAGCAAACCCGACTGTCCCCAGAGGAGGGGGATCCCCCCCTAGGAAAACAGGGATCTCCTGTTTTCCCTAGCCCCACTCCCCCTGGCTGCCCCCGCCCTCCAACGTCAAGGGCTCGGCGTGACTCATCTCCCCCTCCCCATCACAGAGGAACAGGCGTGTAGTAGGAGCCTCTTGGAGGGCTTGTCCAGAGCTGAGCGACTCTTGTCCCGGACGACAAAGGAGCGTGGCATGCAGGACTGGCCACATACTTTGCAGCGTCCGATGCAAAATGAAAACGCAAGACCCCTTGTTCACAAGTTAAGAATTTCAAGATGGCCCTAGGGTCTGACCCAAACTCCCCAGAGTCCTGGGAAGGTAGACCTTGCCTGGTTCGTTCTTATCTGTCGGTCTGCAAGGGGCGTCCGGTGTCCCGAGCCCACCAAGGGCCACCAGGAGCCCGGGTTCTCCAAGTCGTTGGCAACCACTGGCCCTAGCCTGGCCTCTGCCGGTCCCACCGTCTTGCAGCAGAGAGCACGCCTTTCGTCTCCCTGCCCAGGAGAGGTGCCCCGGCAGTGAGCCTGGGATTTCCCAGCCCAGCTCTGACCTTATAAAAAAGGGAAACGGAGGCTCAGAGAGGAGAAATGATTGGTCTAAGGTCCTTCAGCGAACGGGCCCTCCCCAGCTGGGACAGGCAGAGAGGCAGGAAGGCAGGCCGGGCCAGGGCACCGCCGGTGACAACGGCCTTTCGCGGGAGCTGCGCCCTCTCAGGCTTAGAGCCAGTCCTGCCTCCGCATTAGGAGATGCCTGATAAACCCTTGATGATCCATGGCAAACGGACGGATACGGCAGGAGCAGAGAGGGTTGGACACTGGCACCAGGCCATCTGGGGACTCGGAAGCCAAGCTGGTGCTGAAGCCCGTTTTCCAGGGTCCCTACCCAGGCTCCTCTGCCCTGGCCCGGCCGGTTGCTCGGCGTCCTGGGGGGCAGGCCCCTTGGGCGCCGTGAGGCTCGCAGCTTCCCCCATGGGTGGCCTGGGTATAACGGCCACCTCTCCTGAGGACCGAGGGAGGGCACACATGTGTGACATTTCATGCAGGACGCGGTAGGCCCGTGTTCTGACGGATCCTCCGAGGGCCTCTCCATGGAGTTCAATTCAGGCCAACACGGAACACGTCTATCAGGTATAAGACGATGTGCATGAGATAACGGGGTGACCGTAGAGTACAAGGCTCCCTGCCCTCCAGAGACACAGTCACAGGAAGGATCAGATACAGTCACTCGAGGGAGTGAGAGGTCCCCTCAGGCTGGATGAGAAAGATTCCTGGAAGTGGGGGGTGGGGGGCACGGGAGCTGGCCTGAGGGTCTTAGACGCCTGGGAAGGAAAGGCACTCCGGGCAGAAGGAACGGCCTGAGCAAAGGCCCTGAGGCCAGAATGCCCAGGGAGCGTTTGGTGGGCACAAGCAGGCAGAACACGAAGCAAAGTGATGGGCCACGATGCCGGAAGGCGAGGTGGGGAGAAGGCCCCGCAGAGCCTTGAATGCAGTGCTAAGGGTTGGGGAGTTGTCCTGCGAGGGAGGGACCCACTGAGGGTTGGTGGGGGCGGGGCAGGCGCTTTCCCACTTACCCTCCCCTCCCGAGGCTGCCACCCACGAACTCCTACATACCCGCCTCCACACCCCACAACAGGGCAGGGCTCCCCACTGGCCTCCAGAGGGCACTGCCCTCCCCCCTCACAGCGTGCGTGCGTGCGTGCGTCTGCTGTCTGCTCCCCCGTGTCAAGGCCCCCGACTGCCCCCTCCTCCAACCACCCCATCCCAGCCCCTCTTCTGGGACCCAGCCCCACATCCCACCTCCTGCCGAGGCCCGGCTGGACAGCGGCCTGCTCCCCAGTCTCTCCCACTCTGGGGGCCCCGGCCCCCGCCCTCAATGCCCATCTCGACGCCGATCGCTGCTTCCTGGCTGGATCATGAGGCACCTCTGCCAGGCAGAGGACCCCCAGGTGCCCACACGGGCCGCCACACAGGAAATGCCTGTAAAGGGGGTGGGCTCCCGGATGCCTCTCTCCCCAGCCTCCCAGCGCCCCGGCCCTCCCCGCCCCGGGGACTCACACGGTGGGGATGTACTCTCCAGGGAAGGCGTTGGTGGTATAGCTGATAAGAAGGCAGGTCTTGCCCACGGCTCTGAAAGGCAGAAAGTTCGAGAGGACAGCGGTCACGGGCCCTGCCCGAGACACGGAGGTTTCTGAGCACCTGCGCTGTCCCCTGGCCCAGCCCTCGACACGGAGGTTTCTGAGCACCTGCGCTGTCCCCTGGCACAGCCCTCGGGGTGGGGGTGGGGGGCGGGGGGAGACCCGGGCCCACGTCTCTGGGCCTCAGTCTCCCCGTCTAGAAAACGGCGATGCGTCCGTCCTCCCAGGAGTAGTAAATTAGGATGAAGCTTGTAAAAGAGGCCAGCACCATGTGTGACACAGCGTAGCAGCTTGTCCGTGTTAGGGAAAGCCTGTCCCTCCCAACCTCACCGGAGAGAGTAACAGTTAAGAACGCAGACTTTGGGGGTCAGAGAGGCCTGGCCTCAAACCCCACGAGGTCTGGGCCAAATTGCTTAACTTCTCTGAGCTTCAGCTTCCCCACCTGTAAAATGGGCCTAATGTGAGGTGGGTGGGAAGATTGGAGAGAGGGGAGAACCCGGCGCCTGACCCACAGTGAGCGCTGAAGAGTGATGGCCACGATTCGGGCCCTCTTCCCTGGGTCTGCGAGTCGGCTGGGCCGGGAGGGGGTACAGGTAGCGCCATGGAAAGCCCGGGGCCAAGGGGGCGGCCCCTGGCCCCTCGTTTCGTCACTTCCTGTTCTGAGAAGGCTGGCCGCCTTCTCTTCCCCCACGGCCGCCCTCCCCAGGGCCTGCCACCAAGGTAACTTTGAACGACTGGAACGTTGCCCTTGGCTTCTGCCCTCCCCGCCTCAGATTAGGTACAAAGCAGAAGTGAGCAGGGCTGGGCAGAGAGGCGGGCAGATAAGGCCGGCCAGCGCATCCGAATCAGCCGAGCGCCGTCTGAGAAACCGACCCGCTCCCAGGAGACCCATCGGAGCCAAAGTCGGTCCGTCGTGTCAGGGCCACTGCGACCCAGGGCAGGAAAGAGCTGAGCCTCCCAAAGCCTCAGGCTGCCACTCCGCAGAATGGGAGGGTGGGAACAGAGGGCTGCCCAGCCGGAAACGCTGGGGTAGGCTGGACTGCACCCAGGATGCCCCTGTGGGCTGGACCCTGAGACGCTGTTACGGCTGGCATCAGAGATTGGCATCTCGGACCAGTCGTTGTACAGATGAGGAGACTGAGGCCCACGGCTGAGAAGGCCCCTCGGCCCAGCCTACCTGGCACGGGCCCTCCCAATCACCCTCCCACCCCTCCTGCCCTCTCCCTTCCCTTCATGTTCCCCTCCCCCTTCTGCTCTTTGCCCACATCCCCCACGCGCATCCTCCCCAACCAGGCACGCTGAGGGGGAGGGGAGAGTCGGGGAGGGAGGAGGGGAAGGAGGGTAATATTTATTGAGCACCCTGAGCACAGGACAGCCCCTCGAAATATGTCAGGTGACCCCCCCCACATCAACCCCAGGGGCGTGGCCTCTCCCTGATGGGCAAGCTGAGGTTCAGAGAGGCTCTCCAGCTTGCCTGAGGACACACAGCAGAGCAAGCCAGTGACCAGAGCCCAGGTCAGCCTGCGGACGAAAGGCCAGGTTCTTGGTTCTCCACCCCCACCCCATCTGCCTCCACAGAGTGGAAGACAGGTCCCATAAGAGACCTGTCCCAGCTCTCAGGGTGTAGGTGAGGGGCCCCGGGCACATCCACCCCCAGCCCCGCACCCTCCACCACCTCCCCCCAGGCAGCTTCCGGAGGGAAGTGGGCAAAGAGAGTGGAGCTGTCCTCTGCCCACCTGGGAAGGGGGGGGGGGTGCTTTCTCTGGGCCCCGGGGACAAGAAGGGAGCAGCCCCTCCCAGCTGCTTCCCGGGGACTCCTACGTCGGCAGGGCGGGAGGGTCTCCGGGGTAACCCAGTCGGGCGGCTCCGGCCAGGTGAGACGTTCAGCCAGGTACCTACCCATCTCCCACCACCACGCACTTGATGGCCTGCATCGCGTCCGGGGCCTGGGAGGCGGCGCTGGTGACAGCTCGGGGCACGGAGCGTTTCTGCGGGCTCCAAGGGTTTGGAGAGGCTGGCGAGGTCCCCCCTGACGGAAGGGCAGGCTCAGTAGGACGGGAGGCAGGAGGAAGCGGAAGGGGAACTTACCCAAGCTGCTGCCCCAACAGCCGATTGCAGAGGGCGGAGCGTGCGGTCTGGCAGATCGGCCCGGGGCCCCTCAGGTGCCGGCCGGAGCACCGACAAGAGACCCGGGTACCCTCTGGGCTGGGGCCTGACTTGTTGCGCACGGCGCCGGGCTGGAGCAGTTCTCCAAAGGCTTAGGGCTTCCTGAGGAGCTCAGTCCACCTCGGGTCTAAGTGGTAAACACTCAGTGAGCTGAAAGTGTGTGCCCTGCACGGTATTCAGGTGCCGGTGAGTCCAGGGTGCAAAAGGTATAGCCCGTCCCTGGGGAAGATAAGACCTCGCACGTGTGTCTATAAAACAAGGCAGGAAGTGATGGGGCCAAGAGGGATCTCCAGGGAGGGGACCTCGGGGCTACACGAAGGGAGAACCGGGGCCGGGGAGGTGACATGTGAGCCAGCACTTGAAAGGCGGTGCCGGAGGGAGGACACTCCAGGCCGGGGGATTGCATGGGCGATACACAAGGCTCCCCCAAGCACGGGGATCCCAGACCAGAGTGCGGAAGGAGGGGAGGGGCGCGGGGGGTGGGCAGGAAGGGAGGTGGGGGGCCGCTGATGGAGAAGGAGAAATAAAAAGGAAGTTACGGGCAGTGCTCCACACGAGCCAGTCCTGTGCTCGAGGCCACCCTGGGGGACCAGGCACCCTGGAACAAGGATCC
Source organism: Prionailurus viverrinus (assembly GCF_022837055.1). Lineage (NCBI taxonomy): Eukaryota > Metazoa > Chordata > Mammalia > Carnivora > Felidae > Prionailurus > Prionailurus viverrinus. Next base: position 128,557,899 of record NC_062567.1, read on the forward strand.
GTGACCCGTTGTAACGAGGGGGAAAGGGAGGGTCTGAGAAGGCAGCGGACTCGCTAGGACCGCCCGGCCTGAAATCATACCCAGCGCCAGGCAACTCCAAGTTCACCTGGCTCTAACTGTTCATGGCCACTGCCCCCCCCCCCACACACACACCCGGGGGAAGAAAGAGGCAGAGCCGGCAGTCACCCACCCTGGACTGTCACTTAGGACGAACGAGGAGACCCCGGGACAGTGGCCTGCTCCAAAACTTGGCCCGTCGGGGATTCAAACCAGCCAACAAACCTTGATCCTTTCCTCTGTCCTTGGCATTAGCTGAGCTGAGATGGTGGAAAATACTTCGCGGGGCTCAGACGGAGTCAGGAAGGCCCCCCCGTGACCCACCCTGGGCTTCCTGCCTCACAAACCACCTAAGGCCTTCATTCTACATGCTCCCCCTGGACCCAGGTTCTTTTCCCATCCACCGCTAGCCCCTAGGGCAACCTCTGTGAATCTAAACGACAGGCAAAAACCTAAATGCACTGCGGGGTCCTGGATTGGATCCTAGAACCGAAAAAATAACGTTAGCAGGAAATGCAGGAAAATCCAAATCAAGTCCGAAACTGAGCGGACGGTATAGTGCCGACGTTAATTTCTTCGTCTCGACAAGCGTGCCCTGGTTTTGATGTTCACGTAGGGCGAAACCGGGTGACGGGTATAGGTGAATTCTCTGACTATGTTTGGAACTTTTCTGTAAAGCTAAACTCGTTCCAGAATAAAAATGTTTATTTTAAAAAAAAAAAAAGAAAAGAAAAAGGAAGAATGTACTTCGTTGGGAAGACACAGCTAATGAGTGAGGCCACATGACTTGGAAAGGGTTATATGTACTGGATTTTATCTCCCATTTGCCCCTCTAGGGAGGAGCTTCCTTACACAGTGAACAGCCTGCCCAACCATACATGGCCCGCACGGCCCTCAGATGGCCCCTGCCCTCCATCCTGAGAAAGCCACTTCTCCAAGACAATCCAAGCAAAAGTCACCCTGATTTAGGGCCACCCAACTCCCTCCTTCGTGCTGCATGCATTCGATTACACACCCCCTGAATACCCAGCACTGGGCTCAGCTCTGCAAGGAATACAAAACACAGATTAGAACATTGGCCGCAAGGGGCACCTGGGTGGCTCAGTCAGTTAAGCGTCCGACTCTTGACTTTGGCTCAGGTCACGATCTCACAGTTGGTGAGTTCGAGCCCCGCGTCTGGCTCCCACGCTGACCGTGCAGAGCCTGCTTTGGGATTCTCTCTCTCTCCCTCTATCTCTGCCCCTCCCGCTCTCCTGCTCCCCCACTTTACAGATGAGAAAACCAAGGCACAGAGAGGCTCGCTGGCTTGCCAGAGATAATACACTTGTAGCCGCTACACTGGAAGCGAATTTAGGTTCTCCTTATAGGTTCTCCCTCCTTCCCTCTGTGAAGACACAGAGTCCGAAGCCGGCTCCAGGCTCCCAGCTGTCAGCACAGAGCCCGACGCGGGGCTCGAACTCACAGACCGCGAGATCATGACCTGAGCTGAAGTCGGACGCTCGACGGACTGAGCCACCCGGGCGCCCCTAAGAGGATCCACTTAAAGTGCGCCGTTCCGTTCATTTTGACAGATATATACAAGCAAAAGTCATGAGACCTTCCTCCAGATCAAGATATGGAACATTCCAGAACGCTCCCATCACTGCGGGACGGTCCTGCCCTCCCCCCACCACACGCAGAAGCTCCGATCTGCTTTCCGTCTTCCTAGATTACTTTGCCTTTCCTAGAATTCCACATAAATGGAATCACACAGTACGTGACCTTTTGCAAAAGGCTTCTCTCACTCGGCGTGTTTCGGAGAGACATCCGGGTCGCTGCGTGTGCTGTGGTCCGTCCCCCCTCATTAGCGAGCAGGTCCCTCACGGGGATGTGTCACCGTCTGGTTACTCATTCAGTCCTGTACTCTTTTAACCACACTTCACAGACTCACTGAATCACAGATACGCGGGGCCTCTGGGCATGCGTAGAGGGATCGCCCCTGCTCACATACCTCCGATGACGGGGAACTCAGCCCCTGCTCACATACCTCCAATGACGGGGAACTCAGCCCCTGCTCACATACCTCCAATGACGGGGAACTCATTTCATTAGGAGACCGTCTCTTCCACCCTCGGGCAACTGGGCCTGTTACAAAAGCCTTCCTCATTTCAGCCCAATCCACCTCCCTAGATTGTCCCCACAGAGGTCCTAACTCTTATTCTGAGGCCACTCAGATCAGTTCCCAACCTCCTTCTCACCACAAGCCTGAGGATTTGGGAATCGCAGCCTCCACCCAGCAATGTACTGGTAAATGGTTGACTTCTTCCTCTAGTTCAGTTATTTTTGCTGGTATGCAATCTTCCATGATATGAATGTCTCAAAATGTATTTCTCCAATCTCCTGTTAGTGGATATATATGAGTTTGCAAAGCCTGCTTTACAAACAGCTCTGCTATGATCATGTGCGGACTCCTGGAGCTGGCGTGTGAGATTTCTCTAGAAGTGGGGCCGCAGAACTGGAGGCCATGCCCATATTTTCCCTCAATCGAGAGAGAAGTCATGCTTCAGGGGCACCCATGGTCCACACCCTCGCCTACACTTGCCCTTGTGGCCTTTATACTTTGGTCAACCTTGTGGATGTGAACTGACATCTCATTGCGGTTTTAATTTATATTAACTTACTTCTGGTGCCGTTGAGCATCTTTGCAAGCATTGATCGGGCATTCGTGTTTCGTGTTCCCTAAATTGCCTCTTCATATTTTTTTTTTTGTCCATTCCTCTATTCTTCTGTATTTATTTGGAGAAGTTCTTTGTATAATCTGATTTCCAAACTTAAATTGCCTATCTTTTTTCAGACCTTTGGGTTTGGGTTGTCTTTTAATCGGTTGTGACTTTGAATGACCAGGTTTTATCTGAATGTAGTCTCCTGCAAACTTCTTCCCTGATGGCGTTGCTTTTGGAGTGAGTTTTAAGAAATCCTTCCCAAAGGAAGAAAGAAGGAAAGAAAGAAAAGCAAGAAAGCAAGAAAGCAAGAAAGAAAGAAAGAAAGAAAGAAAGAGAAAGAAAGGGAGAAAGAAAGAAAGAAAGAAAAAAAGAAGGAAGGAAGGAAGGAAGGAAGAGAAAGAAAGAAAAGAAAGAGAAGGAGGGAAGGGAAGGGAAGGGAAGGAAGACACTCAGGGGCACCCAGGTGGCTCAGTCGGTTGAATGTCCCACCCTTGATTTTGACTCCGGTTATGATCCCACAGTCATGGGATCCACGCTGAACGTAGAGCCTGCTTGGGATTCTCTCTCCTTCTGCCCCTTCCCCCCACTCCCTCTCTTTTTCTCTAAAGTAATTTTTTTAAAAAAAAGAAGAAAAGGAAAAAAGAAATCCTTTCCTATGCCCCATTTCATAAACGATGTTCTCCTACGTTTTCTTCTAAAGCTTTTAAGGTGTTGCTTTTATATTCAGGCCTTTATACAGCTGGGACGGGTTTTAGGGTATGATGACATATGGGTTTAATTTCATCGTTTCCATGACCAACTTCTCCGGCACAATTTGCTGAGGCGCCCTGCCTGCCTTTACCCCAGTGAGCTGCAGCCCAGCGTCTCCCGGCAGGTGTCTGTACTGCGCGAGTCTTCCCAGCCCCTCTGGCTGTTGGTCTGTCTGTCACCGCCCCCCCCCCGAAACCAGCACAGCGCTGCCTTAATTGCCAAAACCCCATGCCAGCTTTTTATAGCCGGCAGGACGAATTCCCCCCTCTTGAATTTTTTCAAAATGGTTAGCACTGACCTCGTATCAATTTGAGACTAAGCTTGTCAAGTTCCGAGAAAAACTATGTCAGGATTCTAATTAGAGTTCGGTTCGATTTATGGAAGAATTTGGGGGAGAATGGACATCTTGGTAATATTCAGTCTTCCTACCCATTAACCTGTTATATTTCTCCTTTATAGCTTTCAATAAAGTTTTATAATTTCCCCCCAGAAAGGTCATGCATGTTTTTCCATCAGATTTGTTCCTTGATACGTTATTACTTTTAGTGCCCTCGGAACTAACACCTTTTAAAATTGCATTTTCTAGGGGCGCCTGGGTGGCGCAGTCGGTTAAGCGTCCGACTTCAGCCAGGTCACGATCTTGCGGTCCGTGAGTTCGAGCCCCGCGTCGGGCTCTGGGCTGATGGCTCAGAGCCTGGAGCCTGTTTCCGATTCTGTGTCTCCTTCTCTCTCTGCCCCTCCCCTGTTCATGCTCTGTCTCTCTCTGTCCCAAAAATAAATAAACGTTGAAAAAAAAAAAAAAAAATTTAAAATTGCATTTTCTGTTTGTCGCCTATATGCAGGGAAAATGTCAGATTTTGCATATTGGACACATATATATATATATTATGCTTATATATATGGCCATATGGATGGAAATTCTTATTATAATTTATCGAGAGATTTTGCTACTAACAAGCCTAAGACTGTCTTTGTAGACAGCCTTCATTGGTGGCAAATGACAATTTTACTTCCCCTTTCCCAATTTTTATAATATTAATTTCTTGGATAGTCTGGAGCGCTTCCTGCCGTATCGAACAGAATCGGTGATGGTGGGCACCTTTGTTTTATCTCCGATTTTATTTTTTTGAATGTCTATTTATTTTTGAGAGGGAGAAAGACAGAGCACAAGCAGAGAGAGAGGCAGACACGGAATCCGAAGCAGGCTCCGGGCCCCGAGCTGTCAGCACGGAGCCCGACGCGGGGCTCGAACTCACAAACAGCGAGATCACGACCTGAGCCCAAGTCAGACGCTTAACGGACTGAGCCATCCGGGTGCCCCTTACTTCTGAATTTTAAAAGGGTTCTTCTAGGGTTTCACCATTAAAGATGATGTAGGCTCTTGGCAGATCCTCTTATCAGTTAAAGAAGTTTCCCTGTTATTGTTAGTAACGGCCCGTCTTGTTCTGTTTTTATCGTGTTTAATTTAATTGAATGCTTTTTTTCCCCCTGTGGCGGTGGAGACGTGAATAACACTAATACAGTTCCTAGTGCTCAGTCACCCATGCATTCCTGCATAAACCTAACCTAGTCACTCTGGGGAACGCAGCTGACGGTCCCTCAGTGGCCACTGTCCCCTTCTTCTTTTTGGTAACAAGCCTCCAGGACTTACAGCCAGCCACATGCTCACCCCCGCTCAAGATCAAACTTCTCAGTGTCCCCTGCAGCGAGGTGTGGCCTTGTGATTAAGTGGAGGGATAGGTTGGGGGTTGGGGAGGAAGGGTGTGCGTGGAATTCATGTGTGCAACTTATGAGTCATCATCTCCTTGAAGGCTTAAACCATTTGTCCTGTCCATCATTTTTTGCTCCTCTCCCCACCGCCTAGAAAATAGAAATGCTGGCACAATCCTGGACATGCAGGGGTTGGTAAATCAGGATGAGTCACCCCGGAGGGACGTGAGAGAGAAATAAGGCACTGTGCTTTGCGGGGTTTCTGTTGTCACAACTTAAACTATACCCTATGGAATGTGGTGGCAATGATTGTCTTGCGTATATAGCGTATATAGCGGGGTTCAAATCGTCAATATCAGGGCGGAGGTCCCTCCTTCACCAGAGCAATTGGCCAGTCGTGTTCCTTTCTCATGTTGCCTTTGGGGGGGGCAGGGGGGGTAACCAAGGTTATGCTAATTTCACTAGCTGAGTGAGTGACATTATCTCTTTTTCTATTTTTAGAGACGTTTGGATTATACGAAATTCTCTCTACCTTGAATACTCTGTAACATTTACAAAGCCATCTGGGCCTGGTTTTGGAATTCATGTGAGAGAAAAAAGTGGTAGCTGTTCAATGACTAATTCAGTTTATTTAGTGGATGGATATGGGACTCCTTGGAATTTCTACTACTCCTGGAACCACCTTTTCTATATGTTTCTAGAAACAGTTTAGATAGTTTTCTATTTTGTTTGGGTTCTCAAAGTTATTGAAAGAAAGCTATTCATAGCATCATCTTATAAACGTTCAACGTCTCCTTTTCAATCTGCTACATCCCTTCTTCTCATTCTATATTATTTCGCTTCCATCCGTTCTGAATTGCTCCCCAAATTAGTTTTATTATGCTTTCCAAAGAACCAACTTTTGGCCTTTTTAATCCTTTCTATTATGCCATTTTTTTTTCCACCTAACTAATATCTGGTCTTTCCTTTATTTTTTCCTTTATTTTTTCTTTGGGTTTATTGCATTATTCTTTTTTTACTTCCCAGTTTTGAATGCTTCGTTCATGAATTTTCAGCCTTGTTTTGTTCAGAATAGAAGCTTTAAGGGCTATAAATTTTCCTCAAATACTACATTAGCTGCAACCTACAATTCTTTCTTAATCGCGGTAAAATACACATAAAACTTGTCACAACCTATGACTTTGGTATATAATAAACTTTCTTATGTTTTAGTTCTACATATCTGAAGATTTTCATTATGATTTTCTTTTTTGATCAATGAGTTATCTGACACTGTTAATTTTCAGATGCTAGGGGAAAGGATCGTTCTTTTGGCTACTGTGTTCTTAGTGGTCTTGTGGTCAAAGAACATGGACTGCATCACACTGGTTCTTTTAAATTAGTTGAGGCTTGCTTTATGTATGAGCTAATAATGAGGCTCATTTTTCCAGAAATGTGCAGATAGTCAGCGTTCTATATGTGTCTAATAAAACACATATTTATATTATTTATTTTTTATTTTTTTTTAACGTTTATTTATTTTTGAGACAGAGGGAGACAGAGCATGAACAGGGAGGGTCAGAGAGAGAGGGAGACACAGAATGGGAAGCAGGCTCCAGGCTCTGAGCCATCAGCCCAGAGCCCGACGCGGGGCTCGAACTCACGGACTGTGAGATCGTGACCTGAGGCGAAGTCGGATGCTTAACCGACGGAGCCACCCAGGCGCCCCAACACATATTTATATTATTTATATTATTTATATTATTACATTATTTAATTATTGTTACATTACATAATTATTTATATTATTACAAGTTGTTTTCATTTGTTTTGCTTGATCTATCAGCTACTAGAAAGGTATGTCAACTCTTCCACCATGACGGTCAATTTGTCAATTCTCCTTGTAATCCTTTTACTTTTGCTTTATAAATGTTTAGGCTGTGTCATCAAATGCATACAACTTTCGAATTATTTTATCTTACGAAAATTTTGTTAACCTTTTATTAAGATAGCAGCCGGCATTTTAAAAGTCTTCATTATATTTATTATGCTATATTTTAAGCCAGTACTTACAAATGATTATAGAAATAAAAGCCTCGGGGCGCCTGGGTGGCGCAGTCGGTTAAGCGTCCGACTTCAGCCAGGTCACGATCTCGCGGTCCGGGAGTTCGAGCCCCGCGTCGGGCTCTGGGCTGATGGCTCGGAGCCTGGAGCCTGTTTCCGATTCTGTGTCTCCCTCTCTCTCTGCCCCTCCCCCGCTCATGCTCTGTCTCTCTCTGTCCCAAAAATAAATAAACGTTGAAAAAAAAAATTTTTTTAAAAGAAATAAAAGCCTCATTTGGGGCACCTGGGTGGCTCAGTCTGTTGGGCATCCAGCTACGGCTCAGGTCACGGTCTCGCGGTCTGTGGGTTCAAGCCCCGCGTCGGGCTCTGTGCTGACAGCTCGGAGCCTGTTGCCCGCTTCAGATTCTGTGTCTCCCTCTCTCTCTCTCTGCCCCTCCCCTGCTCGTTCTCTCTGTCTCTCTCTCTCAAAAATAAGTAACACATTCAAACAACACATAAATAAATAAATAAATAAATAAATAAATAAATAAAAGCTTTAAAAAAACGAGGAAATTCCTGAGGGGTGGGGGTGCCCTGAGTGTCCCTGGCACGCCCCCTGGAGGGGTGCTGGGAGCCCATTTGGATGGAGGTCTGCTCTGCCTTGGATCAGCTGCATGTTCAGTGTCACAACCAAAAGAGGTGGCAGAAGAGGGGGGGCCAGTTCTAACAGCCCCCAGTGGCTGGAGTCTGGTCCCCAGCCTGGCAGGGTCCTCCCAGAGTCCCTGGGCTCTGGGATCAAATTACTAGAAGGTGGATTCAGACAGAAGCAGATGATCGTTTCCCACCCCCTCTTTCCCTCCATGCCCACCCCCAACCCAGCTTCCCGGACTGACCACCTCGGGCCACTCCCCATTTCCGGTCATCTCTCTCCTCCCTGGTAGAGGAGCCATATTTGGGCCCAAGGGCTCCGTGGGACAAATTTGGGGTCTGAGAAGGGCATTTTCTCCTCGGAGATCCTCACCAAGCCCTAGATGCAGGGTGCAGACCCCTCTCTTCATCAGGGGCTTTCCTTCTGCCCCCAGCTCAGGTTCTGTGCCCCGGACACACCCAGAGACAGCCAGGCTCCCACGGCCCCCTGCCCCAGACCTCAGGGAGCACCCCTAGGCCACCCTCCTGCAACTTCTAGGTAGACAGTGCAGCTCCTTCTGGTGCCTTGCAGGTCCCTTCTGGTCTACTTTGTACACCTGCACCTAGGACGCTGTCTTGGCCTTTCTCTTCACACCTTCGGGGGCATCCCAGACCCTCCATGGCTCCCATCGCCATCCCGGAGACCTGCTGGAGACGCCCTCACCCGACCTCGGAAGCCCACTGACCCCTCCAACTCCACGTCTCCCCCCAGTCCCCCTCCCAGGACAACACAACCATCCCACTCTCCTAACCTGGGACCTGGACACAAACATTTGTTTAAGTTGGTTTTTTTGTTGTTGTGGTTGTGGTTGTTGTCACGTTTTAGTGTTTTCACATTACCTTTGAATGAGTAATACATTCACACGGCCCCAAATTCAAAAGATATGAAAGATCGGACTATGAGAAGTCAGCCTTCTGGCCCACCACCCGGCCACCCCGTCCCTCCTAGGGAGCCACCTCCGTTGCCAGTTTCTTGTGTGTCCTTCCGGGGATCTTCCAGGGGAAACAAGCATCTTTCCCCCACCAAAAGGACCCCACGATTGCTGGCGGGTTGCCCCTTGCTGGTTTGCATTCATATTTCCCTTGAAGCTTGTTCTGTATTCGTGGAGAAAGAGCTGCCTCCTTCATTTTTGCAGATGAACAGAATTCCGTTGTGCAGGTGTCCCAGAACTCATCTGATCAGTTCTCATTAAAGGACCGTTCGGTCCTCACCCCCCCCCCCCCCCCCCCGCCCCAGCCATGTACAACAGTGCGCATGCGCAGCTACGCCAGGGGCCAGTATCCGAAGGACCCTCTCTGGGGGGGGGGGTCGCTGTAGGATCAGCGGGTTGTTTGTGTCAAATCCCGTCCCCGGGGGCTGTGCCCAGTCACCCTCCCAACAGCAGTGCGCGGGGGGGGGGGGGGGGGGGTGCTCATCCCCCACAGTCTCCCCCCCAGCAGACTTGCAGACTCTCTTATCTCTGACCCTCCAGGAGGCAAAAAATGATACTGCTGGGGAACGTTCATTTGCATTTCTTTTCCATTTGCATTTCTCTCCGCGTGAATGAGCCATGAGCCTCGGAGGGTTAAAAGCCTTCCTACTTCCCTTTTCTGCGAACTGTGTTTCCAGAACCCTTTGCCCAGGTTCTTAGCCGGTGCTGGTGTCTTTCATCGATTTCCATAGTAGGGAAATGAGCTGTTGGTCACACAAGGGACCACGTTTTCCCAGTTTGTCGCCGGCTTTCCCAACGGTGGCTTGATCCCCGAAGTGTTTTTGTTTTTTTGTTTTTGTTTTTGTTTTTTTTCAGATTTATCCCGTTCGGCCCATCAGCCTTTCCTCTTACGGCTCCCCCGTTCTTTGTGAGTCTTAGAAAGGCCCCCGCCACTCTGAAATCACATTTTTTTTCATTGTTTAATTTTTTTTTTTTTAAGTTGCTTTAATGGTTATTTATTTTGAGAGAGAGAGAGAGAGCACGAGCAGGGGAGGGGCAGAGAGAGGGAGAGAGAGACTCTGAAGCAGGCTCCCCAGCTGTCGGCGCAGAGCCCGATGCGGGGCCCGATGAGCCGGACCCACCCAGGCACCTCCGAAACCCCATTTTTCGAACATTCTTCTATGGCTTCTGCTTGCAGTGTTATGGTTTAGCTTCTTACATGTGGTTTTTGGCTGCATCTCACATGGCAGATGCTACTTTATTTTTTTTTTTTCCACGTTCCCGGTGCCTTCCCTCCGCTGGGTCCCAGCACGGGCCCCTTCAGGGCACTGGGCTTCCTGCCTCGGATTCTTTTTCCACTTGGGCTCTGTCTCTCACTTTCCGCCTGGCAGCTTTAGTCAAGAACGCAGATAGGTGAGGAGCGCCTGGGTGGCTCCGTCGGTTAACCCTCCAACTCTCTTATTTTAATTAATTTTTTTTTTTTTTTGAGAGAGAGAGAGAGAGAGAGAGAGAGTGGGGGGAGGGGCAGAAGGAGTGGGAGACCCAGAATCTGAAGCAGGCTCCAGGCTCTGAGCTGTCAGCACAGAGCCCGACGCGGGGCTTGAACTCACGAACCGGGAGATCATGACCTGAGCCAAAGTCGGACCCTTCACCGACCGAGCCACCCAGGCGCCCCAAGCCTCCAACTCTTGATTTCGGCTCGGGTCATGATCTCCCGGCTTGTGGGTTCGAGCCCCGCATCGTGCTCTGCATTGACGGTGCGGAGCCTGCTCGGGGTTGATTTCGGCTCGGGTCATGATGGCACCATTCATGAGTTCGAGTCCCCCATCGGGCTCTGTGCTGGCGGCACAGAGCTGCTGGGGATTCTCTCTCTCCCTCTTGCTCCCTGTCTCTGCCCCGCCCCTGCTCACATTTTCTCTCTCTCTCTCTCTCTCTCAAAATAAAGTTAAAAAAAATGCAGATAGGTGAGTGTAGGCGCTGCGGGCCAGGAGACCTCCCAACTGTTAATGGGATCCTGTTTGCCCTCAGTGAGGCTTGCTGTCATTCAGGGAGGGAGGGTCCCATGCTTGTCCCCACCCCCACTCTTGTCCCTCTCCCACGCCCAAGCCTGACCCCTGGGAGGTCTCCATAGCCACACTCAGGGTGGCCCTGCCCCCGCCATCCCCCCCTTCCCACCCCAAATCCCCGCCCTCCCTCTTCTGCCCGGCCAGGTCCCATCTCTTCTCCAAGACTGGGTCCCCTAGCGCCCTCTGCTCCCCTCCCTACTCCTTAGCCTTCTCAGGGAAGGGAAGTAGCAGGGACCCCACCTCCACCCCGCCTGGCAGCCTTCAGGCAAGCACAAGCCGAGGTCTGGCCACACCTCTGCTCTGACCAGACAGAGACAAGGGGTCTTGGGGCAACCTCACTCCATGCGATGCCTCCTCTGCATCTTGTCCAATGGGCGCGTCTTGGGTTTTGACCCTCAAAGTCCCCTTCCTCCTCCATGGACCCCCAGGCCGTTTAACCCCTTCACCCCTGCCTTTCTCCTTGTGTCCTGGCCTTGGGACGCCAGCCCTCTGGGTCCACTGGCTCCACTGTTGGCGGGGGGGGGGGGGGGGGGGAGGAGAACCAGGGGATTCTGATGCTGAGCAGGGAGGGGAGACACCTTCAACCCCAGGGTGGGTGGGAAGGACAGCCTCCTGCCTGCACGTCCCCTGGGGCCAGTGTTAGGTTGACTCACATCATGCTCATCATGCAACACCTATTTAACAAGCTCATCCTGGGCAGTGGGCAAAGCAAACGTCCCTGCCCCCCCACCCCCCGGGGGTTCACATGCTGGTAGGGACATAGTGTAATGATAATAAAGGTGGCAAAAAGTGTCACAAAGAGAAGAGAAAGACAGAGAGGGGAAGAAGACAGCTTCATTAGAAGCCAGACCGAGCTGGGCAAAGATGGGGGGGAGGGCCCTGCGGGCAGGAGGGCCAGCCAAGGGCAAAAGTGGGAAGAAGCGCGGAACATTCCAGAAGGCCAGAAGGCCGGTGGGGCTCAGTGACGCCTACGAGCACAGCGAGCACAGCGGGGCGGGAGGCCAGGCCCTCCAGACCGCTTTGCCTTCCGTCCGCGAGCAGGGAAACCCCATCTGCATCGAGAAGACGCCCCCTGGCGGCCGTGTGAGGAAGAGACCCAAGGGGGACCAAGTTCAGAGGCTGGGACACCCCGCCCTCACTGAAGTGTCCAGGCCAGACGACAGACGCTGGGACCAGGGAGATGATGTGGAGGACGGGAGAAGGGGCTGGACCCAGGACCTATGCTGCGGGGTCCACAGGATTTGCTGACGCAGTCAAGGATGGGACCAGCTTCGTTCTTAGCGATCTCGCAGACCGAAGTGCCATTTAACCAGGAGGGGGTGACCTGGAGGGGAGGGTTTGCCGGGTCAGGAATCCAGGCTTCCTTTCTGGACCTTTCGGTCGAGAAGCCTGTCGGACAGGGGCATGCCACGTGTGCGGTTGCACGATGAGTCTGGAACGAGGGGAAAGATCCAGGGCGGACGCCGTGAGCAGGCCCCGTTCTCCCTGTATCTCTGGCCTGGTGGCTCCTGGTCCCCTTTTAAGTACTTTTCAAACCCTCAGCCTGCATTGCCTTGGGCTCCTTTTCCTGGCTCTGCGTCTCAGGGGACCCTCTCCATTGCGGGCGACGGCAAGATGTCAGGAAGAGGCAGCCCAGGCCTGGAGCCGCACCCCTGCGGCGTCCGGGCTCCGGGCAGTGGCGGATCCAGAAGCTCAAAGCGTATCATCCAGACTTCACCTCTTGAAGCGGGTTTCGTTCTCCCGGTTGTCCCGGCAAAAATCCCACGGCTGAACCCCGTTGGCCCTACTTTGGTCACAGGCTCACTCTTGAACCTGTCACCGCGGCCAGGAGACGGAATGTCGTGAGCCGGTCATCGGTCTTGCCTTCTCCACGCCCTTCCTGGAACTGGGGATGACGTCGGCCTCGTAAATCACACGGTGGGTGTATCCCCAGAAGTTGGAAGAGCCGTTTTCCACGGCCACCCCACCATTTTCACCTTCCCCCCAACAGTGCCCGTGGGTTCCGATCGCTCCACGTCCTCGCCAACGTTTATTTTTTGGTTCTGTGTGTGTGTGAGAAAAGTTATCCTGACGGGTGTGAGGTGCTATCTCACTGCAGTTCGGACTGGCCTCTCCCCAGTGGCGAGGGAGGCTGAGCGTCCCCGCGTGTGCCCATCGGCCTTTAGTACGTCTTCCCTGGAGAGGTGTCTGTTCAAGTCCTTTGCCCGTTTTTGAATCAGGTTGCTTGCTTTTTTTTTTTTTTTTTAATGTCTGTTTATTTATTTGTCTGTTTGTTTATTTATTTATTTAGAGAACACGAGCAGGGGAGGGGCAGAGAGAGGGAGAGACAGAATCCCAAGCGGCTCTGGGCTGTCAGCGCAGACCTTGAACTCACGAACCGTGAGCTCATGACCTGAGCCGAAATCAAGAGTCAGACCCTCTGCCGGCTGAGCCATGCGGGCCCCCCTGCTTTTTTATTGAGGCCGTTCGGGGAGTTCTCTGTAGGTTCTGGGCGTTCATTCCTTATCAGATATAAAGACTTAAAATAAATATTTCCTCCCATTCTGTGGGGTTTTTACTGTGTTGATGGTGGGGTTTGACTCACAACATTTTTAATTGTCATGGCTCACCCAGGATGGGCGGCGAGGAGGCGAACTCGGACCATCTAAACGCAAATGCTGGTTCTTAGCTACAGACTGCCGGACAGATGGACAGGTGATGAAGGGATGGACGGAAAGTGGATGGCGGGAGGTGGAGGGAGGCCGAGCAGGGGGACAAATGAACAGTCGGGAGGGGCGGATTCCGTGGGAGGGCAGCCCAGCCCCTCCCCACCTGTCCCCCCAACAGGGCTGGGCTAGGGGGAGGCACGTAGGGCATCACCTCGGGCACAGAATCTGACGGAACCCAAAAATTCACCAATCAGCGTAAATACAACTTTGTGCTATCTTCATAAATCAAAATCCGGGCAATAAATCATGGTGAACAAAACATCAACAACTCACATAAAGATAGGACCTGGGCCAGCCCTGTACGACCCCAGCCCCCTCACCTTGGTCCAGGCCCTACCCACCTGTCCTCCTGGCACCTCCTGGCACCTCCCTGTCCCCCTCCGCCACCTGAGGCCAGCAATGGAGGGTCAGGAGCGACAGAGCTGAGAGGGAACGGGAGGACAGAGTTTCCAAGTTTCCAGGCCCGGCTCAGCCTGCAGTCAATGCCCAAGACCCCTGGGAAGCCCCAGGCTGTGGCTTCTCTGAGTGGCATCCCTGCGGCCACCACAGGGCGGAGCCCGCGGGCCGGCTTTGGTCTCCGGGGAAACCCAGGAAGAGGGAACCAAGGGGCCAGACCCTCCGGTGCCCCCCTGTCTGGTTCCTCCTCGCAACCCAGGCTCCCAGGAGCTGATGACCCCGGCCGGGCCCTCTCACTGCCCCAAGGCCGCAGTGCCCAGCGCTAGCTGCCTTTTGTGGCCCCTTCCAGGCAAACCCCCACACCTTCCTTCATGGGAGGTGCTGTCATTATCCCTGCTTTTATGGAAAAGGAAACCGAGGCCCAGAGAGGGAGAATATATGCCTTCTGGGCATGTCTAAGGGTGAAGTGAGCACACAGTCCCATCTTGTGGAGTTGGAGACCAAGGCTGAGCACGGCTGAGTGACTCAGCTCCCGTCGCACGGCCAGGAGGGACAGAGCCAGCAGGCGAAGCCCGGGTTGGCCTTGGTGCGGGCCCCGTGCTGTTTCTGTGCCCTTCTGTACCCTCGTGCCACCCCGTGTGACCCCCACCTGTCAGGGGTCCCGGCCTGCAGACTCAGGTCCAGATAGAAAGTTCTAGAAGGTGGGAGTCAGGAGCCCTTTGTCCCTCCCACCCTGGTGCTGACTTTGGCCAAGACGCATCCCCCATCTGTGCCAGGGTTGTCTCAGGACCCCGTGGATCCAAGGCCACGTGGAGAATCCAGACGCGGCCTCCTCCCCGGCACACTCCCCGGTGTGGGCTGAGCCACAGAGCCTGGGCGGCAGCTGAGGGAACAGAAAAGACAGTAGGAAAAGAGAATGGAAACGAGACCCAGGGCGCTTGGGCCCCCGCCTCCCGCCCCTGCCACGGCCGTTCTCTTCCTTAAGGGGAGAGACCCCAGACAGCCCCGAGGATCCTTCCAGCAGAAGCTTCAGGGATCGCACGTTCACTGCAGTCACGGGCCGGTCACCTGGGGCAGGAGAGAACACGGACCGCTCAAGACAAAGAAGGATCGCCCTTCGTGCTGTAGCCTAGGGCAGAGGCAAGAGTGACAGGCGGTGGCCAGCTTCCAGAGGGTCTCCTGGGTCATGCTATGGAGTCTCCAAGCCACCTGGAGGGCCAGCCCCTGATGGTTTTTAAGGGAAGAATGATGTGACCAATTGGCTTTCAAAGCAAGAGGTCACGGCCGTGGGGTGGGGGTGATTCTGTCAACCCACAAGGAGCAGCTGGGTAGCCCCGGCCTTCCCCACCCCCCGGCCACCCCCGCCGCTGCGCCCAGGAACCCGAGAGCTGAAGAGAAGAGACCAAAACGGCAGAAAGGAGACCCGTGAGGCCATGTGTACACAGATCATTCCGTTAAAGTCTATAAATTACACTTTGGCGCAAAAACGAAAACAAAAAGGCAGAGACCCCAGGACAGACCGCACCTGATACAAGTTTAAGGCCTCCGGTATCAGGTTTCAAGCTTTTGAAGAACCGACAAAAACTCTAGAGGAGTGGCCTCCAACATAACTACAACTGATGTCCCAGAAATATGACTCAGTCTCAACCACAAGATCACAAAAGTCAGAACCAAACTCTGGGCCGGAAGCCCTGCATATTGGCAACGGCACGCGCTGAGCCTCTGGTTCCTGGTCTGTAAAGCCGCGGGGGCAGACGGGACGCGCCTGGGCCAGGGGAATCCTCTGGCCTTTCCCCCTCCAGCTGCCTTCCCCTCTGGGCCCTCCTCCCCTCCCGGCGTGTGGGGGGGGGGTTTGGGGGGGGTATGGGTCCCTTCCTGCCACAAATGCCCGTGTCTCTGGTGGCCTGACTCAGGTAGAGTCGCTCCTTCTTAAAAACACCCTGCCCACCCCCACCCCAGCCCCGGGAGGGGGGGTGACCCCCACCTCTTGATCTGTTCTGGGCACCCCACCTCACTGCCTCCACCTCCTCGGCTCCCCCTGCCTGAGGCCCCCCCGACCCCGCCTCACCACCTCCCACCCCGAGCCGCTAACCCACTGGGCGCTCAGAGACCTTCACTTCCCCAACACCCACCAGAGACACAGCTGAGCACTTCTTCAAAGGCCCTCATCTCAGGGTCTCTGACTATGCCTGGATTTCCTCCTGGTCTCACCTGCTCCCTCCTCCCCACCCCCATCGCTGTAGTAGCATCCTCCCCCCACACCCCTGCAGAGCCCCCCCAGGCTAACACCTTGGCTCCCACCTGCAGCCCCCTCCCACCCCCATCCCACCCGCAAGCTGCAAATGCCTGGTGCTCTTTCCCAGGATCCAGTGTGAGCACGGGCCCGCCTGGGCCACAAGGGGTGAGCAGAGCCCTGGCGCGTGTGGTCATACAGGTACAGGCACCCGAGACGGCCGAGGCCATCTAGCGACCACCGCAGGGAGACACGGCCTCTGGCTTCCGCCAGACCTCAGCCCCAGCCCACCCCACAACACAGCCACCCAGGCTCCCTGGAGGCTTCTGCTCCTTCCAGGCCCCACTCCGGTGAGCTTTCCAGAAGGGACAGAGCCCCCTGCGTGCACACGACCTGCCTGCATACGCTTGATGGGCAAATGTGTGTTCCTGTCCCCAGCAGAAGCTGCTGTCCCCAAACTCCTACCACCTGTGTCGGAAAACGGAAGTGGAAGTCCGGGAGCAGCTGAGTGGAGGGTGGAGGCCTGGGAGGAGGCGTGGGGGGAGGGAGAGACCTGAGACAGAACTAACCCCACCCTCCGCCCCATCACAGCCTCTGAGCTTTCGTTCGCGCTGTTCCGCGAACCTGGAACAGCTCCACCACCACCTTCTCTGAAGCACAAACTCCTGCCTGACCTTCCGTAGCATTCTCTCCTTTCTCGTACAAATAGCCAAGGCTCTGGCCGGGCGTCCCTGCCCTGGGAAGCCCCCACTGAGTGGGCTAAGAGCCCCCCAGCCCCAGGCTTATCACTGACCATTGGTGGTGGCGTTCGGGTTTGCACTCAGGAGCTCCCGGCCACCCACTCGGTGTGGAATGACAACCCTCACCTCGCGTCTCCCCTCCCCTCGACATTCCACCTTGCGAGTCCTAGGCTCAGATCAAAACACTTGGGGACCCTGGAAACACACACATCTCCAGCACCAAAGGGCCACGTTCTCGGATGTCTGAGCCGGGCGGCACCCTTAGGTACCGGCTGCATGCACCATATACACCTGTGTCCTCAATACTGAACGACGACCGGGGCGCCTGGGTGGCTCAGTCGGGCAAGTGGCCGACTTCAGCTCAGGTCATGATCTCGTGTTTGTGAGTTTGAGCCCCGCGTCAGGCTCTGTGCTGGCAGCTCAGAGCCTGGAGCCTGCTTCCGACTCTGTATCTCCCTCTGTCTCTGCCCCTTCCCTGCTTGCTCTCTGGCTCTCGCTCTCTCAAAAATGATAAACGTTAAAAAATTTTTTTTTTTTTTTAAATACTGAACCACGACCTTCACGTGTTTTGCTTTGGCGATCTCCTCCTCCCCCCAGGAGCGAAGGAGGCTTTCTTATCTGCCCTTTGGCAACAAGGAAACCGACTCACAGGGTCGAGTCACGCGCCCCAGGCCACGTGGGTAGAGATGGGATGTGAGCCCAAGGCTCAGACTAACATAGAAAATGCAAAGGAGGCTGCCTGGGTGGCTCAGTCGGGTAAGCATCCAACTCTCGGTTTCGGCTCAGGTCATGATCTTGTGAGACTGAGTCCCACATCGGGCTCCGTGCTGACGGCGTGGAGCCTGCTTGGGATTCTCTCTCTCCCTCTCTCTCTCTGCCCCTCCCCTGCTCGTGCTCGCTTGTTGTCTCTCTCTCTTTCTCTCTCTCTCTCTCTCTCTCTCAAAATAAACATTTTAAAAAACGCAGAGAGGGGCACCTGGGTGGCTCTGTCATTAAGCCTCTGACTTTGGCTCAGGTCACGATCTCACAGTTCGTGAGTTCGAGTCCCACATCGGGTGAGCATGAGCCCTGCTTCGAGTAAAACACAAGCTCTGGGTGAGCCCCGTTTCTCTCTCTCTCTCTCTCCCTCTCCCTCTCTCTCTGCCCCTCACTCACTTGTGCCTCTCCCTGCTTCAAATAAATAAATAAATAAATAAATATTTTAAAAAATAAAAATAAAAATAAATTTGGGGCACCTGGGTGGCTCAGTCGGTTAAGTGTCCAACTTTTGGCTCAGGTTTGTGGGTTCGAGTCCCGCGTCGGGCTCTGTGCAGACAGCTCAGAGCCCGGAACCTGCTTCAGATTCTGTGTCTCCCTCTCTCTCCGCCCCTCCCCTACTCCCGCTCTGTCTCTCCCTCTCTCTCAAAGATAAACAAACATTAAAAAAAATTTTTTTTAACAAAAATACAAAGAACGTTCAAATGACCTTAAATCCCACAAGCCAGAGACAATATCTGTTAACATTTTGCCGAACATCCTTCCAACGTGTGTTTCCCTCCGAGGCTTCAAATGGATGAGCCGTGAGCCGGATCCACCCGTTTCTGTTGGCTTTCATGTTGTTCTCCAGCCCACCATTTTGCAGGTTTTGAAAAAGCGAATTGCTCGTTAATATCACACACAAATTTATAAATCCAGCAATCCTTGAAAAACAGAGATCTGGCCTTCCTGGGCTCTTGTCATTTCGAGGCAATCGTCGGCTGGAGCTGAGGACCGCCTCGCATGGGACAGACCCCTCTATTTTGCCACCGTCCCCACCTTTCCCTATCGTGCCCCCAAGCAGGTCCACTGGCCTCACTCACGTACCTCCCTGACCCCCGTCAGGCTGACAACCTCTGCTCTAGGCATCTACGAGAGCCAACATCTGTCGAAAAGCTACAGCACACAACCACCACTCAAACGTGCTGGACGTGGGTTAACTTCTTTCATTCTCAAAGTAGTGATGTGGAATAAGCACTATTGTTAGGCCCATTTTACAGATGGGGAAACTGGGGCTCACGGAGGCTATATCAACTGCCCAAGACCACAGTCAGAAAGCAACAGAGTTGGCCTTGGAACCCCGGGCAGTCTGGCTCCAGAGTCTGTCTCCTTCCTGTATGCAAAGATGCACCCCACACTCAGCTCCGGATTGAGGGTAATGTTCCGTACCAATCAATATAGTCTAGGATCATCTAAATAATAAAAATAAAAACAAGAGAAACTAAAACAAAACAAAACAAAACAAAACACAAAGAGTAGACATTTGTTGCTTTTATCCACCCAGTGTTCCTTCCTTTAAGGAACAGCCCTTCTCCTGGCCGTTCTGGTGTGGCTGTCCCCCAGCCCCTCTCCCCACCTCCTCCTTGACCAGGAGGCTGGACATGTGACCCGGTCCTGACCAATCATGGCATTCCTCCCGCGATGTTGCAGGGGATTGGTCCAGAGGTGGGCACATGACCCAGGCCTGGCCAATCAGAGTCTTTCCCTGAGAATTTTTTTTGGTAGGCTGTCTTTCCAAGGTCAAAGGTGATCTGATGTGAGCCTGTCCCTGTCTGTGTGGCCAGGCTGGCTGTGCTATGGAGAAACCCATCTAAGCCAGAGAAAGAAACAGCTCAGACAGACTGAGAAAATGAGAAAGAGAGAGAGGGAGGGAGATTTTGAGCCTCTGCTATCCATGTCCCCAAGGCCAACCACATCTCTGACTCTCCAGGAACTGAGCCAGTAAATTCCAGCTTGAGCTAGACTGAGTTATATTTACTTAAAACCAAAAGATGCTTGAATTCAACACCCTCATTATTCTTTTTAATGACTCACACTGGCCCATCATATGGGCTCAGCATAATTTATTAACCATTCAGTCCCCGATGAGCATTCGACTGCCACCAAGTTCCCAAATTCCCCCGCCACCAACGACGTGGAGAAGATCCTTTGTGTACCCATCCTTTTCCACATGTGTGCAATTATCTCATTAGGGGCAATTTCTAGACATGAACTTTAACGTCAAAGGGTGCTCTGCTGCCCTTGACCCCCATCCCTGCCTTTGGCTTACTAAGTCATGGACCATCCCCCAGGCCCAGCTTCCTCCTGTCCCTCTGTGCTACAGGCTCCCAGTAAGTGGCCAAACCTGGACAAGGAATGACAGGTGTGAGGGATACTGGGCACATTGGGAAGACTCACTTGCAGCAGGGGTCTCACAGGCCAGAGCCTCAGCAGTCCCAAGATTCAGGGGTGGCCCATCTGCCAGACAGAGCCTGCCTCCAGTTCCAAGCCATGAGAAATCAGAGAAAATTATGAAAGGGAGGGGCCTCAGAGAGGACTAATCCCAGACACACACCCTACCCACCACCTGCCATGTCCCACTTGGCCCAGTGGACTCAACCACGTGCCCTGCCTGGACCAGGATTTTTGTCTGCCTTGTGCCAATGCCAAGAAGAGTGCGTGGCACATAGTAGGCCTTCAGTAAACATCTACTGAATGGATGCGAATGGATGGATGGATGGATGGGTGGGTGGATGGACGGATGGATGGATGGACGGACAGATGGATGGGTGGGTGAATGGACAGACAGATGGACAGATGGATGGACGGACATGTGGATGGATGGATGGATGGATGGATGGATGGATGGACATATGGATGGGTGGATGGATGGATGGATGGATGGATGGACAGACAGACATACAGGCGGATGGATGGATGGACGGACAGATGTACAGGAGGATGGATGGATGGATGGATGGATGGATGGATGTACAGGCAGATGGATGGATGGATGGATAGATGGGTGGATGGATGAATAGATGGATGGATGGATGGACAGACAGATGTACAGACAGATGGATGAATGGATAGATGGGTGGATGGATGAGTGGATAGATGGATGGATGGATGGATGGATGGATGGACAGACATACAGACAGATGGATGGATGGATAGATGGATGGATGGATGGATGAGTGGATGGATGGATGGATGGACGGACAGACAGACAGACAGACGGATGGATGGATGGATGGATGGACAGATGGATGGATGGGTGAATGGACAGATGGACAGGCGGATGGATGGATGGATGGATGGATGGACAGACATACAGACAGATGGATGGATGGATAGATGGGTGGATGGATGAGTAGATGGATGGATGGATGGATGGATGGATGGATGGACATATGGATGGGTGGATGGATGGATGGATGGACATATGGATGGGTGGATGGATGGATGGATGGACAGACATACAGGCGGATGGATGGATGGATGGATGGATGGATGGACAGGCGGATGGATGGATGGATGGGTGGATGGATGAATAGATGGATGGATGGATGGACAGACAGACGTACAGACAGATGGATGGATGGATAGATGGGTGGATGGGTGAATGGACAGACAGATGGACAGACAGACAGACGGATGGATGGATGGATGGATGGACATATGGATGGATGGATGGATGGATGGACGTACAGGTGGATGGATGGTTGGATGGATGGATGGATGGATGGACAGACATACAGACAGATGGATGGATGGATAGATGGGTGGATGGATGGATGGATGGATGGATGGATGGAGGGACAGACATACAGACAGATGGATGGATGGATGGATAGATGGGTGGATGGATGAGTGGATGGATGGATGGATGGATGGATGGATGGACATATGGATGGGTGGATGGATGGATGGACGGACGGACAGACATACAGGCAGATGGATGGATGGATGGATGGATGGATGGATGGATGGATTACTCTAACTGTGCAGCCCAAATGGGCTCAAGGGCAAGTTCTGCCCCTTACTCACTCATTAGCCCTGCCTCCTCCAGGTCTCAGTGACCCCACATGTAAATGAGGTCATTGAATTAAACCATCTCTAGGCTCCTTCCAGCTCTCTCACCTTCAAACCAGCTGTGCCCAACAGGTGAGGAATTCTGAGCTTTGGGGCCACAGAAAGCGTCACCTACATGGTTTTGCTACAATTGGATTCAAGGGCTGGACCTTTCCTATCTCTCCCCCGAGGGGAGGACAGACCACTAAACTTCTTTCTAAATGTTCGAAGGGATGCTTGGGTAAGTTCAGAGTGGGAATGAGGTCAGCACAGGGCTTGAATCCGAGCTTGCCTCTTCCTGGCTGTGTGACCTTGAGCAAGTAACTTAACTCAGTTTTCACCCCTATAAAACAGGGATAGTAATACGCTTTGTTGGGTTGTGGAAAAGCTTAAATGGGAGGATATACAAGCACTTGGCACAGTTCCTGGCTTGAGGTGAGCACTCCATAAATGGTAGTGGTGGCCATCTGAAGACTTCCCAAACTCCGTGTTTGGAGACTGCTGTGAGGTGTCCCATCACCAACTAGGGACCAGGTATGGATGGCCACATCGTTCACATGGAGGAAGCAGAACCCCGTTTTGGGAAAAAGCGCTGACCTCAGGCCACACAGAACCTCAGGAACAGGCCTCTAAGGGGAGCCCTTCCCATCAGCGTTCTTCTCCCTACCTGAAATTCAGGCACAATGGCTGGAGATCAGGCAGCCATTTGGGGCCATGAGACCTTCGGGGTAGAAGCAAGTTACCAGGCTTCTCTGAGAACAGTCCTACATTACCTCCTTCAGGCTTCTTTCTCATAAGGGAGGAATATGGCTCTAATTTCTTTAAACCATTGTTATTTGGGTTTTCTGTTTCATATAAACAGACCCAATTTTATCTGTCCCCATTTTGCAGACGACAAAAAGCAAAGCTTGGTTAGGAGAAGGTGACACAGCTGGCAAGTGTTGAGTCGGACTGACTCGAGGTCTCTACGGTTTACCTACTATGGATTGTACCAAACGCGTTGCCGCCCACAATGAGAGGGTCCCTCCCTCCCAGGCCACCTGCCTCTATGCGATTAGACGTGACCAGGGCTGTCGGGACGGAGGGAAGGAAGGCGTAATCACGAGAAGGCTTCACAGAGAAAGTGGTGTTTGAGCTGAATCTTCAGAGAATGAGAGAGTATCAATCACGCGAGGTGCTGTTAACCAGGAATGCGCAGGAAAAGACTCTGCTCAGGGCTTTTACTGGGGGCTGGTCACGTAGGCAGCCCCTGCCCAGCATACATCAAACTTCTAGACCCCCGGAAGGAAAGCAGGTGGTCAGCATAACCCACGTTGTTTGCACGGTTTAGGCTCGGCGAGCCACTCTTATCAGGGAACGGCAGGAACCCACCGGAAGCCCAAGTTGGCAGAAGCCAGCCCAAAGCCAGACTTGCAAGCATGCTTTGTAAAGGATGGCAGTCCCGGACCTGCCGTGTTCATTTCTCTACGCAGGGTATGACGCCTTCCTCCGCATTTCTGGTTTTGAGGTGACCCAGGAAATGGTGTTTTGTGCCTCAGACCCAGATTTGCAGAGAAAAAAAAGGCTAGTTTACTACGCAGATCACTTCGACGAGTCTTCCCAGAGAATCACGTTGTGTCGCCGAAGAGCCAAAGGCGGGAAGGGGGCCACTTCCAGGAGTCCTGAGAGCACAAGGCTGGCAGGGGGTGGGCCTGGCCCCTGGCCCTGAGCTGGCCACTGACTCGAGTTCCAACTCCGTCAAGCATGTCCCAGAGATGAGCCTCATGCAAGTGTTCGCTTCCATGAAATGAAGGCGTTGGATTGCACCTGTATCAGTGAGCTTTCACTGCATAACAAGCCCCCCACACACACACACACCGAAACACACAGACATTTGTCACATCTCACAGTGCCGTGGGACAGCCATGTGGGTTGGGCTCCGCTTAGGGGTCCCTCTTCCGGTGTCGCCCGGGCTCACTCAGGAGGCTGCAACCGGGTGGCGGTCAGGACAGCCGGGCCTTTCTCCGCATGGCCTCCCGTCCTCCAGCAGGCGAGCCCGCAGGCTGGTTCTCATGGCAGGTG
This sequence comes from Prionailurus viverrinus, assembly GCF_022837055.1. NCBI lineage: Eukaryota > Metazoa > Chordata > Mammalia > Carnivora > Felidae > Prionailurus > Prionailurus viverrinus. Next base: position 128,581,790 of record NC_062567.1, read on the forward strand.
GCCAGATTCGAGGGGAAGTGACAGACTCTCCCTCCAGATGGGAAGAGAGGCAGCGTAGCCGTGCAGAGGGGTGTGCACACGGGGAAGGGTGGAAGGTGCAGCCAACTTTGGCAGCAACCAAGATATCCCCCCCATGTTCTTTTCATTCATTCACTCATTCATTCATTCATTCATTCATTGCTTTTATCAGACACAGAAACACAGAGGTGACCCTGTCCTCATGGAGCCTCCAGACTAGTGGGGAAACAGATGAATAAATCGAGGTGGGCTGCAAAGTTTCACCGAGGAAGCATTTCTATTTATTTTTATAGATTTTTTTTAACTTTCTTTATTTATTTTGAGAGAGAGAGCACAAGCGGAGGAGGGGCAGAGAGAGAGGCAGAGAGAGAATTCTGAACAGGCTTCACGCTGTCAGCACAGAGCCCGACGCGGGGCTCAAACTCACAAACCATGAGATCATAAGCTGAGCCTAAATCAAGCATGGGGCGCTTAACCCACGGAGCCACCCGGGCGGCCCTAGAAATTTCTTCACACGATACTTTTTTCCCCACGAAGACGTTGGCTCGATCGGCCAGAAAAGGCAGAAGCAATGAAATTGGGAATTTTAACCAGGAAGAAAATTAAAAACAAAAGGGGAAAGACGGTAGGGTTTATTGAGTACCCACTATGTCCCAAGCATCTTACGGACACTCTCCCCCCTCGTCTTTTCTATAACCGGAGGTGAGTAGTATTATCCCCCTTTTATAGGTAAGCACACTGAGGCTCCTTGCAGAGAAGCGGCTTCTCCAACCTCTCACGGGTCCCGAGTGGCAGAGCTGAGCGTCCCACGGCCGCATCTGGCCCCCAAGTCGATATGCGACAATAGAACAGCTGCAAAGGAGCTTCACATTTGACTAGGAGCTTCCTAGCAGCCTGAGGGAAAAGGGACACTAAACATATGGCCGAGTGGTCACTAGATAGGAAACAGCCAGACATGTCACGGAGGGGAAGCAAAGCCTTTCCTGGCACTGAATCCATTTTCCTTTTCCCCAAGTAGATGAAAAGATAGCTTGTGGGTAAGGTGGACTCTTTGGGGCCCCGCTGACCAAAGGTTTTATCTGGGGAGGTTGCTAAGTAAATGGCCCATCATCCCACATTATCCCCTAGGGAAGACTGTGCCCTCCAGCAGCCATCATCCTGTGTGTGTGCACGGGTGCGGGTGTGTGTGTGTGTGCACGCGCACGTACATGTTTCTCGCTCTCACTTTCTCTTTTTACCCCCAACCCCTCCCTCTGTTTGTCTCTTTTGCCTCTAAATCTCCCCAGCCCACACCCAAAAATGCAAAGAGCCCCTGCCACACGAAACTCTGCTGGTTTTAGGAAGTGTTGCTGCTTCAAGAGCCTGCACACCGGGTCCCGGCAGACAGGACTTCCTCCCCACGCGGGGCTGGGAGGGGCCACCCGGAAGGGGCCTGGTGTAGCCTCGGTGACACATCTCTGCCTGGTCAGCTTGAGCAGCAGCTGGGTCAGCAGGCGACGGGAGCGGAGGCCACCCTTCCCCGGGGCTTCAGGATGGACTTGTGCCACCCAGGTAAGCACCCGGGGCCGACCTCTCTGGGCCTCAGTTTCCTCCTCTATAAAATGGGGACAATAGTGCCTACCTCCCAGGATCCTGGACGGAAGCCATATGTAAATAGATGTAAGACAGGGTGGAAATGCAGAAGCATGCAACAAATGTTTACGAGCTCAGGCTAAGTGCCAAGCTGTGCCCCAGGTGCTGGGAGAACAGGGAACAAAGCAGGCCCTGTCCCTGCCCTCCTGAGCTCACGCTCTACAGGGGGAGACAGACATAAAGGTATTAATGTAATGTGTCAGGGGGTGACAGGCAGGACGAAGGACAGTCAAGTAGGATAAGGGACATGGGAGGGGGTGGTCGAAGAGACCTCAGAAAGAGACACCATTTGGGCAGAGACCTGAAGGAAGGAGGGAGGGATCCCTGTGGGCTTCTGGGGAAGGAATATTCGGGGGCGGGGGGATGCAGGGGAAGGAATGACCAGTGCAAGGAAGGTTGCTTGAGTTGAAGATGATGATGTTGGTGATAATGGCCGTCTGGGTGGCACAGGGGCCCTGAAGCTCCTGTTTGGACTCTAAGGGTGGGGGGATGAGGGTGGCCTTTGGGGAGGCTGAGGACACCCCCTAGAGTGCCAGTGGAGGGGGCCAGAGAGGAGCAGCAGAGAACCATGGCTGAGCCCCTCCCCAGTGAGCAGGACCGCGTGTCTGGGGGAAAGAGGAGAGACATGTGTATGGTTGGTAGGGAAGAGAACTGCATTTCTGCAAGGCAGAGGGAAGAAGAGGGACAAAGTCTCTGTGCCCTGCAATCGGAATGTCCCAGCATCAGGGCGCCTGGGTGGCTTAGTAGGTTAAGCGTCCAACTTCTGCTCAGGTCCTGAGCTCACAGTTTGTGGGTTCGAGCTCCGCATCGGGCTCTGTGCGGACAGCTCGGAGCCCTGGAGCCTGCTTCGGATTCTGTGTCTCCCCCACCGCCCCCTCTCTGCCCCTCCTACACTCGCACTCTGTCTCTCTCTAACAAACAAATAAACATTTAAAAAAAAAAAAAAAAAAAAAAGAATGTCCCAGCATTGCCTGGAAATCCAGAAGACGAGGGCTTCCAGGAGCTGTCCAGTTCCCCAAGCTCAGATGACGTCAAGCCCGTTGGCAACAGAACTCTTTCTTCAAACGAAACCTAACACCGAGCAGTCTGACCCCGCCCACCGCGCCTCCCCTGACCCCACGGGGCTCGGGGGGAACATGGTTAGAGAACCACCCTTCCCTTTCAACAGCTTTTGGGCTTTGGACGGCAGGTGGCTCCCAGACCATACAGGCTCCGGGAATAGGTCTTAGGTGGGGACTAGATGACAAGGCGGGGACCCAGCGGGGAACAGCACCCGGCTTAAGATTACCCGGCAGATACGAAGTGATGGGTCCTTAAGAAGAGGGATGGTTGTCCCCATCACGAGGACACTGAGGCTCACGGAGGTGAACTGAGGGAGAGGACTGACTTACTTGAAGTCAGGGGGCCAGTAAGTGGCAGGGCAGGGTCTGTCTGTGCTGGGCAGTGCTGGGGACAGCAGGCCCAGCCCTGGGGGAGGCTGCTGGTCCAGGACATGGGGGAGTGGGAGACAGACCCTCAGATCCTGCAGGACGATGACCCAGAGCAAACGAGGAAGCGACTCTTTCCACGTGGGAGAGGGGGAGATCTCGGAAAACTTCCTGGAGGAGTCGGGTCCCCCAGGGCGGCCTCCCCGCCTGCCTCCCGTGTGTTCAGGCCTCCTCCCCCCAGGGCCTGCCGGGAAGGTGAGCGGTCCAGGCAACAAAACCTCTGTGTGACCAAAGACAGCACCTTTGGGCTGGTGCAGGGAGGCCGGGGAATAGTTAAAAATAGAGGCAGCTTGGCTCTGGGGGTGGGGAGGAAGCCACACGTCGCCCACAGAGCCTCGGGGGCCGGGGCGAGGAACAGCTCCGCCAGACACCCCCTCCTGCCCCAGCCCCCCCCCACCAGACTCTGAGGAGCCTCTGCCCTCGGGCCCCCAGGATAGCGCCCTCCTCCTGCCCTGGAAAGGGGAAGCTGGGCCAGCTGTCCTGGAAACGGGCCTGTGAGCAGAAAGACTTCTAAAAATATGATGGGAAAGAGGAAGGACAAAGGGGAAGTAAGGAGGAGCTGGGGAGGTAGATGGCCGGGGTGGGCACCAGGGCACTGACAGCTGGCCTGGGCACCGTGCAGGGGGCAGCCGCAGCCTACAGCGTGGCGGGGGGGCGGGGGGGGGGGGGGCGTCCAAAAGCAGCCTTCGTGAGGCGGGAAAATCACCGAGCCCAGGGCGGAGTCAACAGAGTTCACGGTGGCGGCTGTTACCATTATCGTGTTGTTATTTTGCGTGTTTCATGAGCACTGTTACTAAAACCCGACTCCACGGGGCGGGCGCCTGGGTGGCTCGGTCGGTGGAGCCCCTGACCAGCTCAGGTCATGATCTCGCGGTTTGTGAGTTCGGGCCCCATGTCGGGCTCGCGGCTATCAGGACAGAGCCTGCTTCGGGTCCTCTGTCCCCCTCTCTCTGCCCCACTTGCTCTCTCTCTCTCTCTCTTTCTCAAAAGTAAACAAACATTTAAAAAACAATTTGTTAATTAAATCCAACTCCCACGAGCTGCTTCGGTGCTTGAAACCCCAGCGTCACCAGGCTCAGACTCAGAAGTGGCCACTCTGACCCTGCGTCCTTGTCGCCCTCCCTGAACCTCAGTGTCCTCAGCTCTGAAATGGGGAGAAATCCCCGCTTTGAAACAGACAGGTGAAGGGGCGCCTGGGTGGCTCAGTCGGTTAAGCGTCCGACTTCAGCTCAGGTCACGATCTCACAGTCCGTGAGTTCGAGCCCCATGTCGGGCTCTGGGCTGATGTCTCAGAGCCTGGAGCCTGTTTCAGATTCTGTGTCTCCCTCTCTCTGACCCTCCCCTGTTCATGCTCTGTCTCTCTCTGTCTCAAAAATAAATAAACGTTAAAACAACAACAACAAAAAAGAAACAGACAGGTGAAGGGGTGGAAAGCCCTGGGCTTCACGTGACAGGGGCCACCTGCTGGGGGGGGGGGGGTCAGAATCCCTCCAGAAGGGGACAGGGGATCCAGGGGGCCCATGAACATGCCTGCCAAACCACAAAAGAAGCTCTGTGAAGAAAAACTGCAGACAGCCCCCTCCCCACGCCCTCCCACTGTCCTGAGAAAACTCGCCACGCACGCCTATGCCTCAGTTTCCCCAGCTCTGGAGAGTTGGCTTTGTTTTCTCTCTTCCCCCCACCTCCCGCCAAAAAAACAAGGCATCATTCTGCATCTGGCCTTCATTCTCAAACAGGAGCCACGGTCAGCACTTCCGGTCAGAACAACCAGGGACTAGTACCTGGTGGGGTTTGGATGATTTGCGCGAAGATATCTGCCGTCGGAAGACCAACATCAGGGCTGTGGCCTCGGGAGTCCTGGATGGGCCTGGGTGTGACCCCCGCTCCAGCACCTTCCAGCCGTGTCACCTCGGACACAGGACAGGAGGGCACCTGAGAAGGGAGACGCTGAGCGGGGCTGATGAGGCAGAGGGCGGAAGGAAAGGCATTCGAGACACGGGGAGCAGCCTGTGCGTGCAGAAGCCTGTGGAGAGGGCGCACGTGGGAGCAAGTGGAGGACGTCCAGGAGGCCTCAAGCCGGGGGCGGGGGTGGTGCAACGTCAGTGGAAGATGGGGCCCTGCCTGCCCAACTGGGGGGCCCGGAAGACTCGGGGTGTCATCCCCAGGGCAACGGGACGCCGCGGGAGACTGGATGGGAGGTGCCGAGTGGAGGCCAGGAGACACGGGGTCCAGGGACACGCCGAGGTCGGGGTGGGGTGGGGGTGGGGCCGTGGAAACAGAAAGGAGATGGACGGGGCGTGGCGCGGGGGAGACACGAGGGTGAGAGAGGGGTGCATGTCAGTGTGCCTCAAAGAGCTGTGAGATCGAATGACATAATTTACACCGAGCCGCTGGCACAAAGCAGGTGTTTTTGAGCCGAAGGTCAACGGGAGACTCTTCCTTCGCCACCCCCCACCTCCTCCCTGGAAACGGGGCTCTCTGGGCCTGCGGAGCCCAGTGTTGCAGGGACAGAAAGCAAGACTCCCAAGAGGGCCACCAGGAGGAGGGCACATGGCGCCACTCCTCGTCCCTCCTGGGTCCGTGTCAGTGACCTGCGGGGGCCAGAACACCACCTGATGGCTGCTGGCTTAGGTAGCATCCTGCATCCTGGAGGACGGTGCCCCATCCAAGCAGGACATCAGCTCCAAGCTGACGCTTTGTTCCACCAGGCTGGCAGCTTCCGGGGGGCGAAGTGATCCCAGAGGACCAGCGGATCCCCTGGCCGGATGCTCCTCCCACGCCTGCCTTCCTGTGAAGAGAGCCCCTTGGTCCAACGTGACGTTGTGCAGTACTCGACATCTGACGACCCCTGGACAGTGGCGCTGGCCGAGGCTCTGTGAGAAGGAAGGGCCCCCCCACCCCCCCGCACGTCCGGACCACGTGTGGCTTCCGGTCAAGATGGATCGCTGGCCTTTAGGAGTGGAAGGGATCCTTTGCAATCCCATTGCCTCCCGAGTTGGCTGCTGGGTCTTCGAGGGGAAACAGTGGGTCTCTGTTGCCGGCAGCTCAGAGATTCAGAGGTGGCGATAGCTCGGGAAGCTCAGGTGGGGGGCTTCTCATGTAGCCTCCACCCGGGCCACGTGGCTACTGCACTCGTGGACAGTTGTACCAGCACTGGGCTGCCGGTCAGAGCCTGGCTGAGGTCACCGGCCGACTAGTTCCGTCTGCCTGGCGGTGCAGTTTCTCTCCTGTGCCGGATGGTTGCTGCGCGGCACCGGTGAGCGTCACAAAAATCTTCATCCTCCGGGTCCACTCCTAGGGGACCACCCACTTGCCTCCTCCCCAGACCCCCCTACTCCCGATCTTCTGATCTTCCTCCTTCCCAGCCTCCCAGAAGTCAAGCCACCCTCTCCTGTTCACTGTTAACCTTAAAAAAAAAAAAACAAAACTGCCAGCTGTTTTCCCAGCCAAGGAGGGGTTTATTCCAGAAGAGTATTAGAACCGCCATCCAGGACAAGCAAGCTGTGGCAAAACCCTCGGCAAGTCCGAAGGACAGAGAGAGGAGTCGCTGTTAGGAAAGGGGAGTCGGAAAGGCTGCGCCATAAACAACAAGTCCATCGGAGTTAACTGGGGGCTCCAGGCGTAGTGGCTTTTCACGGGCTGAGTTGTGACTTTCTCATTGGCTGCGCTGTTGCGGAGGGAGGAGGAAAGCTTCCTTCCGGCTGCAGGGAGAGCAACTTAGTAGCTACAGTCTTTGCCACTTGCAAGGTGTCTGCTCCTGTAGGGTCTGCAATTGAGGAGTGGTCCGGTGTGAGAGCCCCCCCTGCTTAAAGGAGATTTCCTTTCGTCAATTTGCACACCGGAAATGCAGGCGTGTTCTTGCTGGGGGCCGCAGCTCTTTGCACATGAAATGGGTGGCCAGGCACCCTCCCCAGAGTCCTGCTCACTGGGAGCCTTTCTCAGCCCTGTCTCTCCAGGACACCTTTGGGCAGGGGTCAACAGCTACCCAGCGTTCACGTGTCCCCAAACACGAAGCCACCCATTCTGGCACCAGGTTGGGGCGCTTTGCTCCTTTGCCAGAGAGATCACAAGGGACCTACCCACGCAGACATAGTGGGAGCCAAGGGACCGGGTGCGACAGCCGTGGATGGCATAGGGGCCTGGGTGATGTGTTCACGGAGCTTACTGGAACCTTCTGGTTTTATTCGCACTTGTTCCTCCTCAGGGAGCCACTTGTGAAGGACTGTCGTTTTGCTCACTTGACTTTATGACCTGGTGGCTCACCCAGAGCCATCTTGACTGCTTGACCAAGGGAATCATCGTATACAGTTGTCATCGCATTTCAGGACCCTTCTTTCTGGGCACCCAGCTTCTCCTTCAGTCAGTAGAGCCTGGGTGTGAGGACTGCTCAGGACCAGAAACTGGGCAAAGGGTCTTGGCTTTTGATGCAGTGGCTGTCCTTGGGGAGGGCCATATCCTCGGGTGAGGCAGTTCCATTTGGCTGAGTTAAGTTCCTGGGGAGGAGGAAATTCAGCTGTGCCATCAGCAGGCTACCCCCAACCCTACCCCCAGCCACTGAAAGAAATGGGTGCCTTGATCCTGAAGGGGAGAGCTGATGGCACAACGCAGCATCCATTATACGTGCGTTGGACCCTTCCCACGTGTCGAATACTTGCTTGGTGCCTCGCCGTCTCAACACCCAGTTTCCATCTCCAATCCAAGATGGCAGCTCGGTCAGTGGGAGGGAAAGGTAGGGACAGGGAGCCTTTAATTTTCTCTCTGCTTTCATTTGGGAGAGATAAGGGCTGTCCTTGCAAAACCTTAAAGAAAGGTGACCGGGTATTCCCTAAAGCTAGGACTTAAAGAGTTGGGGAGAGTATGGACAGACAGACGGGAGAAGGCATCCCAGGGTCGAGGAACAGCATGGGCAAAAGTGGGAAAGTGAGACAGAGACAGTGTGGGGGGAGTGAGGAGCCGGCAGGCTAGACTGCCAGGCTCTTACTGAGAATAGTGGAAGACAAGGCTGGCTAGAGAGGCCGGGACTGTGGAGGACCAGGAGGAGAACTCTTCCCCTCTAAGCAACAGGGAGCCCGTGGAGATTTTGGCCAAGCGATTGTTGTGGATGCAACAGGAAGCGCGAAGGGTTAGAGGTGAGCCAGCCGACCCCAGTGCGGGAATTGTCACAGCACCTTGCACAGAATGCCAGCACACACGCGTCTCCTTTCATTCCGGGTAGCGAGAAAAGAGCCCAGGCTTCGTAGCCAGCCCAATCCAAGCCCCACCCGGGCTGAGTAGCTTGTCCCTGTGGAGCCCTGGCCGGGCCACCTCATCTCTCTGAGCCTCAGTGTCTGGAGCAGGAGCTGCGAAGTGTCCCCCCACCCCCAAAGCCAGTCTCCCCATCTTATACGGTCGCAATGGTATCAGGACCGCCATGCTAAAGGCTCACTTCCCGGCCTCCCTTGCAGCTAGGTGTGGTCATGTGACTCTGTCTGACCAATGGCCTGGGAGGCAAAATGATACCCCACTCCCTGGTTGTGCAAATAAATACGCGGCCAAGTGAGCTAACCAAGCGATCTGGGGAAAGAGCAGATGAAAACGCCCAGGAAGGATGAATGACGTCCGCAAGTATTTTGAGTACCTGCTACGTGTCAGCTCTTTCTAGGGGGCGGAGGATGCAGCGGTGAGCAAAATTCTTGAAGTTTCTGCTGTCACGGTGCTGAGAGTGTAAAGAGTAGAGCAGGAAAGGCGCAAATCAACAAGATGGTGGGGGTGGGGGGGAGGGGCATGTCCCCAGAGGGTACAAAGCTGGGCGGGGAGGGGAGGGGAGAGGAAGGGAGCAAGCCAGGGACCCCCCCCCCATCCCGGTTCTTCTCTCTACAGACCCAGCGGAGCTGAGTAGTGGGGAGACAGAGGAACTACAGCAGATCAAATGGCACCGGAGGCAGCTTCTGGAAGACATCCAGGTGCGTGTACACTCACAAACGCACAGGCTCCTGTCCACACGCGTGTTCGAGCCGACACGCCCTCCCACGAGCAAACCCCCATAGGCGCTCACGCAGCCCCGCACTCACTCCTGCCCCCCCCCCCCCCGGGGGCCTGGTCAGAGGGCAGGGCCAGACTCCATCCAGCGCCCCCCCCCGCCCCCGGAGTGGGGAGAATGGAATTCCGGGGGGGCTAGAGAGAGCTAGGAGGGTGGGGGGAGATCGGTTAAGCACTACTGTGTGCCAAGCCCTGCCTGGTGCTGTCTGCACTGGATGGCATCGCGGGTTCTAGTCCCGCCTGTGTGGCCCCGATCCGGTCGCATCTCCACCCCGGGCCCCAGTTTCAGCCCCTCAAAAATGTCACCCATTTCGTCAAGATAACACCAACGTGTGCCTGGCCCTTGCCAACACAGTTTCTCAGACGTTCACCCATTTGACTCTCAGCAGCCTCCGAAGGCGGGCCCTGTTTCTGTTCCTGGAGCGTGCGGAGCTCAGTCCTGCCCCCGGGCCTTTGCACTCACCGTTCCCTTGGTCCCCGGGACTCTCCGCAGCTCTCCTCGGGGCACCTCCTTCTCACTATTTCGTTCTTGGCTCGAATGTTGCCCTGACCGCTCTGGCTGTGGTTGCTGGGGCCCGACCCCACGCCAACACACGTGTACCTAAGAAAGTTGAAGATACAAAATCACTCACTCACCAAGTGCTTTGTTGAGACCTACTAGGTGGCCAGGCTCTTCCTGTACCATGACACGACATTAATGATGAGAGATCGTTCTCTTTTTATTGGAGTACGGGTGACACCCCACGTTCCATTGGCTTCAGGTGCCCCCCCGTGGTGCCTGGACAAGGCTATCCCTTACGCTGCGCCCACGACAGGGTAGCTACTCTCATCATTTCATTTGCCCATGACCACCGTGATCCCACCCCCACTGGGCTGTGAGCCCCGTGAAAGCGTGGGTCTGTCTTGCCCATCACCATGGCCCCAGCTCCAGAGTCAAAGCATACAGGAGGCGCTCCATTAATATTTGCAAGTGGATCCCCATTTTATGTGGGGGGAAGCCACTCAGTGACTTGGCCAAGATCAGGTACAGGTACGGTCTCCAGGCCCCTGCGACCCCCCGGGTTCCTGGAACCCAGGTTCCTTTGGGACCGCTCTCATCCCTCAGATTCCAGGGGAAGGCCAGGAGGCGCTAGGGTGCATGTTAGGGGCTCTTGCCAGCTCCCCATGCTGCTGCCCTGCAAGGGTCTGCTGGACCAGCTGCCACTCTCCTGTCCGCCCAGCGGTCGTGGCTGGCATAATTAGGGGGTCCTCTGCCCCTGGGCGCCTCCTGCAAGGGTCAAGACAAAAATAAAAATAAAAAAGGCTTGAGGGGAGTGGCGAAAGCGCAGACTTGGAATCGGGCCTCGGACACATCCCCTTACCTCTCTGCACTTCAGCGACCTCTTCTGTACATTCCACTGGGGTGGCAAGGTCCCTGAAAAGACAGCCTGCGCGATCTTGTACCGGGGGGGTCCCCATAATACTGGGCACATAGTAGGCCCTGAGTGAAGGGTGAGCGACAGAGTAAATGGATGGGGGAGGGAAGCCAGAGAGGAGTTGGGGCCTGGTCCTAGGGTGGGAACTCATTCCTCGTGGCTGGGGAGGCAGTAGGGAGCCACGGAAGGAGCTGGGGAAGGGCAGGCACCAAGCTGTGCTTCAGGAAGCTGGCAGCTGGGCGCAGGAGGGCTTGGCGGGTAGGCTTGGCTAAAGGGCAGGAGACTCCACAGCTGCAGAGGGGAGGTGGGAGGGCTAGAAGTAGAGTGGGGCGAAGGGTGGGGACTTGAGGACCTCGTCCCCCGAGACAGGAGCCCATGGAGAATTGCATATCAATAGGCAATAGGCTGGCTTGGGATTTTGAGGATAAGAAATATCTGGGAAAGGGAGGGGGGCGCCGGGGAGGGGGGGCAGGCGGGTTAAGCGGCTGACTCTCGGCTCAGGTCATGATCTCGCGGTTTGTGAGTTCGAGCCCCGTGTCGGGGTCTGCGCTGATGGTGCGGAGCCTGCTCGGGATTCTTCTGTCTCTCCTTCTCTTGACCCCTCCCCGACTTGTGCCCGCTAAATAACATGAAAAAATTAAAATAAAAAAAGAGAGAGAGAGAGGGAGGGGGAAACATCCGGGAAAGGGATCTCTTAAAGGTAGGCGGGCAGTGACAGCTCACTGGAGGTCTGGGGTCACGCCCAGGGGTGGAAGTGGTTGTTGAAGTCTGTCCCTGACTCTCCCTCCCTGTCGCACCCCTCCCCCCCCCCCCCACCGCCCCGCAGAAGCTGAAGGATGAGATCGCAGATGTGTTTGCCCAGATTGATTGCTTCGAGATCGCGGAGGAGAGGTGAGGAGGGGCCAGGCCAGGGGCCCCTGGGAAGCTGCCATGGTGGCTTCCCAGGATGTCCCACACCAGGAATGAGCAGGAGGGAGCAGGGGCCCTGCCTGGGCCTGGGGCCCTGGTGAAATCAGGGATCGGCCTGGAAGAAGAGGCAGCAGGGAGGGTCTGAGAGCCCATCTCATGGTCTGGTCTGGTCCTTACTGCCAACAGCCCCCTCGTTTCAGAGACACTCTCCATCCCCACCCCCTCCACCCAAAGTCTCTCCTAACCCGCACTGACCCAGGCCCTGATCAATCGCCGCCCAGGAGCATCACGGGATGGGCTAGGAAAAAGAGCGCTCAGCTCTGTGACCTGGGGCTTGTCCCCGCCCCTCCCTGGGCCTCAGTTTCCCCCCTTGTGGGGAATAAGAAGGTTGGTCCCTACATAATCCCCTGAGGCCCCAGGTACCGACGGCTACACATTCGTCTCAGGAAGTCGCCACCCGGCCCCTGCCGTCCCTTGATCTCCGATCACCTTTCTAGCCCCACCACAAACCCCCACACGTGGTTGCCCCGTGTCTCCAGGTGTCCTGTTCCAGCCCCGACACCAGCATAACGTTTACAGAGCGCCTACCACCAAGCTGCTTTAAACTCTTTAGCCTCTCAACCATGCTGGGGAAACTGAGTCCCAGAGAGGTGAAGTGATTCCCCTCGTGTGGCTCAGCCAGCAAAGTAGCAGAGCGGGATTTGCACCAGGAGTCGGGCCCCGGGGGCCGTGCCCTCACCCCCCGGCCTCCCTGTCATCCTGCCCCCACTTCGAGCACAGGGCCCCCCCTAAATGCTCTCCCTAGAGCGACTCTGGGCTTCCAGGGCCACGGCTGCAGAACCGGTTAGAATGCTGGAGCTGGGCCCACTGGAACAGTCCCATCTGGGAGTCTGGGAGGGGCCCAGAACCTGCATTTCTAGGGTCTCTCTGAGGCGATTCCAATGCAGGATGTGAGGACCCCACTTGGAGGCCCTTGGGGGCCCTTGGAGAATATTGGCTGTAGCTGTGGAAAAAGCATCCTTGGGGATTGGGGGGGGGAGGGTCCTGGGGTTCTGGGGCGGTCCAGGCTGACATCTCCTTGTCTGCAGCCGGATGGCCCAGAAAGAGAAGGAGCTATGCATTGGGCGTAAGAAGTTCAACATGGACCCCGTGAAGGTAGGGCAGTCGTGGGGGGCTCGGGTGGTCGTGGGGTCGGGGGTTCCACATGCTGGACACCTTCACGATGTCCTCTCATTCCCCTCGACTGACGATGGCCCACCTTGGAGGTGAGAAAACTGAGGCCCAGCGGAGCTCGGGACCTTGTCCGGTGGCCCACAGCCTGCCATGGCTTCAGTGCCCTGTCACCCCATAGCAGAGCCTGAGGTAGGAGCCGGGAGGAGGTGGTGACATTTTATGAAGTCCACAGACTTGGAGTCTGCTGGCCGAGTCTCTGCTTCCTCCTTTTTAGTAGGTCTTTGGACACTGGGGCCCTTAGATTCTGGGGCTCAGTCTCCAGAAGTTTCTCCCAGCCTCTCTGCCGGGGGAGGGCCAGTCTGGGGGTGCTGGCATGGAGCGCTGGGGGCTCAGGCTGCTAAGACTCTTGTCCCTCCCCCCACCCACACACACCACCTCCCCACCCCCCACCTCCACCCCACCCTCCCCTCCCCTGGCCTCAGAGCAACCTCTCACCTAGCTAGGTGGCAGCCGGGTCCCTTCCTGCTTGAACAAAGACAGGAGGAAGCCACAAGCTGACATACGGGGGTAGGGTCAGGGCAGTCAAAGGGTCCCTGGAAATTTACTGCTCTGGCTGAGAGAGTTGCCTCTTCCCCATCACAGTGACACAGGCTCACCCATTTGTCACACACCCATTTGCCTTGCCACGGGAATCGGACCCCTGCCCCAACCGCACAGAACACACACACAGACACGCACACACTCGGGCATACAGACGCGTGCTCACACACAGGTGCACATACACACAGAGCACCTGGGAGGGGCCACTGAGGGGCCCCCAGGACCCTCTGCCTGTCACTGAGAGCCCCTCACAACCGCCCCTCCCCCACCACCTTCCAGCAACCTCTTCCCCGAACTCCCAAAGTTAGAAGGACAGATTCTGAGCGCCTGGGTCGTGAGGTGTGCGTGATATTGTCACATCGGAAGCAGGTTTCATGTAGAAACGGAAGGAAAGTCGCCCCGATGGAAACTCTCTCCCTCTGAATGCTGGGACGTGGCCACCTCCTCTCCTTTTGATTTAGCCGGATTTTTTTCTAATTTTTTACACAATGGACATAGATTGCTTGTGAGGAAAAAAACATGAAACGCTATTTTTAAATGTATGAATATGAAGGGGACAAAAGAAAGGGCTGAATCGTTGAATCTTAAAATTATAAATTCATAGACTCACTGAAGCATGTAATCAGTGTGAGCCTGAAGGGGACCCGGGGAGCCCCTGGCATGAGCCTGGCCCGCTGCAGGATGCTCTCTCTCCTCGCATGCCTCCATTGATGGGGACCTCACCACCTTCCAATGGCAGCTTCTGTTAAGGAGGGACACAACTTCCCAGAAAAGTCTGTGCCAGTGTCAGAATGCCAGGTCCCCCCACAGCCTGCCCCACAGTCTGGCCACGGGGGAGCCCCTCCCTTCCTCCACTGAGGCCAGCTGCTGGGGGGGGTGCTGATCATGGGCTCCGTGTACCCCCTCCAGGGCGTCCAGTATCTCATTGAGCACAAACTGCTGACCCCCGACGTCCAGGACATCGCGCAGTTCCTGTACAAGGGCGAGGGCCTCAACAAGACGGCCATCGGCACGTACTTGGGGGAGAGGTAAGGCGGTGCGTGGCCTCAGGGAGATAGGGAACGAGGGTTGCGCAGGTGTGTGTGTGTGTGCGTGTGCGTGCGTGTGCAGGTAAGTGAGTGAGCGAATTATGTTAGGGAAGTCCTAACTCTTGGGGCTTGAGACAGCTAACTGATCACTCCCCTCCACCTTCTGAACCAATGCCTGCCTTCCTGCCTGCCTTCATTCACTTATTTGGTCAACAGATAGATATTTTTTAGTCTCCACTGTGTGCCAAGCAGTGTCAAATCCCCGGACTTATACTAGTGACCAAGATAAACAAAACAAAACCCCTGCCCTCGGAGAGGTACGTTCTAGTGGGAAAGACAGATCCCCAAATATGCAAAACACATTAGAAAATGTTAAGTTCTTTGGACTGCAAAGAAAGCAGGGAAGGGAGATGAGAAGCGTTGGGAATCATGGGTCAAGGGCCGTGACTTTAAATACCGTGAGTAGGAAGGGTCTCGTCGAGAAAGTGATGTTTGACACGTAAAGGGGGTGAGCAGTGAGGACATCTGGGGGAAGAGCATGCCAACGGGAACAGCCTGTGCAAAGGCCCTGGGGCAGAAGCATGCTCAAGGAATGGCAGGCTGGTGAGATCAGAAGAGACCAAGGGAGGGAAGGAGTGGCAGGGGATGAGGTGGGGCTCCATGGGAGGGTCTGGGCACGGGAGGGGTGAGAAAGGACCCCTCTGGGCTGTTGGGAGAGGCAGGCGGGCTGTAAGGGACGAGGCAGCAGCCAGACCAGCAGCCCTTCTCCCGGGCTCCCCCGGAAGGAGGACACGCGGCTCCCCTCCTCCCCCCCCCCCCCCAGGAGGCGGGTGCCAGCAAGTTCCCAAGCGCGCGTGCCCTCCTCCCTGTCCCCTGCAGGGATTCCTTCAACCTGCAGGTCCTCCAGGCCTTCGTGGACTGCCATGAGTTTGCCAACCTCAACCTCGTGCAGGCCCTCAGGTGAGGAGGGTGGGGGGGGACAGCCCTCGGGGGTGGCAGAGCCCGGGCGGGGACCGGGAGCCACATAGCTCACGGCACAGACACAGCAAGGGGAGCGACGAGGAGGACGGGAGGACCTAAGGAGCCGAAATGAATTACTGATGGTTACCACCTCCTGGAGCAGAGGTCTGGTGGGGTCATCAGCTCGGCCCCCCTCCGGGGACAGCGGGGACAAGCGTCTGGCTTATCACAGCGAGCGCTCCCGGTGTTCACTCCACGATTAGAGCGATAGTTAATCACGGCACCCATGGTCGCTGTTACCCCTGCCATTGCCACTACTTTTGAGATCAGGGTTTTATTCATTTGATTAGTGCAGCGTAGTGGGCAGTCCCTTTGTTATGACATATTGAACTGTGGAGCCAAGCTGCCCAGGTCATAGCCCAGCTCTGCTACTCACACACACACACACACACACACACACTCAAAACTCCCCGTGCCTCAGTTTCTTCATCTGTAAAAGGGAACAAGAACAGTACCAACGTCATAAGGTTGTGACGAGTAAAGGAGGAGGTACTTAGAATCGGCTTAGTAAGTCTCGCTGCCTGAACAGTCGGCTCCCCATGAGGGTATTTGATCCGGGCCCTGGAGGATGATCGGGAGTTTGTATGTAAGGCAGAGAAGGAAGCAGCCAGCACCCTCCAAGCAGTGTGGCCTTCCCTCCAGTTCCCCTGTTCTTTAAGGGAGAAGGGTCGGTGGTCGGGAGGCTCCCATATTCATTCATTTGTTCATTCATTCACTCTTTCACTCCTTACGGGGCAGTCCTGGGGTTCCCCGAGCCTGCGTGAGGCCCAGCAGGAGAGGTGAGGGGACCAGCCGCAGACGGTCCTCGCCCTGGAGGAAGGCAGTTTTTTTTTTTTTAATTTTCTTTTCATGTTTATTTATTTTTGAGAGCGAGAGAGAGAGTACAAGCAGGGGGGGAGCAGAGGGAGGGAGACCCAGAATCGGAAGCAGGCTCCAGGCTCTGAGCTGTCAGCACGGAGCCCCACTCGGGGCTCCAACTCGTGGACCATGACCTGAGCCAAAGTCGGATGCTTAACTCACTGAGCCACCCAGGCGCCCCTCGAGGAACTAAGTCCCAAGAGCAGGAAGCCCAGCCAGGGGAAGCCACTTGCGGAAGGGTCCCCAGCCAGACCCCAGGGCAGACAGAGCCCCCCCCCCACCCCGGGCTGAGGCGGAGGGGCCACAGATGGTTCTGGACCCCAGACGGGCCGAGGGGAGCGCCCACCGAGCTCTGATACTTTGAAAGAAAAGGCACCTTCCCGTGACCCTACGTGATGGGGACAGACGCTCCCACCGACAGGATGAAGACTCTAAGGCTTAGACAGACAGAGCAGCTTGTCCGGGGTACCCCCGACACCTGCCCCCGAGATCCCCGCCCACTCCATCGCCCACAGCCCCATTCCTCCCCCAGACAGTTCCTGTGGAGCTTCCGGCTGCCCGGCGAGGCCCAGAAGATCGACCGGATGATGGAGACTTTTGCCACCCGCTACTGCCTCTGCAACCCAGGCGTCTTCCAGTCCACAGGTGCCGGTGTGGGATGGGACCCGGGGCTCCAGGACCCCTTCGGAGCTGCAGGCCCAGATCCTCCTCCGGAGGCGCCAGGGTCGCCCCACCCCTTCCGGTTTCCCACGGTGTCCGAACAGGGCTTTAAAGGATGAAGAGGAGTTCTGCCCAAGGTCAAGGGGAGAGAGGACCTTTTGGGGCAGGAGTTTTCATCTGAGTAAAGGCCAGAAGCATGAAACACCCTGTGCGGGACGTAGGGAGCACAGGTGTATGGAAAGATCTCCACGGAGATCAGAACTCCGTACCCCCACGGCCACCCTTCCCCCCCACCGCGGGCTGGGCAAGAAATCATCAGGGCAAGCTTGTTCTGCCTTCCGTCTCTGTTCCTGAACTTACCATAACAACAAGGACCAATTCCGTTAGTTGAGGACCACCCGTGCAAAGTCATCTGGTCCTTGCATCCACTGTCTGAGGCCAGGAACATCCCCCCTCTCTGCATATAACAGAGACTCCGAGAAGTGATGTGACTTGTCCACGGACACAACGCTTCTTGGCCGTGTGACCATAGTCAGGTCCTACCAGTCACTTGTCCTACCTTGTAGTTATACAGAACGGGGGGGGAGGGGTTGCTGGTTTATCTGTCCCCCCCACACACACTAGTCTAAACATCCCGCAGGGCGGGAACCGTATTGAATGTATTCGCCGATAAATTCCCCAGTCCGCAGCACTCTGTGGGTACGCAGTAAAGATTTCTGGAAAGGAAGGGATTTTACAGCACCAGATCGGAGTCCCAGTCTAAGTATGCAATTTTGTGACCTTGGGGCTGTAACTTAACTCCCTTGGGCCTCAGTGTCTTGCTCTGTAAAATGGGGTTACTCGCCTCGCAGGGTTGTTATAGGGATGTCGAGCTTAGCACAGGGCAAGCACCGGCAACTAACAGGTTGTTCTATTAGGTGCCGCTGTTTTCAGAGGTAGAGTCGCCGGTGTTCTAGAACATGAGGATACTTCAGGTTAGACCTCCTCACGTCACCAGCGGGGGGAGCTGAGGCTCCAGGAGGTCAGGTGCCTTCCCAAGGTCCACCAGACCAGCCAGGGACGCACAGCCGGACTTCCCTGACTCTGGAACCCGGGGCCCAAAAACGCCCCAGAGGAGCATCACCTCCCTCCCCAGTGCCCAGCCCAGCCTCTCCCCCAAGCCCATGAAAGTCTGAATAACAGAACAGGAACTCGGGCCGCCAGGAGCCCCGCAATGCCAACAAGATCGCCGAGCAGAACGTGACTAAGCCCTGAACAGTGCGGCCAACAATAGGTGTTCCGCGGAGGCAGGGAACAGAGTGGGCCGGGAGGCTGGAAGGGGTGCGGGAGAGGCTGGAGCTGGAGCTAAGAGATGAGGATTGAAGTACGCAGCAAAGGGAAGGGGAAAGGCAGGGGGCCCAGCGGGAGCAGAAGTGCAGAGGTGGGAAGGCAGCTAAAGGGAGCGGGGAGGCCAGAAGAGTGGGGAGGGGGCGGGGCCTCGAATGCCAAGCCAGGACAGCTGGACCTTCGGGGACTGAGACGGGTGATGATGGGCCCCTCGAAGGGGTCGGGGTAGAGGAGGCGAGAGTGACCAGCGCCAGGCCTGTGACCCCTGTCCCATCTCGCAGATACCTGCTACGTCCTGTCCTTCTCCATCATCATGCTCAACACCAGCCTCCACAACCCCAATGTCCGGGACAGGCCACCCTTCGAGCGCTTTGTGTCCATGAACCGTGGCATCAATGGCGGCGGTGACCTGCCTGAGGAGCAGCTGCGGGTAAGAGGGGCACGGCCCGACCCACCTGGTCCCCAGGCATCTGGGAGGGGTTCTTCCTTAGGTGGACAGCCCCGGGGGGGGGGGCCCTCTGAGACAGACCTCTGCAGGGGGATTCTCTGCTGGGAGGGACCCCCCCCCAGGTT
The DNA here is from genome assembly GCF_022837055.1 of Prionailurus viverrinus. Classification (NCBI taxonomy): domain Eukaryota; kingdom Metazoa; phylum Chordata; class Mammalia; order Carnivora; family Felidae; genus Prionailurus; species Prionailurus viverrinus. Next base: position 128,600,507 of record NC_062567.1, read on the forward strand.
GGTGGCTGTCGTGAGATGGGCATTCCTGAGTGATCCCCATCTTAAGGGCGATGTCTGAGAGAGACCACCCAGGAGATCCCCCCCAGACTTCATCGTTTGGAGGATTCTGGGCACCCATCATTCGCACCTTCCAGCAAGGGTGCCTCGCGCAACTCAGGCGTATTGCCTGGAATCCCAGATTCTTAGACTCTCAGCGTGTCAGAGCTGAAAATCCTCAGACTCCGCTAAGACCCTTCCCTCCTTCAGAGAGGAGGAAACCGAGGTCTTCCGCAAGGCAACTTGAGAGCCAAGCAGAACCCAGGCCTCCCGTCTCTCCATCAAGCAGCCCCCCATTCCTGCCGTATGGCACCGGGCCCTGTGCTCGGCATGGGGCACCCACGGATGCGTCAACCACAGGCCCTGCCAGGCCAAGTTCAGGGTCTGGTGGGAAGACGATACATAAGTGAATTGTAGCCCTGTGTGATTCGTGCCGTCCTAACTGTGGGAACATAGCCACAGAAACACAGAGGACACTCCTGTCAGTCTCCTGGGGGCAGGGGAAGGAAGGGTGCCATCTTGGAAGACTTCACAGGGGAGATGACTTTTGAACTGGGCCTTGACGGTTGAATAGGAGTTTTCGCGGAGGGGAGCAGAGAAAGGACATTGCACAAAGGGGAAGCAGCCACAACCCAAGCCCGGCCTAGCTGGGAAAGGCAGAAATGTCCAGAGTGGCTGGGTGGGGTCAGAGCATCCAAGGCTTTGCACGACAACCTGTTTGCTGTGGGTAACACGGAGCTAGGAACAGTTTTGTAAACACGGGAGTGGGATTCAGAGCCTGGTGCAGCAAAAATGAATTGGCAGTTCATTTCCAGGACTCAAGATGCCCCAGAGCTCAATAAAGCCTCAGTCACCTCCCTGTGAGAGGCTGGCAGGAGGGGAGGAAAGGGTGTGAACCCCACCCTCCCAGCTCAGCACCCTGCAGACCTCCAGCCGCAGAAGTCTGGAGGGAAGCCTGGGTCTGGAAGGACCCTGGTGCCCCTCCGTGTTCGAGAACTGCCACGCCCTTAGCCCACCACCCTCCTCGGTCCCCAGAGGAGAAAGTTTATCGCGAGGAAAGGGACAGCCGCGACACAGAATGAGGGCTCCGCGAGCTGGTTGGAGCTCGAGTCGATTCCCATCTCCCGTTTGCCTGCCGGTGACCTTGGGGAATGACTCACCCTCTCCAAGCCACCATTCTCTCAACCAGGAGAACAGGGATAATGACGCCTGCGTCACAGAGCTGCTGTGAGTAGCAATTTATAAAAACGTAAAGGGCATAGCCCATGCCAGGTATGCAGCACAGGCTCTAAATGGTGGTTTATGTCACTATTAAGAATAATTAACCATAATTTAAAAAAAAAAAAACCCACCACTTAGTAGAATGCCCGGAATGTGAAATGCGGTTGGAAATCGGTAACTCATCTCATTGCGGCAGGAAGCTGAGCACGCCTTGTCTGGCAGGTGATGAGTTAATGACACGCAGGCACCCGCTCCCCGATCTCCCAGGCAGCCCCCCGCTACTGCGGAGCCCCCAGTGAGCCCAGCACAGCACCTCGCTCCTTAAGTATTCCCCCCCCCCCAACTCAAGCCTTTTGTTAATAACAATGCGCTACATTTGCATAAAGCTTGTAACTTTCTTCTCTTAGGGCTTTAGGGGTCTATTATGCCAATTTAGCTTACACTCTGCCTGGGAGGTTGGGGAAGGGTTTATTATCCTCCTTGGCAGCCAAGAGAGGCAGGCACAGAGGAGGGGTGGAGGTGAGGGGGGCTGGGGGGGGGGGGGGAACAGAGTGTTAGAGTCACAGCCACATCCAAGTCCTGACTCCCCCACTCTCTGGTTGTGTGACGTTTGAGAAGCCGCTTGACCTCTCTGAGCAACCAGCTCATAGGATTAGTGTAGACATGTAAGGTATTTAGCAAAGTGCCTGTGTAGTTAGAGTGGCTGACTAATCCAGAAGCTTCCCGGGGCGAGAGCCAGGAGGGCCTTGGTCCTTGCTGTTCGGGGCTTTTAGGGCAGAAGTTGAGGGTGCTGTGTGGATTGGGGGGGGGGGTGCATTTGCCTTCTCTCTGGGCCTCCTCTTCCCCGTATGTAAAGCAAGAGCTCAGCTTTAAGCACCTTTCAGATATTCAAAGTTTACCACTTTGAGGAAGGATCCCCCACGACGGTACTGGAGCTTGGGCCCTGCTGAGGACACCGTCACGTCACGCTTTTAAGTGACCCAGTCTGTGAAATTAAATTAACACAGACCTGAAGCGAGGGCACACAGACCACGAGGGTGCGCAGCCGGACAAGGCTTTGGAGAGGTGCACCGCGGGAGGCCGGGGACGGGCGGGTTGAGCCCGTCTTGTCCTGGCCATCCTGATAGGAATGGGGGACAATGCCCGAGAGACTCAGAGCAAAGGTACACGGTGTGGACTCGGGATAGGAGATCAAATCCCAGCTCTGCCCTATGGCTGTGTGACCTGGCCGGTGAGCCTCAGTTTCTTCATCTGCAAAGTGGGCAGATGCTGCTGCCGACCCAGGTTGTTCTCCCGAGAAGCAGAGTTAATGCACTCCAAGCTCCTGGCACTTGGCAGACATCCAAGAAATGCCGAGAAGGGAACCACTCACTTCCAGAGAAAGCTGCCCCGAGCGGGAGCTCAGGTGGAGGAGGGGAAGGAGAGAGGCCAAGAAGGGGTGCTCGCTAGCCTCCAGCTCTCCAGTGTTACAGGTGGAGAAACTGAGGCTCAGGCAGGGGAATAGTCTCCCAGTTCAGGGTATCTTCTGCTGTGGGTAGGCCTGGACCTCGTGGGTCCTTGTCCAAACATCTCCATCAGAAGTGACCATCTACCGGGCCCAATCCTCGCCACTCTATGTGTTCTCAGTAAGGTCTCCTGACGGCCTTAAGCAGTGGGTGCCATTCCCACTTTGTAGCAAAGGAATCTGACACCCAAGAGAGGTAGCTGGCCAAGGGTCTCCTAGTTTGTGAGGAGACCGGATTTGAACCCATGTCTGTCTGGCTCCAGGGTCCTTCCTTCTGCAGAGACCAGAAAGCCGGATTTGGGGACGGACCAGTTGCTTCCCGGCTAAAGGAATCTCTCAACTCATGTGATAGAAAAGATCCGGGATTGATTTGGCTTCAGAAATGTCGGCTTCAGGTTCAGCTAGATCCAGGTGCTTAGTGAGGTCAGGACTGGTCTGTCCATCTCTCACCAACCTTCTCCCCCCCGTCAGCTACCCTCTTAAAAAGGCTCTCTTCAAATTGCAGCAGAGATGGCCCAGGCGGCTTCGGCGGGGCTCATTCTCACTCAGCAGTTAAAACTAAAGTCCCAGAGCGAAGTCTTATTGGCTGGCATGGGTCACGTGTCCTCCCTGACCCAGTCACTGTGGCCAGCAGGAGGAAGTGTTCTGATTGGCCAGAGGGGAGTCGCTTCCTCCCTCCTGGAGCCTGGGGCGGTGGGGGCAGTGGGCGTCAACCCCTCCCGACAGCCTGGACAGAAAGTGTATGGGCACGTGGGTCCCCAGAGGAAAACAGGGGTGGAGAGGGACGGACGCAAGACCAGCAAAACCACTGGAAGGTGGCCGTTGTCCTTCTAATCACGTCCACCCAGCCAGGTTCGGTGGTCACCAGCTCGGGCGCAGGGGTGTCTACTTAAGGGGGAGGGCTGGTTGTTTACAAGGTACAGGAAATGTGGGCGAGCTGAGCGGTTTCCTTTATGGGGGCAGCATGTGCAAGCTGATATGCCACCCACAGAAGCTTCCAGGGGCCCCCTTGTGGGCATCACGGAGGGGGGCGGGGGTGGGGGCCACCCGCCTCCCTGCCTGCCTCCTGGACCTCCCAAATGCTTGTGTGTGCTGACAGCTTTGCTGACAGGGTCTTTCTGCCGCTGGCCTTTGTTCAATCAGTCAACACCCCTTGGGAATTCTCAGGGGGCCCCGCTGAGCCCGGGCAGGAGGGACAACAGGGCTTCCCAGCTGTGCTAGGGGTGGAGGGGCTCCAAAAAAGAGAAAGTGGGTCCCTGCTCTTTCCCACACCCACCCGGCCACAGCCAGGCCGAGCCAGGGACCCTGGAGTCAGTCAGAAGACATCTCCCCCAAACCCAGGAAAACCTGCTGCCCGTGGGGTTGTAACGCCCCACGCCCCGCCCCTTGAGCTGTCAGGTCAGAAAAGACCTTTAAAACCCAGCAGACACAATTCTAGATTCTAAAACTTCGGGGGAAGCCAAGAGGACTGGGGAAACGTTTCATTTGAAAAGCTCAAGGAAGCCTTCTGGACGGCAGTGTCTAGAAATGTGACAGAAGGAAATGACTTCATCATCTTTGAGATGGAGATCCAGCATTGGGTCTGGTTTTAATCAGCAGAAACGGTTTAGAATGTTTTCCCCAACACTTGGGAATATGGGATGGCTGATCCTGGAACACAGTGGCCCACGGCAGGGGTTTCAGCACATGCAGGGACGACCCACTGTGGGCCTCCACGGCTCAGCCACAGCGAGGTCGCAGCCCTGGCTTGCATACCTCCAGTGACGGGGGACTCATTACCACACAAGGCCGCTCCATCCGTATTTCAGCAGCTCTAACTGCTAGAAGGTCCTGCATGGAGATGATTGTAATCTGTGTTCTGAGAACCCTCACCCCCGTGGTCACCGCCCACCCAGAACAGGTCTCTGCCCGTGAGAGCCGAGTTTGGCATCCCGCCTTGAGTCTCTCCTTGGGCCAGGCCTCTCGACATTGGCGGTCAATCCCTAACTCCCCGGTGGCTCCTCTGTGTCCCCCTACCCAGGGTACACCTGGAAGTCTCTGTCACTGCAACTAAGCAAAAGGGGAGCCCCCTCCCCTCGTGGATGTTGCCCAAGACGGCCCTGACCCTGGCCGCTGTGCCCTAGCGGGTATCTGTATATATCTGGGTGCGTATGTGTGTGTTCACACAGGTGAACATGTGTGCGGGCGTACAGGTCCCAGCTGAGGGTCCTTGTATCCCCCACCTTCAGGATGGAGTCCCTGACTCCCTCATCTGACCCATAAGAGCAGCTCTGGGTGGCTGGGTGAAGGCAGGGGCTATACTCCCCCTTCCCCTTCCCCTGGACTTAGGGTGGGGGGGGTGGGGGGAGCTCTGAGCCCTGCGCAGTCCATTTACTGGGAGTTAGCATCTCTCTCGCCATTTTTGCGGATGAGGCCCGGCAACTCAGAGAGGTTAAGGAACATGCCCAGGGTCACACAGCCATCAATCCAAGCTGAGATTTTAACCCAGACAGCCTTCCACCAAAGCCAGTGCTCTTACTGAAATGCTGCTGGCTAGAATTCCAGCAAAGGTTGGGGGGGGGGTCGGGGTGGGGCGTGAGGACCATCACCCACGCCACCTGGTCAGTAAGGGGTTGCCAACCTGCCTTAGGCAAGGGCCGTGGGCGGGGCCGCCACACGGTCCTCGCCGGCTCTGTTCCACCTACAGAGGGGAGGCCTGACGTGCGGGTGGGGTTCGCACCAGCGGCCTGGGGGAAGCGGGGAGGGTCTCGAGGCCACACGGGCCAGGCAGGGGCCCAAACCCTGGAGCAGGATGGACCTCACAGCCGGGTCTCTCCCTCCCTTCTCCGGACACAGAACCTCTTCGACAGCATCAAGAGCGAGCCCTTCTCCATCCCCGAGGATGATGGCAATGACCTCACTCATACCTTCTTCAACCCCGACCGCGAGGGCTGGCTGCTCAAACTGGGTGAGGCGCGCACTCGGGCACCCAGGGCACACGCGTGACACCCGCACGTTGACATACGGCCTCGGGGGTGGAGTCGGGCAACCCCAGGTCCCGTGACCCCCAGGGCGGTGGGCTGCCTGCCCCAGCCCTCCCTCCGTGTGTCCTGGGAGTGAAGGGGACAGTGGGGGAGGGGAAGGACCAGCAGGAAGGGGGGATGAGAGGCCGACAGGTCCATAGACCCTTCAGCGGCAGGTCTGTCTTCCTGGAGGGCTTCTGAGGAAGCCCAGCCCAGAGAGGTGAGGGTACCCGTCTGAGGCCACACAGCCAACAAAGTGGCAGCTTTGGGTGGGCAGAGGGTTGGGTGTCCCTGAAGGATGTGGGAGGGAGTGGGCAGGATGTGGCTCAGGGGAGCTTCCCTTTGACATGACTAGGGGCAGGGAGGCCCTTCCGCCTGCAGAGAGGAGCCGTGGGTGGGTGCACCACTTGGTCCTTTCTCGTCCCGCTGGCTGTCCTCAGCCCCAAGGAGGCTCTCAGTTACAAATCCCAGCTCCTCCACGCGTGTGCCGGCGGTCAGGTTCCCTCAGCCTCAGCTTCCACAGCCGTGAAATGGGGATCACAGTCACTGGGCGGGTTCACCGCGCAGCAGAATGGCCAAGCCCTTGGGGTCGGGAGCGAGGACACCGGGTTCGAATCTCAGCTCGGCTGCAGGACCTTGAGCTGACAGCTTCGCCTTGGTCTCCTCATCTGTAAAATGGGGATAATGATGGGCCTCCCCTCATAGGTCGTTCTAGGGGTGGATTAGCAAATATGTTCTCAACACATCTAGAACGTTGCCTGGCAAATGAAAGATGAAATGCTTAGCACGGTGCCAGGCGGCGAGCAGGCCAAGCGATGAACTGAGGGGGGGAAGGGTGGCCAAAAAGCACGGGGAACGTCCAGCCACTGTTCCCGGGATCGTGTCACGGGCGAGCGGCTCAGGGCAAGCTGGGGGGGGGGGGGGGGTGACTGGAGCCACTATGGTTTGGGGGTGAGAAAGTGACGGGTCTGGGGGAAAGTGTGGTGGGCGAGGGGCTGGGAGGCTGGAGGGGAGGGAACAGAGGAATGCACTCAAGGCCCCGCTCTTCCAGGGAAGGAAGTGTCTGTGGCCCAGGGAGAAGTCTGACCTGGCTCTTGGCCTTTTGCAGGGGGCCGCGTGAAGACATGGAAACGGCGCTGGTTCATCCTGACGGACAACTGTCTCTACTATTTCGAGTTCACCACTGTGAGCAGGGGGCTCCCGAGCCTGCCTCTGCCCCAGCCCCTCCCCACCCCCTCCCAGAGTCCAGCTATCAGAGCTGGGGGCCCCTTTGAGATCATCCAGCCCCCCCCCCCCGGAACCTGTTTCACGGGTGGAGGGGGGAGGGGGCAGGCACTGAGTTGCAAAGGGGAGGAGGGGCCAGGCCAAGGTCTAAGGCAGGGCCCAGGTTATAGTCTGGCTGCCGAACTCCCAGCCCCCCCCCTCCCCCCCCTCCACCTGCCACTCCCTCCCTCTCCCGGACTGGACAGACTCTGGGAAGATGGGTGCATGCCTCTTTGGGTTTAGGGAGCCCCACAAGTTCACTCCCTGGCCTGGGGCTCAAGGCTCCATTTGCCGAACCCGTGGCCTTTCCCTCCTGTTCAACTTGCAGGACAAGGAGCCACGAGGAATCATCCCCCTTGAGAACCTCTCAGTGCAGGAGGTGGACGATCCCAAGAAGCCAGTAGGTGTCCTGGGGTGGCGGGGGGGGGGGGGGGGCGGGGAGGGGGCGCCCGAGACCTGAGCGGCTGGGGGAATTTCTAAAATGGGGTGCAGGGAGAGGGCGGCTGGGCTGGTCCCTCCAGGGCGCCCTCTGCGGGGCTCAGGGTTGCCTCGGTCTCCCTCCTGAGACTGTGGATCCTGGGGGCAGGTCCGTAACATCCAAAAGGGCACGGTCTCATCGTCTCTCAGAGCCTGCCTCTGACGCTGGCTGGTGACCTTGAGTAAGTCTGTGCCTTTTCTGAGCCTCAGTTTCCCCAGCTGCCAACTGGGGGTTTTCGGGGAAATGGTGGGTTTATTGGGTCAGTCCTGGCCCATGGTCAGTTCTCGATGTGAGGAAGAACCGCTCCTGCCCGTCCTCCCGGCACAGGAGGCGGGCCCGGGGCGGGTGCGGCCTGCTGCTGGTCCGAACCCCACATGCCGAGTCCTGGAAGGACCCCCAGGAAAGCCCAGCCCAACCGCCCTCTCCTCCCACCCCTGCCCGGCCCCCCCGCCGCCCGGCCCTCACCCGGCCACCTCCCCACAGTTCTGCCTGGAGCTTTACAACCCCAGCTGCCGCGGCCAGAAGATCAAGGCCTGCAAGACCGATGGCGAGGGCAAGGTGGTGGAGGGCAAGCATGACTCTTATCGAATCTCCGCCTCCAGCGCCGAGGAGCGCGACCAATGGATCAAGGCCATACGGTAAGGGGGGGGGGGGGGGCGCCGTTCCTGTCGCTTCCGGAAGCCCCTGCTCCTCTCCGAGCCTTGTCTGTACGAGGGGCTAAATCCAGAATCTCCCTCTCGTTTCCGGCTGGCAAATCCCTTCCGCCCCTATTCTGTGAACACCCCCTCCGTCGCGGGCACAGTGCCAGGCCCCGGGACTCAGGGAAGGGAGGCCCCAACCTCACGGGCTGGTGGGAGGATCCCGTGCGTTGTTGCACGAAAAGATCTTGGCCCGGCACCCGGCACGTGGCAAGTGCCCTTGAACGGCGCTCTCGTTAGCATCAGGATCCAAAAGGGGCCCTGGAAAGAGCCGGTAGAGACGGAGGGCAGGCCTTCCCAGGCAGAAGGACCAGTCCCAGCAAGGACCGGGGGGGGCCAGTCAGGGTGTGGCCCGCCTGGACAAGCACCCCGGAGTCCCGGGGTGGCCGGTGCCAGGCAGTGCAGGGGCCTGGCCCTGCAGGGACCCACCAGGAGGTGACCAGGCCGCACAGGATAGCAAGGCCTTGGTCCCCCTGGCGACTAGCTTCTCCTGGGGGCGCTGGGAAGCCGCAGACCGGTAAACAGAGTAGGGGGGTGGCCAGGTAAGAAAACCCATGGTGTAGGAGCTGACTTTGAGGTGGGCGGTGGAGGGACAGGTGGAAGGCAGGCAGGGGAGGGGCGGCAGCCGATGGGGCGACACGGGTGAGGCTGGGTGGCGTTAGCCAGAGGAAGACACAGGAGTGGTCACTCGGCCAGGGGCTGTGTCCCAGGCACTGGCGGGGTCTTTCCCCTCAAGCCTTGGTAGCGGTCCTGTGAAGCTGCCAGGCCAGACCGGCTCTTAGCTCCATTTCACAGATGAGGACCTGAGGCCCTGACGGGGGAGGGGCTCACTCGGCCACACAGCCAGCGAGGGGCAGAGCCAGACCGGCAAGCAGGTCCGAAGAGGGGTGCAGAGCCCTTTGGGGGCAGAATTCCCAAGGCTGGTCAGCTCTCGGCCTCACCCTCTCCCGCCCTGCCCCCGGGGGGCACTCCGGGGCAGGCCAGCACGGCTGACCCACCGTAGCTTGGCCCTTGTTGGGGTCATCTGGCCTCTGTCCCGCAGCACGGCTGGCCGTCCCCTCCCTGGGAGACCCACAGCCCTGTTCCAAGCCCCGGGAGCCGAGGCCCCCGGGGGAGCCGGCCCAGCCCTGACATCTTGTCACCTGCTCTCGTTTCAGAGCCAGCATCACCCGTGTCCCCTTCTACGACCTGGTGTCTGCTCGGAAGAAGAAGATTGCCAACAGGCACTGAGCTTCCTGGGAGGCGGTGCCGGGGGACCCCACGACCTGTGGTACCTAGAGACGTACCTCCCCCCCCAGGACACGCTTTCCTGGCCCACGGACATCCCCCCGGCCCCCATTACTTTGGGCGAACAGGAGTGGGGGCGGCCGGGCTCGGGGGGGTGGCTGGAAAAGTCCGAGGGCTCAGAGGTGGCACTGAGGCACCCCAGCCCCGGCCACGAAAGGCCCCCGCCCTCCGCCCCAGGTCACTGCAGCAGGGAACGAGGAAAGCAGCCAAAGAGAAAAACCAGCCCCAGCACCCGTCACCCTGTCCTCCCCGTGGGCCTCAGTTTCCGCTTCTGTTAAACATCTCCTGTCCTTGAAATGCCGTCGGCCCTCGAAGGAGGAGGAGCGGTATGACTCCTGAGTGCCCCCTGCCCTTGGCCATGGCAGCGCCTCTTCCTCCTCAGGGGCTTCTCAGCCAGCCCCTCCCCCGTCTCCGGCTGTGGCTTGGCCGTCCCTGCCGGAGAGACACACACCGCTCAGATCCACAGACAGGAGATGCCAGGAGCATAGAAACACGTCGCCCCCTTCTGTCTCTGTGCTGACCGCCCCCCCCCCAGCAATGACAACAGCCCCGGGGGGCCGACCGGAGCCGTGCACAAGCTCCCACCTTCCTCCTCACGGACTCCTCGGCAGAAGGGCCAGATTGTACTGGATCCGCCTAAGGAGCTTCTGGCCCGAGACGTCTGTGCCTGCGTGCGGACTGAGCGGGAGGGGCTCGGACCGAAGGCTACCAGGAAGCCGAGAGCCGCATGCGCTCCGATCTCGAGGATGTCCGTTTTGGAGGCGGGGCAGGTGGGACTCCCCAAGAAAGCGGCAGAGAGCATCCCAGGCGGGTGTATCCAAGTAGGGCCGGTGGTACAGTCACAAGAAGCCAAGAAGAGAGAGCTTTGTGAACCGTGGTGACCAGGAGGGCTGCCTGGAGGAGGAGTCCTCAAACCGGCTCCTTCTCAGAAGCTCTTCTCACCCCCTCGCACGGGCCCCGGGGGAGCCCCCGGAGGGAAGGTCCCTGGCAGGAAAGCAGGAGATAAGAGGGACTCTCTCTGCCCTACCGCCCGCCTGAGCGGGCGAGCCCGAGCAAGGTGGAGTCCGCAGGGGAGGGGAGGCAACCTCTCCTGCCCCCGCCCCCACTGACGCGCGCCCACCTTTCATGGAGTCGGGATAGACGAGCTGCCTTGTGAGTGGTGAGATGCTCGTCTCTGGAGGTGTGTAAGTGCCTGCTAACGACATGCTCCTGAAGTGGGTGTGGATCGGGCCCCTGCGGGGGCGGGGGGGGGGGGTATCTTGGAGGACATTCGAGGACTTCCGCAGACCCCGGGTCAGGCCGGGAGCTGAATGCCACCTCGGCCGCCCCATGCGGGGGGCCAGGGGTCCTGGGCTCCAAGGTCCCCTCCCGCCACCGGCATTCGCTGGCTGTGTGACCCTGGCCCCCTAGTTCCCTCTCTGGTCCTCAGCCCCCCTCTCTCATCGTTGATTTTCCGGGCGTGAGTGGCTGTTCTGGGAATCACGCAGAAGACAGAATAAAGCTCACGACGCACTCCGTGAGTGGGGCCTGTCCTCTCGGTGGTCACGTCTGCCGCCTCTGACCCCAGCCAGGCCCTTCCCTCTCATCCCTTCCCCGGCCGAAGGCAGGAGGGCCAGACAGAGAAGAGTGGGCCCTCAGAGGACCTCAGACCCTCATCCTCAGGGCGCGAGGACTGCCGCCCTGGACAGATGTCCCCAGAGGCGGGATTTGTGACACAGGTCCCTCAGAACAGGGGCAGAACTGAGGTGCCACTGCCAGGGCCAGGAAAGGGCAAAAGAACTCCCCCAAAGGCAGGGCTGTCTGAAGACCCAATGAGTGGCGGCCCCGGGAGGTAGATAGCAAGCCTGTGTCTGGAAGGAGGCAAGTACAGGCTGATAACCAGTAGTCACTTGGGGTGTTCCTGAGCTTGAACGTGGGAACCTTCATTTATTCCCACAATATTTGCTCAGTAGCCGCACTTGGGGGGGACGAGCCCACGGGGGGGGCTTACAATCTGGCGATCCTGAATTCTAGGATGCGGGGCAGCCCCGTCTGGAGGTGTAGGGCCCCGAAGCGCCCCCCGACACCCGAACCCAGCCCCCGGCCTGAAAGTCCACCATTGAGTTGCCCCTTGAAAACCTTAAGGTGCGGAACCGATCAGTGTCTCCATACGTTCCTTCCTGCAGCCCGCGCCCCTCCCAGGTACCAGGCTCCTCACTCAGGACCGGGCATCCAAAGATGATGGTGATAAGGCTGTGGCCTTCAAAAAGAGCTCGGTTCTGGTGGGGGAAAGGGCAGCGACAGCCTAGGCACAGGCTAGGCTGTGTAGATGGCGGGGGGCGCGGCATAGGGGCCGGTGGAGGGCTGGGCTGGGCAGAGAGGCTTCTCAGAGGAGCTGGGCATGAGTCTCTGTAGGCAGCCTGGTCGGGGAAAAGGACACACACCTGATATTGCAGTGAGGTCACCTCATGCCTGCTGCCCCCTCGTCCACCCGCCTCCCACACACACACGCTGGCTGTGAACTCCTCCCAGGCCTGACGGTCACTGCTCAGTGCCTGGCCCACAGGAAGCGCACAATAATCCTTGGTTGGACTCAAATCGATTGCAAAGGCCCTCTGGGCCTCAGCCTCAGCGGGCGCAGACGCGTGGGGGCTTGGGGACTGGGAGAGGGCTGGTGCTGCTCTGGGTGGGGGCAGGCAGGGCCACATCACAATCCGGGAAGGACTCGGTGACTTGCTGGCCCAGGCTCCTCCCCGGTTGGCCTCTGCCCACCTCCCCACCGTTCTGCTACTACTCGCTATGGGCAGCAGGGGGCTCCCACCACACACGAATGAGAGCTTCCGGGACCTAGCCAGACTGGAGGCGCCCCCGACGGCTGTCCCTTGCAGGCAGGGGAACTCTGCCTGGAGACGAGCCTTGACCTGGGCATCCCGGAAGGGGAAGCAGCTGGTCAACTAGGACCTGCGGGCTCCAGCAGCCCGAGAGACACCCACAAGCACAGATGAGCTCAGGTCTGTGCTCTCTGCATGCTGGGCACAGCGGCCCCTGCTCAGCCCAGGAGTCAGATACCCTGGCTCTCTCACTCTCTGGCTGTGGGACCCCCGAACTAGTGGCCTAGCCCCTCCAGATGTGATCTTCCGCCCCGACGGGCTGAGCCAAGTGCGTTCCAAGACACAAACCTTTAACGAGGCCTTCCCTGTGTAAGGAGGTCCCAGACATTGGGTATAAAAGAGGCCCTCACCCTAGAATGGGTTGAAACAGTTGGGGAGGGGAGGGGGGAGAAGAGAGGGTGCCAGAAAAGCCACTCACTGGGAAGGGTCACAGGGTGGCAATAGTGAGAGCTACCCAGAGGGGCTCGGTTCAAGGCTTCATTCTACCCTGGGTCTTAAGTGAGTTTCCTAAGCTCTCTGAGCCTCAGCTTTCCCATCTATAAAATGGGAATGATTTAATATATGCAAAACACTTAGAACCGTGTTGGGTACCTACTCGGTTATGTTAAGTGCTATCATTGTTATTTATTATTATTATTATTATTATTGCAAAGCAAACCGTGTATGTGCTTTCACGGTACAAAATGGGCTGGGGCCACTGGAGGAGGAAAGATTGATTCATGAGGGCAAGAGGGTTGAAGATCTGGAAGGCTTCTTGGAAGAGGTGCCCATGAAAGATAAGCCAAGTGGAGGCCTGGCTCTTCCAGCCAATGGAGCCAGGAGGAGCCAGGACAAGGATGCGTGACCCGGCCTGGTACTTCCGGGACCCCCTTGGGCGCCAAACACAAGCCCCAGCGGGCCAAGGTGGATACGAGGTTGAGGGAGGCTGGGCCCCGACAGGGGCTGAGCTGGGGGGGGACAAGTGCTGTAATCCCTCGAGTCTCTGAGCCCACAGTGCCCCTTGTCATGAAGCTCGGACTGGGGATCCAGCGTCATGGCTGCTGAACAGAGGCCATCACAGATCGAGGGAGGGCAGGCTTAGCACAGGATGCCCTGGGATGGCATAGGAAAGAGCTGGGGAGCTCTGGGAAGCAAGGTGGGGGGGGGCCTGCCCTGCGCCTGAGGAGTGGGGGCACTTCTCGCCTGGTGGCCCGGAGCTGGCACTGGGGCCCTGCCCGCCGATGCCAGGAGGCAGGAGATGGGGGGCGGGCAGCCAGGAGTCCAGCGGTAGGTGTGAGAGACCTGGAGAAATTGATTTATTAGGGACAATGAAACAAGCTAAATCTGTTTGCCGGCTCAGCGATGACTCAGGCGTTCCCCAGGGGTCCACAAAGTGTGAGCATCAAAGAATCAAAGATAGGCCTCCTCCCACCCTGGCTACCAGCCCGGAGCCCCTCCTTCTCCCCCCTCCACCCTGCCAGACCTCCCCAGAATGACTGAAGAAGTAAGACACATCTAGGCCAAAGTCCTGGCCTTGCCCCAAATTTCTGCGTGATCTTGGACAAGTGGCCGACCCTCTCTGGACCCGCATCCACCAGAGAGGACCCATCCCCAGCAACAGCCTCCCCCCCTCCTCCCCCACCCTGCCTGGCAGTGTCTTTCCCACCCCATTCAGCTTCTTCTAGGCAGCTGTGAGCACAGCCTTCCCTTCCTAAAATCCAACTTCCCTGCAGGAGAAAACCCAGATTCCAGAGGGCCTCCTTGGGGGAGAATATGCTCTTCCGGTACCTGGTTCCAGGCCAGCGCTGGGCTGAGGGAGACACATAGAGGAGTCGGAGTCTGAGGCCAGAGGCAGGGAAGAGGGAAGAGGCACAAATGAGCTCCTCCAGCGGCAAAGCGTTGGGGGCTTGCAGGAGAGGCGTGGGAAAGAGGCCTGCAGGGAGGAGCAGGGGAGAAGGGCCTGTAGGGGAAGGGAGGGACGTCTGCCAGGCAGTGGGGAGGGGACAGTCCTGAGGTGCGGGACTGCTCAGGGAAATGCATAGAGCCCCAGCTCCAGCATGGCCCCTTTGGGGAGCAGCAAAGTGCTCAGTGGGCGCAGAGGGGGGCCGCACCTGGCAGGCGCAGGGCTGGAGCCCTGGAGCCAGGAAAGTGTCGTGGCTGGGGGCTATTTGTGGGCAGTCCCTCTGGCTGCTTGCGGGGATGGATTCAGGGGGCACAGGGCAGCAGGGGGCTGGAGGAAACGGGCAAAGGGACAGGTAGAGGCTGGACAGGTATGGGATGGTGGGGAGAGCGGAGGCGTTTGACAGGTTTCTCCTGTCCCCACTGTGCCAGGCAGGGGCTAAGGCCTCTGTCACCTTTGCCCTCACGGGCAGTATTTAGGAGGGTCTCCCTTTATATTCCCCATCGAGTTCTTAGCTGACTCTCAAACCCAGCCCACAAAGACCCCAAGGTTCCAGATTCCACCCAGACACCCGGCCCCGCCCACCCCCACCAGGCCGGGCATCAGCAGGTCACGGCCAGGGCCGCCAATCACTAAATAGCATCAGGGCCTCTGCCAACACAGTGCCTCCCAGCCTCCCCACACCGTCCAACGTGAGCGCTATCACCCCCACTTTACAGATCCCCACTTCCCAGGGGCACCGTGGCCCAGCCAGAAGGACCTGAGCCAGCGTGGAACCAAGGCCACCTGAGTTGAGACCTATATGGATTCGGAGTGGCCACAAAAGCATCGCCCAAAATGGGACCCTACGAGAATGCTGGGTTAGAGGTGATCCCGGAGCAAACCGGTTGCCCCGGGTACCCCGAGACACATGCTTTACCCAAGAGACCGGTCGTATCCACGAGGGCCCGCCTGGGGACGTCCAGATCGCCCCCTGGGGGCCAGAAGGGATGTGACCTATGGCTGCCAAATCCCAGAGAAGCAAAGGGCAGCAGTGGTTTTATCCAGAAGGGATGGCGCCCCAGGCCCCTACCGCAACCCAGTTCCAGTGAACTCTTCCCCTTTGTAAGTTTCCTCCAGTCCTGCCTCCAGGCTAGTGTGTGGGCTGATCACAAGGACCGCGAGCCAAGTCTACCATATGCCCTCCGCAGATGTCAGCTGTCACTATTCCATTCTTGACGGGGGGGATTCCTTGCAGGGCCGAGAGCAAGGATACTCCTACAGGTCCCAGGAGCTGCCCATGCCATCCTTCCAAGACCAGCTGAAGCCCTCCTCCTCCAGGAAGCCCTTCCTGACCACCCCAGCCCCTCGAAGACCCCAGAGACGTCAGAAAACAGGCGTGCTTGTCTCCAAACCTCCAAAGGACGCCCCGCACCCGCTGTCGTCCTGATCTTCAGTGTTTACTTTTGGAGAGCTGGCCTCGCGGTCAGGGGTGGGGCATGGGCTTTGCGTCCGCTCTTGGACTCCGAAGTCCCCAAGCCCCCTCCTGCTCCGCATCTCTTGGCATCCGCACAGCGACCTCCAGCCTCATCCGGGGAGGCCTGGGCCTGTAAAACCGTCCTTCTCCTTCCTCGCGAGGACACGGAGGCTCGCTGAGGTTAAGACACGCGTCCGAGGGGTGCCCCGCCACGGAGGCGCCAGATGAGGAAGACCGAGGAAGAAGCCACCGACATTCATGAGCACGCCTCCTCGTAGCCCGCAAGGTAGACAGGGTTATTCCCATGCAACGGACGAGGGTGTGGGAGGCCCAGCGAGGTTGTGACTTGCCCAGGGTCACAAGGCCGGAAAGTAGCATCCGCTCACCTCGTCTCCACTGGGCTGTTGAGGCCGGGAGGACCCGGGAACCAGCAGGAAGTTTGAGGCTGCACGGGAGGATTCACCCCGTGACCCTTACAGCCCCTCTGATCCTTCGAAGCGAAACCTTAATTCCCTTCTCTTCCTCCTCCCAGGGATTTTCGTGTGATCGATAAGCGCCCAGAGAGGACCCAGCTTTGACCCAAAGGAAATATTTTTTGAATGAAATGTGCCCTGTGGGGGAAAAAAAAATAATAAAACATGCTCATTATAGAAAACTGGACGATGCAACGATCAGGAGGGAACACCTGAGATCAAGAAGGCCTCTACCTGTCCATGATAAAAATTTCAGACGATTATTCGGGGCCATTTTTCGGGCTCGCAATACCTGCTGTCCGTTCGGACTTCAAAAGGGTTGGGCCAGGGTAACTTCCAGAACGTGAGCAAATGCCCACTTTCGCCCACTCACCTGGAGTCTGGAGCCCAGAGCCCGGAGTTGTAATTCTGGAAGCTTAGCATCGGAGGCACCCAGAGGGCTTGTTAAAACACAGAGAGCTGGGTCCCTCTACCAGAGTTTAATTCAGCCAGGAGGTCCGAGGTGAGGCCCGCCATCAGCATCTGTAACAAGTCCCCAGGCGGTACCGATGCCCCTGCTGTGGGACCACACTGTCAGAACCACTGGGCTCGTAGTTACAACGGCCCCTGCGTTGCAACATTGCAAAGGTGATTCTGCTCACAGACTCCGCAGAGTGGAACCTCGGGCAAATTACATCCTTAACCTCCCGTAGCCTCAGTTTCCTCATCTGTGCGTTGGAGCCATTGTGGGGATCCGCGTCGCCAACAGCTGCAGAGCTCCGAAAGGCGTGTCCCGGGAGGTTCAGTCAGAGACAGTTTTTTTCATTCAGCGGTAGATTAAATAACTTCATGTTTTAAAATATTTGTTAAGGGGCGCCTGGGTGGCGCAGTCAGTTAAGCGTCCGACTTCAGCCAGGTCACGATCTCGCGGTCCGGGAGTTCGAGCCCCGCGTCGGGCTCTGGGCTGATGGCTCAGAGCCTGGAGCCTGTTTCCGATTCTGTGTCTCCCTCTCTCTCTGCCCCTCCCCCGTTCATGCTCTGTCTCTCTCTGTCCCAAAAATAAATAAACGTTGAAAATATTTGTTAATTTGATTGGAACTGCGTGTATTCAAGTCTTCGCGCCTTTTACGGCTCTGAGTGGGAATGGATTCGTTTGCCACGAGATGGTTAAGCATCTGTGTTCCCTTTCTAGTGTGAATTGTCTGCGCTTGCCCTTTGCCCGCGTACCTGCCGGTTTCTCTGGCTCGTTATAGAGCAAAGACAGCAGACGCCATAGCCGGTCTTGTTTGCTACAACAATTTTTCCAGGGCTGCTGCGTGCCTTTCTACCGGGGTCATTTTTCTGGCTTCCAGAGTGGCCACATCCATCTGACGTTCCCAATTTCATTTCCTCCATCACTTTTAAGCCGAGATTGTCTCCCTTCTGCAGCATGTGAAACATATAAAGGAATTGGATTTTGAAGGATAGGATTTTGTGCGCCTAAGGTTGGCAGAGTGGGAGGAGGGAGTCCTTCTGGCTCACCCCAAACCCTCTGGTCATGGGCGTAGCCAGGAACCCGGGGGCCTCAGCACTACCGGCGGCCCCTCCCCCTCAGCTGTGCCCCAGACGTGGGCAGATTGTGTGTCTCCCCATCTGCAGGGGCCCCCTCCAGAGAGGCATGGGATGTTCGGAATTGGCCAGGGGCCCCTGGAAGTTCAAGTGGCCCCTCCTCCAACGGGAGACAGGAAGACCAGGGGTGTAAGAACCGGCCGCAGCTGTTAGCAGCCCCGGGTTCAGATCTCTCTGCCCTGCAGGCTCTGCCTCTCTGAGTCTCGCTTTGCCCATCTCTAAAATGGGAGCGGTAACGCCCACATCCATGGAAACTTCGAAACAGACCAACAGCCACAGTGGGCTTGGCAGAGTGCTGGGTGCAAAGTGCACACTCGGTAAAAGGGACTTGGGGTTATACCCCATTCTGTTCCCATGGCCAGGGTAGGCCCCACAGCCTTTTTCCTCCTTTTGGACTGAAAATAACCGGCACCAGGACCTCTAGTCCCAGCGCCTCAAAGCCCAGACCCTCCAGCTGCCCCTCAGCCCATCAGCCCTGCGGGAACAGCTGCGGGCTAGGATAGGGTAGGCTTGTGGCAGGAGCCCGGAGGGGGCTGGACATCCCCCCCTCCCCCCGCCCGAGGCCGCAGGACTCGGCCACTAGCGGGCGCTTACCTCCCACCCCACCCCCACCCCCGACTCGGGCCCGATTTCCATAATAATAAGCCACCGATCTTCCCAAAGGCCGGGAGCCACCACCGCCCGGGAAGCTCCCGCGGGCGGCGCCCCCCTCCCGACCACCCCCGCCGCCCCGGAGGGAGCCTCATTTTTAAAAGCTATCAAGAAACCGTCGGCGCTGGCGGCAGCTGGGAGACACCCGGCGTGAAGGAGGGGGGGACTGCGGCGGGGCTGCGGGGAGGCGGGGGCCCGGAGAGGCGCGGAGCCATCCGTGGAAACGAGGCTCGGAGACCAGGAGCGGAGGAGGGAAACTGAGGCCGCCGAGGGAGGAGGCACGTTTCCACGCCTGCACCCACTGTGGCCTCACAGCGGCCCCGACAGTGTGTGGGTTCTCTGCTAAGCCCCACTTTACAGATGGGGAAACTGAGACCCGGAGAGGTTTCACGTCTTCCCAGCTGCTGAGTGGGCGGCCAGGGAGCCCCGCCCGTCCAGGATGGCCTACCCACCCCGCCTCTTCCCCAAGACTGGCCTCCTGGGAGCAGGGTGCCCCGTGAGCATCCCAGATGACCGGGCCACGGGACAAACTGCACAGAGACTGCAGGCGGGAGGACGGGGTTTGCGCCGCACTTGGGAGCTGAGCTGGCCGGAAGTCCATGGGCTCGCGGAGGAGGCGGGTTGGAAACCCAGCTCTACCGGGACAAACATAACCCGGAACTCGGCATGGTTTTCACATTTTTGAACATTAAAAAAAAAGAAATCAAAAGAAGAATGTTTCCTGACACGAGCAAATGATAGGAAATTCAAATTCCCGCTGCTCATGCGGTTTTATTAGCACACAGCCACACTCATTCATTTTCGGTGCTGGGTACGGCTGCCTTTCTCACACAGTGGCAGACGGGAGGCTGTTTGACAAAGAGGTATGGCCCCCAAAGCCGGAAGTATTTCCTACCTATCACTTTCCGGAAAAAGTCCCACCAGCCCCTGAACCACCACACTAATGGGACAAGGGGGTGAAGTGTCCCGGGCTCAGTTTTCTGATCCGGACAAATGGGAACAATATTAAATGGGGGCTGAATTAAGAGACCAGCAAAGCACCAGGCAGTTAGCTCCTTTCTACTCCCCCATGGGAAATACCTTTTATTTTCTCCCCTCCCTGCCCCTCGCTGTCTCCCCTATCCTGGAATCAGCTCCTTGAGCCCAAAGTGTCCATCACCTACCCCGCCTAACTGTCCTCACTCCGCTGCTCACCAGCTGAGCCCCCAGCCGCCTACCCAGTCAGTGACCAAGCCTGGCTGCTTCCTCCTCCAGCGCCCAGCACAGTCCGTGGGACAGAGTAGGTGCTCAGCAAACATCTCCTAGATGGATGGAGGGGTGGCTACTTTGCAGTCTTTTCCTTTTATCCATTCCCTCTGCTGTGACCTTCATCATCGCCTGCCGGGTCTCTCCCCCCCCCCACTCCCCCCCCCCCCCGGAGCTGTCTCCATTTTAGCTCCTACCCTGCAGACGGGGTGCTGTGCCCCCACCCGAGCCCCTCACTGCCTCTCCATCCAGGCTGTGCTCCCCAGTGCAGCACACAAGGGGCTGAGCTCCTATACCCTCCCTCAGTCTTACCAAACACCCAAACCACTCGCAACTGCCTGAATCCAAGATCAAGCCTCCAGAGAGCTGCTCATGCTGTTGCCTCTGGCCCCGAAATCTTCTTTTTTATCTCCAGTCCAATGGGCCTGGTATTCTCTACTGGACCCACCCACCCCACCCAAGACTCAGTTCAGGCCCTGACTCCATGAAACCCTTCCAGATCTCTCTCCCACGTCCACTGCCCCCAGTATACCAAAGCTATCCGGGGCACCAGTGGGACTTGAGTGCGTTATGAATATGCACGAAGATAAATGCAAGAATATGCATTCTGCTGGTGAGCCTGTGAGCCCCTTGAGGGCCAAGAGTGTGACTGGTATTTCTGTCTCACCAGTCCCAGCAAAGGCTTGGCCGGAGAAGGCACTTAGTGCATGTTTTATAAATGAACCAAGGGAGGAAGGAAGGAATCGATACAGACGGGTGTTGAGCAAGGTGTCCCTTGCTCAACAACTTCCGGTGGCTCTCCAGTTCTCCTCTGTGAGGGCCAGCCCCCCCCAGCCTGGTCTCCAAGTCCTCAAGCCCTATATAAGGTGGCTCTGATCCACCGCCCAGCCTTGTCCCAAGACGCATGCCCCAGGCCTATCTTCTCCCAAGTATCTGCTCATGCAGCTCGCCTCCCCTGCCCCAGCCATGTGTCTTCCCCACTCACCCCTTTTGTGCCTATGGGAGCCCTGACCATCCTTGGAGATCTCACGGGGCTTCAGGGATCCAGGGGCGCCTAAAGTAGGGGGCCAACTACTCTCGCATTCCCCAAAGCCCACACACAGCAGGGGCTCTGACCGGGAGGACTTGGGTCCAGGGTGAATCCTGTCAATGTCCACCCCGGGGGCCATCGGGTCACCTCTTGAAATGGAATGGAGAACAGTACCTGCCACATAGGGCTGCCGGGAGTCAGGGACGCTGTTGTCTGAAGTTTCTGGCACACAGTAGGTGTTCAATAAAGAGCGGCTATTTCCAATCCTGCTTGGAGCCCCCACCCCACGTCCCCGCCCAGAGAGGACGCCCAGGGAGTGGACCTAGACCTCCCCGCAACCAGCAGCCCCGACCTCTCTCTTTCTCGTTCTCTCCCTCACCCCGACAGCGCCTGCAGCCAGCGACTGATGCTGCTGTGGATAGAATGCCAATGAGGCGAGTACCTCAGCAAGCCCATCTGGGAAGCTGAGGCTGGGACAGGGCTGGACAGGGGCAGGGGCAGGCAGAAGCGCAGGATGGGGGCCAGCACTGGGGGGGGCAGGAATCGGAGGGCTGGGTTTAGGATGCAGGGAGGACTGTGGCGGGGATCAGGACAAAATCATCCCAAGGGGCAGGAGAAGACTGTGACAGAGTAAGGGGGCCTCCCGGGCCAGGGAACAGAAGGAAGCAGCTTGAGGAGGAGGGGGAGAGGAAGCAGTACAAGAGGGAAGCGTGAGCAGGGAGCACAGAGGCAGGAGCCACCTACCCCTGAGTCCTGGGGGCAACCCCACCTGCGCCAGCCCCCTCCTCCGGCAGGTGGCACCAGTGCGGCCCCAGAGGAACAAGGGCTCACCCAGACCCCAGCAAAGGGGGTTCAGAGTTCAAGCAGCCTATCTCCAGACCTGGAGAGGAGGCAGGAGGGAGGGGAGCGGGAAGGAGGAAGAGAGGGGTGGGGCGAACGAAGCAGAGAGCCCCCTGCCATCCCTCTGAGGTTATTCAGCACCCCCCCCCCCAGGGACGCCTTTATTCCCCCGTGCTCCGAACACCGTCCTTCGTCCCAACTCATCGCCCATCCATTCACTGACTCTTGCAGCGGCCTCCAGCCCCAACCTCCTCCTCAGCAGTGGCCGCTCTCTCCCTCACCCTCAGGGCTTGAGGCTGCCGGTTCCATCCCAGTGGTCCAAGGGTGCGTGCTGGGGTGCACGCACCCCCCCCCCACCAATGAGCTTGGGCCTCGCAAACATCCAGGCTAGTCGGGAAGCCCATGAGCTTGGCACTCTGTTGGGCCAGTAGCTTCCTGTTCATACAGCAGGTGCTTCGTAACTGCCAGCCGCGCCCCCCCCCCGCGCGCCCCCTCCCCCATCGCATCGCAGCTCAGGACACAGAGATCCCAAACCATAGCTCCCGGGCTGAGCCGAGGTGCCCTCCGGTTCCCCGCCGACCCCCTCAAGCCCTGAGAGGAGTCAGAGGTGTCTCCCCTGCCTGGGCCTCGCAGCCTGAACCTGAGCTGTCCAGCTTGGGAGAAAGGCCCATTGCTCATTCCCCTTGAGTCTCCGCAACTCGGGCAATCAATCGGTCGCCATGGAAACCAGCTCTCCAATCAGAGGCAGGCACTTCTCGGCAATGCCAGCGTCACCCACCCACCCACCCACCCATGCAGGCCAGGCTGTGTGGGTCTCTCACCTAGGACTGGTGCCGGGCGGGGGGGGGGGGGTGGCGGTGAAGGGGGTGGGAAAGCGGGAGACCTGGCAGAATCTGGGGGCACCTGCCTGCATGCCCAAGATTTCTGGGGTCCCAAGGAAAGAACGTTTTCTTGGGGCTGGGGAGAGCGACCAGCTGGCCTCCTGATTTTTACAAGTTTCATCCCCGTACGTTACTGCCCTCAGTGCTCAGAACAGACCTGAGAGGTGGGGATCGTTAGCCCACTGGGCAGAAGGGAAAACTGAGGGAAGCTGAGAAGGGAGGCTGGGCACAGACCCCCCCCTTCCCCAAGCCCCCACCCCTTCCTCCCTGGCTAGAGGAGTGGGAGCAGGAAAGGGGTGGGCGGAGCTCTTGGCCCCATTCCCCCCCCCCCCAGCACCCACTTTCCCACTAGGTCTGCGTTCGACACTCACAGTGCCCATTAGCTTCGGGCCCACTTGGAACCGTTAGGCAAGATCTACGGGCCTCCCCACCCACGCCGGCTGCAGCCTCGAGCCCCAGTCCCCGTCTTCCGGCAGGGCCGGCCAGATCAGACAGAGCCCAGACTCTGAGTCAGAGAGCCCCAAGTTCAACAACCGGCTCCTCACGGGTGTGCCTGGGCAAGCCAGGGAACCTCTCTGAGCCTCAGTTTCTGTTTGGGAAATGGGGACAATTATCCCTCTCTTGGAGGGGAGTGACAGAGTCAAAGGACATAAAAACCTTAGCACAGAGCCTGGCCAGTAAACAGACAGAGGCCCCTCTCTCCATCCCTGTTGTCCCCTCTCAGTGCCCCCAAACCGTCCCTTCGAGCTGAGCTAAGGCCTCTCTAGGGCACCCTTGCTGGGAGGGAGGGAGGGAGGGAGGGAGAGAGGAGGCAAATGTTCCTATCATTAATAACCAGCCCAGGAAAATGTTAACTTACAGGTGAGATTTCGAGGAGGCAGCAGCTTGTCCCCAGACACAGCGAGGAGAGGCAGGATTTGAACCCAGGTCTGTCTGGTTCAGACCCGAGCCCTCTCTGCTGCAGCACAGCCTCTCCTGGCCAGTGCAGCTGCAGCCAGAGCCTGTCACCCTGTGCCACCGCGGGCCAGCTCCCCGCAGTGCTCAACACTGACTGACCTACCTGGCGGACGAGGCACCCACCCCCACATGAAGCCTCAGGGGTGCTGGCAGGGCGCTGGGGCACCCCACCTGGCAGGGTGATGGGGAGACTTCTGGAAGGAAGGAAGAGGTTATTTTCACTCCTCAGGCTTGGTCCCGGGCGCCACGCAGTCACTCCATTACCGCGCCCTGTCTGCTGGGACCCACAGGATGCTCCGCAGAGAACCAGCTGGCCCAGCACCCCAAGCCCAGCTCAGCAGGGCAACGGTCTCCACTACCTTCTCCTCCCTGCCGACCGGACTCCAGACCCAGTCTTCTCTCTCCTGTCACCTTTACTGAGCACCTACTATATGCCAGACGCCACATGAGACACATTTACCAATGGCCCAGCCACCCTGCTGGGCTGTGCCTCTCTTAGAGGCGAGGACAGAGAGGCACAGAGAGGCTAAGCAGGTTTCTCGAGGTCACACACACCTGATCGACGCCAGAACCAGGATTTGAACTCAGGTTTTCGAGTCTTGCAAGGCCACTATACCTGAAGGAAGACATTGGAGCCTCCTTTACTGGACCTGCCTCTTTTCCTTGCCCCCCCGCCCCCCCCCATGACTCCGTAGCACAGAACAACTTGATTCCAGCTATTATCATATTTCTGCTTCCCTTTTCCCTCTTCCCTCCTCCAGAAAACAAATTGATTCATCAAATTATACCTTTAATCTGTCCTGGGGAAGGGGAGGGATGAACCTCAGCCCCCTCCCCCCCCAGGAGGAAGCAAGGCTGATAATCAGCCCACCCATCCATGCACTGGGAACGTTTCCCCACGCTCTCCCCTCCCATGATTAAACACTAATTGCCTCCATGCTCTCAAACTGAGGACTTTAATTTCCCGAAACGTAAAGTACATTTCAATCAGTTCCTCTCCCAAACCATCCCTCCTAAGAGGGACCAGAACACAGGCTCTTCAAGATGGAAGACGGATGAGCCTACTTCCTGCGTGGCTGCTCCCCCTCCCCCCTCCCCCCTCCTCCCTCCCCCCACCTCCTCTTCTGTCCTTCCCAGATGCCCCTGCAGGAGGGGGCCTGTTGGCACCCGAGGTGTTCAGGGAGCACCCAAGAGATTCTTACAACTGTGGACTCAGAAAAGGGAGGCAGGGCCCCTGGCGCTGGGGTCAGAATCAGATGACAAGGGCACAAAGATGGCCAGCCATAGGCAGGGTGGCAGCTACCCTCCCCCGCCCCCCTCCCGGACTCTCCCAAGTCAGTCTGCTCCCTGAGGCTTCGTCTCAGCCCAAGAGAATCAGTGGAGGTTGGGCAGGAGCCCAGTGAGAGAAGATAGGGAGAGGGGCAGATGACCTCCCCTCTCTGGGTCTCAGGGTCCTTACCTGTCCCAAAGGGGGCTGCAGAGGGGTTTGGGGTCAAGAGCTAAAAGGCCGTTTGGCCTGGGCCTCCCAGGGACAGGTCTGGGACGAGGACTCAGCTGGGTGCGGATTCCCCAGTTCAGATCCCGGAGGAGCTGGCTCACCAGGTCTGCAAAGGTGTCTAGCCGGTTGTTTTTTTTTTTTTTTTTTTTTAAAGCTCTGTAAATGACTCTCACACGTGGCTGGGGTTTGGGAACTGCCAGGCTAGCCTAAACCCGTCAGTTGACAGGTGTGAATATGGGCCCAGAGAAGGTGAGTGTCTAGTTCAGGGACACACAGGGAGCCAGAGGGTTAGGCCGGATGATCTAACAGCCCTTTGCAGTTTAGCTATTTCAAAGAAGGGAGTCACGACAGAGAGTGAAGGGGGGCTCGGGTGCGGCAGGACGCTGTGGGGGAGAGTAAGTGTCGCAGGGCAGGGGAGGGCCAAGAGTCCTCAAATTGCCACTTGGGAACCACACTCCCTCCCCGAGTGTCGGTTGTAGAGAGGAAAAAAGTTACTCCTTTATTCTCGAATGTAGAGGTGGCTGGGGTTTTGCATGGGGGCCTCTCTAAGGTCCATTCGGGCTCCAGAATCCTCCAGCCAGGCCCCCTGGAATCACTCTCATCACCATCGTCAATCTGGCAGACCGCTTACCGGGCATTCACTGAGTCAGGCACTGAACTAAGCAATCGCCACGGATGGCTCTTTTCCACCCTCTCAAACACCCTGAGGTCTTACTCTCCCTCCGCACCGCACCCCCAGCCCTTCCAGAGGAGCCAAGCGAGGCTCAGGGAGGTCGCTCTCCGAGATCAAGCAGAGAGACGCGGGATTCGAACCCCATGGTGGGTCAGCGGAGGCCACGCTCCAGGACCGGGCGGTGCACCGGGGACCCGATGGGGCGGCGCGCGCCGGGGAAGGGGGGGCTCAGCGCTCATCAGCCGGCGCCGCGGGGGGCCTTCCCCAAAGCTCAGCGACGCGGAGGCTGCCGGCGGTGGCGACCCCGCCTGGGCGCTCCCGGCACCGACCCCCTGCGTCCGGCGGAGAAACGCTGGGCAGGGGGGCGGGCTGCAGGGCCCCCTACGCCCGGGGACCGCCTCTCCTCCGAGTCTGGGGAGTGGGGGGGGGGACACTAAATAGGGGAGGGACGGTGCCAACGAGGAGAGTAGAGCCCCAGAACCTCCCAGGGCGGAAAACCTCGTCCCCTTCCCGTCTTCCTTTCAGCGCGACCCTGCACGCACGCACACACACACACACACACACTTCACAGGTGGCTTGTCCTAGGTCGGACGGCGGCCGGCCGGGGCGGGACTAGAACCAAGTTGCTCTCGCCGGAGAGGGCGGGGACCCGACCGCGGAATTGGGAAGGGGGCAGAGGAGGACATCCAGGACGGCGCCCCCACCCGCACCAGCCGCCGCCACCACCCGCTCCCGCCCGAGCGGAGGCGGCAGGAGACGGAGCCTCGCCCGCCCCAGCGCCTCCGCCCTCTCCCCCGCGCCCGCCCCGGCTGGCGCCTCCGCGCTCCGCTGTCCCCCCCCCCCCCCCGCTTCTCCCGTGGCGCCTCCTCCGGCTGCCCCCTCCTGGAGAGCTCCTCCCCTCCTCCCCTCACCCCAAACTGATCCTCTCCCCTCTCCCACTGGTCGCTGTCCGCCTCTCCAACCCTGCTGCGCGACCCTAGACGACTGTCTCAACCTCCTGCTGCGCGACCCTAGACCAACGTCTCAAGCACACCTCCTCCCCCTCCTCCACCTGCCCAGCTTCAGTACCGGCCTTCGGCATAAAATAGATTGAAGTGGGCGGGGGGAATCAGAAGAGCCTAGGGATGGAATGCCACCCTTCAATGGGTTAAAAAAAAGGTGGGGAGCGGGAACGTCTGTGTACATATTTGTTTTCCTACGCATGTGTTTCCATGTTTCTGCGCAGATAACCCTGGCCGAGAAAGGAAGTCGCTGGCGAAGCTGCGCATCTCCAGGGAGGGGTACCTGGTCCCTGGAGGAAGGGACCAGGAGACGCCGAGACCTGGTGTTGCACCCTTGTCTTTGTAAATATTGAAATATGTAAGTGCATTAGCAATTCCGATGAATAGATTAAATAAAACGCACCCATTTACAGAAGGAAACTTTAGAAATAATAACCAGTACCTGGGGGTGTTGAGAAGATTAAATGAGATAATGTGTGTGAAGCAGTCAGACCCACACGCAAGGTTCAGTAAACCGCCCCTGTTTTGTCACCCCTGGCTTGCTAGCTGTCTCTTGCCGGCTGTCAATTTCGGTCCCCTTCCCCGCACCCCCCCCCCCTTCTCCCAGCCTCTTCTGAGCTCCCTGCCTCTTCAGTCGCCCTCCTCCTCCTCTTCCTCTCCCTGCAGCCCCTCCCCGTGCTGAAGCACCTTGCCACCCATCCCTAGCCTATCTCCAGGCAGGCTGGTGAGAGTGTGTGACAAAGGAGCAGGGCTACAGTGTCACCAAGGGGAAGGAAGAGGGGTGGCTGTGCCTCCCACCAGCCCACAGGGTTTCCCTTGGCTTGGGATTCCCAGCCTGACTTCAGGGCTAACCCTCTCTTGGAGCTTGGACGCTGGTGCGGGGGTGGGGAGGGGGTGGGGGGGGTGGAGGGGGGTGGAGGGGTCCCTATTTAACCTTTGATGGGTCAAGAAAGGGTGGGAGGGGGAAAAAACAGCAGGCACAGCTGGACGGATAGAATTCCCTGTGGACTCCTTTCCAAGACAGAAGTCCCCAGTGCGCACACACAGCCTGTCTCAGCGTCAGGAAGACCCCACCGCAAGGCACGCTGCCCTCCCTCTTCTCCTCCACAGGCTCCTCCTCCCTCCCCTCCCCTTCCCTCCCCAGCCTCCTCCAGCTCTCCTCTTCCCGATCTAGGCAACAGGTGATCCAGTCTCCGTGTGGCAGCGTGGCCCCAATGCAGGGCACATGGTGGGGTGGGCCCAGGAACTGGGGACCTTTTCAGAATCCAGGCAGTGACATCTGATGTCCAGGGCAGGGGTGAGGCATCACCCTGGCAGCCCCAGAAAGCCAGTCCAAGGGGTGGGGCTGGCTGGGAACCCAGGGGACTGTCTTGGGACCCTCTAGAAAGACCCGCCTCGCTAGTCTCCCTGTCTCCGGCCTCACTCCCTCCAGGCCACCACCCACCAATGCAGGTCTTAAAGGACCTGATTCTGGGCTGGAGCTTAACAGGTCTTTCTCGGTGCATATCTGCCTAGTCTGTCTGTCTCTGTGTCTCTGTGTCTCTCTGTCATCGTCGGTGACTCCCACAGCCTCGAGGAGCAAGTCAAACAACTCCACTGGGGGTTCAAGGCCCTTCAGACCCGGCCCCACTGGGCTCCCTTTCACCATCTCTAGTCCTATCTGGAAGGTCCCTGTGACCACACAAACAAGCTTCTTCCCGGTTCCTGGAATGTGCCCTATGCTTCATCTGCTTGAGATATGCTCCCTGGCCTTCAAGGCACAGCCTCTACCCCGAGGAGGTCTTTCCGAAGGGGCAAGTGCTCACTTGTGCCCATGAGACCAGTCTGCTCTCTGCCACCGCCACCCAGCCCTGAGCTGAGGGCGCAGAGGCTGCGGCGTGACCCATCTCTGAGTCTCCGGGACCCCCGGGACAGAGCGACCCCTGAAGGATCAGAGGAACGACAGACAGCGGGGCCAAGCAGGGTCGTGGCCGTCCTCGGGCCACTGGAGCCCGGCAGAGAAACAGTCCCCTTGCCTTTACCTCCAGCCTTTACCGAAGACCCGCAAGGTCCGTGGGATTGGTCCCTTTAACAGATGAAGAAACTGAGGCTCAAGGCCACACCGACCACCTTTCCTGAGCTTCCGTATCACCTGTCTTTTGGCTCGAGTCAGCCGAGGGGAGGCCCTACTGGGAGCCTGCAGGGCGACAGGAGGGAGAAGCCAGGCGACAGCTCCCGCTCCTCCAAGGCTCCAGCTCCCAGCCTGGTGCCACGGTCCTTGGACTCTGGCAAGCACCACCCCCCACTCTGTCCCCCTGGCCTAGGGGACCTCTCCTCGTTGTCCCTCGCTAGTCACCCTGCGGTAAGTCCTCGATGTCCCGGTTCAAGCCCCATTAGCCCCACTCTACTCTCCAAGGCCACTGTTCTCGTGCTCCCTTGAAGTTACTCAATCTCGCCAAGCTCTTTTGCACCCCTGGGCCATTCCCTCTGCCCGGGATGCTCCTCCCGAAGCTCTTTGCCTGGCTGGCCCATCCCTTCCTCGAGCTCCCAGTCTGAATCCAGCTTGCTCACAAGGCCCCGGGTCCCGCTCAAAGCCCTGGGCGCTGTCTGTGCTTATACCTCGTCTGATGGTTTGCTTAATGTTGGGCGTCGCTATTGGACCACAGGCTCAGGAACTCGAGGCCAGCAGGGTGTGTTTGTCTTCTGCCTAGCCACGGCCACGACCACGGCCACGGCATCTGACGCCGTGTGCCCGGGGCCTAGCCGTCCTCAGTCAATACTCGCTGAATGACTGAATGAATCTATGGAATTTGCAGACGGCCACATGGGCTGGGCCAGATCACAAAAGGCCTTACGTGTTAGACTAAGAAGGTGAGTGGGGCATGTGGGAAATCTTTCTAGCTTCTTTTCCCTCATCAGACACCTGACTTGCTTTATGTCCCGCCCCCCGCCCCCACATACACCCACACTGAGAGCATAATAAAGTGTTCCCCAATAACTCTGAGCTTCCCAGCTACTCTGGCCCTCTTCAGACACACACACACTGAGCCTAGAAGGCCTAGGAGGAAGCCATGGAGGCTGTTAGGCCGCGTGAGTCACCCAGAGGCCAGAGCCCTGGATCAGGCTCTTTGCCTCTGGCGGCCCCTCAGGCCATGTTGCTAGCTGCAAGCCTGTCCCCTCCCTTACCCAGAGAGCCCTGGGGAGGGGTGATGTCAGCACAGCCAGAGGCAATCTGCAAGATCTGTCCGGTCACCAGGTCAGCATCAGAAGAGAGCCACCGGGACCCCAAGGGCACAGCAGTCTCTGGCATGTTCGCCATCAAGCCTTGGAACTGCCAGGACCTCTTCCGGGCAGAGCCGGGAGACTCCCCTGAAGGGGAATACAGGGGCTCCTCTATTCTTTCAACCCAGGGGCCCTTAGCTCCCTCTCTCTTCCTCCCTGAAATGGGGGCCTACAGGTGTGACAGGTGAACTGGGACGCTCACGGGTGTCTGGAAAACAGAAGAGACAAGACAGGAAGGATGTGGGGTGGGGCACACAGCTCGGGCAGGCCCCGTGGTCTCTCTGTGCCTCAGTTGCCTCATCTGTCGAAAGAGGCCACCCAATTTTGCTAAGTGAAATGAGCCAGATCCAAAAGGACAGGTATTATGTTATGCCACTTTTGTGAGGTGCCCAGAGTGGGCAAATTCATAGAGACGGAGCATAGAAGGAGTTCCTAGGGGCCAGAGGGAGGGAGAAGGGGACGGGAGTTCCCGTCTAATAGGCAGAGTTTCTGTCTGGGAGCTGAGAAGCCTCTGGACTTTGGTGGACCGTACTGAGGGCTGTGCAACACTGTGAATGTGTTTAGTGCCACAGAATTGTTCGCTTAAAACGGGTTAAGATAGTAAATGTTATGTTACCACAGTTTTTAAAGCGCACACACACACACACACACACACAGCGGTCAGCCCCTACCCCACAGGCCTGGCTGGGGCTCATACTGGGAAGGGTGTGGGAGCAGGAGGAACCCAAGGCTCCAGTGATGAGCCAGGGAGACCCCGGGCGTTCTGCCCGCCACCCCCATCCCGCAGCATGTCGTCTGGTCTTCCCGTCCGTCTGTAGCTCCGCAGACCTCTTTCTCTTCCGTGGATCACCAGGCCCATTTCGAGCCCCAACAGCCCCAAGGTCCTGCCCGGACCAGGCCCCCCTCCCATCCCTAGGCGCCCCCTTAACTGCCACATGCCTCCCCTCCTTCCCTTCTCACCCTGAGAATGTCCTCATAGAGAAGAAAGAGGCAGAGGAGACTGGGGAAGAAGCCAACTATCCCGGTGAGAAGCTGCTATTAACCTCCCGGGAGGCTTCAGGGGAGAAAGCAGGGAGTGGGGAGCTTTCCCGGCCTCCCCCACAGCGACGACGGAGAGCCGGAAGGCGGCTGTCAGGTGGCGAGTGGGTGGTGAGGCGCTTGGAGTCCAATGATTTCTACCACAAATCCCCATCACTGTCTGGCGGCTACCGCAGAGGGAGCACCTGCTGGAGGCTCGGGGGCCTCGGCCGACGCCTAAACCTCGAGCAGCTGGCGCCGTGATACTAAGCCCATTGTACAGATGAGAAAAGTGAGGCCCAGGGGAGGCAATGGATAAATGGATATGGCTCCACAAATGTCACAACAGCCAAGAAATACCTGCCTCTGAAACTACGTCTGTCTGAAGCTGAAGTCTGAGAGACATCAGGACGGATGGTGAGAGAGAGAGAGAGAGAGAGAGAGAGAGAAGGGTCAAGACGAAAGAGATCCATTGTTCTCACCAGCGGCCGTGGCAATGATATAAATGCAAATTAGGGGCTGAGTAGGTCAAAGGGGCTGCAAAGAGGCCGAGACCGAGGGCTGAGGGCTCGAGGAGACCCGGATTGCCACTGAGAGCTCTGGCTGCCGCTCAAGGGGGCCACCCCGGAGCCGAAGGAGGCTCGATCCCTCTCACTGCCCTGCCGTCCGCTCTGCAGCCTGCTACCCCATCACCGTGCCTGGTGGCCATGACCTTTGCCCTCTCTTCCCATCCATCCTGGGCTCAGCTTTGGAAGTGCCCACACTTCCGGCCCAGCTCGGGGCTACGTCCACAGTGCCCACCAGCCTGGCGTCAGCGTTGGGGGCCGAGTCTGAGCGCCTGGGTTCCGATCCTTGCTCTGCCACCGTGTGGCCTCGGACAAATCACTTTCCCTCTCTGGGCTGTGTTTCCGAGATGGTTGAACGGTTTCCAGATGGTTCTGTTTCTGGGGCCTTCATGCTCTCTGACGGTGGCACCAGCTCAGAGAAGGACCTCTGGTGCCAACTGGGGTTCTCCTGCTCCCAAACCTTCCATGGCTCCTAGTGTCCTCCAAATGAGCCCAACTTCTCCTGGGCTGTCAGGCCCTATCAGAGCAGGACCCTCTACCTTCCTCTGTATTCCCTTCCCATCTTCCTCTGCTGTCCCCCAAGTCTGTCCTGTGTCCTTCCGGGAGCTGGGGACAGGGAAGGTCTGCCTGGGCAGAGGCTCCCCGATGTGATGAGAAGGGCAGCCCCTCCCTTCGCGGTGTCAGTGTGGCCCTGGCCACACACTGTTGAGTGTGGCTGTCCCTCCCCGTTCTGCACCCTCTCCCCTCCCAGATCCCACAGCTGCCCCTGGGTTTTTTCCACCCTGCTCCTCCGGAAATCCACTCAAATTTCTCCGGGGGGCCTGGGAGCCGCTGGGCTTCACTGTTGATTTTTCACAAGTGATTATTGGCGGCAGAATTTGTCACCTGCACAATGAAAGGAAAATGAACCTTTCATCAGAGCCAGCCTGCGGAGGCTTCCAGAGCGAGCTGAGCCGGAGCTAGGTGTGGGGAGGGGGAGGGGGACCAGGAGGCATCCCTCCAGCTAGTCTGTGCCAGGCCCCGGGCAGACAGATCCGTTTCGAGCCCCAATACCCTATCAGAGCAGGGGGAGACTGAGGCACAGAGAGCTTGAGACAGTGGCCCAAGGTCCCCAGCAGCTAAGGAACAGTCCTGGGTCGGGAGCTTAGCTGTGCCCACCGGCTCCCCGTCAGTGCCAGCAAGGTGGGTCTCGTGGGGTTCGAGTCTCAAAAGCTGAAACACTGCAGAGGATCTGGTCCAAGGCCTCCTGCATTTCACAGACACAGAGACTGAGGCCCCCAGTGAGGCAGTGACTGGCCAAGAACCTCACAATGAGGTCTCACAAGGTGGAGACTAGATCTAAGCGCTCCTGCCCGCAGGCCAGCCTCCTCCTCCATCCAGAAATCCCCAGGCGGAGGAAGCCCCAGCGCCCCGAACATCTGGACCACACATCCCCCCTCCCCCCTCCCCCTCCGACTCCCGCCCCCCAAGAGCCGTGGGCTCTGTAATCCATGGCATACATGACAAGCTGAGCCTCAGTTTCCTCAGGGAGACTGGGCATCACACCAGCCCATGTTTGGGTCTGCCTTGAAGACGAGCCCCTCCCCCCCTCCCCCCCCCCACCAGGCTGCCTCCAGTCTGAGGTTTCTGTCTGTCTCTCAGCCCCCGCAGCTCGCTGCCTGTGTTTCCTGCCTCCTCCACCTCCGCGCTGGCCAGCTTCCCTCGCGGCTGCTATGCCATCTTGCTCGCTCCTCAGTGCTCCCGCCACTCAGGCCTGGAAAAAGGTGACCAAACCCAGGCCACCAGCCCGGGAGGGAGGGGGCGCGGGAGACGGGGGGGGGGGGGGGGCTCGCTGGTGCTTCTCTTGGGGGAGCAAGTTGCCCTGCCCCCCACTGACCTCCAGGCCCCACCTTCTGCTGACCCCAGGCCCCTCCAGCTGTCCCCAACCCTCCTCCTCCAGACACCCCCAGTGTCCCCCAGCTCTTTCCAGCCTCGGCCTCCCTCTCAGGCCTGTCAGCGACAGGGTGGGCGGAGCAACGTGGGGAAGGGGGACGTGGGGACGGGCCAGGGTCTCTGAGAGCTCCCACATTGCGGTGGCCTGGCAGCTCGGCCACCAGGTCCCATCACCCTCTCCTCATCGCCCTCTACCCGGCTCCTGGAAGATTCCACAGGCCCTCAGCTTTCAGGGGAAGCCCCAGCTCCTTAGCACGGCCTTCAAGGCTGCTCAAGAGCAGGCCTCCGCTGCCCTCCTTCTCCTTGGGGCCACCACCCAGCGGCTCAGCGGTGCCCACCCGCCTCCCTGCTCCTCCCCCTGCTCTCTCCAGCAGAGCAACAGGGGTCAGGGGCACCTGCTCTGGGACCAGGGTCAGCCTGGGAGTCCCAGCTTCACCACTTCTCTTCTTCTTCTCCTTTTTTAATTTTAAAAAATTTTTTAGTGTTTGTTTCTTTTTGAGACCGAGCGTAAGCAGGGGAGGAGCAGAGAGAGAGGGAGACACAGAATCCAAAGCAGGCTCCAGGGCTCCGAGCCGTCAGCACAGAGCCCGATGCGGGGCTCGAACTCATGAACCGTGAGATCAGGACCTGAGCGGAGGTTGGACGCTTAACCCACTGAGCCACCCAGGCGCCCTCCAGCGTGACCGCTTCTAAGCTCCGGCTTAACCTCTGTGAAGCTCAGTTGTCACATCTGTCAGGTGGGATGGTCACGGTACCTGCCTCACTGGACTGTTGGATCCGTTCATATGAGGCCCTTAGAACAGTGCCTAGCGCCTGGTAAGCGCTCAGTGTGAGCCATCATCACCGTCCCCACCCCCACCTCTGTACCCTCGGCCAGGCAGCCCTCCCCATTCACCTTCTCAGCCTGTGGAGCACTGGCAGCCCCTCCCCCTGCCCCCTCACAGGGGTTGAGTTGACCCCGTTATCCGTCCCCACCCCCCTCTCTGCCCCACCAGTCAGTGAGCCGCTTCCCAGCCATCTCCACTCTTTGCACCCTCTTTGCCTGCCTCTGTGCGGTCTCCTCTGCCAGAAATACCCTCTCTGCTCTGTTCCCACTCCATCTTCTTCACTAGCCTCGTCCTCCAGGAAGCCCTCCCCAGAGGCTCTTTGTGGTAACCCTAGCTGGTGTACGGGCTTTAGACCCAGGATGATCTGGGTGCTCTCCCCGTCTGTGTGACCTCAGGCAAGGTGCCCCACCTCTCTGAGCCTTAGTTCCTTATGTATAGAACATATTAATAAATACCAGAGTCCCTGGCACTCAACAAACCCTGAGGCACACTGACTTCTTCCCCCACGAAGGGCCACCCGGTCCTTTCTTCAATCCTGGACCTGCCTGTGACTCTTCTGTGGCACGTGGGTGTCCCTCCCATCGACACCATACTGACCCCAGGTGCATTGCTGAGCGTTTCACATCTACCCTCACCGGAGTCCTGCACAGACACGATAGCCCAGCCTTCCTGGGTTTATTGTGGAGACCCGTCTCTGTCCCGGAAGGGCTCAGGCCTGTGCGGGAGGTGGGCACTTCTCGGAGTGTCCCCTTCCAGGCCACCAGGTCCCCGGTGAAGGGTCAGAGCTGAGGGCCGGCGGACTGAGGGCCGGCGGGGGCCGGAGGCAGGGGCGGTGAGATTGTCCAGGTGGGGGCGGGGGTGCGGGGTGGGGGGTGGGGGGAGAGGGCCACCACCGGCCC
The DNA here is from genome assembly GCF_022837055.1 of Prionailurus viverrinus. Classification (NCBI taxonomy): domain Eukaryota; kingdom Metazoa; phylum Chordata; class Mammalia; order Carnivora; family Felidae; genus Prionailurus; species Prionailurus viverrinus. The sequence goes on from NC_062567.1 coordinate 128,635,539, forward strand.
AGCCAGGGCACCCCCCTCGGGTCCTGGGAGGCCCTGGCAGGGGCTGTGTCCCCGCCCCTCTCCCCTCCCACCTTCTTCCTCTTATTTCTCTTTGGAATCGCTTCTCCAAAAGTTCATTTTGAAAGCAATCGATTTCCAAGCTGCTTGGAGATGTAATTTGATTTTTCATTTCGAAGAAATGATGGTTAAGGAAAAGTTTGGAGACTTAATCACCGTGGAAGGCCACGGAAATAAAGAATTCCCCTGCCCTTGGCCAGAGACCGCGGGGTCTGCGTGCAGCTCTCCCCGAGCCAGGAGAAAACGGGTGTGCGCGGGGGAGGCACACGTCCCCAACACGCGTGTGCGCCCCGTGTGCACACACAATAGACACACGCACTTGACCCGCATACGTGTGTGCACGCTGCATACAGACACCCGGCCCCCACTTGGAGAACAGCCCCTACCCACCCCTCCGGGGTCCTCAGCCACCTCTCTGCAGCCCCCTCAGCTGTGCAGGAGGGGGTGCTGCGAACAGCCTTGCCCCCAGCTCTCTCTGTCTCTACTCCCAAACCCCCATGCATCCTGCTTTGGGACCAGGCTCACCTTCATGATTTCTGGAAGGGGTTGACTCCCACGCTTTTTCCAAAGGTCTATCCCTTTGACGCAAAGGTGCAGATGTTCACAATCAGACATCTCTGCTTCATTCATTAGCTTTCATGGGCGTCCCGTGGCCTGGCCGGACAGAGATCGCAAGCAAAACCACAGACATAATAGTAACCCTTACTTCCTGCCACTGAGGCACGTCCGTACTCAAGATCACATCTGCCCCCGCAGCCCCTGATGGACGACTGGGCGGGTCGTTCCCGGGAACGGGGCCTGGGCCTGCGGTGGCCTCCATGACATCAGTGAGCACACTGAGCTCAGAGAGGTTGAGGAACTCACCCAGTGTTGCCCAGCTGGTAGACATCAGCACACACACACACACACACACACACACACGAGGCTAGTCGCTGGGCCTCCGACCTACCATTATCAATCTGTTCTTTTGCATCTTTAAGATTTCCCTCTGACGATGCAGGTTCGATACCGTAAGGCAGAGAACCCCTAAACTCCTTTAGTCCGGGGCCAGAACAATCCCTCAATCCAAGCTCTCGCATTTTCAAACCTCCTTTATGGCATCCTTGCCTAGGGTTACCGGGCCTATACTTGCACACCTCCCGGACGAGAGAGCTCACTCCCACCTGCTCTCTCCCCTCCCCTGTGGACATCACAGCAGTGTGATGGCCTAGAAAAGGCTAAGCCCTACCAGCCGGGAAGCCGGGGTACAGACCCCAGCCCTGCCACGTAGCTGTCCTGGGGTTGGAGACGGGCTACTTCGCTTCTTGGGGCCTTGGTTACTTATGATGGAACCGGGGTCAGCAGAAGCCTCCGCACTTGAGAGGGCCAGGGACGGACCAGTGAACGGACAGACGGCCCTGCCCTGGGCTGCCCCGGCAGCGGCGGGCAGCAGAAAGGTGCCAGCGCACGAGGCAGAGCCCTGGGGACAAACCCGGCCCTCGGCCCAGATTCCCTGCTCCTGCCCCAGTTTCACAGACCGGCCTACTTCTGCTCAAGGATGCCTGGAGGTTCCAGAGAAGCTCCCCAGGGGCCCTGCCCACCTCCACCTCCAGCCTCAACCCCATCCTGGACCCACACACCGGGCTCCCAGCTTGGCTCAGGGTAAGCCGGGGCAGGGGAGACCCCCTCTACGGGCCCTCCTCCCTCCCAGGAACTTGGGATCCCTCCCCCCCTCCCCCTCCCCCTCTCCCTCATTGGCGGCGGGGGTGGGGGGCACCGAGGTATGGGAGGCTCTGCGTGGAAAAACACGTCAACCGGTGCCGTGCCTACATCCCCCTCTCCACACCGCCGACTTACGCTACCGGCTCTCTCCAGCCTGGAACATTCCAGACTCACCACCTTCAGGGTGTGATTATGCCCACAGGAGTTAAGGCTCAGCTTTTGAGTTTCTAAATAAAAGTCTGAAGCTTGTGTCTGTGCGCCGCACGGAGAGGAAGCAGATTCCCGCCCAGTCGGTGGGCACAGAGGAGGCCAGCGCGTCCTGAGACACCAGATGGGGCTGGTGAGGACGGGGCCGCTGAGAGTTAAGTGGGGGCTCTGGGATCCGAGGGGGAGGGGAAGAGCCCCCAGCTCTGCCCCTGGGGACAGCGGCCAGCGGCCAAGGGCACTCTTAGTGGGGCACCACCTGGGCCACGGGACAGGGAGGGCAGCCTTGGGAAGGACACAGCGCCCACTGGCGACACCCCTGCCGCGGGGCCACTGTCCCCCTCTCCTTCCGGGAGATCACGGGCCCAGACACACCGCCAGGAGGGCAGATCAAAGGAGACCTCGATGCACCAGGAAAGTCCCTGCGTGGGCCCCACTTGTCTAGAAAGGGCCAGGCGGCAGAAGCGAAGAAAAAGCAAGGGCGAGGCGAGGCAAAAACGTTACATTTAGTTCCTACAAACTCCACGGTGGACTTGCCCCCTGGAGAAGTCTGCCCCCACCACACTGTGTGCAGCTCAGTGAGCAGACGGTGCGGGGGGGGGGGGGGGGAGGGGACACGGTGACCTCAGCTGGGGTACGGGGAGTGTGGACACTCGGGGCCCAGCAGCCGAGGGAATGCCCACTGACCCCAGGCTGCTGGAGAGAATCCTGAGGCGGACCCAGGGCCCCTGGGCCTCTCTTCCCCTCCCTGCTTTCCTCTCCCCCCCCCCAACCTCAGGCCCCTCCATCCACCTGCCAGCCTTCCTGTGATTGCAGGCCCCGGGGGCTGAGTGTGTGTGATACCAAGTCCCTAATCCTGTCATTAGCACTAATTACTCTAGTCAGCACAGGGTGGGGGTGGGGGGAGCCAGAGGGGCCAGCTCTGGCACCCACCCCTGCCATCTATCCAATTATCCCTCCCGGGCAGGAGGCCTGTGGGAGGCGGGAGGCGGGAGGCAGGCAGCCGGTGCCCAAGCACTTCCCGGGGACCCCGGGGCGGAGGCCAGGGCCACCCCCGAGTCTCCCTTTCACCCCTTCCAACGGCCCCGAAAGCCCCTCCCTCTCCTCCCAGGACTCTCCCCGCCACCCCCCTGCCTGAAGAAACCTGCCTCTGCCTCCTGTTGGCTGTGTGACCCCAGGTAAGCTGCTTCCTCTCTCTGGGTGTCTCCTCCCCCCTTAAACCAGGGGGTGGCATTGACTGCCTTCCAGCTGCACCGGCCTGCAAACCCTCTTCCCACAGGGTCTGCGTCCACCCGCGGCCCCACGGGTCCCATTGTCCCACGGCTCCCTCCCCTCCTCCCCTCTCTCCTCTACTAGCCCACCCTGCTTCCCACCCCCTTTCCTTTCCCACCCCTGCAGCCTCCCGTCTCCCTGTCAATTAGACCGGCTCTGGCAGGATGCTCAGAGAACAGGCTAGGGCACCCAGCTGGAAAATTGGGTGGCGGCAGCTGCCTGGAATCCTAATGCCCCCGGCCCTGCCCTCCTCCTCCTCCTCCTCCTCCTCCTCCTCCTCCTCCTCCCTCACCTCTCAGGTCTGGTTGCTGGGGATGATCCCACTCCCTGGCTGCTCCCCCCATCCCCGCCACTTCTGAGGCCCGCAGGTACCTTTCACTTCCCCACACGGGACCCCCACCCCACCCCTCACTTCCCACCATGCTCGGTCACACGCCCCCCCCCCCCGGTCCCCCCCTCCGCTATAGTTCTGGCTATCAGCGGAATTCAGAGCTTGGAGGAAAGAGCACTGGGCTGGCAGTCCAGAGAGTGGCCTTCCTGCCTGTCCCCCTCTGGGCCTCGGTTTCCCCATCTGTAAAACGAGATTCCCCCGTGGAGCCCGGCTGGGTAGCTTTCAGTTTTTCATCCGAAGCCACAGGCTGCCATCGGTTTGCTCCATGCCTGGTGGCTGGCCTCCTTTTTTATTTTTTATTTTATTTTATTTTTAAAAAATTTTTTTTAACGTTTATTTATTTTTGAGACAGAGAGAGACAGAGCATGAACGGGGGAGGGGCAGAGAGAGAGGGAGACACGGAATCTGAAACGGGCTCCAGGCTCTGTGCTGTCGGCACGGAGCCCGACACGGGGCTCGAACTCGCGGACCGCGAGATCATGACCTGAGCCGAAGTCGGACACTTAACCGACTGAGCCACCCAGGCGCCCCCTTCCTTTTTTATTTTTATTTTATTTTGTTTTGTTTTTGTTTTTACTATGAATGGTTTGGGGCCAGGCACAGGGTTTGGGCTCCTCACAGACCTCCCCTCCGCCCCTCCATCCACGGGACCCCATCATTCATCTTTGGTCCTGCCTGGCCCCTGAGCAGACAGTGTTTCTGGCCCTCCTGGGGCCCCTGGGTTCCCTGACCCTGAGCTGGCAGTCACCCAGGGCAGGGGGGGCGGCACTCAGGTGACCCCAGCCCCACCCCCAGCCTCCCCCTCAGGCAGCCCAGAAGGGTTCCTCTGACGGGAACTGAAAGAGACTTTCTTCCATCCACCTGCTCCCACTAAAGCCAACCCCCGTGTCACGGGCCCAGCCCCATGTGTGTTCCTCAGACCTCAGGCATGTCGGACTTTGGCAAGAGCGCAGGACATTGATGGTTCACACAGCTCAGGGGTTTTCTTTCGGAATTAATATTACTTTTCGTAAGGACTGTTGAATTACCCAGGTAATAAGTAACCCCAACCAAGTAGCCTCTTAGCATCCTCCCCAGAATGCACAAGCCTTCGGCCCGTAGGGCCTACACGGGATCCCAGAGGACCTCCGTGGATCCATCCAGACTCCAGCAGCCTTCGGGGAAGAATCTAGTGCCCACTGTATGCGGGGCACCTGGTCTCCTGAACTTGTCCCATCCACGAGGGCGCGGCAAGCACTTTCCCAGGACCCTCTGCCCCCACTCCTTCTGCCCCCACCAAAGGCCTGCCTCTTATGGCCAGCCTTCAGCCTTAGCTTCGCCCAGTTCTGCAACTGCCCTGATGGGGGATGGGGGGGAGGCGGGGGGGGGGGGAACGCAGGAGCTGGGGGGAGGAGGAGCAGAGCCCCAAGCCTTCCCCCCCTCGCCCCCCAACCAGGCATCTAGTCCAATAGCCGCACGCCTACAAGACAACCAGAACTTTCACGCTGGAAGGTTAACCTCTGGCTGTTCCTTCTCTGGTACGTGATGTCAGGGTCCAGAAAAGGCTGGAAGCGAGGAAAAAGGCAAGCCACACAATGGGAAGAGATGTTTGCAGATGGGACCCAGTTACAAATCGGTGAGAGAAAAGGAGATGACCTAATAGAAAACCGGACAAGCCGCTTGAACAAGCGGCTTGAACAAGCATTTCGCGAGAGAGGAGAGCCACGGGGGTCAACAGATAAGAGCAGGTGCTTCACTTCACCGTCAGGGAAACGCAAATGAAAATCATAATGGTTGCTGATTTACACACCCACCACGGGGACTAAAATGAAATAGCGGGGACCGTATCATGGGTCGGCAAGGAGGCGGCACAACCAGAACTTTCATACAAAGTCGGGGGACGCGTATGGGGCGTCGGCTGAGCGTCTTGATCGGCTCAGGTCATGATCTCGCAGTGCGTGGGTTCGAGCCCCGCGTCGGGCTCTGCGCTGACAGCTCGGAGCCTGGAGCCGGCTTCCGATTCTGTGTCTCCCTCTCTTTCTGCCCCTCCTCCACTCACACTCGGGGCTCTCTGTCAAAAATAAACTTCAAAAAAAAAAAAAAAGGAATGAAAAATCTCACATTTTGTTCTGTGTACTTTCTGCAAGTGTGTGTATACACATATATTAACTTCAGAAATGTTAACCTAAAAGATGATAAAACACTGCAGAAGTATTTAGAGGGAGGAATAGTATGTGACCTTCCATATCTTTTCCTATGCAATTGTAGAGCTTAGTTGGATTTACACACACGCACACACGCACACACGCACACACGCACACACACAAATGGAATTCTACCATATCCTGTCGGGTGGTTGTTTCTCATAGAACACAGAGGTTCTCAACCTTGGCACCACTGACATTTTGGGCAGGAGAATTCTTGCTTGTGGGGCTGTCTTCTGCACTGCAGGATGTTGGGTAGTGCCCCTGGCCTCTATCTGCTGGTGGCGTTCCTCCACAAGTGTCTCCAGGCATTGCTAAGAGTCCCCGGGGAGGGGGACAGCTGCCCGATAAAATACAAGGCATCCGGTTAATATGCATCGGCTGAGACTTTAAAAAAAAAATGGTTTCAATGTTTATTTATTTTTGAGAGACAGAGCACGAGGGGGGAGAGGCAGAGAGAGAGGGAGACACGGAATCCGAAGCAGGCTCCGGGCTCCGAGCTGTCGGCGCGGGGCTCGAACCCACGGACCGCGAGGCCATGACCTGAGCCAAAGTCAGACGAAGTCAGAAGCTTAATCGACTGAGCCACCCAGGCGCCCCAAGAGACTTTTCTACTTAAAAAAAAAAAAAAAAAAAAAGGATTCACTGTTTACCTGAAATTCAAAGTTAACTGGGCGCCCTGCATTTTTCTTTGCTTAACCTGGCAACTTACCTCGGGGGCAGAATCATTGAGAACCGACAGCATCTCCCGTGGCTGGGTGTCTCTCAGGACACGAGGTCACCTCGTGGCCATTCTTTGCCATGGCCCTGCTGTATCCCGCCGCACACACGTGTCGCGCAGCACTCCCCGCCGACGGACACACGTTGCTTGCTGTCCGTCTGGGGGTTTCTGCTGCTGAAACCTGTTCGGTCCCTCGCGGGCCACCAACACACCCCCAGTTCTGCGTGGCAAAGAGCAGGGAGCGACTGGGGTTCCCGGGTGCAGGAGCAGCCTCTTCTCTCGGTCCGCCACCTCCCTATCTCCCTGCGCGCGTCACCCCTAGGCCAGTCGTGCCCGAGGCCTCCCGCTGATCTTTCCTGAAGTTTCATTGGCGGGGACTGGTCACGTGCCGACCCCTGACCTATCACTGGCAGGGGCTGTGGTTTCCCGCGCCCCCCCGCCCCGACCTTAGACCAATCAGGAAGACCCATGGTGGTGGCGGGCGTGGAGGAGTCGTGGCTACGGTTGGAAAAGGACCGGGTGGACGACGAACACCACCGGGCTTGTTCCGAATTCGCCCTGTTGCAGCTCACGCTCCCATCCGCTCCTCGAGCATCAAGCAGATGGCTCTTCCATCTAAATCCTTCAGCACACCCCGCGGCCCTTAGAAACTAGAGACGCTTTAACCCGGGGCTGCTCCCCTATACCTACCAGCTCTCCTGCTCTGCGGCTTCCTTGCCCCCCAACATAAGTCAGACCCGTACTCTGCCTCAGGGCCTTTGCACCTGCTGTTCCCTGTCCCTGGATCAGTGTCCTGGGCTCCCTCTCCCGAGTCAGGTCTCTGCTCGGACATCACCCTGGTGACAGGCCTCCCCTGAACACCCCATCTCCCCCCCCCCCCGCCCCCCGGGATCTCCTTCCCCAGTGTAGCCAGAGGCCAAGCAAATAACTTCTGTACCTAAGTTTATCGACTGTCTCTTTCTGCTTGGATGTCAGCTCCTTGAGGGCAGGAGGCTCCAGGTCTTGGTAACTGTTGTGTCCTTGGGGCCTTCTGGGGGCAGTCCGTGGCAACAGGGAGTTCTCCACTCACCTGACTGAAGCAGGAGGGGACGCACCTCTGTGTACCAGGTGAGGACAGGCTAGTCCCTTACCCGCAGCTATGAAATGCAAACACTCAGAAAACCAAGCCCCTTTTCTTTACCTGTTTGGCTGCAAACGTGACCCGAATTGATAGGAGACTATTTCAAGTCTTGGGTTTATCTTACTGTGAATATGAATGCAGCTCGCTGATGAAATGCTGTGTTTCTGGGGGGCTGTCTTGGGCCTTCCCCAAAAGCAGAGGTAGGACTTGGGCGCAGGTGGTTTACTTGGAAGGCGAGGCCAGGAAGCAGGAGGCCGGGAGTGGGGAGGGTGAGGGGGATGGGGAAAAGCCAAACTAAGGGTCATTGTTGGGGTGACTGCAGCAGGCAATGGGGCGATGAGGGGAGAGATCGACCCCTCTGGGGCCTCCTAAGAACTGAAGGCAGCTGAGCACTTACCTACCTGCTCCTGGGCCCTATCAGCTGCGGGTGCCCGAGGGGCATTCACTCCCTGGAACCTCCCGGCCGCACTGGAAGGGGACCGTTGTCTCCTCTGAAATCAGAGGAGGCCGAAGACCGCAAGGAGCCTTCAGCATGAAGCACCCCCAGACCCCGTGAGAGAATGACACCGAATGTGGCACAGGCACCAAATGACCTTCTAGAAATCCACAAAACACCTGGCCCCAAAGGCTTCAGGTTGCTGGGTTCAAAAGGACACGTGAAAAAGAGTCTCGTATGTACTTCTGAAGTTTTTTTTTTTATTTATTTAAAAAATTTAATTTTAAAATACATTTTAATTTATTTTTAGTTTATTTATTCTTAAGAGGGAGAGAGAGAGAGAGAGAGAGGGAACACAAGTGGGGGAGGGGCAGAGAGAGAGGGAGACCCAGAATCCAAAGCAGGCTCCGGGCTCTGAGCTGTCAGCCCAGAGCCCGACGTGGGGCTCGAACTCACAAAGTGTCAGATCATGACCTGAGCCAAAGTCCGATGCTTAACCAGCTGAGCCGCCCAGGTGCCCCGGCACCTCTGAAGTTTTGACGTGGCCCAGAGCCCTCTGAAACGGCTTTACACTTTACACTCCCTCTGACCAAGTGTGAACACGGTGCATCTACACCTGCACACAACACAGTACGGTAGCTCACTGTTAACGGTCATGGCAGACCTTCTCATGCATGCCCTGTACCAGGCGCTTCAACTTGAATTATTGAACTTGAATAACTTGAATTATTGAAATAAGTTCTCAAAATTTATTTCTCACAAAGACTCTACAGATTAGTTTGCTTTTTTCCAAACCATCTCCTTTTTTTTTTTTTTTTTCAGGGGAGGAAATGCGGGAAAAAGGCACAAGGCACAGAAGTTACATATTTGATTCAGGTTTCCATAGCTGGTCCATTCAGGGCAGGAGTCCAGCCCAGGCGGGATATTAACCACAGTGCTGCACTGTCTCTAATGGTGCAGCCACCTTTTAATTCTCGCCCATCTCACGAATGAAAAATGACAGTTCATCGTCTTAGTGTGCATTTCTCTATGGTCATTTTATCACTTAGAATTAGGCGTGGGTACAAATAACAGAGACGTAAGCCGGAAACATATTGCTCAAGTCAGACCTCGAGGCTGGCGGTCCAGAGCCGGCATGACGTCTCTACTCCACGGTGTCAGTCACGCAGCCTCCTCCTTTTGTTACTCTGCTGTGTGTGACCTCTGTTCCCAAGGCCTCACAAGTCCAGCATCGCTGCTGGAGCCCCAGCCATCACGTTCCGTCTTCCAGCCACCAGAAGAAACAAGAGATAAAGTAAAAGGGGACGAAGGCCACCTAGCAGCTGTCTTTTTAGGAAGGTTCCTTCTCACTGGCCAGAGGTTGGGCACATGGCCTCACCCAGATGGGAGGCTAGGGCGCGTCTTCATTCTAGATGACTGCGTGGCCAGCCCAAATTCACGTGTCCTGCTCCTATGGAAGAAGGCAAGGTGGGTGTTGCAGAACAGCTAGTGATCTCTGCCACACTGGGGGAGCATCTTTCGCAGGTTTCTCGGCCACTTTCAGTTCATACCTAAGAATTCTTCTCAGTCCTCTCCTTTTTGCAATTCGGCCAGTGCATTTGCTCTCCCTTAGTTGTGGCTATGCTTCTTACGGGGGGCTCACTACTCACCAACGCAACCTGTAACAGCAGTGGTTGGCCCTGAGGATGTGTGTCAGAGTCAGGCGGGTGCACCAGACGCGTCTCAGACGCCCCACAAACGTGGGCTTCTCTTGCTCTAAGTCAGGGGTCACCCGCTGCTGGAGCACATCACAAACTCCTGGAGTGCTCCGAGCTCGGAGGCCCGGCCTCGCTGACCACAGTGGGTCCACCGCTCTCCTGGAGGGGTGACCGTAGGTTAGCAGCAGTCTCCCCACGCAGGGTCCGGGCAGGACAGAAGAGCCTAGAGCCTTCACCTCTCCCAGCCTGGGCCCTGTGCTTCCTCCTACTCATGTGGCCCCGGGTCGGGCCCAGAAGCAGCCCTGCCACTCTGTGACCTGACACGGAGCCCGCATGGACCACTCCAGGGCTAGGAGTTACCCCTTGATGCGGTACAGCCGCAGGCGGCTCCAAACAACACGAAGCCCCTCCTCGAGCGGGTTCCGGCAAAAGAAACAACCATCTCACGGGAAGGCGGGGGCAAGGCCGGCCCAGGGTGATCCTCGGCTCCGCCGTCTCTCCAAACGCAAGCTTTCTTCTCTTCCCGTTGGCCCTTCCCAGGGTGTCAGCTTAGCTCACAGACAGGGTCCTCGCGGCCACGAGGCCGCAGTGGTTCCAGGTATCGGGGTCCAGGTGGCTCCAACTGGGGGCCCAGAGGAGGACCGAGACCCTTCCCGAAGGCCCACCAACAGGTTTCCCCTCCCCGGTGGGGGGCGGCGCACATGGCCATCCCTAAGCCAATCACTGGCAAGGGAGGCGGACCACGTGACTGCCGCAGCCCAATCCGGGCCGGGGGCGGGGCCGCATGCAGCCCTGGGGGTGGAGGCGGTGGGGAGGGTTCTTCGCGGGAGAGAGCGAGGTCTCGCAGGACAACCCCGGCGGAGGGAACGGCAGTGCCGGGGTGACGAGCCGTCTCAGCCTGGCTCTGGGATCCTTTCGACACCTGAGGGGCACAATCAGGTGCATGCCCACCAAGGTCCCTCCGGCGGCTGCGAGGGGCAGTGACTGGGGCTCGCAGAGGCAGGGAGGCTGGTTTGGGGGCCGCTGCAGTCCTGCGACGGGGCTTGGCCCAGCGAGGGGAATGGGGTACTGGAGGGGATCGTCTTTCCAGGTGGCGTCTGTGGGACGCGCTGCAGCACCGGATGGAGGAGCGAGGGGATAGCTCAGGAAAGACGGCCCAGGGCGTCGACGAGGGCAGCTGAGTGGTGCCACTTACACGGAAACGGGGGGTTTGGGGGTGGGGGCCGCCGGGGGTGCCTGGGCCGGATGGGTAGCTGAGAGTCATCAACATATGGATGGTATTTGAAGCCCTGGGGGCCCCGGAGGGTGCATTCAGTGGAGAATCGATGAGCGGACCCTTTTGGTGCCTGCCTGCGTTTCTCCAGCTCTTTGCAGGGATCCAAGGGAGGAGCCCGAGGCCCGGATGAAGGCCGCCCCTGGAGAGGACCGTCTCCAGGAACGTCGAAGATACAGTCTGTAGGACTTCAGATTCTGTGTCTCCCTCTCTCTCTCTGCCCCTCCCCCGCTGCTGCTCTGTCTCTCTCTGTCTCAAAAATAAATAGTAACACTAAAAAAAAATGTTTTTTTCATTGTGTAATTAAAAAAGACAAAAGAACTATGTGTTATCTCGCGGGTATGCCGCAAAGATCTAATGACCTGATGCCCCCCTCATGATGCTGTCGTGAGGCTTAAATAGTTAGCGTTGTGTGCAAACACAGTGCCAACACATAGTAGGTGCTTTGTCCCTAAGTGAGGTCCTCCAGGACCGGAGCCGTGGACCGCTCACCTGCTCCCCCACCAGAGCAGCCTGGCCCAGTGACAGCTCGGGGACTAACAGTGGGAGTGGGTTGGCAACTGAACGAGGGCACTGATGGGGAGACTTCCGGTCCAAAGCTGGAACTGTTCTTAGGCCAGAAGGGGTTGGACAAGGGGGGGTACGCATGGACCAAAACTGGGGGCTGCCGGGAACAGAGCGGCCCCAGCAACACCAGAGAAGTGGAGGGAGGGGGCACCTGGAGCAGTTTCTGGGCATGAGCCCAATGAGCAGATTAAAGAAGGGGCTTAGGGAAAAGATGGCCATGAATCCTAAATGCAATCTAGATGTTCTCCGAGAGAGCGGGAGAAGAGTAGCGTTCCCCTTTCGTTGCTATTTGATGGTTGGCCTGTGCTTTCTGGAACGGCATTCGCTCAGCAGAGACTGAGCCCCATGAGGCCCCACTGGATACTAGGGTTATGTTTCGCCTTTGCTCCTCACCAAAAAAAACGTGAAGGCAGCTTTCGAGACGGTTAAGGGATGGCCCCATCCAGGCGCTTCGGTTCCCCACACCTGGCCCTCACCAGGGTGCCGCCCTCAGGGCCACTGTCCTTGGCCAGGCAGCTCTTGGCTCCCAAGGGACAAAGCTGTGTCTCCTTTATGCTTCTCCGTTTGCAGATGCCAGCCAGGACCCGTGCTCCACGAGGTGCACAGAGCAAGGCTCATGGGTTGACCCTTGGAGTAAGAAACTAGGTAAACCGTGGGCTGTGGGATTCTGCCGAGCAGCAGGAGAGGGACCACATCCCAAATGCAAACTGCCTTTCTGATCTCCCCGTACCCCCACCCCTCCCTTGCTCAGAAGCCAGCTCCATCATCCCCCCTTCCCCCCAGGGGACAAAATCCAGCCCCCCCCAACCCCGGACCCAGGCTGGGCCACCTTTGCTTCCACGCCTGCCCTTCTTGGCGCCTGCTGTTCCCTCCTCTGTGACCAAACTTCCACAAGCCCACCTGGCTCCTGCCCAGACACAAAAAAGCAAAACCGTTTCTGCATCCGACACCATTTATAGAGGCTTTTCCTCCAAACGGCGGGCCCATCCCACGCCATATGCTGCCCTGGGTGGGCTCCCAGAGCCCTGAGCCCAGGCCTGCCTCTGGTGCTCGCGAGGCCTGGGCAAGAGCTCAGAGGGAAACTCAAGAGACCGTAATCTAAATATGTAACCGTTATAAATCAAGCTAACAAACTGTGAGGACATCCTCTCGCCTTGACGCAAATATACCCTCCTGATGATCTACGATAGAGTTGAATTTCAAATTCCTGGGGCTTTTGTCCGTGGTAGCTCCGGGAGAGGGAACCCCCTTTCCCTGGTCCATAGCACACCTACCCCCTTCCCTTCTCACCCTCAGAACTACCCCACAACTTAAGGGATCTCGTATGATGCCCCCCCAACCCACATGCCCAAGCTCAATCCACATGCCCCAATGCGACAGCTTCCGTGCTTGGGGTGCCCACACGGGTGGCACAGTCCGCCCTTGGGAGGACAGAGCCTGGAAGCGGGTCTAGGGCCAATAGGAAGATAATCTGGAATCGCAGGTATTTCGAGCAGGGTCTAGAAGTGGGGAGGGCCTGGGCGTGTACATATCGGCCCTGCAGACTTGTCGCCCACGGGGAGAAGCTGGGGGCTAGAGGGCCAGAGCAGGCCCTCTGATGTTCGCAGCCCAAGGCGGGGCCCCTCCTGACCTTGGACCCATCTGCCTCCTCCCTTCCCATCCCTGGGGCCCAGTCAAAATATCATTAAGACCCGACCTCCATTCTCCCAGGTCACACACGCCGTGCTCCCTGTGGCCTGAGAAGGCTCTCCCCATACCCTGCTTTCTGGACTTCACCCTTCCCATCTTTAAATGAAGGATCCGTAACAGAGAGCTCGGCAGTAACCAGGATTTTACCAGCAAGAATCAGAATACAGGGTCTGATGGGGCTTGGGACGTCTTCACATTAAGGTCAAGACTCAGGACCGGCAAGGCCCTGGACGTCTTTCAAAACTGTCCTCCCTCCACCCTCCATTGGCCTACAGGTTGGGAGGTCCCACAGTGCCCTACCTTGGCCTTGGGCCGGTGAACCTTGACCTGAGGGGCCATCTGGAAGATGCTGTCTAGAGGAACAAGCAAAGCTTGGGAGCAAACTGGGCCGGGGGTGGGGGGGCGGGGGCGGTGGGGGGCAGGGGGTTCCATCCCAGCCCGCTCAGGGTGAGCTGTGCCAGCTCAGGGAAATTCCTATTTCAGATCCTGTTCCCCCAAACGTAAAACAGAGCTAAAGCACATACTTCGCACAGTTGCCATGGGAATTAAAGGCAACTGGGTCCGGGTGCGCGCTAGACGCCAGACGGGAGGGACTGGCCCGCCCCCCTGCAGGACACCTGCTGGCACTGTGGAGCCAGAAGCGACAAAGCACCTGCGTCAAGACCATCTTGAAGCGGATGGTCACAGGTGGTTTCGCTCTGCAGGTCACATACCCTTCAGAGAGCTGTGGGAACGGGTAATGAGGCAAAGGGCGTGGTTCTGCTTCTGCGCCCCGCCCCCCGTCCCTCCCCCCGCCCCTCCCCCCCTCCTTGCCGCTTCAGCAGAGGAACCCTCAGCCCGTTAGCAGCTCCTGTGGGCATCTGCCCGGTAGCCTCACAGGTGCCCTGGGGGGAGGTCCATCTGGAAAGCACAGGCTCGAGCCTGGGCCCTCTGTACACCTGCTGGGTCTCTGCTCGTAAATCCTTCTGTTGAAATTAGCTCTAGACAATTCTGTTCCGTGCGACAGAGCCCACACCAAAGTTGACGCATCCACGGCGCTCGTGCCTAGGAGATGGGGGTATTGTTTGCCAAAGCAAGAGGGGGGAAGGGGCAGAGGGTGAGTTTTATGCCCTGGGCCGTTGCAGATTCTGGTGGGTGTCTGGAGGTTGCCGGAAGGCCCGGGAGGCAAGAGTGTTGAGGTCGAGGACTTTTCGAGGCCACAACTTCCCACGTCCCCACCGCTGTCATTGCGTAAGCCCCTTCACACGTGATCTTGCTTAGTTATCAGCTTGGCAAGAACCACGAGGACCGGAGACGGGCTGTCAAGAGATGCGGCGAAGGGCTGTTTTAGCCCAGGATGGATTGGCGACAGGGCTTCCCATTGAGAGGGGAGCTGGGCAGGACTGGGCACGGCGAACTTGGCACCGCGGAGAGGGGAGAAGAGAGAGCAGGCTGGGGCCCCGAGCCGAGGGAAGGAGGGGGGGCAGCCTCTAGCCCTGGGCGTCACCTAGAGATTGTACCCTGCCGATCAAGCCCCAAAACTCTCCAGGCAGGAGTGAAGGGGGGGCAGGTGGTCCTCAGTGGACCACCGCCAGGGGCTCGAGTGCCAGAGACCCTGCTGTCTGGGACCCGCGTCAGGATGTCCTGGGACCCAAGACAAACATGAAGGAGAGACGCTTCGAGAGCTCAGGGCCTGAGGAAAGACCCCACGGCTGAGTTCCAGCAGGCAAGGCTGGAGAAGGGCCAGGAACAGGGTCCAGGGGTAGACCCACAGGAGGAGGAGGAGGAGGAGGAGGAAGACACAATGCGGAAGCCCAGAACCTTCCCCTCCGCCTCCCGTCTGGCACCGGGTCTCCTTTCTTGCAGGTAAAAGCCCTGTGGAGGTGGCTCCTGGGGGCTGAGCATTCACCCGTGTGGAAGCCAGAAAATGCAGGAGTTGCCAAGCTACAGATTGGGACCTGCAATCCAGGACATAAGTGAGTTGGGGCCAAGAGAAAGTCCAGACCCAGAACTGGATTCTCCAACCCTATTATCTAAAACTTTGAGAACGCCTCAGCTGCTGTGAAATTGCCTTCAGTACCCTACTGCCAAGAAGCAGACTTCCCGGGCTTTTCTGGAGGAAAAGAGAGCTATGTTCATTCTTATGAATGACGCAGAAGGAGGGCTCAGGCAGGGCGAGGGGGAAGGCAGCTGTGGGGGTGAGGGGGGTAGTTGGCCCTGAGCCTGAGCTGGGCAGGGGACCCCGGGGCCACCCCAGCTGCAGGCCTGAGCCGGCAGAGCTCCTCAGACTCCAGTTCTGCCCCCCCTCCCGGAGCCCCTCCCACAGACACGCCCCTCTCTCCGTCCATCCCACAGTGCAAGTTCATAGTGAACCTTCCCCCAGGGAGCAAGACATTGGCTGCTTGAAGAGCCAGTAAACAAAGGTCTCCAGAGATCTTGAAACAGCAGCACTGAGGGTGCTTGAGGGCAACTGGGAGACGACAGCAGGCTGGTTGGGGCGCAGATACGGGCTTTTCCAGAAGGATCCTGCGGTCCGCACCAGGGACCACACCAGGTCACTCTCAGGGAGGTGAAAGGGATCACAAAAGACCCAGGGGCCAAGAGCCACGAGGACCCCAGGGACTGCCGACCCAGGGCCAGAGCCCAGGTCAGGGGTCTGCCAGGCCAGCTCCTGCCCTGGCTGTGGCCTACAGGAGGAGACCTCTGGGTCCCACCGATGCCTTGACCACCCAAGAGGTCAAGAGGCAGGCAGGCAGGCCTGGGAGAAGTGAGCCCGTCACCAGGGGCTGGGGTGGCCAGGGCCATGACTTCAGAGACTTGCCTCTGAGAACCAGGTGAGACCCAGCGATGTCCCCGGTGCCCTTGGGGCACAAGGGCTCATTGTGCAGGCATCCCCAGAGGGAGAGGTTCTGCTGTTGCGAAGGGAAGGCGGGAGCCTGGGGGAGAGGAATTGAGCCAAGCCAACTGAACGCTGGCCAGCAGCGATGACAGGGTCACAGAATAACCTTGGGACTGTGAACACCTTCAAACGAGGCCCGGACGGAGCCCAGGGGGACGTCCGAGGAGCACCTGGCAAAGCGGGAGCCCGCGTATGTGGGAGGAGCGTTTTCATGAGTCTCGAGGCGGCAGCAGTCCTGAGCTGACAGCTCAGGGCTGGGAGCAACGGATGGGGCTGCAGATTTCCTGGAGAAGACAGAAGAGCCAGGTCACCTTCAGGCACTGGCTTGAGAGAGCCCCCGCTTATAGAGGGGACAACCCAGAAAGCGTAAAAGTGGGGTCTCCTCTGTCTGTAGCGCCCAGACCCCGGCCCCGGCCGAAATCCCCACTACATCGCAGCTCAGCCAGTGAGGTGCCCACAAGGCGGACCCACTGGGTGACGTTTGTTTCCTTCCTGGAGGACAACTTCCTCACCCCGGGGAGAATTCGATGTCACTATAAAACAACACGTGTCACATCTGTACAACTAACGTTTGTGTTAAGATATCTGGGCATATTAGGGGCGCCTGGGTGGCTCAGTCGGCTGGGCGTCCGACTTCGGCTCGGGTCACGATCTCATGGTTCATGAGTTCGAGCCCCACGTCGGGCCCTGGGCTGACAGCTCGGAGTCTGGAGCCTGCTTCCGATGCTGTGTCTCCCTCTCTCTGTGCCCCTCCCCACTCATGCTCTGTCTCTCTCTCTCAAGAATAAATAAACTATTTTAAAAAAAAAAAAGATATCTGGGCATATTTAGTGTTGTGGCTATTTGTGATATTTGCTCTTCAAGGCACCGGTGTCCTTGAAATTCAAATGGATTGTGTACAAGGAATTAACTCAGAATTGTGATTTTCCTTGAAACACCACTCATGTGATAAGAAGATCGGTACATGACAAGAAGCCAAAGTCACCCCAGGAGCAACCAGAAATTTGTCAGGATGTAAGGTTTTGTTTGTTCTTCAAATAAATGAAGTATTTAAAAAGGAAATCAGATATACTGAACTTCGGGATAAAATCTGGGGGTCGTTCAGGACATTTGGTTAACTGCCTTTGTCAACAGGACCTAAATTAACCCAAATCCCCTTAAATGTGAATGTCAAAATCTACTAGATTTATAAATAGCACAACTTCTGGGCTGAAGTGAAAAGGTAAGGGGCTGTCCTTGAGAACACCTTCCAAATTCCCAGCAACGGCAGATTACCCTCTTTATTCTCCAGGGAAGGCCCTCGGGGGTCTGGGGAGCCCGGGATAGCCGTAATGGAAGGACCTGGACTGTCCTGGAACCCCCAGGCTCAAGCCCACCTTCGGTCATGGCTTCATATCCTTGGGAATAATAGGAACCCTCCAAGAGGAAAGGCCCGTGATGATGGAGACATTAGAAGGGTGGCCCTGAGCCTGAGCTGGGCAGGGGACCCCGGGGCCACCCCAGCTGCAGGCCTGAGCTGGCAGAGCCCCCCACCCTGAGGGCACAGAGCAATTAGAAGCAGGCCTATGGGAAATCGAGGTCCTGGGCCACTGGCTAGGGGCCATAATCCCCGGGCATCAGCCAAGACTTAGTAATGCCCACGCCCTGTCCATCTCTCAGGTCTGACTGAATGCAGCCGACGATGGAGGCCAGGCCACCAGCCAGGGGAATGACAGCAGCTGGCAGAGGGCCCCCCCCCCGGTTTTCAGGAAGAGAAGCCATCAAGGCCCCCAGCCCGCCAGGCTTGCAGGGTGTGGGGGGGACAGTGACCCTCTAGTCTCCTGCTGGCCCCTGCCCTCCGGCAGACACACTTTTGTCCTTGGCCATGGGTGGTGACTACCCACCCAGTGGGCCCCATTTCCTCACCCCGTGTGTGAGGCTCTGGTGAGAGCCAGAGTGGGGCACGGGGGCACCAGAAAGTGGGCGTTCTGGGACTCCCAACCTGGCGGGGGGTGGGGGTGGGGAGGGGGCAGCGGGGGCGCGGGAGGGCGACATTCAACACAGACCTTGGCCCCATCGTTTTAAATAAGAAATTTATTGCAAATATAGAAATTGATTCTCTCCATACAGGAATCTCCGAGTTGAGGAAAACAATTTCGTGCCATTCAGTTTAAAACAGGAGATCGGGGAGGGGGGAGAGGCAGGTAGAGGGAAGAGAAAGTAAATGAAGGTACCCCCCCTAAAAGAAGAAAAGGAGAGGTTTCGGGCCCCCCCGCCCCGAGGAAGGAAAGGTCCACACACAGCTAGGGTTCACAGGTTCGTAGCCCAGGGTAGCCCCTGCCGTACCCAAACCAGGTGCCAAGCCGCAGGGCCCACGGGGCTGGCGGCTCCTTGCGGAGGGAGGGAGGGAAGGAGGGAGGCAGGTGGCGAGGAGGGATCCCCCTGCCCCCATTCAGCCCTGTGCTTGTTTGGCGAGGGGCAAGGCAAGGCAAGGGAGGCCCAAGGCTTCCCACCCACCCTCTTTGACCCCCTCTTCCCCTCCCTACTGCTCAGCAGCAGTGAGGGACCTTTAGTGAGGCCTTTGGGGCAGGCATGAGAGGCAAAAAGTGTAAATACTAGTTCTGTCTTCAAGGGGGAAGGACACAGGGTCAGAATAGACAAGGAGCACGGTTGCTCCTGGGGGGGGGGGGGGCGCTGGGGAGAGGAAACCTGGGGGCGGGAGGGGAGGAGCACTGGGGGTCAGACAAGCCCCACCCTTCACACTGGGCCAGAATCAGTCAGCCCTGCCCCTCGGGGGTCACACCCCCCCACTGCTTCCACCCAGAAAGACACCCCCCCCCCAGCGCCCCCCTCCCGCTTGGCCAGGAATGGGGTGGGATGCTGAAGGGCAGGCTCCCTCGGAGGGGGTGGGACCCATAGTGGAGGCGCCCGAGGAGGTGCTTGGGGACATCCAGCCCCTCCTCCCCCTCTCCCTCTGGCCTTGTCTTTGTGGCCGGTGGACTAGTCCTCTGAGCTTGCCTCTCGGGGGTGCCCCGAACCCCCCTCTCCATTCCATCACCCTGTTTTCATTCTCTCCACAGTATCCCTTGCCCGGGGAACGTTTTGTGGCTGTCCCTTCTCTGCGTGTAAGCCCCTTACAAGCCGGGACCTGTGACTCGTCCCCCATGCCTGGGCCCCTTCTTGGACTCAGCCTGTCCCTAACTGGTTTCGAGACCCTAGAAGATTTCCTCCTTTCCCTTTCCTGAGCTTCTGTTTCCACTCTGTGAAAATTTCCAGGAGTGGGGACGGGTGACTTACTCCCAGTTGGGAACCTTAGAGACCTGCGGCCCGGCCCAGGCTCTCCCCTGCCTCTCTGGGGCTAACACAGGCCTCCTCTTCTTCGGAAGTGGGTCTTTCCACTCCCACCACCCTGCAGATAACCCCATCACCTCCCCCAGGCCTGCACACGGGCAGCCTCCACAGTCCTCCGGCGCTGGCCCCTAGGAGGGGTGCGGAGGTGAGGGGCCTCCAGCAGGCAGGGGCAGGCCCCGGGCCCCCTGAGGAGGGGTCACGCCAGACTAAGGGTTTCTTTGCCCCTCCAGACCTCCACTTTTCGCCTCTAGAAGGTGCCAGCCCTCCAGGTGAAAACAGACCCACTGACACCACTCCCCGGGGACAGGCACCCAGGAATTTCCTCTGGAGATTCTCTGACAGGGACAGCAAGCCTAGGCACGACCCAAGGCAAGGGGGCCTCCCCCAGGCGGTCCAGGGCTAAGCACCCACATCTCCACCAGTCTCCCCAGTAGCCCGCCCCGTTCCCTTCTCTCCTGGCTGCCCGCCCTGCTAGCCGGTGGCCCCGGGCTGTGGCCCAGGTGCACTGTGCTCATGGCCGTTACAAACACAGGGCGTCAGCAGGCCGGACTCTTTGACATAAATGATCATTTGTCTTCCGTGGCTATTTTGCTCCCCGCTGGGGAAGAATTATCCTGAACCGGACACAGGACACAGATGCAGGAGAGCCTCCAGGGGGGGCTACAGTGCACTGGCCCCCTTCCCAGATCAAGGGAGAGCAGCTGAAGCCCCAAGCCTGGCTGGGAGGCCAGAGGCCCGAGCCCAGTCCTATTCTGCCTCCAAGATTGGTATCATCTAGACCGTGAAGGCTGGTTTACCTCCTGGAGGGAGGGGCAAGACCCTTGCTGTTAAGATGCGGACCTATCCTTAAGGTCCCTGAAGTGAGATGGTCTGAGGTTTTTACAGGTCTCTTCAACCAGGAACGATGGGGGGAATGGCGAGGGTGGCGGTCCTGCTGGGAACCACCGCCCCGCCCCGCCCCACACCGTGGGACGCTCCCTCTCCAGGGAGGCCAGGCCAACCCTGGGCCCCAGCTGCTCCCCTGGGTCCCTCCCTCAGGGCCCCAAGCCTCCTCTGAAGCCACCCATGAAGTCCCCCCGAGCTCTTAGGCCCCTGCATTCAGCCGTGTGACTGACCCCCTCCCCCAACCTGGTGGCCAAATCACCCAGCCCCTCCCTCTCCGGGGGCCCCCAACTCTTTCACCCCCCCCCCAAAAATGTCAGCAAGTGGGACACAGAGGTCCTCCCACGCTCCCTTCCCTGGGGCTACCCTTCCCCGGCAGGGAGGCGGGGCAGGGGCGAGGGCACAAAACTGGGGACCCAAGGGGCGAGGCGGCACTTGTGGGGCCCCACGCGCAGAAAGACAGGAGACGGGTGTGGGACAGGGGCTGCGTTTTGGTGGCACCTGCTTTGGGTCTTTTGCAGAAGTGGCCCCACCCCAGGCTTCAAGAGCTGCTTGTCAGATCACAACAGAGGGAGTGGGGGCAAGAGGGGGGTGGCAGGGAGGGGGGCCCGGGAGTCCGGACGAACTGGCACATACACGACAGATGTTTGCTCAGAAAAATACAGTAAAATCGTCATGCAAATGGAACGGGAATCTGCTTTCTCACACCACTGGCTCCGCCGGCTCGCTCTTCTCAGTATTGCCAATCTGGTGCGAGGAGGGGGTGGGGGTGGGGGGCAGGTTTGGGGGGTTGAGGGAGGTCTGCTCCGCACATCCATGCCGGCCCCTCCCCTCCACTCCCCAGAAGAACGGTCCTCTCTTTGCAAACGTCACCCCCGTAGTGAGCCCTGGGCTTGGTCTGTCCCCCACGTGGGTGTGAGAGAGGTGCTCAGGTGAGCCCTAGTCCTCCCCACAGTCCTCCCCCAGACTCTACCCCAGGCAGGAAGATCGCTAGAGCTCCCCCCCCCCACCACAGGAGATAGCACTAGCTTTCCTGATCCGAACCCCCACCCCCAACAGTACAGGTCTTGGTCCCATCCCAGTGCCCACCCTCACCCCACCGCCACACTCTGCAAATCTCAAGAAACCCAACTGGGTGACAGGCCAGAGGCCGGGGCGGGGGGGGGGGGGGGGCGGCCCAGCAGGGGTGTGGGGAGAGCTGAGTGGGCCCCTCTTCATCTTGAGGCGGGCGGGGAGCCAAGGAGCACATTGGCAGGTGGGCAGAGCTATAGTTGTCCCCACCCCCAGTGGCCCACATCCTAATCAAAGGTGAAGGGCCCCTCAAGCACCCGGACAGTGTGTTTAAGCCCCCCTAGTCTCAGGACCCCAGATCTGCCCCCGCCCAGACTCAACCCTGGAAGCCCCTAGCTGTTGAGAAAAGGCCGCAGCCCCCCTGGCCCTGCCTTCCCTAACCACCCTCTGCCGCCCCCAACTGAGAGAGAACCCCCAGGAGCCCAACAGTCCCAACTGCCAGGTCCTCGGTTGCCATGGCGACAGAAGCTGGCCGGGAGAGGGAGGGGCCCCACCAACCTGCCTGCTCCCCCCGCCCCCGGGGGGTGAGGGGGGGAGTGCTTACTGTTTGTGCTTTGTTCGATGTTGGGTGGGGGTCAGCAAGGGGGGGAGGGTGGGGAGCCGCCATTTCCATGGAAACATGGGAGCCCCCTCCAGCCAGGGGGTTGGGAGGGGTGGGGCAGGGGATGCACGGGCACAGCCAAGAGCGGGTGGGTAAGCCCAGGAAAGCCCTCCTTCCTCTGGGCAGGCCCAGCTGCTGCCCTGAGATCCCGTAAGAGGAGTCGGGCAGGTGGGAGGCCAGGATGTGGGGGCACAGGCAGGAAGGCCCCCATTACACCCGGCCTCCCCCCTGCTCCCAGGCATCACAGTTCAGGGCCACCCTTCTGGGATGAGTAGGGGTCCTGGAGGCCCAGAGAGGCTGGGGGGCTGGGGCAAGGGGCCCTGCACCTGAGAGGCGGCGGCTGGCCCCCCTGCTTTCTCCTCAGACCCCCATAAGCAGCTCCCAGGCCACTTGGAAGACACTTGAAGGGGGCTGGTGAAATGGCCCCGTGCCTCTGCTCCTTTCTCGTAAGCGAGACCTCCCGCCTCTCCTGGGTGCTGGCGTGGGGGGGGGGGGCAAAGGACCCCCAGCACGATGAATCATGGCTCCACGCCCAGGGGGCACGGCCATGGGGCTTTCTAGAAAGGAAGAGCACCAGCCTGATTCTCGAGTCCCTCCGCCCCAGGAAACCGCAGCTCTGGAAGGGGGTGGCGGGCTGGCGAAGGGTGGGGGGGTGGGGAACAGCACTGGGCTTGAAAGTTGGGAAACTGCCTAACCTGACACGTGGCCCTGGGGCTATCCCTTCCTTTTCCCTGGGCCTCGGTTTCCCCCACCACAAGGAAAGGCAATGATGCCCCGAATCTGCCTGGCACCAGATCTCCAAGCGACCTGTCCCCAGATGGGGAGACCCTCTTCCTGCCCCCCAGACTCCCCTGCCCCCAAACCCGGCTCGAGTCCCAGAGCCCCCAGACCCCCACACACCCCCTTCTGGCTTCCTGGCCTGCGCCCCCTCCCAGCCCCGCACACCCCAGCAGAGTCCCTGGGCAGCACAGTAAAGATGACTGGTTTCGGTATCAGTGTGTAAACTTTTAAGGAGAACGTGTCTTTGTTTTCCTGTCCGTTATTGTCGGGTGGGGGTTGTTCACAGTCAGGTGGTGGTCAGGTGTGTGCGTGGGTGCGTGCGTGCGGGTGTGCGTGTGCGTCCGCTCCTCGGCCCCGGCCCCCCCTCCCCCGCCCCCCCCCCCCCGCCCCGGCCTCCCCCCTGCCCGGCCGCCCGGGGCCCTTCCCCTCGTGCCCCCCCGGGGCCCTCCCCCTCCGGCCTCACCGGGAAGGAGAGGGTCACAGCTTCTGCTGGGCCGAGACCCCTTTCCAGTAATCGAGGATGTCGTGCAGGTCCTCGTCCTTGGCGAACTGGACCTTCTTGCGCAGGGCGTGGCCGGCGGCCACGTACACCTCCTCCCGGTGGTGCTTCTTGTAGGGCCGGAAGCGCTCCCAGATCTTGTGCGTGCTCTCGGAGGAGTACTCAGGGCTGGAGGAGTAACCTGAGTAGTAGTGTCTGGGGGAGAGCTGGGAGTAGGCGGAGTCCCGCTTGGAGCGGGTCAGCGGCTTGAGGAAGGACACGCGCTGGCTCAGGCTGTCGGCGCCCTCCTCGTAGTACAGGGCCGGGAAGCTGTGCCGGTGCTCGCTGCAGTGGTAGGCGGGCTTCACCTCCAGGTGATGGACCCCGCCGCCCCCGCCGCCGCCGCCGCCGCCGCCGCCCCCGCCGCCGCCCGCGGGCACCAGCGGGAGCCGGTCCAGCGGGCTGTTGAGGGGGCTGCCCTTCTCGATGTACTTGGAGTCGCCCTTGGCCAGCCCCGCGGCGGCCGGGTGGTCGGGCACGTCCAGGCTGAAGACCTTGGCGCTCTTGATGGAGCCGCTGGACGAGACGCTGCAGGTCTTGCGCGCCACGGCGGCGTCGGCGCTCAGCTGGCGCTGTAGCGGGTGGTGCACGCTCTCCTTGTAGGGGGGCGAGAGGAAGCTGGGCCGCTCCAGCGCCCCGGGGGCGGCGGCCGAGGAGGCGGCGGCGGCGGCGGCGGCGGCCGCAG
The DNA here is from genome assembly GCF_022837055.1 of Prionailurus viverrinus. Lineage (NCBI taxonomy): Eukaryota > Metazoa > Chordata > Mammalia > Carnivora > Felidae > Prionailurus > Prionailurus viverrinus. The sequence continues at coordinate 128,659,615 of NC_062567.1, forward strand.
GGAGGGACTGGCACTCGAAGGCCAGCTCGGGGTCGCCGCCGCCGCCGCCGCCTCCCCCGAGGAACGAGGCCGCGTCCAGCTTGAGGGCGTCGATGCAGTTGTTGATGATCTGGTTGACCTTGTCCACCTCCTTGGCGATGGTGGAGATCTCGGCGGCCGAGCCCTGGCCGTTCTCCAGGTCCGGGAGGTCATCCTCGGGCCGGGCCAGGCCGTCCCCGCCCGCGCCGGTGCGCACCTCGATGTAGTTGCCCTTGGTGGCCACCTTGGGCGTGTCCAGCCCGGCCTCCAGCCCCTTGGGGGCGGGAAGCTTCTCCCCGATCACGGAGGGGATGGAAGGCATGCAGGGCACGGGCAGCACGGGGGGCTCGCCCAGCTTCTGGGCGGCGTGGACCACGGAGCCGGCATCCACGTCGGCCCCGTAGCGCATCTCCAGGATGGTCTTCTTGACCTTGACGGACTTCTGCTTCTCCTCCTGCATGCGCCGTTTGCGCAGGCAGTAGTAGACGGCGCCCAGCACGATGACCATGCCGAAGAGGCAGCCCAGGATGGTCATGATGTAGTGGGTGGTGGTGGAGGTGCTGGGCGCCAGGTCGCCGGGGACGGGGTCCCGCGTGGCGAAGGTCAGGCAGGTGTGGTTGAAGCGGCGGCTGTTGCGCAGCGACGTCACGCAGAACGTGTACTCGGTGTGCGCGCGCAGCTTGTCGAGCGTCACGATCTCCTTCTTGTTCTTGAGCGTCATGACGTCGGAGAAGTAGCTGTTGTTGTACTGGACCAGGACGTACATCTTGCTGTAGGGGTGCGGGATGGTGACCACCAGCGTGGCCGAGGTGAAGGCCACGTGGTGCAGCTTGATGGCCGGCCCCGCAGACGCATCCGTGGTGGACGAGGCCGGCGGCTCCACCGACAGGATCTCGTCGGGGTTGAAGCCCGAGTTCTCGTCCGGCTCCCGCTGGGCGTCGGTGGAGTAGGGCGTGGGGTGGCTCGCCGGCCGGGCGGGCAGCGAGCCGTTGCGGCACTTGGCCTGGAGCACGGTGATGGCGTTGAGGCTGTGGTAGGGCCGGGGCACCAGCAGCGGGTAGCCGGCGAACTCGCGCGGCGACTCGCACTGCAGGCGGTCGTAGTTCTTGGTGACGTTGTTGAAGACCACCAGCCAGGCGAGGAAGCCGAAGAGGTCGCACTCACAGTTGAAGGGGTTGCCGGCCAGCTCGCACACCATGAGGCTGGCCAGGCTGGCGAAGGTGGCGCCGTCCAGGCGGCTGAGGCGGTTGGAGGACAGGTCGATGCTGATGAGGCTCGGGCACTCGGAGAAGGCGGCGGGCGTCACCACCTCGATGAGGTTGTGCTGCACGAACAGGAACTGCAGGCGGCCCATGCCGCGCAGCATGCCCTCGGTCAGGTTGCTGAGCTTGTTGTAGCCGAGCTGCAGCACCTGCAGGCTCGACTGGCCCAGGAAGGCGCCGTCCTCGATGTAGGAGATCTCGTTCTTGGTGAGGTTGAGGTCGGTGAGGTTCCCGAAGCGGTTCAGCGACGAGTAGAGCACGGCCTTGAGCTTGTTCTCGTTGAGCCGCAGGTCGTGCACGGTGCTGTTGATGTGCTGCGGGATGGTCTCGTAGGGCGGCTGGTTCTGGCTGCAGATGGCCAGCCACACGTACCCCTTGTCGCCCTCGATGAGCCAGCAGTCGGCGCGCACGGCGCCCGGCCGGCACACGCACAGCAGCGCGGCGGCGCACAGCCCCAGGCGCAGCATGGCGCCGGCCGCGGCCCCCCTGGAAGGCCGCGCTCGGGGGGGAGGGGCCGGGGCGCGGGGGACCTAGCAGCGGGAGGCCGGGGCTGGCGGCACAGTCCTCCCCGGGGCCGCCACCATCTTGGGGGCGACCCCCAGCACGGGGGGCCCCGGGCGAAGCAGACGCGGCCCGTGCCAACCGCGGGGGGGGGGGGGGGGTCCGCCGGGGGCACTACCAGCAGGCACCGGGCGCCGTGACCGGGCCGGGACCGCCCCTCCGCCTGTTTCCGGGAAGGTGCACAGGTTCTCAGGACTTGACTTCCTCTCCCTCCTCCTCCTCTTCCTCTTCTTCCTCCTCCTCCTCCTCCTCCTCCTCGGGTTCCGGGCTCAGAACTTCAGACGATTCCCACGATTCCCATGGGAGGCTGGAGAGTGAGCCTCTGAGGAGGGAGCTCGAGAGACGGGGCAGGAAGGAAGGGACCCATCTGTCATCTGGCTCCTGAAAGGCAGCACCGAGAGGGGGGGACAGATCAGTGAAAGCTCAGAACAGCCCCACTAAGCTCCAGCACAGGCCCCTGTCCCTTTTCCACCCCATCCAGCTGGGCGTTCCGGGTGCCTGCAGCACTCTAGGGTCCCTGTTACATAGAACGGGGGTGGGCAACGAGAGGGAGGGGGGGACCGAGAGGTCTGGAAGGAAGGAGACAGAAGAAACCAGGAGTAGGGAGAGGGGGACAGAATCTGCGGACGGTGGACAGAGAAGGGAGACTGGACTGTAACAGGTTGGGTGCACACACACACACACACACACACACACACCAGCACTCCTGTCCACGCTCGTCCACCTGCCCGCACAAAGACCCATATGCCCACACCTGAGCCAGAACACCACAGCATGCCCACAGTCTCATGTTTGACAAATGGGCGCGTATACACATGACCGTATACCCAAGCGGGCACCTTCCAATCCAGATAAGGAATTAAGAAGCCCGGCAAAATGCCTCCTCCCCTCCATGCCCAAAGATAAATAATTCATTTGTTGTGTAACCGCTCCTGTTCCAAAAATAATTCCCTTGTCTCAGCTTCCATGGGGGAGGGGGAGCAGAGGCGCCCCCCCCCCTCAAGCAGGGGGACGCAGAGGCCGGGGTCTCCTGCAGGGGGAGGGCGTGGGGAGAATTCATCCTACAGGCAGGAGCAGAGCAGAGGGAGAGAGGGCAAGAGCCCGGGAAGCCAGACACACCCCCAGTATCACTTCCCCCAAAGTGCCTTCCATGAGAGGTTCCCTGATCCCCGGCATGAGAAGGCCTCGGGCGGATGATGAACCCGAAGGCATCTGGAAGGGTGTGGCTGAAGCCCTGGGTCCCCTCTGCGGCTGGAGTCGGGGGCCCAGACAGGGGCAGCACAGGATGGAGTTTCCCTAGGCAGGAAGCCACAGGAGGCCTGGAGCCCCCTCTACCCAGCCCTATTAGCCAGATGGAGACGACCATATCTGAAGCTGGTGCCACCAGCGAGGACCAGGCCCGGCCATCTGATGCAGAACAAGTAAGGTGAGCCAAGCTGCCCATGCCCCAAGTGGCACAGAGTTCCCGGGCCGCAGATCCTCACTTTACAGGTGGGGAAACTGAGCCCCAGACCAGGGGAGACTGGCCTCAGTCGCCCAGCAAAGCCAGGCAAGGCCGGCCGCTCAGCCAGATGTGGCTCCGGATGTGTGGGGTGTGTGTGTGTGTGTGTGTGTGTGTGTGTGTGTGTGTGTGTGTGTATATATATATATATATATATATATATATATATATATAAACAAACCTTGGCTGTTGAAGCAAAAGCAATTTACAGCTCTGAGCCCCAGAGAGCTGGAACAGAGGCAGGGGAAGCAAGGAGGGAAACAGTCCCCAAACAAGTCCAGACAGACAGTATTTGTTGAGGAGCTGGCAGGTGAACGGGGTGTTCGATGACCCCTTGGATTAAAGGCGGACGTGGCGACCGAGCCTGTGACGGTCAGGACCTCCCGGTCCCCTGCAGGGCCAGTTTGGGCTGGACAGCCCGGAGAGCGGGGGAGGGGGACAAGGAGGTCAGGCAGAAAGGGGTGCCCAGGCGACACAGAGCACGTCTGTCCTCGGCTGTGCCGCGCAGTCTCGGGGCTTGAGTCAGGAGGCCTAAGCTCCCGTCTAACATGGCTCCTGGCTCCTTAGGGCCTCAGTTTCCCCCCTCCCTCCCGGTTCCGTCGCACGGGCAACAAGGTTGCGCTGGAGGAGGCTGAGGCGTCCATCCGCCCTGTCAGAGAACCCTCTGTCTGCACCACCTCCGCCTGGGGATGTCTGGGGACCGCATTTGCATGCAGGCAGGTGCGCGCGGGCTCAGAACGCCAGTGCAGGGGTGTGCGGGTAGGTGTGTACGAGGAGACGGGTGTGCAGGCAGCCGTGTGTGCGCACGCGTGCCCGTGCCAGCCATGGGAGTCCCCGTAGGTGAAGGTGAGCACGCTCGAGTGCGCAGGGGGCGGGAAGGGGTGCGTGGAGGCGCGTCTTGGGGATGCACCTGCTTACGTGTCAACCTGTTCAAGCACATGTGTGCGTTCCACATGTATATGTCTGTGAGCACAGGTGCAACTTTAGCCACACAGAGCACCCCCCACCCCTTCCCCATAACCTGTCCCCATATCTGAGTTGCACACGCCAGCACCCTCCAGCCAAGCCCAGGGCATCAGGGCAGAGCTGAGCTGGCCAGAGCCTCTGGAGATCCAAGGCCATGCTGAGGGGATGTGAAGAGGTCGAGAGGGAGGGGAAGGGGACCAGGAGAAGGCACCCAGGCTTGGGGACAGGGGCTAGTCTTATCATCTCCCCTCTTCCCATCCCAAACAGTCCAGGGTAGACAGAAGCCCCCACCCCAGCCCCTCTGAGCTCTGTGCAGCCGAGCCCCTCAAGGTGACCTTGCCCATGGCCCTCTCTCCTGCTCTTTCCCGTCCCCAGAATGGCCTGGGCCAGGGCCCAGCTCCCCTCACCCTCCCACCCTTCCCATGACTCAGACCAAAGGGGAGGAGACGCCCCATCACACTGCCCCGTGTGCGTCAGCCACTCGGTCCCCGTCCCTGGGCCGCCTGCCCACCACCGCTCGAGGCCTGTCGCAGCCAGGGAAGGGGGACAGCAAGGGGAAGGAGGTGCTGACGGCACTTGGCCCCCGGCCTGGCTGCACACCCACTCAAGGTGTGGGGGAGGCTGCCGGCTCGCACCTGGAGTGGGGGGTCCCAGTGGTCACGGCGGTCCCCCGCTACGCGCATTAGCAGGAGGACCAGGGCCCTGCCCCGCACTCCTGGGGGGCGGTGGAGGGAGAGGAAGGAGTGAGGGAGCTGCGGACAGGAGGCCAGGGCTAAGAAGAACCTGGAAGCACAACACTGAGAGGCCGAGGATGGAGATGGATGGAAAGAGCATCTGAGACAGAAACCAATCGGCAGAGAAGCTCAGGGAGACGATGAGGGGCACCGAACCTGCTGCCCACCCCCCAGGCGCTGAAATGCAGCCAGTGACCAGTGCAGAGGGAGGGGCAAGCGGCCGGAAGTAGCTGTTGGAAGCAGAGGCCTGCACGGCCCGCACCAGGGGTGTTAAACCTGGGAGGGCCTGGCCCGCGGGGAAGCAGGCTGTGTGGGCTGAAGGCGCGCAGCATCCGGCCAAGAGCGGTGCTCCGGGCTGACCCAGCCTGAAGGGACCCTCCCCATACACCCAGCCCCCCACCCCCAGCCAGCACTAGGTCTGCCCCAGGGCACGTAGGTGTGGCAGGAACTAGCCACTTCTGGCCAGAGCAGGGGCAGGCCCAAAGTGTCCCAAGGCACCGCCTCAAGGGCCCCTCTGTCCCACCAGCACGGAGAAGAAACGCGGCAAAGTTGGGGAGCAGGGCACTGTAGCGGGGCCTGGGGGCGGGCCCCCAGTCTAGCTGTGGCCGCAGACGTCCCGTCACGGTGACACGCTTAGAAGGGGAGAGAAGAGGCGGCAAGACCCGATGCGTCTGAGGGGCCAGTTCAGAGCCGCAGGGCCACAGAAGGGGAGTCGCTCTCAGCAAATTCCGCCCCCCCTCCCCGCCTCCGCCCAGAAGCCACCGGTTGACCCAGCTGGCTGCTGGGCCTCGTCCCTCCGGGTGCCACGAGGCTCGGGGCGCCTCCACGGACTCAGGATCCTAGAGCCTCGGAGCTGGAAGAATGAAGAGCCCTTGCTCCGCCCAACCCCAGCCCTTCCCAGAGGGGAAAGGGACGCCAGGCCCGGGGATGGGTCTCACGTGCCAGCGGCGGAGGACCCAGGGCAGATCTTGATCCGGGAGCTCACCGCCCCGCATGGGCTCTCTGCTCAGCTCACCCGGGACACCGGGCAGAGCCTGCTGGGGACGCACAGCACATTGCCCGGCACTCGCCTGGCCCGGGTGAGCGGGTGGCCGGGACGAGGAGGTCCGCCGGGAGTGTTGCCCCGGCTGAGGGATGGGGGAGCCGGGTCGGCAGGGCTGGCTAACCCTGAACCTCCTTCCTCCACCTGCATGCAAGGTGAGTGCCCCCTATCTATCTCCCAGGGCTCCCACGAAACGCCAGGACGTGGGGACAAATCCACCGCACAGGGCCGGAGGCTCCCGTGGGGAGGCCGGTGGCGGGGACGGTGGTGCAATCTGGGGAACAGGTAGGGGAGGTGCCGTCCACGTTCCAGCTCCCGGGAGCAGGGACGTAAGGCTTAGCTGGGGAAATGTCATCTGTTGCTGCTGCTAAGGCCTGGCATGGGCTCTTCCCTGGGCCAGGCTGGCCAAGGCTCCCCGAAGTGCCATTGTCACTGTCCGTGTCAATGCCATTACCCAGGATGAGGAGGACCGAGGACTCCTGGGACCCAGCCGGAACTCACGGGGCAGGCGGTCGCCTCACCTCTCTCTGCTGGAGGACAGCACCAGGCCGGGCATCCCAGAGACGGGCTGCTACCACTCTGCCCTCTGAGACCAAGCCTGCCGCCTCCGGGGGCGGGACACTGAATCCTGTCACTGCCTCCGCCTCACCGGGGCTCCTCAGGCAGGCCGCCCTGGGCCTCAGTATCTCATCTGTAAAGTGGGATGATTATACTTTCACGACTGAACTGCCGTTCGGTCGGTGGGTTTCAGGTGCCATGAGCCCCGGCTGCAGTGCAGACAGTAAGAAGCACGATGCTGAAGGCAAAGGGGTCCCTGGATTGAGTGCTGAGCTGTGTGACCTAGGGCACATTACTTAACCTCTCTGGGCTTCAGTCTCCTCGCCCGTAAGAGAGTCGTAACTATCCCTTTGGCTGACGTTTCACAGTCCTCGAATCGGCTGGTGCTATTAACCTCATTTCACAGATGAGAAAACTCCTTCCCCAGCTTCCGCTCCGGAGCTGGGCTCACGCCGGGACTGGACACGCACGGCTGCCTGGTGGGCTTCCTACCCCTTGTGTAGGCACCTCCCTCCCTGTCAGGAAAGTGCCCGCAAGCCCAGAGAGACTTCCATTTCTCCGTCGTCAGGAAGCACTTGGTCCACGCCAGCCATGCTCCTCAAACCCTCCCGGTCAGGCTCCTACCTCAGGTCCTTTGCACATGCCATCCTCCCTGCTTAGAATGCTCCACCCCAACGTCTGCCCAGGCCATTACCCCACTCTCTACTCAACTGCTCCCCGCAACCCCACCTTCCCTGACACCAAATCGGAGGTTAACTCACTGTTCACTCGATCCTGCCTCTGGTCCCTTCAGAGCACCTAACAATACCAATCGTCATTGAGTTCTTTATTACCACCTGCGCTGCCCCCCCACCCCACCCCTCCCATCGTGAAATCAAAACAGGCCTTATTTATTCACGACTGTAATTAACCTCCATGCCTGGAACAAGGTCAGACCTGTAGCAGGTGCTCAGAACATGATGTGCAGAATCAAAGCCCAGGGCTAGGAATGGCAGCAGAGGACAGGGGGAGACCCTAGACTCCCTGACTCCACTGAATTCGGATATTAAATATCACCCCTGCTGGGGTGCCCATGGGGCGCTAGACACGTTCTGAGCCTTCCTTTTAGCCTCGTGGACTCCCCTCATCCTTCTCACTTAACGACGAGGAAACTGAGGCTCAGAGAGGTGCAGCGATCTGCCCAAGACCCCAGAGCTGGGAACCCGGGCCTGCCTGGGCTCTCGGCACTACAAGACGTTCCAGAATTCCCGCAGAGGTAACTTGCCCCCAACTTGCATACCCTTGGTGACGGGGATCTCAGCACCCGTATGAAGCTGCTTCAACCCTTCTTGCACAGCTCCGGTTGTTATAAACTTCTTCCTATATTACGAAACCAAACCTGACTCCTCGTGCCTCTGTTCATGGGGCCGAGTGCCGTCTAGAGCCACTGAGGACAAGGCCGACAGCCCCCCCCCGCCCTTAAAGGCCCTTCCGAAATCTGCTAATCTGCTGTCTCCCTGCCCCTGCAACCTGCTCATCCAGGCTAAACAGCCCCACATCCTCCACTGCCCTTCCTGCGCCGTGGTTTCAAGCCCCCCACTCGGTCATGCCTGCTGTCAAGGTCCCTCCTAGAATGTGTCCCCTGGAGCCCAGCATCATGCCAAACGTGGTCTGCGCGGTGACGGGCACCAGGGCCCTCTGCCTCCCTTGGTCTGGAACCACCCTTCCGTTAGAGCAGTTCGACTGTGCACCAGCCGCGTGTCCTCACCTTGTCCTAGATGTCAACCAACCCCCCACCCCGGGCCCCTTCACACATCCTGCCAGGGAACCCCAGTGCCCCGAACGTCCCCAGGGAGCTCTGGGCAGGATCAGTTTGGGCTTCGCCCTGAGTGCTGCGCTCGGTCCACCCCCATTCAATCATGTCTTGTTAGGCTCAGCCCTCCGCGCAGCTGCCCCACCTCCCGGGGGAACTGGCTCCTGCCCCTCGGTACCTCGGCACCCGCTCCCGGCTCTGTGCCATCCCGTGCCGGGCCAGCAGACCATGGCTGCGTTCATATCTGTGTCACGGCGAAACGGCGGGGGAGGCGCTCCCCCCTCCCCGGGGCAGGCAGGGCACGCTGTCTAACCAGCTGCACGCTCGCCCACGCTCCTGACACGCTGGCACGAATTTACTGGGCACCTACTGGGTGCCCGGCACGGTCGCAGACACACGCCTTCACGGAACCGCCAGCTTGCCCGGAAGGGCCGACTAACCACACCACGACACCGACAGCAGCAAAGGCTGACGGTTATCGGGGCGGCGGGGGCGGGCGGGGGGTTGTTAATTGGGACCGCACGGCCCCAGTGTATAAGCACTCATCTCCCAGCCCGGTGACCTTGGCCAGGGAAGGGTCTCGGGCTCATCTGCGGGGTTCTAGGCTGTCACAACTCGCTGTGTGACCTTGGGCGGGTCAGCGCCTTACCCCTCCGGGCCTCAGTTTCCTTGTCTGTGCAGGGGGAGGACAGCTGTGTGCGTGTGCCTGGGGCCACCCCCAAGGCCCTCCGTCACCTGCCCACCGCGCCCTCCCCCACGAACCCAACTGCTCCCCCTGGGGGTGTTGCATCCGTCATTAGCACCTGCTAGTGTCCGGGCCTCGGTGGAAGGAGGTGAGCAGGGAGACGGAAAGGTTTTTATCAAAACGCTTTGGTCTTGAAAAACTACCCAGCAGCTGACCTGACAGGCCCAACACCAGTTCTGTGGACGGCTCTTCACAGACGGCCCAGCTCACGCGGCCCACACTCCCCGCCACCCGCTCCCCAGCCCCAAGCTGCCCAGCACCCACCCCACCCACCGCTGGGCACTTGGGGGAGCGTGTGACCCTCCTGCCCAAAGCCAAGGGCGACCTGTATTAAAAGTTCACCTCCTCGTCCCACCCCAGGGGTTACCTCTGGCTTTCCCAGAATCCTCCAGGCTATTCAGAGGACTGCCTTCCCCAGCTGACCCCTGCCATCCCCCTTTGACCCCCGCCCCCCCACCTGACCCATCCCCCAACCTGACTCCCTCACTCGGTCCCTGCGTCCCCGCCTCCCGCACCTGACCCCGCCCCCCACCTGGCCCCTGACCCCCCACCTGACTCCCGCCCCCCCCCCGACCCATCCCCCAACCTGACCCCCTCACTCGGTCCCTGCGTCCCCGCCTGACCTCTCCACCTGGTCCCCGCCTCCCGCACCTGACCCCCTGACCCCCCACCTGGTCCCTGCTGGCCTCTTGGCCTTGGCTCCAGCACACCCCAGGCCCCGCTCAGCTGCAACCCCGGGCACTACTCACCAGTCTCCACTGGACCCGCTTTTCACCAGTGCCTGCGCACGCGCGGCTGCCTCTGCCTGCATGGCCTCCATTCATTCATTCAAAAACATTTATGGAGCACCTACTATGTACCAGGCACTGGCTAGGCCTGCCCTCCCAGCTCTGCCTCCTCCGCCTGCTCCTCCTCCAGGGCCCCAAGGGGTGAACATTTCCCTGCCTTCCAACATCCTCAGGGCTGTCCCAAGGCGGGGCGGCACATCGGGAGCCCGCGGGGGGACACGTGGAGGCTCTGGTGGCATAGAGTGCGGGCCCCCTGGGAGGCAGCCTGGCGGGGGAGGGACGGGTGGCCTGGGGCAAGGTGAAAACAGAGTCCTGGCTCCTATGTGGGCTGGGCCTGTGCACTTCTCACGGTAACTCACTGAATCCTTGGCACAACCTTAGCAGCCAGTGTCATTATCATTCCCACTTTACAGAGGAGGAAACCGAGGTCTCACAACTGTTACACAGTGGCTTGGACCCTCCACGGCACCAGGCTCCGGGTCAGGAGAGGCTGTGGGATCTTGCTTCATCTGGACAGTGCTTTAAAGACATTTTTTAAAAATTAGTTTCCCCTAGGGAAAACTCGGGCGGCTTTATTTTTAAAACCCCCATCTCTGGAATCGGTGGATCCAGAAAAACCTGGAGAGCCTGGCCGCCTCCCCTGCAAGGACAGGGCTACTGTCCGCTGACCCCTGAGCCCTGGAGGTTGTGAGACCAGCGGCATGGGAGCAGTTAGAATCCCAGCCTTGGGGTGAGGGGATCCCAGAGTGCCACAGTCCCTGCCTCCCTCTGACCCCTGTCCTCCCTGTTCTGTGGCTCTGCGTTCTCAAGCTCGGGGACACTCTCACAGCATGAGTCGGTCATCTTGGGGTGTCTCTGATAATGAGTCTGGGGCTCCAGAATTCTCTACATACCTACAACTCCTTGGTCCTAAAGGTCTGAGTCCTGGTCTCTGTGGGTCACCAATTCTACTAAGCGGCCCTGACCCACCAGCAGGCCCACTGGGGTGGGGACCCAAACCGGAGGGGCACCCAGACCGTCTCCCAGATCCGCCTGTCACCCCATGGGAGCCCCGGCTCTCCAACGGCGGTGCCTGGGTTGCTGGGTCAGGTTTGGGGCTCCTACTGAAGGCCTGAAGTTTACTAGCCCAAACACAATTCCTACCCCATAAAACACCGCCAGCCAAGGCTGCCGCGGACACCAGGAGGACTTGAGGCCTCAGCTGCCCGAAGCCACACCCCAGGAACAGCTGTCACGTCACCCCGTCGTAGGGCCTGCAGCAAAGGGCTCTGGAGTTTCTGGAATGGCCCCTTGCACCCACGCCCCTCCCCAGACTTCGGGTTCCCCTCACTCTGCCCACCTGCAACTCCTGCCTGGCCTCCCACTGCCTGTCACAGGCCCCCCCCAGCACACCCAGGGGCGCAGCCCATCGTAACCCCGACGCAGGCGGTGGCAGGGGGTCCCTCTCCTGGCCCTGAGACTAGCTTCTCTGGAGCAGGTGGGGGAGCCCCCAGGGGCCTGCAGCTGTGGCATCAGAGAACAAGGAGGCTCTGTCCATGCTGGAAAAGCCCCGGAAATGCGGGGGGGGGGCACCCCACGACCGCCGGCTGCACAGAAACCGTGGCCCAGGAACATGGGCCTGTCATCTTGGGGGGGTCCCCGATTGTGTGGCTGGGGCTCAAGAGTCCAATACCTCTCTATAACTCCTTGGTCCTAAAACTCAAGGGCGAGAGCCACAGAGACCCGTGCCCTCTAACGTTCTGGAAGAATGAGCCACATTCAGCTCCAATCCTGACTCTGCCACTGAACCCACAGCGTGCCCCTGGCAAGCGACTTCTTTCCTCTGAGTCTCAGTGTCCTTTTCTGCAAAAACGGGACTAGAAGGGCAAGGCCTCCGAAGGGTGGTGAGCGGACAGCTACAGAGCAGAGGCCGGCACGTAGTAAGTGCTCAATAAAGTCAGCTGCCACTAGTCTGGTTCCGGCGGCCCGGCTCACGGGGCGAGGCACGGTGCCCGGCACACAGCGGGTCCTCGTCACCAGGAACGGGTGAGGCCTGCCCCCCGCCCCCCCCCCAACAGTGTCTTCCTTTCAGCCCAGAGGGCAACACACCCCCTCTGTGCCTGCCCCTGTCCCCCTCACAGGTCCGGGCCCCCCAAAGGCCTGCACCCACCCACCCCCCCCGCCCTCAGCCTCTTCCCCAGCCTCGGTTTCTCTCCCATTGCCAAAGCACAATGGCTGTTATAATTAACGGATTATCTCAGTGCGACAGCTGTGGTCCTTTGAAAATTGGGTTGAATAACAAGATCCTGGCGTATGGTAATTTCTTTTCATCCCCCTGCTCTCTCTTTCCCTCTCCCTCACTTCAGCCTTGTTATGCATGCAAATGCTTTTCCCTTTTCCTCCTTCCCAAACACCTTCCTCCTCCGGAGGGCAAGGGGACAGCCTAGATTCTGCTTTCTGGTGAAAGAGTGGAGGGAACCCACCCTCCGGGGGTCCCTCCCGTGGGCCTGGCACTGGGCAAAGAGCCTGCGGCATGTGACTTCTGCGATCCCCCCCCTGCCGGGCAGGGCAGCCACAAGTCCCTACACCTCACTTCCCCTCCCGCTCCGCCCCCCCACAGGCTCTTCTGCAGGGACCTCCCCTGAGGTCCGGGTCCTGGCCCCCTGCACCCCCCAAACCTGCTCCCCGCCCCCACCCGGCACCCCGGTCCCCTCCCAAGGCTCCTGCTATCTGCTGGGTGCTGACCTTGCCCAACCCCCCACCCCCACCCCCGCTGCCTCCTAGACCCCTCCACTGCCCACCCCGTTCCCGGCCTCTGCTTCTGCCCCGAGCCAGCCAGAAGCCCGCAGCTGCCCGGCCCCTCCACACCTGGAAAGCTGTTGTGTACATCCTCCCACTGCTCTGCGCTGTCTCGGCCTCCTTCCTCGCCCAAAATCTCGATCAGCATCCTCACTGGTCTCTCTGTCTCCAATCTTACGGCCTCCTTCAACCCTTCCTCCACCCAGCGGAGGGTGGGCCTCCTGAAGCATAAATCGGAGCGTGGCACTCCCCTCCTCAAAAGCCTTCGCTGGCTCCCTACTGATCTGGGAAGACTGCCATAGCAGGCATCTGAAGCCAGCCCCAACCCCCCCCCCCCGCCCCGGGGACCTACAGAGCTGGGTCCAGCTCCCCTCTCCTGCCCTCCTGCCTCTTCAGCCCAGCAAACCAGTCTGGTTGGGGTCCCTCCTGCGGGGTTCCCACAGCCCCCAGGTTTCTTCCATCACCACCAGAAGCACAACTGCTGCTTTCACTCCCCGGACTGAGTTCTCTGAGGAAGGGCCAGATTCTCCATTAAAGCCCAGCGCCAGGCACCCACTGGGTGCTCACTAAATACCTATTAATGACCGAATGAAGGAGGCCTGCTCTCTCCCTTTACGGACAAGGAAACCCAGGCTCAGAGTAATTAACGACTTGCTCAAGATCCTGACCATTCGTGCAGGACAAAACCAGGATCTGCACCTGGGCCTGCGACTCCAGTGCGCGTCCTGGAGAGAGGGCTGTAGGGGGCCGCCTTCCGCATGCATCTCAGGGAAACTGACTCTCCCTCCAGCCTCAGCCGGGGGCAACAAGACAAGAGCTCCCGGCTCAGACTGTCACCTCCGCCGAGTTTGACCTTGGACTAGCCACGTGACGCCCGGGGCCTCAGCCTGCTCATCTGTAAAGTGGGAAGGGAAGCCCGGCTCACCCCCTTCTCAAGAGGGGGGCAGACACCCGGGTCTTGGAGGAAGCCCCTCCTAATGACATCTGGGCGTCTTCCCACCCTCACCTCCAAGCCCCGACCGCGCTGCCCGTGGCAGGCACTCCTGAGAGCTTGGGGGCCCCTAGGATGACGGGTATCATACGGAAAAGAGACCCTCTTCAGTGAGAGCCGGTGAGGAAGCACAGGGGTTCAGGGTATGACCCTGGGGGGCGGAGCTTCCCTCTCTCAGCCTCCGTGTCCTCATCCGTGAACGGGGTCCGCTAGCGCCCACGTTATAGGGGTGCAACGGGGCCTGACGCTGCCAAGTGCCCCGCACGGTGCAGACGCAGCCGTGGCCATAAGGTTCTACGGAAACGTGACCCTGAAGCGTACCCCAGGGGGAAGGAGAGGAGAAGGGGGTGGGGGGCAGGACAAAGCAGGACCGTCTGTCCCTGACTCCACCCTCCACAGCCCACAGAATAGAGCTCACACCCCGATGTGTAGCCCTTGGGCCCCTCCCCTCTCCCCCCCCCAGCAGAGACCCCCCCCACCCACGTCCTCCCTTCGTAACCTATGCGGTTGCATGGCTGCCCAACTACGTGTCCTCTGGGCCTTGGCTCGTGCTGTTCCTGAGCCTGGGGTGCCATTCCCACCCTTCCCCACCTCCTGTGGCCCAGACCTCACGCCTCTTCCTCCGGAAAGCCTTCGGGCTGCCTCTGTGCGGGGAGAGTAGTGGTCTCCCTGCTCTGGCCCCCACCCCCTGATTCCGTCCCCATGGAATCCTGGAAGGATCCTAGAGATCATCTCACCCCACCTCGCCTCCCCCCACCCCAGTTTATAGAGAGGGAAACTGAGGCACAGGCGAGGGACAGCAGCTCTCCAGGGAGGCACTGGAACCCAGGTATCTTTGCTGCTTCCAGCCCCGCATGCCATTCTTCAGCCCTGGCCAGTCTTCTCCAAGCCCCCCCAGCCCAGAGCTACCTGAGGACGGGACCCCGTCTTCCTCTCTGCTCCCCCACCCCAGTGCCTAGCCTAAGGCCTGGCACATAGTAGGCACTCAGTAAATGTCTGTTGAATTGAATTGCGCTCAGGGCGGCCAGTCGTCTCTGCTCTGTAAGAGAAGCATAGAGTTAGTGGAACGGTCCCCGTGGCAACGGGGGTGGGAACCAAGCCGGTAGGGTAAGGGGTCCGGCCTGCCCCAAGGACCCTGCGGGCCCTGACAAGGAGATGGGGTCTGGGAAGCTGAGCATCCGGACTTAGAGGAGTCTGAATTCTGCCCCAACAGGCAGCGCGGCCCTGGCAAAGTCATCCCACCCCTAGGGCCTCGACGACCTCGTGTGTCCGGGGGAGATGACGCTCCAGTCCCTACGGGCTCTGAGGACCGCTTGTGGCGAGGGCCGGAAGAGACGCGAGGAGCGTAAACACGGACTGCCAGCTCACAAGCACGGAAGGCTCAGTGCCTGACCCGCAAAGGCGGGTGAGAATTACGCCCAATTCCACAGATGAGGAGACTGAGGCTCAAGAGGAGGGGGGCGGCCTGCCCGAGGCCACAGGGCCCATGCACTCGAGCCCAGGCCGCGTACCCGGTGTCCCTGCAGAGCTGGAGGGAAGGAAGCGAGGCAGAACAACCCCCAGACAAAGATCTCGAACCCGCCAAAGGGGTGGCCGGAGCGCAGGCCCGGGCTGGCAAAGATTCTCCAGGCAAAAGGCCCAGCACGAGCCCCAGGGCTGGGAAGGGCAAGATGAGAAGCCACGTTCTCCCCCTTCCCATGGGGGTGAGCTCTGATTCCACAGCCCCCGGGGGGTTCAAAGGCATCCTCAGATCCAGAGGCTGGCAAAGGCCTCTTTTGGTGTTAATATAGATCGCCAGGAACTATAAATACACAGCCAGGCCAGGCACCGCAGGGCCACACGGGGAGCGGCCCAGCGGGGGCTCTAACCCCAACCCTGCCCCACAGCCCTCCTCCCCCCCTTCCCCGTTGAGCCTCAGTTTCCTCGTCTGTCAACCCAGGCTATACCATAACCGTGATGCCTCAGGTTTTTTACCCAACAACCTTACAGTCCTCCGGCCCAGCCAGGCTGGCAGGGGGTGTGCCTTTCAGGGCCCAGACCGGAGACCCGGGAAGGAAAAGAGGAGGACACAAGACAGCCTCCCCCTGAGCGCACGTGGGACCGTTTGGCTGTGCCTCTGTTCCCTGGCCTAGAGCCCGGGAGCGGCGGGGCAGGGGCCTAGACAGCAACCAGCCATTCACTCACTCAGCAACTCACTCCACCAGCCTTCCTGCGGGTTCCTCCTGCTGGGAGCCCAGGACCCACAGCCAAGAGACAGCCTCGGGCGGGAGGCCTCGGGAGAAGCCCGAGAGAGGGCACCTCTCCCCGGACCCTGCCCCCGCCTAGGTCAGCACCATCCCCTCGTTCCTATGCCCCATCCCAGCTTGCATCACGCGGGAAACTAGCTTCACGCCTGCCTCCTGCCTAGACCGTGACCTTGTCAAGGACAGGCTGGGGGGGGGGGGGTCTCACTCACCCTGTAAACCCAGGGTCCGGCAGGGCACCCAGGAGACCCTCCATAAAAGTTCACAGGCTCTGGGGCGCCTGGGTGGTTCAGCCGGGGAAGCATCCGACTTTTCAGGCCATGACCTCCCAGCGTGTGAGTTCGAGCCC